>NC_080403.1:38235000-39485000 GCF_030265065.1 Corythoichthys intestinalis | reverse complement strand
AAAAGTCAACTTTTTTGGCATCTTTGGGTGGTTCCGAGAGTCCTGATGTGATTTTGGAATGTTTCCCGGCGCTCTTTGGACCAAAAGTATTTTTTGACCGTTTTTGAAAATTTGAAAAAATGCGTAACCACCCCCCTTACGAAAAAGTCAAAAATTGACTTTTTCCAAAAGTCAACTTTTTTGGCACATTTGGGTTGATCCGGGAGTCCTGATGTGGTTTTGAAAAGTTTCCCGGCGCTCTTTGGCCCAAAAGTATTTTTTGACCGTTTTTGAAATTTTGAAAAAATGCGTAACCACCCTCCCTTACGAAAAAGTCAAAAATGGACTTTTTCCAAAAGTCAACTTTTTTGGCATCTTTGGGTGGTTCCGAGAGTCCTGATGTGATTTTGGAACGTTTCCCGGCGCTCTTTGGCCCAAAAGCATTATTTGACCGTTTTTGAAATTTTGAAAAATGCGTAACCACCCCCCCTTACGAAAAAGTCAAAAAATGACTTTTTCCAAAAGTCAACTTTTTTGGCTTCTTTGGGTGGTGCCGAGAGTCCTGATGTGATTTTGGAACGTTTCCCGGCGCTCCTTGGCCCAAAAGTATTTTTTGACCGTTTTTGAAATTTTAAAAAAATGCGTAACCACCCCCCCTTACGAAAAAGTCAAAAATTGACTTTTTCCAACAGTCAACATTTTTGGCTTCTTTGGGTGGTGCCGAGAGTCCTGATGTGATTTTGGAACGTTTCCCGGCGCTCATTGCCCAAAAGTATTTTTTGACCGTTTTTGAAATTTTGAAAAAATGCGTAACCACCCCCCGCTTACGAAAAAGTCAAAAAATGACTTTTTCCAAAAGTCAACTTTTTTGGCATCTTTGGGTGGTTCCGAGAGTCCTGATGTGATTTTGGAATGTTTCCCGGCGCTCCTTGGCCCAAAAGTATTTTTTGACCGTTTTTGAAATTTTGAAAAAATGAGTAACCACCCCCCCTTACGAAAAAGTCAAAAATTGACTTTTTCCAAAAGTCAACATTTTTGGCTTCTTTGGGTGGTGCCGAGAGTCCTGATGTGATTTTGGAACGTTTCCCGGCGCTCATTGGCCCAAAAGTATTTTTTGACCGTTTTTGAAATTTTGAAAAAATGCGTAACCACCCCCCCTTACGAAAAAGTCAAAAATTGACTTTTTCCAAAAGTCAACTTTTTGGCATCTTTGGGTGGTTCCGAGAGTCCTGATGTGATTTTGGAACGTTTCCCGGTGCTCTTTGGCCCAAAAGTATTATTTGATTGTTTTTGAAATTTTGAAAAAATGCGTAACCACCCCCCCTTACGAAAAAGTCAAAAAATGACTTTTTCCAACAGTCAACATTTTTGGCTTCTTTGGGTGGTGCCGAGAGTCCTGATGTGATTTTGGAATGTTTCCCGGCGCTCTTTGGACCAAAAGTATTTTTTGACCGTTTTTGAAATTTTGAAAAAATGCGTAACCACCCCCCATTACGAAAAAGTCAAAAATTGACTTTTTCCAAAAGTCAACTTTTTTGGCACATTTGGGTGGATCCGAGAGTCCTGATGTGGTTTTGAAAAAATTCCCGGCGCTCTTTGGCCCAAAAGTATTTTTTGACCGTTTTTGAAATTTTGAAAAAATGCGTAACCACCCCCCCTTACGAAAAAGTCCAAAATTTACTTTTTCCAAAAGTCAACTTTTTTGGCATCTTTGGGTGGTTCCGAGAGTCCTGATGTGATTTTGGAACATTTCCCGGCGCTCTTTGGCCCAAAAGTATTTTTTCACCGTTTTTGAAATTTTGAAAAAATGCGTAACCACCCCCCCTTACGAAAAAGTCAAAAAATGACTTTTTCCAAAAGTCAACTTTTTTGGCATCTTTGGGTGGTTCCGAGAGTCCTGATGTGATTTTGGAATGTTTCCCGGCGCTCTTTGGACCAAAAGTATTTTTTGACCGTTTTTGAAAATTTGAAAAAATGCGTAACCACCCCCCCTTACGAAAAAGTCAAAAATTGACTTTTTCCAAAAGTCAACTTTTTTGGCACATTTGGGTTGATCCGGGAGTCCTGATGTGGTTTTGAAAAGTTTCCCGGCGCTCTTTGGCCCAAAAGTATTTTTTGACCGTTTTTGAAATTTTGAAAAAATGCGTAACCACCCTCCCTTACGAAAAAGTCAAAAATGGACTTTTTCCAAAAGTCAACTTTTTTGGCATCTTTGGGTGGTTCCGAGAGTCCTGATGTGATTTTGGAACGTTTCCCGGCGCTCTTTGGCCCAAAAGTATTATTTGACCGTTTTTGAAATTTTGAAAAAATGCGTAACCACCCCCCCTTACGAAAAAGTCAAAAAATGACTTTTTCCAAAAGTCAACTTTTTTGGCTTCTTTGGGTGGTGCCGAGAGTCCTGATGTGATTTTGGAACGTTTCCCGGCGCTCCTTGGCCCAAAAGTATTTTTTGACCGTTTTTGAAATTTAAAAAAAATGCGTAACCACCCCCCCTTACGAAAAAGTCAAAAATTGACTTTTTCCAACAGTCAACATTTTTGGCTTCTTTGGGTGGTGCCGAGAGTCCTGATGTGATTTTGGAACGTTTCCCGGCGCTCATTGCCCAAAAGTATTTTTTGACCGTTTTTGAAATTTTGAAAAAATGCGTAACCACCCCCCGCTTACGAAAAAGTCAAAAAATGACTTTTTCCAAAAGTCAACTTTTTTGGCATCTTTGGGTGGTTCCGAGAGTCCTGATGTGATTTTGGAATGTTTCCCGGCGCTCCTTGGCCCAAAAGTATTTTTTGACCGTTTTTGAAATTTTGAAAAAATGCGTAACCACCCCCCCTTACGAAAAAGTCAAAAAATGACTTTTTCCAAAAGTCAACTTTTTTGGCATCTTTGGGTGGTTCCCAGAGTCCTGATGTGATTTTGGAATGTTTCCCGGCGCTCTTTGGACCAAAAGTATTTTTTGACCGTTTTTGAAAATTTGAAAAAAATGCGTAACCACCCCCCCTTACGAAAAAGTCAAAAATGGACTTTTTCCAAAAGTCAACATTTTTGGCTTCTTTGGGTGGTGCTGAGAGTCCTGATGTGATTTTGGAACGTTTCCCGGCGCTCATTGGCCCAAAAGTATTTTTTGACCGTTTTTGAAATTTTGAAAAAATGCGTAACCACCCCCCCTTACGAAAAAGTCAAAAATTGACTTTTTCCAAAAGTCAACTTTTTGGCATCTTTGGGTGGTTCCGAGAGTCCTGATGTGATTTTGGAACGTTTCCCGGTGCTCTTTGGCCCAAAAGTATTATTTGATTGTTTTTGAAATTTTGAAAAAATGCGTAACCACCCCCCCTTACGAAAAAGTCAAAAAATGACTTTTTCCAACAGTCAACATTTTTGGCTTCTTTGGGTGGTGCCGAGAGTCCTGATGTGGTTTTGGAACGTTTCCCGGCGCTCCTTGGCCCAAAAGTATTTTTTGACCGTTTTTGAAATTTTGAAAAAATGCGTAACCACCCCCCCTTACGAAAAAGTCAAAAATGAACTTTTTCCAAAAGTCAACTTTTTTGGCACATTTGGGTGGTTCCGACAGTCCTGATGTGGTTTTGGAACGTTTCCCGGCGCTCCTTGGCCCAAAAGTATTTTTTCACCGTTTTTTAAATTTTGAAAAAATGCGTAACCACCCCTCCTTACGAAAAAGTCAAAAATGTACTTTTTCCAAAAGTCAACTTTTTTGGCACATTTGGGTGGTGCCGAGAGTCCTGATGTGGTTTTGAAACGTTTCCCGGCGCTCTTTGGCCCAAAAATATTTTTTGACAGTTTTTGAAATTTTGAAAAAATGCGTAACCACCCCCCCTTACGAAAAAGTCAAAAATTGACTTTTTCCAAAAGTCAACTTTTTTGGCATCTTTGGGTGGTGCCGAGAGTCCTGATGTGGTTTTGGAACGTTTCCCGGCGCTCCTTGGCCCAAAAGTATTTTTTCACCGTTTTTGAAATTTTGAAAAAATGCGTAACCACCCCCCCTTACGAAAAAGTCAAAAATTAACTTTTTCCAAAAGTCAACATTTTTGGCTTCTTTGGGTGGTGCCGAGAGTCCTGATGTGATTTTGGAATGTTTCCCGGCGCTCTTTGGCCCAAAAGTATTTTTTGACCGTTTTTTAAATTTTGAAAAAATGCGTAACCACCCCCCCTTACGAAAAAGTCAAAAATTGACTTTTTCCAAAAGTCAACTTTTTTGATATCTTTGGGTGGTGCCGAGAGTCCTGATGTGATTTTGGAATGTTTCCCGGCGCTCTTTGGCCCAAAAGTATTTTTTGACCGTTTTTTAAATTTTGAAAAAATGCGTAACCACCCCCCCTTACGAAAAAGTCAAAAATTGACTTTTTCCCAAAAGTCAACTTTTTTGGCACATTTGGGTGGTTTCGAGCGTCCTGATGTGGTTTTGGAACGTTTACCGGCGCTCCTTGGCCCAAAAGTATTTTTTGACCGTTTTTGAAATTTTGAAAAAATGAGTAACCACCCCCCCCTTACGAAAAAGTCAAAAATTGACTTTTTCCAAAAGTCAACATTTTTGGCTTCTTTGGGTGGTGCCGAGAGTCCTGATGTGATTTTGGAACGTTTCCCGGCGCTCATTGGCCCAAAAGTATTTTTTGACCGTTTTTGAAATTTTGAAAAAATGCGTAACCACCCCCCCTTACGAAAAAGTCAAAAAATGACTTTTTCCAAAAGTCAACTTTTTTGGCATCTTTGGGTGGTTCCGAGAGTCCTGATGTGATTTTGGAATGTTTCCCGGCGCTCTTTGGACCAAAAGTATTTTTTGACCGTTTTTGAAAATTTGAAAAAATGCGTAACCACCCCCCCTTACGAAAAAGTCAAAAATTGACTTTTTCCAAAAGTCAACTTTTTGGCACATTTGGGTGGTGCCGAGAGTCCTGATGTGATTTTGGAATGTTTCCCGGCGCTCTTTGGACCAAAAGTATTTTTTGACCGTTTTTTAAATTTTGAAAAAATGCGTAACCACCCCCCCTTACGAAAAAGTCAAAAATGGACTTTTTCCAA
This sequence comes from Corythoichthys intestinalis, assembly GCF_030265065.1. Taxonomy (NCBI): domain Eukaryota; kingdom Metazoa; phylum Chordata; class Actinopteri; order Syngnathiformes; family Syngnathidae; genus Corythoichthys; species Corythoichthys intestinalis. The sequence goes on along the minus strand of NC_080403.1, from coordinate 39,479,990 downwards.
AAGTCAACTTTTTTGGCACATTTGGGTGGTTCCGAGAGTCCTGATGTGGTTTTTGAACGTTTCCCGGCGCTCCTTGGCCCAAAAGTATTTTTTCACCGTTTTTGAAATTTTGAAAAAATGCGTAACCACCCCCCCTTACGAAAAAGTCAAAAATGTACTTTTTCCAAAAGTCAACTTTTTGGCACATTTGGGTGGTGCCGAGAGTCCTGATGTGATTTTGGAACGTTTCCCGGGCGCTCTTTGGCCCAAAAGTATTTTTTCACCGTTTTTGAAATTTTGAAAAAATGCGTAACCACCCCCCCTTACGAAAAAGTCAAAAAATGACTTTTTCCAAAAGTCAACTTTTTTGGCATCTTTGGGTGGTTCCGAGAGTCCTGATGTGATTTTGGAACGTTTCCCGGCGCTCTTTGGCCCAAAAGTATTTTTTCACCGTTTTTGAAATTTTGAAAAAATGCGTAACCACCCCCCCTTACGAAAAAGTCAAAAATTGACTTTTTCCAAAAGTCAACTTTTTTGGCACATTTGGGTGGATCCGAGAGTCCTGATGTGGTTTTGAAAAAATTCCCGGCGCTCTTTGGCCCAAAAGTATTATTTGACCGTTTTTGAAATTTTGAAAAAATGTGTAACCACCCCCCCTTATGAAAAAGTCAAAAAATGACTTTTTCCAAAAGTCAACTTTTTTGGCACATTTGGGTGGTTCCGAGAGTCCTGATGTGGTTTTGGAATGTTTCCCGGCGCTCCTTGGCCAAAAGTTATTTTTTCACCGTTTTTGAAATTTTGAAAAAATGCGTAACCACCCCCCCTTACGAAAAAGTCAAAAAATGACTTTTTCCAAAAATCAACTTTTTTGGCATCTTTGGGTGGTTCCGAGAGTCCTGATGTGATTTTGGAATGTTTCCCGGCGCTCTTTGGACCAAAAGTATTTTTTGACCGTTTTTGAAAATTTGAAAAAATGCGTAACCACCCCCCCTTACGAAAAAGTCAAAAATTGACTTTTTCCAAAAGTCAACTTTTTTGATATCTTTGGGTGGTTCCGAGAGTCCTGATGTGATTTTGGAATGTTTCCCGGCGCTCTTTGGCCCAAAAGTATTTTTTGACCGTTTTTTAAATTTTGAAAAAATGCGTAACCACCCCCCCTTACGAAAAAGTCAAAAAATGACTTTTTCCAAAAGTCAACTTTTTTGGCTTATTTGGGTGGTGCCGAGAGTCCTGATGTGATTTTGGAACGTTTCCCGGCGCTCCTTGGCCCAAAAGTATTTTTTGACCGTTTTTGAAATTTTTAAAAAATGCGTAACCACCCCCCCTTACGAAAAAGTCAAAAATGGACTTTTTCCAACAGTCAACATTTTTGGCTTCTTTGGGTGGTGCCGAGAGTCCTGATGTGATTTTGGAACGTTTCCCGGCGCTCATTGGCCCAAAAGTATTTTTTGACCGTTTTTGAAATTTTGAAAAAATGCGTAACCACCCCCCCTTACGAAAAAGTCAAAAAATGACTTTTTCCAAAAGTCAACTTTTTTGGCATCTTTGGGTGGTTCCGAGAGTCCTGATGTGATTTTGGAATGTTTCCCGGCGCTCTTTGGACCAAAAGTATTTTTTGACCTTTTTTGAAAATTTGAAAAAATGCGTAACCACCCCCCCTTACGAAAAAGTCAAAAATTGACTTTTTCCAAAAGTCAACTTTTTTGGCACATTTGGGTGGTGCCGAGCGTCCTGATGTGGTTTTGGAACGTTTCCCGGCGCTCCTTGGCCCAAAAGTATTTTTTGACTGTTTTTGAAATTTTGAAAAAATGAGTAACCACCCCCCCTTACGAAATAGTCAAAAATTGACTTTTTCCAAAAGTCAACATTTTTGGCTTCTTTGGGTGGTGCCGAGAGTCCTGATGTGATTTTGGAACGTTTCCCGGCGCTCATTGGCCCAAAAGTATTTTTTGACCGTTTTTGAAATTTTGAAAAAATGCGTAACCACCCCCCCTTACGAAAAAGTCAAAAATTGACTTTTTCCAAAAGTCAACTTTTTGGCACATTTGGGTGGTGCCGAGAGTCCTGATGTGATTTTGGAATGTTTCCCGGCGCTCTTTGGACCAAAAGTATTTTTTGACCGTTTTTTAAATTTTGAAAAAATGCGTAACCACCCCCCCTTACGAAAAAGTCAAAAATGGACTTTTTCCAAAAGTCAACTTTTTTGGCACATTTGGGTGGTTCCGAGAGTCCTGATGTGGTTTTTGAACGTTTCCCGGCGCTCCTTGGCCCAAAAGTATTTTTTCACCGTTTTTGAAATTTTGAAAAAATGCGTAACCACCCCCCCTTACGAAAAAGTCAAAAAATGACTTTTTCCAAAAGTCAACTTTTTTGGCATCTTTGGGTGGTTCCGAGAGTCCTGATGTGATTTTGGAATGTTTCCCGGCGCTCTTTGGACCAAAAGTATTTTTTGACCGTTTTTGAAATTTTGAAAAAATGCGTAACCACCCCCCATTACGAAAAAGTCAAAAATTGACTTTTTCCAAAAGTCAACTTTTTTGGCACATTTGGGTGGATCCGAGAGTCCTGATGTGGTTTTGAAAAAATTCCCGGCGCTCTTTGGCCCAAAAGTATTTTTTGACCGTTTTTGAAATTTTGAAAAAATGCGTAACCACCCCCCCTTACGAAAAAGTCAAAAATTGACTTTTTCCAAAAGTCAACTTTTTTGGCACATTTGGGTTGATCCGGGAGTCCTGATGTGGTTTTGAAAAGTTTCCCGGCGCTCTTTGGCCCAAAAGTATTTTTTGACCGTTTTTGAAATTTTGAAAAAATGCGTAACCACCCTCCCTTACGAAAAAGTCAAAAATGGACTTTTTCCAAAAGTCAACTTTTTTGGCATCTTTGGGTGGTTCCGAGAGTCCTGATGTGATTTTGGAACGTTTCCCGGCGCTCTTTGGCCCAAAAGTATTATTTGACCGTTTTTGAAATTTTGAAAAAATGCGTAACCACCCCCCCTTACGAAAAAGTCAAAAAATGACTTTTTCCAAAAGTCAACTTTTTTGGCTTCTTTGGGTGGTGCCGAGAGTCCTGATGTGATTTTGGAACGTTTCCCGGCGCTCTTTGGCCCAAAAGTATTATTTGACCGTTTTTGAAATTTTTAAAAAATGCGTAACCACCCCCCCTTACAAAAAAGTCAAAAAATGACTTTTTCCAAAAGTCAACGTTTTTTGGCTTCTTTGGGTGGTGCCGAGAGTCCTGATGTGATTTTGGAACGTTTCCCGGCGCTCCTTGGCCCAAAAGTATTTTTTGACCGTTTTTGAAATTTTGAAAAAATGCGTAACCACCCCCCCTTACGAAAAAGTCAAAAATTGACTTTTTCCAACAGTCAACATTTTTGGCTTCTTTGGGTGGTGCCGAGAGTCCTGATGTGGTTTTGGAACGTTTCCCGGCGCTCCTTGGCCCAAAAGTATTTTTTCACCGTTTTTGAAATTTTGAAAAAATGCGTAACCACCCCCCCTTACGAAAAAGTCAAAAATTAACTTTTTCCAAAAGTCAACATTTTTGGCTTCTTTGGGTGGTGCCGAGAGTCCTGATGTGATTTTGGAATGTTTCCCGGCGCTCTTTGGCCCAAAAGTATTTTTTGACCGTTTTTTAAATTTTGAAAAAATGCGTAACCACCCCCCCTTACGAATGCTCTTTGGCCCAAAAGTATTTTTTGACCGTTTTTTAAATTTTGAAAAAATGCGTAACCACCCCCCCTTACGAAAAAGTCAAAAATTGACTTTTTCCCAAAAGTCAACTTTTTTGGCATCTTTGGGTGGTTTCGAGCGTCCTGATGTGGTTTTGGAATGTTTCCCGGCGCTCTTTGGACCAAAAGTATTTTTTGACCGTTTTTGAAATTTTGAAAAAATGAGTAACCACCCCCCCTTACGAAAAAGTCAAAAATTGACTTTTTCCAAAAGTCAACTTTTTGGCACATTTGGGTGGTGCCGAGAGTCCTGATGTGATTTTGGAATGTTTCCCGGCGCTCTTTGGACCAAAAGTATTTTTTGACCGTTTTTGAAATTTTGAAAAAATGCGTAACCACCCCCCCTTACGAAAAAGTCAAAAATGGACTTTTTCCAAAAGTCAACTTTTTTGGCACATTTGGGTGGTTCCGAGAGTCCTGATGTGGTTTTTGAACGTTTCCCGGCGCTCCTTGGCCCAAAAGTATTTTTTCACCGTTTTTGAAATTTTGAAAAAATGCGTAACCACCCCCCCTTACGAAAAAGTCAAAAATTTACTTTTTCCAAAAGTCAACTTTTTGGCACATTTGGGTGGTGCCGAGAGTCCTGATGTGATTTTGGAATGTTTCCCGGCGCTCTTTGGACCAAAAGTATTTTTTGACCGTTTTTGAAATTTTGAAAAAATGCGTAACCACCCCCCCTTACGAAAAAGTCAAAAATTGACTTTTTCCAAAAGTCAACTTTTTTGGCACATTTGGGTGGATCCGAGAGTCCTGATGTGGTTTTGAAAAAATTCCCGGCGCTCTTTGGCCCAAAAGTATTTTTTGACCGTTTTTGAAATTTTGAAAAAATGCGTAACCACCCCCCCTTAGAAAAAGTCAAAAATTTACTTTTTCCAAAAGTCAACTTTTTTGGCATCTTTGGGTGGTTCCGAGAGTCCTGATGTGATTTTGGAACGTTTCCCGGCGCTCTTTGGCCCAAAAGTATTTTTTGACCGTTTTTGAAATTTCGAAAAAATGCGTAACCACCCCCCCCTTACGAAAAAGTCAAAAATTGACTTTTTCCAAAAGTCAACTTTTTTGGCACATTTGGGTGGATCCGAGAGTCCTGATGTGGTTTTGAAAAAATTCCCGGCGCTCTTTGGCCCAAAAGTATTATTTGACCGTTTTTGAAATTTTGAAACAATGTGTAACCACCCCCCCTTACGAAAAAGTCAAAAAATGACTTTTTCCAAAAGTCAACTTTTTTGGCACATTTGGGTGGTTCCGAGAGTCCTGATGTGGTTTTGGAATGTTTCCCGGCGCTCCTTGGCCAAAAGTTATTTTTTCACCGTTTTTGAAATTTTGAAAAAATGCGTAACCACCCCCCCTTACGAAAAAGTCAAAAAATGACTTTTTCCAAAAATCAACTTTTTTGGCATCTTTGGGTGGTTCCGAGAGTCCTGATGTGATTTTGGAATGTTTCCCGGCGCTCTTTGGACCAAAAGTATTTTTTGACCGTTTTTGAAAATTTGAAAAAATGCGTAACCACCCCCCCTTACGAAAAAGTCAAAAATTGACTTTTTCCAAAAGTCAACTTTTTTGATATCTTTGGGTGGTTCCGAGAGTCCTGATGTGATTTTGGAATGTTTCCCGGCGCTCTTTGGCCCAAAAGTATTTTTTGACCGTTTTTTAAATTTTGAAAAAATGCGTAACCACCCCCCCTTACGAAAAAGTCAAAAAATGACTTTTTCCAAAAGTCAACTTTTTTGGCTTATTTGGGTGGTGCCGAGAGTCCTGATGTGATTTTGGAACGTTTCCCGGCGCTCCTTGGCCCAAAAGTATTTTTTGACCGTTTTTGAAATTTTTAAAAAATGCGTAACCACCCCCCCTTACGAAAAAGTCAAAAATTGACTTTTTCCAACAGTCAACATTTTTGGCTTCTTTGGGTGGTGCCGAGAGTCCTGATGTGATTTTGGAACGTTTCCCGGCGCTCATTGGCCCAAAAGTATTTTTTGACCGTTTTTGAAATTTTGAAAAAATGCGTAACCACCCCCCCTTACGAAAAAGTCAAAAAATGACTTTTTCCAAAAGTCAACTTTTTTGGCATCTTTGGGTGGTTCCGAGAGTCCTGATGTGATTTTGGAATGTTTCCCGGCGCTCTTTGGACCAAAAGTATTTTTTGACCTTTTTTGAAAATTTGAAAAAATGCGTAACCACCCCCCCTTACGAAAAAGTCAAAAATTGACTTTTTCCAAAAGTCAACTTTTTTGGCACATTTGGGTGGTGCCGAGCGTCCTGATGTGGTTTTGGAACGTTTCCCGGCGCTCCTTGGCCCAAAAGTATTTTTTGACTGTTTTTGAAATTTTGAAAAAATGAGTAACCACCCCCCCTTACGAAAAAGTCAAAAATTTACTTTTTCCAAAAGTCAACATTTTTGGCTTCTTTGGGTGGTGCCGAGAGTCCTGATGTGATTTTGGAACGTTTCCCGGCGCTCATTGGCCCAAAAGTATTTTTTGACCGTTTTTGAAATTTTGAAAAAATGCGTAACCACCCCCCCTTACGAAAAAGTCAAAAATGGACTTTTTCCAAAAGTCAACTTTTTTGGCACATTTGGGTGGTTCCGAGAGTCCTGATGTGGTTTTTGAACGTTTCCCGGCGCTCCTTGGCCCAAAAGTATTTTTTCACCGTTTTTGAAATTTTGAAAAAATGCGTAACCACCCCCCCTTACGAAAAAGTCAAAAAATGACTTTTTCCAAAAGTCAACTTTTTTGGCATCTTTGGGTGGTTCCGAGAGTCCTGATGTGATTTTGGAATGTTTCCCGGCGCTCTTTGGACCAAAAGTATTTTTTGACCGTTTTTGAAATTTTGAAAAAATGCGTAACCACCCCCCATTACGAAAAAGTCAAAAATTGACTTTTTCCAAAAGTCAACTTTTTTGGCACATTTGGGTGGATCCGAGAGTCCTGATGTGGTTTTGAAAAAATTCCCGGCGCTCTTTGGCCCAAAAGTATTTTTTGACCGTTTTTGAAATTTTGAAAAAATGCGTAACCACCCCCCCTTACGAAAAAGTCCAAAATTTACTTTTTCCAAAAGTCAACTTTTTTGGCATCTTTGGGTGGTTCCGAGAGTCCTGATGTGATTTTGGAATGTTTCCCGGCGCTCTTTGGACCAAAAGTATTTTTTGACCGTTTTTGAAAATTTGAAAAAATGCGTAACCACCCCCCCTTACGAAAAAGTCAAAAATTGACTTTTTCCAAAAGTCAACTTTTTTGGCTTCTTTGGGTGGTGCCGAGAGTCCTGATGTGATTTTGGAACGTTTCCCGGCGCTCCTTGGCCCAAAAGTATTTTTTGACCGTTTTTGAAATTTTTAAAAAATGCGTAACCACCCCCCCTTACGAAAAAGTCAAAAATTGACTTTTTCCAACAGTCAACATTTTTGGCTTCTTTGGGTGGTGCCGAGAGTCCTGATGTGATTTTGGAACGTTTCCCGGCGCTCATTGCCCAAAAGTATTTTTTGACCGTTTTTGAAATTTTGAAAAAATGCGTAACCACCCCCCGCTTACGAAAAAGTCAAAAAATGACTTTTCCCAAAAGTCAACTTTTTTGGCATCTTTGGGTGGTTCCGAGAGTCCTGATGTGATTTTGGAATGTTTCCCGGCGCTCCTTGGCCCAAAAGTATTTTTTGACCGTTTTTGAAATTTTTAAAAAATGCGTAACCACCCCCCCTTACGAAAAAGTCAAAAATTGACTTTTTCCAACAGTCAACATTTTTGGCTTCTTTGGGTGGTGCCGAGAGTCCTGATGTGATTTTGGAACGTTTCCCGGCGCTCATTGCCCAAAAGTATTTTTTGACCGTTTTTGAAATTTTGAAAAAATGCGTAACCACCCCCCGCTTACGAAAAAGTCAAAAAATGACTTTTTCCAAAAGTCAACTTTTTTGGCATCTTTGGGTGGTTCCGAGAGTCCTGATGTGATTTTGGAATGTTTCCCGGCGCTCCTTGGCCCAAAAGTATTTTTTGACCGTTTTTGAAATTTTGAAAAAATGAGTAACCACCCCCCCTTACGAAAAAGTCAAAAATTGACTTTTTCCAAAAGTCAACATTTTTGGCTTCTTTGGGTGGTGCCGAGAGTCCTGATGTGATTTTGGAACGTTTCCCGGCGCTCATTGGCCCAAAAGTATTTTTTGACCGTTTTTGAAATTTTGAAAAAATGCGTAACCACCCCCCCTTACGAAAAAGTCAAAAATTGACTTTTTCCAAAAGTCAACTTTTTGGCATCTTTGGGTGGTTCCGAGAGTCCTGATGTGATTTTGGAACGTTTCCCGGTGCTCTTTGGCCCAAAAGTATTATTTTATTGTTTTTGAAATTTTGAAAAAATGCGTAACCACCCCCCCTTACGAAAAAGTCAAAAAATGACTTTTCCCAAAAGTCAACTTTTTTGGCTTCTTTGGGTGTTGCCGAGAGTCCTGATGTGATTTTGGAACGTTTCCCAGCGCTCCTTGGCCCAAAAGTATTTTTTGACCGTTTTTGAAATTTTGAAAAAATGCTTAACCACCCCCCCTTACGAAAAAGTCAGAAATTGACTTTTTCCAAAAGTCAACTTTTTTGGCATCTTTGGGTGGTTCCGAGAGTCCTGATGTGATTTTGGAACGTTTGCCGGCGCTCTTTGGCCCAAAAGTATTATTTGACCGTTTTTGAAATTTTGAAACAATGTCTAACCACCCCCCCTTACGAAAAAGTCAAAAAATGACTTTTTCCAAAAGTCAACTTTTATGGCACATTTGGGTGGTTCCGAGAGTCCTGATGTGGTTTTGGAACGTTTCCCGGCGCTCCTTGGCCCAAAAGTATTTTTTGACCGTTTTTGAAATTTTGAAAAAATGCGTAACCACCCCCCCCTTACGAAAAAGTCAAAAATGGACTTTTTCCAAAAGTCAACTTTTTTGGCACATTTGGGTGGTTCCGAGAGTCCTGATGTGGTTTTGGAACGTTTCCCGGCGCTCCTTGGCCCAAAAGTATTTTTTCACCGTTTTTTAAATTTTGAAAAAATGCGTAACCACCCCTCCTTACGAAAAAGTCAAAAATGTACTTTTTCCAAAAGTCAACTTTTTTGGCACATTTGGGTGGTGCCGAGAGTCCTGATGTGGTTTTGAAACGTTTCCCGGCGCTCTTTGGCCCAAAAGTATTTTTTGACAGTTTTTGAAATTTTGAAAAAATGCGTAACCACCCCCCCTTACGAAAAAGTCAAAAATTGACTTTTTCCAAAAGTCAACTTTTTTGGCATCTTTGGGTGGTGCCGAGAGTCCTGATGTGATTTTGGAATGTTTCCCGGCGCTCTTTGGACCAAAAGTATTTTTTGACCGTTTTTGAAATTTCGAAAAAATGCGTAACCACCCCCCCTTACGAAAAAGTCAAAAATGGACTTTTTCCAAAAGTCAACTTTTTTGGCATCTTTGGGTGGTTCCGAGAGTCCTGATGTGATTTTGGAACGTTTCCCGGCGCTCTTTGGCCCAAAAGTATTATTTGACCGTTTTTGAAATTTTGAAAAAATGCGTAACCACCCCCCCTTACAAAAAAGTCAAAAAATGACTTTTTCCAAAAGTCAACATTTTTGGCTTCTTTGGGTGGTGCCGAGAGTCCTGATGTGATTTTGGAATGTTTCCCGGCGCTCCTTGGCCCAAAAGTATTTTTTGACCGTTTTTGAAATTTTGAAAAAATGAGTAACCACCCCCCCTTACGAAAAGGTCAAAAAAATGACTTTTTCCAAAAGTCAACTTTTTTGGCACATTTGGGTGGTGCCGAGAGTCCTGATGTGATTTTGGAATAATTCCCGGCGCTCCTTGGCCCAAAAGTATTTTTTGACCGTTTTTGAAATTTTGAAAAAATGAGTAACCACCCCCCTTTACGAAAAGGTAAAAAAAATGACTTTTTCCAAAAGTCAACTTTTTTTGGCACATTTGGGTGGTGCCGAGAGTCCTGATGTGATTTTGGAACGTTTCCCGGCGCTCCTTGGCCCAAAAGTATTTTTTGACCGTTTTTGAAATTTTGAAAAAATGCGTAACCACCCCCCCTTACAAAAAAGTCAAAAAATGACTTTTTCCAAAAGTCAACGTTTTTTGGCTTCTTTGGGTGGTGCCGAGAGTCCTGATGTGATTTTGGAACGTTTCCCGGCGCTCCTTGGCCCAAAAGTATTTTTTCACCGTTTTTGAAATTTTGAAAAAATGCGTAACCACCCCCCCTTACGAAAAAGTCAAAAATTGACTTTTTCCAACAGTCAACATTTTTGGCTTCTTTGGGTGGTGCCGAGAGTCCTGATGTGATTTTGGAATGTTTCCCGGCGCTCTTTGGCCCAAAAGTATTTTTTGACCGTTTTTTAAATTTTGAAAAAATGCGTAACCACCCCCCCTTACGAAAAAGTCAAAAAATGACTTTTTCCAAAAGTCAACATTTTTGGCTTCTTTGGGTGGTGCCGAGAGTCCTGATGTGATTTTGGAATGTTTCCCGGCGCTCCTTGGCCCAAAAGTATTTTTTGACCGTTTTTGAAATTTTGAAAAAATGAGTAACCACCCCCCCTTACGAAAAGGTCAAAAAAATGACTTTTTCCAAAAGTCAACTTTTTTGGCACATTTGGGTGGTGCCGAGAGTCCTGATGTGGTTTTGAAACGTTTCCCGGCGCTCCTTGGCCCAAAAGTATTTTTTGACCGTTTTTGAAATTTTGAAAAAATGCGTAACCACCCCCCCTTACGAAAAAGTCAAAAAATGACTTTTTCCAAAAGTCAACTTTTTTGGCACATTTGGGTGGTTCCGAGAGTCCTGATGTGGTTTTTGAACGTTTCCCGGCGCTCCTTGGCCCAAAAGTATTTTTTCACCGTTTTTGAAATTTTGAAAAAATGCGTAACCACCCCCCCTTACGAAAAAGTCAAAAATTTACTTTTTCCAAAAGTCAACTTTTTGGCACATTTGGGTGGTGCCGAGAGTCCTGATGTGATTTTGGAATGTTTCCCGGCGCTCTTTGGACCAAAAGTATTTTTTGACCGTTTTTGAAATTTTGAAAAAATGCGTAACCACCCCCCCTTACGAAAAAGTCAAAAATTGACTTTTTCCAAAAGTCAACTTTTTTGGCACATTTGGGTGGATCCGAGAGTCCTGATGTGGTTTTGAAAAAATTCCCAGCGCTCTTTGGCCCAAAAGTATTTTTTGACCGTTTTTGAAATTTTGAAAAAATGCGTAACCACCCCCCCTTACGAAAAAGTCAAAAAATGACTTTTTCCAAAAGTCAACTTTTTTGGCATCTTTGGGTGGTGCCGAGAGTCCTGATGTGATTTTGGAACGTTTCCCGGCGCTCTTTGGCCCAAAAGTATTATTTGACCGTTTTTGAAATTTTGAAAAAATGCGTAACCACCCCCCCCTTACGAAAAAGTCAAAAAATGACTTTTTCCAAAAGTCAACTTTTTTGGCTTCTTTGGGTGGTGCCGAGAGTCCTGATGTGATTTTGGAACGTTTCCCGGCGCTCCTTGGCCCAAAAGTATTTTTTGACCGTTTTTGAAATTTTGAAAAAATGCGTAACCACCCCCCCTTACGAAAAAGTCAAAAAATGACTTTTTCCAACAGTCAACATTTTTGGCTTCTTTGGGTGGTGCCGAGAGTCCTGATGTGATTTTGGAACGTTTCCCGGCGCTCATTGGCCCAAAAGTATTTTTTGACCGTTTTTGAAAATTTGAAAAAATGCGTAACCACCCCCCCTTACGAAAAAGTCAAAAAATGACTTTTTCCAAAAGTCAACTTTTTTGGCATCTTTGGGTGGTTCCGAGAGTCCTGATGTGGTTTTGGAATGTTTCCCGGCGCTCCTTGGCCCAAAAGTATTTTTTCACCGTTTTTGAAATTTTGAAAAAATGCGTAACCACCCCCCCTTACGAAAAAGTCAAAAATGGACTTTTTCCAAAAGTCAACATTTTTGGCACATTTGGGTGGTTCCGAGAGTCCTGATGTGGTTTTTGAACGTTTCCCGGCGCTCCTTGGCCCAAAAGTATTTTTTCACCGTTTTTGAAATTTTGAAAAAATGCGTAACCACCCTCCCTTACGAAAAAGTCAAAAATTTACTTTTTCCAAAAGTCAACTTTTTGGCACATTTGGGTGGTGCCGAGAGTCCTGATGTGATTTTGGAATGTTTCCCGGCGCTCATTGGACCAAAAGTATTTATTTACCGTTTTTGAAATTTTGAAAAAATGCGTAACCACCCCCCCTTACGAAAAAGTCAAAAATTGACTTTTTCCAAAAGTCAACTTTTTTGGCACATTTGGGTTGATCCGGGAGTCCTGATGTGGTTTTGAAAAATTTCCCGGCGCTCTTTGGCCCAAAAGTATTTTTTGACCGTTTTTGAAATTTCGAAAAAATGCGTAACCACCCCCCCCTTACGAAAAAGTCAAAAATTGACTTTTTCCAAAAGTCAACTTTTATGGCATCTTTGGGTGGTTCCGAGAGTCCTGATGTGATTTTGGAACGTTTCCCGGCGCTCTTTGGCCCAAAAGTATTTTTTGACCGTTTTTGAAAATTTGAAAAAATGCGTAACCACCCCCCCTTACGAAAAAGTCAAAAAATGACTTTTTCCAAAAGTCAACTTTTTTTGGCTTCTTTGGGTGGTGCCGAGAGTCCTGATGTGATTTTGGAATGTTTCCCGGCGCTCTTTGGACCAAAAGTATTTTTTGACCGTTTTTGAAATTTTGAAAAAATGCGTAACCACCCCCCCTTACGAAAAAGTCAAAAATTGACTTTTTCCAAAAGTCAACTTTTTTGGCACATTTGGGTGGATCCGAGAGTCCTGATGTGGTTTTGAAAAAATTCCCAGCGCTCTTTGGCCCAAAAGTATTTTTTGACCGTTTTTGAAATTTTGAAAAAATGCGTAACCACCCCCCCTTACGAAAAAGTCAAAAAATGACTTTTTCCAAAAGTCAACTTTTTTGGCATCTTTGGGTGGTTCCGAGAGTCCTGATGTGATTTTGGAATGTTTCCCGGCGCTCTTTGGACCAAAAGTATTTTTTGCCCGTTTTTGAAAATTTGAAAAATTGCGTAACCACCCCCCCTTACGAAAAAGTCAAAAAATGGCTTTTTCCAAAAGTCAACTTTTTTGGCACATTTGGGTGGTTCCGAGAGTCCTGATGTGGTTTTGGAATGTTTCCCGGCGCTCCTTGGCCCAAAAGTATTTTTTCACCGTTTTTGAAATTTTGAAAAAATGCGTAACCAGCCCCCCTTACGAAAAAGTCAAAAATGGACTTTTTCCAAAAGTCAACTTTTTTGGCACATTTGGGTGGTTCCGAGAGTCCTGATGTGGTTTTTGAACGTTTCCCGGCGCTCCTTGGCCCAAAAGTATTTTTTCACCGTTTTTGAAATTTTGAAAAAATGCGTAACCACCCTCCCTTACGAAAAAGTCAAAAATTTACTTTTTCCAAAAGTCAACTTTTTGGCACATTTGGGTGGTGCCGAGAGTCCTGATGTGATTTTGGAATGTTTCCCGGCGCTCATTGGACCAAAAGTATTTATTTACCGTTTTTGAAATTTTGAAAAAATGCGTAACCACCCCCCCTTACGAAAAAGTCAAAAATTGACTTTTTCCAAAAGTCAACTTTTTTGGCACATTTGGGTTGATCCGGGAGTCCTGATGTGGTTTTGAAAAATTTCCCGGCGCTCTTTGGCCCAAAAGTATTTTTTGACCGTTTTTGAAATTTTGAAAAAATGCGTAACCACCCCCCCTTACGAAAAAGTCAAAAATTGACTTTTTCCAAAAGTCAACTTTTTTGGCACATATGGGTGGTTCCGAGAGTCCTGATGTGGTTTTGGAACATTTCCCGGCGCTCCTTGGCCCAAAAGTATTTTTTCACCGTTTTTGAAATTTTGAAAAAATGCGTAACCACCCCCCCTTACGAAAAAGTCAAAAATTGACTTTTTCCAAAAGTCAACTTTTTTGATATCTTTGGGTGGTTCCGAGAGTCCTGATGTGATTTTGGAATGTTTCCCGGCGCTCTTTGGCCCAAAAGTATTATTTGACCTTTTTTGAAATTTTGAAAAAATGCGTAGCCACCCCCCCTTACGAAAAAGTCAAAAAATGACTTTTTCCAAAAGTCAACTTTTTTGGCTTCTTTGGGTGGTGCCGAGAGTCCTGATGTGATTTTGGAACGTTTCCCGGCGCTCCTTGGCCCAAAAGTATTTTTTGACCGTTTTTGAAATTTTGAAAAAATGCGTAACCACCCCCCCTTACGAAAAAGTCAAAAATTGACTTTTTCCAACAGTCAACATTTTTGGCTTCTTTGGGTGGTGCCGAGAGTCCTGATGTGATTTTGGAACGTTTCCCGGCGCTCATTGGCCCAAAAGTATTTTTTGACCGTTTTTGAAATTTTGAAAAAATGCGTAACCACCCCCCCTTACGAAAAGTCAAAAAATGACTTTTTCCAAAAGTCAACTTTTTTGGCATCTTTGGGTGGTTCCGAGAGTCCTGATGTGATTTTGGAATGTTTCCCGGCGCTCTTTGGACCAAAAGTATTTTTTGACCGTTTTTGAAAATTTGAAAAAATGCGTAACCACCCCCCCTTACGAAAAAGTCAAAAATTGACTTTTTCCAAAAGTCAACTTTTTTGGCATCTTTGGGTGGTTCCGAAAGTCCTGATGTGATTTTGGAACGTTTCCCGGCGCTCTTTGGCCCAAAAGTATTATTTGACCGTTTTTGAAATTTTGAAACAATGTGTAACCACCCCCCCTTACGAAAAAGTCAAAAAATGACTTTTTCCAAAAGTCAACTTTTTTGGCACATTTGGGTGGTTCCGAGAGTCCTGATGTGGTTTTGGAACGTTTCCCGGCGCTCCTTGGCCCAAAAGTATTTTTTCACCGTTTTTGAAATTTTGAAAAAATGCGTAACCACACCCCCTTACGAAAAAGTCAAAAAATGTCTTTTTCCAAAAGTCAACTTTTTTGGCACATTTGGGTGGTGCCGAGCGTCCTGATGTGGTTTTGGAACGTTTCCCGGCGCTCCATGGCCCAAAAAGTATTTTTTGACCGTTTTTGAAATTTTGAAAAAATCCGTAACCACCCCCCCTTACGAAAAAGTCAAAAATTGACTTTTTCCAAAAGTCAACTTTTTTGGCACATTTGGGTGGATCCGAGAGTCCTGATGTGGTTTTGAAAAGTTTCCCGGCACTCTTTGGCCCAAATGTATTTTTTGACCGTTTTTGAAATTTTGAAAAAATGCGTAACCACCCCCCCTTACGAAAAAGTCAAAAATTGACTTTTTCCATAAGTCAACTTTTTTGGCACATTTGGGTGGTTCCGAGAGTCCTGATGTGGTTTTGGAACATTTCCCGGCGCTCCTTGGCCCAAAAGTATTTTTTCAACATTTTTGAAATTTTGAAAAAATGCGTAACCACCCCCCCTTACGAAAAAGTCAAAAATTGACTTTTTCCAAAAGTCAACTTTTTTGGCATCTTTGGGTGGTTCCGAGAGTCCTGATGTGATTTTGGAATGTTTCCCGGCGCTCTTTGGACCAAAAGTATTTTTGACCGTTTTTGAAAATTTGAAAAAATGCGTAACCACCCCCCCTTACGAAAAAGTCAAAAATTGACTTTTTCCAAAAGTCAACTTTTTTGGCACATTTGGGTGGATCCGAGAGTCCTGATGTGGTTTTGAAAAGTTTCCCGGCGCTCTTTGGCCCAAAAGTATTTTTTGACCGTTTTTGAAATTTCGAAAAAATGCGTAACCACCCCCCCTTACGAAAAAGTCAAAAATTGACTTTTTCCAAAAGTCAAATTTTTTGGCATCTTTGGGTGGTTCCGAGAGTCCTGATGTGATTTTGGAACGTTTCCCCGCGCTTTTTGGCCCAAAAGTATTATTTGACCGTTTTTGAAATTTTGAAAAAATGCGTAACCACCCCCCCTTACGAAAAAGTCAAAAAATGTCTTTTTCCAAAAGTCAACTTTTTTGGCACATTTGGGTGGTGCCGAGCGTCCTGATGTGGTTTTGGAACGTTTCCCGGCGCTCCTTGGCCCAAAAGTATTTTTTGACCGTTTTTGAAATTTTGAAAAAAATCCGTAACCACCCCCCCTTACGGAAAAGTCAAAAATTGACTTTTTCCAAAAGTCAACTTTTTTGGCACATTTGGGTGGATCCGAGAGTCCTGATGTGGTTTTGAAAAGTTTCCCGGCGCTCTTTGGCCCAAAAGTATTTTTTGACCTTTTTTGAAATTTTGAAAAAATGCGTAACCAACCCCCCTTACGAAAAAGTCAAAAATTGACTTTTTCCAAAAGTCAACTTTTTTGGCATCTTTGGGTGGTTCCGAGAGTCCTGATGTGATTTTGGAATGTTTCCCGGCGCTCTTTGGACCAAAAGTATTTTTTGACCGTTTTTGAAAATTTGAAAAAATGCGTAACCACCCCCCCTTACGAAAAAGTCAAAAATTGACTTTTTCCAAAATTCAACTTTTTTGGCACATTTGTGTGGATCCGAGAGTCCTGATGTGGTTTTAAAAAAATTCCCGGCGCTCTTTGGCCCTATAGTATTTTTTGACCGTTTTTGAAATTTTGAAAAAATGCGTAACCACCCCCCCTTACGAAAAAGTCAAAAATTGACTTTTTCCAAAAGTCAACTTTTTTGGCACATTTGGGTGGATCCGAGAGTCCTGATGTGGTTTTGAAAAGTTTCCCGGCGCTCTTTGGACCAAAAGTATTTTTTGACCGTTTTTGAAATTTTGAAAAAATGCGTAACCACCCCCCCTTACGAAAAAGTCAAAAAATGTCTTTTTCCAAAAGTCAACTTTTTTGGCACATTTGGGTGGTGCCGAGAGTCCTGATGTGGTTTTGGAACGTTTCCCGGCGCTCCTTGGCCCAAAAGTATTTTTTCACCGTTTTTGAAATTTTGAAAAAATGCGTAACCACCCCCCCTTACGAAAAAGTCAAAAATTGACTTTTTCCAACAGTCAACATTTTTGGCATCTTTGGGTGGTTCCGAGAGTCCTGATGTGATTTTGGAACTTTCCCGGCGCTCTTTGGCCCAAAAGTATTATTTGACCGTTTTTGAAATTTTGAAACAATGTGTAACCACCCCCCCTTACGAAAAAGTCAAAAAATGACTTTTTCCAAAAGTCAACTTTTTTGGCACATTTGGGTGGTTCCGAGAGTCCTGATGTGGTTTTGGAACGTTTCCCGGCGCTCCTTGGCCCAAAAGTATTTTTTCACCGTTTTTGAAATTTTGAAAAAATGCGTAACCACCCCCCCTTACGAAAAAGTCAAAAATTGACTTTTTCCAAAAGTCAACTTTTTTGATATCTTTGGGTGGTTCCGAGAGTCCTGATGTGATTTTGGAATGTTTCCCGGCGCTCTTTGGCCCAAAAGTATTTTTTGACCGTTTTTTAAATTTTGAAAAAATGCATAACCACCCCCCCCTTACGAAAAAGTCAAAAAATGACTTTTTCCAAAAGTCAACATTTTTGGCTTCTTTGGGTGGTGCCGAGAGTCCTGATGTGGTTTTGAAAAGTTTCCCGGCGCTCTTTGGCCCAAAAGTATTATTTGCCCGTTTTTGAAATTTCGAAAAAATGCGTAACCACCCCCCCTTACGAAAAAGTCAAAAAATGTCTTTTTCCAAAAGTCAACTTTTTTAGCACATTTGGGTGGTGCCGAGCGTCCTGATGTGGTTTTGGAACGTTTCCCGGCGCTCCTAGGCCCAAAAGTATTTTTTGACCGTTTTTGAAATTTTGAAAAAATCCGTAACCACCCCCCCTTACAAAAAAGTCAAAAAATGGCTTTTTCCAAAAGTCAACATTTTTGGCTTCTTTGGGTGGTGCCGAGAGTCCTGATGTGGTTTTGAAAAGTTTCCCGGCGCTCTTTGGCCCAAAAGTATTTTTTGACCGTTTTTGAAATTTCGAAAAAATGCGTAACCACCCCCCCTTACGAAAAAGTCAAAAATTGACTTTTTCCAAAAGTCAACTTTTTTGGCATCTTTGGGTGGTTCCGAGAGTCCTGATGTGATTTTGGAACGTTTCCCGGCGCTCTTTGGACCAAAAGTATTATTTGACCGTTTTTGAAATTTTGAAAAAATGCGTAACCAACCCCCCTTACGAAAAAGTCAAAAATTGACTTTTTCCAAAAGTCAACTTTTTTGGCATCTTTGGGTGGTTCCGAGAGTCCTGATGTGATTTTGGAATGTTTCCCGGCGCTCTTTGGACCAAAAGTATTTTTTGACCGTTTTTGAAAATTTGAAAAAATGCGTAACCACCCCCCCTTACGAAAAAGTCAAAAATTGACTTTTTCCAAAATTCAACTTTTTTGGCACATTTGTGTGGATCCGAGAGTCCTGATGTGGTTTTAAAAAAATTCCCGGCGCTCTTTGGCCCTATAGTATTTTTTGACCGTTTTTGAAATTTTGAAAAAATGCGTAACCACCCCCCCTTACGAAAAAGTCAAAAATTGACTTTTCCAAAAGTCAACTTTTTTGGCACATTTGGGTGGATCCGAGAGTCCTGATGTGGTTTTGAAAAGTTTCCCGGCGCTCCTTGGCCCAAAAGTATTTTTTCCCCGTTTTTGAAATTTTGAAAAAATGCGTAACCACCCCCCCTTACGAAAAAGTCAAAAATTGACTTTTTCCAAAAGTCAACTTTTTTGGCACATTTGGGTGGATCCGAGAGTCCTGATGTGGTTTTGAAAAGTTTCCCGGCGCTCTTTGGACCAAAAGTATTTTTTGACCGTTTTTGAAATTTTGAAAAAATGCGTAACCACCCCCCCTTACGAAAAAGTCAAAAAATGTCTTTTTCCAAAAGTCAACTTTTTTGGCACATTTGGGTGGTGCCGAGAGTCCTGATGTGGTTTTGGAACGTTTCCCGGCGCTCCTTGGCCCAAAAGTATTTTTTCACCGTTTTTGAAATTTTGAAAAAATGCGTAACCACCCCCCCTTACGAAAAAGTCAAAAATTGACTTTTTCCAACAGTCAACATTTTTGGCATCTTTGGGTGGTTCCGAGAGTCCTGATGTGATTTTGGAACTTTCCCGGCGCTCTTTGGCCCAAAAGTATTATTTGACCGTTTTTGAAATTTTGAAACAATGTGTAACCACCCCCCCTTACGAAAAAGTCAAAAAATGACTTTTTCCAAAAGTCAACTTTTTTGGCACATTTGGGTGGTTCCGAGAGTCCTGATGTGGTTTTGGAACGTTTCCCGGCGCTCCTTGGCCCAAAAGTATTTTTTCACCGTTTTTGAAATTTTGAAAAAATGCGTAACCACCCCCCCTTACGAAAAAGTCAAAAAATGACTTTTTCCAAAAGTCAACTTTTTTGGCATCTTTGGGTGGTTCCGAGAGTCCTGATGTGATTTTGGAATGTTTCCCGGCGCTCTTTGGCCCAAAAGTATTTTTTGACCGATTTTGAAAATTTGAAAAAATGCGTAACCACCCCCCCTTACGAAAAAGTCAAAAATTGACTTTTTCCAAAAGTCAACTTTTTTGGCATCTTTGGGTGGTTCCGAGAGTCCTGATGTGATTTTGGAACGTTTCCCGGCGCTCTTTGGCCCAAAAGTATTATTTGACCGTTTTTGAAATTTTGAAAAAATGCGTAACCACCCCCCCTTACGAAAAAGTCAAAAAATGTCTTTTTCCAAAAGTCAACTTTTTTGGCACATTTGGGTGGTTCCGAGAGTCCTGATGTGGTTTTGGAACGTTTCCCGGCGCTCCTTGGCCCAAAAGTATTTTTTCACCGTTTTTGAAATTTTGAAAAAATGCGTAACCACCCCCCCTTACGAAAAAGTCAAAAATTGACTTTTTCCAAAAGTCAACTTTTTTGATATCTTTGGGTGGTTCCGAGAGTCCTGATGTGATTTTGGAATGTTTCCCGGCGCTCTTTGGCCCAAAAGTATTTTTTGACCGTTTTTTAAATTTTGAAAAAATGCGTAACCACCCCCCCTTACGAAAAAGTCAAAAATTGACTTTTACCAAAAGTCAACATTTTTGGCTTCTTTGGGTGGTGCCGAGAGTCCTGATGTGATTTTGGAATGTTTCCCGGCGCTCTTTGGCCCAAAAGTATTTTTTGACCGTTTTTGAAATTTTGAAAAAATCCGTAACCACCCCCCCTTACAAAAAAGTCAAAAATTGACTTTTTCCAAAAGTCAACATTTTTGGCTTCTTTGGGTGGTGCCGAGAGTCCTGATGTGATTTTGGAATGTTTCCCAGCGCTCTTTGGCCCAAAAGTATTTTTTGACCGTTTTTTAAATTTTGAAAAAATGCATAACCACCCCCCCCTTACGAAAAAGTCAAAAAATGACTTTTTCCAAAAGTCAACATTTTTGGCTTCTTTGGGTGGTGCCGAGAGTCCTGATGTGGTTTTGAAAAGTTTCCCGGCGCTCTTTGGCCCAAAAGTATTTTTTGACCGTTTTTGAAATTTCGAAAAAATGCGTAACCACCCCCCCCTTACGAAAAAGTCAAAAATGGACTTTTTCCAAAAGTCAACTTTTTTGGCATCTTTGGGTGGTTCCGAGAGTCCTGATGTGATTTTGGAACGTTTCCCGGCGCTCTTTGGCCCAAAAGTATTATTTGCCCGTTTTTGAAATTTTGAAAAAATGCGTAACCACCCCCCCTTACGAAAAAGTCAAAAAATGTCTTTTTCCAAAAGTCAACTTTTTTAGCACATTTGGGTGGTGCCGAGCGTCCTGATGTGGTTTTGGAACGTTTCCCGGCGCTCCTTGGCCCAAAAGTATTTTTTGACCGTTTTTGAAATTTTGAAAAAATCCGTAACCACCCCCCCTTACAAAAAAGTCAAAAAATGGCTTTTTCCAAAAGTCAACATTTTTGGCTTCTTTGGGTGGTGCCGAGAGTCCTGATGTGGTTTTGAAAAGTTTCCCGGCGCTCTTTGGCCCAAAAGTATTTTTTGACCGTTTTTGAAATTTCGAAAAAATGCGTAACCACCCCCCCTTACGAAAAAGTCAAAAATTGACTTTTTCCAAAAGTCAACTTTTTTGGCATCTTTGGGTGGTTCCGAGAGTCCTGATGTGATTTTGGAACGTTTCCCGGCGCTCTTTGGACCAAAAGTATTATTTGACCGTTTTTGAAATTTTGAAAAAATGCGTAACCACCCCCCCTTACGAAAAAGTCAAAAAATGACTTTTTCCAAAAGTCAACTTTTTTGGCACATTTGGGTGGTTCCGAGAGTCCTGATGTGGTTTTGGAACGTTTCCCGGCGCTCCTTGGCCCAAAGGTATTTTTTAACCGTTTTTGAAATTTTGAAAAAATGCGTAACCACCCCCCCTTACGAAAAAGTCAAAAATTGACTTTTTCCAAAAGTCAACTTTTTTGGCACATTTGGGTGGTTCCGAGAGTCCTGATGTGGTTTTGAAAAGTTTCCCGGCGCTCTTTGGCCCAAAAGTATTTTTTGACCGTTTTTGAAATTTCGAAAAAATGCGTAACCACCCCCCCCTTACGAAAAAGTCAAAAATTTACTTTTTCCAAAAGTCAACTTTTTTGGCACATTTGGGTGGTTCCGAGAGTCCTGATGTGGTTTTGGAACGTTTCCCGGCGCTCCTTGGCCCAAAAGTATTTTTTCACCGTTTTTGAAATTTTGAAAAAATGCGTAACCACCCCCCCCTTACGAAAAAGTCAAAAAATGACTTTTTCCAAAAGTCAACTTTTTTGGCATCTTTGGGTGGTTCCGAGAGTCCTGATGTGATTTTGGAATGTTTCCCGGCGCTCTTTGGACCAAAAGTATTTTTTGACCGTTTTTGAAATTTTGAAAAAATGCGTAACCACCCCCCCTTACGAAAAAGTCAAAAAATGTCTTTTTCCAAAAGTCAACTTTTTTGGCACATTTGGGTGGTGCCGAGCGTCCTGATGTGGTTTTGGAACGTTTCCCGGCGCTCCTTGGCCCAAAAGTATTTTTTGACCGTTTTTGAAATTTTGAAAAAATCCGTAACCACCACCCCTTACGAAAAAGTCAAAAATTGACTTTTTCCAAAAGTCAACTTTTTTGGCACATTTGGGTGGATCCGAGAGTCCTGATGTGGTTTTGAAAAGTTTCCCGGCGCTCTTTGGCCCAAAAGTAATTTTTGACCGTTTTTGAAATTTTGAAAAAATGCGTAACCACCCCCCCTTACGAAAAAGTCAAAAAATGTCTTTTTCCAAAAGTCAACTTTTTTGGCACATTTGGGTGGTGCCGAGCGTCCTGATGTGGTTTTGGAACGTTTCCCGGCGCTCCTTGGCCCAAAAGTATTTTTTGACCGTTTTTGAAATTTTGAAAAAATCCGTAACCACCACCCCTTACGAAAAAGTCAAAAATTGACTTTTTCCAAAAGTCAACTTTTTTGGCACATTTGGGTGGATCCGAGAGTCCTGATGTGGTTTTGAAAAGTTTCCCGGCGCTCTTTGGCCCAAAAGTAATTTTTGACCGTTTTTGAAATTTTGAAAAAATGCGTAACCACCCCCCCTTACGAAAAAGTCAAAAAATGTCTTTTTCCAAAAGTCAACTTTTTTGGCACATTTGGGTGGTGCCGAGCGTCCTGATGTGGTTTTGGAACGTTTCCCGGCGCTCCTTGGCCCAAAAGTATTTTTTGACCGTTTTTGAAATTTTGAAAAAATGAGTAACCACCCCCCCTTACGAAAAAGTCAAAAATTGACTTTTTCCAAAAGTCAACTTTTTTGGCACATTTGGGTGGATCCGAGAGTCCTGATGTGGTTTTGAAAAGTTTCCCGGCGCTCTTTGGCCCATAAGTATTTTTTGACCGTTTTTGAAATTTTGAAAAAATGCGTAACCACCCCCCCTTACGAAAAAGTCAAAAATTGACTTTTTCCAAAAGTCAACTTTTTTGGCACATTTGGGTGGTTCCGAGAGTCCTGATGTGGTTTTGGAACATTTCCCGGCGCTCCTTGGCCCAAAATTATTTTTTCACCGTTTTTGAAATTTTGAAAAAATGCGTAACCACCCCCCCTTACGAAAAAGTCAAAAATTGACTTTTTCCAAAAGTCAACTTTTTTGATATCTTTGGGTGGTTCCGAGAGTCCTGATGTGATTTTGGAACATTTCCCGGCGCTCTTTGGCCAAAAAGTATTATTTGACCGTTTTTGAAATTTTGAAAAAATGCGTAACCACCCCCCCTTACGAAAAAGTCAAAAAATGACTTTTTCCAAAAGTCAACTTTTTTGGCATCTTTGGGTGGTTCCCAGAGTCCTGATGTGATTTTGGAATGTTTCCCGGCGCTCTTTGGACCAAAAGTATTTTTTGACCGTTTTTGAAAATTTGAAAAAAATGCGTAACCACCCCCCCTTACGAAAAAGTCAAAAAATGACTTTTTCCAAAAGTCAACTTTTTTGGCACATTTGGGTGGTTCCGAGAGTCCTGATGTGGTTTTGGAACGTTTCCCGGCGCTCCTTGGCCCAAAAGTATTTTTTCACCGTTTTTGAAATTTTGAAAAAATGCGTAACCACCCCCCCTTACGAAAAAGTCAAAAATTGACTTTTTCCAAAAGTCAACTTTTTTGGCACATTTGGGTGGTTCCGAGAGTCCTGATGTGGTTTTGAAAAGTTTCCCGGCGCTCTTTGGCCCAAAAGTATTTTTTGACCGTTTTTGAAATTTTGAAAAAATCCGTAACCACCCCCCCTTACAAAAAAGTCAAAAATTGACTTTTTCCAAAAGTCAACATTTTTGACTTCTTTGGGTGGTGCCGAGAGTACTGATGTGATTTTGGAATGTTTCCCGGCGCTCTTTGGCCCAAAAGTATTTTTTGACCGTTTTTTAAATTTTGAAAAAATGCGTAACCACCCCCCCTTACGAAAAAGTCAAAAATTGACTTTTTCCAAAAGTCAACTTTTTTGGCACATTTGGGTTGTTCCGAGAGTCCTGATGTGGTTTTGAAAAGTTTCCCGGCGCTCTTTGGCCCAAAAGTATTTTTTGACCGTTTTTGAAATTTCGAAAAAATGCGTAACCACCCCCCCTTACGAAAAAGTCAAAAATTTACTTTTTCCAAAAGTCAACTTTTTTGGCATCTTTGGGTGGTTCCGAGAGTCCTGATGTGATTTTGGAATGTTTCCCGGCGCTCTTTGGACCAAAAGTATTTTTTGACCGTTTTTGAAATTTTGAAAAAATGCGTAACCACCCCCCCTTACGAAAAAGTCAAAAATTGACTTTTTCCAAAAGTCAACTTTTTTGGCACATTTGGGTGGATCCGAGAGTCCTGATGTGGTTTTGAAAAGTTTCCCGGCGCTCTTTGGCCCAAAAGTATTTTTTGACAGTTTTTGAAATTTTGAAAAAATGCGTAACCACCCCCCCTTACGAAAAAGTCAAAAATGGACTTTTTCCAAAAGTCAACTTTTTTGGCTTCTTTGGGTGGTGCCGAGAGTCCTGATGTGATTTTGGAACGTTTCCCGGCGCTCTTTGGCCCAAAAGTATTATTTGCCCGTTTTTGAAATTTTGAAAAAATGCGTAACCACCCCCCCTTACGAAAAAGTCAAAAAATGTCTTTTTCCAAAAGTCAACTTTTTTAGCACATTTGGGTGGTGCCGAGCGTCCTGATGTGGTTTTGGAACGTTTCCCGGCGCTCCTTGGCCCAAAAGTATTTTTTGACCGTTTTTGAAATTTTGAAAAAATCCGTAACCACCCCCCCTTACAAAAAAGTCAAAAAATGACTTTTTCCAAAAGTCAACATTTTTGGCTTCTTTGGGTGGTGCCGAGAGTCCTGATGTGGTTTTGAAAAGTTTCCCGGCGCTCTTTGGCCCAAAAGTAATTTTTGACCGTTTTTGAAATTTCGAAAAAATGCGTAACCACCCCCCCTTACGAAAAAGTCAAAAATTGACTTTTTCCAAAAGTCAACTTTTTTGGCATCTTTGGGTGGTTCCGAGAGTCCTGATGTGATTTTGGAACGTTTCCCGGCGCTCTTTGGCCCAAAAGTATTATTTGACCGTTTTTGAAATTTTGAAAAAATGCGTAACCACCCCCCCTTACGAAAAAGTCAAAAAATGACTTTTTCCAAAAGTCAACTTTTTTGGCATCTTTGGGTGGTTCCCAGAGTCCTGATGTGATTTTGGAATGTTTCCCGGCGCTCTTTGGACCAAAAGTATTTTTTGACCGTTTTTGAAAATTTGAAAAAAATGCGTAACCACCCCCCCTTACGAAAAAGTCAAAAAATGACTTTTTCCAAAAGTCAACTTTTTTGGCACATTTGGGTGGTTCCGAGAGTCCTGATGTGGTTTTGGAACGTTTCCCGGCGCTCCTTGGCCCAAAAGTATTTTTTAACCGTTTTTGAAATTTTGAAAAAATGCGTAATCACCCCCCCTTACGAAAAATTCAAAAATTGACTTTTTCCAAAAGTCAACTTTTTTGGCACATTTGGGTGGTTCCGAGAGTCCTGATGTGGTTTTGAAAAGTTTCCCGGCGCTCTTTGGCCCAAAAGTATTTTTTGACCGTTTTTGAAATTTCGAAAAAATGCGTAACCACCCCCCCTTACGAAAAAGTCAAAAATTTACTTTTTCCAAAAGTCAACTTTTTTGGCACATTTGGGTGGTTCCGAGAGTCCTGATGTGGTTTTGGAACGTTTCCCGGCGCTCCTTGGCCCAAAAGTATTTTTTCACCGTTTTTGAAATTTTGAAAAAATGCGTAACCACCCCCCCCTTACGAAAAAGTCAAAAAATGACTTTTTCCAAAAGTCAACTTTTTTGGCATCTTTGGGTGGTTCCGAGAGTCCTGATGTGATTTTGGAATGTTTCCCGGCGCTCTTTGGACCAAAAGTATTTTTTGACCGTTTTTGAAATTTTGAAAAAATGCGTAACCACCCCCCCTTACGAAAAAGTCAAAAAATGTCTTTTTCCAAAAGTCAACTTTTTTGGCACATTTGGGTGGTTCCGAGAGTCCTGATGTGATTTTGGAACATTTCCCGGCGCTCTTTGGCCAAAAAGTATTATTTGACCGTTTTTGAAATTTTGAAAAAATGCGTAACCACCCCCCCTTACGAAAAAGTCAAAAAATGACTTTTTCCAAAAGTCAACTTTTTTGGCATCTTTGGGTGGTTCCCAGAGTCCTGATGTGATTTTGGAATGTTTCCCGGCGCTCTTTGGACCAAAAGTATTTTTTGACCGTTTTTGAAAATTTGAAAAAAATGCGTAACCACCCCCCCTTACGAAAAAGTCAAAAAATGACTTTTTCCAAGAGTCAACTTTTTTGGCACATTTGGGTGGTTCCGAGAGTCCTGATGTGGTTTTGGAACGTTTCCCGGCGCTCCTTGGCCCAAAAGTATTTTTTCACCGTTTTTGAAATTTTGAAAAAATGCGTAACCACCCCCCCTTACGAAAAAGTCAAAAATTGACTTTTTCCAAAAGTCAACTTTTTTGGCACATTTGGGTGGTTCCGAGAGTCCTGATGTGGTTTTGAAAAGTTTCCCGGCGCTCTTTGGCCCAAAAGTATTTTTTGACCGTTTTTGAAATTTTGAAAAAATCCGTAACCACCCCCCCTTACAAAAAAGTCAAAAATTGACTTTTTCCAAAAGTCAACATTTTTGGCTTCTTTGGGTGGTGCCGAGAGTCCTGATGTGATTTTGGAATGTTTCCCGGCGCTCTTTGGCCCAAAAGTATTTTTTGACCGTTTTTTAAATTTTGAAAAAATGCATAACCACCCCCCCTTACGAAAAAGTCAAAAAAAAACTTTTTCCAAAAGTCAACATTTTTGGCTTCTTTGGGTGGTGCCGAGAGTCCTGATGTGGTTTTGAAAAGTTTCCCGGCGCTCTTTGGCCCAAAAGTATTTTTTGACCGTTTTTGAAATTTCGAAAAAATGCGTAACCACCCCCCCCTTACGAAAAAGTCAAAAATGGACTTTTTCCAAAAGTCAACTTTTTTGGCATCTTTGGGTGGTTCCGAGAGTCCTGATGTGATTTTGGAACGTTTCCCGGCGCTCTTTGGCCCAAAAGTATTATTTGACCGTTTTTGAAATTTTGAAAAAATGCGTAACCACCCCCCCTTACGAAAAAGTCAAAAAATGACTTTTTCCAAAAGTCAACTTTTTTGGCATCTTTGGGTGGTTCCCAGAGTCCTGATGTGATTTTGGAATGTTTCCCGGCGCTCCTTGGCCCAAAAGTATTTTTTAACCGTTTTTGAAATTTTGAAAAAATGCGTAACCACCCCCCCTTACGAAAAAGTCAAAAATTGACTTTTTCCAAAAGTCAACTTTTTTGGCACATTTGGGTTGTTCCGAGAGTCCTGATGTGGTTTTGAAAAGTTTCCCGGCGCTCTTTGGCCCAAAAGTATTTTTTGACCGTTTTTGAAATTTCGAAAAAATGCGTAACCACCCCCCCTTACGAAAAAGTCAAAAATTTACTTTTTCCAAAAGTCAACTTTTTTGGCACATTTGGGTGGTTCCGAGAGTCCTGATTTGGTTTTGGAACGTTTCCCGGCGCTCCTTGGCCCAAAAGTATTTTTTCACCGTTTTTGAAATTTTGAAAAAATGCGTAACCACCCCCCCCTTACGAAAAAGTCAAAAAATGACTTTTTCCAAAAGTCAACTTTTTTGGCATCTTTGGGTGGTTCCGAGAGTCCTGATGTGATTTTGGAATGTTTCCCGGCGCTCTTTGGACCAAAAGTATTTTTTGACCGTTTTTGAAATTTTGAAAAAATGCGTAACCACCCCCCCTTACGAAAAAGTCAAAAATTGACTTTTTCCAAAAGTCAACTTTTTTGGCACATTTGGGTGGATCCGAGAGTCCTGATGTGGTTTTGAAAAGTTTCCCGGCGCTCTTTGGCCCAAAAGTATTTTTTGACAGTTTTTGA
The DNA here is from genome assembly GCF_030265065.1 of Corythoichthys intestinalis. NCBI lineage: Eukaryota > Metazoa > Chordata > Actinopteri > Syngnathiformes > Syngnathidae > Corythoichthys > Corythoichthys intestinalis. The sequence continues at coordinate 39,452,577 of NC_080403.1, read as the reverse complement.
AATTTTGAAAAAATGCGTAACCACCCCCCCTTACGAAAAAGTCAAAAATGGACTTTTTCCAAAAGTCAACTTTTTTGGCTTCTTTGGGTGGTGCCGAGAGTCCTGATGTGATTTTGGAACGTTTCCCGGCGCTCATTGGCCCAAAAGTATTTTTTGACCGTTTTTGAAATTTTGAAAAAATGCGTAACCACCCCCCCTTACGAAAAAGTCAAAAAATGACTTTTTCCAAAAGTCAACTTTTTTGGCATCTTTGGGTGGTTCCGAGAGTCCTGATGTGATTTTGGAACGTTTCCCGGCGCTCTTTGGCCCAAAAGTATTATTTGCCCGTTTTTGAAATTTTGAAAAAATGCGTAACCACCCCCCCTTACGAAAAAGTCAAAAAATGTCTTTTTCCAAAAGTCAACTTTTTTAGCACATTTGGGTGGTGCCGAGCGTCCTGATGTGGTTTTGGAACGTTTCCCGGCGCTCCTTGGCCCAAAAGTATTTTTTGACCGTTTTTGAAATTTTGAAAAAATCCGTAACCACCCCCCCTTACAAAAAAGTCAAAAAATGACTTTTTCCAAAAGTCAACATTTTTGGCTTCTTTGGGTGGTGCCGAGAGTCCTGATGTGGTTTTGAAAAGTTTCCCGGCGCTCTTTGGCCCAAAAGTATTTTTTGACCGTTTTTGAAATTTCGAAAAAATGCGTAACCACCCCCCCTTACGAAAAAGTCAAAAATTGACTTTTTCCAAAAGTCAACTTTTTTGGCATCTTTGGGTGGTTCCGAGAGTCCTGATGTGATTTTGGAACGTTTCCCGGCGCTCTTTGGCCCAAAAGTATTATTTGACCGTTTTTGAAATTTTGAAAAAATGCGTAACCACCCCCCCTTACGAAAAAGTCAAAAAATGACTTTTTCCAAAAGTCAACTTTTTTGGCATCTTTGGGTGGTTCCCAGAGTCCTGATGTGATTTTGGAATGTTTCCCGGCGCTCTTTGGACCAAAAGTATTTTTTGACCGTTTTTGAAAATTTGAAAAAAATGCGTAACCACCCCCCCTTACGAAAAAGTCAAAAAATGACTTTTTCCAAAAGTCAACTTTTTTGGCACATTTGGGTGGTTCCGAGAGTCCTGATGTGGTTTTGGAACGTTTCCCGGCGCTCCTTGGCCCAAAAGTATTTTTTAACCGTTTTTGAAATTTTGAAAAAATGCGTAACCACCCCCCCTTACGAAAAAGTCAAAAATTGACTTTTTCCAAAAGTCAACTTTTTTGGCACATTTGGGTGGTTCCGAGAGTCCTGATGTGGTTTTGAAAAGTTTCCCGGCGCTCTTTGGCCCAAAAGTATTTTTTGACCGTTTTTGAAATTTCGAAAAAATGCGTAACCACCCCCCCTTACGAAAAAGTCAAAAATTTACTTTTTCCAAAAGTCAACTTTTTTGGCACATTTGGGTGGTTCCGAGAGTCCTGATGTGGTTTTGGAACGTTTCCCGGCGCTCCTTGGCCCAAAAGTATTTTTTCACCGTTTTTGAAATTTTGAAAAAATGCGTAACCACCCCCCCCTTACGAAAAAGTCAAAAAATGACTTTTTCCAAAAGTCAACTTTTTTGGCATCTTTGGGTGGTTCCGAGAGTCCTGATGTGATTTTGGAATGTTTCCCGGCGCTCTTTGGACCAAAAGTATTTTTTGACCGTTTTTGAAATTTTGAAAAAATGCGTAACCACCCCCCCTTACGAAAAAGTCAAAAAATGTCTTTTTCCAAAAGTCAACTTTTTTGGCACATTTGGGTGGTGCCGAGCGTCCTGATGTGGTTTTGGAACGTTTCCCGGCGCTCCTTGGCCCAAAAGTATTTTTTGACCGTTTTTGAAATTTTGAAAAAATCCGTACCACCCCCCCTTACGAAAAAGTCAAAAATTGACTTTTTCCAAAAGTCAACTTTTTTGGCACATTTGGGTGGATCCGAGAGTCCTGATGTGGTTTTGAAAAGTTTCCCGGCGCTCCTTGGCCCAAAAGTATTTTTTGACCGTTTTTGAAATTTTGAAAAAATGCGTAACCACCCCCCCTTACGAAAAAGTCAAAAATTGACTTTTTCCAAAAGTCAACTTTTTTGATATCTTTGGGTGGTTCCGAGAGTCCTGATGTGATTTTGGAATGTTTGCCGGCGCTCTTTGGCCCAAAAAGTATTTTTTGACCGTTTTTTAAATTTTGAAAAAATGCGTAACCACCCCCCCTTACGAAAAAGTCAAAAATTGACTTTTTCCAAAAGTCAACTTTTTTGGCATCTTTGGGTGGTTCCGAGAGTCCTGATGTGATTTTGGAACATTTCCCGGCGCTCTTTGGCCAAAAAGTATTATTTGACCGTTTTTGAAATTTTGAAAAAATGCGTAACCACCCCCCCTTACGAAAAAGTCAAAAAATGACTTTTTCCAAAAGTCAACTTTTTTGGCATCTTTGGGTGGTTCCCAGAGTCCTGATGTGATTTTGGAATGTTTCCCGGCGCTCTTTGGACCAAAAGTATTTTTTGACCGTTTTTGAAAATTTGAAAAAAATGCGTAACCACCCCCCCTTACGAAAAAGTCAAAAAATGACTTTTTCCAAAAGTCAACTTTTTTGGCACATTTGGGTGGTTCCGAGAGTCCTGATGTGGTTTTGGAACGTTTCCCGGCGCTCCTTGGCCCAAAAGTATTTTTTCACCGTTTTTGAAATTTTGAAAAAATGCGTAACCACCCCCCCTTACGAAAAAGTCAAAAATTGACTTTTTCCAAAAGTCAACTTTTTTGGCACATTTGGGTGGTTCCGAGAGTCCTGATGTGGTTTTGAAAAGTTTCCCGGCGCTCTTTGGCCCAAAAGTATTTTTTGACCGTTTTTGAAATTTTGAAAAAATCCGTAACCACCCCCCCTTACAAAAAAGTCAAAAATTGACTTTTTCCAAAAGTCAACATTTTTGGCTTCTTTGGGTGGTGCCGAGAGTCCTGATGTGATTTTGGAATGTTTCCCGGCGCTCTTTGGCCCAAAAGTATTTTTTGACCGTTTTTTAAATTTTGAAAAAATGCATAACCACCCCCCCTTACGAAAAAGTCAAAAAATGACTTTTTCCAAAAGTCAACATTTTTGGCTTCTTTGGGTGGTGCCGAGAGTCCTGATGTGGTTTTGAAAAGTTTCCCGGCGCTCTTTGGCCCAAAAGTATTTTTTGACCGTTTTTGAAATTTCGAAAAAATGCGTAACCACCCCCCCCTTACGAAAAAGTCAAAAATGGACTTTTTCCAAAAGTCAACTTTTTTGGCATCTTTGGGTGGTTCCGAGAGTCCTGATGTGATTTTGGAACGTTTCCCGGCGCTCTTTGGCCCAAAAGTATTATTTGACCGTTTTTGAAATTTTGAAAAAATGCGTAACCACCCCCCCTTACGAAAAAGTCAAAAAATGACTTTTTCCAAAAGTCAACTTTTTTGGCATCTTTGGGTGGTTCCCAGAGTCCTGATGTGATTTTGGAATGTTTCCCGGCGCTCTTTGGACCAAAAGTATTTTTTGACCGTTTTTGAAAATTTGAAAAAAATGCGTAACCACCCCCCCTTACGAAAAAGTCAAAAAATGACTTTTTCCAAAAGTCAACTTTTTTGGCACATTTGGGTGGTTCCGAGAGTCCTGATGTGGTTTTGGAACGTTTCCCGGCGCTCCTTGGCCCAAAAGTATTTTTTAACCGTTTTTGAAATTTTGAAAAAATGCGTAACCACCCCCCCTTACGAAAAAGTCAAAAATTGACTTTTTCCAAAAGTCAACTTTTTTGGCACATTTGGGTGGTTCCGAGAGTCCTGATGTGGTTTTGAAAAGTTTCCCGGCGCTCTTTGGCCCAAAAGTATTTTTTGACCGTTTTTGAAATTTCGAAAAAATGCGTAACCACCCCCCCTTACGAAAAAGTCAAAAATTTACTTTTTCCAAAAGTCAACTTTTTTGGCACATTTGGGTGGTTCCGAGAGTCCTGATGTGGTTTTGGAACGTTTCCCGGCGCTCCTTGGCCCAAAAGTATTTTTTCACCGTTTTTGAAATTTTGAAAAAATGCGTAACCACCCCCCCCTTACGAAAAAGTCAAAAAATGACTTTTTCCAAAAGTCAACTTTTTTGGCATCTTTGGGTGGTTCCGAGAGTCCTGATGTGATTTTGGAATGTTTCCTGGCGCTCTTTGGACCAAAAGTATTTTTTGACCGTTTTTGAAATTTTGAAAAAATGCGTAACCACCCCCCCTTACGAAAAAGTCAAAAATTGACTTTTTCCAAAAGTCAACTTTTTTGGCACATTTGGGTGGATCCGAGAGTCCTGATGTGGTTTTGAAAAGTTTCCCGGCGCTCTTTGGCCCAAAAGTATTTTTTGACCGTTTTTGAAATTTTGAAAAAATGCGTAACCACCCCCCCTTACGAAAAAGTCAAAAAATGTCTTTTTCCAAAAGTCAACTTTTTTGGCACATTTGGGTGGTGCCGAGCGTCCTGATGTGATTTTGGAACGTTTCCCGGCGCTCTTTGGACCAAAAGTATTTTTTGACCGTTTTTGAAAATTTGAAAAAAATGCGTAACCACCCCCCCTTACGAAAAAGTCAAAAAATGACTTTTTCCAAAAGTCAACTTTTTTGGCACATTTGGGTGGTTCCGAGAGTCCTGATGTGGTTTTGGAACGTTTCCCGGCGCTCCTTGGCCCAAAAGTATTTTTTAACCGTTTTTGAAATTTTGAAAAAATGCGTAACCACCCCCCCTTACGAAAAAGTCAAAAATTGACTTTTTCCAAAAGTCAACTTTTTTGGCACATTTGGGTGGTTCCGAGAGTCCTGATGTGGTTTTGAAAAGTTTCCCGGCGCTCTTTGGCCCAAAAGTATTTTTTGACCGTTTTTGAAATTTCGAAAAAATGCGTAACCACCCCCCCTTACGAAAAAGTCAAAAATTTACTTTTTCCAAAAGTCAACTTTTTTGGCACATTTGGGTGGTTCCGAGAGTCCTGATGTGGTTTTGGAACGTTTCCCGGCGCTCCTTGGCCCAAAAGTATTTTTTCACCGTTTTTGAAATTTTGAAAAAATGCGTAACCACCCCCCCCTTACGAAAAAGTCAAAAAATGACTTTTTCCAAAAGTCAACTTTTTTGGCATCTTTGGGTGGTTCCGAGAGTCCTGATGTGATTTTGGAATGTTTCCCGGCGCTCTTTGGACCAAAAGTATTTTTTGACCGTTTTTGAAATTTTGAAAAAATGCGTAACCACCCCCCCTTACGAAAAAGTCAAAAATTGACTTTTTCCAAAAGTCAACTTTTTTGGCACATTTGGGTGGATCCGAGAGTCCTGATGTGGTTTTGAAAAGTTTCCCGGCGCTCTTTGGCCCAAAAGTATTTTTTGACCGTTTTTGAAATTTTGAAAAAATGCGTAACCACCCCCCCTTACGAAAAAGTCAAAAAATGTCTTTTTCCAAAAGTCAACTTTTTTGGCACATTTGGGTGGTGCCGAGCGTCCTGATGTGATTTTGGAACGTTTCCCGGCGCTCCTTGGCCCAAAAGTATTTTTTGACCGTTTTTGAAATTTTGAAAAAATGAGTAACCACCCCCCCTTACGAAAAAGTCAAAAATTGACTTTTTCCAAAAGTCAACTTTTTTGGCACATTTGGGTGGATCCGAGAGTCCTGATGTGGTTTTGAAAAGTTTCCCGGCGCTCTTTGGCCCAAAAGTATTTTTTGACCGTTTTTGAAATTTTGAAAAAATGCGTAACCACCCCCCCTTACGAAAAAGTCAAAAATGGACTTTTTCCAAAAGTCAACATTTTTGGCACATTTGGGTGGTTCCGAGAGTCCTGATGTGGTTTTGGAACATTTCCCGGCGCTCCTTGGCCCAAAATTATTTTTTCACCGTTTTTGAAATTTTGAAAAAATGCGTAACCACCCCCCCTTACGAAAAAGTCAAAAATTGACTTTTTCCAAAAGTCAACTTTTTTGGCACATTTGGGTGGTTCCGAGAGTCCTGATGTGGTTTTGAAAAGTTTCCCGGCGCTCTTTGGCCCAAAAGTATTTTTTGACCGTTTTTGAAATTTTGAAAAAATCCGTAACCACCCCCCCTTACAAAAAAGTCAAAAATTGACTTTTTCCAAAAGTCAACATTTTTGGCTTCTTTGGGTGGTGCCGAGAGTCCTGATGTGATTTTGTAATGTTTCCCGGCGCTCTTTGGCCCAAAAGTATTTTTTGACCGTTTTTTAAATTTTGAAAAAATGCATAACCACCCCCCCTTACGAAAAAGTCAAAAAATGACTTTTTCCAAAAGTCAACTTTTTTGGCTTCTTTGGGTGGTGCCGAGAGTCCTGATGTGGTTTTGAAAAGTTTCCCGGCGCTCTTTGGCCCAAAAGTATGTTTTGACCGTTTTTGAAATTTCGAAAAAATGCGTAACCACCCCCCCTTACGAAAAAGTCAAAAATGGACTTTTTCCAAAAGTCAACTTTTTTGGCATCTTTGGGTGGTTCCGAGAGTCCTGATGTGATTTTGGAACGTTTCCCGGCGCTCCTTGGCCCAAAAGTATTATTTGACCGTTTTTGAAATTTTGAAAAAATGCGTAACCACCCCCCCTTACGAAAAAGTCAAAAATTGACTTTTTCCAAAAGTCAACTTTTTTGGCACATTTGGGTGGTTCCGAGAGTCCTGATGTGGTTTTGAAAAGTTTCCCGGCGCTCTTTGGCCCAAAAGTATTTTTTGACCGTTTTTGAAATTTCGAAAAAATGCGTAACCACCCCCCCTTACGAAAAAGTCAAAAATTTACTTTTTCCAAAAGTCAACTTTTTTGGCACATTTGGGTGGTTCCGAGAGTCCTGATGTGGTTTTGGAACGTTTCCCGGCGCTCCTTGGCCCAAAAGTATTTTTTCACCGTTTTTGAAATTTTGAAAAAATGCGTAACCACCCCCCCCTTACGAAAAAGTCAAAAAATGACTTTTTCCAAAAGTCAACCTTTTTGGCATCTTTGGGTGGTTCCCAGAGTCCTGATGTGATTTTGGAATGTTTCCCGGCGCTCTTTGGACCAAAAGTATTTTTTGACCGTTTTTGAAAATTTGAAAAAAATGCGTAACCACCCCCCCTTACGAAAAAGTCAAAAAATGACTTTTTCCAAAAGTCAACTTTTTTGGCACATTTGGGTGGTTCCGAGAGTCCTGATGTGGTTTTGGAACGTTTCCCGGCGCTCCTTGGCCCAAAAGTATTTTTTCACCGTTTTTGAAATTTTGAAAAAATGCGTAACCACCCCCCCTTACGAAAAAGTCAAAAATTGACTTTTTCCAAAAGTCAACTTTTTTGGCACATTTGGGTGGTTCCGAGAGTCCTGATGTGGTTTTGAAAAGTTTCCCGGCGCTCTTTGGCCCAAAAGTATTTTTTGACCGTTTTTGAAATTTCGAAAAAATGCGTAACCACCCCCCCTTACGAAAAAGTCAAAAATTTACTTTTTCCAAAAGTCAACTTTTTTGGCATCTTTGGGTGGTTCCGAGAGTCCTGATGTGATTTTGGAACGTTTCCCGGCGCTCTTTGGCCCAAAAGTATTTTTTGACCGTTTTTGAAATTTTGAAAAAATGCGTAACCACCCCCCCTTACGAAAAAGTCAAAAATTGACTTTTTCCAAAAGTCAACTTTTTTGGCACATTTGGGTGGTTCCGAGAGTCCTGATGTGGTTTTGAAAAGTTTCCCGGCGCTCTTTGGCCCAAAAGTATTTTTTGACCGTTTTTGAAATTTTGAAAAAATCCGTAACCACCCCCCCTTACAAAAAAGTCAAAAATTGACTTTTTCCAAAAGTCAATATTTTTGGCTTCTTTGGGTGGTGCCGAGAGTCCTGATGTGGTTTTGAAAAGTTTCCCAGCGCTCTTTGGCCCAAAAGTATTTTTTGACCGTTTTTGAAATTTCGAAAAAATGCATAACCACCCCCCCTTACGAAAAAGTCAAAAATGGACTTTTTCCAAAAGTCAACTTTTTTGGCATCTTTGGGTGGTTCCGAGAGTCCTGATGTGATTTTGGAACGTTTCCCGGCGCTCTTTGGCCCAAAAGTATTATTTGACCGTTTTTGAAATTTTGAAAAAATGCGTAACCACCCCCCCTTACGAAAAAGTCAAAAAATGACTTTTTCCAAAAGTCAACTTTTTTGGCATCTTTGGGTGGTTCCCAGAGACCTGATGTGATTTTGGAATGTTTCCCGGCGCTCTTTGGACCAAAAGTATTTTTTGACCGTTTTTGAAAATTTGAAAAAAATGCGTAACCACCCCCCCTTACGAAAAAGTCAAAAAATGACTTTTTCCAAAAGTCAACTTTTTTGGCACATTTGGGTGGTTCCGAGAGTCCTGATGTGGTTTTGGAACGTTTCCCGGCGCTCCTTGGCCCAAAAGTATTTTTTAACCGTTTTTGAAATTTTGAAAAAATGCGTAACCACCCCCCCTTACGAAAAAGTCAAAAATTGACTTTTTCCAAAAGTCAACTTTTTTGGCACATTTGGGTGGTTCCGAGAGTCCTGATGTGGTTTTGAAAAGTTTCCCGGCGCTCTTTGGCCCAAAAGTATTTTTTGACCGTTTTTGAAATTTCGAAAAAATGCGTAACCACCCCCCCTTACGAAAAAGTCAAAAATTTACTTTTTCCAAAAGTCAACTTTTTTGGCACATTTGGGTGGTTCCGAGAGTCCTGATGTGGTTTTGGAACGTTTCCCGGCGCTCCTTGGCCCAAAAGTATTTTTTCACCGTTTTTGAAATTTTGAAAAAATGCGTAACCACCCCCCCCTTACGAAAAAGTCAAAAAATGACTTTTTCCAAAAGTCAACTTTTTTGGCATCTTTGGGTGGTTCCGAGAGTCCTGATGTGATTTTGGAATGTTTCCCGGCGCTCTTTGGACCAAAAGTATTTTTTGACCGTTTTTGAAATTTTGAAAAAATGCGTAACCACCCCCCCTTACGAAAAAGTCAAAAAATGTCTTTTTCCAAAAGTCAACTTTTTTGGCACATTTGGGTGGTGCCGAGCGTCCTGATGTGGTTTTGGAACGTTTCCCGGCGCTCCTTGGCCCAAAAGTATTTTTTGACCGTTTTTGAAATTTTGAAAAAATCCGTAACCACCCCCCCTTACGAAAAAGTCAAAAATTGACTTTTTCCAAAAGTCAACTTTTTTGGCACATTTGGGTGGATCCGAGAGTCCTGATGTGGTTTTGAAAAGTTTCCCGGCGCTCTTTGGCCCAAAAGTATTTTTTGATCGTTTTTGAAATTTTGAAAAAATGCGTAACCACCCCCCCTTACGAAAAAGTCAAAAAATGTCTTTTTCCAAAAGTCAACTTTTTTGGCACATTTGGGTGGTGCCGAGCGTCCTGATGTGGTTTTGGAACGTTTCCCGGCGCTCCTTGGCCCAAAAGTATTTTTTGACCGTTTTTGAAATTTTGAAAAAATGAGTAACCACCCCCCCTTACGAAAAAGTCAAAAATTGACTTTTTCCAAAAGTCAACTTTTTTGGCACATTTGGGTGGATCCGAGAGTCCTGATGTGGTTTTGAAAAGTTTCCCGGCGCTCTTTGGCCCAAAAGTATTTTTTGACCGTTTTTAAAATTTTGAAAAAAATGCGTAACCACCCCCCCTTACGAAAAAGTCAAAAATTGACTTTTTCCAAAAGTCAAATTTTTTGGCACATTTGGGTGGTTCCGAGAGTCCTGATGTGGTTTTGGAACATTTCCCGGCGCTCCTTGGCCCAAAATTATTTTTTCACCGTTTTTGAAATTTTGAAAAAATGCGTAACCACCCCCCCTTACGAAAAAGTCAAAAATTGACTTTTTCCAAAAGTCAACTTTTTTGATATCTTTGGGTGGTTCCGAGAGTCCTGATGTGATTTTGGAATGTTTGCCGGCGCTCTTTGGCCCAAAAAGTATTTTTTGACCGTTTTTTAAATTTTGAAAAAATGCGTAACCACCCCCCCTTACGAAAAAGTCAAAAATTGACTTTTTCCAAAAGTCAACTTTTTTGGCATCTTTGGGTGGTTCCGAGAGTCCTGATGTGATTTTGGAACATTTCCCGGCGCTCTTTGGCCCAAAAGTATTATTTGACCGTTTTTGAAATTTTGAAAAAATGCGTAACCACCCCCCCTTACGAAAAAGTCAAAAAATGACTTTTTCCAAAAGTCAACTTTTTTGGCATCTTTGGGTGGTTCCCAGAGTCCTGATGTGATTTTGGAATGTTTCCCGGCGCTCTTTGGACCAAAAGTATTTTTTGACCGTTTTTGAAAATTTGAAAAAAATGCGTAACCACCCCCCCTTACGAAAAAGTCAAAAAATGACTTTTTCCAAAAGTCAACTTTTTTGGCACATTTGGGTGGTTCCGAGAGTCCTGATGTGGTTTTGGAACGTTTCCCGGCGCTCCTTGGCCCAAAAGTATTTTTTCACCGTTTTTGAAATTTTGAAAAAATGCGTAACCACCCCCCCTTACGAAAAAGTCAAAAATGGACTTTTTCCAAAAGTCAACTTTTTTGGCACATTTGGGTGGTTCCGAGAGTCCTGATGTGGTTTTGAAAAGTTTCCCGGCGCTCTTTGGCCCAAAAGTATTTTTTGACCGTTTTTGAAATTTCGAAAAAATGCGTAACCACCCCCCCTTACGAAAAAGTCAAAAATTTACTTTTTCCAAAAGTCAACTTTTTTGGCATCTTTGGGTGGTTCCGAGAGTCCTGATGTGATTTTGGAACGTTTCCCGGCGCTCTTTGGCCCAAAAGTATTTTTTGACCGTTTTTGAAATTTTGAAAAAATGCGTAACCACCCCCCCTTACGAAAAAGTCAAAAATTGACTTTTTCCAAAAGTCAACTTTTTTGGCACATTTGGGTGGTTCCGAGAGTCCTGGTGTGGTTTTGGAACATTTCCCGGCGCTCCTTGGCCCAAAATTATTTTTTCACCGTTTTTGAAATTTTGAAAAAATGCGTAACCACCCCCCCTTACGAAAAAGTCAAAAATTGACTTTTTCCAAAAGTCAACTTTTTTGATATCTTTGGGTGGTTCCGAGAGTCCTGATGTGATTTTGGAATGTTTCCCGGCGCTCTTTGGCCCAAAAGTATTTTTTGACCGTTTTTTAAATTTTGAAAAAATGCGTAACCACCCCCCCTTACGAAAAAGTCAAAAATTGACTTTTTCCAAAAGTCAACTTTTTTGGCATCTTTGGGTGGTTCCGAGAGTCCTGATGTGATTTTGGAACGTTTCCCGGCGCTCTTTGGCCCAAAAGTATTATTTGACCGTTTTTGAAATTTTGAAAAAATGCGTAACCACCCCCCCTTACGAAAAAGTCAAAAATTGACTTTTTCCAAAAGTCAACTTTTTTGATATCTTTGGGTGGTTCCGAGAGTCCTGATGTGATTTTGGAATGTTTGCCGGCGCTCTTTGGCCCAAAAAGTATTTTTTGACCGTTTTTTAAATTTTGAAAAAATGCGTAACCACCCCCCCTTACGAAAAAGTCAAAAATTGACTTTTTCCAAAAGTCAACTTTTTTGGCATATTTGGGTGGTTCCGAGAGTCCTGATGTGATTTTGGAACATTTCCCGGCGCTCTTTGGCCCAAAAGTATTATTTGACCGTTTTTGAAATTTTGAAAAAATGCGTAACCACCCCCCCTTACGAAAAAGTCAAAAAATGACTTTTTCCAAAAGTCAACTTTTTTGGCATCTTTGGGTGGTTCCCAGAGTCCTGATGTGATTTTGGAATGTTTCCCGGCGCTCTTTGGACCAAAAGTATTTTTTGACCGTTTTTGAAAATTTGAAAAAAATGCGTAACCACCCCCCCTTACGAAAAAGTCAAAAAATGACTTTTTCCAAAAGTCAACTTTTTTGGCACATTTGGGTGGTTCCGAGAGTCCTGATGTGGTTTTGGAACGTTTCCCGGCGCTCCTTGGCCCAAAAGTATTTTTTCACCGTTTTTGAAATTTTGAAAAAATGCGTAACCACCCCCCCTTACGAAAAAGTCAAAAATTGACTTTTTCCAAAAGTCAACTTTTTTGGCACATTTGGGTGGTTCCGAGAGTCCTGATGTGGTTTTGAAAAGTTTCCCGGCGCTCTTTGGCCCAAAAGTATTTTTTGACCGTTTTTGAAATTTCGAAAAAATGCGTAACCACCCCCCCTTACGAAAAAGTCAAAAATTTACTTTTTCCAAAAGTCAACTTTTTTGGCATCTTTGGGTGGTTCCGAGAGTCCTGATGTGATTTTGGAACGTTTCCCGGCGCTCTTTGGCCCAAAAGTATTTTTTGACCGTTTTTGAAATTTTGAAAAAATGCGTAACCACCCCCCCTTACGAAAAAGTCAAAAATTGACTTTTTCCAAAAGTCAACTTTTTTGGCACATTTGGGTGGTTCCGAGAGTCCTGATGTGGTTTTGGAACATTTCCCGGCGCTCCTTGGCCCAAAATTATTTTTTCACCGTTTTTGAAATTTTGAAAAAATGCGTAACCACCCCCCCTTACGAAAAAGTCAAAAACTGACTTTTTCCAAAAGTCAACTTTTTTGATATCTTTGGGTGGTTCCGAGAGTCCTGATGTGATTTTGGAATGTTTCCCGGCGCTCTTTGGCCCAAAAGTATTTTTTGACCGTTTTTTAAATTTTGAAAAAATGCGTAACCACCCCCCCTTACGAAAAAGTCAAAAATTGACTTTTTCCAAAAGTCAACTTTTTTGGCATCTTTGGGTGGTTCCGAGAGTCCTGATGTGATTTTGGAACGTTTCCCGGCGCTCTTTGGCCCAAAAGTATTATTTGACCGTTTTTGAAATTTTGAAAAAATGCGTAACCACCCCCCCTTACGAAAAAGTCAAAAAATGTCTTTTTCCAAAAGTCAACTTTTTTGGCACATTTGGGTGGATCCGAGAGTCCTGATGTGGTTTTGAAAAGTTTCCCGGCGCTCTTTGGCCCAAAAGTATTTTTTGACCGTTTTTGAAATTTTGAAAAAATGCGTAACCACCCCCCCTTACGAAAAAGTCAAAAATTGACTTTTTCCAAAAGTCAACTTTTTTGGCACATTTGGGTGGTTCCGAGAGTCCTGATGTGGTTTTGGAACATTTCCCGGCACTCCTTGGCCCAAAAGTATTTTTTCACCGTTTTTGAAATTTTGAAAAAATGCGTAACCACCCCCCCCTTACGAAAAAGTCAAAAATTGACTTTTTCCAAAAGTCAACTTTTTTGATATCTTTGGGTGGTTCCGAGAGTCCTGATGTGATTTTGGAATGTTTCCCGGCGCTCTTTGGCCCAAAAGTATTTTTTGACCGTTTTTTAAATTTTGAAAAAATGCGTAACCACCCCCCCTTACGAAAAGGTCAAAAAATGACTTTTTCCAAAAGTCAACTTTTTTGGCTTCTTTGGGTGGTGCCGAGAGTCCTGATGTGATTTTGGAACGTTTCCCGGCGCTCATTGGCCCAAAAGTATTTTTTGACCGTTTTTGAAATTTTGAAAAAATGCGTAACCACCCCCCCTTACGAAAAAGTCAAAAAAAGACTTTTTCCAAAAGTCAACTTTTTTGGCATCTTTGGGTGGTTCCGAGAGTCCTGATGTGATTTTGGAATGTTTCCCGGCGCTCTTTGGACCAAAAGTATTATTTGACCGTTTTTGAAATTTTGAAACAATGTGTAACCACCCCCCCTTACGAAAAAGTCAAAAAATGACTTTTTCCAAAAGTCAACTTTTTGGCACATTTGGGTGGTTCCGAGAGTCCTGATGTGGTTTTGGAACGTTTCCCGGCGCTCCTTGGCCCAAAAGTATTATTTGACCGTTTTTAAAATTTTGAAAAAATGCGTAACCACCCCCCCTTACGAAAAAGTCAAAAATTGACTTTTTCCAAAAGTCAACATTTTTGGCTTCTTTGGGTGGTGCCGAGAGTCCTGATGTGATTTTGGAACGTTTCCCGGCGCTCATTGGCCCAAAAGTATTTTTTGACCGTTTTTGAAATTTTGAAAAAAATGCGTAACCACCCCCCCTTAAGAAAAAGTCAAAAAATGACTTTTTCCAAAAGTCAACTTTTTTGGTATCTTTGGGTGGTTCCGAGAGTCCTGATGTGATTTTGGAATGTTTCCCGGCGCTCTTTGGACCAAAAGTATTTTTTGACCGTTTTTGAAAATTTGAAAAAATGCGTAACCACCCCCCCTTACGAAAAAGTCAAAAATTGACTTTTTCCAAAAGTCAACTTTTTTGGCATCTTTGGGTGGTTCCGAGAGTCCTGATGTGGTTTTAGAACGTTTCCCGGCGCTCCTTGGCCCAAAAGTATTTTTTCACCGTTTTTGAAATTTTGAAAAAATGCGTAACCACCCCCCCCCCCTTACGAAAAAGTCAAAAAATGACTTTTTCCAAAAGTCAACTTTTTTGGCATCTTTGGGTGGTTCCGAGAGTCCTGATTTGATTTTGGAATGTTTCCCGGCGCTCTTTGGCCCAAAAGTATTATTTGACCGTTTTTGAAATTTTGAAAAAATGCGTAACCACCCCCCCTTACGAAAAAGTCAAAAAATGTCTTTTTCCAAAAGTCAACTTTTTTGGCACATTTGGGTGGTTCCGAGAGTCCTGATGTGGTTTTGGAACATTTCCCGGCGCTCCTTGGCCCAAAATTATTTTTTCACCGTTTTTGAAATTTTGAAAAAATGCGTAACCACCCCCCCTTACGAAAAAGTCAAAAATTGACTTTTTCCAAAAGTCAACTTTTTTGATATCTTTGGGTGGTTCCGAGAGTCCTGATGTGATTTTGGAATGTTTCCCGGCGCTCTTTGGCCCAAAAGTATTTTTTGACCGTTTTTTAAATTTTGAAAAAATGCGTAACCACCCCCCCTTACGAAAAAGTCAAAAATTGACTTTTTCCAAAAGTCAACTTTTTTGGCATCTTTGGGTGGTTCCGAGAGTCCTGATGTGATTTTGGAACGTTTCCCGGCGCTCTTTGGCCCAAAAGTATTATTTGACCGTTTTTGAAATTTTGAAAAAATGCGTAACCACCCCCCCTTACGAAAAAGTCAAAAAATGTCTTTTTCCAAAAGTCAACTTTTTTGGCACATTTGGGTGGATCCGAGAGTCCTGATGTGGTTTTGAAAAGTTTCCCGGCGCTCTTTGGCCCAAAAGTATTTTTTGACCGTTTTTGAAATTTTGAAAAAATGCGTAACCACCCCCCCTTACGAAAAAGTCAAAAATTGACTTTTTCCAAAAGTCAACTTTTTTGGCACATTTGGGTGGTTCCGAGAGTCCTGATGTGGTTTTGGAACATTTCCCGGCACTCCTTGGCCCAAAAGTATTTTTTCACCGTTTTTGAAATTTTGAAAAAATGCGTAACCACCCCCCCCTTACGAAAAAGTCAAAAATTGACTTTTTCCAAAAGTCAACTTTTTTGATATCTTTGGGTGGTTCCGAGAGTCCTGATGTGATTTTGGAATGTTTCCCGGCGCTCTTTGGCCCAAAAGTATTTTTTGACCGTTTTTTAAATTTTGAAAAAATGCGTAACCACCCCCCCTTACGAAAAGGTCAAAAAATGACTTTTTCCAAAAGTCAACTTTTTTGGCTTCTTTGGGTGGTGCCGAGAGTCCTGATGTGATTTTGGAACGTTTCCCGGCGCTCATTGGCCCAAAAGTATTTTTTGACCGTTTTTGAAATTTTGAAAAAATGCGTAACCACCCCCCCTTACGAAAAAGTCAAAAAAAGACTTTTTCCAAAAGTCAACTTTTTTGGCATCTTTGGGTGGTTCTGAGAGTCCTGATGTGATTTTGGAATGTTTCCCGGCGCTCTTTGGACCAAAAGTATTATTTGACCGTTTTTGAAATTTTGAAACAATGTGTAACCACCCCCCCTTACGAAAAAGTCAAAAAATGACTTTTTCCAAAAGTCAACTTTTTGGCACATTTGGGTGGTTCCGAGAGTCCTGATGTGGTTTTGGAACGTTTCCCGGCGCTCCTTGGCCCAAAAGTATTATTTGACCGTTTTTAAAATTTTGAAAAAATGCGTAACCACCCCCCCTTACGAAAAAGTCAAAAATTGACTTTTTCCAAAAGTCAACATTTTTGGCTTCTTTGGGTGGTGCCGAGAGTCCTGATGTGATTTTGGAACGTTTCCCGGCGCTCATTGGCCCAAAAGTATTTTTTGACCGTTTTTGAAATTTTGAAAAAAATGCGTAACCACCCCCCCTTAAGAAAAAGTCAAAAAATGACTTTTTCCAAAAGTCAACTTTTTTGGTATCTTTGGGTGGTTCCGAGAGTCCTGATGTGATTTTGGAATGTTTCCCGGCGCTCTTTGGACCAAAAGTATTTTTTGACCGTTTTTGAAAATTTGAAAAAATGCGTAACCACCCCCCCTTACGAAAAAGTCAAAAATTGACTTTTTCCAAAAGTCAACTTTTTTGGCATCTTTGGGTGGTTCCGAGAGTCCTGATGTGGTTTTAGAACGTTTCCCGGCGCTCCTTGGCCCAAAAGTATTTTTTCACCGTTTTTGAAATTTTGAAAAAATGCGTAACCACCCCCCCCCCCTTACGAAAAAGTCAAAAAATGACTTTTTCCAAAAGTCAACTTTTTTGGCATCTTTGGGTGGTTCCGAGAGTCCTGATTTGATTTTGGAATGTTTCCCGGCGCTCTTTGGCCCAAAAGTATTATTTGACCGTTTTTGAAATTTTGAAAAAATGCGTAACCACCCCCCCTTACGAAAAAGTCAAAAAATGTCTTTTTCCAAAAGTCAACTTTTTTGGCACATTTGGGTGGTTCCGAGAGTCCTGATGTGGTTTTGGAACATTTCCCGGCACTCCTTGGCCCAAAAGTATTTTTTCACCGTTTTTGAAATTTTGAAAAAATGCGTAACCACCCCCCCTTACGAAAAAGTCAAAAATTGACTTTTTCCAAAAGTCAACTTTTTTGGCACATTTGGGTGGATCCGAGAGTCCTGATGTGGTTTTGAAAAGTTTCCCGGCGCTCTTTGGCCCAAAAGTATTTTTTGACCGTTTTTGAAATTTTGAAAAAATGCGTAACCACCCCCCCTTACGAAAAAGTCAAAAATTGACTTTTTCCAAAAGTCAACTTTTTTGGCACATTTGGGTGGTTCCGAGAGTCCTGATGTGGTTTTGGAACATTTCCCGGCACTCCTTGGCCCAAAAGTATTTTTTCACCGTTTTTGAAATTTTGAAACAATGTGTAACCACCCCCCCTTACGAAAAAGTCAAAAAATGACTTTTTCCAAAAGTCAACTTTTTGGCACATTTGGGTGGTTCCGAGAGTCCTGATGTGGTTTTGGAACGTTTCCCGGCGCTCCTTGGCCCAAAAGTATTATTTGACCGTTTTTAAAATTTTGAAAAAATGCGTAACCACCCCCCCTTACGAAAAAGTCAAAAATTGACTTTTTCCAAAAGTCAACATTTTTGGCTTCTTTGGGTGGTGCCGAGAGTCCTGATGTGATTTTGGAACGTTTCCCGGCGCTCATTGGCCCAAAAGTATTTTTTGACCGTTTTTGAAATTTTGAAAAAAATGCGTAACCACCCCCCCTTAAGAAAAAGTCAAAAAATGACTTTTTCCAAAAGTCAACTTTTTTGGTATCTTTGGGTGGTTCCGAGAGTCCTGATGTGATTTTGGAATGTTTCCCGGCGCTCTTTGGACCAAAAGTATTTTTTGACCGTTTTTGAAAATTTGAAAAAATGCGTAACCACCCCCCCTTACGAAAAAGTCAAAAATTGACTTTTTCCAAAAGTCAACTTTTTTGGCATCTTTGGGTGGTTCCGAGAGTCCTGATGTGGTTTTAGAACGTTTCCCGGCGCTCCTTGGCCCAAAAGTATTTTTTCACCGTTTTTGAAATTTTGAAAAAATGCGTAACCACCCCCCCCCCCTTACGAAAAAGTCAAAAAATGACTTTTTCCAAAAGTCAACTTTTTTGGCATCTTTGGGTGGTTCCGAGAGTCCTGATTTGATTTTGGAATGTTTCCCGGCGCTCTTTGGCCCAAAAGTATTATTTGACCGTTTTTGAAATTTTGAAAAAATGCGTAACCACCCCCCCTTACGAAAAAGTCAAAAAATGTCTTTTTCCAAAAGTCAACTTTTTTGGCACATTTGGGTGGTTCCGAGAGTCCTGATGTGGTTTTGGAACATTTCCCGGCACTCCTTGGCCCAAAAGTATTTTTTCACCGTTTTTGAAATTTTGAAAAAATGCGTAACCACCCCCCCTTACGAAAAAGTCAAAAATTGACTTTTTCCAAAAGTCAACTTTTTTGGCACATTTGGGTGGATCCGAGAGTCCTGATGTGGTTTTGAAAAGTTTCCCGGCGCTCTTTGGCCCAAAAGTATTTTTTGACCGTTTTTGAAATTTTGAAAAAATGCGTAACCACCCCCCCTTACGAAAAAGTCAAAAATTGACTTTTTCCAAAAGTCAACTTTTTTGGCACATTTGGGTGGTTCCGAGAGTCCTGATGTGGTTTTGGAACATTTCCCGGCACTCCTTGGCCCAAAAGTATTTTTTCACCGTTTTTGAAATTTTGAAAAAATGCGTAACCACCCCCCCTTACGAAAAAG
Organism: Corythoichthys intestinalis; assembly: GCF_030265065.1. Taxonomy (NCBI): domain Eukaryota; kingdom Metazoa; phylum Chordata; class Actinopteri; order Syngnathiformes; family Syngnathidae; genus Corythoichthys; species Corythoichthys intestinalis. Next base: position 39,434,135 of record NC_080403.1, on the reverse strand, counting down.
TCAAAAATTGACTTTTTCCAAAAGTCAACTTTTTTGATATCTTTGGGTGGTTCCGAGAGTCCTGATGTGATTTTGGAATGTTTCCCGGCGCTCTTTGGCCCAAAAGTATTTTTTGACCGTTTTTGAAATTTTGAAAAAATGCGTAACCACCCCCCCTTACGAAAAGGTCAAAAAATGACTTTTTCCAAAAGTCAACTTTTTTGGCTTCTTTGGGTGGTGCCGAGAGTCCTGATGTGATTTTGGAACGTTTCCCGGCGCTCATTGGCCCAAAAGTATTTTTTGACCGTTTTTGAAATTTTGAAAAAATGCGTAACCACCCCCCCTTACGAAAAAGTCAAAAAAAGACTTTTTCCAAAAGTCAACTTTTTTGGCATCTTTGGGTGGTTCCGAGAGTCCTGATGTGATTTTGGAATGTTTCCCGGCGCTCTTTGGACCAAAAGTATTATTTGACCGTTTTTGAAATTTTGAAACAATGTGTAACCACCCCCCCTTACGAAAAAGTCAAAAAATGACTTTTTCCAAAAGTCAACTTTTTGGCACATTTGGGTGGTTCCGAGAGTCCTGATGTGGTTTTGGAACGTTTCCCGGCGCTCCTTGGCCCAAAAGTATTATTTGACCGTTTTTGAAATTTTGAAAAAATGCGTAACCACCCCCCCTTACGAAAAAGTCAAAAATTGACTTTTTCCAAAAGTCAACATTTTTGGCATCTTTGGGTGGTTCCGAGAGTCCTGATGTGATTTTGGAATGTTTCCCGGCGCTCTTTGGACCAAAAGTATTTTTTGACCGTTTTTGAAAATTTGAAAAAATGCGTAACCACCCCCCCTTACGAAAAAGTCAAAAATTGACTTTTTCCAAAAGTCAACTTTTTTGGCATCTTTGGTTGGTTCCGAGAGTCCTGATGTGATTTTGGAACGTTTCCCGGCGCTCTTTGGCCCAAAAGTATTATTTGACCGTTTTTGAAATTTTGAAACAATGTGTAACCACCTCCCCTTACGAAAAAGTCAAAAAATGACTTTTTCCAAAAGTAAACTTTTTTGGCACATTTGGGTGGTTCCGAGAGTCCTGATGTGGTTTTGGAACGTTTCCCGGCGCTCCTTGGCCCAAAAGTATTTTTTCACCGTTTTTGAAATTTTGAAAAAATGCGTAACCACCCCCCCCCCTTACGAAAAAGTCAAAAAATTACTTTTTCCAAAAGTCAACTTTTTTGGCATCTTTGGTTGGTTCCGAGAGTCCTGATGTGATTTTGGAATGTTTCCCGGTGCTCTTTGGCCCAAAAGTATTTTTTGACCGTTTTTGAAAATTTGAAAAAATGCGTAACCACCCCCCCTTACGAAAAAGTCAAAAATTGACTTTTTCCAAAAGTCAACTTTTTTGGCACATTTGGGTGGTTCCGAGAGTCCTGATGTGGTTTTGGAACGTTTCCCGGCGCTCCTTGGCCCAAAAGTATTTTTTCACCGTTTTTGAAATTTTGAAAAAATGCGTAACCACCCCCCCCCCTTACGAAAAAGTCAAAAAATTACTTTTTCCAAAAGTCAACTTTTTTGGCATCTTTGGGTGGTTCCGAGAGTCCTGATGTGATTTTGGAATGTTTCCCGGCGCTCTTTGGCCCAAAAGTATTTTTTGACCGTTTTTGAAAATTTGAAAAAATGCGTAACCACCCCCCCTTACGAAAAAGTCAAAAATTGACTTTTTCCAAAAGTCAACTTTTTTGGCATCTTTGGGTGGTTCCGAGAGTCCTGATGTGGTTTTGGAACGTTTCCCGGCGCTCTTTGGCCCAAAAGTATTTTTTGACCGTTTTTGAAATTTTGAAAAAATGCGTAACCACCCCCCCTTACGAAAAAGTCAAAAATTGACTTTTTCCAAAAGTCAACTTTTTTGGCACATTTGGGTGGATCCGAGAGTCCTGATGTGGTTTTGAAAAGTTTCCCGGCGCTCTTTGGCCCAAAAGTATTTTTTGACCGTTTTTGAAATTTTGAAACAATGTGTAACCACCCCCCCTTACGAAAAAGTCAAAAAAAGACTTATTCCAAAAGTCAACTTTTTTGGCATCTTTGGGTGGTTCCGAGAGTCCTGATGTGGTTTTGGAACGTTTCCCGGCGCTCCTTGGCCCAAAAGTATTTTTTCACCGTTTTTGAAATTTTGAAAAAATGCGTAACCACCCCCCCTTACGAAAAAGTCAAAAATTGACTTTTTCCAAAAGTCAACTTTTTTGGCACATTTGGGTGGATCCGAGAGTCCTGATGTGGTTTTGAAAAGTTTCCCGGCGATCTTTGGCCCAAAAGTATTTTTTGACCGTTTTTGAAATTTTGAAAAAATGCGTAACCACCCCCCCTTACGAAAAGGTCAAAAAATGACTTTTTCCAAAAGTCAACTTTTTTGGCTTCTTTGGGTGGGGCCGAGAGTCCTGATGTGATTTTGGAACGTTTCCCGGCGCTCATTGGCCCAAAAGTATTTTTTGACCGTTTTTGAAATTTTGAAAAAATGCGTAACCACCCCCCCTTACGAAAAAGTCAAAAATTGACTTTTTCCAAAAGTAAACTTTTTTGGCATCTTTGGGTGGTTCCGAGAGTCCTGATGTGATTTTGGAACGTTTCCCGGCGCTCCTTGGCCCAAAAGTGTTTTTTGACCGTTTTTGAAATTTTGAAAAAATCCGTAACCACCCCCCCTTACGAAAAAGTCAAAAATTGACTTTTTCCAAAAGTCAACTTTTTTGGCACATTTGGGTGGATCCGAGAGTCCTGATGTGGTTTTGAAAAGTTTCCCGGCGCTCTTTGGCCCAAAAGTATTTTTTGACCGTTTTTGAAATTTTGAAAAAATGCGTAACCACCCCCCCTTACGAAAAAGTCAAAAATTGACTTTTTCCAAAAGTCAACTTTTTTGGCACATTTGGGTGGTTCCGAGAGTCCTGATGTGGTTTTGGAACATTTCCCGGCGCTCCTTGGCCCAAAATTATTTTTTCACCGTTTTTGAAAATTTGAAAAAATGCGTAACCACCCCCCCTTACGAAAAAGTCAAAAATTGACTTTTTCCAAAAGTCAACTTTTTTGATATCTTTGGGTGGTTCCGAGAGTCCTGATGTGATTTTGGAATGTTTCCCGGCGCTCTTTGGCCCAAAAGTATTTTTTGACCGTTTTTTAAATTTTGAAAAAATGCGTAACCACCCCCCCTTACGAAAAAGTCAAAAATGGACTTTTTCCAAAAGTCAACTTTTTTGGCATCTTTGGGTGGTTCCGAGAGTCCTGATGTGATTTTGGAACGTTTCCCGGCGCTCTTTGGCCCAAAAGTATTATTTGACCGTTTTTGAAATTTTGAAAAAATGCGTAACCACCCCCCCTTACGAAAAAGTCAAAAAATGTCTTTTTCCAAAAGTCAACTTTTTTGGCACATTTGGGTGGTGCCGAGCGTCCTGATGTGGTTTTGGAACGTTTCCCGGCGCTCCTTGGCCCAAAAGTATTTTTTGACCGTTTTTGAAATTTTGAAAAAATGAGTAACCACCCCACCTTACGAAAAAGTCAAAAATTGACTTTTTCCAAATGTCAACTTTTTTGGCACATTTGGGTGGATCCGAGAGTCCTGATGTGGTTTTGAAAAGTTTCCCGGCGCTCTTTGGCCCAAAAGTATTTTTTGACCGTTTTTGAAATTTTGAAAAAATGCGTAACCACCCCCCCTTACGAAAAAGTCAAAAATGGACTTTTTCCAAAAGTCAACTTTTTTGGCACATTTGGGTGGTTCCGAGAGTCCTGATGTGGTTTTGGAACATTTCCCGGCGCTCCATGGCCCAAAATTATTTTTTCACCGTTTTTGAAATTTTGAAAAAATGCGTAACCACCCCCCCTTACGAAAAAGTCAAAAATTGACTTTTTCCAAAAGTCAACTTTTTTGGCATCTTTGGGTGGTTCCGAGAGTCCTGATGTGATTTTGGAACGTTTCCCGGCGCTCTTTGGCCCAAAAGTATTTTTTGACCGTTTTTGAAATTTTGAAAAAATGCGTAACCACCCCCCCTTACGAAAAAGTCAAAAATTGACTTTTTCCAAAAGTCAACTTTTTTGGCACATTTGGGTGGTTCCGAGAGTCCTGATGTGGTTTTGGAACATTTCCCGGCACTCCTTGGCCCAAAAGTATTTTTTCACCGTTTTTGAAATTTTGAAAAAATGCGTAACCACCCCCCCTTACGAAAAAGTCAAAAATTGACTTTTTCCAAAAGTCAACTTTTTTGGCTTCTTTGGGTGGTGCCGAGAGTCCTGATGTGATTTTGGAACGTTTCCCGGCGCTCATTGGCCCAAAAGTATTTTTTGACCGTTTTTGAAATTTTGAAAAAATGCGTAACCACCCCCCCTTACGAAATAGTCAAAAAATGACTTTTTCCAAAAGTCAACTTTTTTGGCATCTTTGGGTGGTTCCGAGAGTCCTGATGTGATTTTGGAACGTTTCCCGGCGCTCTTTGGCCCAAAAGTATTATTTGCCCGTTTTTGAAATTTTGAAAAAATGCGTAACCACCCCCCCTTACGAAAAAGTCAAAAAATGTCTTTTTCCAAAAGTCAACTTTTTTGGCACATTTGGGTGGTGCCGAGCGTCCTGATGTGGTTTTGGAACGTTTCCCGGCGCTCCTTGGCCCAAAAGTATTTTTTCACCGTTTTTGAAATTTTGAAAAAATGCATAACCACCCCCCCTTACGAAAAAGTCAAAAATTGACTTTTTCCAAAAGTCAACTTTTTTGGCATCTTTGGGTGGTTCCGAGAGTCCTGATGTGATTTTGGAACGTTTCCCGGCGGTCTTTGGCCCAAAAGTATTATTTGACCGTTTTTGAAATTTTGAAAAAATGCGTAACCACCCCCCCTTACGAAAAAGTCAAAAAATGTCTTTTTCCAAAAGTCAACTTTTTTGGCACATTTGGGTGGTGCCGAGCGTCCTGATGTGGTTTTGGAACGTTTCCCGGCGCTCCTTGGCCCAAAAGTATTTTTTGACCGTTTTTGAAATTTTGAAAAAATGAGTAACCACCCCCCCTTACGAAAAAGTCAAAAATTGACTTTTTCCAAAAGTCAACTTTTTTGGCACATTTGGGTGGATCCGAGAGTCCTGATGTGGTTTTGAAAAGTTTCCCGGCGCTCTTTGGGCCAAAAGTATTTTTTGACCGTTTTTTAAATTTTGAAAAAATGCATAACCATCCCCCCTTACGAAAAAGTCAAAAAATGACTTTTTCCAAAAGTCAACATTTTTGGCTTCTTTGGGTGGTGCCGAGAGTCCTGATGTGGTTTTGAAAAGTTTCCCGGCGCTCTTTGGCCCAAAAGTATTTTTTGACCGTTTTTGAAATTTCGAAAAAATGCGTAACCACCCCCCCTTACGAAAAAGTCAAAAATTGACTTTTTCCAAAAGTCAACTTTTTTGGCATCTTTGGGTGGTTCCGAGAGTCCTGATGTGATTTTGGAACGTTTCCCGGCGCTCTTTGGCCCAAAAGTATTATTTGACCGTTTTTGAAATTTTGAAAAAATGCGTAACCACCGCCACTTACGAAAAAGTCAAAAAATGACTTTTTCCAAAAGTCAACTTTTTTGGCATCTTTGGGTGGTTCCCAGAGTCCTGATGTGATTTTGGAATGTTTCCCGGCGCTCTTTGGACCAAAAGTATTTTTTGACCGTTTTTGAAAATTTGAAAAAAATGCGTAACCACCCCCCCTTACGAAAAAGTCAAAAAATGACTTTTTCCAAAAGTCAACTTTTTTGGCACATTTGGGTGGTTCCGAGAGTCCTGATGTGGTTTTGGAACGTTTCCCGGCGCTCCTTGGCCCAAAAGTATTTTTTCACCGTTTTTGAATTTTTGAAAAAATGCGTAACCACCCCCCCTTACGAAAAAGTCAAAAATTGACTTTTTCCAAAAGTCAACTTTTTTGGCACATTTGGGTGGTTCCGAGAGTCCTGATGTGGTTTTGAAAAGTTTCCCGGCGCTCTTTGGCCCAAAAGTATTTTTTGACCGTTTTTGAAATTTTGAAAAAATGCATAACCACCCCCCCTTACGAAAAAGTCAAAAATTTACTTTTTCCAAAAGTCAACTTTTTTGGCATCTTTGGGTGGTTCCGAGAGTCCTGATGTGATTTTGGAACGTTTCCCGGCGCTCTTTGGCCCAAAAGTATTATTTGACCGTTTTTGAAATTTTGAAAAAATGCGTAACCACCCCCCCTTACGAAAAAGTCAAAAAATGTCTTTTTCCAAAAGTCAACTTTTTTGGCACATTTGGGTGGTGCCGAGCGTCCTGATGTGGTTTTGGAACGTTTCCCGGCGCTCCTTGGCCCAAAAGTATTTTTTGACCGTTTTTGAAATTTTGAAAAAATGAGTAACCACCCCCCCTTACGAAAAAGTCAAAAATTGACTTTTTCCAAAAGTCAACTTTTTTGGCACATTTGGGTGGATCCGAGAGTCCTGATGTGGTTTTGAAAAGTTTCCCGGCGCTCTTTGGCCCAAAAGTATTTTTTGACCGTTTTTTAAATTTTGAAAAAATGCGTAACCACCCCCCCTTACGAAAAAGTCAAAAATTGACTTTTTCCAAAAGTCAACTTTTTTGGCACATTTGGGTGGTTCCGAGAGTCCTGATGTGGTTTTGGAACATTTCCCGGCACTCCTTGTCCCAAAAGTATTTTTTCACCGTTTTTGAAAATTTGAAAAAATGCGTAACCACCGCCACTTACGAAAAAGTCAAAAAATGACTTTTTCCAAAAGTCAACTTTTTTGGCATCTTTGGGTGGTTCCCAGAGTCCTGATGTGATTTTGGAATGTTTCCCGGCGCTCTTTGGACCAAAAGTATTTTTTGACCGTTTTTGAAAATTTGAAAAAAATGCGTAACCACCCCCCCTTACGAAAAAGTCAAAAAATGACTTTTTCCAAAAGTCAACTTTTTTGGCATCTTTGGTTGGTTCCGAGAGTCCTGATGTGATTTTGGAACGTTTCCCGGCGCTCTTTGGCCCAAAAGTATTATTTGACCGTTTTTGAAATTTTGAAACAATGTGTAACCACCCCCCCTTACGAAAAAGTCAAAAAATGACTTTTTCCAAAAGTAAACTTTTTTGGCACATTTGGGTGGTTCCGAGAGTCCTGATGTGATTTTGGAACGTTTCCCGGCGCTCATTGGCCCAAAAGTATTTTTTGACCGTTTTTGAAATTTTGAAAAAATGCGTAACCACCCCCCCTTACGAAAAAGTCAAAAAATGACTTTTTCCAAAAGTCAACTTTTTTGGCATCTTTGGGTGGTGCCGAGAGTCCTGATGTGATTTTGGAATGTTTCCCGGCGCTCTTTGGACCAAAAGTATTTTTTGACCGTTTTTGAAAATTTGAAAAAATGCGTAACCACCCCCCTTTACGAAAAAGTCAAAAATTGACTTTTTCCAAAAGTCAACTTTTTTGGCATCTTTGGGTGGTTCCGAGAGTCCTGATGTGATTTTGGAACGTTTCCCGGCGCTCTTTGGCCCAAAAGTATTATTTGACCGTTTTTGAAATTTTGAAACAATGTGTAACCACCCCCCCTTACGAAAAAGTCAAAAAATGACTTTTTCCAAAAGTCAACTTTTTGGCACATTTGGGTGGTTCCGAGAGTCCTGATGTGGTTTTGGAACGTTTCCCGGCGCTCCTTGGCCCAAAAGTATTATTTGACCGTTTTTGAAATTTTGAAAAAATGCGTAACCACCCCCCCTTACGAAAAAGTCAAAAATTGACTTTTTCCAAAAGTCAACATTTTTGGCTTCTTTGGGTGGTGCCGAGAGTCCTGATGTGATTTTGGAACGTTTCCCGGCGCTCATTGGCCCAAAAGTATTTTTTGACCGTTTTTGAAATTTTGAAAAAATGCGTAACCACCCCCCCTTACGAAAAAGTCAAAAAATGACTTTTTCCAAAAGTCAACTTTTTTGGCATCTTTGGGTGGTTCCGAGAGTCCTGATGTGATTTTGGAATGTTTCCCGGCGCTCTTTGGACCAAAAGTATTTTTTGACCGTTTTTGAAAATTTGAAAAAATGTGTAACCACCCCCCCTTACGAAAAAGTCAAAAATTGACTTTTTCCAAAAGTCAACTTTTTTGGCATCTTTGGTTGGTTCCGAGAGTCCTGATGTGATTTTGGAACGTTTCCCGGCGCTCTTTGGCCCAAAAGTATTATTTGACCGTTTTTGAAATTTTGAAACAATGTGTAACCACCCCCCCTTACGAAAAAGTCAAAAAATGACTTTTTCCAAAAGTAAACTTTTTTGGCACATTTGGGTGGTTCCGAGAGTCCTGATGTGGTTTTGGAACGTTTCCCGGCGCTCCTTGGCCCAAAAGTATTTTTTCACCGTTTTTGAAATTTTGAAAAAATGCGTAACCACACCCCCTTACGAAAAAGTCAAAAATTGACTTTTTCCAAAAGTCAACTTTTTTGGCACATTTGGGTGGTTCCGAGAGTCCTGATGTGGTTTTGAAAAGTTTCCCGGCGCTCTTTGGCCCAAAAGTATTTTTTGACCGTTTTTGAAATTTTGAAAAAATGCATAACCACCCCCCCTTACGAAAAAGTCAAAAATTTACTTTTTCCAAAAGTCAACTTTTTTGGCATCTTTGGGTGGTTCCGAGAGTCCTGATGTGATTTTGGAACGTTTCCCGGCGCTCTTTGGCCCAAAAGTATTATTTGACCGTTTTTGAAATTTTGAAAAAATGCGTAACCACCCCCCCTTACGAAAAAGTCAAAAATTGACTTTTTCCAAAAGTCAACTTTTTTGGCACATTTGGGTGGATCCGAGAGTCCTGATGTGGTTTTGAAAAGTTTCCCGGCGCTCTTTGGCCCAAAAGTATTTTTTGACCGTTTTTGAAATTTTGAAAAAATGCGTAACCACCCCCCCTTACGAAAAAGTCAAAAAATGTCTTTTTCCAAAAGTCAACTTTTTTGGCACATTTGGGTGGTGCCGAGCGTCCTGATGTGATTTTGGAACGTTTCCCGGCGCTCCTTGGCCCAAAAGTATTTTTTGACCGTTTTTGAAATTTTGAAAAAATGAGTAACCACCCCCCCTTACGAAAAAGTCAAAAATTGACTTTTTCCAAAAGTCAACTTTTTTGGCACATTTGGGTGGATCCGAGAGTCCTGATGTGGTTTTGAAAAGTTTCCCGGCGCTCTTTGGCCCAAAAGTATTTTTTGACCGTTTTTTAAATTTTGAAAAAATGCGTAACCACCCCCCCTTACGAAAAAGTCAAAAATTGACTTTTTCCAAAAGTCAACTTTTTTGGCACATTTGGGTGGTTCCGAGAGTCCTGATGTGGTTTTGGAACATTTCCCGGCACTCCTTGTCCCAAAAGTATTTTTTCACCGTTTTTGAAAATTTGAAAAAATGCGTAACCACCGCCACTTACGAAAAAGTCAAAAAATGACTTTTTCCAAAAGTCAACTTTTTTGGCATCTTTGGGTGGTTCCCAGAGTCCTGATGTGATTTTGGAATGTTTCCCGGCGCTCTTTGGACCAAAAGTATTTTTTGACCGTTTTTGAAAATTTGAAAAAAATGCGTAACCACCCCCCCTTACGAAAAAGTCAAAAAATGACTTTTTCCAAAAGTCAACTTTTTTGGCATCTTTGGTTGGTTCCGAGAGTCCTGATGTGATTTTGGAACGTTTCCCGGCGCTCTTTGGCCCAAAAGTATTATTTGACCGTTTTTGAAATTTTGAAACAATGTGTAACCACCCCCCCTTACGAAAAAGTCAAAAAATGACTTTTTCCAAAAGTAAACTTTTTTGGCACATTTGGGTGGTTCCGAGAGTCCTGATGTGATTTTGGAACGTTTCCCGGCGCTCATTGGCCCAAAAGTATTTTTTGACCGTTTTTGAAATTTTGAAAAAATGCGTAACCACCCCCCCTTACGAAAAAGTCAAAAAATGACTTTTTCCAAAAGTCAACTTTTTTGGCATCTTTGGGTGGTGCCGAGAGTCCTGATGTGATTTTGGAATGTTTCCCGGCGCTCTTTGGACCAAAAGTATTTTTTGACCGTTTTTGAAAATTTGAAAAAATGCGTAACCACCCCCCTTTACGAAAAAGTCAAAAATTGACTTTTTCCAAAAGTCAACTTTTTTGGCATCTTTGGGTGGTTCCGAGAGTCCTGATGTGATTTTGGAACGTTTCCCGGCGCTCTTTGGCCCAAAAGTATTATTTGACCGTTTTTGAAATTTTGAAACAATGTGTAACCACCCCCCCTTACGAAAAAGTCAAAAAATGACTTTTTCCAAAAGTCAACTTTTTGGCACATTTGGGTGGTTCCGAGAGTCCTGATGTGGTTTTGGAACGTTTCCCGGCGCTCCTTGGCCCAAAAGTATTATTTGACCGTTTTTGAAATTTTGAAAAAATGCGTAACCACCCCCCCTTACGAAAAAGTCAAAAATTGACTTTTTCCAAAAGTCAACATTTTTGGCTTCTTTGGGTGGTGCCGAGAGTCCTGATGTGATTTTGGAACGTTTCCCGGCGCTCATTGGCCCAAAAGTATTTTTTGACCGTTTTTGAAATTTTGAAAAAATGCGTAACCACCCCCCCTTACGAAAAAGTCAAAAAATGACTTTTTCCAAAAGTCAACTTTTTTGGCATCTTTGGGTGGTTCCGAGAGTCCTGATGTGATTTTGGAATGTTTCCCGGCGCTCTTTGGACCAAAAGTATTTTTTGACCGTTTTTGAAAATTTGAAAAAATGTGTAACCACCCCCCCTTACGAAAAAGTCAAAAATTGACTTTTTCCAAAAGTCAACTTTTTTGGCATCTTTGGTTGGTTCCGAGAGTCCTGATGTGATTTTGGAACGTTTCCCGGCGCTCTTTGGCCCAAAAGTATTATTTGACCGTTTTTGAAATTTTGAAACAATGTGTAACCACCCCCCCTTACGAAAAAGTCAAAAAATGACTTTTTCCAAAAGTAAACTTTTTTGGCACATTTGGGTGGTTCCGAGAGTCCTGATGTGGTTTTGGAACGTTTCCCGGCGCTCCTTGGCCCAAAAGTATTTTTTCACCGTTTTTGAAATTTTGAAAAAATGCGTAACCACACCCCCTTACGAAAAAGTCAAAAATTGACTTTTTCCAAAAGTCAACTTTTTTGATATCTTTGGGTGGTTCCGAGAGTCCTGATGTGATTTTGGAATGTTTCCCGGCGCTCTTTGGCCCAAAAGTATTTTTTGACCGTTTTTTAAATTTTGAAAAAATGCGTAACCACCCCCCCTTACAAAAAAGGTCAAAAAATGACTTTTTCCAAAAGTCAACTTTTTTGGCTTCTTTGGGTGGTTCCGAGAGTCCTGATGTGATTTTGGAATGTTTCCCGGCGCTCTTTGGACCAAAAGTATTTTTTGACCGTTTTTGAAAATTTGAAAAAATGCGTAACCACCCCCCCTTACGAAAAAGTCAAAAATTGACTTTTTCCAAAAGTCAACTTTTTTGGCATCTTTGGTTGGTTCCGAGAGTCCTGATGTGATTTTGGAACGTTTCCCGGCGCTCCTTGGCCCAAAAGTATTTTTTGACCGTTTTTGAAATTTTGAAAAAATGAGTAACCACCCCCCCTTACGAAAAAGTCAAAAATTGACTTTTTCCAAAAGTCAACTTTTTTGGCACATTTGGGTGGATCCGAGAGTCCTGATGTGGTTTTGAAAAGTTTCCCGGCGCTCTTTGGCCCAAAAGTATTTTTTGACCGTTTTTTAAATTTTGAAAAAATGCGTAACCACCCCCCCTTACGAAAAAGTCAAAAATTGACTTTTTCCAAAAGTCAACTTTTTTGGCACATTTGGGTGGTTCCGAGAGTCCTGATGTGGTTTTGGAACATTTCCCGGCACTCCTTGTCCCAAAAGTATTTTTTCACCGTTTTTGAAAATTTGAAAAAATGCGTAACCACCCCCCCTTACGAAAAAGTCAAAAATTGACTTTTTCCAAAAGTCAACTTTTTTGGCATCTTTGGTTGGTTCCGAGAGTCCTGATGTGATTTTGGAACGTTTCCCGGCGCTCTTTGGCCCAAAAGTATTATTTGACCGTTTTTGAAATTTTGAAACAATGTGTAACCACCCCCCCTTACGAAAAAGTCAAAAAATGACTTTTTCCAAAAGTCAACTTTTTTGGCACATTTGGGTGGTTCCGAGAGTCCTGATGTGATTTTGGAACGTTTCCCGGCGCTCATTGGCCCAAAAGTATTTTTTGACCGTTTTTGAAATTTTGAAAAAATGCGTAACCACCCCCCCTTACGAAAAAGTCAAAAAATGACTTTTTCCAAAAGTCAACTTTTTTGGCATCTTTGGGTGGTGCCGAGAGTCCTGATGTGATTTTGGAATGTTTCCCGGCGCTCTTTGGACCAAAAGTATTTTTTGACCGTTTTTGAAAATTTGAAAAAATGCGTAACCACCCCCCTTTACGAAAAAGTCAAAAATTGACTTTTTCCAAAAGTCAACTTTTTTGGCATCTTTGGGTGGTTTCGAGAGTCCTGATGTGATTTTGGAACGTTTCCCGGCGCTCTTTGGCCCAAAAGTATTATTTGACCGTTTTTGAAATTTTGAAACAATGTGTAACCACCCCCCCTTACGAAAAAGTCAAAAAATGACTTTTTCCAAAAGTCAACTTTTTGGCACATTTGGGTGGTTCCGAGAGTCCTGATGTGGTTTTGGAACGTTTCCCGGCGCTCCTTGGCCCAAAAGTATTATTTGACCGTTTTTGAAATTTTGAAAAAATGCGTAACCACCCCCCCTTACGAAAAAGTCAAAAATTGACTTTTTCCAAAAGTCAACATTTTTGGCTTCTTTGGGTGGTGCCGAGAGTCCTGATGTGATTTTGGAACGTTTCCCGGCGCTCATTGGCCCAAAAGTATTTTTTGACCGTTTTTGAAATTTTGAAAAAATGCGTAACCACCCCCCCTTACGAAAAAGTCAAAAAATGACTTTTTCCAAAAGTCAACTTTTTTGGCATCTTTGGGTGGTGCCGAGAGTCCTGATGTGATTTTGGAATGTTTCCCGGCGCTCTTTGGACCAAAAGTATTTTTTGACCGTTTTTGAAAATTTGAAAAAATGCGTAACCACCCCCCCTTACGAAAAAGTCAAAAATTGACTTTTTCCAAAAGTCAACTTTTTTGGCATCTTTGGTTGGTTCCGAGAGTCCTGATGTGATTTTGGAACGTTTCCCGGCGCTCTTTGGCCCAAAAGTATTATTTGACCGTTTTTGAAATTTTGAAACAATGTGTAACCACCCCCCCTTACGAAAAAGTCAAAAAATGACTTTTTCCAAAAGTAAACTTTTTTGGCACATTTGGGTGGTTCCGAGAGTCCTGATGTGGTTTTGGAACGTTTCCCGGCGCTCCTTGGCCCAAAAGTATTTTTTCACCGTTTTTGAAATTTTGAAAAAATGCGTAACCACACCCCCTTACGAAAAAGTCAAAAATTGACTTTTTCCAAAAGTCAACTTTTTTGATATCTTTGGGTGGTTCCGAGAGTCCTGATGTGATTTTGGAATGTTTCCCGGCGCTCTTTGGCCCAAAAGTATTTTTTGACCGTTTTTTAAATTTTGAAAAAATGCGTAACCACCCCCCCTTACAAAAAAGGTCAAAAAATGACTTTTTCCAAAAGTCAACTTTTTTGGCTTCTTTGGGTGGTTCCGAGAGTCCTGATGTGATTTTGGAATGTTTCCCGGCGCTCTTTGGACCAAAAGTATTTTTTGACCGTTTTTGAAAATTTGAAAAAATGCGTAACCACCCCCCCTTACGAAAAAGTCAAAAATTGACTTTTTCCAAAAGTCAACTTTTTTGGCATCTTTGGTTGGTTCCGAGAGTCCTGATGTGATTTTGGAACGTTTCCCGGCGCTCTTTGGCCCAAAAGTATTATTTGACCGTTTTTGAAATTTTGAAACAATGTGTAACCACCCCCCCTTACGAAAAAGTCAAAAAATGACTTTTTCCAAAAGTAAACTTTTTTGGCACATTTGGGTGGTTCCGAGAGTCCTGATGTGGTTTTGGAACGTTTCCTGGCGCTCCTTGGCCCAAAAGTATTTTTTCACCGTTTTTGAAATTTTGAAAAAATGCGTAACCACCCCCCCCCATACGAAAAAGTCAAAAAATGACTTTTTCCAAAAGTCAACTTTTTTGGCATCTTTGGGTGGTTCCGAGAGTCCTGATGTGATTTTGGAATGTTTCCCGGCGCTCTTTGGCCCAAAAGTATTTTTTGACCGTTTTTGAAAATTTGAAAAAATGCGTAACCACCCCCCCTTACGAAAAAGTCAAAAATTGACTTTTTCCAAAAGTCAACATTTTTGGCTTCTTTGGTTGGTTCCGAGAGTCCTGATGTGATTTTGGAACGTTTCCCGGCGCTCTTTGGACCAAAAGTATTTTTTGACCGTTTTTGAAAATTTGAAAAAATGTGTAACCACCCCCCCTTACGAAAAAGTCAAAAATTGACTTTTTCCAAAAGTCAACTTTTTTGGCATCTTTGGTTGGTTCCGAGAGTCCTGATGTGATTTTGGAACGTTTCCCGGCGCTCTTTGGCCCAAAAGTATTATTTGACCGTTTTTGAAATTTTGAAACAATGTGTAACCACCCCCCCTTACGAAAAAGTCAAAAAATGACTTTTTCCAAAAGTAAACTTTTTTGGCACATTTGGGTGGTTCCGAGAGTCCTGATGTGGTTTTGGAACGTTTCCCGGCGCTCCTTGGCCCAAAAGTATTTTTTCACCGTTTTTGAAATTTTGAAAAAATGCGTAACCACACCCCCTTACGAAAAAGTCAAAAATTGACTTTTTCCAAAAGTCAACTTTTTTGATATCTTTGGGTGGTTCCGAGAGTCCTGATGTGATTTTGGAATGTTTCCCGGCGCTCTTTGGCCCAAAAGTATTTTTTGACCGTTTTTTAAATTTTGAAAAAATGCGTAACCACCCCCCCTTACAAAAAAGGTCAAAAAATGACTTTTTCCAAAAGTCAACTTTTTTGGCTTCTTTGGGTGGTTCCGAGAGTCCTGATGTGATTTTGGAATGTTTCCCGGCGCTCTTTGGACCAAAAGTATTTTTTGACCGTTTTTGAAAATTTGAAAAAATGCGTAACCACCCCCCCTTACGAAAAAGTCAAAAATTGACTTTTTCCAAAAGTCAACTTTTTTGGCATCTTTGGTTGGTTCCGAGAGTCCTGATGTGATTTTGGAACGTTTCCCGGCGCTCCTTGGCCCAAAAGTATTTTTTGACCGTTTTTGAAATTTTGAAAAAATGAGTAACCACCCCCCCTTACGAAAAAGTCAAAAATTGACTTTTTCCAAAAGTCAACTTTTTTGGCTTCTTTGGGTGGTGCCGAGAGTCCTGATGTGATTTTGGAACGTTTCCCGGCGCTCATTGGCCCAAAAGTATTTTTTGACCGTTTTTGAAATTTTGAAAAAATGCGTAACCACCCCCCCTTACGAAAAAGTCAAAAAATGACTTTTTCCAAAAGTCAACTTTTTTGGCATCTTTGGGTGGTTCCGAGAGTCCTGATGTGATTTTGGAATGTTTCCCGGCGCTCTTTGGACCAAAAGTATTTTTTGACCGTTTTTGAAAATTTGAAAAAATGTGTAACCACCCCCCCTTACGAAAAAGTCAAAAATTGACTTTTTCCAAAAGTCAACTTTTTTGGCATCTTTGGTTGGTTCCGAGAGTCCTGATGTGATTTTGGAACGTTTCCCGGCGCTCTTTGGCCCAAAAGTATTATTTGACCGTTTTTGAAATTTTGAAACAATGTGTAACCACCCCCCCTTACGAAAAAGTCAAAAAATGACTTTTTCCAAAAGTCAACTTTTTTGGCACATTTGGGTGGTTCCGAGAGTCCTGATGTGATTTTGGAACGTTTCCCGGCGCTCATTGGCCCAAAAGTATTTTTTGACCGTTTTTGAAATTTTGAAAAAATGCGTAACCACCCCCCCTTACGAAAAAGTCAAAAAATGACTTTTTCCAAAAGTCAACTTTTTTGGCATCTTTGGGTGGTGCCGAGAGTCCTGATGTGATTTTGGAATGTTTCCCGGCGCTCTTTGGACCAAAAGTATTTTTTGACCGTTTTTGAAAATTTGAAAAAATGCGTAACCACCCCCCTTTACGAAAAAGTCAAAAATTGACTTTTTCCAAAAGTCAACTTTTTTGGCATCTTTGGGTGGTTTCGAGAGTCCTGATGTGATTTTGGAACGTTTCCCGGCGCTCTTTGGCCCAAAAGTATTATTTGACCGTTTTTGAAATTTTGAAACAATGTGTAACCACCCCCCCTTACGAAAAAGTCAAAAAATGACTTTTTCCAAAAGTCAACTTTTTGGCACATTTGGGTGGTTCCGAGAGTCCTGATGTGGTTTTGGAACGTTTCCCGGCGCTCCTTGGCCCAAAAGTATTATTTGACCGTTTTTGAAATTTTGAAAAAATGCGTAACCACCCCCCCTTACGAAAAAGTCAAAAATTGACTTTTTCCAAAAGTCAACATTTTTGGCTTCTTTGGGTGGTGCCGAGAGTCCTGATGTGATTTTGGAACGTTTCCCGGCGCTCATTGGCCCAAAAGTATTTTTTGACCGTTTTTGAAATTTTGAAAAAATGCGTAACCACCCCCCCTTACGAAAAAGTCAAAAAATGACTTTTTCCAAAAGTCAACTTTTTTGGCATCTTTGGGTGGTGCCGAGAGTCCTGATGTGATTTTGGAATGTTTCCCGGCGCTCTTTGGACCAAAAGTATTTTTTGACCGTTTTTGAAAATTTGAAAAAATGCGTAACCACCCCCCCTTACGAAAAAGTCAAAAATTGACTTTTTCCAAAAGTCAACTTTTTTGGCATCTTTGGTTGGTTCCGAGAGTCCTGATGTGATTTTGGAACGTTTCCCGGCGCTCTTTGGCCCAAAAGTATTATTTGACCGTTTTTGAAATTTTGAAACAATGTGTAACCACCCCCCCTTACGAAAAAGTCAAAAAATGACTTTTTCCAAAAGTAAACTTTTTTGGCACATTTGGGTGGTTCCGAGAGTCCTGATGTGGTTTTGGAACGTTTCCCGGCGCTCCTTGGCCCAAAAGTATTTTTTCACCGTTTTTGAAATTTTGAAAAAATGCGTAACCACACCCCCTTACGAAAAAGTCAAAAATTGACTTTTTCCAAAAGTCAACTTTTTTGATATCTTTGGGTGGTTCCGAGAGTCCTGATGTGATTTTGGAATGTTTCCCGGCGCTCTTTGGCCCAAAAGTATTTTTTGACCGTTTTTTAAATTTTGAAAAAATGCGTAACCACCCCCCCTTACAAAAAAGGTCAAAAAATGACTTTTTCCAAAAGTCAACTTTTTTGGCTTCTTTGGGTGGTTCCGAGAGTCCTGATGTGATTTTGGAATGTTTCCCGGCGCTCTTTGGACCAAAAGTATTTTTTGACCGTTTTTGAAAATTTGAAAAAATGCGTAACCACCCCCCCTTACGAAAAAGTCAAAAATTGACTTTTTCCAAAAGTCAACTTTTTTGGCATCTTTGGTTGGTTCCGAGAGTCCTGATGTGATTTTGGAACGTTTCCCGGCGCTCTTTGGCCCAAAAGTATTATTTGACCGTTTTTGAAATTTTGAAACAATGTGTAACCACCCCCCCTTACGAAAAAGTCAAAAAATGACTTTTTCCAAAAGTAAACTTTTTTGGCACATTTGGGTGGTTCCGAGAGTCCTGATGTGGTTTTGGAACGTTTCCTGGCGCTCCTTGGCCCAAAAGTATTTTTTCACCGTTTTTGAAATTTTGAAAAAATGCGTAACCACCCCCCCCCATACGAAAAAGTCAAAAAATGACTTTTTCCAAAAGTCAACTTTTTTGGCATCTTTGGGTGGTTCCGAGAGTCCTGATGTGATTTTGGAATGTTTCCCGGCGCTCTTTGGCCCAAAAGTATTTTTTGACCGTTTTTGAAAATTTGAAAAAATGCGTAACCACCCCCCCTTACGAAAAAGTCAAAAATTGACTTTTTCCAAAAGTCAACTTTTTTGGCATCTTTGGGTGGTTCCGAGAGTCCTGATGTGGTTTTGGAACGTTTCCCGGCGCTCCTTGGCCCAAAAGTATTTTTTCACCGTTTTTGAAATTTTGAAAAAATGCGTAACCACCCCCCCTTACGAAAAAGTCAAAAATTGACTTTTTCCAAAAGTCAACTTTTTTGGCACATTTGGGTGGTTCCGAGAGTCCTGATGTGGTTTTGGAATATTTCCCGGCGCTCCTTGGCCCAAAATTATTTTTTCACCGTTTTTGAAATTTTGAAAAAATGCGTAACCACCCCCCCTTACGAAAAAGTCAAAAATTGACTTTTTCCAAAAGTCAACTTTTTTGATATCTTTGGGTGGTTCCGAGAGTCCTGATGTGATTTTGGAATGTTTCCCGGCGCTCTTTGGCCCAAAAGTATTTTTTGACCGTTTTTTAAATTTTGAAAAAATGCGTAACCACCCCCCCTTACGAAAAAGTCAAAAATTGACTTTTTCCAAAAGTCAACTTTTTTGGCATCTTTGGGTGGTTCCGAGAGTCCTGATGTGATTTTGGAACGTTTCCCGGCGCTCTTTGGCCCAAAAGTATTATTTGACCGTTTTTGAAATTTTGAAAAAATGCGTAACCACCCCCCCTTACGAAAAAGTCAAAAAATGTCTTTTTCCAAAAGTCAACTTTTTTGGCATCTTTGGGTGGTTCCGAGAGTCCTGATGTGATTTTGGAATGTTTCCCGGCGCTCTTTGGACCAAAAGTATTTTTTGACCGTTTTTGAAAATTTGAAAAAATGCGTAACCACCCCCCCTTACGAAAAAGTCAAAAATTGACTTTTTCCAAAAGTCAACTTTTTTGGCATCTTTGGTTGGTTCCGAGAGTCCTGATGTGATTTTGGAACGTTTCCCGGCGCTCTTTGGCCCAAAAGTATTATTTGACCGTTTTTGAAATTTTGAAACAATGTGTAACCACCCCCCCTTACGAAAAAGTCAAAAAATGACTTTTTCCAAAATTAAACTTTTTTGGCACATTTGGGTGGTTCCGAGAGTCCTGATGTGGTTTTGGAACGTTTCCCGGCGCTCCTTGGCCCAAAAGTATTTTTTCACCGTTTTTGAAATTTTGAAAAAATGCGTAACCACCCCCCCCCCTTACGAAAAAGTCAAAAAATTATTTTTTCCAAAAGTCAACTTTTTTGGCACATTTGGGTGGTGCCGAGCGTCCTGATGTGGTTTTGGAACGTTTCCCGGCGCTCCTTGGCCCAAAAGTATTTTTTGACCGTTTTTGAAATTTTGAAAAAATGAGTAACCACCCCCCCTTACGAAAAAGTCAAAAATTGACTTTTTCCAAAAGTCAACTTTTTTGGCACATTTGGGTGGATCCGAGAGTCCTGATGTGGTTTTGAAAAGTTTCCCGGCGCTCTTTGGCCCAAAAGTATTTTTTGACCGTTTTTGAAATTTTGAAAAAATGCGTAACCACCCCCCCTTACGAAAAAGTCAAAAATTGACTTTTTCCAAAAGTCAACTTTTTTGGCACATTTGGGTGGTTCCGAGAGTCCTGATGTGGTTTTGGAACATTTCCCGGCGCTCCTTGGCACAAAAGTATTTTTTCACCGTTTTTGAAATTTTGAAAAAATGCGTAACCACCCCCCCTTACGAAAAAGTCAAAAATTGACTTTTTCCAAAAGTCAACTTTTTTGATATCTTTGGGTGGTTCCGAGAGTCCTGATGTGGTTTTGGAACGTTTCCCGGCGCTCCTTGGCCCAAAAGTATTTTTTGACCGTTTTTGAAATTTTGAAAAAATCCGTAACCACCCCCCCTTACGAAAAAGTCAAAAATTGACTTTTTCCAAAAGTCAACTTTTTTGGCACATTTGGGTGGATCCGAGAGTCCTGATGTGGTTTTGAAAAGTTTCCCGGCGCTCTTTGGCCCAAAAGTATTTTTTGACCGTTTTTGAAATTTTGAAAAAATGCGTAACCACCCCCCCTTACGAAAAAGTCAAAAATTGACTTTTTCCAAAAGTCAACTTTTTTGGCACATTTGGGTGGTTCCGAGAGTCCTGATGTGGTTTTGGAACATTTCCCGGCGCTCCTTGGCCCAAAATTATTTTTTCACCGTTTTTGAAAATTTGAAAAAATGCGTAACCACCCCCCCTTACGAAAAAGTCAAAAATTGACTTTTTCCAAAAGTCAACTTTTTTGATATCTTTGGGTGGTTCCGAGAGTCCTGATGTGATTTTGGAATGTTTCCCGGCGCTCTTTGGCCCAAAAGTATTTTTTGACCGTTTTTTAAATTTTGAAAAAATGCGTAACCACCCCCCCTTACGAAAAAGTCAAAAATGGACTTTTTCCAAAAGTCAACTTTTTTGGCATCTTTGGGTGGTTCCGAGAGTCCTGATGTGATTTTGGAACGTTTCCCGGCGCTCTTTGGCCCAAAAGTATTATTTGACCGTTTTTGAAATTTTGAAAAAATGCGTAACCACCCCCCCTTACGAAAAAGTCAAAAAATGTCTTTTTCCAAAAGTCAACTTTTTTGGCACATTTGGGTGGTGCCGAGCGTCCTGATGTGGTTTTGGAACGTTTCCCGGCGCTCCTTGGCCCAAAAGTATTTTTTGACCGTTTTTGAAATTTTGAAAAAATGAGTAACCACCCCACCTTACGAAAAAGTCAAAAATTGACTTTTTCCAAAAGTCAACTTTTTTGGCACATTTGGGTGGATCCGAGAGTCCTGATGTGGTTTTGAAAAGTTTCCCGGCGCTCTTTGGCCCAAAAGTATTTTTTGACCGTTTTTGAAATTTTGAAAAAATGCGTAACCACCCCCCCTTACGAAAAAGTCAAAAATTGACTTTTTCCAAAAGTCAACTTTTTTGATATCTTTGGGTGGTTCCGAGAGTCCTGATGTGATTTTGGAATGTTTCCCGGCGCTCTTTGGCCCAAAAGTATTTTTTGACCGTTTTTTAAATTTTGAAAAAATGCGTAACCACCCCCCCTTACGAAAAAGTCAAAAATTGACTTTTTCCAAAAGTCAACTTTTTTGGCTTCTTTGGGTGGTGCCGAGAGTCCTGATGTGATTTTGGAACGTTTCCCGGCGCTCATTGGCCCAAAAGTATTTTTTGACCGTTTTTGAAATTTTGAAAAAATGCGTAACCACCCCCCCTTACGAAATAGTCAAAAAATGACTTTTTCCAAAAGTCAACTTTTTTGGCATCTTTGGGTGGTTCCGAGAGTCCTGATGTGATTTTGGAACGTTTCCCGGCGCTCTTTGGCCCAAAAGTATTATTTGCCCGTTTTTGAAATTTTGAAAAAATGCGTAACCACCCCCCCTTACGAAAAAGTCAAAAAATGACTTTTTCCAAAAGTCAACTTTTTTGGCATCTTTGGGTGGTTCCGAGAGTCCTGATGTGATTTTGGAATGTTTCCCGGCGCTCTTTGGACCAAAAGTATTTTTTGACCGTTTTTGAAAATTTGAAAAAATGCGTAACCACCCCCCCTTACGAAAAAGTCAAAAATTGACTTTTTCCAAAAGTCAACTTTTTTGGCATCTTTGGTTGGTTCCGAGAGTCCTGATGTGATTTTGGAACGTTTCCCGGCGCTCTTTGGCCCAAAAGTATTATTTGACCGTTTTTGAAATTTTGAAACAATGTGTAACCACCCCCCCTTACGAAAAAGTCAAAAAATGACTTTTTCCAAAAGTAAACTTTTTTGGCACATTTGGGTGGTTCCGAGAGTCCTGATGTGATTTTGGAACGTTTCCCGGCGCTCATTGGCCCAAAAGTATTTTTTGACCGTTTTTGAAATTTTGAAAAAATGCGTAACCACCCCCCCTTACGAAAAAGTCAAAAAATGACTTTTTCCAAAAGTCAACTTTTTTGGCATCTTTGGGTGGTGCCGAGAGTCCTGATGTGATTTTGGAATGTTTCCCGGCGCTCTTTGGACCAAAAGTATTTTTTGACCGTTTTTGAAAATTTGAAAAAATGCGTAACCACCCCCCTTTACGAAAAAGTCAAAAATTGACTTTTTCCAAAAGTCAACTTTTTTGGCATCTTTGGGTGGTTCCGAGAGTCCTGATGTGATTTTGGAACGTTTCCCGGCGCTCTTTGGCCCAAAAGTATTATTTGACCGTTTTTGAAATTTTGAAACAATGTGTAACCACCCCCCCTTACGAAAAAGTCAAAAAATGACTTTTTCCAAAAGTCAACTTTTTGGCACATTTGGGTGGTTCCGAGAGTCCTGATGTGGTTTTGGAACGTTTCCCGGCGCTCCTTGGCCCAAAAGTATTATTTGACCGTTTTTGAAATTTTGAAAAAATGCGTAACCACCCCCCCTTACGAAAAAGTCAAAAATTGACTTTTTCCAAAAGTCAACATTTTTGGCTTCTTTGGGTGGTGCCGAGAGTCCTGATGTGATTTTGGAACGTTTCCCGGCGCTCATTGGCCCAAAAGTATTTTTTGACCGTTTTTGAAATTTTGAAAAAATGCGTAACCACCCCCCCTTACGAAAAAGTCAAAAAATGACTTTTTCCAAAAGTCAACTTTTTTGGCATCTTTGGGTGGTTCCGAGAGTCCTGATGTGATTTTGGAATGTTTCCCGGCGCTCTTTGGACCAAAAGTATTTTTTGACCGTTTTTGAAAATTTGAAAAAATGTGTAACCACCCCCCCTTACGAAAAAGTCAAAAATTGACTTTTTCCAAAAGTCAACTTTTTTGGCATCTTTGGTTGGTTCCGAGAGTCCTGATGTGATTTTGGAACGTTTCCCGGCGCTCTTTGGCCCAAAAGTATTATTTGACCGTTTTTGAAATTTTGAAACAATGTGTAACCACCCCCCCTTACGAAAAAGTCAAAAAATGACTTTTTCCAAAAGTAAACTTTTTTGGCACATTTGGGTGGTTCCGAGAGTCCTGATGTGGTTTTGGAACGTTTCCCGGCGCTCCTTGGCCCAAAAGTATTTTTTCACCGTTTTTGAAATTTTGAAAAAATGCGTAACCACACCCCCTTACGAAAAAGTCAAAAATTGACTTTTTCCAAAAGTCAACTTTTTTGATATCTTTGGGTGGTTCCGAGAGTCCTGATGTGATTTTGGAATGTTTCCCGGCGCTCTTTGGCCCAAAAGTATTTTTTGACCGTTTTTTAAATTTTGAAAAAATGCGTAACCACCCCCCCTTACGAAAAGGTCAAAAAAAGACTTTTTCCAAAAGTCAACTTTTTTGGCTTCTTTGGGTGGTTCCGAGAGTCCTGATGTGATTTTGGAATGTTTCCCGGCGCTCTTTGGACCAAAAGTATTTTTTGACCGTTTTTGAAAATTTGAAAAAATGCGTAACCACCCCCCCTTACGAAAAAGTCAAAAATTGACTTTTTCCAAAAGTCAACTTTTTTGGCATCTTTGGTTGGTTCCGAGAGTCCTGATGTGATTTTGGAACGTTTCCCGGCGCTCTTTGGCCCAAAAGTATTATTTGACCGTTTTTGAAATTTTGAAACAATGTGTAACCACCCCCCCTTACGAAAAAGTCAAAAAATGACTTTTTCCAAAAGTAAACTTTTTTGGCACATTTGGGTGGTTCCGAGAGTCCTGATGTGGTTTTGGAACGTTTCCTGGCGCTCCTTGGCCCAAAAGTATTTTTTCACCGTTTTTGAAATTTTGAAAAAATGCGTAACCACCCCCCCCCATACGAAAAAGTAAAAAATGACTTTTTCCAAAAGTCAACTTTTTTGGCATCTTTGGGTGGTTCCGAGAGTCCTGATGTGATTTTGGAATGTTTCCCGGCGCTCTTTGGCCCAAAAGTATTTTTTGACCGTTTTTGAAAATTTGAAAAAATGCGTAACCACCCCCCCTTACGAAAAAGTCAAAAATTGACTTTTTCCAAAAGTCAACTTTTTTGGCATCTTTGGGTGGTTCCGAGAGTCCTGATGTGGTTTTGGAACGTTTCCCGGCGCTCCTTGGCCCAAAAGTATTTTTTCACCGTTTTTGAAATTTTGAAAAAATGCGTAACCACCCCCCCTTACGAAAAAGTCAAAAATTGACTTTTTCCAAAAGTCAACTTTTTTGGCACATTTGGGTGGATCCGAGAGTCCTGATGTGGTTTTGAAAAGTTTCCCGGCGCTCTTTGGCCCAAAAGTATTTTTTGACCGTTTTTGAAATTTTGAAAAAATGCGTAACCACCCCCCCTTACGAAAAAGTCAAAAATTGACTTTTTCCAAAAGTCAACTTTTTTGGCACATTTGGGTGGTTCCGAGAGTCCTGATGTGGTTTTGGAATATTTCCCGGCGCTCCTTGGCCCAAAATTATTTTTTCACCGTTTTTGAAATTTTGAAAAAATGCGTAACCACCCCCCCTTACGAAAAAGTCAAAAATTGACTTTTTCCAAAAGTCAAATTTTTTGATATCTTTGGGTGGTTCCGAGAGTCCTGATGTGATTTTGGAATGTTTCCCGGCGCTCTTTGGCCCAAAAGTATTTTTTGACCGTTTTTTAAATTTTGAAAAAATGCGTAACCACCCCCCCTTACGAAAAAGTCAAAAATTGACTTTTTCCAAAAGTCAACTTTTTTGGCATCTTTGGGTGGTTCCGAGAGTCCTGATGTGATTTTGGAACGTTTCCCGGCGCTCTTTGGCCCAAAAGTATTATTTGACCGTTTTTGAAATTTTGAAAAAATGCGTAACCACCCCCCCTTACGAAAAAGTCAAAAAATGTCTTTTTCCAAAAGTCAACTTTTTTGGCATCTTTGGGTGGTTCCGAGAGTCCTGATGTGATTTTGGAATGTTTCCCGGCGCTCTTTGGACCAAAAGTATTTTTTGACCGTTTTTGAAAATTTGAAAAAATGCGTAACCACCCCCCCTTACGAAAAAGTCAAAAATTGACTTTTTCCAAAAGTCAACTTTTTTGGCATCTTTGGTTGGTTCCGAGAGTCCTGATGTGATTTTGGAACGTTTCCTGGCGCTCTTTGGCCCAAAAGTATTATTTGACCGTTTTTGAAATTTTGAAACAATGTGTAACCACCCCCCCTTACGAAAAAGTCAAAAAATGACTTTTTCCAAAAGTCAACTTTTTTGGCACATTTGGGTGGTTCCGAGAGTCCTGATGTGGTTTTGGAACGTTTCCCGGCGCTCCTTGGCCCAAAAGTATTTTTTCACCGTTTTTGAAATTTTGAAAAAATGCGTAACCACCCCCCCCCCTTACGAAAAAGTCAAAAAATTATTTTTTCCAAAAGTCAACTTTTTTGGCACATTTGGGTGGTGCCGAGCGTCCTGATGTGGTTTTGGAACGTTTCCCGGCGCTCCTTGGCCCAAAAGTATTTTTTGACCGTTTTTGAAATTTTGAAAAAATGAGTAACCACCCCCCCTTACGAAAAAGTCAAAAATTGACTTTTTCCAAAAGTCAACTTTTTTGGCACATTTGGGTGGATCCGAGAGTCCTGATGTGGTTTTGAAAAGTTTCCCGGCGCTCTTTGGCCCAAAAGTATTTTTTGACCGTTTTTGAAATTTTGAAAAAATGCGTAACCACCCCCCCTTACGAAAAAGTCAAAAATTGACTTTTTCCAAAAGTCAAATTTTTGGCACATTTGGGTGGTTCCGAGAGTCCTGATGTGGTTTTGGAACATTTCCCGGCGCTCCTTGGCCCAAAATTATTTTTTCACCGTTTTTGAAATTTTGAAAAAATGCGTAACCACCCCCCCTTACGAAAAAGTCAAAAATTGACTTTTTCCAAAAGTCAACTTTTTTGATATCTTTGGGTGGTTCCGAGAGTCCTGATGTGATTTTGGAATGTTTCCCGGCGCTCTTTGGCCCAAAAGTATTTTTTGACCGTTTTTTAAATTTTGAAAAAATGCGTAACCACCCCCCCTTACGAAAAAGTCAAAAATTGACTTTTTCCAAAAGTCAGCTTTTTTGGCATCTTTGGGTGGTTCCGAGAGTCCTGATGTGATTTTGGAACGTTTCCCGGCGCTCTTTGGCCCAAAAGTATTATTTGACCGTTTTTGAAATTTTGAAAAAATGCGTAACCACCCCCCCTTACGAAAAAGTCAAAAAATGTCTTTTTCCAAAAGTCAACTTTTTTGGCATCTTTGGGTGGTTCCGAGAGTCCTGATGTGATTTTGGAACGTTTCCCGGCGCTCTTTGGCCCAAAAGTATTATTTGACCGTTTTTGAAATTTTGAAACAATGTGTAACCACCCCCCCTTACGAAAAAGTCAAAAAATGACTTTTTCCAAAAGTCAACTTTTTTGGCACATTTGGGTGGTTCCGAGAGTCCTGATGTGGTTTTGGAACGTTTCCCGGCGCTCCTTGGCCCAAAAGTATTTTTTGACCGTTTTTGAAATTTTGAAAAAATGCGTAACCACCCCCCCCCCTTACGAAAAAGTCAAAAATTGACTTTTTCCAAAAGTCAACTTTTTTGGCACATTTGGGTGGTTCCGAGAGTCCTGATGTGGTTTTGGAACATTTCCCGGCGCTCCTTGGCCCAAAATTATTTTTTCACCGTTTTTGAAAATTTGAAAAAATGCGTAACCACCCCCCCTTACGAAAAAGTCAAAAATTGACTTCTTCCAAAAGTCAACTTTTTTGATATCTTTGGGTGGTTCCGAGAGTCCTGATGTGATTTTGGAATGTTTCCCGGCGCTCTTTGGCCCAAAAGTATTTTTTGACCGTTTTTTAAATTTTGAAAAAATGCGTAACCACCCCCCCTTACGAAAAAGTCAAAAATGGACTTTTTCCAAAAGTCAACTTTTTTGGCATCTTTGGGTGGTTCCGAGAGTCCTGATGTGATTTTGGAACGTTTCCCGGCGCTCTTTGGCCCAAAAGTATTATTTGACCGTTTTTGAAATTTTGAAAAAATGCGTAACCACCCCCCCTTACGAAAAAGTCAAAAAATGTCTTTTTCCAAAAGTCAACTTTTTTGGCACATTTGGGTGGTGCCGAGCGTCCTGATGTGGTTTTGGAACGTTTCCCGGCGCTCCTTGGCCCAAAAGTATTTTTTGACCGTTTTTGAAATTTTGAAAAAATGAGTAACCACCCCACCTTACGAAAAAGTCAAAAATTGACTTTTTCCAAAAGTCAACTTTTTTGGCACATTTGGGTGGATCCGAGAGTCCTGATGTGGTTTTGAAAAGTTTCCCGGCGCTCTTTGGCCCAAAAGTATTTTTTGACCGTTTTTGAAATTTTGAAAAAATGCGTAACCACCCCCCCTTACGAAAAAGTCAAAAATTGACTTTTTCCAAAAGTCAACTTTTTTGGCACATTTGGGTGGTTCCGAGAGTCCTGATGTTGTTTTGGAACATTTCCCGGCGCTCCATGGCCCAAAATTATTTTTTCACCGTTTTTGAAATTTTGAAAAAATGCGTAACCACCCCCCCTTACGAAAAAGTCAAAAATTGACTTTTTCCAAAAGTCAACTTTTTTGGCATCTTTGGGTGGTTCCGAGAGTCCTGATGTGATTTTGGAACGTTTCCCGGCGCTCTTTGGCCCAAAAGTATTTTTTGACCGTTTTTGAAATTTTGAAAAAATGCGTAACCACCCCCCCTTACGAAAAAGTCAAAAATTGACTTTTTCCAAAAGTCAACTTTTTTGGCACATTTGGGTGGTTCCGAGAGTCCTGATGTGGTTTTGGAATATTTCCCGGCGCTCCTTGGCCCAAAATTATTTTTTCACCGTTTTTGAAATTTTGAAAAAATGCGTAACCACCCCCCCTTACGAAAAAGTCAAAAATTGACTTTTTCCAAAAGTCAACTTTTTTGGCACATTTGGGTGGATCCGAGAGTCCTGATGTGGTTTTGAAAAGTTTCCCGGCGCTCTTTGGCCCAAAAGTATTTTTTGACCGTTTTTGAAATTTTGAAAAAATGCGTAACCACCCCCCCTTACGAAAAAGTCAAAAATTGACTTTTTCCAAAAGTCAACTTTTTTGGCACATTTGGGTGGTTCCGAGAGTCCTGATGTGGTTTTGGAACATTTCCCGGCACTCCTTGGCCCAAAAGTATTTTTTCACCGTTTTTGAAATTTTGAAAAAATGCGTAACCACCCCCCCTTACGAAAAAGTCAAAAATTGACTTTTTCCAAAAGTCAACTTTTTTGGCTTCTTTGGGTGGTGCCGAGAGTCCTGATGTGATTTTGGAACGTTTCCCGGCGCTCATTGGCCCAAAAGTATTTTTTGACCGTTTTTGAAATTTTGAAAAAATGCGTAACCACCCCCCCTTACGAAATAGTCAAAAAATGACTTTTTCCAAAAGTCAACTTTTTTGGCATCTTTGGGTGGTTCCGAGAGTCCTGATGTGATTTTGGAACGTTTCCCGGCGCTCTTTGGCCCAAAAGTATTATTTGCCCGTTTTTGAAATTTTGAAAAAATGCGTAACCACCCCCCCTTACGAAAAAGTCAAAAAATGTCTTTTTCCAAAAGTCAACTTTTTTGGCACATTTGGGTGGTGCCGAGCGTCCTGATGTGGTTTTGGAACGTTTCCCGGCGCTCCTTGGCCCAAAAGTATTTTTTCACCGTTTTTGAAATTTTGAAAAAATGCATAACCACCCCCCCTTACGAAAAAGTCAAAAATTGACTTTTTCCAAAAGTCAACTTTTTTGGCATCTTTGGGTGGTTCCGAGAGTCCTGATGTGATTTTGAAACGTTTCCCGGCGCTCTTTGGCCCAAAAGTATTATTTGACCGTTTTTGAAATTTTGAAAAAATGCGTAACCACCCCCCCTTACGAAAAAGTCAAAAAATGTCTTTTTCCAAAAGTCAACTTTTTTGGCACATTTGGGTGGTGCCGAGCGTCCTGATGTGGTTTTGGAACGTTTCCCGGCGCTCCTTGGCCCAAAAGTATTTTTTGACCGTTTTTGAAATTTTGAAAAAATGAGTAACCACCCCCCCTTACGAAAAAGTCAAAAATTGACTTTTTCCAAAAGTCAACTTTTTTGGCACATTTGGGTGGATCCGAGAGTCCTGATGTGGTTTTGAAAAGTTTCCCGGCGCTCTTTGGCCCAAAAGTATTTTTTGACCGTTTTTTAAATTTTGAAAAAATGCGTAACCACCCCCCCTTACGAAAAAGTCAAAAATTGACTTTTTCCAAAAGTCAACTTTTTTGGCATCTTTGGGTGGTGCCGAGCGTCCTGATGTGGTTTTGGAACGTTTCCCGGCGCTCCTTGGCCCAAAAGTATTTTTTGACCGTTTTTGAAATTTTGAAAAAATGAGTAACCACCCCCCCTTACGAAAAAGTCAAAAATTGACTTTTTCCAAAAGTCAACTTTTTTGGCACATTTGGGTGGATCCGAGAGTCCTGATGTGGTTTTGAAAAGTTTCCCGGCGCTCTTTGGCCCAAAAGTATTTTTTGACAGTTTTTTAAATTTTGAAAAAATGCGTAACCACCCCCCCTTACGAAAAAGTCAAAAATTGACTTTTTCCAAAAGTCAACTTTTTTGGCATATTTGGGTGGTTCCGAGAGTCCTGATGTGGTTTTGGAACATTTCCCGGCACTCCTTGGCCCAAAAGTATTTTTTCACCGTTTTTGAAATTTTGAAAAAATGCGTAACCACCCCCCCTTACGAAAAAGTCAAAAATTGACTTTTTCCAAAAGTCAACTTTTTTGATATCTTTGGGTGGTTCCGAGAGTCCTGATGTGATTTTGGAATGTTTCCCGGCGCTCTTTGGCCCAAAAGTATTTTTTGACCGTTTTTTAAATTTTGAAAAAATGCGTAACCACCTCCCCTTACGAAAAGGTCAAAAATTGACTTTTTCCAAAAGTCAACTTTTTTGGCTTCTTTGGGTGGTGCCGAGAGTCCTGATGTGATTTTGGAACGTTTCCCAGCGCTCATTGGCCCAAAAGTATTTTTTGACCGTTTTTGAAATTTTGAAAAAATGCGTAACCACCCCCCCCTTACGAAAAAGTCAAAAATTGACTTTTTCCAAAAGTCAACTTTTTTGGCATCTTTGGGTGGTTCCGAGAGTCCTGATGTGATTTTGGAACGTTTCCCGGCGCTCTTTGGCCCAAAAGTATTATTTGACCGTTTTTGAAATTTTGAAACAATGTGTAACCACCCCCCCTTACGAAAAAGTCAAAAAATGACTTTTTCCAAAAGTAAACTTTTTTGGCACATTTGGGTGGTTCCGAGAGTCCTGATGTGGTTTTGGAACGTTTCCCGGCGCTCCTTGGCCCAAAAGTATTTTTTCACCGTTTTTGAAATTTTGAAAAAATGCGTAACCACACCCCCTTACGAAAAAGTCAAAAATTGACTTTTTCCAAAAGTCAACTTTTTTGATATCTTTGGGTGGTTCCGAGAGTCCTGATGTGATTTTGGAATGTTTCCCGGCGCTCTTTGGCCCAAAAGTATTTTTTGACCGTTTTTTAAATTTTGAAAAAATGCGTAACCACCCCCCCTTACGAAAAGGTCAAAAAATGACTTTTTCCAAAAGTCAACTTTTTTGGCTTCTTTGGGTGGTGCCGAGAGTCCTGATGTGATTTTGGAACGTTTCCCGGCGCTCATTGGCCCAAAAGTATTTTTTGACCGTTTTTGAAATTTTGAAAAAATGCGTAACCACCCCCCCTTACGAAAAAGTCAAAAAATGACTTTTTCCAAAAGTCAACTTTTTTGGCATCTTTGGGGGGTTCCGAGAGTCCTGATGTGATTTTGGAATGTTTCCCGGCGCTCTTTGGACCAAAAGTATTTTTTGACCGTTTTTGAAAATTTGAAAAAATGCGTAACCACCCCCCCTTACGAAAAAGTCAAAAATTGACTTTTTCCAAAAGTCAACTTTTTTGGCATCTTTGGTTGGTTCCGAGAGTCCTGATGTGATTTTGGAACGTTTCCCGGCGCTCTTTGGCCCAAAAGTATTATTTGACCGTTTTTGAAATTTTGAAACAATGTGTAACCACCCCCCCTTACGAAAAAGTCAAAAAATGACTTTTTCCAAAAGTAAACTTTTTTGGCACATTTGGGTGGTTCCGAGAGTCCTGATGTGATTTTGGAACGTTTCCCGGCGCTCATTGGCCCAAAAGTATTTTTTGACCGTTTTTGAAATTTTGAAAAAATGCGTAACCACCCCCCCTTACGAAAAAGTCAAAAAATGACTTTTTCCAAAAGTCAACTTTTTTGGCATCTTTGGGTGGTGCCGAGAGTCCTGATGTGATTTTGGAACGTTTCCCGGCGCTCCTTGGCCCAAAAGTATTTTTTGACCGTTTTTGAAATTTTGAAAAAATGAGTAACCACCCCCCCTTACGAAAAAGTCAAAAATTGACTTTTTCCAAAAGTCAACTTTTTTGGCACATTTGGGTGGATCCGAGAGTCCTGATGTGGTTTTGAAAAGTTTCCCGGCGCTCTTTGGCCCAAAAGTATTTTTTGACCGTTTTTTAAATTTTGAAAAAATGCGTAACCACCCCCCCTTACGAAAAAGTCAAAAATTGACTTTTTCCAAAAGTCAACTTTTTTGGCATATTTGGGTGGTTCCGAGAGTCCTGATGTGGTTTTGGAACATTTCCCGGCACTCCTTGGCCCAAAAGTATTTTTTCACCGTTTTTGAAATTTTGAAAAAATGCGTAACCACCCCCCCTTACGAAAAAGTCAAAAATTGACTTTTTCCAAAAGTCAACTTTTTTGATATCTTTGGGTGGTTCCGAGAGTCCTGATGTGATTTTGGAATGTTTCCCGGCGCTCTTTGGCCCAAAAGTATTTTTTGACCGTTTTTTAAATTTTGAAAAAATGCGTAACCACCTCCCCTTACGAAAAGGTCAAAAATTGACTTTTTCCAAAAGTCAACTTTTTTGGCTTCTTTGGGTGGTGCCGAGAGTCCTGATGTGATTTTGGAACGTTTCCCAGCGCTCATTGGCCCAAAAGTATTTTTTGACCGTTTTTGAAATTTTGAAAAAATGCGTAACCACCCCCCCTTACGAAAAAGTCAAAAATTGACTTTTTCCAAAAGTCAACTTTTTTGGCATCTTTGGGTGGTTCCGAGAGTCCTGATGTGATTTTGGAACGTTTCCCGGCGCTCTTTGGCCCAAAAGTATTATTTGACCGTTTTTGAAATTTTGAAACAATGTGTAACCACCCCCCCTTACGAAAAAGTCAAAAAATGACTTTTTCCAAAAGTCAACTTTTTGGCACATTTGGGTGGTTCCGAGAGTCCTGATGTGGTTTTGGAACGTTTCCCGGCGCTCCTTGGCCCAAAAGTATTATTTGACCGTTTTTGAAATTTTGAAAAAATGCGTAACCACCCCCCCTTACGAAAAAGTCAAAAATTGACTTTTTCCAAAAGTCAACATTTTTGGCTTCTTTGGGTGGTGCCGAGAGTCCTGATGTGATTTTGGAACGTTTCCCGGCGCTCATTGGCCCAAAAGTATTTTTTGACCGTTTTTGAAATTTTGAAAAAATGCGTAACCATCCCCCCTTACGAAAAAGTCAAAAAATGACTTTTTCCAAAAGTCAACTTTTTTGGCATCTTTGGGTGGTTCCGAGAGTCCTGATGTGATTTTGGAATGTTTCCCGGCGCTCTTTGGACCAAAAGTATTTTTTGACCGTTTTTGAAAATTTGAAAAAATGCGTAACCACCCCCCCTTACGAAAAAGTCAAAAATTGACTTTTTCCAAAAGTCAACTTTTTTGGCACATTTGGGTGGTTCCGAGAGTCCTGATGTGGTTTTGGAACGTTTCCCGGCGCTCCTTGGCCCAAAAGTATTTTTTCACCGTTTTTGAAATTTTGAAAAAATGCGTAACCACACCCCCTTACGAAAAAGTCAAAAATTGACTTTTTCCAAAAGTCAACTTTTTTGATATCTTTGGGTGGTTCCGAGAGTCCTGATGTGATTTTGGAATGTTTCCCGGCGCTCTTTGGCCCAAAAGTATTTTTTGACCGTTTTTTAAATTTTGAAAAAATGCGTAACCACCCCCCCTTACGAAAAGGTCAAAAAATGACTTTTTCCAAAAGTCAACTTTTTTGGCTTCTTTGGGTGGTGCCGAGAGTCCTGATGTGATTTTGGAACGTTTCCCGGCGCTCATTGGCCCAAAAGTATTTTTTGACCGTTTTTGAAATTTTGAAAAAATGCGTAACCACCCCCCCTTACGAAAAAGTCAAAAAATGACTTTTTCCAAAAGTCAACTTTTTTGGCATCTTTGGGGGGTTCCGAGAGTCCTGATGTGATTTTGGAATGTTTCCCGGCGCTCTTTGGACCAAAAGTATTTTTTGACCGTTTTTGAAAATTTGAAAAAATGCGTAACCACCCCCCCTTACGAAAAAGTCAAAAATTGACTTTTTCCAAAAGTCAACTTTTTTGGCATCTTTGGTTGGTTCCGAGAGTCCTGATGTGATTTTGGAACGTTTCCCGGCGCTCTTTGGCCCAAAAGTATTATTTGACCGTTTTTGAAATTTTGAAACAATGTGTAACCACCCCCCCTTACGAAAAAGTCAAAAAATGACTTTTTCCAAAAGTCAACTTTTTGGCACATTTGGGTGGTTCCGAGAGTCCTGATGTGGTTTTGGAACGTTTCCCGGCGCTCCTTGGCCCAAAAGTATTATTTGACCGTTTTTGAAATTTTGAAAAAATGCGTAACCACCCCCCCTTACGAAAAAGTCAAAAATTGACTTTTTCCAAAAGTCAACATTTTTGGCTTCTTTGGGTGGTGCCGAGAGTCCTGATGTGATTTTGGAACGTTTCCCGGCGCTCATTGGCCCAAAAGTATTTTTTGACCGTTTTTGAAATTTTGAAAAAATGCGTAACCACCCCCCCTTACGAAAAAGTCAAAAAATGACTTTTTCCAAAAGTCAACTTTTTTGGCATCTTTGGGTGGTTCCGAGAGTCCTGATGTGATTTTGGAATGTTTCCCGGCGCTCTTTGGACCAAAAGTATTTTTTGACCGTTTTTGAAAATTTGAAAAAATGCGTAACCACCCCCCCTTACGAAAAAGTCAAAAATTGACTTTTTCCAAAAGTCAACTTTTTTGGCATCTTTGGTTGGTTCCGAGAGTCCTGATGTGATTTTGGAACGTTTCCCGGCGCTCTTTGGCCCAAAAGTATTATTTGACCGTTTTTGAAATTTTGAAACAATGTGTAACCACCCCCCCTTACGAAAAAGTCAAAAAATGACTTTTTCCAAAAGTCAACTTTTTTGGCACATTTGGGTGGTTCCGAGAGTCCTGATGTGGTTTTGGAACGTTTCCCGGCGCTCCTTGGCCCAAAAGTATTTTTTCACCGTTTTTGAAATTTTGAAAAAATGCGTAACCACACCCCCTTACGAAAAAGTCAAAAATTGACTTTTTCCAAAAGTCAACTTTTTTGATATCTTTGGGTGGTTCCGAGAGTCCTGATGTGATTTTGGAATGTTTCCCGGCGCTCTTTGGCCCAAAAGTATTTTTTGACCGTTTTTTAAATTTTGAAAAAATGCATAACCACCCCCCCTTACGAAAAGGTCAAAAAATGACTTTTTCCAAAAGTCAACTTTTTTGGCTTCTTTGGGTGGTGCCGAGAGTCCTGATGTGATTTTGGAACGTTTCCCGGCGCTCATTGGCCCAAAAGTATTTTTTGACCGTTTTTGAAATTTTGAAAAAATGCGTAACCACCCCCCCTTACGAAAAAGTCAAAAAATGACTTTTTCCAAAAGTCAACTTTTTTGGCATCTTTGGGTGGTTCCGAGAGTCCTGATGTGATTTTGGAATGTTTCCCGGCGCTCTTTGGACCAAAAGTATTTTTTGACCGTTTTTGAAATTTTGAAACAATGTGTAACCACCCCCCCTTACGAAAAAGTCAAAAAATGACTTTTTCCAAAAGTAAACTTTTTTGGCACATTTGGGTGGTTCCGAGAGTCCTGATGTGGTTTTGGAACGTTTCCTGGCGCTCCTTGGCCCAAAAGTATTTTTTCACCGTTTTTGAAATTTTGAAAAAATGCGTAACCACCCCCCCCCATACGAAAAAGTCAAAAAATGACTTTTTCCAAAAGTCAACTTTTTTGGCATCTTTGGGTGGTTCCGAGAGTCCTGATGTGATTTTGTAATGTTTCCCGGCGCTCTTTGGCCCAAAAGTATTTTTTGACCGTTTTTGAAAATTTGAAAAAATGCGTAACCACCCCCCCTTACGAAAAAGTCAAAAATTGACTTTTTCCAAAAGTCAACTTTTTTGGCATCTTTGGGTGGTTCCGAGAGTCCTGATGTGGTTTTGGAACGTTTCCCGGCGCTCCTTGGCCCAAAAGTATTTTTTCACCGTTTTTGAAATTTTGAAAAAATGCGTAACCACCCCCCCCCTTACGAAAAAGTCAAAAAATGACTTTTTCCAAAAGTCAACTTTTTTGGCATCTTTGGGTGGTTCCGAGAGTCCTGATGTGATTTTGGAATGTTTCCCGTAGCTTTTTGGCCCAAAAGTATTATTTGACCGTTTTTGAAATTTTGAAAAAATGCGTAACCACCCCCCCTTACGAAAAAGTCAAAAAATGTCTTTTTCCAAAAGTCAACTTTTTTGGCACATTTGGGTTGTGCCGAGCGTCCTGATGTGGTTTTGGAACGTTTCCCGGCGCTCCTTGGCCCAAAAGTATTTTTTGACCGTTTTTGAAATTTTGAAAAAATGAGTAACCACCCCCCCTTACGAAAAAGTCAAAAATTGACTTTTTCCAAAAGTCAACTTTTTTGGCACATTTGGGTGGATCCGAGAGTCCTGATGTGGTTTTGAAAAGTTTCCCGGCGCTCTTTGGCCCAAAAGTATTTTTTGACCGTTTTTGAAATTTTGAAAAAATGCGTAACCACCCCCCCTTACGAAAAAGTCAAAAATTGACTTTTTCCAAAAGTCAACTTTTTTGGCACATTTGGGTGGTTCCGAGAGTCCTGATGTGGTTTTGGAACATTTCCCGGCGCTCCTTGGCCCAAAAGTATTTTTTCACCGTTTTTGAAATTTTGAAAAAATGCGTAACCACCCCCCCTTACGAAAAAGTCAAAAATTGACTTTTTCCAAAAGTCAACTTTTTTGATATCTTTGGGTGGTTCCGAGAGTCCTGATGTGGTTTTGGAACGTTTCCCGGCGCTCCTTGGCCCAAAAGTATTATTTGACCGTTTTTTAAATTTTGAAAAAATGCGTAACCACCCCCCCTTACGAAAAAGTCAAAAATGGACTTTTTCCAAAAGTCAACATTTTTGGCTTCTTTGGGTGGTGCTGAGAGTCCTGATGTGATTTTGGAACGTTTCCCGGCGCTCTTTGGCCCAAAAGTATTATTTGACCGTTTTTTAAATTTTGAAAAAATGCGTAACCACCCCCCCTTACGAAAAAGTCAAAAATTGACTTTTTCCAAAAGTCAACTTTTTTGGCATCTTTGGGTGGTTCCGAGAGTCCTGATGTGATTTTGGAATGTTTCCCGGCGCTCTTTGGCCCAAAAGTATTTTTTCACCGTTTTTGAAATTTTGAAAAAATGCGTAACCACCCCCCCCTTACGAAAAAGTCAAAAAATGACTTTTTCCAAAAGTCAACTTTTTTGGCATCTTTGGGTGGTTCCGAGAGTCCTGATGTGATTTTGGAATGTTTCCCGGCGCTCTTTGGCCCAAAAGTATTTTTTGACTGTTTTTGAAAATTTGAAAAAATCCGTAACCACCCCCCCTTACGAAAAAGTCAAAAATTGACTTTTTCCAAAAGTCAACTTTTTTGGCATCTTTGGGTGGTTCCGAGAGTCCTGATGTGATTTTGGAACGTTTCCCGGCGCTCTTTGGCCCAAAAGTATTATTTGACCGTTTTTGAAATTTTGAAAAAAATGCGTAACCACCCCCCCTTACGAAAAAGTCAAAAATGACTTTTTCCAAAAGTCAACTTTTTTGGCATCTTTGGGTGGTTCCGAGAGTCCTGATGTGATTTTGGAATGTTTCCCGGCGCTCTTTGGACCAAAAGTATTTTTTGACCGTTTTTGAAAATTTGAAAAAATGCGTAACCACCCCCCCTTACGAAAAAGTCAAAAATTGACTTTTTCCAAAAGTCAACTTTTTTGGCACATTTGGGTGGTTCCGAGAGTCCTGATGTGGTTTTGGAACATTTCCCGGCGCTCCTTGGCCCAAAAGTATTTTTTCACCGTTTTTGAAATTTTGAAAAAATGCGTAACCACCCCCCCTTACGAAAAAGTCAAAAATAGACTTTTTCCAAAAGTCAACTTTTTTGATATCTTTGGGTGGTTCCGAGAGTCCTGATGTGATTTTGGAATGTTTCCCGGCGCTCTTTGGCCCAAAAGTATTTTTTGACCGTTTTTTAAAATTTGAAAAAATGCGTAACCACCCCCCCTTACGAAAAAGTCAAAAATTTACTTTTTCCAAAAGTCAACTTTTTTGGCATCTTTGGGTGGTTCCGAGAGTCCTGATGTGATTTTGGAACGTTTCCCGGCGCTCTTTGGCCCAAAAGTATTATTTGACCGTTTTTGAAATTTTGAAAAAATGCGTAACCACCCCCCCTTACGAAAAAGTCAAAAAATGACTTTTTCCAAAAGTCAACTTTTTTGGCATCTTTGGGTGGTTCCGAGAGTCCTGATGTGATTTTGGAACGTTTCCCGGCGCTCTTTGGCCCAAAAGTATTATTTGACCGTTTTTGAAATTTTGAAAAAAATGCGTAACCACCCCCCCTTACGAAAAAGTCAAAAATGACTTTTTCCAAAAGTCAACTTTTTTGGCATCTTTGGGTGGTTCCGAGAGTCCTGATGTGATTTTGGAATGTTTCCCGGCGCTCTTTGGACCAAAAGTATTTTTTGACCGTTTTTGAAAATTTGAAAAAATGCGTAACCACCCCCCCTTACGAAAAAGTCAAAAATGGACTTTTTCCAAAAGTCAACTTTTTTGGCACATTTGGGTGGTTCCGAGAGTCCTGATCTGGTTTTTGAACGTTTCCCGGCGCTCCTTGGCCCAAAAGTATTTTTTCACCGTTTTTGAAATTTTGAAAAAATGCGTAACCACCCCCCCTTACGAAAAAGTCAAAAATTGACTTTTTCCAAAAGTCAACTTTTTTGGCATCTTTGGGTGGTTCCGAGAGTCCTGATGTGATTTTGGAACGTTTCCCGGCGCTCTTTGGCCCAAAAGTATTATTTGACCGTTTTTGAAATTTTGAAACAATGTGTAACCACCCCCCCTTACGAAAAAGTCAAAAAATGACTTTTTCCAAAAGTCAACTTTTTTGGCATCTTTGGGTGGTTCCGAGAGTCCTGATGTGATTTTGGAACGTTTCCCGGCGCTCTTTGGCCCAAAAGTATTATTTGACCGTTTTTGAAATTTTGAAAAAATGCGTAACCACCCCCCCTTACGAAAAAGTCAAAAAATGACTTTTTCCAAAAGTCAACTTTTTTGGCATCTTTGGGTGGTTCCGAGAGTCCTGATGTGATTTTGGAATGTTTCCCGGCGCTCTTTGGCCCAAAAGTATTTTTTGACCGTTTTTGAAAATTTGAAAAAATGCGTAACCACCCCCCCTTACGAAAAAGTCAAAAATTGACTTTTTCCAAAAGTCAACTTTTTTGGCATCTTTGGGTGGTTCCGAGAGTCCTGATGTGATTTTGGAACGTTTCCCGGCGCTCTTTGGCCCAAAAGTATTATTTGACCGTTTTTGAAATTTTGAAAAAATGCGTAACCACCCCCCCTTACGAAAAAGTCAAAAAATGACTTTTTCCAAAAGTCAACTTTTTTGGCTTCTTTGGGTGGTGCCGAGAGTCCTGATGTGATTTTGGAATGTTTCCCGGCGCTCATTGGCCCAAAAGTATTTTTTGACCGTTTTTGAAATTTTGAAAAAATGCGTAACCACCCCCCCTTACGAAAAAGTCAAAAATGACTTTTTCCAAAAGTCAACTTTTTTGGCATCTTTGGGTGGTTCCGAGAGTCCTGATGTGATTTTGGAATGTTTCCCGGCGCTCTTTGGACCAAAAGTATTTTTTGACCGTTTTTGAAAATTTGAAAAAATGCGTAACCACCCCCCCTTACGAAAAAGTCAAAAATTGACTTTTTCCAAAAGTCAACTTTTTGGCACATTTGGGTGGTGCCGAGAGTCCTGATGTGATTTTGGAATGTTTCCCGGCGCTCTTTGGACCAAAAGTATTTTTTGACCGTTTTTGAAATTTTGAAAAAATGCGTAACCACCCCCCCTTACGAAAAAGTCAAAAATGGACTTTTTCCAAAAGTCAACTTTTTTGGCATCTTTGGGTGGTTCCGAGAGTCCTGATGTGATTTTGGAACGTTTCCCGGCGCTCTTTGGCCCAAAAGTATTATTTGACCGTTTTTGAAATTTTGAAACAATGTGTAACCACCCCCCCTTACGAAAAAGTCAAAAAATGACTTTTTCCAAAAGTCAACTTTTTTGGCACATTTGGGTGGTTCCGAGAGTCCTGATGTGGTTTTGGAACGTTTCCTGGCGCTCCTTGGCCCAAAAGTATTTTTTCACCGTTTTTGAAATTTTGAAAAAATGCGTAACCACCCCCCCTTACGAAAAAGTCAAAAAATGACTTTTTCCAAAAGTCAACTTTTTTGGCATTTTTGGGTGGTTCCGAGAGTCCTGATGTGATTTTGGAATGTTTCCCGGCGCTCTTTGGCCCAAAAGTATTTTTTGACCGTTTTTGAAATTTTGAAAAAATGCGTAACCACCCCCCCATACGAAAAAGTCAAAAAATGTCTTTTTCCAAAAGTCAACTTTTTTGGCACATTTGGGTGGTGCCGAGCGTCCTGATGTGGTTTTGGAACGTTTCCCGGCGCTCCTTGGCCCAAAAGTATTTTTTGATCGTTTTTGAAATTTTGAAAAAATCCGTAACCACCCCCCCTTACGAAAAAGTCAAAAATTGACTTTTTCCAAAAGTCAACTTTTTTGGCACATTTGGGTGGATCCGAGAGTCCTGATGTGGTTTTGAAAAGTTTCCCGGCGCTCTTTGGCCCAAAAGTATTTTTTGACCGTTTTTGAAATTTTGAAAAAATAAGTAACCACCCCCCCTTACGAAAAAGTCAAAAATTGACTTTTTCCAAAAGTCAACTTTTTTGGCACATTTGGGTGGTTCCGAGAGTCCTGATGTGGTTTTGGAACGTTTCCCGGCGCTCCTTGGCCCAAAAGTATTTTTTCACCGTTTTTGAAATTTTGAAAAAATGCGTAACCACCCCCCCTTACGAAAAAGTCAAAAAATGACTTATTCCAAAAGTCAACTTTTTTGGCATCTTTGGGTGGTTCCGAGAGTCCTGATGTGATTTTGGAATGTTTCCCGGCGCTCTTTGGACCAAAAGTATTTTTTGACCGTTTTTGAAATTTTGAAAAAATGCGTAACCACCCCCCCTTACGAAAAAGTCAAAAATTGACTTTTTCATAAAGTCAACTTTTTTGGCATCTTTGGGTGGTTCCGAGAGTCCTGATGTGATTTTGGAACGTTTCCCGGCGCTCTTTGGCCCAAAAGTATTATTTGACCCTTTTTGAAATTTTGAAAAAATGCGTAACCACCCCCCCTTACGAAAAAGTCAAAAAATGTCTTTTTCCAAAAGTCAACTTTTTTGGCACATTTGGGTGGTGCCGAGCGTCCTGATGTGGTTTTGGAACGTTTCCCGGCGCTCCTTGGCCCAAAAGTATTTTTTGATCGTTTTTGAAATTTTGAAAAAATCCGTAACCACCCCCCCTTACGAAAAAGACAAAAATTGACTTTTTCCAAAAGTCAACTTTTTTGGCACATTTGGGTGGATCCGAGAGTCCTGATGTGGTTTTGAAAAGTGTCCCGGCGCTCTTTGGCCCAAAAGTATTTTTTGACCGTTTTTGAAATTTTGAAAAAATAAGTAACCACCCCCCCTTACGAAAAAGTCAAAAATTGACTTTTTCCAAAAGTCAACTTTTTTGGCACATTTGGGTGGTTCCGAAAGTCCTGATGTGGTTTTAGAACGTTTCCCGGCGCTCCTTGGCCCAAAAGTATTTTTTCACCGTTTTTGAAATTTTGAAAAAATGCGTAACCACCCCCCCTTACGAAAAAGTCAAAAATTGACTTTTTCCAAAAGTCAACTTTTTTGATATCTTTGGGTGGTTCCGAGAGTCCTGATGTGATTTTGGAATGTTTCCCGGCGCTCTTTGGCCCAAAAGTATTTTTTGACCGTTTTTTAAATTTTTAAAAAATGCTTAACCACCCCCCCTTACGAAAAAGTCAAAAATGGACTTTTTCCGAAAGTCAACTTTTTTGGCACATTTGGGTGGTTCCGAGAGTCCTGATGTGGTTTTGGAACGTTTCCCGGCGCTCCTTGGCCCAAAAGTATTTTTTCACCGTTTTTGAAATTTTGAAAAAATGCTTAACCACCCCCCCTTACGAAAAAGTCAAAAAATGACTTTTTCCAAAAGTCAACTTTTTTGGCAT
The DNA here is from genome assembly GCF_030265065.1 of Corythoichthys intestinalis. Taxonomy (NCBI): domain Eukaryota; kingdom Metazoa; phylum Chordata; class Actinopteri; order Syngnathiformes; family Syngnathidae; genus Corythoichthys; species Corythoichthys intestinalis. The sequence continues at coordinate 39,392,991 of NC_080403.1, read as the reverse complement.
CTTTGGGTGGTTCCGAGAGTCCTGATGTGATTTTGGAATGTTTCCCGGCGCTCTTTGGCCCAAAAGTATTTTTTGACCGTTTTTGAAATTTTGAAAAAATGCGTAACCACCCCCCCTTACGAAAAAGTCAAAAATTGACTTTTTCCAAAAGTCAATATTTTTGTCTTCTTTGGGTGGTGCCGAGAGTCCTGATGTGATTTTGGAATGTTTCCCGGCGCTCTTTGGCCCAAAAGTATTTTTTGACTGTTTTTTAAATTTTGAAAAAATGCGTAACCACCCCCCCTTACGAAAATGTCAAAAAATGACTTTTTCCAAAAGTCAACATTTTTGGCTTCTTTGGGTGGTGCCGAGAGTCCTGATGTGATTTTGTAACGTTTCCCGGCGCTCCTTGGCCCAAAAGTATTTTTTGACCGTTTTTTAAATTTTGAAAAAATGCATAACCACCCCCCCTTACGAAAAAGTCAAAAAATGACTTTTTCCAAAAGTCAACTATTTTGGCACATTTGGGTGGTACAGAGAGTCCTGATGTTGTTTTGTAACGTTTCCCGGCGCTCCTTGGCCCAAAAGTATTTTTTTGACCGTTTTTGAAACTTTGAAAAAATGAGTAACCACCCCCCCTTACGAAAAAGTCAAAAATTGACTTTTTCCAAAAGTCAACATTTTTGGCTTCTTTGGGTGGTGCCGAGAGTCCTGATGTGATTTTGGAATGTTTCCCGGCGCTCATTGGCCCAAAAGTATTTTTTGACCGTTTTTGAAAATTTGAAAAAATGCGTAACCACCCCCCCTTACGAAAAAGTCAAAAAATGACTTTTTCCAAAAGTCAACTTTTTGGCACATTTGGGTGGTGCCGAGAGTCCTGATGTGATTTTGGAATGTTTCCCGGCGCTCTTTGGACCAAAAGTATTTTTTGACCGTTTTTGAAATTTTGAAAAAATGCGTAACCACCCCCCCTTACGAAAAAGTTAAAAATGGACTTTTTCCAGAAGTCAACTTTTTTGGCATCTTTGGGTGGTTCCGAGAGTCCTGATGTGATTTTGGAATGTTTCCCGGCGCTCTTTGGCCCAAAAGTATTTTTTGACCGTTTTTGAAAATTTGAAAAAATGCGTAACCACCCCCCCTTACGAAAAAGTCAAAAATTGACTTTTTCCAAAAGTCAACTTTTTTGGCATCTTTGGGTGGTTCCGAGAGTCCTGATGTGATTTTGGAACGTTTCCCGGCGCTCTTTGGCCCAAAAGTATTATTTGACCGTTTTTGAAATTTTGAAAAAATGAGTAACCACCCCCCCTTACGAAAAAGTCAAAAAATGTCTTTTTCCAAAAGTCAACTTTTTTGGCACATTTGGGTGGTGCCGAGCGTCCTGATGTGGTTTTGGAACGTTTCCCGGCGCTCCTTGGCCCAAAAGTATTATTTGACCGTTTTTGAAATTTTGAAAAAATCCGTAACCACCCCCCCTTACGAAAAAGTCAAAAATTGACTTTTTCCAAAAGTCAACTTTTTTGGCACATTTGGGTGGATCCGAGAGTCCTGATGTGGTTTTGAAAAGTTTCCCGGCGCTCTTTGGCCCAAAAGTATTTTTTCACCGTTTTTTAAATTTTGAAAAAATGCGTAACCACCCCCCCTTACGAAAAAGTCAAAAATTGACTTTTTCCAAAAGTCAACTTTTTTGATATCTTTGGGTGGTTCCGAGAGTCCTGATGTGATTTTGGAATGTTTCCCGGCGCTCTTTGGCCCAAAAGTATTTTTTGACCGTTTTTTAAATTTTGAAAAAATGCTTAACCACCCCCCCTTACGAAAAAGTCAAAAATGGACTTTTTCCGAAAGTCAACTTTTTTGGCACATTTGGGTGGTTCCGAGAGTCCTGATGTGGTTTTGGAACGTTTCCCGGCGCTCCTTGGCCCAAAAATATTTTTTCACCGTTTTTGAAATTTTGAAAAAATGCGTAACCACCCCCCCTTACGAAAAAGTCAAAAAATGACTTTTTCCAAAAGTAAACTTTTTTGGCATCTTTGGGTGGTTCCGAGAGTCCTGATGTGATTTTGGAATGTTTCCCGGCGCTCTTTGGCCCAAAAGTATTTTTTGACCGTTTTTGAAATTTTGAAAAAATGCGTAACCACCCCCCCTTACGAAAAAGTCAAAAATTGACTTTTTCCAAAAGTCAATATTTTTGTCTTCTTTGGGTGGTGCCGAGAGTCCTGATGTGATTTTGGAATGTTTCCCGGCGCTCTTTGGCCCAAAAGTATTTTTTGACTGTTTTTTAAATTTTGAAAAAATGCGTAACCACCCCCCCTTACGAAAATGTAAAAAAATGACTTTTTCCAAAAGTCAACATTTTTGGCTTCTTTGGGTGGTGCCGAGAGTCCTGATGTGATTTTGGAATGTTTCCCGGCGCTCATTGGCCCAAAAGTATTTTTTGACCGTTTTTGAAATTTTGAAAAAATGCGTAACCACCCCCCCTTACGAAAAAGTGAAAAAATGACTTTTTCCAAAAGTCAACTTTTTTGGCATCTTTGGGTGGTTCCGAGAGTCCTGATGTGATTTTGGAATGTTTCCCGGCGCTCTTTGGACCAAAAGTATTTTTTGACCGTTTTTGAAAATTTGAAAAAATGCGTAACCACCCCCCCTTACGAAAAAGTCAAAAATTGGCTTTTTCCAAAAGTCAACTTTTTGGCACATTTGGGTGGTGCCGAGAGTCCTGATGTGATTTTGGAATGTTTCCCGGCGCTCTTTGGACCAAAAGTATTTTTTGACCGTTTTTGAAATTTTGAAAAAATGCGTAACCACCCCCCCTTACGAAAAAATCAAAAATTGGCTTTTTCCAAAAGTCAACTTTTTGGCACATTTGGGTGGTGCCGAGAGTCCTGATGTGATTTTGGAATGTTTCCCGGCGCTCTTTGGACCAAAAGTATTTTTTGACCGTTTTTGAAATTTTGAAAAAATGCGTAACCACCCCCCCTTACGAAAAAGTCAAAAATGGACTTTTTCCAAAAGTCAACTTTTTTGGCACATTTGGGTGTTTCCGAGAGTCCTGATGTGGTTTTTGAACGTTTCCCGGCGCTCCTTGGCCCAAAAGTATTTTTTCACCGTTTTTGAAATTTTGAAAAAATGCGTAACCACCCCCCCTTACGAAAAAGTCAAAAAATGACTTATTCCAAAAGTCAACTTTTTTGGCATCTTTGGGTGGTTCCGAGAGTCCTGATGTGATTTTGGAATGTTTCCCGGCGCTCTTTGGCCCAAAAGTATTTTTTGACCGTTTTTGAAAATTTGAAAAAATGCGTAACCACCCCCCCTTACGAAAAAGTCAAAAATTGACTTTTTCCAAAAGTCAACTTTTTTGGCATCTTTGGGTGGTTCCGAGAGTCCTGATGTGATTTTGGAACGTTTCCCGGCGCTCTTTGGCCCAAAAGTATTATTTGACCGTTTTTGAAATTTTGAAAAAATGCGTAACCACCCCCCCTTACGAAAAAGTCAAAAAATGTCTTTTTCCAAAAGTCAACTTTTTTGGCACATTTGGGTGGTGCCGAGCGTCCTGATGTGGTTTTGGAACGTTTCCCGGCGCTCCTTGGCACAAAAGTATTTTTTGATCGTTTTTGAAATTTTGAAAAAATCCGTAACCACCCCCCCTTACGAAAAAGTCAAAAATTGACTTTTTCCAAAAGTCAACTTTTTTGGCACATTTGGGTGGATCCGAGAGTCCTGATGTGGTTTTGAAAAGTTTCCCGGCGCCCTTTGGCCCAAAAGTATTTTTTGACCGTTTTTGAAATTTTGAAAAAATGCGTAACCACCCCCCCTTACGAAAAAGTCAAAAATTGACTTTTTCCAAAAGTCAACTTTTTTGGCACATTTGGGTGGTTCCGAGAGTCCTGATGTGGTTTTGGAACGTTTCCCGGCGCTCCTTGGCCCAAAAGTATTTTTTCACCGTTTTTTAAATTTTGAAAAAATGCGTAACCACCCCCCCTTACGAAAAAGTCAAAAATTGACTTTTTCCAAAAGTCAACTTTTTTGATATCTTTGGGTGGTTCCGAGAGTCCTGATGTGATTTTGGAATGTTTCCCGGCGCTCTTTGGCCCAAAAGTATTTTTTGACCGTTTTTTAAATTTTGAAAAAATGCTTAACCACCCCCCCTTACGAAAAAGTCAAAAATGGACTTTTTCCGAAAGTCAACTTTTTTGGCACATTTGGGTGGTTCCGAGAGTCCTGATGTGGTTTTGGAACGTTTCCCGGCGCTCCTTGGCCCAAAAGTATTTTTTCACCGTTTTTTAAATTTTGAAAAAATGCGTAACCACCCCCCCTTACGAAAATGTAAAAAAATGACTTTTTCCAAAAGTCAACATTTTTGGCTTCTTTGGGTGGTGCCGAGAGTCCTGATGTGATTTTGGAATGTTTCCCGGCGCTCATTGGCCCAAATGTATTTTTTGACCGTTTTTGAAATTTTGAAAAAATGAGTAACCGCCCCCCCTTACGAAAAGGTCAAAAAATGACTTTTTCCAAAAGTCAACTTTTTTGGCACATTTGGGTGGTGCAGAGAGTACTGATGTTGTTTTGTAACGTTTCCCGGCGCTCCTTGGCCCAAAAGTATTTTTTGACCGTTTTTTAAATTTTGAAAAAATGCATAACCACCCCCCCTTACGAAAAAGTCAAAAAATGACTTTTTCCAAAAGTCAACTTTTTTGGCACATTTGGGTGGTACAGAGAGTCCGGATGTTGTTTTGTAACGTTTCCCGGCGCTCATTGGCCCAAAAGTATTTTTTGACCGTTTTTGAAATTTTGAAAAAATGCGTAACCACCCCCCCTTACGAAAAAGTCAAAAAATGACTTTTTCCAAAAGTCAACTTTTTGGCACATTTGGGTGGTGCCGAGAGTCCTGATGTGATTTTGGAATGTTTCCCGGCGCTCTTTGGACCAAAAGTATTTTTTGACCGTTTTTGAAATTTTGAAAAAATGCGTAACCACCCCCCCTTACGAAAAAGTCAAAAATTGACTTTTTCCAAAAGTCAACATTTTTGGCTTCTTTGGGTGGTGCCGAGAGTCCTGATGTGATTTTGTAACGTTTCCCGGCGCTCCTTGGCCCAAAAGTATTTTTTGACCGTTTTTTAAATTTTGAAAAAATGCATAACCACCCCCCCTTACGAAAAAGTCAAAAAATGACTTTTTCCAAAAGTCAACTATTTTGGCACATTTGGGTGGTACAGAGAGTCCTGATGTTGTTTTGTAACGTTTCCCGGCGCTCCTTGGCCCAAAAGTATTTTTTTGACCGTTTTTGAAACTTTGAAAAAATGAGTAACCACCCCCCCTTACGAAAAAGTCAAAAATTGACTTTTTCCAAAAGTCAACATTTTTGGCTTCTTTGGGTGGTGCCGAGAGTCCTGATGTGATTTTGGAATGTTTCCCGGCGCTCATTGGCCCAAAAGTATTTTTTGACCGTTTTTGAAAATTTGAAAAAATGCGTAACCACCCCCCCTTACGAAAAAGTCAAAAAATGACTTTTTCCAAAAGTCAACTTTTTGGCACATTTGGGTGGTGCCGAGAGTCCTGATGTGATTTTGGAATGTTTCCCGGCGCTCTTTGGACCAAAAGTATTTTTTGACCGTTTTTGAAATTTTGAAAAAATGCGTAACCACCCCCCCTTACGAAAAAGTTAAAAATGGACTTTTTCCAAAAGTCAACTTTTTTGGCATCTTTGGGTGGTTCCGAGAGTCCTGATGTGATTTTGGAATGTTTCCCGGCGCTCTTTGGCCCAAAAGTATTTTTTGACCGTTTTTGAAAATTTGAAAAAATGCGTAACCACCCCCCCTTACGAAAAAGTCAAAAATTGACTTTTTCCAAAAGTCAACTTTTTTGGCATCTTTGGGTGGTTCCGAGAGTCCTGATGTGATTTTGGAACGTTTCCCGGCGCTCTTTGGCCCAAAAGTATTATTTGACCGTTTTTTGAAATTTTGAAAAAATGAGTAACCACCCCCCCTTACGAAAAAGTCAAAAAATGTCTTTTTCCAAAAGTCAACTTTTTTGGCACATTTGGGTGGTGCCGAGCGTCCTGATGTGGTTTTGGAACGTTTCCCGGCGCTCCTTGGCCCAAAAGTATTATTTGACCGTTTTTGAAATTTTGAAAAAATCCGTAACCACCCCCCCTTACGAAAAAGTCAAAAATTGACTTTTTCCAAAAGTCAACTTTTTTGGCACATTTGGGTGGATCCGAGAGTCCTGATGTGGTTTTGAAAAGTTTCCCGGCGCTCTTTGGCCCAAAAGTATTTTTTCACCGTTTTTTAAATTTTGAAAAAATGCGTAACCACCCCCCCTTACGAAAATGTAAAAAAATGACTTTTTCCAAAAGTCAACATTTTTGGCTTCTTTGGGTGGTGCCGAGAGTCCTGATGTGATTTTGGAATGTTTCCCGGCGCTCATTGGCCCAAATGTATTTTTTGACCGTTTTTGAAATTTTGAAAAAATGAGTAACCGCCCCCCCTTACGAAAAGGTCAAAAAATGACTTTTTCCAAAAGTCAACTTTTTTGGCACATTTGGGTGGTGCAGAGAGTACTGATGTTGTTTTGTAACGTTTCCCGGCGCTCCTTGGCCCAAAAGTATTTTTTGACCGTTTTTTAAATTTTGAAAAAATGCATAACCACCCCCCCTTACGAAAAAGTCAAAAAATGACTTTTTCCAAAAGTCAACATTTTTGGCTTCTTTGGGTGGTGCCGAGAGTCCTGATGTGATTTTGGAATGTTTCCCGGCGCTCATTGGCCCAAAAGTATTTTTTGACCGTTTTTGAAATTTGAAAAAATGCGTAACCACCCCCCCTTACGAAAAAGTCAAAAAATGACTTTTTCCAAAAGTCAACTTTTTGGCACATTTGGGTGGTGCCGAGAGTCCTGATGTGATTTTGGAATGTTTCCCGGCGCTCTTTGGACCAAAAGTATTTTTTGACCGTTTTTGAAATTTTGAAAAAATGCTTAACCACCCCCCCTTACGAAAAAGTTAAAAATGGACTTTTTCCAAAAGTCAACTTTTTTGGCACATTTGGGTGGTTCCGAGAGTCCTGATGTGGTTTTGGAACATTTCCCGGCGCTCCTTGGCCCAAAAGTATTTTTTGACCGTTTTTGAAAATTTGAAAAAATGCGTAACCACCCCCCCTTACGAAAAAGTCAAAAATTGACTTTTTCCAAAAGTCAACTTTTTTGGCATCTTTGGGTGGTTCCGAGAGTCCTGATGTGATTTTGGAACGTTTCCCGGCGCTCTTTGGCCCAAAAGTATTATTTGACCGTTTTTTGAAATTTTGAAAAAATGAGTAACCACCCCCCCTTACGAAAAAGTCAAAAAATGTCTTTTTCCAAAAGTCAACTTTTTTGGCACATTTGGGTGGTGCCGAGCGTCCTGATGTGGTTTTGGAACGTTTCCCGGCGCTCCTTGGCCCAAAAGTATTATTTGACCGTTTTTGAAATTTTGAAAAAATCCGTAACCACCCCCCCTTACGAAAAAGTCAAAAATTGACTTTTTCCAAAAGTCAACTTTTTTGGCACATTTGGGTGGATCCGAGAGTCCTGATGTGGTTTTGAAAAGTTTCCCGGCGCTCTTTGGCCCAAAAGTATTTTTTCACCGTTTTTTAAATTTTGAAAAAATGCGTAACCACCCCCCCTTACGAAAAAGTCAAAAATTGACTTTTTCCAAAAGTCAATATTTTTGTCTTCTTTGGGTGGTGCCGAGAGTCCTGATGTGATTTTGGAATGTTTCCCGGCGCTCTTTGGCCCAAAAGTATTTTTTGACCGTTTTTTAAATTTTGAAAAAATGCTTAACCACCCCCCCTTACGAAAAAGTCAAAAATTGACTTTTTCCAAAAGTCAACTTTTTTGATATCTTTGGGTGGTTCCGAGAGTCCTGATGTGATTTTGGAATGTTTCCCGGCGCTCTTTGGCCCAAAAGTATTTTTTGACCGTTTTTTAAATTTTGAAAAAATGCTTAACCACCCCCCCTTACGAAAAAGTCAAAAATGGACTTTTTCCGAAAGTCAACTTTTTTGGCACATTTGGGTGGTTCCGAGAGTCCTGATGTGGTTTTGGAACGTTTCCCGGCGCTCCTTGGCCCAAAAATATTTTTTCACCGTTTTTGAAATTTTGAAAAAATGCGTAACCACCCCCCCTTACGAAAAAGTCAAAAAATGACTTTTTCCAAAAGTAAACTTTTTTGGCATCTTTGGGTGGTTCCGAGAGTCCTGATGTGATTTTGGAATGTTTCCCGGCGCTCTTTGGCCCAAAAGTATTTTTTGACCGTTTTTGAAATTTTGAAAAAATGCGTAACCACCCCCCCTTACGAAAAAGTCAAAAATTGACTTTTTCCAAAAGTCAACATTTTTGGCTTCTTTGGGTGGTGCCGAGAGTCCTGATGTGATTTTGGAATGTTTCCCGGCGCTCATTGGCCCAAAAGTATTTTTTGACCGTTTTTGAAATTTTGAAAAAATGCGTAACCACCCCCCCTTACGAAAAAGTCAAAAAATGACTTTTTCCAAAAGTGAACTTTTTTGGCATCTTTGGGTGGTTCCGAGAGTCCTGATGTGATTTTGGAATGTTTCCCGGCGCTCTTTGGACCAAAAGTATTTTTTGACCGTTTTTGAAAATTTGAAAAAATGCGTAACCACCCCCCCTTACGAAAAAGTCAAAAATTGGCTTTTTCCAAAAGTCAACTTTTTGGCACATTTGGGTGGTGCCGAGAGTCCTGATGTGATTTTGGAATGTTTCCCGGCGCTCTTTGGACCAAAAGTATTTTTTGACCGTTTTTGAAATTTTGAAAAAATGCGTAACCACCCCCCCTTACGAAAAAGTCAAAAATTGGCTTTTTCCAAAAGTCAACTTTTTGGCTTCTTTGGGTGGTGCCGAGAGTCCTGATGTGATTTTGGAATGTTTCCCGGCGCTCTTTGGACCAAAAGTATTTTTTGACCGTTTTTGAAATTTTGAAAAAATGCGTAACCACCCCCCCTTACGAAAAAGTCAAAAATGGACTTTTTCCAAAAGTCAACTTTTTTGGCACATTTGGGTGTTTCCGAGAGTCCTGATGTGGTTTTTGAACGTTTCCCGGCGCTCCTTGGCCCAAAAGTATTTTTTCACCGTTTTTGAAATTTTGAAAAAATGCGTAACCACCCCCCCTTACGAAAAAGTCAAAAAATGACTTATTCCAAAAGTCAACTTTTTTGGCATCTTTGGGTGGTTCCGAGAGTCCTGATGTGATTTTGGAATGTTTCCCGGCGCTCTTTGGCCCAAAAGTATTTTTTGACCGTTTTTGAAAATTTGAAAAAATGCGTAACCACCCCCCCTTACGAAAAAGTCAAAAATTGACTTTTTCCAAAAGTCAACTTTTTTGGCATCTTTGGGTGGTTCCGAGAGTCCTGATGTGATTTTGGAACGTTTCCCGGCGCTCTTTGGCCCAAAAGTATTATTTGACCGTTTTTGAAATTTTGAAAAAATGCGTAACCACCCCCCCTTACGAAAAAGTCAAAAAATGTCTTTTTCCAAAAGTCAACTTTTTTGGCACATTTGGGTGGTGCCGAGCGTCCTGATGTGGTTTTGGAACGTTTCCCGGCGCTCCTTGGCACAAAAGTATTTTTTGATCGTTTTTGAAATTTTGAAAAAATCCGTAACCACCCCCCCTTACGAAAAAGTCAAAAATTGACTTTTTCCAAAAGTCAACTTTTTTGGCACATTTGGGTGGATCCGAGAGTCCTGATGTGGTTTTGAAAAGTTTCCCGGCGCCCTTTGGCCCAAAAGTATTTTTTGACCGTTTTTGAAATTTTGAAAAAATGCGTAACCACCCCCCCTTACGAAAAAGTCAAAAATTGACTTTTTCCAAAAGTCAACTTTTTTGGCACATTTGGGTGGTTCCGAGAGTCCTGATGTGGTTTTGGAACGTTTCCCGGCGCTCCTTGGCCCAAAAGTATTTTTTCACCGTTTTTTAAATTTTGAAAAAATGCGTAACCACCCCCCCTTACGAAAAAGTCAAAAATTGACTTTTTCCAAAAGTCAACTTTTTTGATATCTTTGGGTGGTTCCGAGAGTCCTGATGTGATTTTGGAATAATTCCCGGCGCTCTTTGGCCCAAAAGTATTTTTTGACCGTTTTTTAAATTTTGAAAAAATGCTTAACCACCCCCCCTTACGAAAAAGTCAAAAATGGACTTTTTCCGAAAGTCAACTTTTTTGGCACATTTGGGTGGTTCCGAGAGTCCTGATGTGGTTTTGGAACGTTTCCCGGCGCTCCTTGGCCCAAAAGTATTTTTTCACCGTTTTTGAAATTTTGAAAAAATGCGTAACCACCCCCCCTTACGAAAAAGTCAAAAAATGACTTTTTCCAAAAGTCAACTTTTTTGGCATCTTTGGGTGGTTCCGAGAGTCCTGATGTGATTTTGGAATGTTTCCCGGCGCTCTTTGGCCCAAAAGTATTTTTTGACCGTTTTTGAAATTTTGAAAAAATGCGTAACCACCCCCCCTTACGAAAAAGTCAAAAATTGACTTTTTCCAAAAGTCAATATTTTTGTCTTCTTTGGGTGGTGCCGAGAGTCCTGATGTGATTTTGGAATGTTTCCCGGCGCTCTTTGGCCCAAAAGTATTTTTTGACTGTTTTTTAAATTTTGAAAAAATGCGTAACCACCCCCCCTTACGAAAATGTAAAAAAATGACTTTTTCCAAAAGTCAACATTTTTGGCTTCTTTGGGTGGTGCCGAGAGTCCTGATGTGATTTTGGAATGTTTCCCGGCGCTCATTGGCCCAAATGTATTTTTTGACCGTTTTTGAAATTTTGAAAAAATGAGTAACCGCCCCCCCTTACGAAAAGGTCAAAAAATGACTTTTTCCAAAAGTCAACTTTTTTGGCACATTTGGGTGGTGCAGAGAGTACTGATGTTGTTTTGTAACGTTTCCCGGCGCTCCTTGGCCCAAAAGTATTTTTTGACCGTTTTTTAAATTTTGAAAAAATGCATAACCACCCCCCCTTACGAAAAAGTCAAAAAATGACTTTTTCCAAAAGTCAACTTTTTTGGCACATTTGGGTGGTACAGAGAGTCCTGATGTTGTTTTGTAACGTTTCCCGGCGCTCATTGGCCCAAAAGTATTTTTTGACCGTTTTTGAAATTTTGAAAAAATGCGTAACCACCCCCCCTTACGAAAAAGTCAAAAAATGACTTTTTCCAAAAGTCAACTTTTTGGCACATTTGGGTGGTGCCGAGAGTCCTGATGTGATTTTGGAATGTTTCCCGGCGCTCTTTGGACCAAAAGTATTTTTTGACCGTTTTTGAAATTTTGAAAAAATGCGTAACCACCCCCCCTTACGAAAAAGTCAAAAATGGACTTTTTCCAAAAGTCAACTTTTTTGGCACATTTGGGTGTTTCCGAGAGTCCTGATGTGGTTTTTGAACGTTTCCCGGCGCTCCTTGGCCCAAAAGTATTTTTTCACCGTTTTTGAAATTTTGAAAAAATGCGTAACCACCCCCCCTTACGAAAAAGTCAAAAAATGACTTATTCCAAAAGTCAACTTTTTTGGCATCTTTGGGTGGTTCCGAGAGTCCTGATGTGATTTTGGAATGTTTCCCGGCGCTCTTTGGCCCAAAAGTATTTTTTGACCGTTTTTGAAAATTTGAAAAAATGCGTAACCACCCCCCCTTACGAAAAAGTCAAAAATTGACTTTTTCCAAAAGTCAACTTTTTTGGCATCTTTGGGTGGTTCCGAGAGTCCTGATGTGATTTTGGAACGTTTCCCGGCGCTCTTTGGCCCAAAAGTATTATTTGACCGTTTTTGAAATTTTGAAAAAATGCGTAACCACCCCCCCTTACGAAAAAGTCAAAAAATGTCTTTTTCCAAAAGTCAACTTTTTTGGCACATTTGGGTGGTGCCGAGCGTCCTGATGTGGTTTTGGAACGTTTCCCGGCGCTCCTTGGCACAAAAGTATTTTTTGATCGTTTTTGAAATTTTGAAAAAATCCGTAACCACCCCCCCTTACGAAAAAGTCAAAAATTGACTTTTTCCAAAAGTCAACTTTTTTGGCACATTTGGGTGGATCCGAGAGTCCTGATGTGGTTTTGAAAAGTTTCCCGGCGCCCTTTGGCCCAAAAGTATTTTTTGACCGTTTTTGAAATTTTGAAAAAATGCGTAACCACCCCCCCTTACGAAAAAGTCAAAAATTGACTTTTTCCAAAAGTCAACTTTTTTGGCACATTTGGGTGGTTCCGAGAGTCCTGATGTGGTTTTGGAACGTTTCCCGGCGCTCCTTGGCCCAAAAGTATTTTTTCACCGTTTTTTAAATTTTGAAAAAATGCGTAACCACCCCCCCTTACGAAAAAGTCAAAAATTGACTTTTTCCAAAAGTCAACTTTTTTGATATCTTTGGGTGGTTCCGAGAGTCCTGATGTGATTTTGGAATGTTTCCCGGCGCTCTTTGGCCCAAAAGTATTTTTTGACCGTTTTTTAAATTTTGAAAAAATGCTTAACCACCCCCCCTTACGAAAAAGTCAAAAATGGACTTTTTCCGAAAGTCAACTTTTTTGGCACATTTGGGTGGTTCCGAGAGTCCTGATGTGGTTTTGGAACGTTTTCCCGGCGCTCCTTGGCCCAAAAGTATTTTTTCACCGTTTTTGAAATTTTGAAAAAATGCGTAACCACCCCCCCTTACGAAAAAGTCAAAAAATGACTTTTTCCAAAAGTCAACTTTTTTGGCATCTTTGGGTGGTTCCGAGAGTCCTGATGTGATTTTGGAATGTTTCCCGGCGCTCTTTGGCCCAAAAGTATTTTTTGACCGTTTTTGAAATTTTGAAAAAATGCGTAACCACCCCCCCTTACGAAAAAGTCAAAAACTGACTTTTTCCAAAAGTCAATATTTTTGTCTTCTTTGGGTGGTGCCGAGAGTCCTGATGTGATTTTGGAATGTTTCCCGGCGCTCTTTGGCCCAAAAGTATTTTTTGACTGTTTTTTAAATTTTGAAAAAATGCGTAACCACCCCCCCTTACGAAAATGTAAAAAAATGACTTTTTCCAAAAGTCAACATTTTTGGCTTCTTTGGGTGGTGCCGAGAGTCCTGATGTGATTTTGGAATGTTTCCCGGCGCTCATTGGCCCAAATGTATTTTTTGACCGTTTTTGAAATTTTGAAAAAATGAGTAACCGCCCCCCCTTACGAAAAGGTCAAAAAATGACTTTTTCCAAAAGTCAACTTTTTTGGCACATTTGGGTGGTGCAGAGAGTACTGATGTTGTTTTGTAACGTTTCCCGGCGCTCCTTGGCCCAAAAGTATTTTTTGACCGTTTTTTAAATTTTGAAAAAATGCATAACCACCCCCCCTTACGAAAAAGTCAAAAAATGACTTTTTCCAAAAGTCAACTTTTTTGGCACATTTGGGTGGTACAGAGAGTCCTGATGTTGTTTTGTAACGTTTCCCGGCGCTCATTGGCCCAAAAGTATTTTTTGACCGTTTTTGAAATTTTGAAAAAATGCGTAACCACCCCCCCTTACGAAAAAGTCAAAAAATGACTTTTTCCAAAAGTCAACTTTTTGGCACATTTGGGTGGTGCCGAGAGTCCTGATGTGATTTTGGAATGTTTCCCGGCGCTCTTTGGACCAAAAGTATTTTTTGACCGTTTTTGAAATTTTGAAAAAATGCGTAACCACCCCCCCTTACGAAAAAGTCAAAAATGGACTTTTTCCAAAAGTCAACTTTTTTGGCACATTTGGGTGTTTCCGAGAGTCCTGATGTGGTTTTTGAACGTTTCCCGGCGCTCCTTGGCCCAAAAGTATTTTTTCACCGTTTTTGAAATTTTGAAAAAATGCGTAACCACCCCCCCTTACGAAAAAGTCAAAAAATGACTTATTCCAAAAGTCAACTTTTTTGGCATCTTTGGGTGGTTCCGAGAGTCCTGATGTGATTTTGGAATGTTTCCCGGCGCTCTTTGGCCCAAAAGTATTTTTTGACCGTTTTTGAAAATTTGAAAAAATGCGTAACCACCCCCCCTTACGAAAAAGTCAAAAATTGACTTTTTCCAAAAGTCAACTTTTTTGGCATCTTTGGGTGGTTCCGAGAGTCCTGATGTGATTTTGGAACGTTTCCCGGCGCTCTTTGGCCCAAAAGTATTATTTGACCGTTTTTGAAATTTTGAAAAAATGCGTAACCACCCCCCCTTACGAAAAAGTCAAAAAATGTCTTTTTCCAAAAGTCAACTTTTTTGGCACATTTGGGTGGTGCCGAGCGTCCTGATGTGGTTTTGGAACGTTTCCCGGAGCTCCTTGGCCCAAAAGTATTTTTTGATCGTTTTTGAAATTTTGAAAAAATCCGTAACCACCCCCCCTTACGAAAAAGTCAAAAATTGACTTTTTCCAAAAGTCAACTTTTTTGATATCTTTGGGTGGTTCCGAGAGTCCTGATGTGATTTTGGAATGTTTCCCGGCGCTCTTTGGCCCAAAAGTATTTTTTGACCGTTTTTTAAATTTTGAAAAAATGCTTAACCACCCCCCCTTACGAAAAAGTCAAAAATGGACTTTTTCCGAAAGTCAACTTTTTTGGCACATTTGGTTGGTTCCGAGAGTCCTGATGTGGTTTTGGAACGTTTCCCGGCGCTCCTTGGCCCAAAAGTATTTTTTCACCGTTTTTGAAATTTTGAAAAAATGCGTAACCACCCCCCCTTACGAAAAGGTCAAAAAATGACTTTTTCCAAAAGTCAACTTTTTTGGCATCTTTGGGTGGTTCCGAGAGTCCTGATGTGATTTTGGAATGTTTCCCGGCGCTCTTTGGACCAAAAGTATTTTTTGACCGTTTTTGAAAATTTGAAAAAATGCGTAACCACCCCCCCTTACGAAAAAGTCAAAAATTGGCTTTTTCCAAAAGTCAACTTTTTGGCACATTTGGGTGGTGCCGAGAGTCCTGATGTGATTTTGGAATGTTTCCCGGCGCTCTTTGGACCAAAAGTATTTTTTGACCGTTTTTGAAATTTTGAAAAAATGCGTAACCACCCCCCCTTACGAAAAAGTCAAAAATGGACTTTTTCCCAAAAGTCAACTTTTTTGGCATCTTTGGGTGGTTCCGAGAGTCCTGGTGTGGTTTTTGAACGTTTCCCGGTGCTCTTTGGCCCAAAAGTATTTTTTGACCGTTTTTGAAAATTTGAAAAAATGCGTAACCACCCCCCCTTACGAAAAAGTCAAAAATTGACTTTTTCCAAAAGTCAACTTTTTTGGCACATTTGGGTGGTGCCGAGCGTCCTGATGTGGTTTTGGAACGTTTCCCGGCGCTCCTTGGCCCAAAAGTATTTTTTGATAGTTTTTGAAATTTTGAAAAAATCCGTAACCACCCCCCCTTACGAAAAAGTCAAAAATTGACTTTTTCCAAAAGTCAACTTTTTTGGCACATTTGGGTGGATCCGAGAGTCCTGATGTGGTTTTGAAAAGTTTCCCGGCGCTCTTTGGCCCAAAAGTATTTTTTGACCGTTTTTGAAATTTTGAAAAAATGCGTAACCACCCCCCCTTACGAAAAAGTCAAAAATTGACTTTTTCCAAAAGTCAACTTTTTTGGCACATTTGGGTGGTTCCGAGAGTCCTGATGTGGTTTTGGAACGTTTCCCGGCGCTCCTTGGCCCAAAAGTATTTTTTCACCGTTTTTGAAATTTTGAAAAAATGCGTAACCACCCCCCCCTTACGAAAAAGTCAAAAATTGACTTTTTCCAAAAGTCAACTTTTTTGATATCTTTGGGTGGTTCCGAGAGTCCTGATGTGATTTTGGAATGTTTCCCGGCGCTCTTTGGCCCAAAAGTATTTTTTGACCGTTTTTTAAATTTTGAAAAAATGCTTAACCACCCCCCCTTACGAAAAAGTCAAAAATGGACTTTTTCCGAAAGTCAACTTTTTTGGCACATTTGGTTGGTTCCGAGAGTCCTGATGTGGTTTTGGAACGTTTCCCGGCGCTCCTTGGCCCAAAAGTATTTTTTCACCGTTTTTGAAATTTTGAAAAAATGCGTAACCACCCCCCCTTACGAAAAGATCAAAAAATGACTTTTTCCAAAAGTCAACTTTTTTGGCATCTTTGGGTGGTTCCGAGAGTCCTGATGTGATTTTGGAATGTTTCCCGGCGCTCTTTGGACCAAAAGTATTTTTTGACCGTTTTTGAAAATTTGAAAAAATGCGTAACCACCATCCCTTACGAAAAAGTCAAAAATTGGCTTTTTCCAAAAGTCAACTTTTTGGCACATTTGGGTGGTGCCGAGAGTCCTGATGTGATTTTGGAATGTTTCCCGGCGCTCTTTGGACCAAAAGTATTTTTTGACCGTTTTTGAAATTTTGAAAAAATGCGTAACCACCCCCCCTTACGAAAAAGTCAAAAATGGACTTTTTCCAAAAGTCAACTTTTTTGGCATCTTTGGGTGGTTCCGAGAGTCCTGATGTGGTTTTTGAACGTTTCCCGGTGCTCTTTGGCCCAAAAGTATTTTTTGACCGTTTTTGAAAATTTGAAAAAATGCGTAACCACCCCCCCTTACGAAAAAGTCAAAAATTGACTTTTTCCAAAAGTCAACTTTTTTGGCACATTTGGGTGGTGCCGAGCGTCCTGATGTGGTTTTGGAAAGTTTCCCGGCGCTCCTTGGCCCAAAAGTATTTTTTGATCGTTTTTGAAATTTTGAAAAAATCCGTAACCACCCCACCTTACGAAAAAGTCAAAAATTGACTTTTTCCAAAAGTCAACTTTTTTGGCACATTTGGGTGGATCCGAGAGTCCTGATGTGGTTTTGAAAAGTTTCCCGGCGCTCTTTGGCCCAAAAGTATTTTTTGACCGTTTTTGAAATTTTGAAAAAATGCGTAACCACCCCCCCTTACGAAAAAGTCAAAAATTGACTTTTTCCAAAAGTCAATATTTTTGTCTTCTTTGGGTGGTGCCGAGAGTCCTGATGTGATTTTGGAATGTTTCCCGGCGCTCTTTGGCCCAAAAGTATTTTTTGACTGTTTTTTAAATTTTGAAAAAATGCGTAACCACCCCCCCTTACGAAAATGTCAAAAAATGACTTTTTCCAAAAGTCAACATTTTTGGCTTCTTTGGGTGGTGCCGAGAGTCCTGATGTGATTTTGGAATGTTTCCCGGCGCTCCTTGGCCCAAAAGTATTTTTTCACCGTTTTTGAAATTTTGAAAAAATGCGTAACCACCCCCCCTTACGAAAAAGTCAAAAAATGACTTTTTCCAAAAGTCAACTTTTTTGGCATCTTTGGGTGGTTCCGAGAGTCCTGATGTGATTTTGGAATGTTTCCCGGCGCTCTTTGGCCCAAAAGTATTTTTTGACCGTTTTTGAAATTTTGAAAAAATGCGTAACCACCCCCCCTTACGAAAAAGTCAAAAATTGACTTTTTCCAAAAGTCAATATTTTTGTCTTCTTTGGGTGGTGCCGAGAGTCCTGATGTGATTTTGGAATGTTTCCCGGCGCTCTTTGGCCCAAAAGTATTTTTTGACTGTTTTTTAAATTTTGAAAAAATGCGTAACCACCCCCCCTTACGAAAATGTAAAAAAATGACTTTTTCCAAAAGTCAACATTTTTGGCTTCTTTGGGTGGTGCCGAGAGTCCTGATGTGATTTTGGAATGTTTCCCGGCGCTCATTGGCCCAAATGTATTTTTTGACCGTTTTTGAAATTTTGAAAAAATGAGTAACCGCCCCCCCTTACGAAAAGGTCAAAAAATGACTTTTTCCAAAAGTCAACTTTTTTGGCACATTTGGGTGGTGCAGAGAGTACTGATGTTGTTTTGTAACGTTTCCCGGCGCTCCTTGGCCCAAAAGTATTTTTTGACCGTTTTTTAAATTTTGAAAAAATGCATAACCACCCCCCCTTACGAAAAAGTCAAAAAATGACTTTTTCCAAAAGTCAACTTTTTTGGCACATTTGGGTGGTACAGAGAGTCCTGATGTTGTTTTGTAACGTTTCCCGGCGCTCATTGGCCCAAAAGTATTTTTTGACCGTTTTTGAAATTTTGAAAAAATGCGTAACCACCCCCCCTTACGAAAAAGTCAAAAAATGACTTTTTCCAAAAGTCAACTTTTTGGCACATTTGGGTGGTGCCGAGAGTCCTGATGTGATTTTGGAATGTTTCCCGGCGCTCTTTGGACCAAAAGTATTTTTTGACCGTTTTTGAAATTTTGAAAAAATGCGTAACCACCCCCCCTTACGAAAAAGTCAAAAATGGACTTTTTCCAAAAGTCAACTTTTTTGGCACATTTGGGTGTTTCCGAGAGTCCTGATGTGGTTTTTGAACGTTTCCCGGCGCTCCTTGGCCCAAAAGTATTTTTTCACCGTTTTTGAAATTTTGAAAAAATGCGTAACCACCCCCCCTTACGAAAAAGTCAAAAAATGACTTATTCCAAAAGTCAACTTTTTTGGCATCTTTGGGTGGTTCCGAGAGTCCTGATGTGATTTTGGAATGTTTCCCGGCGCTCTTTGGCCCAAAAGTATTTTTTGACCGTTTTTGAAAATTTGAAAAAATGCGTAACCACCCCCCCTTACGAAAAAGTCAAAAATTGACTTTTTCCAAAAGTCAACTTTTTTGGCATCTTTGGGTGGTTCCGAGAGTCCTGATGTGATTTTGGAACGTTTCCCGGCGCTCTTTGGCCCAAAAGTATTATTTGACCGTTTTTGAAATTTTGAAAAAATGCGTAACCACCCCCCCTTACGAAAAAGTCAAAAAATGTCTTTTTCCAAAAGTCAACTTTTTTGGCACATTTGGGTGGTGCCGAGCGTCCTGATGTGGTTTTGGAACGTTTCCCGGCGCTCCTTGGCCCAAAAGTATTTTTTGATCGTTTTTGAAATTTTGAAAAAATCCGTAACCACCCCCCCTTACGAAAAAGTCAAAAATTGACTTTTTCCAAAAGTCAACTTTTTTGGCACATTTGGGTGGATCCGAGAGTCCTGATGTGGTTTTGAAAAGTTTCCCGGCTCTCTTTGGCCCAAAAGTATTTTTTGACCGTTTTTGAAATTTTGAAAAAATGCGTAACCACCCCCCCTTACGAAAAAGTCAAAAATTGACTTTTTCCAAAAGTCAACTTTTTTGGCACATTTGGGTGGTTCCGAGAGTCCTGATGTGGTTTTGGAACGTTTCCCGGCGCTCCTTGGCCCAAAAGTATTTTTTCACCGTTTTTGAAATTTTGAAAAAATGCGTAACCACCCCCCCTTACGAAAAAGTCAAAAATTGACTTTTTCCAAAAGTCAACTTTTTTGATATCTTTGGGTGGTTCCGAGAGTCCTGATGTGATTTTGGAATGTTTCCCGGCGCTCTTTGGCCCAAAAGTATTTTTTGACCGTTTTTTAAATTTTGAAAAAATGCTTAACCACCCCCCCTTACGAAAAAGTCAAAAATGGACTTTTTCCGAAAGTCAACTTTTTTGGCACATTTGGTTGGTTCCGAGAGTCCTGATGTGGTTTTGGAACGTTTCCCGGCGCTCCTTGGCCCAAAAGTATTTTTTCACCGTTTTTGAAATTTTGAAAAAATGCGTAACCACCCCCCCTTACGAAAAAGTCAAAAAATGACTTTTTCCAAAAGTCAACTTTTTTGGCCTCTTTGGGTGGTTCCGAGAGTCCTGATGTGATTTTGGAATGTTTCCCGGCGCTCTTTGGCCCAAAAGTATTTTTTGACCGTTTTTGAAATTTTGAAAAAATGCGTAACCACCCCCCCTTACGAAAAAGTCAAAAATTGACTTTTTCCAAAAGTCAATATTTTTGTCTTCTTTGGGTGGTGCCGAGAGTCCTGATGTGATTTTGGAATGTTTCCCGGCGCTCTTTGGCCCAAAAGTATTTTTTGACTGTTTTTTAAATTTTGAAAAAATGCGTAACCACCCCCCCTTACGAAAATGTCAAAAAATGACTTTTTCCAAAAGTCAACATTTTTGGCTTCTTTGGGTGGTGCCGAGAGTCCTGATGTGATTTTGGAATGTTTCCCGGCGCTCCTTGGCCCAAAAGTATTTTTTCACCGTTTTTGAAATTTTGAAAAAATGCGTAACCACCCCCCCCTTACGAAAAAGTCAAAAAATGACTTTTTCCAAAAGTCAACTTTTTTGGCATCTTTGGGTGGTTCCGAGAGTCCTGATGTGATTTTGGAATGTTTCCCGGCGCTCTTTGGCCCAAAAGTATTTTTTGACTGTTTTATAAATTTTGAAAAAATGCGTAACCACCCCCCCTTACGAAAATGTAAAAAAATGACTTTTTCCAAAAGTCAACATTTTTGGCTTCTTTGGGTGGTGCCGAGAGTCCTGATGTGATTTTGGAATGTTTCCCGGCGCTCATTGGCCCGAATGTATTTTTTGACCGTTTTTGAAATTTTGAAAAAATGAGTAACCGCCCCCCCTTACGAAAAGGTCAAAAAATGACTTTTTCCAAAAGTCAACTTTTTTGGCACATTTGGGTGGTGCAGAGAGTACTGATGTTGTTTTGTAACGTTTCCCGGCGCTCCTTGGCCCAAAAGTATTTTTTGACCGTTTTTTAAATTTTGAAAAAATGCATAACCACCCCCCCTTACGAAAAAGTCAAAAAATGACTTTTTCCAAAAGTCAACTTTTTTGGCACATTTGGGTGGTACAGAGAGTCCTGATGTTGTTTTGTAACGTTTCCCGGCGCTCATTGGCCCAAAAGTATTTTTTGACCGTTTTTGAAATTTTGAAAAAATGCGTAACCACCCCCCCTTACGAAAAAGTCAAAAAATGACTTTTTCCAAAAGTCAACTTTTTGGCACATTTGGGTGGTGCCGAGAGTCCTGATGTGATTTTGGAATGTTTCCCGGCGCTCTTTGGACCAAAAGTATTTTTTGACCGTTTTTGAAATTTTGAAAAAATGCGTAACCACCCCCCCTTACGAAAAAGTCAAAAATGGACTTTTTCCAAAAGTCAACTTTTTTGGCACATTTGGGTGTTTCCGAGAGTCCTGATGTGGTTTTTGAACGTTTCCCGGCGCTCCTTGGCCCAAAAGTATTTTTTCACCGTTTTTGAAATTTTGAAAAAATGCGTAACCACCCCCCCTTACGAAAAAGTCAAAAAATGACTTATTCCAAAAGTCAACTTTTTTGGCATCTTTGGGTGGTTCCGAGAGTCCTGATGTGATTTTGGAATGTTTCCCGGCGCTCTTTGGCCCAAAAGTATTTTTTGACCGTTTTTGAAAATTTGAAAAAATGCGTAACCACCCCCCCTTACGAAAAAGTCAAAAATTGACTTTTTCCAAAAGTCAACTTTTTTGGCATTTTTGGGTGGTTCCGAGAGTCCTGATGTGATTTTGGAACGTTTCCCGGCGCTCTTTGGCCCAAAAGTATTATTTGACCGTTTTTGAAATTTTGAAAAAATGCGTAACCACCCCCCCTTACGAAAAAGTCAAAAAATGTCTTTTTCCAAAAGTCAACTTTTTTGGCACATTTGGGTGGTGCCGAGAGTCCTGATGTGATTTTGGAATGTTTCCCGGCGCTCTTTGGCCCAAAAGTATTTTTTGACCGTTTTTTAAATTTTGAAAAAATGCTTAACCACCCCCCCTTACGAAAAAGTCAAAAATGGACTTTTTCCGAAAGTCAACTTTTTTGGCACATTTGGTTGGTTCCGAGAGTCCTGATGTGGTTTTGGAACGTTTCCCGGCGCTCCTTGGCCCAAAAGTATTTTTTCACCGTTTTTGAAATTTTGAAAAAATGCGTAACCACCCCCCCTTACGAAAAGGTCAAAAAATGACTTTTTCCAAAAGTCAACTTTTTTGGCATCTTTGGGTGGTTCCGAGAGTCCTGATGTGATTTTGGAATGTTTCCCGGCGCTCTTTGGACCAAAAGTATTTTTTGACCGTTTTTGAAAATTTGAAAAAATGCGTAACCACCCCCCCTTACGAAAAAGTCAAAAATTGGCTTTTTCCAAAAGTCAACTTTTTGGCACATTTGGGTGGTGCCGAGAGTCCTGATGTGATTTTGGAATGTTTCCCGGCGCTCTTTGGACCAAAAGTATTTTTTGACCGTTTTTGAAATTTTGAAAAAATGCGTAACCACCCCCCCTTACGAAAAAGTCAAAAATGGACTTTTTCCCAAAAGTCAACTTTTTTGGCATCTTTGGGTGGTTCCGAGAGTCCTGGTGTGGTTTTTGAACGTTTCCCGGTGCTCTTTGGCCCAAAAGTATTTTTTGACCGTTTTTGAAAATTTGAAAAAATGCGTAACCACCCCCCCTTACGAAAAAGTCAAAAATTGACTTTTTCCAAAAGTCAACTTTTTTGGCACATTTGGGTGGTGCCGAGCGTCCTGATGTGGTTTTGGAACGTTTCCCGGCGCTCCTTGGCCCAAAAGTATTTTTTGATAGTTTTTGAAATTTTGAAAAAATCCGTAACCACCCCCCCTTACGAAAAAGTCAAAAATTGACTTTTTCCAAAAGTCAACTTTTTTGGCACATTTGGGTGGATCCGAGAGTCCTGATGTGGTTTTGAAAAGTTTCCCGGCGCTCTTTGGCCCAAAAGTATTTTTTGACCGTTTTTGAAATTTTGAAAAAATGCGTAACCACCCCCCCTTACGAAAAAGTCAAAAATTGACTTTTTCCAAAAGTCAACTTTTTTGGCACATTTGGGTGGTTCCGAGAGTCCTGATGTGGTTTTGGAACGTTTCCCGGCGCTCCTTGGCCCAAAAGTATTTTTTCACCGTTTTTGAAATTTTGAAAAAATGCGTAACCACCCCCCCCTTACGAAAAAGTCAAAAATTGACTTTTTCCAAAAGTCAACTTTTTTGATATCTTTGGGTGGTTCCGAGAGTCCTGATGTGATTTTGGAATGTTTCCCGGCGCTCTTTGGCCCAAAAGTATTTTTTGACCGTTTTTTAAATTTTGAAAAAATGCTTAACCACCCCCCCTTACGAAAAAGTCAAAAATGGACTTTTTCCGAAAGTCAACTTTTTTGGCACATTTGGTTGGTTCCGAGAGTCCTGATGTGGTTTTGGAACGTTTCCCGGCGCTCCTTGGCCCAAAAGTATTTTTTCACCGTTTTTTAAATTTTGAAAAAATGCGTAACCACCCCCCCTTACGAAAAGATCAAAAAATGACTTTTTCCAAAAGTCAACTTTTTTGGCATCTTTGGGTGGTTCCGAGAGTCCTGATGTGATTTTGGAACGTTTCCCGGCGCTCCTTGGCCCAAAAGTATTTTTTGATAGTTTTTGAAAATTTGAAAAAATGCGTAACCACCCCCCCTTACGAAAAAGTCAAAAATTGGCTTTTTCCAAAAGTCAACTTTTTGGCACATTTGGGTGGTGCCGAGAGTCCTGATGTGATTTTGGAATGTTTCCCGGCGCTCTTTGGACCAAAAGTATTTTTTGACCGTTTTTGAAATTTTGAAAAAATGCGTAACCACCCCCCCTTACGAAAAAGTCAAAAATGGACTTTTTCCAAAAGTCAACTTTTTTGGCATCTTTGGGTGGTTCCGAGAGTCCTGATGTGGTTTTTGAACGTTTCCCGGTGCTCTTTGGCCCAAAAGTATTTTTTGACCGTTTTTGAAAATTTGAAAAAATGCGTAACCACCCCCCCTTACGAAAAAGTCAAAAATTGACTTTTTCCAAAAGTCAACTTTTTTGGCACATTTGGGTGGTGCCGAGCGTCCTGATGTGGTTTTGGAAAGTTTCCCGGCGCTCCTTGGCCCAAAAGTATTTTTTGATCGTTTTTGAAATTTTGAAAAAATCCGTAACCACCCCACCTTACGAAAAAGTCAAAAATTGACTTTTTCCAAAAGTCAACTTTTTTGGCACATTTGGGTGGATCCGAGAGTCCTGATGTGGTTTTGAAAAGTTTCCCGGCGCTCTTTGGCCCAAAAGTATTTTTTGACCGTTTTTGAAATTTTGAAAAAATGCGTAACCACCCCCCCTTACGAAAAAGTCAAAAATTGACTTTTTCCAAAAGTCAATATTTTTGTCTTCTTTGGGTGGTGCCGAGAGTCCTGATGTGATTTTGGAATGTTTCCCGGCGCTCCTTGGCCCAAAAGTATTTTTTCACCGTTTTTGAAATTTTGAAAAAATGCGTAACCACCCCCCCTTACGAAAAAGTCAAAAAATGACTTTTTCCAAAAGTCAACTTTTTTGGCATCTTTGGGTGGTTCCGAGAGTCCTGATGTGATTTTGGAATGTTTCCCGGCGCTCTTTGGCCCAAAAGTATTTTTTGACCGTTTTTGAAATTTTGAAAAAATGCGTAACCACCCCCCCTTACGAAAAAGTCAAAAATTGACTTTTTCCAAAAGTCAATATTTTTGTCTTCTTTGGGTGGTGCCGAGAGTCCTGATGTGATTTTGGAATGTTTCCCGGCGCTCTTTGGCCCAAAAGTATTTTTTGACTGTTTTTTAAATTTTGAAAAAATGCGTAACCACCCCCCCTTACGAAAATGTAAAAAAATGACTTTTTCCAAAAGTCAACATTTTTGGCTTCTTTGGGTGGTGCCGAGAGTCCTGATGTGATTTTGGAATGTTTCCCGGCGCTCATTGGCCCAAATGTATTTTTTGACCGTTTTTGAAATTTTGAAAAAATGAGTAACCGCCCCCCCTTACGAAAAGGTCAAAAAATGACTTTTTCCAAAAGTCAACTTTTTTGGCACATTTGGGTGGTGCAGAGAGTACTGATGTTGTTTTGTAACGTTTCCCGGCGCTCCTTGGCCCAAAAGTATTTTTTGACCGTTTTTTAAATTTTGAAAAAATGCATAACCACCCCCCCTTACGAAAAAGTCAAAAAATGACTTTTTCCAAAAGTCAACTTTTTTGGCACATTTGGGTGGTACAGAGAGTCCTGATGTTGTTTTGTAACGTTTCCCGGCGCTCATTGGCCCAAAAGTATTTTTTGACCGTTTTTGAAATTTTGAAAAAATGCGTAACCACCCCCCCTTACGAAAAAGTCAAAAAATGACTTTTTCCAAAAGTCAACTTTTTGGCACATTTGGGTGGTGCCGAGAGTCCTGATGTGATTTTGGAATGTTTCCCGGCGCTCTTTGGACCAAAAGTATTTTTTGACCGTTTTTGAAATTTTGAAAAAATGCGTAACCACCCCCCCTTACGAAAAAGTCAAAAATGGACTTTTTCCAAAAGTCAACTTTTTTGGCACATTTGGGTGTTTCCGAGAGTCCTGATGTGGTTTTTGAACGTTTCCCGGCGCTCCTTGGCCCAAAAGTATTTTTTCACCGTTTTTGAAATTTTGAAAAAATGCGTAACCACCCCCCCTTACGAAAAAGTCAAAAAATGACTTATTCCAAAAGTCAACTTTTTTGGCATCTTTGGGTGGTTCCGAGAGTCCTGATGTGATTTTGGAATGTTTCCCGGCGCTCTTTGGCCCAAAAGTATTTTTTGACCGTTTTTGAAAATTTGAAAAAATGCGTAACCACCCCCCCTTACGAAAAAGTCAAAAATTGACTTTTTCCAAAAGTCAACTTTTTTGGCATCTTTGGGTGGTTCCGAGAGTCCTGATGTGATTTTGGAACGTTTCCCGGCGCTCTTTGGCCCAAAAGTATTATTTGACCGTTTTTGAAATTTTGAAAAAATGCGTAACCACCCCCCCTTACGAAAAAGTCAAAAAATGTCTTTTTCCAAAAGTCAACTTTTTTGGCACATTTGGGTGGTGCCGAGCGTCCTGATGTGGTTTTGAAAAGTTTCCCGGCTCTCTTTGGCCCAAAAGTATTTTTTGACCGTTTTTGAAATTTTGAAAAAATGCGTAACCACCCCCCCTTACGAAAAAGTCAAAAATGGACTTTTTCCGAAAGTCAACTTTTTTGGCACATTTGGTTGGTTCCGAGAGTCCTGATGTGGTTTTGGAACGTTTCCCGGCGCTCCTTGGCCCAAAAGTATTTTTTCACCGTTTTTGAAATTTTGAAAAAATGCGTAACCACCCCCCCTTACGAAAAAGTCAAAAAATGACTTTTTCCAAAAGTCAACTTTTTTGGCCTCTTTGGGTGGTTCCGAGAGTCCTGATGTGATTTTGGAATGTTTCCCGGCGCTCTTTGGCCCAAAAGTATTTTTTGACCGTTTTTGAAATTTTGAAAAAATGCGTAACCACCCCCCCTTACGAAAAAGTCAAAAATTGACTTTTTCCAAAAGTCAATATTTTTGTCTTCTTTGGGTGGTGCCGAGAGTCCTGATGTGATTTTGGAATGTTTCCCGGCGCTCTTTGGCCCAAAAGTATTTTTTGACTGTTTTTTAAATTTTGAAAAAATGCGTAACCACCCCCCCTTACGAAAATGTCAAAAAATGACTTTTTCCAAAAGTCAACATTTTTGGCTTCTTTGGGTGGTGCCGAGAGTCCTGATGTGATTTTGGAATGTTTCCCGGCGCTCCTTGGCCCAAAAGTATTTTTTCACCGTTTTTGAAATTTTGAAAAAATGCGTAACCACCCCCCCCTTACGAAAAAGTCAAAAAATGACTTTTTCCAAAAGTCAACTTTTTTGGCATCTTTGGGTGGTTCCGAGAGTCCTGATGTGATTTTGGAATGTTTCCCGGCGCTCTTTGGCCCAAAAGTATTTTTTGACCGTTTTTGAAATTTTGAAAAAATGCGTAACCACCCCCCCTTACGAAAAAGTCAAAAATTGACTTTTTCCAAAAGTCAATATTTTTGTCTTCTTTGGGTGGTGCCGAGAGTCCTGATGTGATTTTGGAATGTTTCCCGGCGCTCTTTGGCCCAAAAGTATTTTTTGACTGTTTTTTAAATTTTGAAAAAATGCGTAACCACCCCCCCTTACGAAAATGTAAAAAAATGACTTTTTCCAAAAGTCAACATTTTTGGCTTCTTTGGGTGGTGCCGAGAGTCCTGATGTGATTTTGGAATGTTTCCCGGCGCTCATTGGCCCAAATGTATTTTTTGACCGTTTTTGAAATTTTGAAAAAATGAGTAACCGCCCCCCCTTACGAAAATGTCAAAAAATGACTTTTTCCAAAAGTCAACTTTTTTGGCACATTTGGGTGGTGCAGAGAGTACTGATGTTGTTTTGTAACGTTTCCCGGCGCTCCTTGGCCCAAAAGTATTTTTTGACCGTTTTTTAAATTTTGAAAAAATGCATAACCACCCCCCCTTACGAAAAAGTCAAAAAATGACTTTTTCCAAAAGTCAACTTTTTTGGCACATTTGGGTGGTACAGAGTGTCCTGATGTCGTTTTGTAACGTTTCCCGGCGCTCATTGGCACAAAAGTATTTTTTGACCGTTTTTGAAATTTTGAAAAAATGCGTAACCACCCCCCCTTACGAAAAAGTCAAAAAATGTCTTTTTCCAAAAGTCAACTTTTTGGCACATTTGGGTGGTGCCGAGAGTCCTGATGTGATTTTGGAATGTTTCCCGGCGCTCTTTGGACCAAAAGTATTTTTTGACCGTTTTTGAAATTTTGAAAAAATGCGTAACCACCCCCCCTTACGAAAAAGTCAAAAATGGACTTTTTCCAAAAGTCAACTTTTTTGGCACATTTGGGTGTTTCCGAGAGTCCTGATGTGGTTTTTGAACGTTTCCCGGCGCTCCTTGGCCCAAAAGTATTTTTTCACCGTTTTTGAAATTTTGAAAAAATGCGTAACCACCCCCCCTTACGAAAAAGTCAAAAAATGACTTATTCCAAAAGTCAACTTTTTTGGCATCTTTGGGTGGTTCCGAGAGTCCTGATGTGATTTTGGAATGTTTCCCGGCGCTCTTTGGCCCAAAAGTATTTTTTGACCGTTTTTGAAAATTTGAAAAAATGCGTAACCACCCCCCCTTACGAAAAAGTCAAAAATTGACTTTTTCCAAAAGTCAACTTTTTTGGCATCTTTGGGTGGTTCCGAGAGTCCTGATGTGATTTTGGAACGTTTCCCGGCGCTCTTTGGCCCAAAAGTATTATTTGACCGTTTTTGAAATTTTGAAAAAATGCGTAACCACCCCCCCTTACGAAAAAGTCAAAAAATGTCTTTTTCCAAAAGTCAACTTTTTTGGCACATTTGGGTGGTGCCGAGCGTCCTGATGTGGTTTTGGAACGTTTCCCGGCGCTCCTTGGCCCAAAAGTATTTTTTGATCGTTTTTGAAATTTTGAAAAAATCCGTAACCACCCCCCCTTACGAAAAAGTCAAAAATTGACTTTTTCCAAAAGTCAACTTTTTTGGCACATTTGGGTGGATCCGAGAGTCCTGATGTGGTTTTGAAAAGTTTCCCGGCGCTCTTTGGCCCAAAAGTATTTTTTGACCGTTTTTGAAATTTTGAAAAAATGCGTAACCACCCCCCCTTACGAAAAAGTCAAAAATTGACTTTTTCCAAAGGTCAACTTTTTTGATATCTTTGGGTGGTTCCGAGAGTCCTGATGTGATTTTGGAATGTTTCCCGGCGCTCTTGGCCCAAAAGTATTTTTTGACCGTTTTTTAAATTTTGAAAAAATGCTTAACCACCCCCCCTTACGAAAAAGTCAAAAATGGACTTTTTCCGAAAGTCAACTTTTTTGGCACATTTGGTTGGTTCCGAGAGTCCTGATGTGGTTTTGGAACGTTTCCCGGCGCTCCTTGGCCCAAAAGTATTTTTTCACCGTTTTTGAAATTTTGAAAAAATGCGTAACCACCCCCCCTTACGAAAAAGTCAAAAAATGACTTTTTCCAAAAGTCAACTTTTTTGTCTTCTTTGGGTGGTGCCGAGAGTCCTGATGTGATTTTGGAATGTTTCCCGGCGCTCTTTGGCCCAAAAGTATTTTTTGACTGTTTTTTAAATTTTGAAAAAATGCGTAACCACCCCCCCTTACGAAAATGTCAAAAAATGACTTTTTCCAAAAGTCAACATTTTTGGCTTCTTTGGGTGGTGCCGAGAGTCCTGATGTGATTTTGGAATGTTTCCCGGCGCTCATTGGCCCAAAAGTATTTTTTGACCGTTTTTGAAATTTTGAAAAAATGAGTAACCGCCCCCCCTTACGAAAAGGTCAAAAAATGACTTTTTCCAAAAGTCAACTTTTTTGGCACATTTGGGTGGTGCAGAGAGTACTGATGTTGTTTTGTAACGTTTCCCGGCGCTCCTTGGCCCAAAAGTATTTTTTGACCGTTTTTTAAATTTTGAAAAAATGCATAACCACCCCCCCTTACGAAAAAGTCAAAAAATGACTTTTTCCAAAAGTCAACTTTTTTGGCACATTTGGGTGGTGCCGAGAGTCCTGATGTGGTTTTGAAACGTTTCCCGGCGCTCTTTGGCCCAAAAGTATTTTTTTACCGTTTTTGAAATTTTGAAAAAATGCGTAACCACCCCCCCTTACGAAAAAGTCAAAAAATGACTTTTTCCAAAAGTCAACTTTTTTGGCACATTTGGGTGGTACAGAGAGTCCTGATGTGATTTTGGAATGTTTCCCGGCGCTCTTTGGCCCAAAAGTATTTTTTGACCGTTTTTGAAATTTTGAAAAAATGCGTAACCACCCCCCCTTACGAAAAAGTCAAAAATTGGCTTTTTCCAAAAGTCAACTTTTTGGCACATTTGGGTGGTGCCGAGAGTCCTGATGTGATTTTGGAATGTTTCCCGGAGCTCTTTGGCCCAAAAGTATTTTTTGACCGTTTTTGAAATTTTGAAAAAATGCGTAACCACCCCCCCTTACGAAAAAGTCAAAAATGGACTTTTTCCAAAAGTCAACTTTTTTGTCTTCTTTGGGTGGTGCCGAGAGTCCTGATGTGGTTTTGAAACGTTTCCCGGCGCTCTTTGGCCCAAAAGTATTTTTTTACCGTTTTTGAAATTTTGAAAAAATGCGTAACCACCCCCCCTTACGAAAAAGTCAAAAAATGACTTTTTCCAAAAGTCAACTTTTTTGGCACATTTGGGTGGTACAGAGAGTCCTGATGTGATTTTGGAATGTTTCCCGGCGCTCTTTGGACCAAAAGTATTTTTTGACCGTTTTTGAAAATTTGAAAAAATGCGTAACCACCCCCCCCTACGAAAAAGTCAGAAATTGACTTTTTCCAAAAGTCAACTTTTTGGCACATTTGGGTGTTGCCGAGAGTCCTGATGTGATTTTGGAACGTTTCCCGGCGCTCTTTGGACCAAAAGTATTTTTTGACCGTTTTTGTAATTTTGAAAAAATGCGTAACAACCCCCCCTTACGAAAAAGTCAAAAATGGACTTTTTCCAAAAGTCAACTTTTTTGGCACATTTGGGTGTTTCCGAGAGTCCTGATGTGGTTTTTGAACGTTTCCCGGCGCTCCTTGGCCCAAAAGTATTTTTTCACCGTTTTTGAAATTTTGAAAAAATGCGTAACCACCCCCCCTTACGAAAAAGTCTAAAAATGACTTATTCCAAAAGTCAACTTTTTTGGCATCTTTGGGTGGTTCCGAGAGTCCTGATGTGATTTTGGAATGTTTCCCGGCGCTCTTTGGACCAAAAGTATTTTTTGACCGTTTTTGAAAATTTGAAAAAATGCGTAACCACCCCCCCTTACGAAAAAGTCAAAAATTGACTTTTTCCAAAAGTCAACTTTTTTGGCACATTTGGGTTGATCCGAGAATCCTGATGTGATTTTGGAACGTTTCCCGGCGCTCTTTGGCCCAAAAGTATTATTTGACCGTTTTTGAAATTTTGAAACAATGTGTAACCACCCCCCCTTACGAAAAAGTCAAAAAATGACTTTTTCCAAAAGTCAACTTTTTTGTCTTCTTTGGGTGGTGCAGAGAGTACTGATGTTGTTTTGTAACGTTTCCCGGCGCTCCTTGGCCCAAAAGTATTTTTTGACCGTTTTTTAAATTTTGAAAAAATGCATAACCACCCCCCCTTACGAAAAAGTCAAAAAATGACTTTTTCCAAAAGTCAACTTTTTTGGCACATTTGGGTGGTACAGAGTGTCCTGATGTCGTTTTGTAACGTTTCCCGGCGCTCATTGGCACAAAAGTATTTTTTGACCGTTTTTGAAATTTTGAAAAAATGCGTAACCACCCCCCCTTACGAAAAAGTCAAAAAATGTCTTTTTCCAAAAGTCAACTTTTTGGCACATTTGGGTGGTGCCGAGAGTCCTGATGTGATTTTGGAATGTTTCCCGGCGCTCTTTGGACCAAAAGTATTTTTTGACCGTTTTTGAAATTTTGAAAAAATGCGTAACCACCCCCCCTTACGAAAAAGTCAAAAATGGACTTTTTCCAAAAGTCAACTTTTTTGGCACATTTGGGTGTTTCCGAGAGTCCTGATGTGGTTTTTGAACGTTTCCCGGCGCTCCTTGGCCCAAAAGTATTTTTTCACCGTTTTTGAAATTTTGAAAAAATGCGTAACCACCCCCCCTTACGAAAAAGTCAAAAAATGACTTATTCCAAAAGTCAACTTTTTTGGCATCTTTGGGTGGTTCCGAGAGTCCTGATGTGATTTTGGAATGTTTCCCGGCGCTCTTTGGCCCAAAAGTATTTTTTGACCGTTTTTGAAAATTTGAAAAAATGCGTAACCACCCCCCCTTACGAAAAAGTCAAAAATTGACTTTTTCCAAAAGTCAACTTTTTTGGCATCTTTGGGTGGTTCCGAGAGTCCTGATGTGATTTTGGAACGTTTCCCGGCGCTCTTTGGCCCAAAAGTATTATTTGACCGTTTTTGAAATTTTGAAAAAATGCGTAACCACCCCCCCTTACGAAAAAGTCAAAAAATGTCTTTTTCCAAAAGTCAACTTTTTTGGCACATTTGGGTGGTGCCGAGCGTCCTGATGTGGTTTTGGAACGTTTCCCGGCGCTCCTTGGCCCAAAAGTATTTTTTGATCGTTTTTGAAATTTTGAAAAAATCCGTAACCACCCCCCCTTACGAAAAAGTCAAAAATTGACTTTTTCCAAAAGTCAACTTTTTTGGCACATTTGGGTGGATCCGAGAGTCCTGATGTGGTTTTGAAAAGTTTCCCGGCGCTCTTTGGCCCAAAAGTATTTTTTGACCGTTTTTGAAATTTTGAAAAAATGCGTAACCACCCCCCCTTACGAAAAAGTCAAAAATTGACTTTTTCCAAAGGTCAACTTTTTTGATATCTTTGGGTGGTTCCGAGAGTCCTGATGTGATTTTGGAATGTTTCCCGGCGCTCTTGGCCCAAAAGTATTTTTTGACCGTTTTTTAAATTTTGAAAAAATGCTTAACCACCCCCCCTTACGAAAAAGTCAAAAATGGACTTTTTCCGAAAGTCAACTTTTTTGGCACATTTGGTTGGTTCCGAGAGTCCTGATGTGGTTTTGGAACGTTTCCCGGCGCTCCTTGGCCCAAAAGTATTTTTTCACCGTTTTTGAAATTTTGAAAAAATGCGTAACCACCCCCCCTTACGAAAAAGTCAAAAAATGACTTTTTCCAAAAGTCAACTTTTTTGTCTTCTTTGGGTGGTGCCGAGAGTCCTGATGTGATTTTGGAATGTTTCCCGGCGCTCTTTGGCCCAAAAGTATTTTTTGACTGTTTTTTAAATTTTGAAAAAATGCGTAACCACCCCCCCTTACGAAAATGTCAAAAAATGACTTTTTCCAAAAGTCAACATTTTTGGCTTCTTTGGGTGGTGCCGAGAGTCCTGATGTGATTTTGGAATGTTTCCCGGCGCTCATTGGCCCAAAAGTATTTTTTGACCGTTTTTGAAATTTTGAAAAAATGAGTAACCGCCCCCCCTTACGAAAAGGTCAAAAAATGACTTTTTCCAAAAGTCAACTTTTTTGGCACATTTGGGTGGTGCAGAGAGTACTGATGTTGTTTTGTAACGTTTCCCGGCGCTCCTTGGCCCAAAAGTATTTTTTGACCGTTTTTTAAATTTTGAAAAAATGCATAACCACCCCCCCTTACGAAAAAGTCAAAAAATGACTTTTTCCAAAAGTCAACTTTTTTGGCACATTTGGGTGGTGCCGAGAGTCCTGATGTGGTTTTGAAACGTTTCCCGGCGCTCTTTGGCCCAAAAGTATTTTTTTACCGTTTTTGAAATTTTGAAAAAATGCGTAACCACCCCCCCTTACGAAAAAGTCAAAAAATGACTTTTTCCAAAAGTCAACTTTTTTGGCACATTTGGGTGGTACAGAGAGTCCTGATGTGATTTTGGAATGTTTCCCGGCGCTCTTTGGCCCAAAAGTATTTTTTGACCGTTTTTGAAATTTTGAAAAAATGCGTAACCACCCCCCCTTACGAAAAAGTCAAAAATTGGCTTTTTCCAAAAGTCAACTTTTTGGCACATTTGGGTGGTGCCGAGAGTCCTGATGTGATTTTGGAATGTTTCCCGGAGCTCTTTGGCCCAAAAGTATTTTTTGACCGTTTTTGAAATTTTGAAAAAATGCGTAACCACCCCCCCTTACGAAAAAGTCAAAAATGGACTTTTTCCAAAAGTCAACTTTTTTGTCTTCTTTGGGTGGTGCCGAGAGTCCTGATGTGGTTTTGAAACGTTTCCCGGCGCTCTTTGGCCCAAAAGTATTTTTTTACCGTTTTTGAAATTTTGAAAAAATGCGTAACCACCCCCCCTTACGAAAAAGTCAAAAAATGACTTTTTCCAAAAGTCAACTTTTTTGGCACATTTGGGTGGTACAGAGAGTCCTGATGTGATTTTGGAATGTTTCCCGGCGCTCTTTGGACCAAAAGTATTTTTTGACCGTTTTTGAAAATTTGAAAAAATGCGTAACCACCCCCCCCTACGAAAAAGTCAGAAATTGACTTTTTCCAAAAGTCAACTTTTTGGCACATTTGGGTGTTGCCGAGAGTCCTGATGTGATTTTGGAACGTTTCCCGGCGCTCTTTGGACCAAAAGTATTTTTTGACCGTTTTTGTAATTTTGAAAAAATGCGTAACAACCCCCCCTTACGAAAAAGTCAAAAATGGACTTTTTCCAAAAGTCAACTTTTTTGGCACATTTGGGTGTTTCCGAGAGTCCTGATGTGGTTTTTGAACGTTTCCCGGCGCTCCTTGGCCCAAAAGTATTTTTTCACCGTTTTTGAAATTTTGAAAAAATGCGTAACCACCCCCCCTTACGAAAAAGTCTAAAAATGACTTATTCCAAAAGTCAACTTTTTTGGCATCTTTGGGTGGTTCCGAGAGTCCTGATGTGATTTTGGAATGTTTCCCGGCGCTCTTTGGACCAAAAGTATTTTTTGACCGTTTTTGAAAATTTGAAAAAATGCGTAACCACCCCCCCTTACGAAAAAGTCAAAAATTGACTTTTTCCAAAAGTCAACTTTTTTGGCACATTTGGGTTGATCCGAGAATCCTGATGTGATTTTGGAACGTTTCCCGGCGCTCTTTGGCCCAAAAGTATTATTTGACCGTTTTTGAAATTTTGAAACAATGTGTAACCACCCCCCCTCACGAAAAAGTCAAAAAATGACTTTTTCCAAAAGTCAACTTTTTTGTCTTCTTTGGGTGGTGCCGAGAGTCCTGATGTGATTTTGGAATGTTTCCCGGCGCTCTTTGGCCCAAAAGTATTTTTTTGACTGTTTTTTAAATTTTGAAAAAATGCGTAACCACCCCCCCTTACGAAAATGTCAAAAAATGACTTTTTCCAAAAGTCAACATTTTTGGCTTCTTTGGGTGGTGCCGAGAGTCCTGATGTGATTTTGGAATGTTTCCCGGCGCTCATTGGCCCAAAAGTATTTTTTGACCGTTTTTGAAATTTTGAAAAAATGAGTAACCGCCCCCCCTTACGAAAAGGTCAAAAAATGACTTTTTCCAAAAGTCAACTTTTTTGGCACATTTGGGTGGTGCAGAGAGTACTGATGTTGTTTTGTAACGTTTCCCGGCGCTCCTTGGCCCAAAAGTATTTTTTGACCGTTTTTTAAATTTTGAAAAAATGCATAACCACCCCCCCTTACGAAAAAGTCAAAAAATGACTTTTTCCAAAAGTCAACTTTTTTGGCACATTTGGGTGGTGCCGAGAGTCCTGATGTGGTTTTGAAACGTTTCCCGGCGCTCTTTGGCCCAAAAGTATTTTTTTACCGTTTTTGAAATTTTGAAAAAATGCGTAACCACCCCCCCTTACGAAAAAGTTAAAAAATGACTTTTTCCAAAAGTCAACTTTTTTGGCACATTTGGGTGGTACAGAGAGTCCTGATGTGATTTTGGAATGTTTCCCGGCGCTCTTTGGCCCAAAAGTATTTTTTGACCGTTTTTGAAATTTTGAAAAAATGCGTAACCACCCCCCCTTACGAAAAAGTCAAAAATTGGCTTTTTCCAAAAGTCAACTTTTTGGCACATTTGGGTGGTGCCGAGAGTCCTGATGTGATTTTGGAATGTTTCCCGGCGCTCTTTGGCCCAAAAGTATTTTTTGACCGTTTTTGAAATTTTGAAAAAATGCGTAACCACCCCCCCTTACGAAAAAGTCAAAAATGGACTTTTTCCAAAAGTCAACTTTTTTGGCATCTTTGGGTGGTTCCGAGAGTCCTGATGTGGTTTTTGAACGTTTCCCGGTGCTCTTTGGCCCAAAAGTATTTTTTGACCGTTTTTGAAATTTTGAAAAAATGCGTAACCACCCCCCCTTACGAAAAAGTCAAAAATTGACTTTTTCCAAAAGTCAACTTTTTTGGCATCTTTGGGTGGTTCCGAGAGTCCTGATGTGATTTTGGAACGTTTCCCGGCGCTCTTTGGCCCAAAAGTATTATTTGACCGTTTTTGAAATTTTGAAAAAATGCGTAACCACCCCCCCTTACGAAAAAGTCAAAAAATGTCTTTTTCCAAAAGTCAACTTTTTTGGCACATTTGGGTGGTGCCGAGTGTCCTGATGTGGTTTTGGAAAGTTTCCCGGCGCTCCTTGGCCCAAAAGTATGTTTTGATCGTTTTTGAAATTTTGAAAAAATGCTTAACCACCCCCCCTTACGAAAAAGTCAAAAATTGACTTTTTCCAAAAGTCAATTTTTTTGGCACATTTGGTTGGTTCCGAGAGTCCTGATGTGGTTTTGGAACGTTTCCCGGCGCTCCTTGGCCCAAAAGTATTTTTTCACCGTTTTTGAAATTTTGAAAAAATGCGTAACCACCCCCCCTTACGAAAAAGTCAAAAAATGACTTTTTCCAAAAGTCAACTTTTTTGGCATCTTTGGGTGGTTCCGAGAGTCCTGATGTGATTTTGGAATGTTTCCCGGCGCTCTTTGGCCCAAAAGTATTTTTTGACCGTTTTTGAAATTTTGAAAAAATGCGTAACCACCCCCCCTTACGAAAAAGTCAAAAATTGACTTTTTCCAAAAGTCAATATTTTTGTCTTCTTTGGGTGGTGCCGAGAGTCCTGATGTGGTTTTGAAACGTTTCCCGGCGCTCTTTGGCCCAAAAGTATATTTTTACCGTTTTTGAAATTTTGAAAAAATGCGTAACCACCCCCCCTTACGAAAAAGTCAAAAAATGACTTTTTCCAAAAGTCAACTTTTTTGGCACATTTGGGTGGTACAGAGAGTCCTGATGTGATTTTGGAATGTTTCCCGGCGCTCTTTGGACCAAAAGTATTTTTTGACCGTTTTTGAAAATTTGAAAAAATGCGTAACCACCCCCCCCTACGAAAAAGTCAGAAATTGACTTTTTCCAAAAGTCAACTTTTTGGCACATTTGGGTGTTGCCGAGAGTCCTGATGTGATTTTGGAACGTTTCCCGGCGCTCTTTGGACCAAAAGTATTTTTTGACCGTTTTTGTAATTTTGAAAAAATGCGTAACAACCCCCCCTTACGAAAAAGTCAAAAATGGACTTTTTCCAAAAGTCAACTTTTTTGGCACATTTGGGTGTTTCCGAGAGTCCTGATGTGGTTTTTGAACGTTTCCCGGCGCTCCTTGGCCCAAAAGTATTTTTTCACCGTTTTTGAAATTTTGAAAAAATGCGTAACCACCCCCCCTTACGAAAAAGTCTAAAAATGACTTATTCCAAAAGTCAACTTTTTTGGCATCTTTGGGTGGTTCCGAGAGTCCTGATGTGATTTTGGAATGTTTCCCGGCGCTCTTTGGACCAAAAGTATTTTTTGACCGTTTTTGAAAATTTGAAAAAATGCGTAACCACCCCCCCTTACGAAAAAGTCAAAAATTGACTTTTTCCAAAAGTCAACTTTTTTGGCACATTTGGGTTGATCCGAGAATCCTGATGTGATTTTGGAACGTTTCCCGGCGCTCTTTGGCCCAAAAGTATTATTTGACCGTTTTTGAAATTTTGAAACAATGTGTAACCACCCCCCCTTACGAAAAAGTCAAAAAATGACTTTTTCCAAAAGTCAACATTTTTGGCTTCTTTGGGTGGTGCCGAGAGTCCTGATGTGATTTTGGAATGTTTCCCGGCGCTCATTGGCCCAAATGTATTTTTTGACCGTTTTTGAAATTTTGAAAAAATAAGTAACCACCCCCCCTTACGAAAAAGTCAAAAAATTACTTTTTCCAAAAGTCAACTTTTTTGGCACATTTGGGTGGTACAGAGAGTCCTGATGTGATTTTGGAATGTTTCCCGGCGCTCTTTGGACCAAAAGTATTTTTTGACCGTTTTTGAAAATTTGAAAAAATGCGTAACCACCCCCCCCTACGAAAAAGTCAGAAATTGACTTTTTCCAAAAGTCAACTTTTTGGCACATTTGGGTGTTGCCGAGAGTCCTGATGTGGTTTTGGAACGTTTCCCGGCGCTCCTTGGCCCAAAAGTATTTTTTCACCGTTTTTGAAATTTTGAAAAAATGCGTAACCACCCCCCCTTACGAAAAAGTCAAAAAATGACTTTTTCCAAAAGTCAACTTTTTTGGCATCTTTGGGTGGTTCCGAGAGTCCTGATGTGGTTTTGAAAAGTTTCCCGGCGCTCTTTGGCCCAAAAGTATTTTTTGACCGTTTTTGAAATTTTGAAAAAATGCGTAACCACCCCCCCTTACGAAAAAGTCAAAAATTGACTTTTTCCAAAAGTTAACTTTTTTGGCATCTTTGGGTGGTTCCGGGAGTCCTGATGTGATTTTGGAACGTTTCCCGGCGCTCTTTGGCCCAAAAGTATTATTTGGCCGTTTTTGAAATTTTGAAAAAATGCGTAACCACCCCCCCTTACGAAAAAGTCAAAAAATGACTTTTTCCAAAAGTCAACTTTTTTGGCATCTTTGGGTGGTTCCGAGAGTCCTGATGTGATTTTGGAATGTTTCCCGCCGCTCCTTGGCCCAAAAGTATTTTTTCACCGTTTTTGAAATTTTGAAAAAATGCGTAACCACCCCCCCTTACGAAAAAGTCAAAAAATGACTTATTCCAAAAGTCAACTTTTTTGGCATCTTTGGGTGGTTCCGAGAGTCCTGATGTGATTTTGGAATGTTTCCCGGCGCTCTTTGGACCAAAAGTATTTTTTGACCGATTTTGAAAATTTGAAAAAATGCGTAACCACCCCCCCTTACGAAAAAGTCAAAAATTGACTTTTTCCAAAAGTCAACTTTTTTGGCACATTTGGGTTGATCCGAGAATCCTGATGTGATTTTGGAACGTTTCCCGGCGCTCTTTGGCCCAAAAGTATTATTTGACCGTTTTTGAAATTTTGAAACAATGTGTAACCACCCCCCCTTACGAAAAAGTCAAAAAATGACTTTTTCCAAAAGTCAACATTTTTGGCTTCTTTGGGTGGTGCCGAGAGTCCTGATGTGATTTTGGAATGTTTCCCGGCGCTCATTGGCCCAAATGTATTTTTTGACCGTTTTTGAAATTTTGAAAAAATAAGTAACCACCCCCCCTTACGAAAAAGTCAAAAAATGACTTTTTCCAAAAGTCAACTTTTTTGGCACATTTGGGTGGTACAGAGAGTCCTGATGTGATTTTGGAATGTTTCCCGGCGCTCTTTGGACCAAAAGTATTTTTTGACCGTTTTTGAAAATTTGAAAAAATGCGTAACCACCCCCCCCTACGAAAAAGTCAGAAATTGACTTTTTCCAAAAGTCAACTTTTTGGCACATTTGGGTGTTGCCGAGAGTCCTGATGTGATTTTGGAATGTTTCCCGGCGCTCTTTGGACCAAAAGTATTTTTTGACCGTTTTTGTAATTTTGAAAAAATGCGTAACAACCCCCCCTTACGAAAAAGTCAAAAATGGACTTTTTCCAAAAGTCAACTTTTTTGGCACATTTGGGTTGATCCGAGAGTCCTGATGTGGTTTTTGAACGTTTCCCGGCGCTCCTTGGCCCAAAAGTATTATTTGACCGTTTTTGAAATTTTGAAACAATGTGTAACCACCCCCCCTTACGAAAAAGTCAAAAAATGACTTTTTCCAAAAGTCAACATTTTTGGCTTCTTTGGGTGGTGCCGAGAGTCCTGATGTGATTTTGGAATGTTTCCCGGCGCTCATTGGCCCAAATGTATTTTTTGACCGTTTTTGAAATTTTGA
Source organism: Corythoichthys intestinalis (assembly GCF_030265065.1). Taxonomy (NCBI): domain Eukaryota; kingdom Metazoa; phylum Chordata; class Actinopteri; order Syngnathiformes; family Syngnathidae; genus Corythoichthys; species Corythoichthys intestinalis. Next base: position 39,353,837 of record NC_080403.1, on the reverse strand, counting down.
AAAAATGCGTAACCACCCCCCCTTACGAAAAGGTCAAAAAATGACTTTTTCCAAAAGTCAACTTTTTTGGCACATTTGGGTGGTTCCGAGAGTCCTGATGTGGTTTTGGAACGTTTCCCGGCGCTCCTTGGCCCAAAAGTATTTTTTGACCGTTTTTGAAATTTTGAAAAAATGCGTAACCACCCCCCCTTACGAAAAAGTCAAAAAATGACTTTTTCCAAAAGTCAACTTTTTGGGCATCTTTGGGTGGTTCCGAGAGTCCTGATGTGGTTTTGAAAAGTTTCCCGGCGCTCTTTGGCCCAAAAGTATTTTTTGACCGTTTTTGAAATTTTGAAAAAATGCGTAACCACCCCCCCTTACGAAAAAGTCAAAAATTGACTTTTTCCAAAAGTTAACTTTTTTGGCATCTTTGGGTGGTTCCGGGAGTCCTGATGTGATTTTGGAACGTTTCCCGGCGCTCTTTGGCCCAAAAGTATTATTTGGCCGTTTTTGAAATTTTGAAAAAATGCGTAACCACCCCCCCTTACGAAAAAGTCAAAAAATGACTTTTTCCAAAAGTCAACTTTTTTGGCATCTTTGGGTGGTTCCGAGAGTCCTGATGTGATTTTGGAATGTTTCCCGCCGCTCTTTGGACCAAAAGTATTTTTTCACCGTTTTTGAAATTTTGAAAAAATGCGTAACCACCCCCCCTTACGAAAAAGTCAAAAAATGACTTTTTCCAAAAGTCAACTTTTTTGGCACATTTGGGTGGTACAGAGAGTCCTGATGTGATTTTGGAATGTTTCCCGGCGCTCTTTGGACCAAAAGTATTTTTTGACCGTTTTTGAAAATTTGAAAAAATGCGTAACCACCCCCCCCTACGAAAAAGTCAGAAATTGACTTTTTCCAAAAGTCAACTTTTTGGCACATTTGGGTGTTGCCGAGAGTCCTGATGTGATTTTGGAACGTTTCCCGGCGCTCTTTGGACCAAAAGTATTTTTTGACCGTTTTTGTAATTTTGAAAAAATGCGTAACAACCCCCCCTTACGAAAAAGTCAAAAATGGACTTTTTCCAAAAGTCAACTTTTTTGGCACATTTGGGTGTTTCCGAGAGTCCTGATGTGGTTTTTGAACGTTTCCCGGCGCTCCTTGGCCCAAAAGTATTTTTTCACCGTTTTTGAAATTTTGAAAAAATGCGTAACCACCCCCCCTTACGAAAAAGTCAAAAAATGACTTATTCCAAAAGTCAACTTTTTTGGCATCTTTGGGTGGTTCCGAGAGTCCTGATGTGATTTTGGAATGTTTCCCGGCGCTCTTTGGACCAAAAGTATTTTTTGACCGATTTTGAAAATTTGAAAAAATGCGTAACCACCCCCCCTTACGAAAAAGTCAAAAATTGACTTTTTCCAAAAGTCAACTTTTTTGGCACATTTGGGTTGATCCGAGAATCCTGATGTGATTTTGGAACGTTTCCCGGCGCTCTTTGGCCCAAAAGTATTATTTGACCGTTTTTGAAATTTTGAAACAATGTGTAACCACCCCCCCTTACGAAAAAGTCAAAAAATGACTTTTTCCAAAAGTCAACATTTTTGGCTTCTTTGGGTGGTGCCGAGAGTCCTGATGTGATTTTGGAATGTTTCCCGGCGCTCATTGGCCCAAATGTATTTTTTGACCGTTTTTGAAATTTTGAAAAAATAAGTAACCACCCCCCCTTACGAAAAAGTCAAAAAATGACTTTTTCCAAAAGTCAACTTTTTTGGCACATTTGGGTGGTACAGAGAGTCCTGATGTGATTTTGGAATGTTTCCCGGCGCTCTTTGGACCAAAAGTATTTTTTGACCGTTTTTGAAAATTTGAAAAAATGCGTAACCACCCCCCCCTACGAAAAAGTCAGAAATTGACTTTTTCCAAAAGTCAACTTTTTGGCACATTTGGGTGTTGCCGAGAGTCCTGATGTGATTTTGGAATGTTTCCCGGCGCTCTTTGGACCAAAAGTATTTTTTGACCGTTTTTGTAATTTTGAAAAAATGCGTAACAACCCCCCCTTACGAAAAAGTCAAAAATGGACTTTTTCCAAAAGTCAACTTTTTTGGCACATTTGGGTTGATCCGAGAGTCCTGATGTGGTTTTTGAACGTTTCCCGGCGCTCCTTGGCCCAAAAGTATTATTTGACCGTTTTTGAAATTTTGAAACAATGTGTAACCACCCCCCCTTACGAAAAAGTCAAAAAATGACTTTTTCCAAAAGTCAACATTTTTGGCTTCTTTGGGTGGTGCCGAGAGTCCTGATGTGATTTTGGAATGTTTCCCGGCGCTCATTGGCCCAAATGTATTTTTTGACCGTTTTTGAAATTTTGAAAAAATGCGTAACCACCCCCCCTTACGAAAAGGTCAAAAAATGACTTTTTCCAAAAGTCAACTTTTTTGGCACATTTGGGTGGTTCCGAGAGTCCTGATGTGGTTTTGGAACGTTTCCCGGCGCTCCTTGGCCCAAAAGTATTTTTTCACCGTTTTTGAAATTTTGAAAAAATGCGTAACCACCCCCCCTTACGAAAAAGTCAAAAAATGACTTTTTCCAAAAGTCAACTTTTTTGGCATCTTTGGGTGGTTCCGAGAGTCCTGATGTGGTTTTGAAAAGTTTCCCGGCGCTCTTTGGCCCAAAAGTATTTTTTGACCGTTTTTGAAATTTTGAAAAAATGCGTAACCACCCCCCCTTACGAAAAAGTCAAAAATTGACTTTTTCCAAAAGTTAACTTTTTTGGCATCTTTGGGTGGTTCCGGGAGTCCTGATGTGATTTTGGAATGTTTCCCGGCGCTCTTTGGCCCAAAAGTATTATTTGGCCGTTTTTGAAATTTTGAAAAAATGCGTAACCACCCCCCCTTACGAAAAAGTCAAAAAATGACTTTTTCCAAAAGTCAACTTTTTTGGCACATTTGGGTGGTACAGAGAGTCCTGATGTGATTTTGGAATGTTTCCCGGCGCTCTTTGGACCAAAAGTATTTTTTGACCGTTTTTGAAAATTTGAAAAAATGCGTAACCACCCCCCCCTACGAAAAAGTCAGAAATTGACTTTTTCCAAAAGTCAACTTTTTGGCACATTTGGGTGTTGCCGAGAGTCCTGATGTGATTTTGGAACGTTTCCCGGCGCTCTTTGGACCAAAAGTATTTTTTGACCGTTTTTGTAATTTTGAAAAAATGCGTAACAACCCCCCCTTACGAAAAAGTCAAAAATGGACTTTTTCCAAAAGTCAACTTTTTTGGCACATTTGGGTGTTTCCGAGAGTCCTGATGTGGTTTTTGAACGTTTCCCGGCGCTCCTTGGCCCAAAAGTATTTTTTCACCGTTTTTGAAATTTTGAAAAAATGCGTAACCACCCCCCCTTACGAAAAAGTCTAAAAATGACTTATTCCAAAAGTCAACTTTTTTGGCATCTTTGGGTGGTTCCGAGAGTCCTGATGTGATTTTGGAATGTTTCCCGGCGCTCTTTGGACCAAAAGTATTTTTTGACCGTTTTTGAAAATTTGAAAAAATGCGTAACCACCCCCCCTTACGAAAAAGTCAAAAATTGACTTTTTCCAAAAGTCAACTTTTTTGGCACATTTGGGTTGATCCGAGAATCCTGATGTGATTTTGGAACGTTTCCCGGCGCTCTTTGGCCCAAAAGTATTATTTGACCGTTTTTGAAATTTTGAAACAATGTGTAACCACCCCCCCTTACGAAAAAGTCAAAAAATGACTTTTTCCAAAAGTCAACATTTTTGGCTTCTTTGGGTGGTGCCGAGAGTCCTGATGTGATTTTGGAATGTTTCCCGGCGCTCATTGGCCCAAATGTATTTTTTGACCGTTTTTGAAATTTTGAAAAAATAAGTAACCACCCCCCCTTACGAAAAAGTCAAAAAATGACTTTTTCCAAAAGTCAACTTTTTTGGCACATTTGGGTGGTACAGAGAGTCCTGATGTGATTTTGGAATGTTTCCCGGCGCTCTTTGGACCAAAAGTATTTTTTGACCGTTTTTGAAAATTTGAAAAAATGCGTAACCACCCCCCCCTACGAAAAAGTCAGAAATTGACTTTTTCCAAAAGTCAACTTTTTGGCACATTTGGGTGTTGCCGAGAGTCCTGATGTGATTTTGGAATGTTTCCCGGCGCTCTTTGGACCAAAAGTATTTTTTGACCGTTTTTGTAATTTTGAAAAAATGCGTAACAACCCCCCCTTACGAAAAAGTCAAAAATGGACTTTTTCCAAAAGTCAACTTTTTTGGCACATTTGGGTTGATCCGAGAGTCCTGATGTGGTTTTTGAACGTTTCCCGGCGCTCCTTGGCCCAAAAGTATTATTTGACCGTTTTTGAAATTTTGAAACAATGTGTAACCACCCCCCCTTACGAAAAAGTCAAAAAATGACTTTTTCCAAAAGTCAACATTTTTGGCTTCTTTGGGTGGTGCCGAGAGTCCTGATGTGATTTTGGAATGTTTCCCGGCGCTCATTGGCCCAAATGTATTTTTTGACCGTTTTTGAAATTTTGAAAAAATGCGTAACCACCCCCCCTTACGAAAAGGTCAAAAAATGACTTTTTCCAAAAGTCAACTTTTTTGGCACATTTGGGTGGTTCCGAGAGTCCTGATGTGGTTTTGGAACGTTTCCCGGCGCTCCTTGGCCCAAAAGTATTTTTTCACCGTTTTTGAAATTTTGAAAAAATGCGTAACCACCCCCCCTTACGAAAAAGTCAAAAAATGACTTTTTCCAAAAGTCAACTTTTTTGGCATCTTTGGGTGGTTCCGAGAGTCCTGATGTGGTTTTGAAAAGTTTCCCGGCGCTCTTTGGCCCAAAAGTATTTTTTGACCGTTTTTGAAATTTTGAAAAAATGCGTAACCACCCCCCCTTACGAAAAAGTCAAAAATTGACTTTTTCCAAAAGTTAACTTTTTTGGCATCTTTGGGTGGTTCCGGGAGTCCTGATGTGATTTTGGAACGTTTCCCGGCGCTCTTTGGCCCAAAAGTATTATTTGGCCGTTTTTGAAATTTTGAAAAAATGCGTAACCACCCTCCCTTACGAAAAAGTCAAAAAATGACTTTTTCCAAAAGTCAACTTTTTTGGCATCTTTGGGTGGTTCCGAGAGTCCTGATGTGATTTTGGAATGTTTCCCGCCGCTCTTTGGACCAAAAGTATTTTTTCACCGTTTTTGAAATTTTGAAAAAATGCGTAACCACCCCCCCTTACGAAAAAGTCAAAAAATGACTTTTTCCAAAAGTCAACTTTTTTGGCACATTTGGGTGGTACAGAGAGTCCTGATGTGATTTTGTAATGTTTCCCGGCGCTCTTTGGACCAAAAGTATTTTTTGACCGTTTTTGAAAATTTGAAAAAATGCGTAACCACCCCCCCCTACGAAAAAGTCAGAAATTGACTTTTTCCAAAAGTCAACTTTTTGGCACATTTGGGTGTTGCCGAGAGTCCTGATGTGATTTTGGAACGTTTCCCGGCGCTCTTTGGACCAAAAGTATTTTTTGACCGTTTTTGTAATTTTGAAAAAATGCGTAACAACCCCCCCTTACGAAAAAGTCAAAAATGGACTTTTTCCAAAAGTCAACTTTTTTGGCACATTTGGGTGTTTCCGAGAGTCCTGATGTGGTTTTTGAACGTTTCCCGGCGCTCCTTGGCCCAAAAGTATTTTTTCACCGTTTTTGAAATTTTGAAAAAATGCGTAACCACCCCCCCTTACGAAAAAGTCAAAAAATGACTTATTCCAAAAGTCAACTTTTTTGGCATCTTTGGGTGGTTCCGAGAGTCCTGATGTGATTTTGGAATGTTTCCCGGCGCTCTTTGGACCAAAAGTATTTTTTGACCGATTTTGAAAATTTGAAAAAATGCGTAACCACCCCCCCTTACGAAAAAGTCAAAAATTGACTTTTTCCAAAAGTCAACTTTTTTGGCACATTTGGGTTGATCCGAGAATCCTGATGTGATTTTGGAACGTTTCCCGGCGCTCTTTGGCCCAAAAGTATTATTTGACCGTTTTTGAAATTTTGAAACAATGTGTAACCACCCCCCCTTACGAAAAAGTCAAAAAATGACTTTTTCCAAAAGTCAACATTTTTGGCTTCTTTGGGTGGTGCCGAGAGTCCTGATGTGATTTTGGAATGTTTCCCGGCGCTCATTGGCCCAAATGTATTTTTTGACCGTTTTTGAAATTTTGAAAAAATAAGTAACCACCCCCCCTTACGAAAAAGTCAAAAAATGACTTTTTCCAAAAGTCAACTTTTTTGGCACATTTGGGTGGTACAGAGAGTCCTGATGTGATTTTGGAATGTTTCCCGGCGCTCTTTGGACCAAAAGTATTTTTTGACCGTTTTTGAAAATTTGAAAAAATGCGTAACCACCCCCCCCTACGAAAAAGTCAGAAATTGACTTTTTCCAAAAGTCAACTTTTTGGCACATTTGGGTGTTGCCGAGAGTCCTGATGTGATTTTGGAATGTTTCCCGGCGCTCTTTGGACCAAAAGTATTTTTTGACCGTTTTTGTAATTTTGAAAAAATGCGTAACAACCCCCCCTTACGAAAAAGTCAAAAATGGACTTTTTCCAAAAGTCAACTTTTTTGGCACATTTGGGTTGATCCGAGAGTCCTGATGTGGTTTTTGAACGTTTCCCGGCGCTCCTTGGCCCAAAAGTATTATTTGACCGTTTTTGAAATTTTGAAACAATGTGTAACCACCCCCCCTTACGAAAAAGTCAAAAAATGACTTTTTCCAAAAGTCAACTTTTTTGGCACATTTGGGTGGTGCCGAGAGTCCTGATGTGATTTTGGAATGTTTCCCGGCGCTCTTTGGCCCAAAAGTATTTTTTGACCGTTTTTTAAATTTTGAAAAAATGCGTAACCACCCCCCCTTACGAAAAAGTCAAAAAATGACTTTTTCCAAAAGTCAACATTTTTGGCTTCTTTGGGTGGTGCCGAGATTCCTGATGTGATTTTGGAATGTTTCCCGGCGCTCATTGGCCCAAATGTATTTTTTGACCGTTTTTGAAATTTTGAAAAAATGCGTAACCACCCCCCCTTACGAAAAGGTCAATAAATGACTTTTTCCAAAAGTCAACTTTTTTGGCACATTTGGGTGGTTCCGAGAGTCCTGATGTGGTTTTGGAACGTTTCCCGGCGCTCCTTGGCCCAAAAGTATTTTTTGACCGTTTTTGAAATTTTGAAAAAATGCGTAACCACCCCCCCTTACGAAAAAGTCAAAAAATGACTTTTTCCAAAAGTCAACTTTTTTGGCATCTTTGGGTGGTTCCGAGAGTCCTGATGTGGTTTTGAAAAGTTTCCCGGCGCTCTTTGGCCCAAAAGTATTTTTTGACCGTTTTTGAAATTTTGAAAAAATGCGTAACCACCCCCCCTTACGAAAAAGTCAAAAATTGGCTTTTTCCAAAAGTCAACTTTTTGGCACATTTGGGTGGTGCCGAGAGTCCTGATGTGATTTTGGAATGTTTCCCGGCGCTCTTTGGACCAAAAGTATTTTTTGACCGTTTTTGAAATTTTGAAAAAATTCGTAACCACCCCCCCTTACGAAAAAGTCAAAAATGGACTTTTTCCAAAAGTCAACTTTTTTGGCATCTTTGGGTGGTTCCGAGAGTCCTGATGTGGTTTTTGAACGTTTCCCGGTGCTCTTTGGCCCAAAAGTATTTTTTGACCGTTTTTGAAAATTTGAAAAAATGCGTAACCACCCCCCCTTACGAAAAAGTCAAAAATTGACTTTTTCCAAAAGTCAATATTTTTGTCTTCTTTGGGTGGTGCCGAGAGTCCTGATGTGATTTTGGAATGTTTCCCGGCGCTCTTTGGCCCAAAAGTATTTTTTGACTGTTTTTTAAATTTTGAAAAAATGCGTAACCACCCCCCCTTACGAAAATGTCAAAAAATGACTTTTTCCAAAAGTCAACATTTTTGGCTTCTTTGGGTGGTGCCGAGAGTCCTGATGTGATTTTGGAATGTTTCCCGGCGCTCATTGGCCCAAAAGTATTTTTTGACCGTTTTTGAAATTTTGAAAAAATGAGTAACCGCCCCCCCTTACGAAAAGGTCAAAAAATGACTTTTTCCAAAAGTCAACTTTTTTGGCACATTTGGGTGGTGCAGAGAGTACTGATGTTGTTTTGTAACGTTTCCCGGCGCTCCTTGGCCCAAAAGTATTTTTTGACCGTTTTTTAAATTTTGAAAAAATGCATAACCACCCCCCCTTACGAAAAAGTCAAAAAATGACTTTTTCCAAAAGTCAACTTTTTTGGCACATTTGAGTGGTGCCGAGAGTCCTGATGTGGTTTTGAAACGTTTCCCGGCGCTCTTTGGCCCAAAAGTATTTTTTTACCGTTTTTGAAATTTTGAAAAAATGCGTAACCACCCCCACTTACGAAAAAGTCAAAATTTGACTTTTTTCAAAAGTCAACTTTTTTGGCACATTTGGGTGGTACAGAGAGTCCTGATGTTGTTTTGGAACGTTTCCCGGCGCTCCTTGGCCCAAAAGTATTTTTTCACCGTTTTTGAAATTTTGAAAAAATGCGTACCCACCCCCCCTTACGAAAAAGTCAAAAAATGACTTTTTCCAAAAGTCAACTTTTTTGGCATCTTTGGGTGGTGCCGAGAGTCCTGATGTGGTTTTGAAAAGTTTCCCGGCGCTCTTTGGCCCAAAAGTATTTTTTGACTGTTTTTTAAATTTTGAAAAAATGCGTAACCACCCCCCCTTACGAAAAAGTCAAAAATTGACTTTTTCCAAAAGTTAACTTTTTTGGCATCTTTGGGTGGTTCCGGGAGTCCTGATGTGATTTTGGAACGTTTCCCGGCGCTCTTTGGCCCAAAAGTATTATTTGACCGTTTTTGAAATTTTGAAAAAATGCGTAACCACCCCCCCTTACGAAAAAGTCAAAAAATGACTTTTTCCAAAAGTCAACTTTTTTGGCATCTTTGGGTGGTTCCGAGAGTCCTGATGTGGTTTTGAAAAGTTTCCCGGCGCTCTTTGGCCCAAAAGTATTTTTTGACCGTTTTTGAAATTTTGAAAAAATGCGTAACCACCCCCCCTTACGAAAATGTCAAAAAATGACTTTTTCCAAAAGTCAACATTTTTGGCTTCTTTGGGTGGTGCCGAGAGTCCTGATGTGATTTTGGAATGTTTCCCGGCGCTCATTGGCCCAAAAGTATTTTTTGACCGTTTTTGAAATTTTGAAAAAATGCGTAACCACCCCCCCTTACGAAAAAGTCAAAAAATGACTTTTTCCAAAAGTCAACATTTTTGGCTTCTTTGGGTGGTGCCGAGAGTCCTGATGTGATTTTGGAATGTTTCCCGGCGCTCATTGGCCCAAATGTATTTTTTGACCGTTTTTGAAATTTTGAAAAAATAAGTAACCACCCCCCCTTACGAAAAAGTCAAAAAATGACTTTTTCCAAAAGTCAACTTTTTTGGCACATTTGGGTGGTACAGAGAGTCCTGATGTGATTTTGGAATGTTTCCCGGCGCTCTTTGGACCAAAAGTATTTTTTGACCGTTTTTGAAAATTTGAAAAAATGCGTAACCACCCCCCCCTACGAAAAAGTCAGAAATTGACTTTTTCCAAAAGTCAACTTTTTGGCACATTTGGGTGTTGCCGAGAGTCCTGATGTGATTTTGGAATGTTTCCCGGCGCTCTTTGGACCAAAAGTATTTTTTGACCGTTTTTGTAATTTTGAAAAAATGCGTAACAACCCCCCCTTACGAAAAAGTCAAAAATGGACTTTTTCCAAAAGTCAACTTTTTTGGCACATTTGGGTTGATCCGAGAGTCCTGATGTGGTTTTTGAACGTTTCCCGGCGCTCCTTGGCCCAAAAGTATTATTTGACCGTTTTTGAAATTTTGAAACAATGTGTAACCACCCCCCCTTACGAAAAAGTCAAAAAATGACTTTTTCCAAAAGTCAACATTTTTGGCTTCTTTGGGTGGTGCCGAGAGTCCTGATGTGATTTTGGAATGTTTCCCGGCGCTCATTGGCCCAAATGTATTTTTTGACCGTTTTTGAAATTTTGAAAAAATGCGTAACCACCCCCCCTTACGAAAAGGTCAAAAAATGACTTTTTCCAAAAGTCAACTTTTTTGGCACATTTGGGTGGTTCCGAGAGTCCTGATGTGGTTTTGGAACGTTTCCCGGCGCTCCTTGGCCCAAAAGTATTTTTTGACCGTTTTTGAAATTTTGAAAAAATGCGTAACCACCCCCCCTTACGAAAAAGTCAAAAAATGACTTTTTCCAAAAGTCAACTTTTTGGGCATCTTTGGGTGGTTCCGAGAGTCCTGATGTGGTTTTGAAAAGTTTCCCGGCGCTCTTTGGCCCAAAAGTATTTTTTGACCGTTTTTGAAATTTTGAAAAAATGCGTAACCACCCCCCCTTACGAAAAAGTCAAAAATTGACTTTTTCCAAAAGTTAACTTTTTTGGCATCTTTGGGTGGTTCCGGGAGTCCTGATGTGATTTTGGAACGTTTCCCGGCGCTCTTTGGCCCAAAAGTATTATTTGGCCGTTTTTGAAATTTTGAAAAAATGCGTAACCACCCCCCCTTACGAAAAAGTCAAAAAATGACTTTTTCCAAAAGTCAACTTTTTTGGCATCTTTGGGTGGTTCCGAGAGTCCTGATGTGATTTTGGAATGTTTCCCGCCGCTCTTTGGACCAAAAGTATTTTTTCACCGTTTTTGAAATTTTGAAAAAATGCGTAACCACCCCCCCTTACGAAAAAGTCAAAAAATGACTTTTTCCAAAAGTCAACTTTTTTGGCACATTTGGGTGGTACAGAGAGTCCTGATGTGATTTTGGAATGTTTCCCGGCGCTCTTTGGACCAAAAGTATTTTTTGACCGTTTTTGAAAATTTGAAAAAATGCGTAACCACCCCCCCCTACGAAAAAGTCAGAAATTGACTTTTTCCAAAAGTCAACTTTTTGGCACATTTGGGTGTTGCCGAGAGTCCTGATGTGATTTTGGAACGTTTCCCGGCGCTCTTTGGACCAAAAGTATTTTTTGACCGTTTTTGTAATTTTGAAAAAATGCGTAACAACCCCCCCTTACGAAAAAGTCAAAAATGGACTTTTTCCAAAAGTCAACTTTTTTGGCACATTTGGGTGTTTCCGAGAGTCCTGATGTGGTTTTTGAACGTTTCCCGGCGCTCCTTGGCCCAAAAGTATTTTTTCACCGTTTTTGAAATTTTGAAAAAATGCGTAACCACCCCCCCTTACGAAAAAGTCAAAAAATGACTTATTCCAAAAGTCAACTTTTTTGGCATCTTTGGGTGGTTCCGAGAGTCCTGATGTGATTTTGGAATGTTTCCCGGCGCTCTTTGGACCAAAAGTATTTTTTGACCGATTTTGAAAATTTGAAAAAATGCGTAACCACCCCCCCTTACGAAAAAGTCAAAAATTGACTTTTTCCAAAAGTCAACTTTTTTGGCACATTTGGGTTGATCCGAGAATCCTGATGTGATTTTGGAACGTTTCCCGGCGCTCTTTGGCCCAAAAGTATTATTTGACCGTTTTTGAAATTTTGAAACAATGTGTAACCACCCCCCCTTACGAAAAAGTCAAAAAATGACTTTTTCCAAAAGTCAACATTTTTGGCTTCTTTGGGTGGTGCCGAGAGTCCTGATGTGATTTTGGAATGTTTCCCGGCGCTCATTGGCCCAAATGTATTTTTTGACCGTTTTTGAAATTTTGAAAAAATAAGTAACCACCCCCCCTTACGAAAAAGTCAAAAAATGACTTTTTCCAAAAGTCAACTTTTTTGGCACATTTGGGTGGTACAGAGAGTCCTGATGTGATTTTGGAATGTTTCCCGGCGCTCTTTGGACCAAAAGTATTTTTTGACCGTTTTTGAAAATTTGAAAAAATGCGTAACCACCCCCCCCTACGAAAAAGTCAGAAATTGACTTTTTCCAAAAGTCAACTTTTTGGCACATTTGGGTGTTGCCGAGAGTCCTGATGTGATTTTGGAATGTTTCCCGGCGCTCTTTGGACCAAAAGTATTTTTTGACCGTTTTTGTAATTTTGAAAAAATGCGTAACAACCCCCCCTTACGAAAAAGTCAAAAATGGACTTTTTCCAAAAGTCAACTTTTTTGGCACATTTGGGTTGATCCGAGAGTCCTGATGTGGTTTTTGAACGTTTCCCGGCGCTCCTTGGCCCAAAAGTATTATTTGACCGTTTTTGAAATTTTGAAACAATGTGTAACCACCCCCCCTTACGAAAAAGTCAAAAAATGACTTTTTCCAAAAGTCAACATTTTTGGCTTCTTTGGGTGGTGCCGAGAGTCCTGATGTGATTTTGGAATGTTTCCCGGCGCTCATTGGCCCAAATGTATTTTTTGACCGTTTTTGAAATTTTGAAAAAATGCGTAACCACCCCCCCTTACGAAAAGGTCAAAAAATGACTTTTTCCAAAAGTCAACTTTTTTGGCACATTTGGGTGGTTCCGAGAGTCCTGATGTGGTTTTGGAACGTTTCCCGGCGCTCCTTGGCCCAAAAGTATTTTTTCACCGTTTTTGAAATTTTGAAAAAATGCGTAACCACCCCCCCTTACGAAAAAGTCAAAAAATGACTTTTTCCAAAAGTCAACTTTTTTGGCATCTTTGGGTGGTTCCGAGAGTCCTGATGTGGTTTTGAAAAGTTTCCCGGCGCTCTTTGGCCCAAAAGTATTTTTTGACCGTTTTTGAAATTTTGAAAAAATGCGTAACCACCCCCCCTTACGAAAAAGTCAAAAATTGACTTTTTCCAAAAGTTAACTTTTTTGGCATCTTTGGGTGGTTCCGGGAGTCCTGATGTGATTTTGGAATGTTTCCCGGCGCTCTTTGGCCCAAAAGTATTATTTGGCCGTTTTTGAAATTTTGAAAAAATGCGTAACCACCCCCCCTTACGAAAAAGTCAAAAAATGACTTTTTCCAAAAGTCAACTTTTTTGGCACATTTGGGTGGTACAGAGAGTCCTGATGTGATTTTGGAATGTTTCCCGGCGCTCTTTGGACCAAAAGTATTTTTTGACCGTTTTTGAAAATTTGAAAAAATGCGTAACCACCCCCCCCTACGAAAAAGTCAGAAATTGACTTTTTCCAAAAGTCAACTTTTTGGCACATTTGGGTGTTGCCGAGAGTCCTGATGTGATTTTGGAACGTTTCCCGGCGCTCTTTGGACCAAAAGTATTTTTTGACCGTTTTTGTAATTTTGAAAAAATGCGTAACAACCCCCCCTTACGAAAAAGTCAAAAATGGACTTTTTCCAAAAGTCAACTTTTTTGGCACATTTGGGTGTTTCCGAGAGTCCTGATGTGGTTTTTGAACGTTTCCCGGCGCTCCTTGGCCCAAAAGTATTTTTTCACCGTTTTTGAAATTTTGAAAAAATGCGTAACCACCCCCCCTTACGAAAAAGTCTAAAAATGACTTATTCCAAAAGTCAACTTTTTTGGCATCTTTGGGTGGTTCCGAGAGTCCTGATGTGATTTTGGAATGTTTCCCGGCGCTCTTTGGACCAAAAGTATTTTTTGACCGTTTTTGAAAATTTGAAAAAATGCGTAACCACCCCCCCTTACGAAAAAGTCAAAAATTGACTTTTTCCAAAAGTCAACTTTTTTGGCACATTTGGGTTGATCCGAGAATCCTGATGTGATTTTGGAACGTTTCCCGGCGCTCTTTGGCCCAAAAGTATTATTTGACCGTTTTTGAAATTTTGAAACAATGTGTAACCACCCCCCCTTACGAAAAAGTCAAAAAATGACTTTTTCCAAAAGTCAACATTTTTGGCTTCTTTGGGTGGTGCCGAGAGTCCTGATGTGATTTTGGAATGTTTCCCGGCGCTCATTGGCCCAAATGTATTTTTTGACCGTTTTTGAAATTTTGAAAAAATAAGTAACCACCCCCCCTTACGAAAAAGTCAAAAAATGACTTTTTCCAAAAGTCAACTTTTTTGGCACATTTGGGTGGTACAGAGAGTCCTGATGTGATTTTGGAATGTTTCCCGGCGCTCTTTGGACCAAAAGTATTTTTTGACCGTTTTTGAAAATTTGAAAAAATGCGTAACCACCCCCCCCTACGAAAAAGTCAGAAATTGACTTTTTCCAAAAGTCAACTTTTTGGCACATTTGGGTGTTGCCGAGAGTCCTGATGTGATTTTGGAATGTTTCCCGGCGCTCTTTGGACCAAAAGTATTTTTTGACCGTTTTTGTAATTTTGAAAAAATGCGTAACAACCCCCCCTTACGAAAAAGTCAAAAATGGACTTTTTCCAAAAGTCAACTTTTTTGGCACATTTGGGTTGATCCGAGAGTCCTGATGTGGTTTTTGAACGTTTCCCGGCGCTCCTTGGCCCAAAAGTATTATTTGACCGTTTTTGAAATTTTGAAACAATGTGTAACCACCCCCCCTTACGAAAAAGTCAAAAAATGACTTTTTCCAAAAGTCAACATTTTTGGCTTCTTTGGGTGGTGCCGAGAGTCCTGATGTGATTTTGGAATGTTTCCCGGCGCTCATTGGCCCAAATGTATTTTTTGACCGTTTTTGAAATTTTGAAAAAATGCGTAACCACCCCCCCTTACGAAAAGGTCAAAAAATGACTTTTTCCAAAAGTCAACTTTTTTGGCACATTTGGGTGGTTCCGAGAGTCCTGATGTGGTTTTGGAACGTTTCCCGGCGCTCCTTGGCCCAAAAGTATTTTTTCACCGTTTTTGAAATTTTGAAAAAATGCGTAACCACCCCCCCTTACGAAAAAGTCAAAAAATGACTTTTTCCAAAAGTCAACTTTTTTGGCATCTTTGGGTGGTTCCGAGAGTCCTGATGTGGTTTTGAAAAGTTTCCCGGCGCTCTTTGGCCCAAAAGTATTTTTTGACCGTTTTTGAAATTTTGAAAAAATGCGTAACCACCCCCCCTTACGAAAAAGTCAAAAATTGACTTTTTCCAAAAGTTAACTTTTTTGGCATCTTTGGGTGGTTCCGGGAGTCCTGATGTGATTTTGGAACGTTTCCCGGCGCTCTTTGGCCCAAAAGTATTATTTGGCCGTTTTTGAAATTTTGAAAAAATGCGTAACCACCCTCCCTTACGAAAAAGTCAAAAAATGACTTTTTCCAAAAGTCAACTTTTTTGGCATCTTTGGGTGGTTCCGAGAGTCCTGATGTGATTTTGGAATGTTTCCCGCCGCTCTTTGGACCAAAAGTATTTTTTCACCGTTTTTGAAATTTTGAAAAAATGCGTAACCACCCCCCCTTACGAAAAAGTCAAAAAATGACTTTTTCCAAAAGTCAACTTTTTTGGCACATTTGGGTGGTACAGAGAGTCCTGATGTGATTTTGTAATGTTTCCCGGCGCTCTTTGGACCAAAAGTATTTTTTGACCGTTTTTGAAAATTTGAAAAAATGCGTAACCACCCCCCCCTACGAAAAAGTCAGAAATTGACTTTTTCCAAAAGTCAACTTTTTGGCACATTTGGGTGTTGCCGAGAGTCCTGATGTGATTTTGGAACGTTTCCCGGCGCTCTTTGGACCAAAAGTATTTTTTGACCGTTTTTGTAATTTTGAAAAAATGCGTAACAACCCCCCCTTACGAAAAAGTCAAAAATGGACTTTTTCCAAAAGTCAACTTTTTTGGCACATTTGGGTGTTTCCGAGAGTCCTGATGTGGTTTTTGAACGTTTCCCGGCGCTCCTTGGCCCAAAAGTATTTTTTCACCGTTTTTGAAATTTTGAAAAAATGCGTAACCACCCCCCCTTACGAAAAAGTCAAAAAATGACTTATTCCAAAAGTCAACTTTTTTGGCATCTTTGGGTGGTTCCGAGAGTCCTGATGTGATTTTGGAATGTTTCCCGGCGCTCTTTGGACCAAAAGTATTTTTTGACCGATTTTGAAAATTTGAAAAAATGCGTAACCACCCCCCCTTACGAAAAAGTCAAAAATTGACTTTTTCCAAAAGTCAACTTTTTTGGCACATTTGGGTTGATCCGAGAATCCTGATGTGATTTTGGAACGTTTCCCGGCGCTCTTTGGCCCAAAAGTATTATTTGACCGTTTTTGAAATTTTGAAACAATGTGTAACCACCCCCCCTTACGAAAAAGTCAAAAAATGACTTTTTCCAAAAGTCAACATTTTTGGCTTCTTTGGGTGGTGCCGAGAGTCCTGATGTGATTTTGGAATGTTTCCCGGCGCTCATTGGCCCAAATGTATTTTTTGACCGTTTTTGAAATTTTGAAAAAATAAGTAACCACCCCCCCTTACGAAAAAGTCAAAAAATGACTTTTTCCAAAAGTCAACTTTTTTGGCACATTTGGGTGGTACAGAGAGTCCTGATGTGATTTTGGAATGTTTCCCGGCGCTCTTTGGACCAAAAGTATTTTTTGACCGTTTTTGAAAATTTGAAAAAATGCGTAACCACCCCCCCCTACGAAAAAGTCAGAAATTGACTTTTTCCAAAAGTCAACTTTTTGGCACATTTGGGTGTTGCCGAGAGTCCTGATGTGATTTTGGAATGTTTCCCGGCGCTCTTTGGACCAAAAGTATTTTTTGACCGTTTTTGTAATTTTGAAAAAATGCGTAACAACCCCCCCTTACGAAAAAGTCAAAAATGGACTTTTTCCAAAAGTCAACTTTTTTGGCACATTTGGGTTGATCCGAGAGTCCTGATGTGGTTTTTGAACGTTTCCCGGCGCTCCTTGGCCCAAAAGTATTATTTGACCGTTTTTGAAATTTTGAAACAATGTGTAACCACCCCCCCTTACGAAAAAGTCAAAAAATGACTTTTTCCAAAAGTCAACTTTTTTGGCACATTTGGGTGGTGCCGAGAGTCCTGATGTGATTTTGGAATGTTTCCCGGCGCTCTTTGGCCCAAAAGTATTTTTTGACCGTTTTTTAAATTTTGAAAAAATGCGTAACCACCCCCCCTTACGAAAAAGTCAAAAAATGACTTTTTCCAAAAGTCAACATTTTTGGCTTCTTTGGGTGGTGCCGAGATTCCTGATGTGATTTTGGAATGTTTCCCGGCGCTCATTGGCCCAAATGTATTTTTTGACCGTTTTTGAAATTTTGAAAAAATGCGTAACCACCCCCCCTTACGAAAAGGTCAATAAATGACTTTTTCCAAAAGTCAACTTTTTTGGCACATTTGGGTGGTTCCGAGAGTCCTGATGTGGTTTTGGAACGTTTCCCGGCGCTCCTTGGCCCAAAAGTATTTTTTGACCGTTTTTGAAATTTTGAAAAAATGCGTAACCACCCCCCCTTACGAAAAAGTCAAAAAATGACTTTTTCCAAAAGTCAACTTTTTTGGCATCTTTGGGTGGTTCCGAGAGTCCTGATGTGGTTTTGAAAAGTTTCCCGGCGCTCTTTGGCCCAAAAGTATTTTTTGACCGTTTTTGAAATTTTGAAAAAATGCGTAACCACCCCCCCTTACGAAAAAGTCAAAAATTGGCTTTTTCCAAAAGTCAACTTTTTGGCACATTTGGGTGGTGCCGAGAGTCCTGATGTGATTTTGGAATGTTTCCCGGCGCTCTTTGGACCAAAAGTATTTTTTGACCGTTTTTGAAATTTTGAAAAAATTCGTAACCACCCCCCCTTACGAAAAAGTCAAAAATGGACTTTTTCCAAAAGTCAACTTTTTTGGCATCTTTGGGTGGTTCCGAGAGTCCTGATGTGGTTTTTGAACGTTTCCCGGTGCTCTTTGGCCCAAAAGTATTTTTTGACCGTTTTTGAAAATTTGAAAAAATGCGTAACCACCCCCCCTTACGAAAAAGTCAAAAATTGACTTTTTCCAAAAGTCAATATTTTTGTCTTCTTTGGGTGGTGCCGAGAGTCCTGATGTGATTTTGGAATGTTTCCCGGCGCTCTTTGGCCCAAAAGTATTTTTTGACTGTTTTTTAAATTTTGAAAAAATGCGTAACCACCCCCCCTTACGAAAATGTCAAAAAATGACTTTTTCCAAAAGTCAACATTTTTGGCTTCTTTGGGTGGTGCCGAGAGTCCTGATGTGATTTTGGAATGTTTCCCGGCGCTCATTGGCCCAAAAGTATTTTTTGACCGTTTTTGAAATTTTGAAAAAATGAGTAACCGCCCCCCCTTACGAAAAGGTCAAAAAATGACTTTTTCCAAAAGTCAACTTTTTTGGCACATTTGGGTGGTGCAGAGAGTACTGATGTTGTTTTGTAACGTTTCCCGGCGCTCCTTGGCCCAAAAGTATTTTTTGACCGTTTTTTAAATTTTGAAAAAATGCATAACCACCCCCCCTTACGAAAAAGTCAAAAAATGACTTTTTCCAAAAGTCAACTTTTTTGGCACATTTGAGTGGTGCCGAGAGTCCTGATGTGGTTTTGAAACGTTTCCCGGCGCTCTTTGGCCCAAAAGTATTTTTTTACCGTTTTTGAAATTTTGAAAAAATGCGTAACCACCCCCACTTACGAAAAAGTCAAAATTTGACTTTTTTCAAAAGTCAACTTTTTTGGCACATTTGGGTGGTACAGAGAGTCCTGATGTTGTTTTGGAACGTTTCCCGGCGCTCCTTGGCCCAAAAGTATTTTTTCACCGTTTTTGAAATTTTGAAAAAATGCGTACCCACCCCCCCTTACGAAAAAGTCAAAAAATGACTTTTTCCAAAAGTCAACTTTTTTGGCATCTTTGGGTGGTGCCGAGAGTCCTGATGTGGTTTTGAAAAGTTTCCCGGCGCTCTTTGGCCCAAAAGTATTTTTTGACTGTTTTTTAAATTTTGAAAAAATGCGTAACCACCCCCCCTTACGAAAAAGTCAAAAATTGACTTTTTCCAAAAGTTAACTTTTTTGGCATCTTTGGGTGGTTCCGGGAGTCCTGATGTGATTTTGGAACGTTTCCCGGCGCTCTTTGGCCCAAAAGTATTATTTGACCGTTTTTGAAATTTTGAAAAAATGCGTAACCACCCCCCCTTACGAAAAAGTCAAAAAATGACTTTTTCCAAAAGTCAACTTTTTTGGCATCTTTGGGTGGTTCCGAGAGTCCTGATGTGGTTTTGAAAAGTTTCCCGGCGCTCTTTGGCCCAAAAGTATTTTTTGACCGTTTTTGAAATTTTGAAAAAATGCGTAACCACCCCCCCTTACGAAAATGTCAAAAAATGACTTTTTCCAAAAGTCAACATTTTTGGCTTCTTTGGGTGGTGCCGAGAGTCCTGATGTGATTTTGGAATGTTTCCCGGCGCTCATTGGCCCAAAAGTATTTTTTGACCGTTTTTGAAATTTTGAAAAAATGCGTAACCACCCCCCCTTACGAAAAAGTCAAAAAATGACTTTTTCCAAAAGTCAACTTTTTTGGCATCTTTGGGTGGTTCCGAGAGTCCTGATGTGATTTTGGAATGTTTCCCGGCGCTCTTTGGACCAAAAGTATTTTTTGACCGTTTTTGAAAATTTGAAAAAATGCGTAACCACCCCCCCTTACGAAAAAGTCAGAAATTGACTTTTTCCAAAAGTCAACATTTTTGGCTTCTTTGGGTGGTGCCGAGAGTCCTGATGTGATTTTGGAATGTTTCCCGGCGCTCATTGGCCCAAATGTATTTTTTGACCGTTTTTGAAATTTTGAAAAAATGCGTAACCACCCCCCCTTACGAAAAGGTCAAAAAATGACTTTTTCCAAAAGTCAACTTTTTTGGCACATTTGGGTGGTTCCGAGAGTCTTGATGTGGTTTTGGAACGTTTCCCGGCGCTCCTTGGCCCAAAAGTATTTTTTCACCGTTTTTGAAATTTTCAAAAAATGCGTAACCACCCCCCCTTACGAAAAAGTCAAAAAATGACTTTTTCCAAAAGTCAACTTTTTTGGCATCTTTGGGTGGTTCCGAGAGTCCTGATGTGGTTTTGAAAAGTTTCCCGGCGCTCTTTGGCCCAAAAGTGTTATTTGACCGTTTTTGAAATTTTGAAAAAATGCGTAACCACCCCCCCTTACGAAAAAGTCAAAAAATGACTTTTTCCAAAAGTCAACTTTTTTGGCATCTTTGGGTGGTTCCGAGAGTCCTGATGTGATTTTGGAATGTTTCCCGGCGCTCTTTGGACCAAAAGTATTTTTTCACCGTTTTTGAAATTTTGAAAAAATGCGTAACCACCCCCCCTTACGAAAAAGTCAAAAAATGACTTATTCCAAAAGTCAACTTTTTTGGCATCTTTGGGTGGTTCCGAGAGTCCTGATGTGATTTTGGAATGTTTCCCGGCGCTCTTTGGACCAAAAGTATTTTTTGACCGTTTTTGAAAATTTGAAAAAATGCGTAACCACACCCCCTTACGAAAAAGTCAAAAATTGACTTTTTCCAAAAGTCAACTTTTTTGGCACATTTGGGTTGATCCGAGAGTCCTGATGTGGTTTTGAAAAGTTTCCCGGCGCTCTTTGGCCCAAAAGTATTTTTTGACCGTTTTTGAAATTTTGAAAAAATGCGTAACCACCCCCCCTTACGAAAAAGTCAAAAATTGACTTTTTCCAAAAGTCAACTTTTTTGGCATCTTTGGGTGGTTCCGAGAGTCCTGATGTGATTTTGGAACGTTTCCCGGCGCTCTTTGGCCCAAAAGTATTATTTGACCGTTTTTGAAATTTTGAAAAAATTCGTAACCACCCCCCCTTACGAAAAAGTCAAAAAATGACTTTTTCCAAAAGTCAACTTTTTTGGCTTCTTTGGGTGGTGCCGAGAGTCCTGATGTGATTTTGGAACGTTTCCCGGCGCTCATTGGCCCAAAAGTATTTTTTGACCGTTTTTGGAATTTTGAAAAAATGCGTAACCACCCCCCCTTACGAAAAAGTCAAAAAATGACTTTTTCCAAAAGTGAACTTTTTTGGCATCTTTGGGTGGTTCCGAGAGTCCTGATGTGATTTTGGAATGTTTCCCGGCGCTCTTTGGAACAAAAGTATTTTTTGACCGTTTTTGGAATTTTGAAAAAATGCGTAACCACCCCCCCTTACGAAAAAGTCAAAAATTGACTTTTTCCAAAAGTCAACTTTTTTGGCATCTTTGGGTGGTGCCGAGAGTCCTGATGTGGTTTTGGAACGTTTGCCGGCGCTCTTTGGCCCAAAAGTATTTTTTCACCGTTTTTGAAATTTTGAAAAAATGCGTAACCACCCCCCCTTCCGAAAAAGTCAAAAATGACTTTTTCCAAAAGTCAACATTTTTGGCTTCTTTGGGTGGTGCCGAGAGTCCTGATGTGATTTTGGAATGTTTCCCGGCGCTCATTGGCCCAAAAGTATTTTTTGACCGTTTTTGAAATTTTGAAAAAATGAGTAACCGCCCCCCCTTACGAAAAGGTCAAAAAATGACTTTTTCCAAAAGTCAACTTTTTTGGCACATTTGGGTGGTGCAGAGAGTACTGATGTTGTTTTGTAACGTTTCCCGGCGCTCCTTGGCCCAAAAGTATTTTTTGACCGTTTTTTAAATTTTGAAAAAATGCATAACCACCCCCCCTTACGAAAAAGTCAAAAAATGACTTTTTCCAAAAGTCAACTTTTTTGGCACATTTGAGTGGTGCCGAGAGTCCTGATGTGGTTTTGAAACGTTTCCCGGCGCTCTTTGGCCCAAAAGTATTTTTTTACCGTTTTTGAAATTTTGAAAAAATGCGTAACCACCCCCACTTACGAAAAAGTCAAAATTTGACTTTTTTCAAAAGTCAACTTTTTTGGCACATTTGGGTGGTACAGAGAGTCCTGATGTTGTTTTGGAACGTTTCCCGGCGCTCCTTGGCCCAAAAGTATTTTTTCACCGTTTTTGAAATTTTGAAAAAATGCGTACCCACCCCCCCTTACGAAAAAGTCAAAAAATGACTTTTTCCAAAAGTCAACTTTTTTGGCATCTTTGGGTGGTGCCGAGAGTCCTGATGTGGTTTTGAAAAGTTTCCCGGCGCTCTTTGGCCCAAAAGTATTTTTTGACTGTTTTTTAAATTTTGAAAAAATGCGTAACCACCCCCCCTTACGAAAAAGTCAAAAATTGACTTTTTCCAAAAGTTAACTTTTTTGGCATCTTTGGGTGGTTCCGGGAGTCCTGATGTGATTTTGGAACGTTTCCCGGCGCTCTTTGGCCCAAAAGTATTATTTGACCGTTTTTGAAATTTTGAAAAAATGCGTAACCACCCCCCCTTACGAAAAAGTCAAAAAATGACTTTTTCCAAAAGTCAACTTTTTTGGCATCTTTGGGTGGTTCCGAGAGTCCTGATGTGGTTTTGAAAAGTTTCCCGGCGCTCTTTGGCCCAAAAGTATTTTTTGACCGTTTTTGAAATTTTGAAAAAATGCGTAACCACCCCCCCTTACGAAAATGTCAAAAAATGACTTTTTCCAAAAGTCAACATTTTTGGCTTCTTTGGGTGGTGCCGAGAGTCCTGATGTGATTTTGGAATGTTTCCCGGCGCTCATTGGCCCAAAAGTATTTTTTGACCGTTTTTGAAATTTTGAAAAAATGCGTAACCACCCCCCCTTACGAAAAAGTCAAAAAATGACTTTTTCCAAAAGTCAACTTTTTTGGCATCTTTGGGTGGTTCCGAGAGTCCTGATGTGATTTTGGAATGTTTCCCGGCGCTCTTTGGACCAAAAGTATTTTTTGACCGTTTTTGAAAATTTGAAAAAATGCGTAACCACCCCCCCTTACGAAAAAGTCAGAAATTGACTTTTTCCAAAAGTCAACATTTTTGGCTTCTTTGGGTGGTGCCGAGAGTCCTGATGTGATTTTGGAATGTTTCCCGGCGCTCATTGGCCCAAATGTATTTTTTGACCGTTTTTGAAATTTTGAAAAAATGCGTAACCACCCCCCCTTACGAAAAGGTCAAAAAATGACTTTTTCCAAAAGTCAACTTTTTTGGCACATTTGGGTGGTTCCGAGAGTCTTGATGTGGTTTTGGAACGTTTCCCGGCGCTCCTTGGCCCAAAAGTATTTTTTCACCGTTTTTGAAATTTTCAAAAAATGCGTAACCACCCCCCCTTACGAAAAAGTCAAAAAATGACTTTTTCCAAAAGTCAACTTTTTTGGCATCTTTGGGTGGTTCCGAGAGTCCTGATGTGGTTTTGAAAAGTTTCCCGGCGCTCTTTGGCCCAAAAGTGTTATTTGACCGTTTTTGAAATTTTGAAAAAATGCGTAACCACCCCCCCTTACGAAAAAGTCAAAAAATGACTTTTTCCAAAAGTCAACTTTTTTGGCATCTTTGGGTGGTTCCGAGAGTCCTGATGTGATTTTGGAATGTTTCCCGGCGCTCTTTGGACCAAAAGTATTTTTTCACCGTTTTTGAAATTTTGAAAAAATGCGTAACCACCCCCCCTTACGAAAAAGTCAAAAAATGACTTATTCCAAAAGTCAACTTTTTTGGCATCTTTGGGTGGTTCCGAGAGTCCTGATGTGATTTTGGAATGTTTCCCGGCGCTCTTTGGACCAAAAGTATTTTTTGACCGTTTTTGAAAATTTGAAAAAATGCGTAACCACACCCCCTTACGAAAAAGTCAAAAATTGACTTTTTCCAAAAGTCAACTTTTTTGGCACATTTGGGTTGATCCGAGAGTCCTGATGTGGTTTTGAAAAGTTTCCCGGCGCTCTTTGGCCCAAAAGTATTTTTTGACCGTTTTTGAAATTTTGAAAAAATGCGTAACCACCCCCCCTTACGAAAAAGTCAAAAATTGACTTTTTCCAAAAGTCAACTTTTTTGGCATCTTTGGGTGGTTCCGAGAGTCCTGATGTGATTTTGGAACGTTTCCCGGCGCTCTTTGGCCCAAAAGTATTATTTGACCGTTTTTGAAATTTTGAAAAAATTCGTAACCACCCCCCCTTACGAAAAAGTCAAAAAATGACTTTTTCCAAAAGTCAACTTTTTTGGCTTCTTTGGGTGGTGCCGAGAGTCCTGATGTGATTTTGGAACGTTTCCCGGCGCTCATTGGCCCAAAAGTATTTTTTGACCGTTTTTGGAATTTTGAAAAAATGCGTAACCACCCCCCCTTACGAAAAAGTCAAAAAATGACTTTTTCCAAAAGTGAACTTTTTTGGCATCTTTGGGTGGTTCCGAGAGTCCTGATGTGATTTTGGAATGTTTCCCGGCGCTCTTTGGAACAAAAGTATTTTTTGACCGTTTTTGGAATTTTGAAAAAATGCGTAACCACCCCCCCTTACGAAAAAGTCAAAAATTGACTTTTTCCAAAAGTCAACTTTTTTGGCATCTTTGGGTGGTGCCGAGAGTCCTGATGTGGTTTTGGAACGTTTGCCGGCGCTCTTTGGCCCAAAAGTATTTTTTCACCGTTTTTGAAATTTTGAAAAAATGCGTAACCACCCCCCCTTCCGAAAAAGTCAAAAATGACTTTTTCCAAAAGTCAACTTTTTTGGCACATTTGGGTGGTGCCGAGAGTCCTGATGTGGTTTTGGAACGTTTCCCGGCGCTCCTTGGCCCAAAAGTATTTTTTCACCGTTTTTGAAATTTTGAAAAAATGCGTAACCACCCCCCCTTACGAAAAAGTCAAAAATGGACTTTTTCCAAAAGTCAAATTTTTTGGCACATTTGGGTGGTGCCGAGAGTCCTGATGTGGTTTTGAAACGTTTCCCGGCGCTCCTTGGCCCAAAAGTATTTTTTCACCGTTTTTGAAATTTCGAAAAAATGCGTAACCACCCCTCCTTACGAAAAAGTCAAAAATGGACTTTTTCCAAAAGTCAACTTTTTTGGCACATTTGGGTGGTGCCGAGAGTCCTGATGTGGTTTTGAAACGTTTCCCGGCGCTCCTTGGCCCAAAAGTATTTTTTCACCGTTTTTGAAATTTCGAAAAAATGCGTAACCACCCCCCCTTACGAAAAAGTCAAAAATTTACTTTTTCCAAAAGTCAACTTTTTTGGCATCTTTGGGTGGTTCCGAGCGTCCTGATGTGGTTTTGAAAAGTTTCCCGGCGCTCTTTGGCCCAAAAGTATTTTTTGACCGTTTTTGAAATTTTGAAAAAATGCGTAACCACCCCCCCTTACGAAAAAGTCAAAAATTGACTTTTTCCAAAAGTCAACTTTTTTGGCACATTTGGGTGGTTCCGAGAGTCCTGATGTGGTTTTGGAACGTTTCCCGGCGCTCCTTGGCCCAAAAGTATTTTTTCACCGTTTTTGAAATTTTGAAAAAATGCGTAACCACCCCCCCTTACGAAAAAGTCAAAAAATGACTTTTTCCAAAAGTCAACTTTTTTGGCATCTTTGGGTAGTTCCGAGAGTCCTGATGTGGTTTTGAAAAGTTTCCCGGCGCTCTTTGGCCCAAAAGTATTATTTGACAGTTTTTGAAATTTTGAAAAAATGCGTAACCACCCCCCCTTACGAAAAAGTCAAAAAATGACTGTTTCCAAAAGTCAACTTTTTTGGCTTCTTTGGGTGGTGCCGAAAATCCTGATGTGATTTTGGAACGTTTCCCGGCGCTCCTTGGCCCAAAAGTATTTTTTGACCGTTTTTGAAATTTTGAAAAAATGCGTAACCACCCCCCCCTTACGAAAAAGTCAAAAATTGACTTTTTCCAAAAGTCAACTTTTTTTGGCATCTTTGGGTGGTGCCGAGAGTCCTGATGTGGTTTTGGAACGTTTCCCGGAGCTCCTTGGCCCAAAAGTATTTTTTCACCGTTTTTGAAATTTTGAAAAAATGCGTAACCACCCCCCCTTCCGAAAAAGTCAAAAATGGACTTTTACCAAAAGTCAACTTTTTTGGCACATTTGGGTGGTTCCGAGAGTCCTGATGTGGTTTTGGAACGTTTCCCGGCGCTCCTTGGCCCAAAAGTATTTTTTCACCGTTTTTGAAATTTTGAAAAAATGCGTAACCACCACCCCTTACGAAAAAGTCAAAAATGGACTTTTTCCAAAAGTCAACTTTTATGGCACATTTGGGTGGTTCCGAGAGTCCTGATGTGGTTTTGGAACGTTTCCCGGCGCTCCTTGGCCCAAAAGTATTTTTTGACCGTTTTTGAAATTTTGAAAAAATGCGTAACCACCCCCCCTTACGAAAAAGTCAAAAATGGACTTTTTCCAAAAGTCAACTTTTTTGGCACATTTGGGTGGTTCCGAGAGTCCTGATGTGGTTTTGGAACGTTTCCCGGCGCTCCTTGGCCCAAAAGTATTTTTTGACCGTTTTTGAAATTTTGAAAAAATGCGTAACCACCCCCCCCTTACGAAAAAGTCAAAAATGGACTTTTTCCAAAAATCAACTTTTTTGGCACATTTGGGTGGTTCCGAGAGTCCTGATGTGGTTTTGGAACGTTTCCCGGCGCTCCTTGGCCCAAAAGTATTTTTTCACCGTTTTTGAAATTTTGAAAAAATGCTTAACCACCCCCCCTTACGAAAAAGTCAAAAATGGACTTTTTCCAAAAGTACACTTTTTTGGCACATTTGGGTGGTTCCGAGAGTCCTGATGTGGTTTTGGAACGTTTCCCGGCGCTCCTTTGCCCAAAAGTATTTTTTGACCGTTTTTGAAATTTTGAAAAAATGCGTAACCACCCCCCCTTACGAAAAAGTCAAAAATGTACTTTTTCCAAAAGTCAAATTTTTTGGCACATTTGGGTGGTGCCGAGAGTCCTGATGTGGTTTTGAAACGTTTCCCGGCGCTCCTTGGCCAAAAAGTATTTTTTCACCGTTTTTGAAATTTTGAAAAAATGCGTAACCACCCCCCCTTACGAAAAAGTCAAAAAATGACTTTTTCCAAAAGTCAACTTTTTTGGCATCTTTGGGTGGTTCCGAGAGTCCTGATGTGATTTTGGAATGTTTCCCGGCGCTTTTTGGACCAAAAGTATTTTTTGACCGTTTTTGAAAATTTGAAAAAATGCGTAACCACCCCCCCTTACGAAAAAGTCAAAAATTGACTTTTTCCAAAAGTCAACTTTTTTGGCACATTTGGGTGGATCCGAGAGTCCTGATGTGGTTTTGAAAAGTTTCCCGGCGCTCTTTGGCCCAAAAGTATTTTTTGACCGTTTTTGAAATTTTGAAAAAATGCGTAACCACCCCCCCTTACGAAAAAGTCAAAAAATGATGTTTTCCAAAAGTCAACTTTTTTGGCTTCTTTGGGTGGTGCCGAGAGTCCTGATGTGATTTTGGAACGTTTCCCGGCGCTCCTTGGCCCAAAAGTATTTTTTGACCGTTTTTGAAATTTTGAAAAAATGCGTAACCACCCCCCCTTACGAAAAAGTCAAAAATGGACTTTTTCCAAAAGTCAACTTTTTTGGCATCTTTGGGTGGTGCCGAGAGTCCTGATGTGGTTTTGGAACGTTTCCCGGCGCTCCTTGGCCCAAAAGTATTTTTTCACCGTTTTTGAAATTTTGAAAAAATGCGTAACCACCCCCCCTTACGAAAAAGTCAAAAATGGACTTTTTCCAAAAGTCAACTTTTTTGGATCATTTGGGTGGTTCCGAGAGTCCTGATGTGGTTTTGGAACGTTTCCCGGCGCTCCTTGGCCCAAAAGTATTTTTTGACCGTTTTTGAAATTTTGAAAAAATGCGTAACCACCCCCCCTTACGAAAAAGTCAAAAATGGACTTTTTCCAAAAGTCAACTTTTTTGGCATCTTTGGATGGTTCCGAGAGTCCTGATGTGGTTTTGGAACGTTTCCCGGCGCTACTTGGCCCAAAAGTATTTTTTCACCGTTTTTGAAATTTTGAAAAAATGCGTAACCACCCCCCCTTACGAAAAAGTCAAAAATGGACTTTTTCCAAAAGTCAACTTTTTTGGATCATTTGGGTGGTTCCGAGAGTCCTGATGTGGTTTTGGAACGTTTCCCGGCGCTCCTTGGCCCAAAAGTATTTTTTCACCGTTTGTGAAATTTTGAAAAAATGCGTAACCACCCCCCCTTACGAAAAAGTCAAAAATGGACTTTTTCCAAAAGTCAACTTTTTGGCACATTTGGGTGGTTCCGAGAGTCCTGATGTGGTTTTGGAACGTTTCCCGGCGCTCCTTGGCCCAAAAGTATTTTTTGACCGTTTTTGAAATTTCGAAAAAATGCGTAACCACCCCCCCTTACGAAAAAGTCAAAAATTTACTTTTTCCAAAAGTCAACTTTTTTGGCATCTTTGGGTGGTTCTGAGAGTCCTGATGTGGTTTTGAAAAGTTTCCCGGCGCTCCTTGGCCCAAAAGTATTTTTTCACCGTTTTTGAAATTTTGAAAAAATGCGTAACCACCCCCCCTTACGAAAAAGTCAAAAATGTACTTTTTCCAAAAGTCAACTTTTATGGCACATTTGGGTGGTTCCGAGAGTCCTGATGTGGTTTTGGAACGTTTCCCGGCGCTCCTTGGCCCAAAAGTATTTTTTGACCGTTTTTGAAATTTTGAAAAAATGCGTAACCACCCCCCCTTACGAAAAAGTCAAAAATTGATTTTTTCCAAAAGTCAACTTTTTTGGCACATTTGGGTGGTTCCGAGAGTCCTGATGTGGTTTTGGAACGTTTCCCGGCGCTCCTTGGCCCAAAAGTATTTTTTGACCGTTTTTGAAATTTTGAAAAAATGCGTAACCACCCCCCCTTACGAAAAAGTCAAAAATGGACTTTTTCCAAAAGTCAACTTTTTTGGCATCTTTGGGTGGTTCCGAGAGTCCTGATGTGATTTTGGAATGTTTCCCGGCGCTTTTTGGACCAAAAGTATTTTTTGACCGTTTTTGAAAATTTGAAAAAATGCGTAACCACCCCCCCTTACGAAAAAGTCAAAAATTGACTTTTTCCAAAAGTCAACTTTTTTGGCACATTTGGGTGGATCCGAGAGTCCTGATGTGGTTTTGAAAAGTTTCCCGGCGCTCTTTGGCCCAAAAGTATTTTTTGACCGTTTTTGAAATTTTGAAAAAATGCGTAACCACCCCCCCTTACGAAAAAGTCAAAAAATGATGTTTTCCAAAAGTCAACTTTTTTGGCTTCTTTGGGTGGTGCCGAGAGTCCTGATGTGATTTTGGAACGTTTCCCGGCGCTCCTTGGCCCAAAAGTATTTTTTGACCGTTTTTGAAATTTTGAAAAAATGCGTAACAACCCCCCCTTACGAAAAAGTCAAAAATGGACTTTTTCCAAAAGTCAACTTTTTTGGCATCTTTGGGTGGTGCCGAGAGTCCTGATGTGGTTTTGGAACGTTTCCCGGCGCTCCTTGGCCCAAAAGTATTTTTTCACCGTTTTTGAAATTTTGAAAAAATGCGTAACCACCCCCCCTTACGAAAAAGTCAAAAATGGACTTTTTCCAAAAGTCAACTTTTTTGGATCATTTGGGTGGTTCCGAGAGTCCTGATGTGGTTTTGGAACGTTTCCCGGCGCTCCTTGGCCCAAAAGTATTTTTTGACCGTTTTTGAAATTTTGAAAAAATGCGTAACCACCCCCCCTTACGAAAAAGTCAAAAATGGACTTTTTCCAAAAGTCAACTTTTTTGGCATCTTTGGATGGTTCCGAGAGTCCTGATGTGGTTTTGGAACGTTTCCCGGCGCTACTTGGCCCAAAAGTATTTTTTCACCGTTTTTGAAATTTTGAAAAAATGCGTAACCACCCCCCCTTACGAAAAAGTCAAAAATGGACTTTTTCCAAAAGTCAACTTTTTTGGATCATTTGGGTGGTTCCGAGAGTCCTGATGTGGTTTTGGAACGTTTCCCGGCGCTCCTTGGCCCAAAAGTATTTTTTCACCGTTTTTGAAATTTTGAAAAAATGCGTAACCACCCCCTCTTACGAAAAAGTCAAAAATGGACTTTTTCCAAAAGTCAACTTTTTGGCACATTTGGGTGGTTCCGAGAGTCCTGATGTGGTTTTGGAACGTTTCCCGGCGCTCCTTGGCCCAAAAGTATTTTTTCACCGTTTTTGAAATTTTGAAAAAATGCGTAACCACCCCCCCTTACGAAAAAGTCAAAAATGTACTTTTTCCAAAAGTCAAATTTTTTGGCACATTTGGGTGGTGCCGAGAGTCCTGATGTGATTTTGGAATGTTTCCCGGCTCTCTTTGGACCAAAAGTATTTTTTGACCGTTTTTGAAAATTTGAAAAAATGCGTAACCACCCCCCCTTACGAAAAAGTAAAAAATTGACTTTTTCCAAAAGTCAACTTTTATGGCACATTTGGGTGGTTCCGAGAGTCCTGATGTGGTTTTGGAACGTTTCCCGGCGCTCCTTGGCCCAAAAGTATTTTTTGACCGTTTTTGAAATTTTGAAAAAATGCGTAACCACCCCCCCTTACGAAAAAGTCAAAAATTGACTTTTTCCAAAAGTCAACTTTTATGGCACATTTGGGTGGTTCCGAGAGTCCTGATGTGGTTTTGGAACGTTTCCCGGCGCTCCTTGGCCCAAAAGTATTTTTTGACCGTTTTTGAAATTTTGAAAAAATGCGTAACCACCCCCCCTTACGAAAAAGTCAAAAATGGACTTTTTCCAAAAGTCAACTTTTTTGGCACATTTGGGTGGTTCCGAGAGTCCTGATGTGGTTTTGGAACGTTTCCCGGCGCTCCTTGGCCCAAAAGTATTTTTTCACCGTTTTTGAAATTTTGAAAAAATGCGTAACCACCCCCCCTTACGAAAAAGTCAAAAATGGACTTTTTCCAAAAGTCTACTTTTTTGGCACATTTGGGTGGTTCCGAGAGTCCTGATGTGGTTTTGGAACGTTTCCCGGCGCTCCTTGGCCCAAAAGTATTTTTTCACCGTTTTTGAAATTTTGAAAAAATGCGTAACCACCCCCCCTTACGAAAAAGTCAAAAAATGTCTTTTTCCAAAAGTCAACTTTTTTGGCACATTTGGGTGGTGCCGAGCGTCCTGATGTGGTTTTGGAACGTTTCCCGGCGCTCCTTGGCCCAAAAGTATTTTTTGACCGTTTTTGAAATTTTGAAAAAATCCGTAACCACCCCCCCTTACGAAAAAGTCAAAAATTGACTTTTTCCAAAAGTCAAAAATTGACTTTTTCCAAAAGTCAACTTTTTTGGCACATTTGGGTGGATCCGAGAGTCCTGATGTGGTTTTGAAAAAAATTCCCGGCGCTCTTTGGCCCAAAAGTATTTTTTGACCGTTTTTGAAATTTTGAAAAAATGCGTAACCACCCCCCCCCTTACGAAAAAGTCAAAAATTGACTTTTTCCAAAAGTCAACTTTTTTGGCACATTTGGGTGGTTCCGAGAGTCCTGATGTGGTTTTGGAACGTTTCCCGGCGCTCCTTGGCCCAAAAGTATTTTTTCACCGTTTTTGAAATTTTGAAAAAATGCGTAACCACCCCCCTTACGAAAAAGTCAAAAAATGACTTTTTCCAAAAGTCAACTTTTTTGGCATCTTTGGGTGGTTCCGAGAGTCCTGATGTGGTTTTGAAAAGTTTCCCGGCGCTCTTTGGCCCAAAAGTATTTTTTGACCGTTTTTGAAATTTTGAAAAAATGCGTAACCACCCCCCCTTACGAAAAAGTCAAAAATTGACTTTTTCCAAAAGTCAACTTTTTTGGCATCTTTGGGTGGTTCCGGGAGTCCTGATGTGATTTTGGAACGTTTCCCGGCGCTCTTTGGCCCAAAAGTATTATTTGACCGTTTTTTGAAATTTTGAAAAAATGCGTAACCACCCCCCCTTACGAAAAAGTCAAAAAATGACTTTTTCCAAAAGTCAACTTTTTTGGCTTCTTTGGGTGGTGCCGAGAGTCCTGATGTGATTTTGGAACGTTTCCCGGCGCTCCTTGGCCCAAAAGTATTTTTTGACCGTTTTTGAAATTTTGAAAAAATGCGTAACCACCCCCCCTTACGAAAAAGTCAAAAATGGACTTTTTCCAAAAGTCAACTTTTTTGGCACATTTGGGTGGTTCCGAAAGTCCTGATGTGGTTTTGGAACGTTTCCCGGCGCTCCTTGGCCCAAAAGTATTTTTTCACCGTTTTTGAAATTTTGAAAAAATGCGTAACCACCCCCCCTTACGAAAAAGTCAAAAATGTACTTTTTCCAAAAGTCAAATTTTTTGGCACATTTGGGTGGTTCCTAGAGTCCTGATGTGGTTTTGGAACGTTTCCCGGCGCTCCTTGGCCCAAAAGTATTTTTTCACCGTTTTTGAAATTTTGAAAAAATGCGTAACCACCCCCCCTTACGAAAAAGTCAAAAATGTACTTTTTCCAA
The DNA here is from genome assembly GCF_030265065.1 of Corythoichthys intestinalis. Classification (NCBI taxonomy): domain Eukaryota; kingdom Metazoa; phylum Chordata; class Actinopteri; order Syngnathiformes; family Syngnathidae; genus Corythoichthys; species Corythoichthys intestinalis. The sequence continues at coordinate 39,321,875 of NC_080403.1, read as the reverse complement.
AAGTCAAATTTTTTGGCACATTTGGGTGGTGCCGGGAGTCCTGATGTGATTTTGGAACGTTTCCCGGCGCTCTTTGGCCCAAAAGTATTATTTGACCGTTTTTGAAAATTTGAAAAAATGCTTAACCACCCCCCCTTACGAAAAAGTCAAAAAATGTCTTTTTCCAAAAGTCAACTTTTTTGGCACATTTGGGTGGTTCCGAGAGTCCTGATGTGGTTTTGGAACGTTTCCCGGCGCTCCTTGGCCCAAAAGTATTTTTTCACCGTTTTTGAAATTTTGAAAAAATGCGTAACCACCCCCCTTACGAAAAAGTCAAAAAATGACTTTTTCCAAAAGTCAACTTTTTTGGCATCTTTGGGTGGTTCCGGGAGTCCTGATGTGGTTTTGAAAAGTTTCCCGGCGCTCTTTGGCCCAAAAGTATTATTTGACCGTTTTTTGAAATTTTGAAAAAATGCGTAACCACCCCCCCTTACGAAAAAGTCAAAAAATGACTTTTTCCAAAAGTCAACTTTTTTGGCTTCTTTGGGTGGTGCCGAGAGTCCTGATGTGATTTTGGAACGTTTCCCGGCGCTCCTTGGCCCAAAAGTATTTTTTGACCGTTTTTGAAATTTTGAAAAAATGCGTAACCACCCCCCCTTACGAAAAAGTCAAAAATGGACTTTTTCCAAAAGTCAACTTTTTTGGCACATTTGGGTGGTTCCGAAAGTCCTGATGTGGTTTTGGAACGTTTCCCGGCGCTCCTTGGCCCAAAAGTATTTTTTCACCGTTTTTGAAATTTTGAAAAAATGCGTAACCACCCCCCCTTACGAAAAAGTCAAAAATGTACTTTTTCCAAAAGTCAAATTTTTTGGCACATTTGGGTGGTTCCTAGAGTCCTGATGTGGTTTTGGAACGTTTCCCGGCGCTCCTTGGCCCAAAAGTATTTTTTCACCGTTTTTGAAATTTTGAAAAAATGCGTAACCACCCCCCCTTACGAAAAAGTCAAAAATGTACTTTTTCCAAAAGTCAAATTTTTTGGCACATTTGGGTGGTTCCGAGAGTCCTGATGTGGTTTTGGAACGTTTCCCGGCGCTCCTTGGCCCAAAAGTATTTTTTCACCGTTTTTGAAATTTTGAAAAAATGCGTAACCACCCCCCTTACGAAAAAGTCAAAAAATGACTTTTTCCAAAAGTCAACTTTTTTGGCATCTTTGGGTGGTTCCGGGAGTCCTGATGTGGTTTTGAAAAGTTTCCCGGCGCTCTTTGGCCCAAAAGTATTATTTGACCGTTTTTTGAAATTTTGAAAAAATGCGTAACCACCCCCCCTTACGAAAAAGTCAAAAAATGACTTTTTCCAAAAGTCAACTTTTTTGGCTTCTTTGGGTGGTGCCGAGAGTCCTGATGTGATTTTGGAACGTTTCCCGGCGCTCCTTGGCCCAAAAGTATTTTTTGACCGTTTTTGAAATTTTGAAAAAATGCGTAACCACCCCCCGTTACGAAAAAGTCAAAAATTGACTTTTTCCAAAAGTCAACTTTTATGGCACATTTGGGTGGTTCCGAGAGTCCTGATGTGGATTTGGAACGTTTCCCGGCGCTCCTTGGCCCAAAAGTATTTTTTGACCGTTTTTGAAATTTTGAAAAAATGCGTAACCACCCCCCCTTACGAAAAAGTCAAAAATGGACTTTTTCCAAAAGTCAACTTTTTTGGCACATTTGGGTGGTTCCGAAAGTCCTGATGTGGTTTTGGAACGTTTCCCGGCGCTCCTTGGCCCAAAAGTATTTATTCACCGTTTTTGAAATTTTGAAAAAATGCGTAACCACCCCCCCTTACGAAAAGTCAAAAATGGACTTTTTCCAAAAGTCAACTTTTTTGGCATCTTTGGGTGGTTCCGAGAGTCCTGATGTGATTTTGGAATGTTTCCCGGCGCTCTTTGGACCAAAAGTATTTTTTGACCGTTTTTGAAAATTTGAAAAAATGCATAACCACCCCCCCTTACGAAAAAGTCAAAAATTGACTTTTTCCAAAAGTCAACTTTTTTGGCACATTTGGGTGGATCCGAGAGTCCTGATGTGGTTTTGAAACGTTTCCCGGCGCTCTTTGGCCCAAAAGTATTTTTTGACCGTTTTTGAAATTTTGAAAAAATGCGTAACCACCCCCCCTTACGAAAAAGTCAAAAAATGACTTTTTCCAAAAGTCAACTTTTTTGGAACATTTGGGTGGTGCCGAGCGTCCTGATGTGGTTTTGGAACGTTTCCCGGCGCTCCTTGGCCCAAAAGTATTTTTTCACAGTTTTTGAAATTTTAAAAAAATGCGTAACCACCCCCCCTTACGAAAAAGTCAAAAATTGACTTTTTCCAAAAGTCAACTTTTTTGGCATCTTTGGGTGGTGCCGAGCGTCCTGATGTGGTTTTCGAACGTTTCCCGGCGCTCCTTGGCCCAAAAGTATTTTTTCACCGTTTTTGAAATTTTGTAAAAATGCGTAACCACCCCACCTTAAGAAAAAGTCAAAAATTTACTTTTTCCAAAAGTCAACTTTTTTGGCACATTTGGGTGGTTCCGAGAGTCCTGATGTGGTTTTGGAACGTTTCCCGGCGCTCCTTGGCCCAAAAGTATTTTTTCACCGTTTTTGAAATTTTGAAAAAATGCGCAACCACCCCCCCTTACGAAAAAGTCAGAAATGTACTTTTTCCAAAAGTCAAATTTTTGGCACATTTGGGTGGTGCCGAGAGTCCTGATGTGGTTTTGAAACGTTTCCCGGCGCTCTTTGGCCCAAAAGTATTTTTTGACAGTTTTTGAAATTTTGAAAAAATGCGTAACCACCCCCCCTTACGAAAAAGTCAAAAATTGACTTTTTCCAAAAGTCAACTTTTTTGATATCTTCGGGTGGTTCCGAGAGTCCTGATGTGATTTTGGAATGTTTCCCGGCGCTCTTTGGCCCAAAAGTATTTTTTGACCGTTTTTTAAATTTTGCAAAAATGCGTAACCACCCCTCCTTACGAAAAAGTCAAAAAATGACTTTTTCCAAAAGTCAACTTTTTTGGCACATTTGGGTGGTGCCGAGAGTCTTGATGTGATTTTGAAACGTTTCCCGGCGCTCTTTGGCCCAAAAGTATTTTTTGACCGTTTTTGAAATTTTGAAAAAATGCGTAACCACCCCCACTTACGAAAAAGTCAAAATTTGACTTTTTTCAAAAGTCAACTTTTTTGGCACATTTGGGTGGTGCAGAGAGTCCTGATGTTGTTTTGTAACGTTTCCCGGCGCTCCTTGGCCCAAAAGTATTTTTTCACCGTTTTTGAAATTTTGAAAAAATGCGTAACCACCCCCCCTTACGAAAAAGTCAGAAATGTACTTTTTCCAAAAGTCAACTTTTTTGGCACATTTGGGTGGTGCCGAGAGTCCTGATGTGGTTTTGAAACGTTTCCCGGCGCTCTTTGGCCCAAAAGTATTTTTCGACAGTTTTTGAAATTTTGAAAAAATGCGTAACCACCCCCCCTTACGAAAAAGTCAAAAATTGACTTTTTCCAAAAGTCAACTTTTTTGATATCTTCGGGTGGTTCCGAGAGTCCTGATGTGATTTTGGAATGTTTCCCGGCGCTCTTTGGCCCAAAAGTATTTTTTGACAGTTTTTTTAAATTTTGCAAAATCGCGTAACCACCCCTCCTTACGAAAAAGTCAAAAAATGACTTTTTCCAAAAGTCAACTTTTTTGGCACATTTGGGTGGTGCCGAGAGTCTTGATGTGGTTTTGAAACGTTTCCCGGTGCTCTTTGGCCCAAAAGTATTTTTTGACCGTTTTTGAAATTTTGAAAAAATGCGTAACCACCCCCACTTACGAAAAAGTCAAAATTTGACTTTTTTCAAAAGTCAACTTTTTTGGCTTCTTTGGGTGGTGCCGAGAGTCCTGATGTGATTTTGGAACGTTTCCCGGCGCTCCTTGGCCCAAAAGTATTTTTTGACCGTTTTTGAAATTTTGAAAAAATGCGTAACCACCCCCCCCTTACGAAAAAGTCAAAAATTGACTTTTTCCAACAGTCAACATTTTTGGCTTCTTTGGGTGGTGCCGAGAGTCCTGATGTGATTTTGGAACGTTTCCCGGCGCTCATTGGCCCAAAAGTATTTTTTGACCGTTTTTGAAATTTTGAAAAAATGCGTAACCACCCCCCCTTAAGAAAAAGTCAAAAAATGACTTTTTCCAAAAGTCAACTTTTTGGGCATCTTTGGGTGGTTCCGAGCGTCCTGATGTGGTTTTGGAACGTTTCCCGGCGCTCCTTGGCCCAAAAGTATTTTTTCACCGTTTTTGAAATTTTGAAAAAATGCGTAACCACCCCCCCTTCCGAAAAAGTCAAAAATGGACTTTTTCCAAAAGTCAACTTTTTTGGCACATTTGGGTGGTTCCGAGAGTCCTGATGTGGTTTTGGAACGTTTCCCGGCGCTCCTTGGCCCAAAAGTATTTTTTGACCGTTTTTGAAATTTTGAAAAAATGCGTAACCACCCCCCCCTTACGAAAAAGTCAAAAATTGACTTTTTCCAACAGTCAACATTTTTGGCTTCTTTGGGTGGTGCCGAGAGTCCTGATGTGATTTTGGAACGTTTCCCGGCGCTCATTGGCCCAAAAGTATTTTTTGACCGTTTTTGAAATTTTGAAAAAATGCGTAACCACCCCCCCTTACGAAAAAGTCAAAAAATGACTTTTTCCAAAAGTCAACTTTTTGGGCATCTTTGGGTGGTTCCGAGCGTCCTGATGTGGTTTTGGAACGTTTCCCGGCACTCCTTGGCCCAAAAGTATTTTTTCACCGTTTTTGAAATTTTGAAAAAATGCGTAACCACCCCCCCTTCCGAAAAAGTCAAAAATGGACTTTTTCCAAAAGTCAACTTTTTTGGCACATTTGGGTTGTTCCGAGAGTCCTGATGTGGTTTTGGAACGTTTCCCGGCGCTCCTTGGCCCAAAAGTATTTTTTCACCGTTTTTGAAATTTTGAAAAAATGCGTAACCACCCCCCCTTACGAAAAAGTCAAAAATGGACTTTTTCCAAAAGTCAACTTTTATGGCACATTTGGGTGGTTCCGAGAGTCCTGATGTGGTTTTGGAACGTTTCCCGGCGCTCCTTGGCCCAAAAGTATTTTTTGACAGTTTTTGAAATTTTGAAAAAATGCGTAACCACCCCCCCCCCCCCCTTACGAAAAAGTCAAAAATGGACTTTTTCCAAAAGTCAACTTTTTTGGCACATTTGGGTGGTTCCGAGAGTCCTGATGTGGTTTTGGAACGTTTCCCGGCGCTCCTTGGCCCAAAAGTATTTTTTCACCGTTTTTGAAATTTTGAAAAAATGCGTAACCACCCCCCCTTACGAAAAAGTCAAAAATGGACTTTTTCCAAAAGTCAACTTTTTTGGCACATTTGGGTGGTGCCGAGAGTCCTGATGTGGTTTTGGAATGTTTCCCGGCGCTCTTTGGCCCAAAAGTATTTTTTGACCGTTTTTTAAATTTTGCAAAAATGCGTAACCACCCCCACTTACGAAAAAGTCAAAAAATGACTTTTTTCAAAAGTCAACTTTTTTGGCACATTTGGGTGGTGCAGAGAGTCCTGATGTTGTTTTGGAACGTTTCCCGGCGCTCCTTGGCCCAAAAGTATTTTTTGACCGTTTTTGAAATTTTGAAAAAATGCGTAACCACCCCCCCCTTACGAAAAAGTCAAAAAATGTCTTTTTCCAAAAGTCAACTTTTTTGGTACATTTGGGTGGTGCCGAGCGTCCTGATGTGGTTTTGGAACGTTTCCCGGCGCTCTTAGGCCCCAAAGTATTATTTGACCGTTTTTGAAATGTTGAAAAAATGCGTAACCACCCCCCTTACGAAAAAGTCAAAAAATGACTTTTTCCAAAAGTCAACTTTTTTGGCTTCTTTGGGTGGTGCCGAGAGTCCTGATGTGATTTTGGAACGTTTCCCGGCGCTCCTTGGCCCAAAAGTATTTTTTGACCGTTTTTGAAATTTTGAAAAAATGCGTAACCACCCCCCCTTACGAAAAAGTCAAAAATTGACTTTTTCCAACAGTCAACATTTTTGGCTTCTTTGGGTGGTGCCGAGAGTCCTGATGTGATTTTGGAACGTTTCCCGGCGCTCATTGGCCCAAAAGTATTTTTTGACCGTTTTTGAAATTTTGAAAAAATGCGTAACCACCCCCCCTTACGAAAAAGTCAAAAAATGACTTTTTCCAAAAGTCAACTTTTTGGGCATCTTTGGGTGGTTCCGAGAGTCCTGATGTGATTTTGGAATGTTTCCCGGTGCTCTTTGGACCAAAAGTATTTTTTGACCGTTTTTGAAATTTTGAAACAATGTCTAACCACCCCCCCTTACGAAAAAGTCAAAAAATGATTTTTTCCAAAAGTCAACTTTTTTGGCACATTTGGTTGGTGCCGAGCGTCCTGATGTGGTTTTGGAACGTTTCCCGGCGCTCCTTGGCCCAAAAGTATTTTTTCACCGTTTTTGAAATTTTGAAACAATGTGTAACCACCCCCCCTTACGAAAAAGTCAAAAATTGACTTTTTCCAAAAGTCAACATTTTTGGCTTCTTTGGGTGGTGCCGAGAGTCCTGATGTGATTTTGGAATGTTTCCCGGCGCTCTTTGGCCCAAAAGTATTTTTTGACCGTTTTTGAAATTTTGAAAAAATGCGTAACCACCCCCACTTACGAAAAAGTCAAAATTTGACTTTTTTCAAAAGTCAACTTTTTTGGCACATTTGGGTGGTGCAGAGAGTCCTGATGTTGTTTTGTAACATTTCCCGGCGCTCCTTGGCCCAAAAGTATTTTTTGACCGTTTTTGAAATTTTGAAAAAATGCGTAACCACCCCCCCCTTACGAAAAAGTCAAAAAATGTCTTTTTCCAAAAGTCAACTTTTTTGGCACATTTGGGTGGTGCCAAGCGTCCTGATGTGGTTTTGGAACGTTTCCCGGCGCTCCTTGGCCCAAAAGTATTTTTTGACCGTTTTTGAAATGTTGAAAAAATGCGTAACCACCCCCCCTTACGAAAAAGTCAAAAAATGACTTTTTCCAAAAGTCAACTTTTTTGGCTTCTTTGGGTGGTGCCGAGAGTCCTGATGTGATTTTGGAACGTTTCCCGGCGCTCATTGGCCCAAAAGTATTTTTTGACCGTTTTTGAAATTTTGAAAAAATGCGTAACCACCCCCCCTTACGAAAAAGTCAAAAATTGACTTTTTCCAACAGTCAACATTTTTGGCTTCTTTGGGTGGTGCCGAGAGTCCTGATGTGATTTTGGAACGTTTCCCGGCGCTCATTGGCCCAAAAGTATTTTTTGACCGTTTTTGAAATTTTGAAAAAATGCGTAACCACCCCCCCTTACGAAAAAGTCAAAAAATGACTTTTCCCAAAAGTCAACTTTTTTGATATCTTCGGGTGGTTCCGAGAGTCCTGATGTGATTTTGGAATGTTTCCCGGCGCTCTTTGGCCCAAAAGTATTTTTTGACAGTTTTTTTAAATTTTGCAAAATCGCGTAACCACCCCTCCTTACGAAAAAGTCAAAAAATGACTTTTTCCAAAAGTCAACTTTTTTGGCACATTTGGGTGGTGCCGAGAGTCTTGATGTGGTTTTGAAACGTTTCCCGGTGCTCTTTGGCCCAAAAGTATTTTTTGACCGTTTTTGAAATTTTGAAAAAATGCGTAACCACCCCCACTTACGAAAAAGTCAAAATTTGACTTTTTTCAAAAGTCAACTTTTTTGGCACATTTGGGTGGTGCAGAGAGTCCTGATGTTGTTTTGTAACGTTTCCCGGCGCTCCTTGGCCCAAAAGTATTTTTTGACCGTTTTTGAAATGTTGAAAAAATGCGTAACCACCCCCCCTTACGAAAAAGTCAAAAAATGACTTTTTCCAAAAGTCAACTTTTTTGGCTTCTTTGGGTGGTGCCGAGAGTCCTGATGTGATTTTGGAACGTTTCCCGGCGCTCCTTGGCCCAAAAGTATTTTTTGACCGTTTTTGAAATTTTGAAAAAATGCGTAACCACCCCCCCCTTACGAAAAAGTCAAAAATTGACTTTTTCCAACAGTCAACATTTTTGGCTTCTTTGGGTGGTGCCGAGAGTCCTGATGTGATTTTGGAACGTTTCCCGGCGCTCATTGGCCCAAAAGTATTTTTTGACCGTTTTTGAAATTTTGAAAAAATGCGTAACCACCCCCCCTTAAGAAAAAGTCAAAAAATGACTTTTTCCAAAAGTCAACTTTTTGGGCATCTTTGGGTGGTTCCGAGCGTCCTGATGTGGTTTTGGAACGTTTCCCGGCGCTCCTTGGCCCAAAAGTATTTTTTCACCGTTTTTGAAATTTTGAAAAAATGCGTAACCACCCCCCCTTCCGAAAAAGTCAAAAATGGACTTTTTCCAAAAGTCAACTTTTTTGGCACATTTGGGTGGTTCCGAGAGTCCTGATGTGGTTTTGGAACGTTTCCCGGCGCTCCTTGGCCCAAAAGTATTTTTTGACCGTTTTTGAAATTTTGAAAAAATGCGTAACCACCCCCCCCTTACGAAAAAGTCAAAAATTGACTTTTTCCAACAGTCAACATTTTTGGCTTCTTTGGGTGGTGCCGAGAGTCCTGATGTGATTTTGGAACGTTTCCCGGCGCTCATTGGCCCAAAAGTATTTTTTGACCGTTTTTGAAATTTTGAAAAAATGCGTAACCACCCCCCCTTACGAAAAAGTCAAAAAATGACTTTTTCCAAAAGTCAACTTTTTGGGCATCTTTGGGTGGTTCCGAGCGTCCTGATGTGGTTTTGGAACGTTTCCCGGCACTCCTTGGCCCAAAAGTATTTTTTCACCGTTTTTGAAATTTTGAAAAAATGCGTAACCACCCCCCCTTCCGAAAAAGTCAAAAATGGACTTTTTCCAAAAGTCAACTTTTTTGGCACATTTGGGTTGTTCCGAGAGTCCTGATGTGGTTTTGGAACGTTTCCCGGCGCTCCTTGGCCCAAAAGTATTTTTTCACCGTTTTTGAAATTTTGAAAAAATGCGTAACCACCCCCCCTTACGAAAAAGTCAAAAATGGACTTTTTCCAAAAGTCAACTTTTATGGCACATTTGGGTGGTTCCGAGAGTCCTGATGTGGTTTTGGAACGTTTCCCGGCGCTCCTTGGCCCAAAAGTATTTTTTGACAGTTTTTGAAATTTTGAAAAAATGCGTAACCACCCCCCCCCCCCTTACGAAAAAGTCAAAAATGGACTTTTTCCAAAAGTCAACTTTTTTGGCACATTTGGGTGGTTCCGAGAGTCCTGATGTGGTTTTGGAACGTTTCCCGGCGCTCCTTGGCCCAAAAGTATTTTTTCACCGTTTTTGAAATTTTGAAAAAATGCGTAACCACCCCCCCTTACGAAAAAGTCAAAAATGGACTTTTTCCAAAAGTCAACTTTTTTGGCACATTTGGGTGGTGCCGAGAGTCCTGATGTGGTTTTGGAATGTTTCCCGGCGCTCTTTGGCCCAAAAGTATTTTTTGACCGTTTTTTAAATTTTGCAAAAATGCGTAACCACCCCCACTTACGAAAAAGTCAAAAAATGACTTTTTTCAAAAGTCAACTTTTTTGGCACATTTGGGTGGTGCAGAGAGTCCTGATGTTGTTTTGGAACGTTTCCCGGCGCTCCTTGGCCCAAAAGTATTTTTTGACCGTTTTTGAAATTTTGAAAAAATGCGTAACCACCCCCCCCTTACGAAAAAGTCAAAAAATGTCTTTTTCCAAAAGTCAACTTTTTTGGTACATTTGGGTGGTGCCGAGCGTCCTGATGTGGTTTTGGAACGTTTCCCGGCGCTCTTAGGCCCCAAAGTATTATTTGACCGTTTTTGAAATGTTGAAAAAATGCGTAACCACCCCCCTTACGAAAAAGTCAAAAAATGACTTTTTCCAAAAGTCAACTTTTTTGGCTTCTTTGGGTGGTGCCGAGAGTCCTGATGTGATTTTGGAACGTCTCCCGGCGCTCCTTGGCCCAAAAGTATTTTTTGAACGTTTTTGAAATTTTGAAAAAATGCGTAACCACCCCCCCTTACGAAAAAGTCAAAAATTGACTTTTTCCAACAGTCAACATTTTTGGCTTCTTTGGGTGGTGCCGAGAGTCCTGATGTGATTTTGGAACGTTTCCCGGCGCTCATTGGCCCAAAAGTATTTTTTGACCGTTTTTGAAATTTTGAAAAAATGCGTAACCACCCCCCCTTACGAAAAAGTCAAAAAATGACTTTTTCCAAAAGTCAACTTTTTGGGCATCTTTGGGTGGTTCCGAGAGTCCTGATGTGATTTTGGAATGTTTCCCGGTGCTCTTTGGACCAAAAGTATTTTTTGACCGTTTTTGAAATTTTGAAACAATGTCTAACCACCCCCCCTTACGAAAAAGTCAAAAAATGATTTTTTCCAAAAGTCAACTTTTTTGGCACATTTGGGTGGTGCCGAGCGTCCTGATGTGGTTTTGGAACGTTTCCCGGCGCTCCTTGGCCCAAAAGTATTTTTTCACCGTTTTTTAAATTTTGAAACAATGTGTAACCACCCCCCCTTACGAAAAAGTCAAAAATTGACTTTTTCCAAAAGTCAACATTTTTGGCTTCTTTGGGTGGTGCCGAGAGTCCTGATGTGATTTTGGAATGTTTCCCGGCGCTCTTTGGCCCAAAAGTATTTTTTGACCGTTTTTGAAATTTTGAAAAAATGCGTAACCACCCCCACTTACGAAAAAGTCAAAATTTGACTTTTTTCAAAAGTCAACTTTTTTGGCACATTTGGGTGGTGCAGAGAGTCCTGATGTTGTTTTGTAACATTTCCCGGCGCTCCTTGGCCCAAAAGTATTTTTTGACCGTTTTTGAAATTTTGAAAAAATGCGTAACCACCCCCCCTTACGAAAAAGTCAAAAAATGTCTTTTTCCAAAAGTCAACTTTTTTGGCACATTTGGGTGGTGCCAAGCGTCCTGATGTGGTTTTGGAACGTTTCCCGGCGCTCCTTGGCCCAAAAGTATTTTTTGACCGTTTTTGAAATGTTGAAAAAATGCGTAACCACCCCCCCTTACGAAAAAGTCAAAAAATGACTTTTTCCAAAAGTCAACTTTTTTGGCTTCTTTGGGTGGTGCCGAGAGTCCTGATGTGATTTTGGAACGTTTCCCGGCGCTCATTGGCCCAAAAGTATTTTTTGACCGTTTTTGAAATTTTGAAAAAATGCGTAACCACCCCCCCTTACGAAAAAGTCAAAAATTGACTTTTTCCAACAGTCAACATTTTTGGCTTCTTTGGGTGGTGCCGAGAGTCCTGATGTGATTTTGGAACGTTTCCCGGCGCTCATTGGCCCAAAAGTATTTTTTGACCGTTTTTGAAATTTTGAAAAAATGCGTAACCACCCCCCCTTACGAAAAAGTCAAAAAATGACTTTTCCCAAAAGTCAACTTTTTGGGCATCTTTGGGTGGTTCCGAGAGTCCTGATGTGATTTTGGAATGTTTCCCGGCGCTCTTTGGACCAAAAGTATTTTTTGACCGTTTTTGAAATTTTGAAACAATGTCTAACCACCCCCCCTTACGAAAAAGTCAAAAAATGACTTTTTCCAAAAGTCAACTTTTTTGGCACATTTGGGTGGTGCCGAGCGTCCTGATGTGGTTTTGGAACGTTTCCCGGCGCTCCTTGGCCCAAAAGTATTTTTTCACCGTTTTTGAAATTTTGAAAAAATGCGTAACCACCCCCCCTTCCGAAAAAGTCAAAAATGGACTTTTTCCAAAAGTCAACTTTTTTGGCACATTTGGGTGGTGCCGAGAGTCCTGATGTGGTTTTGAAACGTTTCCCGGCGCTCTTTGGCCCAAAAGTATTTTTTGACCGTTTTTTAAATTTTGAAAAAATGCGTAACCACCCCCCCTTACGAAAAAGTCAAAAAATGTCTTTTTCCAAAAGTCAACTTTTTTGGCACATTTGGGTGGTGCCGAGCTTCCTGATGTGGTTTTGGAACGTTTCACGGCGCTCCTTGGCCCAAAAGTATTTTTTGACCGTTTTTGAAATTTTGAAAAAATCCGTAACCACCCCCCCTTACGAAAAAGTCAAAAATTGACTTTTTCCAACAGTCAACTTTTTTGGCTTCTTTGGGTGGTTCCGAGAGTCCTGATGTGATTTTGGAACGTTTCCCGGCGCTCCTTGGCCCAAAAGTATTTTTTGACCGTTTTTGAAATTTTGAAAAAATCCGTAACCACCCCCCCTTACGAAAAAGTCAAAAATTTACTTTTTCCAAAAGTCAACATTTTTGGCTTCTTTGGGTGGTTCCGAGAGTCCTGATGTGATTTTGGAACGTTTCCCGGCGCTCCTTGGCCCAAAAGTATTTTTTGACTGTTTTTGAAATTTTGAAAAAATGCGTAACCACCCCCCCTTACGAAAAAGTCAAAAAATGACTTTTTCCAAAAGTCAACTATTTTGGCATCTTTGGGTGGTTCCGAGAGTCCTGATGTGATTTTGGAATGTTTCCCGGCGCTCTTTGGACCAAAAGTATTTTTTGACCGTTTTTGAAAATTTGAAAAAATGCGTAATCACCCCCCCTTACGAAAAAGTCAAAAATTGACTTTTTCCAAAAGTCAACTTTTTTGGCACATTTGGGTTGATCCGAGAGTCCTGATGTGGTTTTGGAACGTTTCCCGGCGCTCTTTGGCCCAAAAGTATTATTTGACCGTTTTTGAAATTTTGAAATAATGTGTAACCACCCCCCCTTACAAAAAGTCAAAAATGGACTTTTTCCGAAAGTCAACTTTTTTGGCACATTTGGGTGGTTCCGAGAGTCCTGATGTGGTTTTGGAACGTTTCCCGGCGCTCCTTGGCCCAAAAGTATTTTTTGACCGTTTTTGAAATTTTGAAAAAATGCGTAACCACCCCCCCTTACGAAAAAGTCAAAAATTGACTTTTTCCAAAAGTCAACATTTTTGGCTTCTTTGGGTGGTTCCGAGAGTCCTGATGTGATTTTGGAACGTTTCCCCGCGCTTCTTGGCCCAAAAGTATTTTTTGACTGTTTTTGAAATTTTGAAAAAATGCGTAACCACCCCCCCTTACGAAAAAGTCAAAAAATGACTTTTTCCAAAAGTCAACTTTTTTGGCATCTTTGGGTGGTTCCGAGAGTTCTGATGTGATTTTGGAATGTTTCCCGGTGCTCTTTGGACCAAAAGTATTTTTTGACCGTTTTTGAAAATTTGAAAAAATGCGTAACCACCCCCCCTTACGAAAAAGTCAAAAATTGACTTTTTCCAAAAGTCAACTTTTTTGATATCTTTGGGTGGTTCCGAGAGTCCTGATGTGGTTTTAAAAAGTTTCCCGGCGCCCTTTGGCCCAAAAGTATTTTTTGACCGTTTTTTAAATTTTGAAAAAATGCGTAACCACCCCCCCTTACGAAAAGGTCAAAAAATGACTTTTTCCAAAAGTCAACTTTTTTGGCATCTTTGGGTGGTTCCGAGAGTCCTGATGTGATTTTGGAATGTTTCCCGGCGCTCTTTGGCCCAAAAGTATTTTTTGACCGTTTTTGAAATTTTGAAAAAATGCGTAACCACCCCCCCTTACGAAAAAGTCAAAAATTGACTTTTTCCAAAAGTCAACTTTTTTGGCATCTTTGGGTGATTCCGAGAGTGCTGATGTGATTTTGGAACGTTTCCCGGCGCTCTTTGGCCCAAAAGTATTATTTGACCGTTTTTGAAATTTTGAAAAAATGCGTAACCACCCCCACTTACGAAAAAGTCAAAATTTGACTTTTTCAAAAGTCAACTTTTTTGGCACATTTGGGTGGTGCAGAGAGTCCTGATGTTGTTTTGTAACATTTCCCGGCGCTCCTTGGCCCAAAAGTATTTTTTGACCGTTTTTGAAATTTTGAAAAAATGCGTAACCACCCCCCCTTACGAAAAAGTCAAAAAATGTCTTTTTCCAAAAGTCAACTTTTTTGGCACATTTGGGTGGTGCCAAGCGTCCTGATGTGGTTTTGGAACGTTTCCCGGCGCTCCTTGGCCCAAAAGTATTTTTTGACCGTTTTTGAAATGTTGAAAAAATGCGTAACCACCCCCCCTTACGAAAAAGTCAAAAAATGACTTTTTCCAAAAGTCAACTTTTTTGGCTTCTTTGGGTGGTGCCGAGAGTCCTGATGTGATTTTGGAACGTTTCCCGGCGCTCATTGGCCCAAAAGTATTTTTTGACCGTTTTTGAAATTTTGAAAAAATGCGTAACCACCCCCCCTTACGAAAAAGTCAAAAATTGACTTTTTCCAACAGTCAACATTTTTGGCTTCTTTGGGTGGTGCCGAGAGTCCTGATGTGATTTTGGAATGTTTCCCGGCGCTCTTTGGACCAAAAGTATTTTTTGAACGTTTTTGAAATTTTGAAACAATGTCTAACCACCCCCCCTTACGAAAAAGTCAAAAAATGACTTTTTCCAAAAGTCAACTTTTTTGGCACATTTGGGTGGTGCCGAGCGTCCTGATGTGGTTTTGGAACGTTTCCCGGCGCTCCTTGGCCCAAAAGTATTTTTTCACCGTTTTTGAAATTTTGAAAAAATGCGTAACCACCCCCCCTTCCGAAAAAGTCAAAAATGGACTTTTTCCAAAAGTCAACTTTTTTGGCACATTTGGGTGGTGCCGAGAGTCCTGATGTGGTTTTGAAACGTTTCCCGGCGCTCTTTGGCCCAAAAGTATTTTTTGACCGTTTTTTAAATTTTGAAAAAATGCGTAACCACCCCCCTTACGAAAAAGTCAAAAAATGTCTTTTTCCAAAAGTCAACTTTTTTGGCACATTTGGGTGGTGCCGAGCATCCTGATGTGGTTTTGGAACGTTTCCCGGCGCTCCTTGGCCCAAAAGTATTTTTTGACCGTTTTTGAAATTTTGAAAAAATCCGTAACCACCCCCCCTTACGAAAAAGTCAAAAATTGACTTTTTCCAACAGTCAACATTTTTGGCTTCTTTGGGTGGTTCCGAGAGTCCTGATGTGATTTTGGAACGTTTCCCGGCGCTCCTTGGCCCAAAATTATTTTTTGACTGTTTTTGAAATTTTGAAAAAATGCGTAACCAACCCCCCCTTACGAAAAAGTCAAAAAATGACTTTTTCCAAAAGTCAACTATTTTGGCATCTTTGGGTGGTTCCGAGAGTCCTGATGTGATTTTGGAATGTTTCCCGGCGCTCTTTGGCCCAAAAGTATTATTTGACCGTTTTTGAAATTTTGAAAAAATGCGTAACCACCCCCCCTAACGAAAAAGTCAAAAAATGTCTTTTTCCAAAAATCAACTTTTTTGGCACATTTGGGTGGTGCCGAGCGTCCTGATGTGGTTTTGGAACGTTTCCCGGCGCTCTTTGGCCCAAAAGTATTATTTGACCGTTTTTGAAATTTTGAAACAATGTGTAACCACCCCCCCTTACGAAAAAGTCAAAAATGGACTTTTTCCAAAAGTCAACTTTTTTGGCATCTTTGGGTGGTGCCGAGAGTCCTGATGTGATTTTGGAATGTTTCCCGGCGCTCTTTGGACCAAAAGTATTTTTTGACCGTTTTTGAAATTTTGAAAAAATGCGTAACCACCCCCCCTTACGAAAAAGTCAAAAATGGACTTTTTCCGAAAGTCAACTTTTTTGGCACATTTGGGTGGTTCCGAGAGTCCTGATGTGGTTTTGGAACGTTTCCCGGCGCTCCTTGGCCCAAAAGTATTTTTTGACCGTTTTTGAAATTTTGAAAAAATGCGTAACCACCCCCCCTTACGAAAAAGTCAAAAATTGACTTTTTCCAAAAGTCAACATTTTTGGCTTCTTTGGGTGGTTCCGAGAGTCCAGATGTGATTTTGGAACGTTTCCCCGCGCTTCTTGGCCCAAAAGTATTTTTTGACTGTTTTTGAAATTTTGAAAAAATGCGTAACCACCCCCCCTTACGAAAAAGTCAAAAAATGACTTTTTCCAAAAGTCAACTTTTTTGGCATCTTTGGGTGGTTCCGAGAGTCCTGATGTGATTTTGGAATGTTTCCCGGCGCTCTTTGGACCAAAAGTATTTTTTGACCGTTTTTGAAAATTTGAAAAAATGCGTAACCACCCCCCCTTACGAAAAAGTCAAAAATTGACTTTTTCCAAAAGTCAACTTTTTTGATATCTTTGGGTGGTTCCGAGAGTCCTGATGTGGTTTTAAAAAGTTTCCCGGCGCCCTTTGGCCCAAAAGTATTTTTTGACCGTTTTTTAAATTTTGAAAAAATGCGTAACCACCCCCCCTTACGAAAAGGTCAAAAAATGACTTTTTCCAAAAGTCAACTTTTTTGGCATCTTTGGGTGGTTCCGAGAGTCCTGATGTGATTTTGGAATGTTTCCCGGCGCTCTTTGGCCCAAAAGTATTTTTTGACCGTTTTTGAAATTTTGAAAAAATGCGTAACCACCCCCCCTTACGAAAAAGTCAAAAATTGACTTTTTTCAAAAGTCAACTTTTTTGGCACATTTGGGTGGTGCAGAGAGTCCTGATGTTGTTTTGTAACATTTCCCGGCGCTCCTTGGCCCAAAAGTATTTTTTGACCGTTTTTGAAATTTTGAAAAAATGCGTAACCACCCCCCCTTACGAAAAAGTCAAAAAATGTCTTTTTCCAACAGTCAACATTTTTGGCTTCTTTGGGTGGTTCCGAGAGTCCTGATGTGATTTTGGAATGTTTCCCGGCGCTCTTTGGACCAAAAGTATTTTTTGACCGTTTTTGAAAATTTGAAAAAATGCGTAACCACCCCCCCTTACGAAAAAGTCAAAAATTGACTTTTTCCAAAAGTCAACTTTTTTGGCACATTTGGGTTGATCCGAGAGTCCTGATGTGGTTTTGTAACGTTTCCCGGCGCTCTTTGGCCCAAAAGTATTATTTGACAGTTTTTGAAATTTTGAAACAATGTGTAACCACCCCCCCTTACGAAAAAGTCAAAAATTGACTTTTTCCAAAAGTCAACATTTTTGGCTTCTTTGGGTGGTTCCGAGAGTCCTGATGTGATTTTGGAACGTTTCCCCGCGCTTCTTGGCCCAAAAGTATTTTTTGACTGTTTTTGAAATTTTGAAAAAATGCGTAACCACCCCCCCTTACGAAAAAGTCAAAAAATGACTTTTTCCAAAAGTCAACTTTTTTGGCATCTTTGGGTGGTTCCGAGAGTCCTGATGTGATTTTGGAATGTTTCCCGGTGCTCTTTGGACCAAAAGTATTTTTTGACCGTTTTTGAAAATTTGAAAAAATGCGTAACCACCCCCCCTTACGAAAAAGTCAAAAATTGACTTTTTCCAAAAGTCAACTTTTTTGATATCTTTGGGTGGTTCCGAGAGTCCTGATGTGGTTTTAAAAAGTTTCCCGGCGCCCTTTGGCCCAAAAGTATTTTTTGACCGTTTTTTAAATTTTGAAAAAATGCGTAACCACCCCCCCTTACGAAAAGGTCAAAAAATGACTTTTTCCAAAAGTCAACTTTTTTGGCATCTTTGGGTGGTTCCGAGAGTCCTGATGTTGTTTTGTAACATTTCCCGGCGCTCTTTGGCCCAAAAGTATTTTTTGACCGTTTTTGAAATTTTGAAAAAATGCGTAACCACCCCCCCTTACGAAAAAGTCAAAAAATGTCTTTTTCCAAAAGTCAACTTTTTTGGCACATTTGGGTGGTGCCAAGCGTCCTGATGTGGTTTTGGAACGTTTCCCGGCGCTCCTTGGCCCAAAAGTATTTTTTGACCGTTTTTGAAATGTTGAAAAAATGCGTAACCACCCCCCCTTACGAAAAAGTCAAAAAATGACTTTTTCCAAAAGTCAACTTTTTTGGCTTCTTTGGGTGGTGCCGAGAGTCCTGATGTGATTTTGGAACGTTTCCCGGCGCTCATTGGCCCAAAAGTATTTTTTGACCGTTTTTGAAATTTTGAAAAAATGCGTAACCACCCCCCCTTACGAAAAAGTCAAAAATTGACTTTTTCCAACAGTCAACATTTTTGGCTTCTTTGGGTGGTGCCGAGAGTCCTGATGTGATTTTGGAATGTTTCCCGGCGCTCTTTGGACCAAAAGTATTTTTTGAACGTTTTTGAAATTTTGAAACAATGTCTAACCACCCCCCCTTACGAAAAAGTCAAAAAATGACTTTTTCCAAAAGTCAACTTTTTTGGCACATTTGGGTGGTGCCGAGCGTCCTGATGTGGTTTTGGAACGTTTCCCGGCGCTCCTTGGCCCAAAAGTATTTTTTCACCGTTTTTGAAATTTTGAAAAAATGCGTAACCACCCCCCCTTCCGAAAAAGTCAAAAATGGACTTTTTCCAAAAGTCAACTTTTTTGGCACATTTGGGTGGTGCCGAGAGTCCTGATGTGGTTTTGAAACGTTTCCCGGCGCTCTTTGGCCCAAAAGTATTTTTTGACCGTTTTTTAAATTTTGAAAAAATGCGTAACCACCCCCCCTTACGAAAAAGTCAAAAAATGTCTTTTTCCAAAAGTCAACTTTTTTGGCACATTTGGGTGGTGCCGAGCATCCTGATGTGGTTTTGGAACGTTTCCCGGCGCTCCTTGGCCCAAAAGTATTTTTTGACCGTTTTTGAAATTTTGAAAAAATCCGTAACCACCCCCCCTTACGAAAAAGTCAAAAATTGACTTTTTCCAACAGTCAACATTTTTGGCTTCTTTGGGTGGTTCCGAGAGTCCTGATGTGATTTTGGAACGTTTCCCGGCGCTCCTTGGCCCAAAAGTATTTTTTGACTGTTTTTGAAATTTTGAAAAAATGCGTAACCAACCCCCCCTTACGAAAAAGTCAAAAAATGACTTTTTCCAAAAGTCAACTATTTTGGCATCTTTGGGTGGTTCCGAGAGTCCTGATGTGATTTTGGAATGTTTCCCGGCGCTCTTTGGCCCAAAAGTATTATTTGACCGTTTTTGAAATTTTGAAAAAATGCGTAACCACCCCCCCTAACGAAAAAGTCAAAAAATGTCTTTTTCCAAAAATCAACTTTTTTGGCACATTTGGGTGGTGCCGAGCGTCCTGATGTGGTTTTGGAACGTTTCCCGGCGCTCTTTGGCCCAAAAGTATTATTTGACCGTTTTTGAAATTTTGAAACAATGTGTAACCACCCCCCCTTACGAAAAAGTCAAAAATGGACTTTTTCCAAAAGTCAACTTTTTTGGCATCTTTGGGTGGTGCCGAGAGTCCTGATGTGATTTTGGAATGTTTCCCGGCGCTCTTTGGACCAAAAGTATTTTTTGACCGTTTTTGAAATTTTGAAAAAATGCGTAACCACCCCCCCTTACGAAAAAGTCAAAAATGGACTTTTTCCGAAAGTCAACTTTTTTGGCACATTTGGGTGGTTCCGAGAGTCCTGATGTGGTTTTGGAACGTTTCCCGGCGCTCCTTGGCCCAAAAGTATTTTTTGACCGTTTTTGAAATTTTGAAAAAATGCGTAACCACCCCCCCTTACGAAAAAGTCAAAAATTGACTTTTTCCAAAAGTCAACATTTTTGGCTTCTTTGGGTGGTTCCGAGAGTCCTGATGTGATTTTGGAACGTTTCCCCGCGCTTCTTGGCCCAAAAGTATTTTTTGACTGTTTTTGAAATTTTGAAAAAATGCGTAACCACCCCCCCTTACGAAAAAGTCAAAAAATGACTTTTTCCAAAAGTCAACTTTTTTGGCATCTTTGGGTGGTTCCGAGAGTCCTGATGTGATTTTGGAATGTTTCCCGGCGCTCTTTGGACCAAAAGTATTTTTTGACCGTTTTTGAAAATTTGAAAAAATGCGTAACCACCCCCCCTTACGAAAAAGTCAAAAATTGACTTTTTCCAAAAGTCAACTTTTTTGATATCTTTGGGTGGTTCCGAGAGTCCTGATGTGGTTTTAAAAAGTTTCCCGGCGCCCTTTGGCCCAAAAGTATTTTTTGACCGTTTTTTAAATTTTGAAAAAATGCGTAACCACCCCCCCTTACGAAAAGGTCAAAAAATGACTTTTTCCAAAAGTCAACTTTTTTGGCATCTTTGGGTGGTTCCGAGAGTCCTGATGTGATTTTGGAATGTTTCCCGGCGCTCTTTGGCCCAAAAGTATTTTTTGACCGTTTTTGAAATTTTGAAAAAATGCGTAACCACCCCCCCTTACGAAAAAGTCAAAAATTGACTTTTTCCAAAAGTCAACTTTTTTGGCATCTTTGGGTGATTCCGAGAGTGCTGATGTGATTTTGGAACGTTTCCCGGCGCTCTTTGGCCCAAAAGTATTATTTGACCGTTTTTGAAATTTTGAAAAAATGCGTAACCACCCCCACTTACGAAAAAGTCAAAATTTGACTTTTTTCAAAAGTCAACTTTTTTGGCACATTTGGGTGGTGCAGAGAGTCCTGATGTTGTTTTGTAACATTTCCCGGCGCTCCTTGGCCCAAAAGTATTTTTTGACCATTTTTGAAATTTTGAAAAAATGCGTAACCACCCCCCCTTACGAAAAAGTCAAAAAATGTCTTTTTCCAACAGTCAACATTTTTGGCTTCTTTGGGTGGTGCCGAGAGTCCTGATGTGATTTTGGAACGTTTCCTGGCGCTCATTGGCCCAAAAGTATTTTTTGACCGTTTTTGAAATTTTGAAACAATGTCTAACCACCCCCCCTTACGAAAAAGTCAAAAAATGACTTTTTCCAAAAGTCAACTTTTTTGGCACATTTGGGTGGTGCCGAGCGTCCTGATGTGGTTTTGGAACGTTTCCCGGCGCTCCTTGGCCCAAAAGTATTTTTTCACCGTTTTTGAAATTTTGAAAAAATGCGTAACCACCCCCCCTTCCGAAAAAGTCAAAAATGGACTTTTTCCAATAGTCAACTTTTTTGGCACATTTGGGTGGTGCCGAGAGTCCTGATGTGGTTTTGAAACGTTTCCCGGCGCTCTTTGGCCCAAAAGTATTTTTTGACCGTTTTTTAAATTTTGAAAAAATGCGTAACCACCCCCCCTTACGAAAAAGTCAAAAAATGTCTTTTTCCAAAAGTCAACTTTTTTGGCACATTTGGGTGGTGCCGAGCGTCCTGATGTGGTTTTGGAACGTTTCCCGGCACTCCTTGGCCCAAAAGTATTTTTTGACCGTTTTTGAAAATTTGAAAAAATGCGTAACCACCCCCCCTTACGAAAAAGTCAAAAAATGACTTTTTCCAAAAGTCAACTATTTTGGCATCTTTGGGTGGTTCCGAGAGTCCTGATGTGATTTTGGAATGTTTCCCGGCGCTCTTTGGACCAAAAGTATTATTTGACCGTTTTTGAAAATTTGAAAAAATGCGTAACCACCCCCCCTTACGAAAAAGTCAAAAATTGACTTTTTCCAAAAGTCAACTTTTTTGGCACATTTGGGTTGATCCGAGAGTCCTGATGTGGTTTTGTAACGTTTCCCGGCGCTCTTTGGCCCAAAAGTATTATTTGACAGTTTTTGAAATTTTGAAACAATGTGTAACCACCCCCCCTTACGAAAAAGTCAAAAATGGACTTTTTCCAAAAGTCAACATTTTTGGCTTCTTTGGGTGGTGCCGAGAGTCCTGATGTGATTTTTGAATGTTTCCCGGCGCTCTTTGGCCCAAAAGTATTTTTTGACCGTTTTTGAAATTTCGAAAAAATGCGTAACCACCCCCCCTTACGAAAAAGTCAAAAATTTACTTTTTCCAAAAGTCAACATTTTTGGCTTCTTTGGGTGGTTCCGAGAGTCCTGATGTGATTTTGGAACGTTTCCCGGCGCTCCTTGGCCCAAAAGTATTTTTTGACTGTTTTTGAAATTTTGAAAAAATGCGTAACCACCCCCCCCTTACGAAAAAGTCAAAAAATGACTTTTTCCAAAAGTCAACTATTTTGGCATCTTTGGGTGGTTCCGAGAGTCCTGATGTGATTTTGGAATGTTTCCCGGCGCTCTTTGGACCAAAAGTATTTTTTGACCGTTTTTGAAAATTTGAAAAAATGCGTAACCACCCCCCCTTACGAAAAAGTCAAAAATTGACTTTTTCCAAAAGTCAACTTTTTTGGCACATTTGGGTTGATCCGAGAGTCCTGATGTGGTTTTGGAACGTTTCCCGGCGCTCTTTGGCCCAAAAGTATTATTTGACCGTTTTTGAAATTTTGAAACAATGTGTAACCACCCCCCCTTACGAAAAAGTCAAAAATGGACTTTTTCCAAAAGTCAACTTTTTTGGCATCTTTGGGTGGTGCCGAGAGTCCTGATGTGATTTTGGAATGTTTCCCGGCGCTCTTTGGACCAAAAGTATTTTTTGACCGTTTTTGAAATTTTGCAAAAATGCGTAACCACCCCCCCTTACGAAAAAGTCAAAAATGGACTTTTTCCGAAAGTCAACTTTTTTGGCACATTTGGGTGGTTCCGAGAGTCCTGATGTGGTTTTGGAACGTTTCCCGGCGCTCCTTGGCCCAAAAGTATTTTTTGACCGTTTTTGAGATTTTGAAAAAATGCGTAACCACCCCCCCTTACGAAAAAGTCAAAAATTGACTTTTTCCAAAAGTCAACATTTTTGGCTTCTTTGGGTGGTTCCGAGAGTCCTGATGTGATTTTGGAACGTTTCCCCGCGCTTCTTGGCCCAAAAGTATTTTTTGACTGTTTTTGAAATTTTGAAAAAATGCGTAACCACCCCCCCTTACGAAAAAGTCAAAAAATGACTTTTTCCAAAAGTCAACTTTTTTGGCATGTTTGGGTGGTTCCGAGAGTCCTGATGTGATTTTGGAATGTTTCCCGGCGCTCTTTGGACCAAAAGTATTTTTTGACCGTTTTTGAAAATTTGAAAAAATGCGTAACCACCCCCCCTTACGAAAAAGTCAAAATTGACTTTTTCCAAAAGTCAACTTTTTTGATATCTTTGGGTGGTTCCGAGAGTCCTGATGTGGTTTTAAAAAGTTTCCCGGCGCTCTTTGGCCCAAAAGTATTTTTTGACCGTTTTTGAAAATTTGAAAAAATGCGTAACCACCCCCCCTTACGAAAAGGTCAAAAAATGACTTTTTCCAAAAGTCAACTTTTTTGGCATCTTTGGGTGGTTACGAGAGTCCTGATGTTATTTTGGAATGTTTCCCAGCGCTCTTTGGACCAAAAGTATTTTTTGACCGTTTTTGAAAATTTGAAAAAATGCGTAACCACCCCACCTTACGAAAAAGTCAAAAATGGACTTTTTCCAAAAGTCAACTTTTTTGGCACATTTGGGTGGTTCCGAGAGTCCTGATGTGGTTTTGGAACGTTTCCCGGCGCTCCTTGGCCCAAAAGTATTTTTTGACCGTTTTTGAAATTTTGAAAAAATGCGTAACCACCCCCCCTTACGAAAAAGTCAAAAATTGACTTTTTCCAAAAGTCAACATTTTTGGCATCTTTGGGTGGTTCCGAGAGTCCTGATGTGATTTTGGAATGTTTCCCGGCGCTCTTTGGACCAAAAGTATTTTTTGACCGTTTTTGAAAATTTGAAAAAATGCGTAACCACCCCCCCTTACGAAAAAGTCAAAAATTGACTTTTTCCAAAAGTCAACTTTTTTGATATCTTTGGGTGGTTCCGAGAGTCCTGATGTGGTTTTAAAAAGTTTCCCGGCGCCCTTTGGCCCAAAAGTATTTTTTGACCGTTTTTTAAATTTTGAAAAAATGCGTAACCACCCCCCCTTACGAAAAGGTCAAAAAATGACTTTTTCCAAAAGTCAACTTTTTTGGCATCTTTGGGTGGTTCCGAGAGTCCTGATGTGATTTTGGAATGTTTCCCGGCGCTCTTTGGCCCAAAAGTATTTTTTGACCGTTTTTGAAATTTTGAAAAAATGCGTAACCACCCCCCCTTACGAAAAAGTCAAAAATTGACTTTTACCAAAAGTCAACTTTTTTGGCATCTTTGGGTGATTCCGAGAGTGCTGATGTGATTTTGGAACGTTTCCCGGCGCTCTTTGGCCCAAAAGTATTATTTGACCGTTTTTGAAATTTTGAAAAAATGCGTAACCACCCCCACTTACGAAAAAGTCAAAATTTGACTTTTTTCAAAAGTCAACTTTTTTGGCACATTTGGGTGGTGCAGAGAGTCCTGATGTTGTTTTGTAACATTTCCCGGCGCTCCTTGGCCCAAAAGTATTTTTTGACCGTTTTTGAAATTTTGAAAAAATGCGTAACCACCCCCCCTTACGAAAAAGTCAAAAAATGTCTTTTTCCAACAGTCAACATTTTTGGCTTCTTTGGGTGGTGCCGAGAGTCCTGATGTGATTTTGGAACGTTTCCTGGCGCTCATTGGCCCAAAAGTATTTTTTGACCGTTTTTGAAATTTTGAAAAAATGCGTAACCACCCCCCCTTACGAAAAAGTCAAAAAATGACTTTTTCCAAAAGTCAACTTTTTTGGCTTCTTTGGGTGGTGCCGAGAGTCCTGATGTGATTTTGGAACGTTTCCCGGCGCTCCTTGGCCCAAAAGTATTTTTTGACCGTTTTTGAAATTTTGAAAAAATGCGTAACCACCCCCCCTTATGAAAAAGTCAAAAAATGACTTTTTCCAAAAGTCAACTTTTTTGGCACATTTGGGTGGTTCCGAGAGTCCTGATGTGGTTTTGGAACGTTTCCCGGCGCTCCTTGGCCCAAAAGTATTTTTTGACCCTTTTTGAAATTTTGAAAAAATGCGTAACCACCCCCCCTTACGAAAAAGTCAAAAATGGACTTTTTCCAAAAGTCAACTTTTTTGGCACATTTGGATTGATCCGAGAGTCCTGATGTGGTTTTGAAACGTTTCCCGGCGCTCTTTGGCCCAAAAGTATTTTTTGACCGTTTTTTAAATTTTGAAAAAATGCGTAACCGCCCCCCCTTACGAAAAAGTCAAAAATTGACTTTTTCCAACAGTCAACATTTTTGGCTTCTTTGGGTGGTGCCGAGAGTCCTGATGTGATTTTGGAACGTTTCCCGGCGCTCCTTGGCCCAAAAGTATTTTTTCACCGTTTTTGAAATTTTGAAAAAATGCGTAACCACCCCCACTTACGAAAAAGTCAAAAAATGACTTTTTCCAAAAGTCAACTTTTTTGGCATCTTTGGGTGGTTCCGAGAGTCCTGATGTGATTTTGGAATGTTTCCCGGCACTCTTTGGACCAAAAGTATTTTTTGACCGTTTTTGAAATTTTGAAAAAATGCGTAACCACCCCCCCTTCCGAAAAAGTCAAAAATGGACTTTTTCCAAAAGTCAACTTTTTTGGCACATTTGGGTGGTTCCGAGAGTCCTGATGTGATTTTGGAACGTTTCCCCGCGCTTCTTGGCCCAAAAGTATTTTTTGACTGTTTTTAAAATTTTGAAAAAATGCGTAACCACCCCCCCTTACGAAAAAGTCAAAAAATGACTTTTTCCAAAAGTCAACTTTTTTGGCATCTTTGGGTGGTTCCGAGAGTCCTGATGTGATTTTGGAATGTTTCCCGGCACTCTTTGGACCAAAAGTATTTTTTGACCGTTTTTGAAATTTTGAAAAAATGCGTAACCACCCCCCCTTCCGAAAAAGTCAAAAATGGACTTTTTCCAAAAGTCAACTTTTTTGGCACATTTGGGTGGTTCCGAGAGTCCTGATGTGATTTTGGAACGTTTCCCCGCGCTTCTTGGCCCAAAAGTATTTTTTGACTGTTTTTAAAATTTTGAAAAAATGCGTAACCACCCCCCCCTTACGAAAAAGTCAAAAAATGACTTTTTCCAAAAGTCAAATTTTTTGGCATCTTTGGGTGGTTCCGAGAGTCCTGATGTGATTTTGGAATGTTTCCCGGCGCTCTTTGGACCAAAAGTATTTTTTGACCGTTTTTGAAAATTTGAAAAAATGCGTAACCACCCCCCCTTACGAAAAAGTCAAAATTGACTTTTTCCAAAAGTCAACTTTTTTGATATCTTTGGGTGGTTCCGAGAGTCCTGATGTGGTTTTAAAAAGTTTCCCGGCGCTCTTTGGCCCAAAAGTATTTTTTGACCGTTTTTTAAATTTTGAAAAAATGCGTAACCACCCCCCCTTACGAAAAAGTCAAAAATTGACTTTTTCCAACAGTCAACATTTTTGGCATCTTTGGGTGGTTCAGAGAGTCCTGATGTGATTTTGGAACGTTTCCCGGCGCTCCTTGGCCCAAAAGTATTTTTTCACCGTTTTTGAAATTTTGAAAAAATGCGTAACCACCCCCACTTACGAAAAAGTCAAAAAATGACTTTTTCCAAAAGTCAATTTTTTTGGCATATTTGGGTGGTGCCGAGAGTCCTGATGGCATTTTGGAATGTTTCCCGGCGCTCTTTGGACCAAAAGTATTTTTTGACCGTTTTTGAAATTTTGAAAAAATGCGTAACCACCCCCCCTTACGAAAAAGTCAAAAATTGAATTTTTCCAAAAGTCAACTTTTTGGCACATTTGGGTGGTGCCGAGAGTCCTGATGTGGTTTTGGAACGTTTCCTGGCGCTCCTTGGCCCAAAAGTATTTTTTGACCGTTTTGGAAATTTTGAAAAAATGCGTAACCACCCCCCCTTACGAAAAAGTCAAAAATGGACATTTTCCGAAAGTCAACTTTTTTGGCACATTTGGGTGGTTCCGAGAGTCCTGATGTGGTTTTGGAACGTTTCCCGGCGCTCCTTGGCCCAAAAGTATTTTTTCACCGTTTTTGAAATTTTGAAAAAATGCGTAACCACCCCCCCCTTACGAAAAAGTCAAAAATTGACTTTTTCCAAAAGTCAACTTTTTTGGCATCTTTGGGTGGTTCCGAGAGTCCTGATGTGATTTTGGAACGTTTCCCGGCGCTCTTTGGCCCAAAAGTATTATTTGACCATTTTTGAAATTTTGAAAAAATGCGTAACCACCCCCCCTTACGAAAAAGTCAAAAAATGACTTTTTCCAAAAGTCAACTTTTTTGGCTTCTTTGGGTGGTGCCGAGAGTCCTGATGTGATTTTGGAACGTTTCCCGGCGCTCCTTGGCCCAAAAGTATTTTTTGACCGTTTTTGAAATTTTGAAAAAATGCGTAACCACCCCCCCTTACGAAAAAGTCAAAAAATGACTTTTTCCAAAAGTCAACTTTTTTGGCACATTTGGGTGGTTCCGAGAGTCCTGATGTGGTTTTGGAACGTTTCCCGGCGCTCCTTGGCCCAAAAGTATTTTTTGACCCTTTTTGAAATTTTGAAAAAATGCGTAACCACCCCCCCTTACGAAAAAGTCAAAAATGGACTTTTTCCAAAAGTCAACTTTTTTGGCACATTTGGATTGATCCGAGAGTCCTGATGTGGTTTTGAAACGTTTCCCGGCGCTCATTGGCCCAAAAGTATTTTTTGACCGTTTTTGAAATTTTGAAAAAATGCGTAACCGCCCCCCCTTACGAAAAAGTCAAAAATTGACTTTTTCCAACAGTCAACATTTTTGGCTTCTTTGGGTGGTGCCGAGAGTCCTGATGTGATTTTGGAACGTTTCCCGGCGCTCTTTGGACCAAAAGTATTTTTTGACCGTTTTTGAAAATTTGAAAAAATGCGTAACCACCCCCCCTTACGAAAAAGTCAAAAATTGACTTTTTCCAAAAGTCAACATTTTTGGCTTCTTTGGGTGGTGCCGAGAGTCCTGATGTGATTTTGGAACGTTTCCCGGCGCTCCTTGGCCCAAAAGTATTTTTTGACCGTTTTTGAAATTTTGAAAAAATGCGTAACCACCCCCCCTTACGAAAAAGTCAAAAATTGACTTTTTCCAAAAGTCAACATTTTTGGCTTCTTTGGGTGGTGCCGAGAGTCCTGATGTGATTTTAGAACGTTTCCCGGCGCTCCTTGGCCCAAAAGTATTTTTTGACCGTTTTTTAAATTTTGAAAAAATGCGTAACCACCCCCCCTTACGAAAAAGTCAAAAATTGACTTTTTCCAAAAGTCAACATTTTTGGCTTCTTTGGGTGGTGCCGAGAGTCCTGATGTGATTTTGGAACGTTTCCCGGCGCTCTTTGGCCGAAAAGTATTATTTGACCGTTTTTGAAATTTTGAAACAATGCGTAACCACCCCCCCTTACGAAAAAGTCAAAAATGGACTTTTTCCAAAAGTCAACTTTTTTGGCACATTTGGGTGGTTCCGAGAGTCCTGATGTGGTTTTGGAACGTTTCCCGGCGCTCCTTGGCCCAAAAGTATTTTTTGACCGTTTTTTAAATTTTGAAAAAATGCGTAACCACCCCCCCCTTACGAAAAAGTCAAAAAATGACTTTTTCCAAAAGTCAACTTTTTTGGCTTCTTTGGGTGGTGCCGAGAGTCCTGATGTGGTTTTGGAACGTTTCTCGGCGCTCCTTGGCCCAAAAGTATTTTTTGACCGTTTTTGAAATTTTGAAAAAATGCGTAACCACCCCCTCTTACGAAAAAGTCAAAAATTGACTTTTTCCAACAGTCAACATTTTTGGCTTCTTTGGGTGGTGCCGAGAGTCCTGATGTGATTTTGGAACGTTTCCCGGCGCTCATTGGCCCAAAAGTATTTTTTGACCGTTTTTGAAATTTTGAAAAAATGCATAACCACCCCCCCTTACGAAAAAGTCAAAAATGGACTTTTTCCAAAAGTCAACTTTTTTGGCACATTTGGGTGGATTCGAGAGTCCTGATGTGGTTTTGAAAAGTTTCCCGGCGCTCTTTGGCCCAAAAGTATTTTTTGACCGTTTTTGAAATTTTGAAAAAATGCGTAACCACCCCCCCTTACGAAAAAGTCAAAAAATGACTTTTTCCAAAAGTCAACTTTTTTGGCTTCTTTGGGTGGTGCCGAGAGTCCTGATGTGATTTTGGAACGTTTCCCGGCGCTCCTTGGCCCAAAAGTATTTTTTGACCGTTTTTGAAATTTTGAAAAAATGCGTAACCACCCCCCCTTACGAAAAAGTCAAAAATTGACTTTTTCCAACAGTCAACTTTTTTGGCACATTTGGGTGGTTCCGAGAGTCCTGATGTGGTTTTGGAACGTTTCCCGGCGCTCCTTGGCCCAAAAGTATTTTTTGACCGTTTTTTAAATTTTGAAAAAATGCGTAACCACCCCCCCTTACGAAAAAGTCAAAAATTGACTTTTTCCAACAGTCAACTTTTTTGGCACATTTGGGTGGTTCCGAGAGTCCTGATGTGGTTTTGGAACGTTTCCCGGCGCTCCTTGGCCCAAAAGTATTTTTTGACCGTTTTTTAAATTTTGAAAAAATGCGTAACCACCCCCCCTTACGAAAAAGTCAAAAATTGACTTTTTCCAAAAGTCAACTTTTTTGGCACATTTGGGTGGATTCGAGAGTCCTGATGTGGTTTTGAAAAGTTTCCCGGCGCTCTTTGGCCCAAAAGTATTTTTTGACCGTTTTTGAAATTTTGAAAAAATGCGTAACCACCCCCCCTTACGAAAAAGTCAAAAATTGACTTTTTCCAAAAGTCAACTTTTTTGGCATCTTTGGGTGGTTACGAGAGTCCTGATGTGATTTTGGAATGTTTCCCGGCGCTCTTTGGACCAAAAGTATTTTTTGACCGTTTTTGAAAATTTGAAAAAATGCGTAACCACCCCCCCTTACGAAAAAGTCAAAAATTGACTTTTTCCAAAAGTCAACTTTTTTGGCACATTTGGGTGGATCCGAGAGTCCTGATGTGGTTTTGAAAAGTTTCCCGGCGCTCTTTGGCCCAAAAGTATTTTTTGACCGTTTTGGAAATTTCGAAAAAATGCGTAACCACCCCCCCTTACGAAAAAGTCAAAAATTTACTTTTTCCAAAAGTCAACTTTTTTGGCATCTTTGGGTGGTTCCGAGAGTCCTGATGTGATTTTGGAACGTTTCCCGGCGCTCTTTGGCCCAAAAGTATTATTTAACCGTTTTTGAAATTTTGAAAAAATGCGTAACCACCCCCCCTTACGAAAAAGTCAAAAAATGTCTTTTTCCAAAAGTCAACATTTTTGGCTTCTTTGGGTGGTGCCGAGAGTCCTGATGTGATTTTGGAACGTTTCCCGGCGCTCCTTGGCCCAAAAGTATTTTTTGACTGTTTTTGAAATTTTGAAAAAATGCGTAACCACCCCCCCTTACGAAAAAGTCAAAAAATGACTTTTTCCAAAAGTCAACTTTTTTGGCATCTTTGGGTGGTTCCGAGAGTCCTGATGTGATTTTGGAATGTTTCCCGGCACTCTTTGGACCAAAAGTATTTTTTGACCGTTTTTGAAATTTTGAAAAAATGCGTAACCACCCCCCCTTCCGAAAAAGTCAAAAATGGACTTTTTCCAAAAGTCAACTTTTTTGGCACATTTGGGTGGTTCCGAGAGTCCTGATGTGATTTTGGAACGTTTCCCCGCGCTTCTTGGCCCAAAAGTATTTTTTGACTGTTTTTAAAATTTTGAAAAAATGCGTAACCACCCCCCCTTACGAAAAAGTCAAAAAATGACTTTTTCCAAAAGTCAAATTTTTTGGCATCTTTGGGTGGTTCCGAGAGTCCTGATGTGATTTTGGAATGTTTCCCGGCGCTCTTTGGACCAAAAGTATTTTTTGACCGTTTTTGAAAATTTGAAAAAATGCGTAACCACCCCCCCTTACGAAAAAGTCAAAATTGACTTTTTCCAAAAGTCAACTTTTTTGATATCTTTGGGTGGTTCCGAGAGTCCTGATGTGGTTTTAAAAAGTTTCCCGGCGCTCTTTGGCCCAAAAGTATTTTTTGACCGTTTTTTAAATTTTGAAAAAATGCGTAACCACCCCCCCTTACGAAAAAGTCAAAAATTGACTTTTTCCAACAGTCAACATTTTTGGCATCTTTGGGTGGTTCAGAGAGTCCTGATGTGATTTTGGAACGTTTCCCGGCGCTCCTTGGCCCAAAAGTATTTTTTCACCGTTTTTGAAATTTTGAAAAAATGCGTAACCACCCCCACTTACGAAAAAGTCAAAAAATGACTTTTTCCAAAAGTCAATTTTTTTGGCATATTTGGGTGGTGCCGAGAGTCCTGATGGCATTTTGGAATGTTTCCCGGCGCTCTTTGGACCAAAAGTATTTTTTGACCGTTTTTGAAATTTTGAAAAAATGCGTAACCACCCCCCCTTACGAAAAAGTCAAAAATTGAATTTTTCCAAAAGTCAACTTTTTGGCACATTTGGGTGGTGCCGAGAGTCCTGATGTGGTTTTGGAACGTTTCCTGGCGCTCCTTGGCCCAAAAGTATTTTTTGACCGTTTTGGAAATTTTGAAAAAATGCGTAACCACCCCCCCTTACGAAAAAGTCAAAAATGGACATTTTCCGAAAGTCAACTTTTTTGGCACATTTGGGTGGTTCCGAGAGTCCTGATGTGGTTTTGGAACGTTTCCCGGCGCTCCTTGGCCCAAAAGTATTTTTTCACCGTTTTTGAAATTTTGAAAAAATGCGTAACCACCCCCCCCTTACGAAAAAGTCAAAAATTGACTTTTTCCAAAAGTCAACTTTTTTGGCATCTTTGGGTGGTTCCGAGAGTCCTGATGTGATTTTGGAACGTTTCCCGGCGCTCTTTGGCCCAAAAGTATTATTTGACCATTTTTGAAATTTTGAAAAAATGCGTAACCACCCCCCCTTACGAAAAAGTCAAAAAATGACTTTTTCCAAAAGTCAACTTTTTTGGCTTCTTTGGGTGGTGCCGAGAGTCCTGATGTGATTTTGGAACGTTTCCCGGCGCTCCTTGGCCCAAAAGTATTTTTTGACCGTTTTTGAAATTTTGAAAAAATGCGTAACCACCCCCCCTTACGAAAAAGTCAAAAAATGACTTTTTCCAAAAGTCAACTTTTTTGGCACATTTGGGTGGTTCCGAGAGTCCTGATGTGGTTTTGGAACGTTTCCCGGCGCTCCTTGGCCCAAAAGTATTTTTTGACCCTTTTTGAAATTTTGAAAAAATGCGTAACCACCCCCCCTTACGAAAAAGTCAAAAATGGACTTTTTCCAAAAGTCAACTTTTTTGGCACATTTGGATTGATCCGAGAGTCCTGATGTGGTTTTGAAACGTTTCCCGGCGCTCATTGGCCCAAAAGTATTTTTTGACCGTTTTTGAAATTTTGAAAAAATGCGTAACCGCCCCCCCTTACGAAAAAGTCAAAAATTGACTTTTTCCAACAGTCAACATTTTTGGCTTCTTTGGGTGGTGCCGAGAGTCCTGATGTGATTTTGGAACGTTTCCCGGCGCTCTTTGGACCAAAAGTATTTTTTGACCGTTTTTGAAAATTTGAAAAAATGCGTAACCACCCCCCCTTACGAAAAAGTCAAAAATTGACTTTTTCCAAAAGTCAACATTTTTGGCTTCTTTGGGTGGTGCCGAGAGTCCTGATGTGATTTTGGAACGTTTCCCGGCGCTCCTTGGCCCAAAAGTATTTTTTGACCGTTTTTGAAATTTTGAAAAAATGCGTAACCACCCCCCCTTACGAAAAAGTCAAAAATTGACTTTTTCCAAAAGTCAACATTTTTGGCTTCTTTGGGTGGTGCCGAGAGTCCTGATGTGATTTTAGAACGTTTCCCGGCGCTCCTTGGCCCAAAAGTATTTTTTGACCGTTTTTTAAATTTTGAAAAAATGCGTAACCACCCCCCCTTACGAAAAAGTCAAAAATTGACTTTTTCCAAAAGTCAACATTTTTGGCTTCTTTGGGTGGTGCCGAGAGTCCTGATGTGATTTTGGAACGTTTCCCGGCGCTCTTTGGCCGAAAAGTATTATTTGACCGTTTTTGAAATTTTGAAACAATGCGTAACCACCCCCCCTTACGAAAAAGTCAAAAATGGACTTTTTCCAAAAGTCAACTTTTTTGGCACATTTGGGTGGTTCCGAGAGTCCTGATGTGGTTTTGGAACGTTTCCCGGCGCTCCTTGGCCCAAAAGTATTTTTTGACCGTTTTTTAAATTTTGAAAAAATGCGTAACCACCCCCCCCTTACGAAAAAGTCAAAAAATGACTTTTTCCAAAAGTCAACTTTTTTGGCTTCTTTGGGTGGTGCCGAGAGTCCTGATGTGGTTTTGGAACGTTTCTCGGCGCTCCTTGGCCCAAAAGTATTTTTTGACCGTTTTTGAAATTTTGAAAAAATGCGTAACCACCCCCTCTTACGAAAAAGTCAAAAATTGACTTTTTCCAACAGTCAACATTTTTGGCTTCTTTGGGTGGTGCCGAGAGTCCTGATGTGATTTTGGAACGTTTCCCGGCGCTCATTGGCCCAAAAGTATTTTTTGACCGTTTTTGAAATTTTGAAAAAATGCATAACCACCCCCCCTTACGAAAAAGTCAAAAATGGACTTTTTCCAAAAGTCAACTTTTTTGGCACATTTGGGTGGATTCGAGAGTCCTGATGTGGTTTTGAAAAGTTTCCCGGCGCTCTTTGGCCCAAAAGTATTTTTTGACCGTTTTTGAAATTTTGAAAAAATGCGTAACCACCCCCCCTTACGAAAAAGTCAAAAAATGACTTTTTCCAAAAGTCAACTTTTTTGGCTTCTTTGGGTGGTGCCGAGAGTCCTGATGTGATTTTGGAACGTTTCCCGGCGCTCCTTGGCCCAAAAGTATTTTTTGACCGTTTTTGAAATTTTGAAAAAATGCGTAACCACCCCCCCTTACGAAAAAGTCAAAAATTGACTTTTTCCAACAGTCAACTTTTTTGGCACATTTGGGTGGTTCCGAGAGTCCTGATGTGGTTTTGGAACGTTTCCCGGCGCTCCTTGGCCCAAAAGTATTTTTTGACCGTTTTTTAAATTTTGAAAAAATGCGTAACCACCCCCCCTTACGAAAAAGTCAAAAATTGACTTTTTCCAACAGTCAACTTTTTTGGCACATTTGGGTGGTTCCGAGAGTCCTGATGTGGTTTTGGAACGTTTCCCGGCGCTCCTTGGCCCAAAAGTATTTTTTGACCGTTTTTTAAATTTTGAAAAAATGCGTAACCACCCCCCCTTACGAAAAAGTCAAAAATTGACTTTTTCCAAAAGTCAACTTTTTTGGCACATTTGGGTGGATTCGAGAGTCCTGATGTGGTTTTGAAAAGTTTCCCGGCGCTCTTTGGCCCAAAAGTATTTTTTGACCGTTTTTGAAATTTTGAAAAAATGCGTAACCACCCCCCCTTACGAAAAAGTCAAAAATTGACTTTTTCCAAAAGTCAACTTTTTTGGCATCTTTGGGTGGTTACGAGAGTCCTGATGTGATTTTGGAATGTTTCCCGGCGCTCTTTGGACCAAAAGTATTTTTTGACCGTTTTTGAAAATTTGAAAAAATGCGTAACCACCCCCCCTTACGAAAAAGTCAAAAATTGACTTTTTCCAAAAGTCAACTTTTTTGGCACATTTGGGTGGATCCGAGAGTCCTGATGTGGTTTTGAAAAGTTTCCCGGCGCTCTTTGGCCCAAAAGTATTTTTTGACCGTTTTGGAAATTTCGAAAAAATGCGTAACCACCCCCCCTTACGAAAAAGTCAAAAATTTACTTTTTCCAAAAGTCAACTTTTTTGGCATCTTTGGGTGGTTCCGAGAGTCCTGATGTGATTTTGGAACGTTTCCCGGCGCTCTTTGGCCCAAAAGTATTATTTAACCGTTTTTGAAATTTTGAAAAAATGCGTAACCACCCCCCCTTACGAAAAAGTCAAAAAATGTCTTTTTCCAAAAGTCAACATTTTTGGCTTCTTTGGGTGGTGCCGAGAGTCCTGATGTGATTTTGGAACGTTTCCCGGCGCTCCTTGGCCCAAAAGTATTTTTTGACTGTTTTTGAAATTTTGAAAAAATGCGTAACCACCCCCCCTTACGAAAAAGTCAAAAAATGACTTTTTCCAAAAGTCAACTTTTTTGGCATCTTTGGGTTGTTCCGAGAGTCCTGATGTGATTTTGGAATGTTTCCCGGCGCTCTTTGGACCAAAAGTATTTTTTGACAGTTTTTGAAAATTTGAAAAAATGCGTAACCACCCCCCCTTACGAAAAAGTCAAAAATTGACTTTTTCCAAAAGTCAACTTTTTTGGCACATTTGGGTTGATCCGAGAGTCCTGATGTGATTTTGGAATGTTTCCCGGCACTCTTTGGACCAAAAGTATTTTTTGACCGTTTTTGAAATTTTGAAAAAATGCGTAACCACCCCCCCTTACGAAAAAGTCAAAAAATGACTTTTTCCAAAAGTCAACTTTTTTGGCACATTTGGGTGGTGCAGAGAGTCATGATGTTGTTTTGTAACGTTTTCCCGGCGCTCCTTGGCCCAAAAGTATTTTTTGACCGTTTTTGAAACTTTGAAAAAATGAGTAACCACCCGACCTTACGAAAAAGTCAAAAATGGACTTTTTCCAAAAGTCAACTTTTTTGGCATCTTTGGGTGGTTCCGAGAGTCCTGATGTGATTTTGGAATGTTTCCCGGCGCTCTTTGGACCAAAAGTATTTTTTGACCGTTTTTGAAAATTTGAAAAAATGCGTAACCACCCCCCCTTACGAAAAAGTCAAAAAATGACTTTTTCCAAAAGTCAACTTTTTTGGCACATTTGGGTGGTGCAGAGAGTCATGATGTTGTTTTGTAACGTTTCCCGGCGCTCCTTGGCCCAAAAGTATTTTTTGACCGTTTTTGAAACTTTGAAACAATGTGTAACCACCCCCCCTTACGAAAAAGTCAAAAAATGACTTTTTCCAAAAGTCAACTTTTTTGGCACATTTGGGTGGTTCCGAGAGTCCTGATTTGGTTTTGGAACATTTCCCGGCGCTCCTTGGCCCAAAAGTATTTTTTGACCGTTTTTGAAATTTTGAAAAAATCCGTAATCACCCCCCCTTACAAAAAAGTCAAAAATTGACTTTTTCCAAAAGTCCACATTTTTGGCTTCTTTGGGTGGTGCCGAGAGTCCTGATGTGATTTTGGAACGTTTCCCGGCGCTCCTTGGCCCAAAAGTATTTTTTGACTGTTTTTGAAATTTTGAAAAACTGCGTAACCACCCCCCCCCTTACGAAAAAGTCAAAAATTGACTTTTTCCAAAAGTCAACATTTTTGGCTTCTTTGGGTGGTGCCGAGAGTCCTGATGTGATTTTGGAACGTTTCCCGGCGCTCATTGGCCCAAAAGTATTTTTTGACCGTTTTTGAAATTTTGAAAAAATGCGTAACCACCCCCCCTTACGAAAAATTCAAAAAATGACTTTTTCCAAAAGTCAACATTTTTGGCTTCTTTGGGTGGTGCCGAGAGTCCTGATGTGATTTTGGAATGTTTCCCGGCGCTCTTTGGACCAAAAGTATTTTTTGACCGTTTTTGAAAATTTGAAAAAATGCGTAACCACCCCCCCTTACGAAAAAGTCAAAAATTGACTTTTTCCAAAAGTCAACTTTTTTGGCACATTTGGGTGGATCCGAGAGTCCTGATGTGGTTTTGAAAAGTTTCCCGGCGCTCTTTGGCCCAAAAGTATTTTTTGACCGTTTTTGAAATTTCGAAAAAATGCGTAACCACCCCCCCTTACGAAAAAGTCAAAAATTGACTTTTTCCAAAAGTCAACTTTTTTGGCATCTTTGGGTGGTTCCGAGAGTCCTGATGCGATTTTGGAACGTTTCCCGGCGCTCTTTGGCCCAAAAGTATTATTTGACCGTTTTTGAAATTTTGAAAAAATGCGTAACCACCCCCCCTTACGAAAAAGTCAAAAAATGTCTTTTTCCAAAAGTCAACTTTTTTGGCACATTTGGGTGGTGCCGAGCGTCCTGATGTGGTTTTGGAACGTTTCCCGGCGCTCCTTGGCCCAAAAGTATTTTTTGACCGTTTTTGAAATTTTGAAAAAATCCGTAACCACCCCCCCTTACGAAAAAGTCAAAAATTGATTTTTTCCAAAAGTCAACATTTTTGGCTTCTTTGGGTGGTGCCGAGAGTCCTGATGTGATTTTGGAACGTTTCCCGGCGCTCCTTGGCCCAAAAGTATTTTTTGACTGTTTTTGAAATTTTGAAAAACTGCGTAACCACCCCCCCTTACGAAAAAGTAAAAAATTGACTTTTTCCAAAAGTCAACTTTTTTGGCATCTTTGGGTGGTTCCGAGAGTCCTGATGTGATTTTGGAACGTTTCCCGGCGCTCTTTGGCCCAAAAGTATTATTTGACCGTTTTTGAAATTTTGAAAAAATGCGTAACCACCCCCCCTTACGAAAAAGTCAAAAAATGACTTTTTCCAAAAGTCAACTTTTTTGGCTTCTTTGGGTGGTGCCGAGAATCCTGATGTGATTTTGGAACGTTTCCCGGCGCTCCTTGGCCCAAAAGTATTTTTTGACCGTTTTTGAAATTTTGAAAAAATGCGTAACCACCCCCCCTTACGAAAAAGTCAAAAATTGACTTTTTCCAAAAGTCAACATTTTTGGCTTCTTTGGGTGGTGCCGAGAGTCCTGATGTGATTTTGGAACGTTTCCCGGCGCTCATTGGCCCAAAAGTATTTTTTGACCGTTTTTGAAATTTTGAAAAAATGCGTAACCACCCCCACTTACGAAAAAGTCAAAAAATGACTTTTTCCAAAAGTCAACTTTTTTGGCACATTTGGGTGGTGCCGAGAGTCCTGATGTGGTTTTGAAACGTTTCCCGGCGCTCTTTGGCTCAAAAGTATTTTTTGACCCTTTTTGAAATTTTGAAAAAATGCGTAACCACCCCCACTTACGAAAAAGTCAAAATTTGACTTTTTCCAAAAGTCAACTTTTTGGCACATTTGGGTGGTGCCGAGAGTCCTGATGTGGTTTTGGAACGTTTCCTGGCGCTCCTTGGCCCAAAAGTATTTTTTGACCGTTTTGGAAATTTTGAAAAAATGCGTAACCACCCCCCCTTACGAAAAAGTCAAAAATGGACATTTTCCGAAAGTCAACTTTTTTGGCACATTTGGGTGGTTCCGAGAGTCCTGATGTGGTTTTGGAACGTTTCCCGGCGCTCCTTGGCCCAAAAGTATTTTTTCACCGTTTTTGAAATTTTGAAAAAATGCGTAACCACCCCCCCCTTACGAAAAAGTCAAAAATTGACTTTTTCCAAAAGTCAACTTTTTTGGCATCTTTGGGTGGTTCCGAGAGTCCTGATGTGATTTTGGAACGTTTCCCGGCGCTCTTTGGCCCAAAAGTATTATTTGACCATTTTTGAAATTTTGAAAAAATGCGTAACCACCCCCCCTTACGAAAAAGTCAAAAAATGACTTTTTCCAAAAGTCAACTTTTTTGGCTTCTTTGGGTGGTGCCGAGAGTCCTGATGTGATTTTGGAACGTTTCCCGGCGCTCCTTGGCCCAAAAGTATTTTTTGACCGTTTTTGAAATTTTGAAAAAATGCGTAACCACCCCCCCTTACGAAAAAGTCAAAAAATGACTTTTTCCAAAAGTCAACTTTTTTGGCACATTTGGGTGGT
Organism: Corythoichthys intestinalis; assembly: GCF_030265065.1. Lineage (NCBI taxonomy): Eukaryota > Metazoa > Chordata > Actinopteri > Syngnathiformes > Syngnathidae > Corythoichthys > Corythoichthys intestinalis. Next base: position 39,283,749 of record NC_080403.1, on the reverse strand, counting down.
TCCGAGAGTCCTGATGTGGTTTTGGAACGTTTCCCGGCGCTCCTTGGCCCAAAAGTATTTTTTGACCCTTTTTGAAATTTTGAAAAAATGCGTAACCACCCCCCCTTACGAAAAAGTCAAAAATGGACTTTTTCCAAAAGTCAACTTTTTTGGCACATTTGGATTGATCCGAGAGTCCTGATGTGGTTTTGAAACGTTTCCCGGCGCTCATTGGCCCAAAAGTATTTTTTGACCGTTTTTGAAATTTTGAAAAAATGCGTAACCGCCCCCCCTTACGAAAAAGTCAAAAATTGACTTTTTCCAACAGTCAACATTTTTGGCTTCTTTGGGTGGTGCCGAGAGTCCTGATGTGATTTTGGAACGTTTCCTGGCGCTCTTTGGACCAAAAGTATTTTTTGACCGTTTTTGAAAATTTGAAAAAATGCGTAACCACCCCCCCTTACGAAAAAGTCAAAAATTGACTTTTTCCAAAAGTCAACATTTTTGGCTTCTTTGGGTGGTGCCGAGAGTCCTGATGTGATTTTGGAACGTTTCCCGGCGCTCCTTGGCCCAAAAGTATTTTTTGACCGTTTTTGAAATTTTGAAAAAATGCGTAACCACCCCCCCTTACGAAAAAGTCAAAAATTGACTTTTTCCAAAAGTCAACATTTTTGGCTTCTTTGGGTGGTGCCGAGAGTCCTGATGTGATTTTAGAACGTTTCCCGGCGCTCCTTGGCCCAAAAGTATTTTTTGACCGTTTTTTAAATTTTGAAAAAATGCGTAACCACCCCCCCTTACGAAAAAGTCAAAAATTGACTTTTTCCAAAAGTCAACATTTTTGGCTTCTTTGGGTGGTGCCGAGAGTCCTGATGTGATTTTGGAACGTTTCCCGGCGCTCTTTGGCCGAAAAGTATTTTTTGACCGTTTTTGAAATTTTGAAACAATGCGTAACCACCCCCCCTTACGAAAAAGTCAAAAATGGACTTTTTCCAAAAGTCAACTTTTTTGGCACATTTGGGTGGTTCCGAGAGTCCTGATGTGGTTTTGGAACGTTTCCCGGCGCTCCTTGGCCCAAAAGTATTTTTTGACCGTTTTTTAAATTTTGAAAAAATGCGTAACCACCCCCCCCTTACGAAAAAGTCAAAAAATGACTTTTTCCAAAAGTCAACTTTTTTGGCTTCTTTGGGTGGTGCCGAGAGTCCTGATGTGGTTTTGGAACGTTTCTCGGCGCTCCTTGGCCCAAAAGTATTTTTTGACCGTTTTTGAAATTTTGAAAAAATGCGTAACCACCCCCTCTTACGAAAAAGTCAAAAATTGACTTTTTCCAACAGTCAACATTTTTGGCTTCTTTGGGTGGTGCCGAGAGTCCTGATGTGATTTTGGAACGTTTCCCGGCGCTCATTGGCCCAAAAGTATTTTTTGACCGTTTTTGAAATTTTGAAAAAATGCATAACCACCCCCCCTTACGAAAAAGTCAAAAATGGACTTTTTCCAAAAGTCAACTTTTTTGGCACATTTGGGTGGATTCGAGAGTCCTGATGTGGTTTTGAAAAGTTTCCCGGCGCTCTTTGGCCCAAAAGTATTTTTTGACCGTTTTTGAAATTTTGAAAAAATGCGTAACCACCCCCCCTTACGAAAAAGTCAAAAAATGACTTTTTCCAAAAGTCAACTTTTTTGGCTTCTTTGGGTGGTGCCGAGAGTCCTGATGTGATTTTGGAACGTTTCCCGGCGCTCCTTGGCCCAAAAGTATTTTTTGACCGTTTTTGAAATTTTGAAAAAATGCGTAACCACCCCCCCTTACGAAAAAGTCAAAAATTGACTTTTTCCAACAGTCAACTTTTTTGGCACATTTGGGTGGTTCCGAGAGTCCTGATGTGGTTTTGGAACGTTTCCCGGCGCTCCTTGGCCCAAAAGTATTTTTTGACCGTTTTTTAAATTTTGAAAAAATGCGTAACCACCCCCCCTTACGAAAAAGTCAAAAATTGACTTTTTCCAACAGTCAACTTTTTTGGCACATTTGGGTGGTTCCGAGAGTCCTGATGTGGTTTTGGAACGTTTCCCGGCGCTCCTTGGCCCAAAAGTATTTTTTGACCGTTTTTTAAATTTTGAAAAAATGCGTAACCACCCCCCCTTACGAAAAAGTCAAAAATTGACTTTTTCCAAAAGTCAACTTTTTTGGCACATTTGGGTGGATTCGAGAGTCCTGATGTGGTTTTGAAAAGTTTCCCGGCGCTCTTTGGCCCAAAAGTATTTTTTGACCGTTTTTGAAATTTTGAAAAAATGCGTAACCACCCCCCCTTACGAAAAAGTCAAAAATTGACTTTTTCCAAAAGTCAACTTTTTTGGCATCTTTGGGTGGTTACGAGAGTCCTGATGTGATTTTGGAATGTTTCCCGGCGCTCTTTGGACCAAAAGTATTTTTTGACCGTTTTTGAAAATTTGAAAAAATGCGTAACCACCCCCCCTTACGAAAAAGTCAAAAATTGACTTTTTCCAAAAGTCAACTTTTTTGGCACATTTGGGTGGATCCGAGAGTCCTGATGTGGTTTTGAAAAGTTTCCCGGCGCTCTTTGGCCCAAAAGTATTTTTTGACCGTTTTGGAAATTTCGAAAAAATGCGTAACCACCCCCCCTTACGAAAAAGTCAAAAATTTACTTTTTCCAAAAGTCAACTTTTTTGGCATCTTTGGGTGGTTCCGAGAGTCCTGATGTGATTTTGGAACGTTTCCCGGCGCTCTTTGGCCCAAAAGTATTATTTAACCGTTTTTGAAATTTTGAAAAAATGCGTAACCACCCCCCCTTACGAAAAAGTCAAAAAATGTCTTTTTCCAAAAGTCAACATTTTTGGCTTCTTTGGGTGGTGCCGAGAGTCCTGATGTGATTTTGGAACGTTTCCCGGCGCTCCTTGGCCCAAAAGTATTTTTTGACTGTTTTTGAAATTTTGAAAAAATGCGTAACCACCCCCCCTTACGAAAAAGTCAAAAAATGACTTTTTCCAAAAGTCAACTTTTTTGGCATCTTTGGGTTGTTCCGAGAGTCCTGATGTGATTTTGGAATGTTTCCCGGCGCTCTTTGGACCAAAAGTATTTTTTGACAGTTTTTGAAAATTTGAAAAAATGCGTAACCACCCCCCCTTACGAAAAAGTCAAAAATTGACTTTTTCCAAAAGTCAACTTTTTTGGCACATTTGGGTTGATCCGAGAGTCCTGATGTGATTTTGGAACGTTTCCCGGCGCTCTTTGGCCCAAAAGTATTTTTTGACCGTTTTTGAAATTTTGAAAAAATGCGTAACCACCCCCCCTTACGAAAAAGTCAAAAAATGACTTTTTCCAAAAGTCAACTTTTTTGGCACATTTGGGTGGATTCGAGAGTCCTGATGTGGTTTTGAAAAGTTTCCCGGCGCTCTTTGGCCCAAAAGTATTTTTTGACCGTTTTTGAAATTTTGAAAAAATGCGTAACCACCCCCCCTTACGAAAAAGTCAAAAATTGACTTTTTCCAAAAGTCAACTTTTTTGGCATCTTTGGGTGGTTACGAGAGTCCTGATGTGATTTTGGAATGTTTCCCGGCGCTCTTTGGACCAAAAGTATTTTTTGACCGTTTTTGAAAATTTGAAAAAATGCGTAACCACCCCCCCTTACGAAAAAGTCAAAAATTGACTTTTTCCAAAAGTCAACTTTTTTGGCACATTTGGGTGGATCCGAGAGTCCTGATGTGGTTTTGAAAAGTTTCCCGGCGCTCTTTGGCCCAAAAGTATTTTTTGACCGTTTTGGAAATTTCGAAAAAATGCGTAACCACCCCCCCTTACGAAAAAGTCAAAAATTTACTTTTTCCAAAAGTCAACTTTTTTGGCATCTTTGGGTGGTTCCGAGAGTCCTGATGTGATTTTGGAACGTTTCCCGGCGCTCTTTGGCCCAAAAGTATTATTTAACCGTTTTTGAAATTTTGAAAAAATGCGTAACCACCCCCCCTTACGAAAAAGTCAAAAAATGTCTTTTTCCAAAAGTCAACATTTTTGGCTTCTTTGGGTGGTGCCGAGAGTCCTGATGTGATTTTGGAACGTTTCCCGGCGCTCCTTGGCCCAAAAGTATTTTTTGACTGTTTTTGAAATTTTGAAAAAATGCGTAACCACCCCCCCTTACGAAAAAGTCAAAAAATGACTTTTTCCAAAAGTCAACTTTTTTGGCATCTTTGGGTTGTTCCGAGAGTCCTGATGTGATTTTGGAATGTTTCCCGGCGCTCTTTGGACCAAAAGTATTTTTTGACAGTTTTTGAAAATTTGAAAAAATGCGTAACCACCCCCCCTTACGAAAAAGTCAAAAATTGACTTTTTCCAAAAGTCAACTTTTTTGGCACATTTGGGTTGATCCGAGAGTCCTGATGTGATTTTGGAATGTTTCCCGGCACTCTTTGGACCAAAAGTATTTTTTGACCGTTTTTGAAATTTTGAAAAAATGCGTAACCACCCCCCCTTACGAAAAAGTCAAAAAATGACTTTTTCCAAAAGTCAACTTTTTTGGCACATTTGGGTGGTGCAGAGAGTCATGATGTTGTTTTGTAACGTTTTCCCGGCGCTCCTTGGCCCAAAAGTATTTTTTGACCGTTTTTGAAACTTTGAAAAAATGAGTAACCACCCGACCTTACGAAAAAGTCAAAAATGGACTTTTTCCAAAAGTCAACTTTTTTGGCATCTTTGGGTGGTTCCGAGAGTCCTGATGTGATTTTGGAATGTTTCCCGGCGCTCTTTGGACCAAAAGTATTTTTTGACCGTTTTTGAAAATTTGAAAAAATGCGTAACCACCCCCCCTTACGAAAAAGTCAAAAAATGACTTTTTCCAAAAGTCAACTTTTTTGGCACATTTGGGTGGTGCAGAGAGTCATGATGTTGTTTTGTAACGTTTCCCGGCGCTCCTTGGCCCAAAAGTATTTTTTGACCGTTTTTGAAACTTTGAAACAATGTGTAACCACCCCCCCTTACGAAAAAGTCAAAAAATGACTTTTTCCAAAAGTCAACTTTTTTGGCACATTTGGGTGGTTCCGAGAGTCCTGATTTGGTTTTGGAACATTTCCCGGCGCTCCTTGGCCCAAAAGTATTTTTTGACCGTTTTTGAAATTTTGAAAAAATCCGTAATCACCCCCCCTTACAAAAAAGTCAAAAATTGACTTTTTCCAAAAGTCCACATTTTTGGCTTCTTTGGGTGGTGCCGAGAGTCCTGATGTGATTTTGGAACGTTTCCCGGCGCTCCTTGGCCCAAAAGTATTTTTTGACTGTTTTTGAAATTTTGAAAAACTGCGTAACCACCCCCCCCCTTACGAAAAAGTCAAAAATTGACTTTTTCCAAAAGTCAACATTTTTGGCTTCTTTGGGTGGTGCCGAGAGTCCTGATGTGATTTTGGAACGTTTCCCGGCGCTCATTGGCCCAAAAGTATTTTTTGACCGTTTTTGAAATTTTGAAAAAATGCGTAACCACCCCCCCTTACGAAAAATTCAAAAAATGACTTTTTCCAAAAGTCAACATTTTTGGCTTCTTTGGGTGGTGCCGAGAGTCCTGATGTGATTTTGGAATGTTTACCGGCGCTCTTTGGACCAAAAGTATTTTTTGACCGTTTTTGAAAATTTGAAAAAATGCGTAACCACCCCCCCTTACGAAAAAGTCAAAAATTGACTTTTTCCAAAAGTCAACTTTTTTGGCACATTTGGGTGGATCCGAGAGTCCTGATGTGGTTTTGAAAAGTTTCCCGGCGCTCTTTGGCCCAAAAGTATTTTTTGACCGTTTTTGAAATTTCGAAAAAATGCGTAACCACCCCCCCTTACGAAAAAGTCAAAAATTGACTTTTTCCAAAAGTCAACTTTTTTGGCATCTTTGGGTGGTTCCGAGAGTCCTGATGCGATTTTGGAACGTTTCCCGGCGCTCTTTGGCCCAAAAGTATTATTTGACCGTTTTTGAAATTTTGAAAAAATGCGTAACCACCCCCCCTTACGAAAAAGTCAAAAAATGTCTTTTTCCAAAAGTCAACTTTTTTGGCACATTTGGGTGGTGCCGAGCGTCCTGATGTGGTTTTGGAACGTTTCCCGGCGCTCCTTGGCCCAAAAGTATTTTTTGACCGTTTTTGAAATTTTGAAAAAATCCGTAACCACCCCCCCTTACGAAAAAGTCAAAAATTGATTTTTTCCAAAAGTCAACATTTTTGGCTTATTTGGGTGGTGCCGAGAGTCCTGATGTGATTTTGGAACGTTTCCCGGCGCTCCTTGGCCCAAAAGTATTTTTTGACTGTTTTTGAAATTTTGAAAAACTGCGTAACCACCCCCCCTTACGAAAAAGTAAAAAATTGACTTTTTCCAAAAGTCAACTTTTTTGGCATCTTTGGGTGGTTCCGAGAGTCCTGATGTGATTTTGGAACGTTTCCCGGCGCTCTTTGGCCCAAAAGTATTATTTGACCGTTTTTGAAATTTTGAAAAAATGCGTAACCACCCCCCCTTACGAAAAAGTCAAAAAATGACTTTTTCCAAAAGTCAACTTTTTTGGCTTCTTTGGGTGGTGCCGAGAATCCTGATGTGATTTTGGAACGTTTCCCGGCGCTCCTTGGCCCAAAAGTATTTTTTGACCGTTTTTGAAATTTTGAAAAAATGCGTAACCACCCCCCCTTACGAAAAAGTCAAAAATTGACTTTTTCCAAAAGTCAACATTTTTGGCTTCTTTGGGTGGTGCCGAGAGTCCTGATGTGATTTTGGAACGTTTCCCGGCGCTCATTGGCCCAAAAGTATTTTTTGACCGTTTTTGAAATTTTGAAAAAATGCGTAACCACCCCCACTTACGAAAAAGTCAAAAAATGACTTTTTCCAAAAGTCAACTTTTTTGGCACATTTGGGTGGTGCCGAGAGTCCTGATGTGGTTTTGAAACGTTTCCCGGCGCTCTTTGGCTCAAAAGTATTTTTTGACCCTTTTTGAAATTTTGAAAAAATGCGTAACCACCCCCACTTACGAAAAAGTCAAAATTTGACTTTTTCCAAAAGTCAACATTTTTGGCTTCTTTGGGTGGTGCCGAGAGTCCTGATGTGATTTTGGAACGTTTCCCGGCGCTCATTGGCCCAAAAGTATTTTTTGACCGTTTTTGAAATTTTGAAAAAATGCGTAACCACCCCCCCTTACGAAAAAGTCAAAAAATGACTTTTTCCAAAAGTCAACTTTTTTGGCATCTTTGGGTGGTTCCGAGAGTCCTGATGTGATTTTGGAATGTTTCCCGGCGCTCTTTGGACCAAAAGTATTTTTTGACCGTTTTTGAAAATTTGAAAAAATGCGTAACTACCCCCCCTTAGGAAAAAGTCAAAAATTGACTTTTTCCAAAAGTCAACTTTTTGGCACATTTGGGTGGTGCCGAGAGTCCTGATGTGATTTTGGAATGTTTCCCGGCGCTCCTTGGCCCAAAAGTATTTTTTGACCGTTTTTGAAATTTTGAAAAAATGCGTAACCACCCCCCCTTAAGAAAAAGTCAAAAATGGACTTTTTCCAAAAGTCAACTTTTTTGGCACATTTGGTTGGTGCCGAGAGTCCTGATGTGGTTTTGAAACGTTTCCCGGCGCTCTTTGGCCCAAAAGTATTATTTGACCGTTTTTGAAATTTTGAAACAATGCGTAACCACCCCCCCTTACGAAAAAGTCAAAAATGGACTTTTTCCAAAAGTCAACTTTTTTGGCATCTTTGGGTGGTTCCGAGAGTCCTGATGTGATTTTGGAACGTTTCCCGGCGCTCCTTGGCCCAAAAGTATTATTTGACCGTTTTTGAAATTTTGAAAAAATGCGTAACCACCCCCCCTTACGAAAAAGTCAAAAAATGACGTTTTCCAAAAGTCAACTTTTTTGGCTTCTTTGGGTGGTGCCGAGAGTCCTGATGTGATTTTGGAACGTTTCCCGGCGCTCCTTGGCCCAAAAGTATTTTTTGACCGTTTTTGAAATTTTGAAAAAATGCGTAACCACCCCCCATACGAAAAAGTCAACAATCGACTTTTTCCCAAAAGTCAACTTATATGGCATCTTTGGGTGGTTCCGAGAGTCCTGATGTGATTTTGGAACGTTTCCCGGCGCTCTTTGGCCCAAAAGTATTATTTGACTGTTTTTGAAAATTTGAAAAAATGCGTAACCACCCCCCCTTACGAAAAAGTCAAAAAATGACTTTTTCCAAAAGTCAACTTTTTTGGAACATTTGGGTGGTGCCGAGCGTCCTGATGTGGTTTTGGAACGTTTCCCGGCGCTCCTTGGCCCAAAAGTATTTTTTGACCGTTTTTGAAATTTTGAAAAAATGCGTAACCACCCCCCCTTACGAAAAAGTCAAAAATGGACTTTTTCCAAAAGTCAACTTTTTTGGCACATTTGGGTGGTTCCGAGAGTCCTGATGTGGTTTTGGAACATTTCCCGGCGCTCCTTGGCCCAAAAGTATTTTTTGACCGTTTTTGAAATTTTGAAAAAATGCGTAACCACCCCCCCTTACGAAAAAGTCAAAAATGGACTTTTTCCAAAAGTCAACTTTTTTGGCACATTTGGGTGGTTCCGAGAGTCCTGATGTGGTTTTGGAACATTTCCCGGCGCTCCTTGGCCCAAAAGTATTTTTTGACCGTTTTTGAAATTTTGAAAAAATGCGTAACCACCCCCCCTTACGAAAAAGTCAAAAATTGACTTTTTCCAAAAGTCAACTTTTTTGGCATCTTTGGGTGGTTCCGAGAGTCCTGATGTGATTTTGGAACGTTTCCCGGCGCTCTTTGGCCCAAAAGTATTATTTGACCGTTTTTGAAATTTTGAAAAAATGCGTAACCACCCCCCCTTACGAAAAAGTCAAAAAATGACTTTTTCCAAAAGTCGACTTTTTTGGCTTCTTTGGGTGGTGCCGAGAATCCTGATGTGATTTTGGAACGTTTCCCGGCGCTCCTTGGCCCAAAAGTATTTTTTGACCGTTTTTGAAATTTTGAAAAAATGCGTAACCACCCCCCCTTACGAAAAAGTCAAAAATTGACTTTTTCCAAAAGTCAACATTTTTGGCTTCTTTGGGTGGTGCCGAGAGTCCTGATGTGATTTTGGAACGTTTCCCGGCGCTCATTGGCCCAAAAGTATTTTTTGACCGTTTTTGAAATTTTGAAAAAATGCGTAACCACCCCCCCTTACGAAAAAGTCAAAAAATGACTTTTTCCAAAAGTCAACTTTTTTGGCACATTTGGGTGGTGCCGAGAGTCCTGATGTGGTTTTGAAACGTTTCCCGGCGCTCTTTGGCTCAAAAGTATTTTTTGACCCTTTTTGAAATTTTGAAAAAATGCGTAACCACCCCCCCTTACGAAAAAGTCAAAATTTGACTTTTTCCAAAAGTCAACATTTTTGGCTTCTTTGGGTGGTGCCGAGAGTCCTGATGTGATTTTGGAACGTTTCCCGGCGCTCATTGGCCCAAAAGTATTTTTTGACCGTTTTTGAAATTTTGAAAAAATGCGTAACCACCCCCCCTTACGAAAAAGTCAAAAAATGACTTTTTCCAAAAGTCAACTTTTTGGCACATTTGGGTGGTGCCGAGAGTCCTGATGTGATTTTGGAATGTTTCCCGGCGCTCCTTGGCCCAAAAGTATTTTTTGACCGTTTTTGAAATTTTGAAAAAATGCGTAACCACCCCCCCTTAAGAAAAAGTCAAAAATGGACTTTTTCCAAAAGTCAACTTTTTTGGCACATTTGGTTGGTGCCGAGAGTCCTGATGTGGTTTTGAAACGTTTCCCGGCGCTCTTTGGCCCAAAAGTATTATTTGACCGTTTTTGAAATTTTGAAACAATGCGTAACCACCCCCCCTTACGAAAAAGTCAAAAATGGACTTTTTCCAAAAGTCAACTTTTTTGGCATCTTTGAGTGGTTCCGAGAGTCCTGATGTGATTTTGGAACGTTTCCCGGCGCTCCTTGGCCCAAAAGTATTATTTGACCGTTTTTGAAATTTTGAAAAAATGCGTAACCACCCCCCCTTACGAAAAAGTCAAAAAATGACGTTTTCCAAAAGTCAACTTTTTTGGCTTCTTTGGGTGGTGCCGAGAGTCCTGATGTGATTTTGGAACGTTTCCCGGCGCTCCTTGGCCCAAAAGTATTTTTTGACCGTTTTTGAAATTTTGAAAAAATGCGTAACCACCCCCCCTTACGAAAAAGTCAACAATCGACTTTTTCCCAAAAGTCAACTTATATGGCATCTTTGGGTGGTTCCGAGAGTCCTGATGTGGTTTTGGAACATTTCCCGGCGCTCCTTGGCCCAAAAGTATTTTTTGACCGTTTTTGAAATTTTGAAAAAATGCGTAACCACCCCCCCTTACGAAAAAGTCAAAAATGGACTTTTTCCAAAAGTCAACTTTTTTGGCACATTTGGGTGGTTCCGAGAGTCCTGATGTGGTTTTGGAACGTTTCCCGGCGCTCCTTGGCCCAAAAGTATTTTTTGACAGTTTTTGAAATTTTGAAAAAATGCGTAACCACCCCCCCTTACGAAAAAGTCAAAAATGGACTTTTTCCAAAAGTCAACATTTTTGGCTTCTTTGGGTGGTGCCGAGAGTCCTGATGTGATTTTGGAACGTTTCCCGGCGCTCATTGGCCCAAAAGTATTTTTTGACCGTTTTTGAAATTTTGAAAAAATGCGTAACCACCCCCCCTTACGAAAAAGTCAAAAAATGACTTTTTCCAAAAGTCAACTTTTTTGGCACATTTGGGTGGTGCCGAGAGTCCTGATGTGGTTTTGAAACGTTTCCCGGCGCTCTTTGGCTCAAAAGTATTTTTTGACCCTTTTTGAAATTTTGAAAAAATGCGTAACCACCCCCACTTACGAAAAAGTCAAAATTTGACTTTTTCCAAAGTCAACATTTTTGGCTTCTTTGGGTGGTGCCGAGAGTCCTGATGTGATTTTGGAACGTTTCCCGGCGCTCATTGGCCCAAAAGTATTTTTTGACCGTTTTTGAAATTTTGAAAAAATGCGTAACCACCCCCCCTTACGAAAAAGTCAAAAAATGACTTTTTCCAAAAGTCAACTTTTTTGGCACATTTGGGTGGTGCCGAGAGTCCTGATGTGGTTTTGAAACGTTTCCCGGCGCTCTTTGGCTCAAAAGTATTTTTTGACCCTTTTTGAAATTTTGAAAAAATGCGTAACCACCCCCACTTACGAAAAAGTCAAAATTTGACTTTTTCCAAAAGTCAACATTTTTGGCTTCTTTGGGTGGTGCCGAGAGTCCTGATGTGATTTTGGAACGTTTCCCGGCGCTCATTGGCCCAAAAGTATTTTTTGACCGTTTTTGAAATTTTGAAAAAATGCGTAACCACCCCCCCTTACGAAAAAGTCAAAAAATGACTTTTTCCAAAAGTCAACTTTTTTGGCATCTTTGGGTGGTTCCGAGAGTCCTGATGTGATTTTGGAATGTTTCCCGGCGCTCTTTGGACCAAAAGTATTTTTTGACCGTTTTTGAAAATTTGAAAAAATGCGTAACCACCCCCCCTTACGAAAAAGTCAAAAATTGACTTTTTCCAAAAGTCAACTTTTTGGCACATTTGGGTGGTGCCGAGAGTCCTGATGTGATTTTGGAATGTTTCCCGGCGCTCCTTGGCCCAAAAGTATTTTTTGACCGTTTTTGAAATTTTGAAAAAATGCGTAACCACCCCCCCTTAAGAAAAAGTCAAAAATGGACTTTTTCCAAAAGTCAACTTTTTTGGCACATTTGGTTGGTGCCGAGAGTCCTGATGTGGTTTTGAAACGTTTCCCGGCGCTCTTTGGCCCAAAAGTATTATTAGACCGTTTTTGAAATTTTTAAACAATGCGTAACCACCCCCCCTTCCGAAAAAGTCAAAAATGGACTTTTTCCAAAAGTCAACTTTTTTGGCACATTTGGGTGGTTCCGAGAGTCCTGATGTGGTTTTGGAACATTTCCCGGCGCTCCTTGGCCCAAAAGTATTTTTTGACCGTTTTTGAAATTTTGAAAAAATGCGTAACCACCCCCCCTTACGAAAAAGTCAAAAATTGACTTTTTCCAAAAGTCAACTTTTTGGCACATTTGGGTGGTGCCGAGAGTCCTGATGTGATTTTGGAACGTTTCCCGGCGCTCCTTGGCCCAAAAGTATTTTTTGACTGTTTTTGAAATTTTGAAAAAATGCGTAACCACCCCCCCTTACGAAAAAGTCAAAAATCGACTTTTTCCAAAAGTCAAATTTTTTGGCATCTTTGGGTGGTTCCGAGAGTCCTGATGTGATTTTGGAACGTTTCCCGGCGCTCTTTGGCCCAAAAGTATTATTTGACCGTTTTTGAAATTTTGAAAAAATGCGTAACCACCCCCCCTTACGAAAAAGTCAAAAAATGACTTTTTCCAAAAGTCAACTTTTTTGGCTTCTTTGGGTGGTGCCGAGAGTCCTGATGTGATTTTGGAACGTTTCCCGGCGCTCATTGGCCCAAAAGTATATTTTGACCGTTTTTGAAATTTTGAAAAAATGCGTAACCACCCCCCCTTACGAAAAAGTCAAAAAATGACTTTTTCCAAAAGTAAACTTTTTTGGCATCTTTGGGTGGTTCCGAGAGTCCTGATGTGATTTTGGAACGTTTCCCGGCGCTCTTTGGCCCAAAAGTATTATTTGACCGTTTTTGAAATTTTGAAACAATGTGTAACCACCCCCCCTTACGAAAAAGTCAAAAAATGACTTTTTCCAAAAGTCAACTTTTTTGGCACATTTGGGTGGATTCGAGAGTCCTGATGTGGTTTTGGAACGTTTCCCGGCGCTCCTTGGCCCAAAAGTATTTTTTGACCGTTTTTGAAATTTTGAAAAAATGCGTAACCACCCCCCCTTACGAAAAAGTCAAAAATGGACTTTTTCCAAAAGTCAACTTTTTTGGCACATTTGGGTGGTGCCGAGAGTCCTGATGTGATTTTGGAACGTTTCCCGGCGCTCATTGGCCCAAAAGTATTTTTTGACCGTTTTTGAAATTTTGAAAAAATGCGTAACCACCCCCCCTTACGAAAAAGTCAAAAAATGACTTTTTCCAAAAGTAAACTTTTTTGGCACATTTGGGTTGATCCGAGAGTCCTGATGTGGTTTTGAAACGTTTCCCGGCGCTCATTGGCCCAAAAGTATTTTTTGACCGTTTTTGAAATTTTGAAAAAATGCGTAACCACCCCCCCTAACGAAAAAGTCAAAAAATGACTTTTTCCAAAAGTCAACTTTTTTGGCACATTTGGGTGGTGCCGAGCGTCCTGATGTGGTTTTGGAACGTTTCCCGGCGCTCCTTGGCCCAAACTTATTTTTTCACCGTTTTTGAAATTTTAAAAAAATGCGTAACCACCCCCCCTTACGAAAAAGTCAAAAATTGACTTTTTCCAAAAGTCAACTTTTTGGCACATTTGGGTGGTGCCGAGAGTCCTGATGTGGTTTTGGAACGTTTCCCGGCGCTCCTTGGCCCAAAAGTATTTTTTGACTGTTTTTGAAATTTTGAAAAAATGCGTAACCACCCCCCCTTACGAAAAAGTCAAAAATCGACTTTTTCCAAAAGTCAAATTTTTTGGCATCTTTGGGTGGTTCCGAGAGTCCTGATGTGATTTTGGAACGTTTCCCGGCGCTCTTTGGCCCAAAAGTATTATTTGACCGTTTTTGAAATTTTGAAAAAATGCGTAACCACCCCCCCCTTACGAAAAAGTCAAAAAATGACTTTTTCCAAAAGTCAACTTTTTTGGCTTCTTTGGGTGGTGCCGAGAGTCCTGATGTGATTTTGGAACGTTTCCCGGCGCTCATTGGCCCAAAAGTATATTTTGACCGTTTTTGAAATTTTGAAAAAATGCGTAACCACCCCCCCTTACGAAAAATTCAAAAAATGACTTTTTCCAAAAGTAAACTTTTTTGGCATCTTTGGGTGGTTCCGAGAGTCCTGATGTGATTTTGGAACGTTTCCCGGCGCTCTTTGGCCCAAAAGTATTATTTGACCGTTTTTGAAATTTTGAAACAATGTGTAACCACCCCCCCTTACGAAAAAGTCAAAAAATGACTTTTTCCAAAAGTCAACTTTTTTGGCACATTTGGGTGGATTCGAGAGTCCTAATGTGGTTTTGAAAAGTTTCCCGGCGCTCATTGGCCCAAAAGTATTTTTTGACCGTTTTTGAAATTTCGAAAAAATGCGTAACCAACCCCCCTTACGAAAAAGTCAAAAATCGACTTTTTCCAAAAGTCAACTTTTTTGGCACATTTGGGTGGTGCCGAGCGTTCTGATGTGGTTTTGGAACGTTTCCCGGCGCTCCTTGGCCCAAAAGTATTTTTTGACCGTTTTTGAAATTTTGAAAAAATGCGTAACCACCCCCCCTTACGAAAAAGTCAAAAATGGACTTTTTCCAAAAGTCAACTTTTTTGGCACATTTGGTTGGTTCCGAGAGTCCTGATGTGGTTTTGGAACGTTTCCCGGCGCTCCTTGGCCCAAAAGTATATTTTGACCGTTTTTGAAATTTTGAAAAAATGCGTAACCACCCCCCCTTACGAAAAAGTCAAAAAATGACTTTTTCCAAAAGTCAACTTTTTTGGCACATTTGGGTGGATTCGAGAGTCCTGATGTGGTTTTGGAACGTTTCCCGGCGCTCCTTGGCCCAAAAGTATTTTTTGACCGTTTTTGAAATTTTGAAAAAATGCGTAACCACCCCCCCTTACGAAAAAGTCAAAAATGGACTTTTTCCAAAAGTCAACTTTTTTGGCACATTTGGGTGGTGCCGAGAGTCCTGATGTGATTTTGGAACGTTTCCCGGCGCTCATTGGCCCAAAAGTATTTTTTGACCGTTTTTGAAATTTTGAAAAAATGCGTAACCACCCCCCCTTACGAAAAAGTCAAAAAATGACTTTTTCCAAAAGTAAACTTTTTTGGCACATTTGGGTTGATCCGAGAGTCCTGATGTGGTTTTGAAACGTTTCCCGGCGCTCATTGGCCCAAAAGTATTTTTTGACCGTTTTTGAAATTTTGAAAAAATGCGTAACCACCCCCCCTAACGAAAAAGTCAAAAAATGACTTTTTCCAAAAGTCAACTTTTTTGGCACATTTGGGTGGTGCCGAGCGTCCTGATGTGGTTTTGGAACGTTTCCCGGCGCTCCTTGGCCCAAAATTATTTTTTCACCGTTTTTGAAATTTTAAAAAAATGCGTAACCACCCCCCCTTACGAAAAAGTCAAAAATTGACTTTTTCCAAAAGTCAACTTTTTGGCACATTTGGGTGGTGCCGAGAGTCCTGATGTGGTTTTGGAACGTTTCCCGGCGCTCCTTGGCCCAAAAGTATTTTTTGACTGTTTTTGAAATTTTGAAAAAATGCGTAACCACCCCCCCTTACGAAAAAGTCAAAAATCGACTTTTTCCAAAAGTCAAATTTTTTGGCATCTTTGGGTGGTTCCGAGAGTCCTGATGTGATTTTGGAACGTTTCCCGGCGCTCTTTGGCCCAAAAGTATTATTTGACCGTTTTTGAAATTTTGAAAAAATGCGTAACCACCCCCCCTTACGAAAAAGTCAAAAAATGACTTTTTCCAAAAGTCAACTTTTTTGGCTTCTTTGGGTGGTGCCGAGAGTCCTGATGTGATTTTGGAACGTTTCCCGGCGCTCATTGGCCCAAAAGTATATTTTGACCGTTTTTGAAATTTTGAAAAAATGCGTAACCACCCCCCCTTACGAAAAAGTCAAAAAATGACTTTTTCCAAAAGTAAACTTTTTTGGCATCTTTGGGTGGTTCCGAGAGTCCTGATGTGATTTTGGAACGTTTCCCGGCGCTCTTTGGCCCAAAAGTATTATTTGACCGTTTTTGAAATTTTGAAACAATGTGTAACCACCCCCCCTTACGAAAAAGTCAAAAAATGACTTTTTCCAAAAGTCAACTTTTTTGGCACATTTGGGTGGATTCGAGAGTCCTAATGTGGTTTTGAAAAGTTTCCCGGCGCTCATTGGCCCAAAAGTATTTTTTGACCGTTTTTGAAATTTCGAAAAAATGCGTAACCACCCCCCCTTACGAAAAAGTCAAAAATCGACTTTTTCCAAAAGTCAACTTTTTTGGCACATTTGGGTGGTGCCGAGCGTTCTGATGTGGTTTTGGAACGTTTCCCGGCGCTCCTTGGCCCAAAAGTATTTTTTGACCGTTTTTGAAATTTTGAAAAAATGCGTAACCACCCCCCCTTACGAAAAAGTCAAAAATGGACTTTTTCCAAAAGTCAACTTTTTTGGCACATTTGGTTGGTTCCGAGAGTCCTGATGTGGTTTTGGAACGTTTCCCGGCGCTCTTTGGCCCAAAAGTATTTTTTGACCGTTTTTGAAATTTTGAAAAAATGCGTAACCACCCCCCCTTACGAAAAAGTCAAAAATGGACTTTTTCCAAAAGTCAACTTTTTTGGCACATTTGGGTGGTTCCGAGAGTCCTGATGTGGTTTTGGAACGTTTCCCGGCGCTCCTTGGCCCAAAAGTATTTTTTGACCGTTTTTGAAATTTTGAAAAAATGCGTAACCACCCCCACTTACGAAAAAGTCAAAAATGGACTTTTTCCAAAAGTCAACTTTTTTGGCACATTTGGGTGGTGCCGAGCGTCCTGATGTGGTTTTGGAACGTTTCCCGGCGCTCCTTGGCCCAAAAGTATTTTTTGATCGTTTTTGAAATTTTGAAAAAATGCGTAACCACCCCCCCTTACGAAAAAGTCAAAAATGGACTTTTTCCGAAAGTCAACTTTTTTGGCACATTTGGGTGGTTCCGAGAGTCCTGATGTGGTTTTGGAACGTTTCCCGGCGCTCATTGGCCCAAAAGTATTTTTTGACCGTTTTTTAAATTTTGAAACAATGTGTAACCACCCCCCCTTACGAAAAAGTCAAAAAATGACTTTTTCCAAAAGTCAACTTTTTTGGCACATTTGGGTGGTGCCGAGCGTTCTGATGTGGTTTTGGAACGTTTCCCGGCGCTCCTTGGCCCAAAAGTATTTTTTGACCGTTTTTGAAATTTTGAAAAAATGCGTAACCACCCCCACTTACGAAAAAGTCAAAAATGGACTTTTTTCAAAAGTCAACTTTTTTGGCACATTTGGGTGGTGCCGAGAGTCCTGATGTGATTTTGGAACGTTTCCCGGCGCTCATTGGCCCAAAAGTATTTTTTGACCGTTTTTGAAATTTTGAAAAAATGCGTAACCACCCCCCCTTACGAAAAAGTCAAAAAATGACTTTTTCCAAAAGTAAACTTTTTTGGCACATTTGGGTTGATCCGAGAGTCCTGATGTGGTTTTGAAACGTTTCCCGGCGCTCATTGGCCCAAAAGTATTTTTTGACCGTTTTTGAAATTTTGAAAAAATGCGTAACCACCCCCCCTAACGAAAAAGTCAAAAAATGACTTTTTCCAAAAGTCAACTTTTTTGGCACATTTGGGTGGTGCCGAGCGTCCTGATGTGGTTTTGGAACGTTTCCCGGCGCTCCTTGGCCCAAAATTATTTTTTCACCGTTTTTGAAATTTTAAAAAAATGCGTAACCACCCCCCCTTACGAAAAAGTCAAAAATTGACTTTTTCCAAAAGTCAACTTTTTGGCACATTTGGGTGGTGCCGAGAGTCCTGATGTGGTTTTGGAACGTTTCCCGGCGCTCCTTGGCCCAAAAGTATTTTTTGACTGTTTTTGAAATTTTGAAAAAATGCGTAACCACCCCCCCTTACGAAAAAGTCAAAAATCGACTTTTTCCAAAAGTCAACTTTTTTGGCTTCTTTGGGTGGTGCCGAGAGTCCTGATGTGATTTTGGAACGTTTCCCGGCGCTCATTGGCCCAAAAGTATATTTTGACCGTTTTTGAAATTTTGAAAAAATGCGTAACCACCCCCCCTTACGAAAAAGTCAAAAAATGACTTTTTCCAAAAGTAAACTTTTTTGGCATCTTTGGGTGGTTCCGAGAGTCCTGATGTGATTTTGGAACGTTTCCCGGCGCTCTTTGGCCCAAAAGTATTATTTGACCGTTTTTGAAATTTTGAAACAATGTGTAACCACCCCCCCTTACGAAAAAGTCAAAAAATGACTTTTTCCAAAAGTCAACTTTTTTGGCACATTTGGGTGGATTCGAGAGTCCTAATGTGGTTTTGAAAAGTTTCCCGGCGCTCATTGGCCCAAAAGTATTTTTTGACCGTTTTTGAAATTTCGAAAAAATGCGTAACCACCCCCCCTTACGAAAAAGTCAAAAATGGACTTTTTCCAAAAGTCAACATTTTGGCACATTTGGTTGGTTCCGAGAGTCCTGATGTGGTTTTGGAACGTTTCCCGGCGCTCCTTGGCCCAAAAGTATTTTTTGACCGTTTTTGAAATTTTGAAAAAATGCGTAACCACCCCCCCTTACGAAAAAGTCAAAAATGGACTTTTTCCAAAAGTCAACTTTTTTGGCACATTTGGGTGGTTCCGAGAGTCCTGATGTGGTTTTGGAACGTTTCCCGGCGCTCCTTGGCCCAAAAGTATTTTTTGACCGTTTTTGAAATTTTGAAAAAATGCGTAACCACCCCCACTTACGAAAAAGTCAAAAATGGACTTTTTCCAAAAGTCAACTTTTTTGGCACATTTGGGTGGTGCCGAGCGTCCTGAGGTGGTTTTGGAACGTTTCCCGGCGCTCCTTGGCCCAAAAGTATTTTTTGACCGTTTTTGAAATTTTGAAAAAATGCGTAACCACCCCCCCTTACGAAAAAGTCAAAATGGACTTTTTCCAAAAGTCAACTTTTTTGGCACATTTGGGTGGTGCCGAGCGTCCTGATGTGGTTTTGGAACGTTTCCCGGCGCTCCTTGGCCCAAAATTATTTTTTTTAACCGTTTTTGAAATTTTAAAAAAATGCGTAACCACCCCCCCTTACGAAAAAGTCAAAAATGGACTTTTTCCGAAAGTCAACTTTTTTGGCACATTTGGGTGGTTCCGAGAGTCCTGATGTGGTTTTGGAACGTTTCCCGGCGCTCATTGGCCCAAAAGTATTTTTTGACCGTTTTTTAAATTTTGAAACAATGTGTAACCACCCCCCCTTACGAAAAAGTCAAAAAATGACTTTTTCCAAAAGTCAACTTTTTTGGCTTCTTTGGGTGGTGCCGAGAGTCCTGATGTGATTTTGGAACGTTTCCCGGCGCTCATTGGCCCAAAAGTATATTTTGACCGTTTTTGAAATTTTGAAAAAATGCGTAACCACCCCCCCTTACGAAAAAGTCAAAAAATGACTTTTTCCAAAAGTAAACTTTTTTGGCATCTTTGGGTGGTTCCGAGAGTCCTGATGGGATTTTGGAACGTTTCCCGGCGCTCTTTGGCCCAAAAGTATTATTTGACCGTTTTGGAAATTTTGAAACAATGTGTAACCACCCCCCCTTACGAAAAAGTCAAAAAATGACTTTTTCCAAAAGTCAACTTTTTTGGCACATTTGGGTGGTTCCGAGCGTCCTGATGTGGTTTTGGAACGTTTCCCGGCGCTCCTTGGCCCAAAAGTATTTTTTGACCTTTTTTGAAATTTCGAAAAAATGCGTAACCACCCCCCCTTACGAAAAAGTCAAAAATCGACTTTTTCCAAAAGTCAACTTTTTTGGCACATTTGGGTGGTTCCGAGAGTCCTGATGTGGTTTTGGAACGTTTCCCCGCGCTCCTTGGCCCAAAAGTATTTTTTGACCGTTTTTGAAATTTTGAAAAAATGCGTAACCACCCCCCCTTCCGAAAAAGTCAAAAATGGACTTTTTCCAAAAGTCAACTTTTTTGGCACATTTGGGTGGTTCCGAGAGTCCTGATGTGGTTTTGAAACGTTTCCCGGCGCTCTTTGGCCCAAAAGTATTTTTTGACCGTTTTTGAAATTTTGACAAAATGCGTAACCACCCCCCCTTACGAAAAAGTCAAAAACTGACTTTTTGCAAAAGTCAACTTTTTTGGCACATTTGGGTGGATCCGAGAGTCCTGATGTGGTTTTGAAAAGTTTCCCGGCGCTCTTTGGCCCACAAGTATTTTTTGACAGTTTTTGAAATTTTGAAAAAATGCGTAACCACCCCCCCTTACGAAAAAGTCAAAAATTGACTTTTTCCAAAAGTCAACTTTTTTGGCATATTTGGGCTGTCCTGAGAGTCCTGACATGTTTTTGGAACGTTTCCCGGCGCTCCTTGGCCCAAAAGCTTTTTTTGACCGTTTTTGGAATTTTGAAAACATGCGTAACCACCCCCCCTTACAAAAAAGTCAAATATGGACTTTTTTCAAAAGTCAACTTTTTTGGCATATTTGGGCTGTCCTGAGAGTCCTGACATGTTTTTGGAACGTTTCCCGGCGCTCCTTGGCCCAAAAGCTTTTTTTGACCATTTTTGAAATTTGAAAAAATGCGTAACCACCCCCCCCTTACAAAAAAGTCAAAAATGGACTATTTCCCCAAAGTTAACCTTTTTGGCATATTTGTGCTGTCCCGAGAGTCCTGACATGTTTTTGGAACGTTTCCCGGCGCTCCTTGGCCCAAAAACTTTTTTTGACCGTTTTTGAAATTTTGAAAAAATGCGTAACTACCCCCACTTACAAAAAAGTCAAAAATTGACTTTTTCCAAAAGTCAACTTTTTGGCACATTTGGGTGGTGCCGAGAGTCCTGATGTGGTTTTGGAACGTTTCCCGGCGCTCCTTGGCCCAAAAGTATTTTTTGACTGTTTTTGAAATTTTGAAAAAATGAGTAACCACCCCCCCTTACGAAAAAGTCAAAAATTGACTTTTTCCAAAATCAACTTTTTTGGCACATTAGGGTGGATCCGAGAGTCCTGATGTGGTTTTGAAAAGTTTCCCGGCGCTCTTTGGCCCAAAAGTATTTTTTGACCGTTTTTTAAATTTGGAAAAAATGCGTAACCACCCCCACTTACGAAAAAGTCAAAAATTGACTTTTTCCAAAAGTTAACCTTTTTGGCATATTTGGGCTGTCCCGAGAGTCCTGACATGTTTTTGGAAGGTTTCCCGGCGCTCCTTGGCCCAAAAGATTTTTTTGACCGTTTTTGAAATTTTGAAAAAATGCGTAACCACCCCCCCTTACAAAAAGTCAAAAATCCAAAAGTCAACTTTTTTGGCATATTTGGGCTGTCCCGAGAGTCCTGACATGTTTTTGGAACGTTTCCCGGCGCTCCTTGGCCCAAAAGATTTTTTTGACCGTTTTTGAAATTTTGAAAAAATGCGTAACCACCCCCCCTTACAAAAAAGTCAAAAATGGACTTTTTCCAAAAGTTAACCTTTTTGGCATATATGGGCTGTCCCGAAAGTCCTGACATGTTTTTGGAACGTTTCCCGGCGCTCCTTGGCCCAAAAGCTTTTTTTGACCGTTTTTGGAATTTTGAAAAAATGCGTAACCACCCCCCCTTACAAAAAGTCAAAAATTGACTTTTTCCAAAAGTCAACATTTTTGGCTTCTTTGGGTAGTGCCGAGAGTCCTGATGTGATTTTGGAACGTTTCCCGGCGCTCATTGGCCCAAAAGTATTTTTTGACCGTTTTTGAAATTTTGAAAAAATGCGTAACCACCCACCCTTACGAAAAAGTCAAAAAATGACTTTTTCCAAAAGTCAACATTTTTGGCTTCTATGGGTGGTGCCGAGAGTCCTGATGTGATTTTGGAACGTTTCCCGGCGCTCATTGGCCCAAAAGTATTTTTTGACCGTTTTTGAAATTTTGAAAAAATGCGTAACCACCCCCCCTGACAAAAAAGTCAGAAATTGACTTTTTCCAAAAGTCAACTTTTTTGGCATATTTGTGCTGTCCCGAGAGTCCTGACATGTTTTTGGAACGTTTCCCGGCGCTCCTTGGCCCAAAAGCTTTTTTTGACCGTTTTTGAAATTTTGAAAAAAATGCGTAACTACCCCCCCTTACAAAAAAGTCAAAAATTGACTTTTTCCAAAAGTCAACTTTTTGGCACATTTGGGTGGTGCCGAGAGTCCTGATGTGGTTTTGGAACGTTTCCCGGCGCTCCTTGGCCCAAAATTATTTTTTCACCGTTTTTGAAATTTTAAAAAAATGCGTAACCACCCCCCCTTACGAAAAAGTCAAAAATGGACTTTTTCCGAAAGTCAACTTTTTTGGCACATTTGGGTGGTTCCGAGAGTCCTGATGTGGTTTTGGAACGTTTCCCGGCGCTCATTGGCCCAAAAGTATTTTTTGACCGTTTTTGAAATTTCGAAAAAATGCGTAACCACCCCCCCTTACGAAAAAGTCAAAAATCGACTTTTTCCAAAAGTCAACTTTTTTGGCACATTTGGGTGGTGCCGAGCGTTCTGATGTGGTTTTGGAACGTTTCCCGGCGCTCCTTGGCCCAAAAGTATTTTTTGACCGTTTTTGAAATTTTGAAAAAATGCGTAACCACCCCCCCTTACGAAAAAGTCAAAAATGGACTTTTTCCAAAAGTCAACTTTTTTGGCACATTTGGTTGGTTCCGAGAGTCCTGATGTGGTTTTGGAACGTTTCCCGGCGCTCCTTGGCCCAAAAGTATTTTTTGACCGTTTTTGAAATTTTGAAAAAATGCGTAACCACCCCCCCTTACGAAAAAGTCAAAAATGGACTTTTTCCAAAAGTCAACTTTTTTGGCACATTTGGGTGGTTCCGAGAGTCCTGATGTGGTTTTGGAACGTTTCCCGGCGCTCCTTGGCCCAAAAGTATTTTTTGACCGTTTTTGAAATTTTGAAAAAATGCGTAACCACCCCCACTTACGAAAAAGTCAAAAATGGACTTTTTCCAAAAGTCAACTTTTTTGGCACATTTGGGTGGTGCCGAGCGTCCTGATGTGGTTTTGGAACGTTTCCCGGCGCTCCTTGGCCCAAAAGTATTTTTTGATCGTTTTTGAAATTTTGAAAAAATGCGTAACCACCCCCCCTTACGAAAAAGTCAAAATGGACTTTTTCCAAAAGTCAACTTTTTTGGCACATTTGGGTGGTGCCGAGCGTCCTGATGTGGTTTTGGAACGTTTCCCGGCGCTCCTTGGCCCAAAATTATTTTTTCACCGTTTTTGAAATTTTAAAAAAATGCGTAACCACCCCCCCTTACGAAAAAGTCAAAAATGGACTTTTTCCGAAAGTCAACTTTTTTGGCACATTTGGGTGGTTCCGAGAGTCCTGATGTGGTTTTGGAACGTTTCCCGGCGCTCATTGGCCCAAAAGTATTTTTTGACCGTTTTTTAAATTTTGAAACAATGTGTAACCACCCCCCCTTACGAAAAAGTCAAAAAATGACTTTTTCCAAAAGTCAACTTTTTTGGCACATTTGGGTGGTGCCGAGCGTTCTGATGTGGTTTTGGAACGTTTCCCGGCGCTCCTTGGCCCAAAAGTATTTTTTGACCGTTTTTGAAATTTTGAAAAAATGCGTAACCACCCCCACTTACGAAAAAGTCAAAAATGGACTTTTTTCAAAAGTCAACTTTTTTGGCACATTTGGGTGGTGACGAGAGTCCTGATGTGATTTTGGAACGTTTCCCGGCGCTCATTGGCCCAAAAGTATTTTTTGACCGTTTTTGAAATTTTGAAAAAATGCGTAACCACCCCCCCTTACGAAAAAGTCAAAAAATGACTTTTTCCAAAAGTAAACTTTTTTGGCACATTTGGGTTGATCCGAGAGTCCTGATGTGGTTTTGAAACGTTTCCCGGCGCTCATTGGCCCAAAAGTATTTTTTGACCGTTTTTGAAATTTTGAAAAAATGCGTAACCACCCCCCCTAACGAAAAAGTCAAAAAATGACTTTTTCCAAAAGTCAACTTTTTTGGCACATTTGGGTGGTGCCGAGCGTCCTGATGTGGTTTTGGAACGTTTCCCGGCGCTCCTTGGCCCAAAATTATTTTTTCACCGTTTTTGAAATTTTAAAAAAATGCGTAACCACCCCCCCTTACGAAAAAGTCAAAAATTGACTTTTTCCAAAAGTCAACTTTTTGGCACATTTGGGTGGTGCCGAGAGTCCTGATGTGGTTTTGGAACGTTTCCCGGCGCTCCTTGGCCCAAAAGTATTTTTTGACTGTTTTTGAAATTTTGAAAAAATGCGTAACCACCCCCCCTTACGAAAAAGTCAAAAATCGACTTTTTCCAAAAGTCAACTTTTTTGGCTTCTTTGGGTGGTGCCGAGAGTCCTGATGTGATTTTGGAACGTTTCCCGGCGCTCATTGGCCCAAAAGTATATTTTGACCGTTTTTGAAATTTTGAAAAAATGCGTAACCACCCCCCCTTACGAAAAAGTCAAAAAATGACTTTTTCCAAAAGTAAACTTTTTTGGCATCTTTGGGTGGTTCCGAGAGTCCTGATGTGATTTTGGAACGTTTCCCGGCGCTCTTTGGCCCAAAAGTATTATTTGACCGTTTTTGAAATTTTGAAACAATGTGTAACCACCCCCCCTTACGAAAAAGTCAAAAAATGACTTTTTCCAAAAGTCAACTTTTTTGGCACATTTGGGTGGATTCGAGAGTCCTAATGTGGTTTTGAAAAGTTTCCCGGCGCTCATTGGCCCAAAAGTATTTTTTGACCGTTTTTGAAATTTCGAAAAAATGCGTAACCACCCCCCCTTACGAAAAAGTCAAAAATCGACTTTTTCCAAAAGTCAACTTTTTTGGCACATTTGGGTGGTGCCGAGCGTTCTGATGTGGTTTTGGAACGTTTCCCGGCGCTCCTTGGCCCAAAAGTATTTTTTGACCGTTTTTGAAATTTTGAAAAAATGCGTAACCACCCCCCCTTACGAAAAAGTCAAAAATGGACTTTTTCCAAAAGTCAACATTTTGGCACATTTGGTTGGTTCCGAGAGTCCTGATGTGGTTTTGGAACGTTTCCCGGCGCTCCTTGGCCCAAAAGTATTTTTTGACCGTTTTTGAAATTTTGAAAAAATGCGTAACCACCCCCCCTTACGAAAAAGTCAAAAATGGACTTTTTCCAAAAGTCAACTTTTTTGGCACATTTGGGTGGTTCCGAGAGTCCTGATGTGGTTTTGGAACGTTTCCCGGCGCTCCTTGGCCCAAAAGTATTTTTTGACCGTTTTTGAAATTTTGAAAAAATGCGTAACCACCCCCACTTACGAAAAAGTCAAAAATGGACTTTTTCCAAAAGTCAACTTTTTTGGCACATTTGGGTGGTGCCGAGCTTCCTGAGGTGGTTTTGGAACGTTTCCCGGCGCTCCTTGGCCCAAAAGTATTTTTTGACCGTTTTTGAAATTTTGAAAAAATGCGTAACCACCCCCCCTTACGAAAAAGTCAAAATGGACTTTTTCCAAAAGTCAACTTTTTTGGCACATTTGGGTGGTGCCGAGCGTCCTGATGTGGTTTTGGAACGTTTCCCGGCGCTCCTTGGCCCAAAATTATTTTTTTAACCGTTTTTGAAATTTTAAAAAAATGCGTAACCACCCCCCCTTACGAAAAAGTCAAAAATGGACTTTTTCCGAAAGTCAACTTTTTTGGCACATTTGGGTGGTTCCGAGAGTCCTGATGTGGTTTTGGAACGTTTCCCGGCGCTCATTGGCCCAAAAGTATTTTTTGACCGTTTTTTAAATTTTGAAACAATGTGTAACCACCCCCCCTTACGAAAAAGTCAAAAAATGACTTTTTCCAAAAGTCAACTTTTTTGGCTTCTTTGGGTGGTGCCGAGAGTCCTGATGTGATTTTGGAACGTTTCCCGGCGCTCATTGGCCCAAAAGTATATTTTGACCGTTTTTGAAATTTTGAAAAAATGCGTAACCACCCCCCCTTACGAAAAAGTCAAAAAATGACTTTTTCCAAAAGTAAACTTTTTTGGCATCTTTGGGTGGTTCCGAGAGTCCTGATGGGATTTTGGAACGTTTCCCGGCGCTCTTTGGCCCAAAAGTATTATTTGACCGTTTTGGAAATTTTGAAACAATGTGTAACCACCCCCCCTTACGAAAAAGTCAAAAAATGACTTTTTCCAAAAGTCAACTTTTTTGGCACATTTGGGTGGTTCCGAGCGTCCTGATGTGGTTTTGGAACGTTTCCCGGCGCTCCTTGGCCCAAAAGTATTTTTTGACCGTTTTTGAAATTTCGAAAAAATGCGTAACCACCCCCCCTTACGAAAAAGTCAAAAATCGACTTTTTCCAAAAGTCAACTTTTTTGGCACATTTGGGTGGTTCCGAGAGTCCTGATGTGGTTTTGGAACGTTTCCCCGCGCTCCTTGGCCCAAAAGTATTTTTTGACCGTTTTTGAAATTTTGAAAAAATGCGTAACCACCCCCCCTTCCGAAAAAGTCAAAAATGGACTTTTTCCAAAAGTCAACTTTTTTGGCACATTTGGGTGGTTCCGAGAGTCCTGATGTGGTTTTGAAACGTTTCCCGGCGCTCTTTGGCCCAAAAGTATTTTTTGACCGTTTTTGAAATTTTGACAAAATGCGTAACCACCCCCCCTTACGAAAAAGTCAAAAACTGACTTTTTGCAAAAGTCAACTTTTTTGGCACATTTGGGTGGATCCGAGAGTCCTGATGTGGTTTTGAAAAGTTTCCCGGCGCTCTTTGGCCCACAAGTATTTTTTGACAGTTTTTGAAATTTTGAAAAAATGCGTAACCACCCCCCCTTACGAAAAAGTCAAAAATTGACTTTTTCCAAAAGTCAACTTTTTTGGCATATTTGGGCTGTCCTGAGAGTCCTGACATGTTTTTGGAACGTTTCCCGGCGCTCCTTGGCCCAAAAGCTTTTTTTGACCGTTTTTGGAATTTTGAAAAAAATGCGTAACCACCCCCCCTTACAAAAAGTCAAAAATCCAAAAGTCAACTTTTTTGGCATATTTGGGCTGTCCCGAGAGTCCTGACATGTTTTTGGAACGTTTCCCGGCGCTCCTTGGCCCAAAAGATTTTTTTGACCGTTTTTGAAATTTTGAAAAAATGCGTAACCACCCCCCCTTACAAAAAAGTCAAAAATGGACTTTTTCCAAAAGTTAACCTTTTTGGCATATATGGGCTGTCCCGAAAGTCCTGACATGTTTTTGGAACGTTTCCCGGCGCTCCTTGGCCCAAAAGCTTTTTTTGACCGTTTTTGGAATTTTGAAAAAATGCGTAACCACCCCCCCTTACAAAAAGTCAAAAATTGACTTTTTCCAAAAGTCAACATTTTTGGCTTCTTTGGGTAGTGCCGAGAGTCCTGATGTGATTTTGGAACGTTTCCCGGCGCTCATTGGCCCAAAAGTATTTTTTGACCGTTTTTGAAATTTTGAAAAAATGCGTAACCACCCACCCTTACGAAAAAGTCAAAAAATGACTTTTTCCAAAAGTCAACATTTTTGGCTTCTATGGGTGGTGCCGAGAGTCCTGATGTGATTTTGGAACGTTTCCCGGCGCTCATTGGCCCAAAAGTATTTTTTGACCGTTTTTGACATTTTGAAAAAATGCGTAACCACCCCCCCTGACAAAAAAGTCAGAAATTGACTTTTTCCAAAAGTCAACTTTTTTGGCATATTTGTGCTGTCCCGAGAGTCCTGACATGTTTTTGGAACGTTTCCCGGCGCTCCTTGGCCCAAAAGCTTTTTTTGACCGTTTTTGAAATTTTGAAAAAAATGCGTAACTACCCCCCCTTACAAAAAAGTCAAAAATTGACTTTTTCCAAAAGTCAACCTTTTTAACATATTCGGGCTGTCCCGAGAGTCCTGACATGTTTTTGGAACGTTTCCCGGCGCTCCTTGGCCCAAAAACTTTTTTTGACCGTTTTTGAAATTTTGAAAAAATGCGTAACTACCCCCCCCCCCTTACAAAAAAGTCAAAAATTGACTTTTTCCAAAAGTCAACTTTTTGGCACATTTGGGTGGTGCCGAGAGTCCTGATGTGGTTTTGGAACGTTTCCCGGCGCTCCTTGGCCCAAAATTATTTTTTCACCGTTTTTGAAATTTTAAAAAAATGCGTAACCACCCCCCCTTACGAAAAAGTCAAAAATGGACTTTTTCCGAAAGTCAACTTTTTTGGCACATTTGGGTGGTTCCGAGAGTCCTGATGTGGTTTTGGAACGTTTCCCGGCGCTCATTGGCCCAAAAGTATTTTTTGACCGTTTTTGAAATTTTGAAAAAATGCGTAACCACCCCCCCTTACGAAAAAGTCAAAAATTGACTTTTTCCAAAAGTCAACTTTTTTGGCATCTTTGGGTGGTTCCGAGAGTCCTGATGTGATTTTGGAACGTTTCCCGGCGCTCTTTGGCCCAAAAGTATTATTTGACCGTTTTTGAAAATTTGAAAAAATGCGTAACCACCCCCCCTTACGAAAAAGTCAAAAATGGACTTTTTCCAAAAGTCAACTTTTTTGGCACATTTGGGTGGATTCGAGAGTCCTAATGTGGTTTTGAAAAATTTCCCGGCGCTCTTTGGCCCAAAAGTATTTTTTGACCGTTTTTGAAATTTCGAAAAAATGCGTAACCACCCTCCCTTAGGAAAAAGTCAAAAATCGACTTTTTCCAAAAGTCAACTTTTTTGGCACATTTGGGTGGTGCCGAGCGTTCTGATGTGTTTTTGGAACGTTTCCCGGCGCTCCTTGGCCCAAAAGTATTTTTTGACCGTTTTTGAAATTTTGAAAAAATGCGTAACCACCCCCCCTTACGAAAAAGTCAAAAATGGACTTTTTCCAAAAGTCAACTTTTTTGGCACATTTGGGTGGTTCCGAGAGTCCTGATGTGGTTTTGGAACGTTTCCCGGCGCTCCTTGGCCCAAAAGTATTTTTTCACCGTTTTTGAAATTTTGAAAAAATGCGTAACCACCCCCCCTTACGAAAAAGTCAAAAATGGACTTTTTCCAAAAGTCAACTTTTTTGGCACATTTGGGTTGATCCGAGAGTCCTGATGTGGTTTTGAAACGTTTCCCGGCGCTCTTTGGCCCAAAAGTATTTTTTGACCGTTTTTGAAATTTTGAAAAAATGCGTAACCACCCCCCCTTACGAAAAAGTCAAAAAATGACTTTTTCCAAGAGTCAACTTTTTTGGCACATTTGGGTGGTGCCGAGAGTCCTGATGTGGTTTTGAAACGTTTCCCGGCGCTCTTTGGCCCAAAAGTATTTTTTGACCGTTTTTGAAATTTTGAAAAAATGCGTAACCACCCCCACTTACGAAAAAGTCAAAAATGGACTTTTTTCAAAAGTCAACTATTTTGGCACATTTGGGTGGATTCGAGAGTCCTAATGTGGTTTTGAAAAGTTTCCCGGCGCTCTTTGGCCCAAAAGTATTTTTTGACCGTTTTTGAAATTTCGAAAAAATGCGTAACCACCCCCACTTACGAAAAAGTCAAAAATCGACTTTTTCCAAAAGTCAACTTTTTTGGCATCTTTGGGTGGTTCCGAGAGTCCTGATGTGATTTTGGAACGTTTCCCGGCGCTCTTTGGCCCAAAAGTATTATTTTACTGTTTTTGAAAATTTGAAAAAATGCGTAACCACCCCCCCCTTACGAAAAAGTCAAAAAATGACTTTTTCCAAAAGTCAACTTTTTGGCACATTTGGGTGGTTCCGAGAGTCCTGATGTGGTTTTGGAACGTTTCCCGGCGCTCCTTGGCCCAAAAATATTTTTTGACCGTTTTTGAAATTTTGAAAAAATGCGTAACCACCCCCCCTTACGAAAAAGTCAAAAATGGACTTTTTCCAAAAGTCAACTTTTTTGGCACATTTGGGTGGTTCCGAGCGTCCTGATGTGGTTTTGGAACGTTTCCCGGCGCTCCTTGGCCCAAAAGTATTTTTTGACCGTTTTTGAAATTTCGAAAAAATGCGTAACCACCCCCCCTTACGAAAAAGTCAAAAATCGACTTTTTCCAAAAGTCAACTTTTTTGGCACATTTGGGTGGTTCCGAGAGTCCTGATGTGGTTTTGGAACGTTTCCCCGCGCTCCTTGGCCCAAAAGTATTTTTTCACCGTTTTTGAAATTTTGAAAAAATGCGTAACCACCCCCCCTTACGAAAAAGTCAAAAATGGACTTTTTCCAAAAGTCAACTTTTTTGGCACATTTGGGTGGTTCCGAGAGTCCTGATGTGGTTTTGGAACGTTTCCCGGCGCTCCTTGGCCCAAAAGTATTTTTTCACCGTTTTTGAAATTTTGAAAAAATGCGTAACCACCCCCCCTTACGAAAGTCAAAAATGGACTTTTTCCAAAAGTCAACTTTTTTGGCACATTTGGGTTGATCCGAGAGTCCTGATGTGGTTTTGAAACGTTTCCCGGCGCTCTTTGGCCCAAAAGTATTTTTTGACCGTTTTTGAAATTTTGAAAAAATGCGTAACCACCCCCCCTTACGAAAAGTCAAAAATGGACTTTTTCCAAAAGTCAACTTTTTTGGCACATTTGGGTTGATCCGAGAGTCCTGATGTGGTTTTGAAAAGTTTCCCGGCGCTCTTTGGCCCACAAGTATTTTTTGACCGTTTTTGAAATTTTGACAAAATGCGTAACCACCCCCCCTTACGAAAAAGTCAAAAATTGACTTTTTCCAAAAGTCAAATTTTTTGGCATCTTTGGGTGGTTCCGAGAGTCCTGACATGTTTTTGGAACGTTTCCCGGCGCTCCTTGGCCCAAAAGCTTTTTTTGACCGTTTTTGGAATTTTGAAAACATGCGTAACCACCCCCCCTTACAAAAAAGTCAAATATGGACTTTTTTCAAAAGTCAACTTTTTTGGCATATTTGGGCTGTCCTGAGAGTCCTGACATGTTTTTGGAACGTTTCCCGGCGCTCCTTGGCCCAAAAGCTTTTTTTGACCATTTTTGAAATTTGAAAAAATGCGTAACCACCCCCCCCTTACAAAAAAGTCAAAAATGGACTATTTCCCCAAAGTTAACCTTTTTGGCATATTTGTGCTGTCCCGAGAGTCCTGACATGTTTTTGGAACGTTTCCCGGCGCTCCTTGGCCCAAAAACTTTTTTTGACCGTTTTTGAAATTTTGAAAAAATGCGTAACTACCCCCACTTACAAAAAAGTCAAAAATTGACTTTTTCCAAAAGTTAACCTTTTTGGCATATTTGGGCTGTCCCGAGAGTCCTGACATGTTTTTGGAACATTTCCCGGCGCTCCTTGGCCCAAAAGATTTTTTTGACCGTTTTTGAAATTTGGAAAAAATGCGTAACCACCCCCCCTTACAAAAAGTCAAAAATCCAAAAGTCAACTTTTTTGGCATATTTGGGCTGTCCCGAGAGTCCTGACATGTTTTTGGAACGTTTCCCGGCGCTCCTTGGCCCAAAAGCTTTTTTTGAAATTTTGAAAACTTGCGTAACCACCCCCCCTTACAAAAAAGTCAAAAATTGACTTTTTCCAAAAGTTAACCTTTTTGGCATATTCGGGCTGTCCCAAGAGTCCTGACATGTTTTTGGAACGTTTCCCGCCGCTCCTTGGCCCAAAAGCTTTTTTTGACTGTTTTTGAAATTTTGAAAAAATGCGTAACCACCCCCCCTTACAAAAAAGTCAAAAATGGACTTTTTCCAAAAGTTAACCTTTTTGGCATATATGGGCTGTCCCGAAAGTCCTGACATGTTTTTGGAACGTTTCCCGGCGCTCCTTGGCCCAAAAGCTTTTTTTGACCGTTTTTGGAATTTTGAAAAAATGCGTAACCACCCCCCCTTACAAAAAGTCAAAAATTGACTTTTTCCAAAAGTCAACATTTTTGGCTTCTTTGGGTAGTGCCGAGAGTCCTGATGTGATTTTGGAACGTTTCCCGGCGCTCATTGGCCCAAAAGTATTTTTTGACCGTTTTTGAAATTTTGAAAAAATGCGTAACCACCCCCCCTTACGAAAAAGTCAAAAATTGACTTTTTCCAAAAGTTAACCTTTTTGGCATATTTGGGCTGTCCCGAGAGTCCTGACATGTTTTTGGAACGTTTCCCGGCGCTCCTTGGCCCAAAAGCTTTTTTTGACCGTTTTTGAAATTTTGAAAAAATGCGTAACTACCCCCCCCTTACAAAAAAGTCAAAAATTGACTTTTTCCAAAAGTCAACTTTTTGGCATATTTGGGCTGTCCCGAGAGTCCTGACATGTTTTTGGAACGTTTCCCGGCGCTCCTTGGCCCAAAAGATTTTTTTGACCGTTTTTGAAATTTTGAAAAAATGCGTAACCACCCCCCCTTACAAAAAGTCAAAAATCCAAAAGTCAACTTTTTTGGCATATTTGGGCTGTCCCGAGAGTCCTGACATGTTTTTGGAACGTTTCCCGGCGCTCCTTGGCCCAAAAGCTTTTTTTGAAATTTTGAAAACTTGCGTAACCACCCCCCCTTACAAAAAAGTCAAAAATTGACTTTTTCCAAAAGTTAACCTTTTTGGCATATTCGGGCTGTCCCGAGAGTCCTGACATGTTTTTGGAACGTTTCCCGCCGCTCCTTGGCCCAAAAGCTTTTTTTGACTGTTTTTGAAATTTTGAAAAAATGCGTAACCACCCCCCCTTACAAAAAAGTCAAAAATCCAAAAGTCAACTTTTTTGGCATATTTGGGCTGTCCCGAGAGTCCTGACATGTTTTTGGAACGTTTCCCGGCGCTCCTTGGCCCAAAAGCTTTTTTTGACCGTTTTTGAAATTTTGAAAAAATACATAACTACCCCCCCTTACAAAAAAGTCAAAAATTGACTTTTTCCAAAAGTCAACTTTTTGGCACATTTGGGTGGTGCCGAGAGTCCTGATGTGGTTTTGGAACGTTTCCCGGCGCTCATTGGCCCAAAAGTATTTTTTGACCGTTTTTGAAATTTTGAAAAAATGCGTAACCACCCCCCCTTACGAAAAAGTCAAAAAATGACTTTTTCCAAAAGTCAACATTTTTGGCTTCTATGGGTGGTGCCGAGAGTCCTGATGTGATTTTGGAACGTTTCCCGGCGCTCATTGGCCCAAAAGTATTTTTTGACCGTTTTTGAAATTTTGAAAAAATGCGTAACCACCCCCCCTTACAAAAAAGTCAGAAATTGACTTTTTCCAAAAGTCAACCTTTTTAACATATTCGGGCTGTCCCGAGAGTCCTGACATGTTTTTGGAACGTTTCCCGGCGCTCCTTGGCCCAAAAACTTTTTTTGACCGTTTTTGAAATTTTGAAAAAATGCGTAACTACCCACCCCTTACAAAAAAGTCAAAAATTGACTTTTTCCAAAAGTCAACTTTTTGGCACATTTGGGTGGTGCCGAGAGTCCTGATGTGGATTTGGAACGTTTCCCGGCGCTCTTTGGCCCAAAAGTATTTTTTGACCGTTTTTTAAATTTTGAAAAAATGCGTAACCACCCCCACTTACGAAAAAGTCAAAAATTGACTTTTTCCAAAAGTTAACCTTTTTGGCATATTTGGGCTGTCCCGAGAGTCCTGACATGTTTTTGGAACGTTTCCCGGCGCTCCTTGGCCCAAAAGCTTTTTTTGACCGTTTTTGAAATTTTGAAAAAATGCGTAACTACCCCCCCCTTACAAAAAAGTCAAAAATTGACTTTTTCCAAAAGTCAACTTTTTGGCATATTTGGGCTGTCCCGAGAGTCCTGACATGTTTTTGGAACGTTTCCCGGCGCTCCTTGGCCCAAAAGATTTTTTTGACCGTTTTTGAAATTTTGAAAAAATGCGTAACCACCCCCCCTTACAAAAAGTCAAAAATCCAAAAGTCAACTTTTTTGGCATATTTGGGCTGTCCCGAGAGTCCTGACATGTTTTTGGAACGTTTCCCGGCGCTCCTTGGCCCAAAAGCTTTTTTTGAAATTTTGAAAACTTGCGTAACCACCCCCCCTAACAAAAAAGTCAAAAATTGACTTTTTCCAAAAGTTAACCTTTTTGGCATATTCGGGCTGTCCCGAGAGTCCTGACATGTTTTTGGAACGTTTCCCGCCGCTCCTTGGCCCAAAAGCTTTTTTTGACTGTTTTTGAAATTTTGAAAAAATGCGTAACCACCCCCCCTTACAAAAAAGTCAAAAATCCAAAAGTCAACTTTTTTGGCATATTTGGGCTGTCCCGAGAGTCCTGACATGTTTTTGGAACGTTTCCCGGCGCTCCTTGGCCCAAAAGCTTTTTTTGACCGTTTTTGAAATTTTGAAAAAATACATAACTACCCCCCCTTACAAAAAAGTCAAAAATTGACTTTTTCCAAAAGTCAACTTTTTGGCACATTTGGGTGGTGCCGAGAGTCCTGATGTGGTTTTGGAACGTTTCCCGGCGCTCATTGGCCCAAAAGTATTTTTTGACCGTTTTTGAAATTTTGAAAAAATGCGTAACCACCCCCCCTTACGAAAAAGTCAAAAAATGACTTTTTCCAAAAGTCAACATTTTTGGCT
Source organism: Corythoichthys intestinalis (assembly GCF_030265065.1). NCBI lineage: Eukaryota > Metazoa > Chordata > Actinopteri > Syngnathiformes > Syngnathidae > Corythoichthys > Corythoichthys intestinalis. The sequence continues at coordinate 39,249,632 of NC_080403.1, read as the reverse complement.
TCTATGGGTGGTGCCGAGAGTCCTGATGTGATTTTGGAACGTTTCCCGGCGCTCATTGGCCCAAAAGTATTTTTTGACCGTTTTTGAAATTTTGAAAAAATGCGTAACCACCCCCCCTTACAAAAAAGTCAGAAATTGACTTTTTCCAAAAGTCAACTTTTTTGGCATATTTGTGCTGTCCCGAGAGTCCTGACATGTTTTTGGAACGTTTCCCGCCGCTCCTTGGCCCAAAAGCTTTTTTTGACCGTTTTTGAAATTTTGAAAAAATGCGTAACTACCCCCCCTTACAAAAAAGTCAAAAATTGACTTTTTCCAAAAGTCAACCTTTTTAACATATTCGGGCTGTCCCGAGAGTCCTGACATGTTTTTGGAACGTTTCCCGGCGCTCCTTGGCCCAAAAACTTTTTTTGACCGTTTTTGAAAAAATGCGTAACTACCCCCCCCTTACAAAAAAGTCAAAAATTGACTTTTTCCAAAAGTCAACTTTTTGGCACATTTGGGTGGTGCCGAGAGTCCTGATGTGGATTTGGAAAGTTTCCCGGCGCTCCTTGGCCCAAAAGTATTTTTTGACCGTTTTTGAAATTTTGAAAAAATGCGTAACCACCCCCCCTTACGGAAAAGTCAAAAATTGACTTTTTCCAAAAGTCAACTTTTTGGCACATTTGGGTGGATCCGAGAGTCCTGATGTGGTTTTGAAAAGTTTCAAGGCGCTCTTTGGCCCAAAAGCTTTTTTTGACCGTTTTTGAAATTTTGAAAAAATGCGTAACCACCACCCCCCTTACAAAAAGTCAAAAATCCAAAAGTCAACTTTTTTGGCATATTTGGGCTGTCCCGAGAGTCCTGACATGTTTTTGGAACGTTTCCCGGTGCTCCTTGGCCCAAAAGCTTTTTTTGACCGTTTTTGAAATTTTGAAAAAATGCGTAACTACCCCCCCTTACAAAAAAGTAAAAAATTGACTTTTTCCAAAAGTCAACTTTTTGGCACATTTGGGTGGTGCCGAGAGTCCTGATGTGGATTTGGAACGTTTCCCGGCGCTCTTTGGCCCAAAAGTATTTTTTGACCGTTTTTTAAATTTTGAAAAAATGCGTAACCACCCCCACTTACGAAAAAGTCAAAAATTGACTTTTTCCAAAAGTCAACTTTTTGGCATATTTGGGCTGTCCCGAGAGTCCTGACATGTTTTTGGAACGTTTCCCGGCGCTCCTTGGCCCAAAAGATTTTTTTGACCGTTTTTGAAATTTTGAAAAAATGCGTAACCACCCCCCCTTACAAAAAGTCAAAAATCCAAAAGTCAACTTTTTTGGCATATTTGGGCTGTCCCGAGAGTCCTGACATGTTTTTGGAACGTTTCCCGGCGCTCCTTGGCCCAAAAGCTTTTTTTGAAATTTTGAAAACTTGCGTAACCACCCCCCCTTACAAAAAAGTCAAAAATTGACTTTTTCCAAAAGTTAACCTTTTTGGCATATTCGGGCTGTCCCGAGAGTCCTGACATGTTTTTGGAACGTTTCCCGCCGCTCCTTGGCCCAAAAGCTTTTTTTGACTGTTTTTGAAATTTTGAAAAAATGCGTAACCACCCCCCCTTACAAAAAAGTCAAAAATCCAAAAGTCAACTTTTTTGGCATATTTGGGCTGTCCCGAGAGTCCTGACATGTTTTTGGAACGTTTCCCGGCGCTCCTTGGCCCAAAAGCTTTTTTTGACCGTTTTTGAAATTTTGAAAAAATACATAACTACCCCCCCTTACAAAAAAGTCAAAAATTGACTTTTTCCAAAAGTCAACTTTTTGGCACATTTGGGTGGTGCCGAGAGTCCTGATGTGGTTTTGGAACGTTTCCCGGCGCTCATTGGCCCAAAAGTATTTTTTGACCGTTTTTGAAATTTTGAAAAAATGCGTAACCACCCCCCCTTACGAAAAAGTCAAAAAATGACTTTTTCCAAAAGTCAACATTTTTGGCTTCTATGGGTGGTGCCGAGAGTCCTGATGTGATTTTGGAACGTTTCCCGGCGCTCATTGGCCCAAAAGTATTTTTTGACCGTTTTTGAAATTTTGAAAAAATGCGTAACCACCCCCCCTTACAAAAAAGTCAGAAATTGACTTTTTCCAAAAGTCAACTTTTTTGGCATATTTGTGCTGTCCCGAGAGTCCTGACATGTTTTTGGAACGTTTCCCGCCGCTCCTTGGCCTAAAAGCTTTTTTTGACCGTTTTTGAAATTTTGAAAAAATGCGTAACTACCCCCCCTTACAAAAAAGTCAAAAATTGACTTTTTCCAAAAGTCAACCTTTTTAACATATTCGGGCTGTCCCGAGAGTCCTGACATGTTTTTGGAACGTTTCCCGGCGCTCCTTGGCCCAAAAACTTTTTTTGACCGTTTTTGAAAAAATGCGTAACTACCCCCCCCTTACAAAAAAGTCAAAAATTGACTTTTTCCAAAAGTCAACTTTTTGGCACATTTGGGTGGTGCCGAGAGTCCTGATGTGGATTTGGAACGTTTCCCGGCGCTCCTTGGCCCAAAAGTATTTTTTGACCGTTTTTGAAATTTTGAAAAAATGCGTAACCACCCCCCCTTACGAAAAAGTCAAAAATTGACTTTTTCCAAAAGTCAACTTTTTTGGCACATTTGGGTGGATCCGAGAGTCCTGATGTGGTTTTGAAAAGTTTCAAGGCGCTCTTTGGCCCAAAAGCTTTTTTTGACCGTTTTTGAAATTTTGAAAAAATGCGTAACCACCACCCCCCTTACAAAAAGTCAAAAATCCAAAAGTCAACTTTTTTGGCATATTTGGGCTGTCCCGAGAGTCCTGACATGTTTTTGGAACGTTTCCCGGTGCTCCTTGGCCCAAAAGCTTTTTTTGACCGTTTTTGAAATTTTGAAAAAATGCGTAACTACCCCCCCTTACAAAAAAGTAAAAAATTGACTTTTTCCAAAAGTCAACTTTTTGGCACATTTCGGTGGTTCCGAGAGTCCTGATGTGGTTTTGGAACGTTTCCCGGCGCTCCTTGGCCCAAAAATATTTTTTGACCGTTTTTGAAATTTTGAAAAAATGCGTAACCACCCCCCCTTACGAAAAAGTCAAAAATGGACTTTTTCCAAAAGTCAACTTTTTTGGCACATTTGGGTGGTTCCGAGCGTCCTGATGTGGTTTTGGAACGTTTCCCGGCGCTCCTTGGCCCAAAAGTATTTTTTGACCGTTTTTGAAATTTCGAAAAAATGCGTAACCACCCCCCCTTACGAAAAAGTCAAAAATGGACTTTTTCCAAAAGTCAACTTTTTTGGCACATTTGGGTGGTTCCGAGAGTCCTGATGTGGTTTTGGAACGTTTCCCGGCGCTCCTTGGCCCAAAAGTATTTTTTCACCGTTTTTGAAATTTTGAAAAAATGCGTAACCACCCCCCCTTACGAAAGTCAAAAATGGACTTTTTCCAAAAGTCAACTTTTTTGGCACATTTGGGTTGATCCGAGAGTCCTGATGTGGTTTTGAAACGTTTCCCGGCGCTCTTTGGCCTAAAAGTATTTTTTGACCGTTTTTGAAATTTTGAAAAAATGCGTAACCACCCCCCCTTACGAAAAGTCAAAAATGGACTTTTTCCAAAAGTCAACTTTTTTGGCACATTTGGGTTGATCCGAGAGTCCTGATGTGGTTTTGAAACGTTTCCCGGCGCTCTTTGGCCCAAAAGTATTTTTTGACCGTTTTTGAAATTTTGACAAAATGCGTAACCACCCCCCCTTACGAAAAAGTCAAAAACTGACTTTTTGCAAAAGTCAACTTTTTTGGCACATTTGGGTGGATCCGAGAGTCCTGATGTGGTTTTGAAAAGTTTCCCGGCGCTCTTTGGCCCACAAGTATTTTTTGACAGTTTTTGAAATTTTGAAAAAATGCGTAACCACCCCCCTTACGAAAAAGTCAAAAATTGACTTTTTCCAAAAGTCAACTTTTTTGGCATATTTGGGCTGTCCTGAGAGTCCTGACATGTTTTTGGAACGTTTCCCGGCGCTCCTTGGCCCAAAAGCTTTTTTTGACCATTTTTGAAATTTGAAAAAATGCGTAACCACCCCCCCCCTTACAAAAAAGTCAAAAATGGACTATTTCCCCAAAGTTAACCTTTTTGGCATATTTGTGCTGTCCCGAGAGTCCTGACATGTTTTTGGAACGTTTCCCGGCGCTCCTTGGCCCAAAAACTTTTTTTGACCGTTTTTGAAATTTTGAAAAAATGCGTAACTACCCCCCCCCCCCCCTTACAAAAAAGTCAAAAATTGACTTTTTCCAAAAGTCAACTTTTTGGCACATTTGGGTGGTGCCGAGAGTCCTGATGTGGATTTGGAACGTTTCCCGGCGCTCCTTGGCCCAAAAGTATTTTTTGACCGTTTTTGAAATTTTGAAAAAATGCGTAACCACCCCCCCTTACGAAAAAGTCAAAAATTGACTTTTTCCCAAAAGTCAACTTTTTTGGCACATTTGGGTGGATCCGAGAGTCCTGATGTGGTTTTGAAAAGTTTCAAGGCGCTCTTTGGCCCAAAAGCTTTTTTTGACCGTTTTTGAAATTTTGAAAAAATGCGTAACTACCCCCCCTTACAAAAAAGTCAAAAATTGACTTTTTCCAAAAGTCAACTTTTTGGCATATTTGGGCTGTCCCGAGAGTCCTGACATGTTTTTGGAAAGTTTCCCGGCGCTCCTTGGCCCAAAAGCTTTTTTTGACCGTTTTTGAAATTTTCAAAAAATGCGTAACCACCACCCCCCTTACAAAAAGTCAAAAATCCAAAAGTCAACTTTTTTGGCATATTTGGGCTTTCCCGAGAGTCCTGACATGATTTTGGAACGTTTCCCGGCGCTCATTGGCCCAAAAGTATTTTTTGACCGTTTTTGAAATTTTGAAAAAATGCGTAACCACCCCCCCTTACGAAAAAGTCAAAAAATGACTTTTTCCAAAAGTCAACATTTTTGGCTTCTATGGGTGGTGCCGAGAGTCCTGATGTGATTTTGGAACGTTTCCCGGCGCTCATTGGCCCAAAAGTATTTTTTGACCGTTTTTGAAATTTTGAAAAAATGCGTAACCACCCCCCATTACAAAAAAGTCAGAAATTGACTTTTTCCAAAAGTCAACTTTTTTGGCATATTTGTGCTGTCCCGAGAGTCCTGACATGTTTTTGGAACGTTTCCCGGCGCTCCTTGGCCCAAAAGATTTTTTTGACCGTTTTTGAAATTTTGAAAAAATGCGTAACCACCCCCCCTTACAAAAAGTCAAAAATCCAAAAGTCAACTTTTTTGGCATATTTGGGCTGTCCCGAGAGTCCTGACATGTTTTTGGAACGTTTCCCGGCGCTCCTTGGCCCAAAAGCTTTTTTTGAAATTTTGAAAACTTGCGTAACCACCCCCCCCTTACAAAAAAGTCAGAAATTGACTTTTTCCAAAAGTTAACCTTTTTGGCATATTCGGGCTGTCCCGAGAGTCCTGACATGTTTTTGGAACGTTTCCCGCCGCTCCTTGGCCCAAAAGCTTTTTTTGACTGTTTTTGAAATTTTGAAAAAATGCGTAACCACCCCCCCTTACAAAAAAGTCAAAAATCCAAAAGTCAACTTTTTTGGCATATTTGGGCTGTCCCGAGAGTCCTGACATGTTTTTGGAACGTTTCCCGGCGCTCCTTGGCCCAAAAGCTTTTTTTGACCGTTTTTGAAATTTTGAAAAAATGCGTAACTACCCCCCCTTACAAAAAAGTAAAAAATTGACTTTTTCCAAAAGTCAACTTTTTGGCATATTTGTGCTGTCCCGAGAGTCCTGACATGTTTTTGGAACGTTTCCCGGCGCTCCTTGGCCCAAAAGCTTTTTTTGACCGTTTTTGAAATTTTGAAAAAATGCGTAACTACCCCCCCTTACAAAAAAGTCAAAAATTGACTTTTTCCAAAAGTCAACCTTCTTAACATATTCGGGCTGTCCCGAGAGTCCTGACATGTTTTTGGAACGTTTCCCGGCGCTCCTTGGCCCAAAAACTTTTTTTGACCGTTTTTGAAATTTTGAAAAAATGCGTAACTACCCCCCCCCCCTTACAAAAAAGTCAAAAATTGACTTTTTCCAAAAGTCAACTTTTTGGCACATTTGGGTGGTGCCGAGAGTCCTGATGTGGATTTGGAACGTTTCCCGGCGCTCCTTGGCCCAAAAGTATTTTTTGACCGTTTTTGAAATTTTGAAAAAATGCGTAACCACCCCCCCTTACGAAAAAGTCAAAAATTGACTTTTTCCCAAAAGTCAACTTTTTTGGCACATTTGGGTGGATCCGAGAGTCCTGATGTGGTTTTGAAAAGTTTCAAGGCGCTCTTTGGCCCAAAAGCTTTTTTTGACCGTTTTTGAAATTTTGAAAAAATGCGTAACTACCCCCCCTTACAAAAAAGTCAAAAATTGACTTTTTCCAAAAGTCAACTTTTTGGCATATTTGGGCTGTCCCGAGAGTCCTGACATGTTTTTGGAAAGTTTCCCGGCGCTCCTTGGCCCAAAAGCTTTTTTTGACCGTTTTTGAAATTTTGAAAAAATGCGTAACCACCACCCCCCTTACAAAAAAGTAAAAAATTGACTTTTTCCAAAAGTCAACTTTTTGGCACATTTGGGTGGTGCCGAGAGTCCTGATGTGGTTTTGGAACGTTTCCCGGCGCTCTTTGGACCAAAAGTATTTTTTGACTGTTTTTGAAATTTTGAAAAAATGCGTAACCACCCCCCCTTACGAAAAAGTCAAAAATTGACTTTTTCCAAAAGTCAACTTTTTTGGCACATTTGGGTGGATCCGAGAGTCCTGATGTGATTTTGAAAAGTTTCCCGGCGCTCTTTGGCCCAAAAGTATTTTTTGACCGTTTTTTAAATTTTGGAAAAAATGCGTAACCACCCCCACTTACGAAAAAGTCAAAAATTGACTTTTTCCAAAAGTTAACCTTTTTGGCATATTTGAGCTGTCCCGAGAGTCCTGACATGTTTTTGGAACGTTTCCCGGCGCTCCTTGGCCCAAAAGCTTTTTTTGACCGTTTTTGAAATTTTGAAAAAATGCGTAACTACCCCCGCTTACAAAAAAGTCAAAAATTGACTTTTTCCAAAAGTCAACTTTTTGGCATATTTGGGCTGTCCCGAGAGTCCTGACATGTTTTTGGAAAGTTTCCCGGCGCTCCTTGGCCCAAAAGCTTTTTTTGACCGTTTTTGAAATTTTGAAAAAATGCGTAACCACCCCCCCCCTTACAAAAAGTCAAAAATCCAAAAGTCAACTTTTTTGGCATATTTGGGCTGTCCCGAGAGTCCTGACATGTTTTTGGAACGTTTCCCGGCGCTCCTTGGCCCAAAAGCTTTTTTTGAAATTTTGAAAAAATGCGTAACCACCCCCCCTTACAAAAAAGTCAAAAATGGACTTTTTCCAAAAGTTAACCTTTTTGGCATATTTGGGCTGTCCCGAGAGTCCTGACATGTTTTTGGAACGTTTCCCGGCGCTCCTTGGCCCAAAAGCTTTTTTTGACCGTTTTTGGAATTTTGAAAAAATGCGTAACCACCCCCCCTTACAAAAAGTCAAAAATTGACTTTTTCCAAAAGTCAACATTTTTGGCTTCTTTGGGTGGTGCCGAGAGTCCTGATGTGATTTTGGAACGTTTCCCGGCGCTCATTGGCCCAAAAGTATTTTTTGACCGTTTTTGAAATTTTGAAAAAATGCGTAACCACCCCCCCTTACGAAAAAGTCAAAAAATGACTTTTTCCAAAAGTCAACATTTTTGGCTTCTTTGGGTGGTGCAGAGAGTCCTGATGTGATTTTGGAACGTTTCCCGGCGCTCATTACCCCAAAAGTATTTTTTGACCGTTTTTGAAATTTTGAAAAAATGCGTAACCACCCCCCCTTACAAAAAAGTCAGAAATTGACTTTTTCCAAAAGTCTACTTTTTTGGCATATTTGTGCTGTCCCGAGAGTCCTGACATGTTTTTGGAACGTTTCCCGGCGCTCCTTGGCCCAAAAGCTTTTTTTGACCGTTTTTGAAATTTTGAAAAAATGCGTAACTACCCCCCCTTACAAAAAAGTCAAAAATTGACTTTTTCCAAAAGTCAACTGTTTGGCATATTTGGGCTTTCCCGAGAGTCCTGACATGTTTTTGGAACGTTTCCCGGCGCTCCTTGGCCCAAAAGCTTTTTTTGACCGTTTTTGAAATTTTGAAAAAATGCGTAACCACCCCCCCTTACAAAAAGTCAAAAATCCAAAAGTCAACTTTTTTGGCACATTTGGGCTTTCCCGAGAGTCCTGATGTGGTTTTGAAAAGTTTCCCGGCGCTCTTTGGCCCAATAGTATTTTTTGACCGTTTCTTAAATTTTGAAAAAATGCGTAACCACCCCCACTTACGAAAAAGTCAAAAATTGACTTTTTCCAAAAGTTAACCTTTTTGGCATATTTGGGCTGTCCCGAGAGTCCTGACATGTTTTTGGAACGTTTCCCGGCGCTCCTTGGCCCAAAAGCTTTTTTTGACCGTTTTTGGAATTTTGAAAACATGCGTAACCAGCCCCCCTTACAAAAAAGTCAAATATGGACTTTTTTCAAAAGTTAACATTTTTGGCATATTTGTGCTGTCCCGAGAGTCCTGACATGTTTTTGGAACGTTTCCCGGCGCTCCTTGGCCCAAAAACTTTTTTTGACCGTTTTTGAAATTTTGAAAAAATGCGTAACTACCCCCCCTTACAAAAAAGTCAAAAATTGACTTTTTCCAAAAGTCAACTTTTTGGGCATATTCGGGCTGTCCCGAGAGTCCTGACATGTTTTTGGAACGTTTCCCGGCGCTCCTTGGCCCAAAAGATTTTTTTGACCGTTTTTGAAATTTTGAAAAAATGCGTAACCACCCCCCCTTACAAAAAGTCAAAAATCCAAAAGTCAACTTTTTTGGCATATTTGGGCTGTCCCGAGAGTCCTGACATGTTTTTGGAACGTTTCCCGGCGCTCCTTGGCCCAAAAGCTTTTTTTGAAATTTTGAAAACTTGCGTAACCACCCCCCCTTACAAAAAAGTCAAAAATTGACTTTTTCCAAAAGTTAACCTTTTTGGCATATTCGGGCTGTCCCGAGAGTCCTGACATGTTTTTGGAACGTTTCCCGCCGCTCCTTGGCCCAAAAGCTTTTTTTGACTGTTTTTGAAATTTTGAAAAAATGCGTAACCACCCCCCCTTACAAAAAAGTCAAAAATGGACTTTTTCCAAAAGTTAACCTTTTTGGCATATATGGGCTGTCCCGAAAGTCCTGACATGTTTTTGGAACGTTTCCCGGCGCTCCTTGGCCCAAAAGCTTTTTTTGACCGTTTTTGGAATTTTGAAAAAATGCGTAACCACCCCCCCTTACAAAAAGTCAAAAATTGACTTTTTCCAAAAGTCAACATTTTTGGCTTCTTTGGGTGGTGCCGAGAGTCCTGATGTGATTTTGGAACGTTTCCCGGCGCTCATTGGCCCAAAAGTATTTTTTGACCGTTTTTGAAATTTTGAAAAAATGCGTAACCACCCCCCCTTACGAAAAAGTCAAAAAATGACTTTTTCCAAAAGTCAACATTTTTGGCTTCTATGGGTGGTGCCGAGAGTCCTGATGTGATTTTGGAACGTTTCCCGGCGCTCATTGGCCCAAAAGTATTTTTTGACCGTTTTTGAAATTTTGAAAAAATGCGTAACCACCCCCCCTTACAAAAAAGTCAGAAATTGACTTTTTCCAAAAGTCAACTTTTTTGGCATATTTGTGCTGTCCCGAGAGTCCTGACATGTTTTTGGAACGTTTCCCGGCGCTCCTTGGCCCAAAAGCTTTTTTTGACCGTTTTTGAAATTTTGAAAAAATGCGTAACTACCCCCCCCTTACAAAAAAGTCAAAAATTGACTTTTTCCAAAAGTCAACCTTTTTAACATATTCGGGCTGTCCCGAGATTCCTGACATGTTTTTGGAACGTTTCCCGGCGCTCCTTGGCCCAAAAACTTTTTTTGACCGTTTTTGAAATTTTGAAAAAATGCGTAACTACCCCCCCCCTTACAAAAAAGTCAAAAATTGACTTTTTCCAAAAGTTAACCTTTTTAACATATTCGGGCTGTCCCGAGAGTCCTGACATGTTTTTGGAACGTTTCCCGGCCCTCCTTGGCCCAAAAGCTTTTTTTGACCGTTTTTGAAATTTTGAAAAAATGCGTAACCACCCCCCCTTACGAAAAAGTCAAAAAATGACTTTTTCCAAAAGTCAACATTTTTGGCTTCTATGGGTGGTGCCGAGAGTCCTGATGTGATTTTGGAACGTTTCCCGGCGCTCATTGGCCCAAAAGCTTTTTTTGACCGTTTTTGAAATTTTGAAAAAATGCGTAACCACCCCGCCTTACAAAAAGTCAAAAATCCAAAAGTCAACTTTTTTGGCATATTTGGGCTGTCCCGAGAGTCCTGACCTGTTTTTGGAACGTTTCCCGGCGCTCCTTGGCCCAAAAGTATTTTTTGACTGTTTTTGAAATTTTGAAAAAATGCGTAACCACCCCTCCTTACGAAAAAATCAAAAAATGACTTTTTCCAAAAGTTAACCTTTTTGGCATATTTGGGCTGTCCCGAGAGTCCTGACATGTTTTTGGAACGTTTCCCGGCGCTCCTTGGCCCAAAAGCTTTTTTTGACCGTTTTTGAAAACTTGCGTAACCACCCCCCCTTACAAAAAAGTCAAAAATTGACTTTTTCCAAAAGTTAACCTTTTTGGCATATTCGGGCTGTCCCGAGAGTCCTGACATGTTTTTGGAACGATTCCCGCCGCTCCTTGGCCCAAAAGCTTTTTTTGACTGTTTTTGAAATTTTGAAAAAATGCGTAACCACCCCCCCTTACAAAAAAGTCAAAAATGGACTTTTTCCAAAAGTTAAACTTTTTGGCATATTTGGGCTGTCCCGAAAGTCCTGACATGTTTTTGGAACGTTTCCCGGCGCTCCTTGGCCCAAAAGCTTTTTTTGACCGTTTTTGGAATTTTGAAAAAATGCGTAACCACCCCCCCTTACAAAAAGTCAAAAATTGACTTTTTCCAAAAGTCAACATTTTTGGCTTCTTTGGGTGGTGCCGAGATTCCTGATGTGATTTTGGAACGTTTCCCGGCGCTCATTGGCCCAAAAGTATTTTTTGACCGTTTTTGAAATTTTGAAAAAATGCGTAACCACCCCTCCTTACGAAAAAATCAAAAAATGACTTTTTCCAAAAGTCAACATTTTTGGCTTCTTTGGGTGGTGCCGAGAGTCCTGACCTGTTTTTGGAACGTTTCCCGGCGCTCCTTGGCCCAAAAGCTTTTTTTGACCGTTTTTGAAATTTTGAAAAAATACGTAACTACCCCCCCTTACAAAAAAGTCAAAAATTGACTTTTTCCAAAAGTCAACTTTTTGGCACATTTGGGTGGTGCCGAGAGTCCTGATGTGGTTTTGGAACGTTTCTCGGCGCTCCTTGGACCAAAAGTATTTTTTGACTGTTTTTGAAATTTTTGAAAAAATGCGTAACCACCCCCCCTTACGAAAAAGTCAAAAATTGACTTTTTCCAAAAGTCAACTTTTTTGGCACATTTGGGTGGATCCGAGAGTCCTGATGTGGTTTTGAAAAGTTTCCCGGCGCTCTTTGGCCCAATAGTATTTTTTGACCGTTTTTAAAATTTTGAAAAAATGCGTAACCACCCCCACTTACGAAAAAGTCAAAAATTGACTTTTTCCAAAAGTTAACCTTTTTGGCATATTTGGGCTGTCCCGAGAGTCCTGACATGTTTTTGGAACGTTTCCCGGCGCTCCTTGGCCCAAAAGCTTTTTTTGACCGTTTTTGAAAACTTGCGTAACCACCCCCCCTTACAAAAAAGTCAAAAATTGACTTTTTCCAAAAGTTAACCTTTTTGGCATATTCGGGCTGTCCCGAGAGTCCTGACATGTTTTTGGAACGTTTCCCGCCGCTCCTTGGCCCAAAAGCTTTTTTTGACTGTTTTTGAAATTTTGAAAAAATGCGTAACCACCCCCCCTTACAAAAAAGTCAAAAATGGACTTTTTCCAAAAGTTAACCTTTTTGGCATATTTGGGCTGTCCCGAAAGTCCTGACATGTTTTTGGAACGTTTCCCGGCGCTCCTTGGCCCAAAAGCTTTTTTTGACCGTTTTTGGAATTTTGAAAAAATGCGTAACCACCCCCCCTTACAAAAAGTCAAAAATTGACTTTTTCCAAAAGTCAACATTTTTGGCTTCTTTGGGTGGTGCCGAGATTCCTGATGTGATTTTGGAACGTTTCCCGGCGCTCATTGGCCCAAAAGTATTTTTTGACCGTTTTTGAAATTTTGAAAAAATGCGTAACCACCCCTCCTTACGAAAAAATCAAAAAATGACTTTTTCCAAAAGTCAACATTTTTGGCTTCTTTGGGTGGTGCCGAGAGTCCTGATGTGGTTTTGGAACGTTTCCCGGCGCTCCTTGGCCCAAAAGTATTTTTTGACTGTTTTTGAAATTTTGAAAAAATGCGTAACCACCCCCCCTTACGAAAAAGTCAAAAATTGACTTTTTCCAAAAGTCAACTTTTTTGGCATATTTGGGCTGTCCCGAGAGTCCTGACATGTTTTTGGAATGTTTCCCGGCGCTCCTTGGCCCAAAAGCTTTTTTTGACCGTTTTTGAAATTTTGAAAAAATACGTAACTACCCCCCCTTACAAAAAAGTAAAAAATTGACTTTTTCCAAAAGTCAACTTTTTGGCACATTTGGGTGGTGCCGAGAGTCCTGATGTGGTTTTGGAACGTTTCCCGGCGCTCCTTGGACCAAAAGTATTTTTTGACTGTTTTTGAAATTTTGAAAAAATGCGTAACCACCCCCCCTTACGAAAAAATTAAAAATTGACTTTTTCCAAAAGTCAACATTTTTGGCTTCTTTGGGTGGTGCCGAGAGTCCTGATGTGATTTTGGAACGTTTCCCGGCGCTCATTGGCCCAAAAGTATTTTTTGACCGTTTTTGAAATTTTGAAAAAATGCGTAACCACCCCCCCTTACAAAAAAGTCAGAAATTGACTTTTTCCAAAAGTAAACTTTTTTGGCATATTTGTGCTGTCCCGAGAGTCCTGACATGTTTTTGGAACGTTTCCCGGCGCTCCTTGGCCCAAAAGCTTTTTTTGACCGTTTTTGAAATTTTGAAAAAATGCGTAACTACCCCCCCTTACAAAAAAGTCAAAAATTGACTTTTTCCAAAAGTTAACCTTTTTAACATATTCGGGCTGTCCCGAGAGTCCTGACATGTTTTTGGAACGTTTCCCGGCGCTCCTTGGCCCAAAAACTTTTTTTGACCGTTTTTGAAATTTTGAAAAAATGCGTAACTACCCCCCCTTACAAAAAAGTCAAAAATTGACTTTTTTTAAAAGTCAACTTTTTGGCACATTTGGGTGGTGCCGAGAGTCCTGACATGTTTTTGGAACGTTTCCCGGCGCTCCTTGGCCCAAAAGCTTTTTTTGACCGTTTTTGAAATTTTGAAAAAATGCGTAACCACCCCCCCTTACAAAAAGTCAAAAATCCAAAAGTCAACTTTTTTGGCATATTTGGGCTGTCCCGAGAGTCCTGACATGTTTTTGGAACGTTTCCCGGCGCTCCTTGGCCCAAAAGCTTTTTTTGACCGTTTTTGAAATTTTGAAAAAATGCGTAACTACCCCCCCTTACAAAAAAGTCAAAAATTGACTTTTTCCAAAAGTCAACTTTTTGGCACATTTGGGTGGTGCCGAGAGTCCTGATGTGGTTTTGGAACGTTTCCCGGCGCTCCTTGGACCAAAAGTATTTTTTGACTGTTTTTGAAATTTTGAAAAAATGCGTAACCACCCCCCCTTACGAAAAAATTAAAAATTGACTTTTTCCAAAAGTCAACATTTTTGGCTTCTTTGGGTGGTGCCGAGAGTCCTGATGTGATTTTGGAACGTTTCCCGGCGCTCATTGGCCCAAAAGTATTTTTTGACCGTTTTTGAAATTTTGAAAAAATGCGTAACCACCCCCCCTTACAAAAAAGTCAGAAATTGACTTTTTCCAAAAGTAAACTTTTTTGGCATATTTGTGCTGTCCCGAGAGTCCTGACATGTTTTTGGAACGTTTCCCGGCGCTCCTTGGCCCAAAAGCTTTTTTTGACCGTTTTTGAAATTTTGAAAAAATGCGTAACTACCCCCCCTTACAAAAAAGTCAAAAATTGACTTTTTCCAAAAGTTAACCTTTTTAACATATTCGGGCTGTCCCGAGAGTCCTGACATGTTTTTGGAACGTTTCCCGGCGCTCCTTGGCCCAAAAACTTTTTTTGACCGTTTTTGAAATTTTGAAAAAATGCGTAACTACCCCCCCTTACAAAAAAGTCAAAAATTGACTTTTTTTAAAAGTCAACTTTTTGGCACATTTGGGTGGTGCCGAGAGTCCTGACATGTTTTTGGAACGTTTCCCGGCGCTCCTTGGCCCAAAAGCTTTTTTTGACCGTTTTTGAAATTTTGAAAAAATGCGTAACCACCCCCCCTTACAAAAAGTCAAAAATCCAAAAGTCAACTTTTTTGGCATATTTGGGCTGTCCCGAGAGTCCTGACATGTTTTTGGAACGTTTCCCGGCGCTCCTTGGCCCAAAAGCTTTTTTTGACCGTTTTTGAAATTTTGAAAAAATGCGTAACTACCCCCCCTTACAAAAAAGTCAAAATTTGAATTTTTCCAAAAGTCAACTTTTTGGCACATTTGGGTGGTGCCGAGAGTCCTGCTGTGGTTTTGGAACGTTTCCCGGCGCTCCTTGGCCCAAAAGCTTTTTTTGAAATTTTGAAAACATGCGTAACCACCCCCCCTTACAAAAAAGTCAAAAATTGACTTTTTCCAAAAGTTAACCTTTTTGGCATATTCGGGCTGTCCCGAGAGTCCTGACATGTTTTTGGAATGTTTCCCGGCGCTCCTTGGCCCAAAAGCTTTTTTTGACCGTTTTTGAAATTTTGAAAAAATGCGTAACCACCCCCCCTTACAAAAAGTCAAAAATCCAAAAGTCAACTTTTTTGGCATATTTGGGCTGTCCCGAGAGTCCTGACATGTTTTTGGAACGTTTCCCGGCGCTCCTTGGCCCAAAAGCTTTTTTTGAAATTTTGAAAACATGCGTAACCACCCCCCCTTACAAAAAAGTCAAAAATTGACTTTTTCCAAAAGTTAACATTTTTGGCATATTCGGGCTGTCCCGAGAGTCCTGACATGTTTTTGGAATGTTTCCCGGCGCTCCTTGGCCCAAAAGCTTTTTTTGACTGTTTTTGAAATTTTGAAAAAATGCGTAACCACCCCCCTTACGAAAAAGTCAAAAAATGACTTTTTCCAAAAGTCAACATTTTTGGCTTCTTTGGGTGGTGCCGAGAGTCCTGATGTGATTTTGTAACGTTTCCCGGCGCTCATTGGCCCAAAAGTATTTTTTGACCGTTTTTGAAATTTTGAAAAAATGCGTAACTACCCCCCCTTACAAAAAAGTCAAAAATTGACTTTTTCCAAAAGTCAACTGTTTGGCATATTTGGGCTGTCCCGAGAGTCCTGACATGTTTTTGGAACGTTTCCCGGCGCTCCTTGGCCCAAAAGCTTTTTTTGACCGTTTTTGAAATTTTGAAAAAATGCGTAACCACCCCCCCCCTTACAAAAAGTCAAAAATCCAAAAGTCAACTTATTTGGCATATTTGGGCTGTCCCGAGAGTCCTGACATGTTTTTGGAACGTTTCCAGGCGCTCCTTGGCCCAAAAGCTTTTTTTGACCGTTTTTGAAATTTTGAAAAAATACGTAACTACCCCCCCTTACAAAAAAGTCAAAAATTGACTTTTTCCAAAAGTCAACTTTTTTGGCACATTTGGGTGGATCCGAGAGTCCTGATGTGGTTTTGAAAAGTTTCCTCGGCGCTCTTTGGCCCAAAAGTATTATTTGACCGTTTTGGAAATTTTGAAAAAATGCGTAACCACCCCCCCCTTACGAAAAAGTCAAAAAATGACTTTTTCCAAAAGTCAACTTTTTTGGCACATTTGGGTGGTGACGAGCGTCCTGATGTGGTTTTGGAACATTTCCCGGCGCTCCTTGGCCCAAAAGAATTTTTTGACCGTTTTTGAAATTTTGAAAAAATGCGTAACCACTCCCCCTTACGAAAAAGTCAAAAATTGACTTTTTCCAAAAGTCAAAATTTTTGGCATCTTTGGGTGGTGCCGAGAGTCCTGATGTTATTTTGGAACGTTTCCCGGCGCTCATTGGCCCAAAAGTATTTTTTGACCGTTTTTGAAATTTTGAAAAAATACGTAACCACCCCCCCTTACAAAAAAGTAAAAAATTGACTTTTTCCAAAAGTTAACCTTTTTGGCATATTCGGGCTGTCCCGAGAGTCCTGACATGTTTTTGGAAAGTTTCCCGGCGCTCCTTGGCCCAAAAGCTTTTTTTGACCGTTTTTGAAATTTTGAAAAAATGCGTAACCACCCCCCCTTACAAAAAGTCAAAAATCCAAATGTCAACTTTTTTGGCATATTTTGGCTGTCCCGATAGTCCTGACATGTTTTTGGAACATTTCCCGGCGCTCCTTGCCCCAAAAGCTTTTTTTGACTGTTTTTGAAATTTTGAAAAAATGCGTAACCACCCCCTCTTACAAAAAGTCAAAAATTGACTTTTTCCAAAAGTCAACTTTTTGGGCATATTTGGGCTGTCCCGAGAGTCCTGATATGTTTTTGGAACGTTTCCCGGCGATCCTTGGCCCAAAAGCTTTTTTTGACCGTTTTTGAAATTTTGAAAAAATGCGTAACCACCCCCCCCCCCCCTCACAAAAAAGTCAAAAATTGACTTTTTGCAAAAGTTAACCTTTTTGGCATATTCGGGCTGTCCCGTGAGTCCTGACATGTTTTTGAAAAGTTTCCCGGCGCTCCTTGGCCCAAAAGCTTTTTTTGACCGTTTTTGAAATTTTGAAAAAATGAGTAACCACCCCCTCTTACAAAAAAGTCAAAACTGGACTTTTTCCAAAAGTTAACCTTTTTGGCATATTTGGGCTGTCCCGAGAGTCCTGACATGTTTTTGGAACGTTTCCCGGCGCTCCTTGGCCCAAAAGCTTTTTTTGACCGTTTTTGAAATTTTGAAAAAATGCGTAACCACCCCCCCTTACAAAAAGTCAAAAATTGACTTTTTCCAAAAGTCAACTTTTTGGGCATATTAGGGCTGTCCCGAGAGTCCTGATATGTTTTTGGAATGTTTCCCGGCGCTCCTTGGCCCAAAAGCTTTTTTTGACAGTTTTTGAAATTTTGAAAAAATGCGTAACCACCCCCCCTTACAAAAAGTCAAAAATCCAAAAGTCAACTTTTTTGGCATATTCGGGCTGTCCCGAGAGTCCTGACATGTTTTTGGAAAGTTTCCCGGCGCTCCTTGGCCCAAAAGCTTTTTTTGACCGTTTTTGAAATTTTGAAAAAATGCGTAACCACCCCCCCTTACAAAAAGTCAAAATCCAAAAGTCAACTTTTTTGGCATATTTGGGCTGTCCCGAGAGTCCTGACATGTTTTTGGAACGTTTCCCGGCGCTCCTTGGCCCAAAAGCTTTTTTTGACCGTTTTTGAAATTTTGAAAAAATGCATAACCACCACCCCTTAAAAAAAGTAAAAAATCCAAAAGTCAACTTTTTTGACATATTTGGGCTGTCCCGAGAGTCCTGACATGTTTTTGGAACGTTTCCCGGCGGTCCTTGGCCCAAAAGCTTTTTTTGACCGTTTTTGAAATTTTGAAAAAATGCGTAACCACCCCCCCTTACAAAAAAGTCAAAAATGGACTTTTTCCAAAAGTTAACCTTTTTGGCATATTTGGGCTGTCCCGAGAGTCCTGACATGTTTTTGGAACGTTTCCCGGCGCTCCTTGGCCCAAAAGCTTTTTTTGACCGTTTTTGAAATTTTGAAAAAATGCGTAACTACCCCCCCTTACAAAAAAGTCAAAAATTGACTTTTTCCAAAAGTCAACTTTTTGGCATATTTGGGCTGTCCCGAGAGTCCTGGCATGTTTTTGGAACGTTTCCCGGCGCTCCTTGACCCAAAAGCTTTTTTTGACAGTTTTTGAAATTTTGAAAACATGCGTAACCACCCCCCCTTACAAAAAAGTCAAAAATGGACTTTTTCCAAAAGTCAACTTTTTGGCATATTTGGGCTGTCCCGAGAGTCCTGACATGTTTTTGGAACGTTTCCCGGCGCTCCTTGGCCCAAAAGCTTTTTTTTGAAATTTTGAAAACATGCGTAACCACCCCCCCTTACAAAAAAGTCAAAAATTGACTTTTTCCAAAAGTTAACCTTTTTGGCATATTCGGGCTGTCCCGAGAGTCCTGACATGTTTTTGGAAAATTTCCCGACGCTCCTTGGCCCAAAAGCTTTTTTTGACCGTTTTTGAAATTTTGAAAAAATGCGTAACCACCCCCCCTTACAAAAAGTCAAAAATCCAAAAGTCAACTTTTTTGGCATATTTGGGCTGTCCCGAGAGTCCTGACATGTTTTTGGAACGTTTCCCGGCGCTCCTTGGCCCAAAAGGTTTTTTTGACTGTTTTTGAAATTTTGAAAAAATGCGTAACCACCCCCCTTACAAAAAAGTCAAAAATGGACTTTTTCCAAAAGTTAACCTTTTTGGCATATTTGGGCTGTCCCGAGAGTCCTGACATGTTTTTGGAAAATTTCCCGACGCTCCTTGGCCCAAAAGCTTTTTTTGACCGTTTTTGAAATTTTGAAAAAATGCGTAACCACCCCCCCTTACAAAAAGTCAAAAATTGACTTTTTCCAAAAGTCAACTTTTTTGGCATATTTGGGCTGTCCCGAGAGTCCTGACATGTTTTTGGAACGTTTCCCGGCGGTCCTTGGCCCAAAAGCTTTTTTTGACCGTTTTTGAAATTTTGAAAAAATGCGTAACCACCCCCCCCTTACAAAAAGTCAAAAATCCAAAAGTCAACTTTTTTGGCATATTTGGGCTGTCCCGAGAGTCCTGACATGTTTTTGGAACATTTCCCGGCGCTCCTTGGCCCAAAAGGTTTTTTTGACTGTTTTTGAAATTTTGAAAAAATGCGTAACCACCCCCCCCTTACAAAAAGTCAAAAATCCAAAAGTCAACTTTTTTGGCATATTTGGGCTGTCCCGAGAGTCCTGACATGTTTTTGGAACGTTTCCAGGCGCTCCTTGGCCCAAAAGCTTTTTTTGACCGTTTTTGAAATTTTGAAAAATTGCGTAACCACCCCCCCTTACAAAAAGTCAAAAATCCAAAAGTCAACTTTTTTGGCATATTCGGGCTGTCCCGAGAGTCCTGACATGTTTTTGGAACGTTTCCCGGCGCTCCTTGGCCTAAAAGGTTTTTTTGACTGTTTTTGAAATTTTGAAAAAATGCGTAACCACCCCCCCTTACAAAAAAGTCAAAAATGGACTTTTTCCAAAAGTTAACCTTTTTGGCATATTTGGGCTGTCCCGAGAGTCCTGACATGTTTTTTGGAACGTTTCCCGGCGCTCCTTGGCCCAAAAGCTTTTTTTGACCGTTAATGAAATTTTGAAAAAATGCGTAACCACCCCCCCTTACAAAAAGTCAAAAATTGACTTTTTCCAAAAGTCAACTTTTTTGGCATATTTGGGCTGTCCCGAGAGTCCTGACATGTTTTTGGAACGTTTCCCGGCGGTCCTTGGCCCAAAAGCTTTTTTTGACCGTTTTTGAAATTTTGAAAAAAATGCGTAACCACCCCCCCTTACAAAAAAGTCAAAAATCCAAAAGTCAACTTTTTTGGCATATTTGGGCTGTCCCGAGAGTCCTGACATGTTTTTGGAATGTTTCCCGGCGCTCATTGGCCCAAAAGTATTTTTTGACCGTTTTTGAAATTTTGAAAAAATGCGTAACCACCCCCCCTTACGAAAAAGTCAAAAAATGACTTTTTCCAAAAGTCAACATTTTTGGCTTCTATGGGTGGTGCCGAGAGTCCTGATGTGATTTTGGAACGTTTCCCGGCGCTCATTGGCCCAAAAGTATTTTTTGACCGTTTTTGAAATTTTGAAAAAATGCGTAACCACCCCCCCTTACAAAAAAGTCAGAAATTGACTTTTTCCAAAAGTCAACTTTTTTGGCATATTTGTGCTGTCCCGAGAGTCCTGACATGTTTTTGGAACGTTTCCCGGCGCTCCTTGGCCCAAAAGCTTTTTTTGACCGTTTTTGAAATTTTGAAAAAATGCGTAACTACCCCCCCCTTACAAAAAAGTCAAAAATTGACTTTTTCCAAAAGTCAACCTTTTTAACATATTCGGGCTGTCCCGAGATTCCTGACATGTTTTTGGAACGTTTCCCGGCGCTCCTTGGCCCAAAAACTTTTTTTGACCGTTTTTGAAATTTTGAAAAAATGCGTAACTACCCCCCCCCTTACAAAAAAGTCAAAAAATGACTTTTTCCAAAAGTCAACATTTTTGGCTTCTATGGGTGGTGCCGAGAGTCCTGATGTGATTTTGGAACGTTTCCCGGCGCTCATTGGCCCAAAAGCTTTTTTTGACCGTTTTTGAAATTTTGAAAAAATGCGTAACCACCCCGCCTTACAAAAAGTCAAAAATCCAAAAGTCAACTTTTTTGGCATATTTGGGCTGTCCCGAGAGTCCTGACCTGTTTTTGGAACGTTTCCCGGCGCTCCTTGGCCCAAAAGTATTTTTTGACTGTTTTTGAAATTTTGAAAAAATGCGTAACCACCCCTCCTTACGAAAAAATCAAAAAATGACTTTTTCCAAAAGTTAACCTTTTTGGCATATTTGGGCTGTCCCGAGAGTCCTGACATGTTTTTGGAACGTTTCCCGGCGCTCCTTGGCCCAAAAGCTTTTTTTGACCGTTTTTGAAAACTTGCGTAACCACCCCCCCTTACAAAAAAGTCAAAAATTGACTTTTTCCAAAAGTTAACCTTTTTGGCATATTCGGGCTGTCCCGAGAGTCCTGACATGTTTTTGGAACGATTCCCGCCGCTCCTTGGCCCAAAAGCTTTTTTTGACTGTTTTTGAAATTTTGAAAAAATGCGTAACCACCCCCCCTTAAAAAAGTCAAAAATGGACTTTTTCCAAAAGTTAACCTTTTTGGCATATTTGGGCTGTCCCGAAAGTCCTGACATGTTTTTGGAACGTTTCCCGGCGCTCCTTGGCCCAAAAGCTTTTTTTGACCGTTTTTGGAATTTTGAAAAAATGCGTAACCACCCCCCCTTACAAAAAGTCAAAAATTGACTTTTTCCAAAAGTCAACATTTTTGGCTTCTTTGGGTGGTGCCGAGATTCCTGATGTGATTTTGGAACGTTTCCCGGCGCTCATTGGCCCAAAAGTATTTTTTGACCGTTTTTGAAATTTTGAAAAAATGCGTAACCACCCCTCCTTACGAAAAAATCAAAAAATGACTTTTTCCAAAAGTCAACATTTTTGGCTTCTTTGGGTGGTGCCGAGAGTCCTGACCTGTTTTTGGAACGTTTCCCGGCGCTCCTTGGCCCAAAAGCTTTTTTTGACCGTTTTTGAAATTTTGAAAAAATACGTAACTACCCCCCCTTACAAAAAAGTCAAAAATTGACTTTTTCCAAAAGTCAACTTTTTGGCACATTTGGGTGGTGCCGAGAGTCCTGATGTGGTTTTGGAACGTTTCTCGGCGCTCCTTGGACCAAAAGTATTTTTTGACTGTTTTTGAAATTTTTGAAAAAATGCGTAACCACCCCCCCTTACGAAAAAGTCAAAAATTGACTTTTTCCAAAAGTCAACTTTTTTGGCACATTTGGGTGGATCCGAGAGTCCTGATGTGGTTTTGAAAAGTTTCCCGGCGCTCTTTGGCCCAATAGTATTTTTTGACCGTTTTTAAAATTTTGAAAAAATGCGTAACCACCCCCACTTACGAAAAAGTCAAAAATTGACTTTTTCCAAAAGTTAACCTTTTTGGCATATTTGGGCTGTCCCGAGAGTCCTGACATGTTTTTGGAACGTTTCCCGGCGCTCCTTGGCCCAAAAGCTTTTTTTGACCGTTTTTGAAATTTTGAAAAAATGCGTAACCACCCCCCCTTACAAAAAAGTCAAAAATGGACTTTTTCCAAAAGTTAACCTTTTTGGCATATTTGGGCTGTCCCGAAAGTCCTGACATGTTTTTGGAACGTTTCCCGGCGCTCCTTGGCCCAAAAGCTTTTTTTGACCGTTTTTGGAATTTTGAAAAAATGCGTAACCACCCCCCCTTACAAAAAGTCAAAAATTGACTTTTTCCAAAAGTCAACATTTTTGGCTTCTTTGGGTGGTGCCGAGATTCCTGATGTGATTTTGGAACGTTTCCCGGCGCTCATTGGCCCAAAAGTATTTTTTGACCGTTTTTGAAATTTTGAAAAAATGCGTAACCACCCCTCCTTACGAAAAAATCAAAAAATGACTTTTTCCAAAAGTCAACATTTTTGGCTTCTTTGGGTGGTGCCGAGAGTCCTGATGTGGTTTTGGAACGTTTCCCGGCGCTCCTTGGCCCAAAAGTATTTTTTGACTGTTTTTGAAATTTTGAAAAAATGCGTAACCACCCCCCCTTACGAAAAAGTCAAAAATTGACTTTTTCCAAAAGTCAACTTTTTTGGCATATTTGGGCTGTCCCGAGAGTCCTGACATGTTTTTGGAATGTTTCCCGGCGCTCCTTGGCCCAAAAGCTTTTTTTGACCGTTTTTGAAATTTTGAAAAAATACGTAACTACCCCCCCTTACAAAAAAGTAAAAAATTGACTTTTTCCAAAAGTCAACTTTTTGGCACATTTGGGTGGTGCCGAGAGTCCTGATGTGGTTTTGGAACGTTTCCCGGCGCTCCTTGGACCAAAAGTATTTTTTGACTGTTTTTGAAATTTTGAAAAAATGCGTAACCACCCCCCCTTACGAAAAAATTAAAAATTGACTTTTTCCAAAAGTCAACATTTTTGGCTTCTTTGGGTGGTGCCGAGAGTCCTGATGTGATTTTGGAACGTTTCCCGGCGCTCATTGGCCCAAAAGTATTTTTTGACCGTTTTTGAAATTTTGAAAAAATGCGTAACCACCCCCCCTTACAAAAAAGTCAGAAATTGACTTTTTCCAAAAGTAAACTTTTTTGGCATATTTGTGCTGTCCCGAGAGTCCTGACATGTTTTTGGAACGTTTCCCGGCGCTCCTTGGCCCAAAAGCTTTTTTTGACCGTTTTTGAAATTTTGAAAAAATGCGTAACTACCCCCCCTTACAAAAAAGTCAAAAATTGACTTTTTCCAAAAGTTAACCTTTTTAACATATTCGGGCTGTCCCGAGAGTCCTGACATGTTTTTGGAACGTTTCCCGGCGCTCCTTGGCCCAAAAGCTTTTTTTGACCGTTTTTGAAATTTTGAAAAAATGCGTAACCACCCCCCCTTACAAAAAGTCAAAAATCCAAAAGTCAACTTTTTTGGCATATTTGGGCTGTCCCGAGAGTCCTGACATGTTTTTGGAACGTTTCCCGGCGCTCCTTGGCCCAAAAGCTTTTTTTGACCGTTTTTGAAATTTTGAAAAAATGCGTAACTACCCCCCCTTACAAAAAAGTCAAAATTTGAATTTTTCCAAAAGTCAACTTTTTGGCACATTTGGGTGGTGCCGAGAGTCCTGCTGTGGTTTTGGAACGTTTCCCGGCGCTCCTTGGCCCAAAAGCTTTTTTTGAAATTTTGAAAACATGCGTAACCACCCCCCCTTACAAAAAAGTCAAAAATTGACTTTTTCCAAAAGTTAACCTTTTTGGCATATTCGGGCTGTCCCGAGAGTCCTGACATGTTTTTGGAAAATTTCCCGACGCTCCTTGGCCCAAAAGCTTTTTTTGACCGTTTTTGAAATTTTGAAAAAATGCGTAACCACCCCCCCTTACAAAAAGTCAAAAATCCAAAAGTCAACTTTTTTGGCATATTTGGGCTGTCCCGAGAGTCCTGACATGTTTTTGGAACGTTTCCCGGCGCTCCTTGGCCCAAAAGGTTTTTTTGACTGTTTTTGAAATTTTGAAAAAATGCGTAACCACCCCCCTTACAAAAAAGTCAAAAATGGACTTTTTCCAAAAGTTAACCTTTTTGGCATATTTGGGCTGTCCCGAGAGTCCTGACATGTTTTTGGAAAATTTCCCGACGCTCCTTGGCCCAAAAGCTTTTTTTGACCGTTTTTGAAATTTTGAAAAAATGCGTAACCACCCCCCCTTACAAAAAGTCAAAAATTGACTTTTTCCAAAAGTCAACTTTTTTGGCATATTTGGGCTGTCCCGAGAGTCCTGACATGTTTTTGGAACGTTTCCCGGCGGTCCTTGGCCCAAAAGCTTTTTTTGACCGTTTTTGAAATTTTGAAAAAATGCGTAACCACCCCCCCCTTACAAAAAGTCAAAAATCCAAAAGTCAACTTTTTTGGCATATTTGGGCTGTCCCGAGAGTCCTGACATGTTTTTGGAACATTTCCCGGCGCTCCTTGGCCCAAAAGGTTTTTTTGACTGTTTTTGAAATTTTGAAAAAATGCGTAACCACCCCCCCCTTACAAAAAGTCAAAAATCCAAAAGTCAACTTTTTTGGCATATTTGGGCTGTCCCGAGAGTCCTGACATGTTTTTGGAACGTTTCCAGGCGCTCCTTGGCCCAAAAGCTTTTTTTGACCGTTTTTGAAATTTTGAAAAATTGCGTAACCACCCCCCCTTACAAAAAGTCAAAAATCCAAAAGTCAACTTTTTTGGCATATTCGGGCTGTCCCGAGAGTCCTGACATGTTTTTGGAACGTTTCCCGGCGCTCCTTGGCCTAAAAGGTTTTTTTGACTGTTTTTGAAATTTTGAAAAAATGCGTAACCACCCCCCCTTACAAAAAAGTCAAAAATGGACTTTTTCCAAAAGTTAACCTTTTTGGCATATTTGGGCTGTCCCGAGAGTCCTGACATGTTTTTTGGAACGTTTCCCGGCGCTCCTTGGCCCAAAAGCTTTTTTTGACCGTTAATGAAATTTTGAAAAAATGCGTAACCACCCCCCCTTACAAAAAGTCAAAAATTGACTTTTTCCAAAAGTCAACTTTTTTGGCATATTTGGGCTGTCCCGAGAGTCCTGACATGTTTTTGGAACGTTTCCCGGCGGTCCTTGGCCCAAAAGCTTTTTTTGACCGTTTTTGAAATTTTGAAAAAAATGCGTAACCACCCCCCCTTACAAAAAAGTCAAAAATCCAAAAGTCAACTTTTTTGGCATATTTGGGCTGTCCCGAGAGTCCTGACATGTTTTTGGAATGTTTCCCGGCGCTCATTGGCCCAAAAGTATTTTTTGACCGTTTTTGAAATTTTGAAAAAATGCGTAACCACCCCCCCTTACGAAAAAGTCAAAAAATGACTTTTTCCAAAAGTCAACATTTTTGGCTTCTATGGGTGGTGCCGAGAGTCCTGATGTGATTTTGGAACGTTTCCCGGCGCTCATTGGCCCAAAAGTATTTTTTGACCGTTTTTGAAATTTTGAAAAAATGCGTAACCACCCCCCCTTACAAAAAAGTCAGAAATTGACTTTTTCCAAAAGTCAACTTTTTTGGCATATTTGTGCTGTCCCGAGAGTCCTGACATGTTTTTGGAACGTTTCCCGGCGCTCCTTGGCCCAAAAGCTTTTTTTGACCGTTTTTGAAATTTTGAAAAAATGCGTAACTACCCCCCCCTTACAAAAAAGTCAAAAATTGACTTTTTCCAAAAGTCAACCTTTTTAACATATTCGGGCTGTCCCGAGATTCCTGACATGTTTTTGGAACGTTTCCCGGCGCTCCTTGGCCCAAAAACTTTTTTTGACCGTTTTTGAAATTTTGAAAAAATGCGTAACTACCCCCCCCCTTACAAAAAAGTCAAAAAATGACTTTTTCCAAAAGTCAACATTTTTGGCTTCTATGGGTGGTGCCGAGAGTCCTGATGTGATTTTGGAACGTTTCCCGGCGCTCATTGGCCCAAAAGCTTTTTTTGACCGTTTTTGAAATTTTGAAAAAATGCGTAACCACCCCGCCTTACAAAAAGTCAAAAATCCAAAAGTCAACTTTTTTGGCATATTTGGGCTGTCCCGAGAGTCCTGACCTGTTTTTGGAACGTTTCCCGGCGCTCCTTGGCCCAAAAGTATTTTTTGACTGTTTTTGAAATTTTGAAAAAATGCGTAACCACCCCTCCTAACGAAAAAATCAAAAAATGACTTTTTCCAAAAGTTAACCTTTTTGGCATATTTGGGCTGTCCCGAGAGTCCTGACATGTTTTTGGAACGTTTCCCGGCGCTCCTTGGCCCAAAAGCTTTTTTTGACCGTTTTTGAAAACTTGCGTAACCACCCCCCCTTACAAAAAAGTCAAAAATTGACTTTTTCCAAAAGTTAACCTTTTTGGCATATTCGGGCTGTCCCGAGAGTCCTGACATGTTTTTGGAACGATTCCCGCCGCTCCTTGGCCCAAAAGCTTTTTTTGACTGTTTTTGAAATTTTGAAAAAATGCGTAACCACCCCCCCTTAAAAAAGTCAAAAATGGACTTTTTCCAAAAGTTAACCTTTTTGGCATATTTGGGCTGTCCCGAAAGTCCTGACATGTTTTTGGAACGTTTCCCGGCGCTCCTTGGCCCAAAAGCTTTTTTTGACCGTTTTTGGAATTTTGAAAAAATGCGTAACCACCCCCCCTTACAAAAAGTCAAAAATTGACTTTTTCCAAAAGTCAACATTTTTGGCTTCTTTGGGTGGTGCCGAGATTCCTGATGTGATTTTGGAACGTTTCCCGGCGCTCATTGGCCCAAAAGTATTTTTTGACCGTTTTTGAAATTTTGAAAAAATGCGTAACCACCCCTCCTTACGAAAAAATCAAAAAATGACTTTTTCCAAAAGTCAACATTTTTGGCTTCTTTGGGTGGTGCCGAGAGTCCTGACCTGTTTTTGGAACGTTTCCCGGCGCTCCTTGGCCCAAAAGCTTTTTTTGACCGTTTTTGAAATTTTGAAAAAATACGTAACTACCCCCCCTTACAAAAAAGTCAAAAATTGACTTTTTCCAAAAGTCAACTTTTTGGCACATTTGGGTGGTGCCGAGAGTCCTGATGTGGTTTTGGAACGTTTCTCGGCGCTCCTTGGACCAAAAGTATTTTTTGACTGTTTTTGAAATTTTTGAAAAAATGCGTAACCACCCCCCCTTACGAAAAAGTCAAAAATTGACTTTTTCCAAAAGTCAACTTTTTTGGCACATTTGGGTGGATCCGAGAGTCCTGATGTGGTTTTGAAAAGTTTCCCGGCGCTCTTTGGCCCAATAGTATTTTTTGACCGTTTTTAAAATTTTGAAAAAATGCGTAACCACCCCCACTTACGAAAAAGTCAAAAATTGACTTTTTCCAAAAGTTAACCTTTTTGGCATATTTGGGCTGTCCCGAGAGTCCTGACATGTTTTTGGAACGTTTCCCGGCGCTCCTTGGCCCAAAAGCTTTTTTTGACCGTTTTTGAAATTTTGAAAAAATGCGTAACCACCCCCCCTTACAAAAAAGTCAAAAATGGACTTTTTCCAAAAGTTAACCTTTTTGGCATATTTGGGCTGTCCCGAAAGTCCTGACATGTTTTTGGAACGTTTCCCGGCGCTCCTTGGCCCAAAAGCTTTTTT
The DNA here is from genome assembly GCF_030265065.1 of Corythoichthys intestinalis. Lineage (NCBI taxonomy): Eukaryota > Metazoa > Chordata > Actinopteri > Syngnathiformes > Syngnathidae > Corythoichthys > Corythoichthys intestinalis. The sequence goes on along the minus strand of NC_080403.1, from coordinate 39,222,106 downwards.
TGACCGTTTTTGGAATTTTGAAAAAATGCGTAACCACCCCCCCTTACAAAAAGTCAAAAATTGACTTTTTCCAAAAGTCAACATTTTTGGCTTCTTTGGGTGGTGCCGAGATTCCTGATGTGATTTTGGAACGTTTCCCGGCGCTCATTGGCCCAAAAGTATTTTTTGACCGTTTTTGAAATTTTGAAAAAATGCGTAACCACCCCTCCTTACGAAAAAATCAAAAAATGACTTTTTCCAAAAGTCAACATTTTTGGCTTCTTTGGGTGGTGCCGAGAGTCCTGATGTGGTTTTGGAACGTTTCCCGGCGCTCCTTGGCCCAAAAGTATTTTTTGACTGTTTTTGAAATTTTGAAAAAATGCGTAACCACCCCCCCTTACGAAAAAGTCAAAAATTGACTTTTTCCAAAAGTCAACTTTTTTGGCATATTTGGGCTGTCCCGAGAGTCCTGACATGTTTTTGGAATGTTTCCCGGCGCTCCTTGGCCCAAAAGCTTTTTTTGACCGTTTTTGAAATTTTGAAAAAATACGTAACTACCCCCCCTTACAAAAAAGTAAAAAATTGACTTTTTCCAAAAGTCAACTTTTTGGCACATTTGGGTGGTGCCGAGAGTCCTGATGTGGTTTTGGAACGTTTCCCGGCGCTCCTTGGACCAAAAGTATTTTTTGACTGTTTTTGAAATTTTGAAAAAATGCGTAACCACCCCCCCTTACGAAAAAATTAAAAATTGACTTTTTCCAAAAGTCAACATTTTTGGCTTCTTTGGGTGGTGCCGAGAGTCCTGATGTGATTTTGGAACGTTTCCCGGCGCTCATTGGCCCAAAAGTATTTTTTGACCGTTTTTGAAATTTTGAAAAAATGCGTAACCACCCCCCCTTACAAAAAAGTCAGAAATTGACTTTTTCCAAAAGTAAACTTTTTTGGCATATTTGTGCTGTCCCGAGAGTCCTGACATGTTTTTGGAACGTTTCCCGGCGCTCCTTGGCCCAAAAGCTTTTTTTGACCGTTTTTGAAATTTTGAAAAAATGCGTAACTACCCCCCCTTACAAAAAAGTCAAAAATTGACTTTTTCCAAAAGTTAACCTTTTTAACATATTCGGGCTGTCCCGAGAGTCCTGACATGTTTTTGGAACGTTTCCCGGCGCTCCTTGGCCCAAAAGCTTTTTTTGACCGTTTTTGAAATTTTGAAAAAATGCGTAACCACCCCCCCTTACAAAAAGTCAAAAATCCAAAAGTCAACTTTTTTGGCATATTTGGGCTGTCCCGAGAGTCCTGACATGTTTTTGGAACGTTTCCCGGCGCTCCTTGGCCCAAAAGCTTTTTTTGACCGTTTTTGAAATTTTGAAAAAATGCGTAACTACCCCCCCTTACAAAAAAGTCAAAATTTGAATTTTTCCAAAAGTCAACTTTTTGGCACATTTGGGTGGTGCCGAGAGTCCTGCTGTGGTTTTGGAACGTTTCCCGGCGCTCCTTGGCCCAAAAGCTTTTTTTGAAATTTTGAAAACATGCGTAACCACCCCCCCTTACAAAAAAGTCAAAAATTGACTTTTTCCAAAAGTTAACCTTTTTGGCATATTCGGGCTGTCCCGAGAGTCCTAACATGTTTTTGGAAAGTTTCCCGGCGCTCCTTGGCCCAAAAGCTTTTTTTGACCGTTTTTGAAATTTTGAAAAAATGCGTAACCACCCCCCCTTACAAAAAGTCAAAAATCCAAAAGTCAACTTTTTTGGCATATTTGGGCTGTCCCGAGAGTCCTGACATGTTTTTGGAACGTTTCCCGGCGCTCCTTGGCCCAAAAGCTTTTTTTGAAATTTTGAAAACATGCGTAACCACCCCCCCTTACAAAAAAGTCAAAAATTGACTTTTTCCAAAAGTTAACATTTTTGGCATATTCGGGCTGTCCCGAGAGTCCTGACATGTTTTTGGAATGTTTCCCGGCGCTCCTTGGCCCAAAAGCTTTTTTTGACTGTTTTTGAAATTTTGAAAAAATGCGTAACCACCCCCCCTTACGAAAAAGTCAAAAAATGACTTTTTCCAAAAGTCAACATTTTTGGCTTCTTTGGGTGGTGCCGAGAGTCCTGATGTGATTTTGTAACGTTTCCCGGCGCTCATTGGCCCAAAAGTATTTTTTGACCGTTTTTGAAATTTTGAAAAAATGCGTAACTACCCCCCCTTACAAAAAAGTCAAAAATTGACTTTTTCCAAAAGTCAACTGTTTGGCATATTTGGGCTGTCCCGAGAGTCCTGACATGTTTTTGGAACGTTTCCCGGCGCTCCTTGGCCCAAAAGCTTTTTTTGACCGTTTTTGAAATTTTGAAAAAATGCGTAACCACCCCCCCCTTACAAAAAGTCAAAAATCCAAAAGTCAACTTATTTGGCATATTTGGGCTGTCCCGAGAGTCCTGACATGTTTTTGGAACGTTTCCAGGCGCTCCTTGGCCCAAAAGCTTTTTTTGACCGTTTTTGAAATTTTGAAAAAATACGTAACTACCCCCCCTTACAAAAAAGTCAAAAATTGACTTTTTCCAAAAGTCAACTTTTTTGGCACATTTGGGTGGATCCGAGAGTCCTGATGTGGTTTTGAAAAGTTTCCTCGGCGCTCTTTGGCCCAAAAGTATTATTTGACCGTTTTGGAAATTTTGAAAAAATGCGTAACCACCCCCCCCTTACGAAAAAGTCAAAAAATGACTTTTTCCAAAAGTCAACTTTTTTGGCACATTTGGGTGGTGACGAGCGTCCTGATGTGGTTTTGGAACATTTCCCGGCGCTCCTTGGCCCAAAAGAATTTTTTGACCGTTTTTGAAATTTTGAAAAAATGCGTAACCACTCCCCCTTACGAAAAAGTCAAAAATTGACTTTTTCCAAAAGTCAAAATTTTTGGCATCTTTGGGTGGTGCCGAGAGTCCTGATGTTATTTTGGAACGTTTCCCGGCGCTCATTGGCCCAAAAGTATTTTTTGACCGTTTTTGAAATTTTGAAAAAATACGTAACCACCCCCCCTTACAAAAAAGTAAAAAATTGACTTTTTCCAAAAGTTAACCTTTTTGGCATATTCGGGCTGTCCCGAGAGTCCTGACATGTTTTTGGAAAGTTTCCCGGCGCTCCTTGGCCCAAAAGCTTTTTTTGACCGTTTTTGAAATTTTGAAAAAATGCGTAACCACCCCCCCTTACAAAAAGTCAAAAATCCAAATGTCAACTTTTTTGGCATATTTTGGCTGTCCCGATAGTCCTGACATGTTTTTGGAACATTTCCCGGCGCTCCTTGCCCCAAAAGCTTTTTTTGACTGTTTTTGAAATTTTGAAAAAATGCGTAACCACCCCCTCTTACAAAAAGTCAAAAATTGACTTTTTCCAAAAGTCAACTTTTTGGGCATATTTGGGCTGTCCCGAGAGTCCTGATATGTTTTTGGAACGTTTCCCGGCGATCCTTGGCCCAAAAGCTTTTTTTGACCGTTTTTGAAATTTTGAAAAAATGCATAACCACCCCCCCCCCCCTCACAAAAAAGTCAAAAATTGACTTTTTGCAAAAGTTAACCTTTTTGGCATATTCGGGCTGTCCCGAGAGTCCTGACATGTTTTTGAAAAGTTTCCCGGCGCTCCTTGGCCCAAAAGCTTTTTTTGACCGTTTTTGAAATTTTGAAAAAATGAGTAACCACCCCCTCTTACAAAAAAGTCAAAACTGGACTTTTTCCAAAAGTTAACCTTTTTGGCATATTTGGGCTGTCCCGAGAGTCCTGACATGTTTTTGGAACGTTTCCCGGCGCTCCTTGGCCCAAAAGCTTTTTTTGACCGTTTTTGAAATTTTGAAAAAATGCGTAACCACCCCCCCTTACAAAAAGTCAAAAATTGACTTTTTCCAAAAGTCAACTTTTTGGGCATATTAGGGCTGTCCCGAGAGTCCTGATATGTTTTTGGAATGTTTCCCGGCGCTCCTTGGCCCAAAAGCTTTTTTTGACAGTTTTTGAAATTTTGAAAAAATGCTTAACCACCTCCCCCCCCCCTTACAAAAAAGTCAAAAATTGACTTTTTGCAAAAGTTAAACTTTTTTGCATATTCGGGCTGTCCCGAGAGTCCTGACATGTTTTTGGAACGTTTCCCGGCGGTCCTTGGCCCAAAAGCTTTTTTTGACTGTTTTTGAAATTTTGAAAAAATGCGTAACCACCCCCCCTTACAAAAAGTCAAAAATCCAAAAGTCAACTTTTTTGGCATATTCGGGCTGTCCCGAGAGTCCTGACATGTTTTTGGAAAGTTTCCCGGCGCTCCTTGGCCCAAAAGCTTTTTTTGACCGTTTTTGAAATTTTGAAAAAATGCGTAACCACCCCCCCTTACAAAAAGTCAAAATCCAAAAGTCAACTTTTTTGGCATATTTGGGCTGTCCCGAGAGTCCTGACATGTTTTTGGAACGTTTCCCGGCGCTCCTTGGCCCAAAAGCTTTTTTTGACCGTTTTTGAAATTTTGAAAAAATGCATAACCACCACCCCTTAAAAAAAGTAAAAAATCCAAAAGTCAACTTTTTTGACATATTTGGGCTGTCCCGAGAGTCCTGACATGTTTTTGGAACGTTTCCCGGCGGTCCTTGGCCCAAAAGCTTTTTTTTGAAATTTTGAAAACATGCGTAACCACCCCCCCTTACAAAAAAGTCAAAAATTGACTTTTTCCAAAAGTTAACCTTTTTGGCATATTCGGGCTGTCCCGAGAGTCCTGACATGTTTTTGGAAAATTTCCCGACGCTCCTTGGCCCAAAAGCTTTTTTTGACCGTTTTTGAAATTTTGAAAAAATGCGTAACCACCCCCCCTTACAAAAAGTCAAAAATCCAAAAGTCAACTTTTTTGGCATATTTGGGCTGTCCCGAGAGTCCTGACATGTTTTTGGAACGTTTCCCGGCGCTCCTTGGCCCAAAAGGTTTTTTTGACTGTTTTTGAAATTTTGAAAAAATGCGTAACCACCCCCCTTACAAAAAAGTCAAAAATGGACTTTTTCCAAAAGTTAACCTTTTTGGCATATTTGGGCTGTCCCGAGAGTCCTGACATGTTTTTGGAAAATTTCCCGACGCTCCTTGGCCCAAAAGCTTTTTTTGACCGTTTTTGAAATTTTGAAAAAATGCGTAACCACCCCCCCTTACAAAAAGTCAAAAATTGACTTTTTCCAAAAGTCAACTTTTTTGGCATATTTGGGCTGTCCCGAGAGTCCTGACATGTTTTTGGAACATTTCCCGGCGCTCCTTGGCCCAAAAGGTTTTTTTGACTGTTTTTGAAATTTTGAAAAAATGCGTAACCACCCCCCCCTTACAAAAAGTCAAAAATCCAAAAGTCAACTTTTTTGGCATATTTGGGCTGTCCCGAGAGTCCTGACATGTTTTTGGAACGTTTCCAGGCGCTCCTTGGCCCAAAAGCTTTTTTTGACCGTTTTTGAAATTTTGAAAAATTGTGTAACCACCCCCCCTTACAAAAAGTCAAAAATCCAAAAGTCAACTTTTTTGGCATATTCGGGCTGTCCCGAGAGTCCTGACATGTTTTTGGAACGTTTCCCGGCGCTCCTTGGCCTAAAAGGTTTTTTTGACTTTTTGAAATTTTGAAAAAATGCGTAACCACCCCCCCTTACAAAAAAGTCAAAAATTGACTTTTTCCAAAAATTAACCTTTTTGGCATATTTGGGCTGTCCCGAGAGTCCTGACATGTTTTTTGGAACGTTTCCCGGCGCTCCTTGGCCCAAAAGCTTTTTTTGACCGTTAATGAAATTTTGAAAAATGCGTAACCACCCCCCCTTACAAAAAGTCAAAAATTGACTTTTTCCAAAAGTCAACTTTTTTGGCATATTTGGGCTGTCCCGAGAGTCCTGACATGTTTTTGGAACGTTTCCCGGCGGTCCTTGGCCCAAAAGCTTTTTTTGACCGTTTTTGAAATTTTGAAAAAAATGCGTAACCACCCCCCCTTACAAAAAAGTCAAAAATCCAAAAGTCAACTTTTTTGGCATATTTGGGCTGTCCCGAGAGTCCTGACATGTTTTTGGAACGTTTCCCGGCGCTCCTTGGCCCAAAAGGTTTTTTTGACTGTTTTTGAAATTTTGAAAAAATGCGTAACCACCCCCCCTGACAAAAAACTCAAAAATGGACTTTTTCAAAAAGTTAACCTTTTTGGCATATTTGGGCTGTCCCGAGAGTCCTGACATGTTTTTGGAACGTTTCCCGGCGGTCCTTGGCCCAAAAGCTTTTTTTGACCGTTATTGAAATTTTGAAAAAATGCGTAACCACCCCCCCTTACAAAAAGTCAAAAATTGACTTTTTCCAAAAGTCAACTTTTTTGGCATATTTGGGCTCTCCCGAGAGTCCTGACATGTTTTTGGAATGTTTCCCGGCGCTCCTTGGCCCAAAAGCTTTTTTTGACTGTTTTTGAAATTTTGAAAAAATGCGTAACCACCCCCCCTGACAAAAAACTCAAAAATGGACTTTTTCAAAAAGTTAACCTTTTTGGCATATTCGGGCTGTCCCGAGAGTCCTGAAATGTTTTTGGAAAGTTTCCCGGCGCTCCTTGGCCCAAAAACTTTTTTTGACCGTTTTTGAAATTTTGAAAACATGCGTAACCACCCCCCCCCTTACAAAAAGTCAAAAATCCAAAAGTCAACTTTTTTGGCATATTTGGGCTGTCCCGAGAGTCCTGACATGTTTTTGGAACGTTTCCCGGCGCTCCTTGGCCCAAAAGCTTTTTTTGAAATTTTGAAAACATGCGTAACCACCCCCCCTTACAAAAAAGTCAAAAATTGACTTTTTCCAAAAGTTAACCTTTTTGGCATATTTGGGCTGTCCCGAGAGTCCTGACATGTTTTTGGAACGTTTCCCGGCGGTCCTTGGCCCAAAAGCTTTTTTTGACCGTTATTGAAATTTTGAAAAAATGCGTAACCACCCCCCCTTACAAAAAGTAAAAAAATTGACTTTTTCCAAAAGTCAACTTTTTTGGCATATTTGGGCTGTCCCGAGAGTCCTGACATGTTTTTGGAACGTTTCCCGGCGGTCCTTGGCCCAAAAGCTTTTTTTGACCGTTTTTGAAATTTTGAAAAAATGCGTAACCACCCCCCCCTTACAAAAAGTCAAAAATCCAAAAGTCAAATTTTTTGGCATATTTGGGCTGTCCCGAGAGTCCTGACATGTTTTTGGAACATTTCCCGGCGCTCCTTGGCCCAAAAGGTTTTTTTGACTGTTTTTGAAATTTTGAAAAAATGCGTAACCACCCCCCCCTTACAAAAAGTCAAAAATCCAAAAGTCAACTTTTTTGGCATATTTGGGCTGTCCCGAGAGTCCTGACATGTTTTTGGAACGTTTCCAGGCGCTCCTTGGCCCAAAAGCTTTTTTTGACCGTTTTTGAAATTTTGAAAAATTGAGTAACCACCCCCCCTTACAAAAAGTCAAAAATCCAAAAGTCAACTTTTTTGGCATATTCGGGCTGTCCCGAGAGTCCTGACATGTTTTTGGAACGTTTCCCGGCGCTCCTTGGCCCAAAAGCTTTTTTTGAAATTTTGAAAACATGCGTAACCACCCCCCCTTACAAAAAAGTCAAAAATTGACTTTTTCCAAAAGTTAACCTTTTTGGCATATTTGGGCTGTCCCGAGAGTCCTGACATGTTTTTGGAACGTTTCCCGGCGGTCCTTGGCCCAAAAGCTTTTTTTGACCGTTATTGAAATTTTGAAAAAATGCGTAACCACCCCCCCTTACAAAAAGTAAAAAATCCAAAAGTCAACTTTTTTGGCATATTTGGGCTGTCCCGAGAGTCCTGACATGTTTTTGGAACGTTTCCCGGCGCTCCTTGGCCCAAAAGGTTTTTTTGACTGTTTTTGAAATTTTGAAAAAATGCGTAACCACCCCCCCTGACAAAAAACTCAAAAATGGACTTTTTCAAAAAGTTAACCTTTTTGGCATATTTGGGCTGTCCCGAGAGTCCTGACATGTTTTTGGAACGTTTCCAGGCGCTCCTTGGCCCAAAAGCTTTTTTTGACCGTTTTTGAAATTTTGAAAAATTGCATAACCACCCCCCCTTACAAAAAGTCAAAAATGGACTTTTTCCAAAAGTTAACCTTTTTGGCATGTTTGGGCTGTCCCGAGAGTCCTGACATGTTTTTGGAACGTTTCCCGGCGCTCCTTGGCCCAAAAGCTTTTTTTGACCGTTTTTGAAATTTTGAAAAAATGCGTAACCACCCCCCCCCCTTACAAAAAAGTCAAAAATTGATTTTTTCCAAAATTTAACCTTTTTGGCATATTCGGGCTGTCCCGAGTGTCCTGACATGTTTTTTGGAACGTTTCCCGGCGTTCCTTGGCCCAAAAGCTTTATTTGACCATTTTTGAAATTTGAAAAAATGCGTAACCACCCCCCCCTTACAAAAAAGTCAAAAATGGACTTTTTCCCAAAGTTAACCTTTTTGGCATATTCGGGCTGTCCCGAGAGTCCTGACATGTTTTTGGAAAGTTTCCCGGCGCTCCTTGGCCCAAAAGCTTTTTTTGACCGTTTTTGAAATTTTGAAAAAATGCGTAACCACCCCCCCTTACAAAAAGTCAAAAATCCAAAAGTCAACTTTTTTGGCATATTTGGGCTGTGCCGAGAGTCCTGACATGTTTTTGGAACGTTTCCCGGCGCTCCTTGGCCCAAAAGGTTTTTTTGACTGTTTTTGAAATTTTGAGAAAATGCGTAACCACCCCCCCTTACAAAAAGTCAAAAATTGACTTTTTCCAATAGTCACCTTTTTTGGCATATTTGGGCTGTCCCGAGAGTCCTGACATGTTTTTGGAACGTTTCCCGGCGCTCCTTGGCCCAAAAGCTTTTTTTGACCGTTTTTGAAATTTTGAAAAAATACGTAACTACCCCCCCTTACAAAAAAAGTCAAAAATGGACTTTTTCCAAAAGTCAACTTTTTGGCATATTTGGGCTGTCCCGAGAGTCCTGACATGTTTTTGGAACGTTTCCCGGCGCTCCTTGGCCCAAAAGCTTTTTTTGAAATTTTGAAAACATGCGTAACCACCCCCCCTTACAAAAAAGTCAAAAATTCACTTTTTCCAAAAGTTAACCTTTTTGGCATATTTGGGCTGTCCCGAGAGTCCTGACATGTTTTTGGAACATTTCCTGGCGCTCCTTGGCTCAAAAGCTTTTTTTGACCGTTTTTGAAATTTTGAAAAAATGCGTAACCACCCCCCCCTTACCAAAAAGTCAAAAATTGACATTTTCCAAAATTCAACATTTTGGGCATATTTGGGCTGTCCCGAGAGTCCTGACATGTTTTTGGAACATTTCCCGGTGCTCCTTGGCCCAAAAGCTTTTTTTGACCTTTTTTGAAATTTTGAAAAAATGCGTAACCACCCCCCCCCCTTACAAAAAAGTCAAATATTGACTTTTTCCAAAAGTCAACTTTTTTGGCATATTTGGGCTGTCCCAAGAGTCCTGACATGTTTTTGGAACGTTTCCCGGCGCTCCTTGGCCCAAAAGCTTTTTTTGACCGTTTTTGAAATTTTGAAAAAATGCCTAATCACCCCCCCTTACCAAAAAGTCAAAAATTGACATTTTCCAAAATTCAACATTTTGGGCATATTTGGGCTGTCCCGAGAGTCCTGACATGTTTTTGGAACATTTCCCGGCGCACCTTGGCCCAAAAGCTTTTTTGGACCGTTTTTGAAATTTTGAAAAAATGCGTAACCACCCCCCCCCCCCCCCCCTTACAAAAAAGTCAAAAATGGACTTTTTCCAAAAGTCTACTTTTATGGCATATTTGGGCTGTCCAGAGAGTCCTGACATGTTTTTGGAACATTTCCTGGTGCTCCTTGGCACAAAAGCTTTTTTTGACCGTTTTTGAAATTTTGAAAAAATGCGTAACCACCCCCCCTTACCAAAAAGTCAAAAATTGACTTTTTCCAAAAGTCAACATTTTGGGCATATTTGGGCTGTCCCGAGAGTCCTGACATGTTTTTTGAACATTTCCCGGTGCTCCTTGGCCCAAAAGCTTTTTTTGACCGTTTTTGAAATTTTGAAAAAATGCGTAACCACCCACCCTTACAAAAAAGTCAAAAATTGTCTTTTTCCAAAAGTCAACTTTTTTGGCATATTTGGGCTGTCCCGAGAGTCCTGACATGTTTTTGGAACGTTTCCCGGCGCTCCTTGGCCCAAAAGCTTTTTTTGACCGTTTTTGAAATTTTGAAAAAATGTGTAACCACCCCCCCCCTTACAAAAAAGTCAAAAATTGACTTTTTCCAAAAGTTAACCTTTTTGGCATATTCGGGCTGTCCCGAGAGTCCTGACATGTTTTTGGAACGTTTCCCGCCGCTCCTTGGCCCAAAAGCTTTTTTTGACTGTTTTTGAAATTTTGAAAAAATGCGTAACCACCCCCCCTTACAAAAAAGTCAAAAATGGACTTTTTCCAAAAGTTAACCTTTTTGGCATATATGGGCTGTCCCGAAAGTCCTGACATGTTTTTGGAACGTTTCCCGGCGCTCCTTGGCCCAAAAGCTTTTTTTGACCGTTTTTGGAATTTTGAAAAAATGCGTAACCACCCCCCCTTACAAAAAGTCAAAAATTGACTTTTTCCAAAAGTCAACATTTTTGGCTTCTTTGGGTGGTGCCGAGAGTCCTGATGTGATTTTGGAACGTTTCCCGGCGCTCATTGGCCCAAAAGTATTTTTTGACCGTTTTTGAAATTTTGAAAAAATGCGTAACCACCCCCCCTTACGAAAAAGTCAAAAAATGACTTTTTCCAAAAGTCAACATTTTTGGCTTCTATGGGTGGTGCCGAGAGTCCTGATGTGATTTTGGAACGTTTCCCGGCGCTCATTGGCCCAAAAGTATTTTTTGACCGTTTTTGAAATTTTGAAAAAATGCGTAACCACCCCCCCTTACAAAAAAGTCAGAAATTGACTTTTTCCAAAAGTCAACTTTTTTGGCATATTTGTGCTGTCCCGAGAGTCCTGACATGTTTTTGGAACGTTTCCCGGCGCTCCTTGGCCCAAAAGCTTTTTTTGACCGTTTTTGAAATTTTGAAAAAATGCGTAACTACCCCCCCCTTACAAAAAAGTCAAAAATTGACTTTTTCCAAAAGTCAACCTTTTTAACATATTCGGGCTGTCCCGAGATTCCTGACATGTTTTTGGAACGTTTCCCGGCGCTCCTTGGCCCAAAAACTTTTTTTGACCGTTTTTGAAATTTTGAAAAAATGCGTAACTACCCCCCCCCTTACAAAAAAGTCAAAAATTGACTTTTTCCAAAAGTTAACCTTTTTAACATATTCGGGCTGTCCCGAGAGTCCTGACATGTTTTTGGAACGTTTCCCGGCCCTCCTTGGCCCAAAAGCTTTTTTTGACCGTTTTTGAAATTTTGAAAAAATGCGTAACCACCCCCCCTTACGAAAAAGTCAAAAAATGACTTTTTCCAAAAGTCAACATTTTTGGCTTCTATGGGTGGTGCCGAGAGTCCTGATGTGATTTTGGAACGTTTCCCGGCGCTCATTGGCCCAAAAGCTTTTTTTGACCGTTTTTGAAATTTTGAAAAAATGCGTAACCACCCCCCCTTACGAAAAAGTCAAAAATTGACTTTTTCCAAAAGTCAACTTTTTTGGCACATTTGGGTGGATCCGAGAGTCCTGATGTGGTTTTGAAAAGTTTCCCGGCGCTCTTTGGCCCAATAGTATTTTTTGACCGTTTTTAAAATTTTGAAAAAATGCGTAACCACCCCCCCTTACGAAAAAGTCAAAAATGTACTTTTTCCAAAAGTCAACTTTTTTGGCATATTTGGGCTGTCCCGAGAGTCCTGACATGTTTTTGGAATGTTTCCCGGCGCTCCTTGGCCCAAAAGCTTTTTTTGACCGTTTTTGAAATTTTGAAAAAATACGTAACTACCCCCCCTTACAAAAAAGTAAAAAATTGACTTTTTCCAAAAGTCAACTTTTTGGCACATTTGGGTGGTGCCGAGAGTCCTGATGTGGTTTTGGAACGTTTCCCGGCGCTCCTTGGACCAAAAGTATTTTTTGACTGTTTTTGAAATTTTGAAAAAATGCGTAACCACCCCCCCTTACGAAAAAATTAAAAATTGACTTTTTCCAAAAGTCAACATTTTTGGCTTCTTTGGGTGGTGCCGAGAGTCCTGATGTGATTTTGGAACGTTTCCCGGCGCTCATTGGCCCAAAAGTATTTTTTGACCGTTTTTAAAATTTTGAAAAAATGCGTAACCACCCCCCCTTACAAAAAAGTCAGAAATTGACTTTTTCCAAAAGTCAACTTTTTTGGCATATTTGTGCTGTCCCGAGAGTCCTGACATGTTTTTGGAACGTTTCCCGGCGCTCCTTGGCCCAAAAGCTTTTTTTGACCGTTTTTGAAATTTTGAAAAAATGCGTAACTACCCCCCCTTACAAAAAAGTCAAAAATTGACTTTTTCCAAAAGTTAACCTTTTTAACATATTCGGGCTGTCCCGAGAGTCCTGACATGTTTTTGGAACGTTTCCCGGCCCTCCTTGGCCCAAAAGCTTTTTTTGACCGTTTTTGAAATTTTGAAAAAATGCGTAACCACCCCCCCTTACGAAAAAGTCAAAAAATGACTTTTTCCAAAAGTCAACATTTTTGGCTTCTATGGGTGGTGCCGAGAGTCCTGATGTGATTTTGGAACGTTTCCCGGCGCTCATTGGCCCAAAAGCTTTTTTTGACCGTTTTTGAAATTTTGAAAAAATGCGTAACCACCCCCCCTTACGAAAAAGTCAAAAATTGACTTTTTCCAAAAGTCAACTTTTTTGGCACATTTGGGTGGATCCGAGAGTCCTGATGTGGTTTTGAAAAGTTTCCCGGCGCTCTTTGGCCCAATAGTATTTTTTGACCGTTTTTAAAATTTTGAAAAAATGCGTAACCACCCCCCCTTACGAAAAAGTCAAAAATGTACTTTTTCCAAAAGTCAACTTTTTTGGCATATTTGGGCTGTCCCGAGAGTCCTGACATGTTTTTGGAATGTTTCCCGGCGCTCCTTGGCCCAAAAGCTTTTTTTGACCGTTTTTGAAATTTTGAAAAAATACGTAACTACCCCCCCTTACAAAAAAGTAAAAAATTGACTTTTTCCAAAAGTCAACTTTTTGGCACATTTGGGTGGTGCCGAGAGTCCTGATGTGGTTTTGGAACGTTTCCCGGCGCTCCTTGGACCAAAAGTATTTTTTGACTGTTTTTGAAATTTTGAAAAAATGCGTAACCACCCCCCCTTACGAAAAAATTAAAAATTGACTTTTTCCAAAAGTCAACATTTTTGGCTTCTTTGGGTGGTGCCGAGAGTCCTGATGTGATTTTGGAACGTTTCCCGGCGCTCATTGGCCCAAAAGTATTTTTTGACCGTTTTTAAAATTTTGAAAAAATGCGTAACCACCCCCCCTTACAAAAAAGTCAGAAATTGACTTTTTCCAAAAGTCAACTTTTTTGGCATATTTGTGCTGTCCCGAGAGTCCTGACATGTTTTTGGAACGTTTCCCGGCGCTCCTTGGCCCAAAAGCTTTTTTTGACCGTTTTTGAAATTTTGAAAAAATGCGTAACTACCCCCCCTTACAAAAAAGTCAAAAATTGACTTTTTCCAAAAGTTAACCTTTTTAACATATTCGGGCTGTCCCGAGAGTCCTGACATGTTTTTGGAACGTTTCCCGGCGCTCCTTGGCCCAAAAACTTTTTTTGACCGTTTTTGAAATTTTGAAAAAATGCGTAACTACCCCCCCTTACAAAAAAGTCAAAAATTGACTTTTTTTAAAAGTCAACTTTTTGGCACATTTGGGTGGTGCCGAGAGTCCTGACATGTTTTTGGAACGTTTCCCGGCGCTCCTTGGCCCAAAAGCTTTTTTTGACCGTTTTTGAAATTTTGAAAAAATGCGTAACCACCCCCCCTTACAAAAAGTCAAAAATCCAAAAGTCAACTTTTTTGGCATATTTGGGCTGTCCCGAGAGTCCTGACATGTTTTTGGAACGTTTCCCGGCGCTCCTTGGCCCAAAAGCTTTTTTTGACCGTTTTTGAAATTTTGAAAAAATGCGTAACTACCCCCCCTTACAAAAAAGTCAAAATTTGAATTTTTCCAAAAGTCAACTTTTTGGCACATTTGGGTGGTGCCGAGAGTCCTGCTGTGGTTTTGGAACGTTTCCCGGCGCTCCTTGGCCCAAAAGCTTTTTTTGAAATTTTGAAAACATGCGTAACCACCCCCCCTTACAAAAAAGTCAAAAATTGACTTTTTCCAAAAGTTAACCTTTTTGGCATATTCGGGCTGTCCCGAGAGTCCTAACATGTTTTTGGAAAGTTTCCCGGCGCTCCTTGGCCCAAAAGCTTTTTTTGACCGTTTTTGAAATTTTGAAAAAATGCGTAACCACCCCCCCTTACAAAAAGTCAAAAATCCAAAAGTCAACTTTTTTGGCATATTTGGGCTGTCCCGAGAGTCCTGACATGTTTTTGGAACGTTTCCCGGCGCTCCTTGGCCCAAAAGCTTTTTTTGAAATTTTGAAAACATGCGTAACCACCCCCCCTTACAAAAAAGTCAAAAATTGACTTTTTCCAAAAGTTAACATTTTTGGCATATTCGGGCTGTCCCGAGAGTCCTGACATGTTTTTGGAATGTTTCCCGGCGCTCCTTGGCCCAAAAGCTTTTTTTGACTGTTTTTGAAATTTTGAAAAAATGCGTAACCACCCCCCCTTACGAAAAAGTCAAAAAATGACTTTTTCCAAAAGTCAACATTTTTGGCTTCTTTGGGTGGTGCCGAGAGTCCTGATGTGATTTTGTAACGTTTCCCGGCGCTCATTGGCCCAAAAGTATTTTTTGACCGTTTTTGAAATTTTGAAAAAATGCGTAACTACCCCCCCTTACAAAAAAGTCAAAAATTGACTTTTTCCAAAAGTCAACTGTTTGGCATATTTGGGCTGTCCCGAGAGTCCTGACATGTTTTTGGAACGTTTCCCGGCGCTCCTTGGCCCAAAAGCTTTTTTTGACCGTTTTTGAAATTTTGAAAAAATGCGTAACCACCCCCCCCTTACAAAAAGTCAAAAATCCAAAAGTCAACTTATTTGGCATATTTGGGCTGTCCCGAGAGTCCTGACATGTTTTTGGAACGTTTCCAGGCGCTCCTTGGCCCAAAAGCTTTTTTTGACCGTTTTTGAAATTTTGAAAAAATACGTAACTACCCCCCCTTACAAAAAAGTCAAAAATTGACTTTTTCCAAAAGTCAACTTTTTTGGCACATTTGGGTGGATCCGAGAGTCCTGATGTGGTTTTGAAAAGTTTCCTCGGCGCTCTTTGGCCCAAAAGTATTATTTGACCGTTTTGGAAATTTTGAAAAAATGCGTAACCACCCCCCCCTTACGAAAAAGTCAAAAAATGACTTTTTCCAAAAGTCAACTTTTTTGGCACATTTGGGTGGTGACGAGCGTCCTGATGTGGTTTTGGAACGTTTCCCGGCGCTCCTTGGCCCAAAAGAATTTTTTGACCGTTTTTGAAATTTTGAAAAAATGCGTAACCACCCCCCCTTACGAAAAAGTCAAAAAATGACTTTTTCCAAAAGTCAACATTTTTGGCTTCTATGGGTGGTGCCGAGAGTCCTGATGTGATTTTGGAACGTTTCCCGGCGCTCATTGGCCCAAAAGTATTTTTTGACCGTTTTTGAAATTTTGAAAAAATGCGTAACCACCCCCCCTTACAAAAAAGTCAGAAATTGACTTTTTCCAAAAGTCAACTTTTTTGGCATATTTGTGCTGTCCCGAGAGTCCTGACATGTTTTTGGAACGTTTCCCGGCGCTCCTTGGCCCAAAAGCTTTTTTTGACCGTTTTTGAAATTTTGAAAAAATGCGTAACTACCCCCCCCTTACAAAAAAGTCAAAAATTGACTTTTTCCAAAAGTCAACCTTTTTAACATATTCGGGCTGTCCCGAGATTCCTGACATGTTTTTGGAACGTTTCCCGGCGCTCCTTGGCCCAAAAACTTTTTTTGACCGTTTTTGAAATTTTGAAAAAATGCGTAACTACCCCCCCCCTTACAAAAAAGTCAAAAATTGACTTTTTCCAAAAGTTAACCTTTTTAACATATTCGGGCTGTCCCGAGAGTCCTGACATGTTTTTGGAACGTTTCCCGGCCCTCCTTGGCCCAAAAGCTTTTTTTGACCGTTTTTGAAATTTTGAAAAAATGCGTAACCACCCCCCCTTACGAAAAAGTCAAAAAATGACTTTTTCCAAAAGTCAACATTTTTGGCTTCTATGGGTGGTGCCGAGAGTCCTGATGTGATTTTGGAACGTTTCCCGGCGCTCATTGGCCCAAAAGCTTTTTTTGACCGTTTTTGAAATTTTGAAAAAATGCGTAACCACCCCGCCTTACAAAAAGTCAAAAATCCAAAAGTCAACTTTTTTGGCATATTTGGGCTGTCCCGAGAGTCCTGACCTGTTTTTGGAACGTTTCCCGGCGCTCCTTGGCCCAAAAGTATTTTTTGACTGTTTTTGAAATTTTGAAAAAATGCGTAACCACCCCTCCTTACGAAAAAATCAAAAAATGACTTTTTCCAAAAGTTAACCTTTTTGGCATATTTGGGCTGTCCCGAGAGTCCTGACATGTTTTTGGAACGTTTCCCGGCGCTCCTTGGCCCAAAAGCTTTTTTTGACCGTTTTTGAAAACTTGCGTAACCACCCCCCCTTACAAAAAAGTCAAAAATTGACTTTTTCCAAAAGTTAACCTTTTTGGCATATTCGGGCTGTCCCGAGAGTCCTGACATGTTTTTGGAACGATTCCCGCCGCTCCTTGGCCCAAAAGCTTTTTTTGACTGTTTTTGAAATTTTGAAAAAATGCGTAACCACCCCCCCTTACAAAAAAGTCAAAAATGGACTTTTTCCAAAAGTTAACCTTTTTGGCATATTTGGGCTGTCCCGAAAGTCCTGACATGTTTTTGGAACGTTTCCCGGCGCTCCTTGGCCCAAAAGCTTTTTTTGACCGTTTTTGGAATTTTGAAAAAATGCGTAACCACCCCCCCTTACAAAAAGTCAAAAATTGACTTTTTCCAAAAGTCAACATTTTTGGCTTCTTTGGGTGGTGCCGAGATTCCTGATGTGATTTTGGAACGTTTCCCGGCGCTCATTGGCCCAAAAGTATTTTTTGACCGTTTTTGAAATTTTGAAAAAATGCGTAACCACCCCTCCTTACGAAAAAATCAAAAAATGACTTTTTCCAAAAGTCAACATTTTTGGCTTCTTTGGGTGGTGCCGAGAGTCCTGACCTGTTTTTGGAACGTTTCCCGGCGCTCCTTGGCCCAAAAGCTTTTTTTGACCGTTTTTGAAATTTTGAAAAAATACGTAACTACCCCCCCTTACAAAAAAGTCAAAAATTGACTTTTTCCAAAAGTCAACTTTTTGGCACATTTGGGTGGTGCCGAGAGTCCTGATGTGGTTTTGGAACGTTTCTCGGCGCTCCTTGGACCAAAAGTATTTTTTGACTGTTTTTGAAATTTTTGAAAAAATGCGTAACCACCCCCCCTTACGAAAAAGTCAAAAATTGACTTTTTCCAAAAGTCAACTTTTTTGGCACATTTGGGTGGATCCGAGAGTCCTGATGTGGTTTTGAAAAGTTTCCCGGCGCTCTTTGGCCCAATAGTATTTTTTGACCGTTTTTAAAATTTTGAAAAAATGCGTAACCACCCCCACTTACGAAAAAGTCAAAAATTGACTTTTTCCAAAAGTTAACCTTTTTGGCATATTTGGGCTGTCCCGAGAGTCCTGACATGTTTTTGGAACGTTTCCCGGCGCTCCTTGGCCCAAAAGCTTTTTTTGACCGTTTTTGAAAACTTGCGTAACCACCCCCCCTTACAAAAAAGTCAAAAATTGACTTTTTCCAAAAGTTAACCTTTTTGGCATATTCGGGCTGTCCCGAGAGTCCTGACATGTTTTTGGAACGTTTCCCGCCGCTCCTTGGCCCAAAAGCTTTTTTTGACTGTTTTTGAAATTTTGAAAAAATGCGTAACCACCCCCCCTTACAAAAAAGTCAAAAATGGACTTTTTCCAAAAGTTAACCTTTTTGGCATATTTGGGCTGTCCCGAAAGTCCTGACATGTTTTTGGAACGTTTCCCGGCGCTCCTTGGCCCAAAAGCTTTTTTTGACCGTTTTTGGAATTTTGAAAAAATGCGTAACCACCCCCCCTTACAAAAAGTCAAAAATTGACTTTTTCCAAAAGTCAACATTTTTGGCTTCTTTGGGTGGTGCCGAGATTCCTGATGTGATTTTGGAACGTTTCCCGGCGCTCATTGGCCCAAAAGTATTTTTTGACCGTTTTTGAAATTTTGAAAAAATGCGTAACCACCCCTCCTTACGAAAAAATCAAAAAATGACTTTTTCCAAAAGTCAACATTTTTGGCTTCTTTGGGTGGTGCCGAGAGTCCTGATGTGGTTTTGGAACGTTTCCCGGCGCTCCTTGGCCCAAAAGTATTTTTTGACTGTTTTTGAAATTTTGAAAAAATGCGTAACAACCCCCCCTTACGAAAAAGTCAAAAATGTACTTTTTCCAAAAGTCAACTTTTTTGGCATATTTGGGCTGTCCCGAGAGTCCTGACATGTTTTTGGAATGTTTCCCGGCGCTCCTTGGCCCAAAAGCTTTTTTTGACCGTTTTTGAAATTTTGAAAAAATACGTAACTACCCCCCCTTACAAAAAAGTAAAAAATTGACTTTTTCCAAAAGTCAACTTTTTGGCACATTTGGGTGGTGCCGAGAGTCCTGATGTGGTTTTGGAACGTTTCCCGGCGCTCCTTGGACCAAAAGTATTTTTTGACTGTTTTTGAAATTTTGAAAAAATGCGTAACCACCCCCCCTTACGAAAAAATTAAAAATTGACTTTTTCCAAAAGTCAACATTTTTGGCTTCTTTGGGTGGTGCCGAGAGTCCTGATGTGATTTTGGAACGTTTCCCGGCGCTCATTGGCCCAAAAGTATTTTTTGACCGTTTTTAAAATTTTGAAAAAATGCGTAACCACCCCCCCTTACAAAAAAGTCAGAAATTGACTTTTTCCAAAAGTCAACTTTTTTGGCATATTTGTGCTGTCCCGAGAGTCCTGACATGTTTTTGGAACGTTTCCCGGCGCTCCTTGGCCCAAAAGCTTTTTTTGACCGTTTTTGAAATTTTGAAAAAATGCGTAACTACCCCCCCTTACAAAAAAGTCAAAAATTGACTTTTTCCAAAAGTTAACCTTTTTAACATATTCGGGCTGTCCCGAGAGTCCTGACATGTTTTTGGAACGTTTCCCGGCGCTCCTTGGCCCAAAAACTTTTTTTGACCGTTTTTGAAATTTTGAAAAAATGCGTAACTACCCCCCCTTACAAAAAAGTCAAAAATTGACTTTTTTTAAAAGTCAACTTTTTGGCACATTTGGGTGGTGCCGAGAGTCCTGACATGTTTTTGGAACGTTTCCCGGCGCTCCTTGGCCCAAAAGCTTTTTTTGACCGTTTTTGAAATTTTGAAAAAATGCGTAACCACCCCCCCTTACAAAAAGTCAAAAATCCAAAAGTCAACTTTTTTGGCATATTTGGGCTGTCCCGAGAGTCCTGACATGTTTTTGGAACGTTTCCCGGCGCTCCTTGGCCCAAAAGCTTTTTTTGAAATTTTGAAAACATGCGTAACCACCCCCCCTTACAAAAAAGTCAAAAATTGACTTTTTCCAAAAGTTAACATTTTTGGCATATTCGGGCTGTCCCGAGAGTCCTGACATGTTTTTGGAATGTTTCCCGGCGCTCCTTGGCCCAAAAGCTTTTTTTGACTGTTTTTGAAATTTTGAAAAAATGCGTAACCACCCCCCCTTACGAAAAAGTCAAAAAATGACTTTTTCCAAAAGTCAACATTTTTGGCTTCTTTGGGTGGTGCCGAGAGTCCTGATGTGATTTTGTAACGTTTCCCGGCGCTCATTGGCCCAAAAGTATTTTTTGACCGTTTTTGAAATTTTGAAAAAATGCGTAACTACCCCCCCTTACAAAAAAGTCAAAAATTGACTTTTTCCAAAAGTCAACTGTTTGGCATATTTGGGCTGTCCCGAGAGTCCTGACATGTTTTTGGAACGTTTCCCGGCGCTCCTTGGCCCAAAAGCTTTTTTTGACCGTTTTTGAAATTTTGAAAAAATGCGTAACCACCCCCCCCTTACAAAAAGTCAAAAATCCAAAAGTCAACTTATTTGGCATATTTGGGCTGTCCCGAGAGTCCTGACATGTTTTTGGAACGTTTCCAGGCGCTCCTTGGCCCAAAAGCTTTTTTTGACCGTTTTTGAAATTTTGAAAAAATACGTAACTACCCCCCCTTACAAAAAAGTCAAAAATTGACTTTTTCCAAAAGTCAACTTTTTTGGCACATTTGGGTGGATCCGAGAGTCCTGATGTTATTTTGGAACGTTTCCCGGCGCTCATTGGCCCAAAAGTATTTTTTGACCGTTTTTGAAATTTTGAAAAAATACGTAACCACCCCCCCTTACAAAAAAGTAAAAAATTGACTTTTTCCAAAAGTTAACCTTTTTGGCATATTCGGGCTGTCCCGAGAGTCCTGACATGTTTTTGGAAAGTTTCCCGGCGCTCCTTGGCCCAAAAGCTTTTTTTGACCGTTTTTGAAATTTTGAAAAAATGCGTAACCACCCCCCCTTACAAAAAGTCAAAAATCCAAATGTCAACTTTTTTGGCATATTTTGGCTGTCCCGATAGTCCTGACATGTTTTTGGAACATTTCCCGGCGCTCCTTGCCCCAAAAGCTTTTTTTGACTGTTTTTGAAATTTTGAAAAAATGCGTAACCACCCCCTCTTACAAAAAGTCAAAAATTGACTTTTTCCAAAAGTCAACTTTTTGGGCATATTTGGGCTGTCCCGAGAGTCCTGATATGTTTTTGGAACGTTTCCCGGCGATCCTTGGCCCAAAAGCTTTTTTTGACCGTTATTGAAATTTTGAAAAAATGCATAACCACCCCCCCCCCCCCCCCTCACAAAAAAGTCAAAAATTGACTTTTTGCAAAAGTTAACCTTTTTGGCATATTCGGGCTGTCCCGAGAGTCCTGACATGTTTTTGAAAAGTTTCCCGGCGCTCCTTGGCCCAAAAGCTTTTTTTGACCGTTTTTGAAATTTTGAAAAAATGAGTAACCACCCCCTCTTACAAAAAAGTCAAAACTGGACTTTTTCCAAAAGTTAACCTTTTTGGCATATTTGGGCTGTCCCGAGAGTCCTGACATGTTTTTGGAACGTTTCCCGGCGCTCCTTGGCCCAAAAGCTTTTTTTGACCGTTTTTGAAATTTTGAAAAAATGCGTAACCACCCCCCCTTACAAAAAGTCAAAAATTGACTTTTTCCAAAAGTCAACTTTTTGGGCATATTAGGGCTGTCCCGAGAGTCCTGATATGTTTTTGGAATGTTTCCCGGCGCTCCTTGGCCCAAAAGCTTTTTTTGACAGTTTTTGAAATTTTGAAAAAATGCTTAACCACCTCCCCCCCCCTTACAAAAAAGTCAAAAATTGACTTTTTGCAAAAGTTAAACTTTTTGGCATATTCGGGCTGTCCCGAGAGTCCTGACATGTTTTTGGAACGTTTCCCGGCGGTCCTTGGCCCAAAAGCTTTTTTTGACTGTTTTTGAAATTTTGAAAAAATGCGTAACCACCCCCCCTTACAAAAAGTCAAAAATCCAAAAGTCAACTTTTTTGGCATATTCGGGCTGTCCCGAGAGTCCTGACATGTTTTTGGAACGTTTCCCGGCGCTCCTTGGCCCAAAAGCTTTTTTTGACCGTTTTTGAAATTTTGAAAAAATGCATAACCACCACCCCTTAAAAAAAGTAAAAAATCCAAAAGTCAACTTTTTTGACATATTTGGGCTGTCCCGAGAGTCCTGACATGTTTTTGGAACGTTTCCCGGCGGTCCTTGGCCCAAAAGCTTTTTTTGACCGTTTTTGAAATTTTGAAAAAATGCGTAACCACCCCCCCTTACAAAAAAGTCAAAAATGGACTTTTTCCAAAAGTTAACCTTTTTGGCATATTTGGGCTGTCCCGAGAGTCCTGACATGTTTTTGGAACGTTTCCCGGCGCTCCTTGGCCCAAAAGCTTTTTTTGACCGTTTTTGAAATTTTGAAAAAATGCGTAACTACCCCCCCTTACAAAAAAGTCAAAAATTGACTTTTTCCAAAAGTCAACTTTTTGGCATATTTGGGCTGTCCCGAGAGTCCTGGCATGTTTTTGGAACGTTTCCCGGCGCTCCTTGACCCAAAAGCTTTTTTTGACAGTTTTTGAAATTTTGAAAACATGCGTAACCACCCCCCCTTACAAAAAAGTCAAAAATGGACTTTTTCCAAAAGTCAACTTTTTGGCATATTTGGGCTGTCCCGAGAGTCCTGACATGTTTTTGGAACGTTTCCCGGCGCTCCTTGGCCCAAAAGCTTTTTTTTGAAATTTTGAAAACATGCGTAACCACCCCCCCTTACAAAAAAGTCAAAAATTGACTTTTTCCAAAAGTTAACCTTTTTGGCATATTCGGGCTGTCCCGAGAGTCCTGACATGTTTTTGGAAAATTTCCCTACGCTCCTTGGCCCAAAAGCTTTTTTTGACCGTTTTTGAAATTTTGAAAAAATGCGTAACCACCCCCCCTTACAAAAAGTCAAAAATCCAAAAGTCAACTTTTTTGGCATATTTGGGCTGTCCCGAGAGTCCTGACATGTTTTTGGAACGTTTCCCGGCGCTCCTTGGCCCAAAAGGTTTTTTTGACTGTTTTTGAAATTTTGAAAAAATGCGTAACCACCCCCCTTACAAAAAAGTCAAAAATGGACTTTTTCCAAAAGTTAACCTTTTTGGCATATTTGGGCTGTCCCGAGAGTCCTGACATGTTTTTGGAAAATTTCCCGACGCTCCTTGGCCCAAAAGCTTTTTTTGACCGTTTTTGAAATTTTGAAAAAATGCGTAACCACCCCCCCTTACAAAAAGTCAAAAATTGACTTTTTCCAAAAGTCAACTTTTTTGGCATATTTGGGCTGTCCCGAGAGTCCTGACATGTTTTTGGAACGTTTCCCGGCGGTCCTTGGCCCAAAAGCTTTTTTTGACCGTTTTTGAAATTTTGAAAAAATGCGTAACCACCCCCCCCTTACAAAAAGTCAAAAATCCAAAAGTCAACTTTTTTGGCATATTTGGGCTGTCCCGAGAGTCCTGACATGTTTTTGGAACATTTCCCGGCGCTCCTTGGCCCAAAAGGTTTTTTTGACTGTTTTTGAAATTTTGAAAAAATGCGTAACCACCCCCCCCCTTACAAAAAGTCAAAAATCCAAAAGTCAACTTTTTTGGCATATTTGGGCTGTCCCGAGAGTCCTGACATGTTTTTGGAACGTTTCCAGGCGCTCCTTGGCCCAAAAGCTTTTTTTGACCGTTTTTGAAATTTTGAAAAATTGCGTAACCACCCCCCCTTACAAAAAGTCAAAAATCCAAAAGTCAACTTTTTTGGCATATTCGGGCTGTCCCGAGAGTCCTGACATGTTTTTGGAACGTTTCCCGGCGCTCCTTGGCCTAAAAGGTTTTTTTGACTGTTTTTGAAATTTTGAAAAAATGCGTAACCACCCCCCCTTACAAAAAAGTCAAAAATGGACTTTTTCCAAAAGTTAACCTTTTTGGCATATTTGGGCTGTCCCGAGAGTCCTGACATGTTTTTTGGAACGTTTCCCGGCGCTCCTTGGCCCAAAAGCTTTTTTTGACCGTTAATGAAATTTTGAAAAAATGCGTAACCACCCCCCCTTACAAAAAGTCAAAAATTGACTTTTTCCAAAAGTCAACTTTTTTGGCATATTTGGGCTGTCCCGAGAGTCCTGACATGTTTTTGGAACGTTTCCCGGCGGTCCTTGGCCCAAAAGCTTTTTTTGACCGTTTTTGAAATTTTGAAAAAAATGCGTAACCACCCCCCCTTACAAAAAAGTCAAAAATCCAAAAGTCAACTTTTTTGGCATATTTGGGCTGTCCCGAGAGTCCTGACATGTTTTTGGAACGTTTCCCGGCGCTCCTTGGCCCAAAAGGTTTTTTTGACTGTTTTTGAAATTTTGAAAAAATGCGTAACCACCCCCCCTGACAAAAAACTCAAAAATGGACTTTTTCAAAAAGTTAACCTTTTTGGCATATTTGGGCTGTCCCGAGAGTCCTGACATGTTTTTGGAACGTTTCCCGGCGGTCCTTGGCCCAAAAGCTTTTTTTGACCGTTATTGAAATTTTGAAAAAATGCGTAACCACCCCCCCTTACAAAAAGTCAAAAATTGACTTTTTCCAAAAGTCAACTTTTTTGGCATATTTGGGCTCTCCCGAGAGTCCTGACATGTTTTTGGAATGTTTCCCGGCGCTCCTTGGCCCAAAAGCTTTTTTTGACTGTTTTTGAAATTTTGAAAAAATGTGTAACCACCCCCCCCTTACAAAAAAGTCAAAAATTGACTTTTTGCAAAAGTTAACCTTTTTGGCATATTCGGGCTGTCCCGAGAGTCCTGAAATGTTTTTGGAAAGTTTCCCGGCGCTCCTTGGCCCAAAAACTTTTTTTGACCGTTTTTGAAATTTTGAAAACATGCGTAACCACCCCCCCCCTTACAAAAAGTCAAAAATCCAAAAGTCAACTTTTTTGGCATATTTGGGCTGTCCCGAGAGTCCTGACATGTTTTTGGAACGTTTCCCGGCGCTCCTTGGCCCAAAAGCTTTTTTTGAAATTTTGAAAACATGCGTAACCACCCCCCCTTACAAAAAAGTCAAAAATTGACTTTTTCCAAAAGTTAACCTTTTTGGCATATTTGGGCTGTCCCGAGAGTCCTGACATGTTTTTGGAACGTTTCCCGGCGGTCCTTGGCCCAAAAGCTTTTTTTGACCGTTATTGAAATTTTGAAAAAATGCGTAACCACCCCCCCTTACAAAAAGTAAAAAAATTGACTTTTTCCAAAAGTCAACTTTTTTGGCATATTTGGGCTGTCCCGAGAGTCCTGACATGTTTTTGGAACGTTTCCCGGCGGTCCTTGGCCCAAAAGCTTTTTTTGACCGTTTTTGAAATTTTGAAAAAATGCGTAACCACCCCCCCCTTACAAAAAGTCAAAAATCCAAAAGTCAACTTTTTTGGCATATTTGGGCTGTCCCGAGAGTCCTGACATGTTTTTGGAACATTTCCCGGCGCTCCTTGGCCCAAAAGGTTTTTTTGACTGTTTTTGAAATTTTGAAAAAATGCGTAACCACCCCCCCCTTACAAAAAGTCAAAAATCCAAAAGTCAACTTTTTTGGCATATTTGGGCTGTCCCGAGAGTCCTGACATGTTTTTGGAACGTTTCCAGGCGCTCCTTGGCCCAAAAGCTTTTTTTGACCGTTTTTGAAATTTTGAAAAATTGCGTAACCACCCCCCCTTACAAAAAGTCAAAAATCCAAAAGTCAACTTTTTTGGCATATTTGGGCTGTCCCGAGAGTCCTGACATGTTTTTGGAACGTTTCCAGGCGCTCCTTGGCCCAAAAGCTTTTTTTGACCGTTTTTGAAATTTTGAAAAATTGCGTAACCACCCCCCCTTACAAAAAGTCAAAAATCCAAAAGTCAACTTTTTTGGCATATTCGGGCTGTCCCGAGAGTCCTGACATGTTTTTGGAACGTTTCCCGGCGCTCCTTGGCCCAAAAGCTTTTTTTGAAATTTTGAAAACATGCGTAACCACCCCCCCTTACCAAAAAGTCAAAAATTGACTTTTTCCAAAAGTCAACATTTTGGGCATATTTGGGCTGTCCCGAGAGTCCTGACATGTTTTTTGAACATTTCCCGGTGCTCCTTGGCCCAAAAGCTTTTTTTGACCGTTTTTGAAATTTTGAAAAAATGCGTAACCACCCCCCCCTTACCAAAAAGTCAAAAATTGACATTTTCCAAAATTCAACATTTTGGGCATATTTGGGCTGTCCCGAGAGTCCTGACATGTTTTTGGAACATTTCCCGGTGCTCCTTGGCCCAAAAGCTTTTTTTGACCTTTTTTGAAATTTTGAAAAAATGCGTAACCACCCCCCCCCTTACAAAAAAGTCAAATATTGACTTTTTCCAAAAGTCAACTTTTTTGGCATATTTGGGCTGTCCCAAGAGTCCTGACATGTTTTTGGAACGTTTCCCGGCGCTCCTTGGCCCAAAAGCTTTTTTTGACCGTTTTTGAAATTTTGAAAAAATGCCTAATCACCCCCCCT
The DNA here is from genome assembly GCF_030265065.1 of Corythoichthys intestinalis. Lineage (NCBI taxonomy): Eukaryota > Metazoa > Chordata > Actinopteri > Syngnathiformes > Syngnathidae > Corythoichthys > Corythoichthys intestinalis. Next base: position 39,195,958 of record NC_080403.1, on the reverse strand, counting down.
TACCAAAAAGTCAAAAATTGACATTTTCCAAAATTCAACATTTTGGGCATATTTGGGCTGTCCCGAGAGTCCTGACATGTTTTTGGAACATTTCCCGGCGCACCTTGGCCCAAAAGCTTTTTTGGACCGTTTTTGAAATTTTGAAAAAATGCGTAACCACCCCCCCCCCCCCCCCCCTTACAAAAAAGTCAAAAATGGACTTTTTCCAAAAGTCTACTTTTATGGCATATTTGGGCTGTCCAGAGAGTCCTGACATGTTTTTGGAACATTTCCTGGTGCTCCTTGGCACAAAAGCTTTTTTTGACCGTTTTTGAAATTTTGAAAAAATGCGTAACCACCCCCCCTTACCAAAAAGTCAAAAATTGACTTTTTCCAAAAGTCAACATTTTGGGCATATTTGGGCTGTCCCGAGAGTCCTGACATGTTTTTTGAACATTTCCCGGCGCTCCTTGGCCCAAAAGCTTTTTTTGACCGTTTTTGAAATTTTGAAAAAATGCGTAACCACCCACCCTTACAAAAAAGTCAAAAATTGTCTTTTTCCAAAAGTCAACTTTTTTGGCATATTTGGGCTGTCCCAAGAGTCCTGACATGTTTTTGGAACGTTTCCCGGCGCTCCTTGGCCCAAAAGCTTTTTTTTTAACCGTTTTTGAAATTTTGAAAAAATGCGTAACCACCCCCCCCTTACAAAAAAGTCAAAAATTTACTTTTTCCAAAAGTCAACTTTTTGGCATATTTGGGCTGTCCCGAGAGTCCTGACATGTTTTTGGAAATGTTCCCGGCGCTCCTTGGCCCAAAAGCTTTTTTTGGCCGTTTTTGAAATTTTGAAAAAATGCGTAACCACACCCCTTACAAAAAAGTCAAAAATTGACTTTTTCCAAAAGTCAACTTTTTGGCATATTTGGGCCGTGCCGAGAGTCCTTACATGGTTTTGGAACGTTTTCCAGCGCTCCTTGGCCCAAAAGTGTTTTTTGACCGTTTGAAAATATGCGTAACCACCACCCCCCTTACAAAAAAGTAAAATATTGACTTCTCCCAAAAGTCAACTTTTTTGGCATATTTGGGTTGTGCCGAGAGTCCTGATGTGTGTTTGGAATGTTTCCCGGCGCTCTCTTACCCTTAATTGTTTAGGACCGTTTTTGAAATTTTGAAAAAACTGCATAAACACCCCCTTACACAAAAGTCAAAAATTTACTTTTCCCAAAAGTAAACTTTTTTGGCATTTTTGGGCGGTGCCGAGAGTCCTGACATGTTTTTGGAACGTTTCCCGGCGCTCCTTGGCCCAAAAGCGTTTTTTAACCGTTTTTGAAATTTTAAAAAAATGCGAAAGCACCCCCCCTTACAAAAAAGTCAAATATTGACTTTTCCCAAAAGTCAACTTTTTGGGCATATATGTGTTGTGCCGAGAGTCCTGACATGTTTTTGGAACGTTTCCCGGCGCTCCTTGGCCCAAAAGCTTTTTTTGACCGTTTTTGAAATTTTGAAAATATGCGTAACCACACCCCTTACAAAAAAGTCAAATATTGACTTTTTTCAAAAAACAGCTTTTTGGGCATATTTGGTCTGTCCCGAGAGTCCTGACATGTTTTTGGAACGTTTCCTGGCGCTCCTTTGCCCAAAAGCTTTTTTTGACCGTTTTTGAAATTTTGAAAAAATGTGTGAGCACCCCCCCCCCCCTTACAAAAAAGTCAAAAATTGACTTTTCTCAAAAGTCTACTTTTTTGGCATATTTGTGCCGTGCCGAGAGTCCTGACATGGTTTTGGAACGTTTTCCAGTGCTCCTTGGCCCAAAAGTGTTTTTTGACCGTTTTTGAAATTTTGAAAAAATGTGTAAGCACCCCCCTCACAAAAAGTCAAAAATTGACTTTTCTAAAAAGTCAACTTTTTGGGCATATTTGGGCCGTGCCGAGAGTCCTGACATGGTTTTGCAACGTTTTCCAAACGTTTTCTTGTCCAAAAGTGTTTTTTGACCGTTTTTGAAATCTTGAAAAAATGTGTAAGCACCACCCCTTACAAAAAAGTCAAAAATGGACTTTTCCCAGAAGTCAACTTTTTTGGAATATTTGGGTTGTGCCGAGAGTCCTTACGTGTTTTTGGAACGTTTCCCGGAGCTCCTTGTCCCAAAATTGTTTTTTGACCATTTTTGAAATTTCATGAAATACGTAAGCACCCCCCCCCCCCCCCCCCCCTTACAAAAAAAGTCAAAAATTGACTTTTCCCAAAAGTCAACTTTTTTGGCATATTTGGGATGTGCCGAGAGTCTTGACGTGTTTTTGGACGGTTACCATGCGCTCTTTGTCCCTAAAGTGTTTTTTGACCGTTTTTGAAATTTTGAAAAATACGTTTTAACACTTCATTTTTCATTGTAAAATGTTTCTTTGATTGAAGCAATCCTTTTGTGTTTGGGCCATTTATGGATAGGACATTTGTGTCTAAATCATTCAATCCCCAAAAAAGTTGCTTCAACCAAAAAAAAAAAAAAAAAATTTCAATCAAAGAAAAATCATTTGAAAAATAAAATATCCTTCCCCTATTTTTTTTTTTTGGGGGGGGGGGGGGGTATATGCAAAGCAAATGACAGTCTAAGGTGCTCGTCACATGATCTGTTCGAAAAATAATTTTGACCCATTATAAAAATATATTTTTTTGTTCATTTCATTCATTTTTGTGGCAGTTTTATTGTTTTAGAACTTTTCTATGTACAGGAAAGTCAATTTCATGCAATGACACTTTTCGGCCCCTCCTTAAAATCCGCCTATGAGTAAAACCCAGCTTTTTTGTTTGTTTCTTGCCTATTCCCAAGATAAGTTTCCCACCGCCATCATTGAACTGTTATCAATGCGGGCTACATATGTACAGAGTTTGACAGAAAAATAAATCAATACTTACACATTTCAGTATCTTTTGGTTTGAAATCTTTCTCACAAGTGTCCACTTTGTCATATTTGTGCTGCTCCCCGAAACCTGAGCAAGTCTAGCCATTTTCGATGAGCCTTGTCTTTCGTTACAGGCAATTTAAAAATTCCTTTTCCTTTCGATCCTCTGATTGATCTGCAGCCAAGGAGGGAGCTGTTCACCCCTGGCATCACTTGTGAATCCTCTTCATTATTTCACTTAGATTAGATTATTTGTAGATAATCTGTGAAAAATGGTAAATGGTGTTATACTTATATAAAAGAATAAACTGGTGTTGAACTCGAATTATGGCTACACGCTGCTCTCCATCCACGTGACTTGCCATAAAGCAAAACAAAGTGTTCCTCCTTTGAAGTTTGCCGGCTTTCACAACCATCTCCCGATATTAACTCTGCTTTGTTAACTCGAGGACAATATTTACAACATTTACCATGTACAATTCCAGATTGGAGACCATCACGTTTGAGGTCACCAAACCGGTGTACACCTTGCTTGAACTTATTGCTTCGCTTTAATTTAATCTTTAGTAATATTAATGACAATTACAGCACTACATACAGTCATCAGGATAAAATTCTCCCGGGATTGTGTAGGCTGTTGACATAGGACTGCATCATTCACCGTCTTGCACAAACCTGTGATTTCAGTCCGAGATCTTTCCTCGGTATGTCTTCATATACACAAAACTCTTATCCGGTCGTATATATAAAACCATGAGGAAACAGGTTAACTACTACCTACAATTTAGTGGAAGAGTATTTATCACAACCCTGAAATAATTGCCCGAGTCAGTTTTTATATTATTTTTTTCAATTATTATAAAATATAAAAATTCAACAAATTGTTCAGTTTGTTTTAAAATATTGATAATAATAAAACAATACAATCCTTACACGATCATTGTTATGTCCTCTGGTCTTGTGTTGACTACTTTTTGGGTTTCTTTCTAGGATTGTATATTGTTCATCCGTCCACGGGATGTCGCTATTGTAACTCAGAATCTTAAGTTTTTCTTTGGTATTGCTGTTTGCGCTCGGCTTCCCCTAGTGGCGATTTGCTGTAAGCAGCAGGCAGAAAGAACTTTTTATTTCAGTTGGAAAGGAGGCCTTGGGGTGTTAAGACGTTGCACACCTCCTCTGCACCATACATCGTTGGGAACCCTTGACAAAACAAAATCTGTAAGTTTGTACGTTTTAACAGTGGGTTAGATGTAATTTTGGTGTGTCTATTCTGTTATTTTGTTGTTATTTATGTGGCGCGAACCCACACGTTTTTGTGCTAAGCTAAAGTAGCCACTTCATTTCATTTGCTCATAATGGAGCCAGTTTTCTGTTATTTACATAAACATGTTATTGTATAGAACCTTTTATTTTGTGTATAACATTTGTGTTTTATGTATGTTTCAGTTTTACCACACACACACACGCGCACACGTTCAAGCGAAGAAATAAATGAGAGGAAGGAGTTTGGGCCTCCATTTTTCTTCGTTGGTTTAGCTCGCTGCCAAAGTCGAGTAGCCATACGCTCGGCTGAGGGCAGAAGAGTAAAAAGATTTTCAACACATCAAGCACCCAAGATGTCTCAACAAGAAGTTTCACCACCTATCAGCCAAGTGGTCACCAGGTCGGAGGCCAGTCATTCTCATTCTTCACGCCGGTCCAGAACGAGTCAAGCTGCTGCACAAGCACGAGCAGACGCCGAAGCTGCCTACGTCAGAGCACGGTACGCCAAACGCCAAATCGACATGGAGGTCGAGAAGGCACGCATCGAGGCAACACTACACGCTCTGAAGACGGAAGGTGAAGCAGAAGCAGCGCTCGCCGCAGCTAAAGTTTGGGAGGCGACTTTCGAAGAAGAGGAGCGCGCCAAAGTCGACCTCAGCGAGCAAGGGGTATTTTCCAAGACACCCCCCTCCATCAGGCGTGCACAAGAGTATGTGCATGCTCACTTTGACGACCAGCGTGTCCAAGCAGATGGCACACAAACGCCAAACAATGAGCACCTGGTTAGGCACAATGACTCTCAACAACCACAAAATAGCCCAAAATCAGCTGGTGCTTTTCCACATGTGCGTCACATCGACATCGCTGACGAAGAGCATCTCCAATCTCATCGTGCGAGAACGGACATCTCACACCAGCCTACACCTTCAGCAACCCCACAAAGTGAACTGTCCAATTTAGCAGCCTATCTAGCACGGCGTGATCTGCTGACATCGGGGTTCAAGGTTTTCGACAACCGGCCAGAGTCCTACCTGTCCTGGAAGTCCATGTTCTGCAACGCGACGGAAGGCCTCAATCTCAAGCCCAGCGAAGAGCTCGACCTTCTCACCAAGTGGCTCGGCGGGGAGTCTCTTCAACACGCTCAGAGGATCAGGGCGGTCCACGTGAGTAATCCGCAGGCAGGTCTCCAGCGTCTGTGGCAGCGGCTAGACAAGACTTATGGCTCTCCAGAGGTAATTGAATCCTCACTCTTCCAACGGTTGCAGACTTTTCCAAGAATCTCCAACAAAGACACTCACTTACTGCAGGAGCTTGCTGATCTTCTGTTAGAGCTATCGTATGCCAAAAGTGAAAGTTATTTGCCGGGTCTTAGCTTTCTCGACACACCAAGGGGCATAAACCCGATAGTTGAAAAACTCCCATATGGACTCCAGGAGTCATGGGTTACACAAGGTACCAAATACAAAAGGGAAAACGGTGCAGTCTATCCACCTTTTTCGTATTTTGTGCGGTTCGTAAATGACTACGCTGAAATGAGAACAGACCCTAGCTTTATGTTACAGTGTTCAAACGTAATAAATCCAAGGGTTGATAAGACATCAGTAAGACGAGACAAATACAGAGTTCCATTGGCGGTGAATAAAATAGAGATCAGTCCGGCTAAATTGACAGCACTCGATCCAGACAAACAATGTCCTATCCACCAAAAACCACATTCACTCGTCAAATGCAGGGGGTTTAGAATGAAAACACTAGACGAAAGAAAGAACATTCTCAAAGAGCACGCCATTTGTTTTAAATGTTGTGCGTCCACAAATCACAGGGCTCGAGACTGTAAAGCTATTATCCAATGCTCAGAATGTGATAGCGATGCTCATGTGTCTGCCATGCATGTCGGTCCACCTCCATGGACACCTCAAGACTTTAATCCCCCAACCCAGAGTCACGGCGGGGAGTCTGAGGGCCCAAATCCTGTGAACACAGCCAGTTGCACAGAAGTATGTGGGCAAGGCGTAAAAGGAAAATCATGCTCAAAGATCTGTTTAGTTAATGTATATCGCCGAACTTCTCCAGAAAAGAAAAAGAGGGTATATGCCATGTTGGATGATCAGAGCAATTCATCCTTAGCCAGATCTGCGTTTTTTGACATGTTTAATGTGCAAGGTACCATATTCCCATACACCATGAGAACATGTGCAGGTTTATCAGAGACACGAGGTCGCAAAGCTGATGGCTTTATTGTAGAAGATGTAGATGGTAAGGTCTCCATGATGCTGCCTACAATAACAGAATGTGATCAGATTCCAGATAATAGAGACGAAATTCCCAGCCCTGAGGTAGCAGCAGCTCACCCTCATTTGCGATCAATCGCTTCACAGATTCCTCCTCTCGACCCATCGGCAGACATTCTTCTGCTCCTGGGAAGGGACATCATTCAAGCTCATAAAGTTCGTGGTCAGGTAAATGGGCCAAACAATGCGCCTCATGCCCAGCGTCTCGATTTAGGATGGGTTGTCATAGGTGATGTCTGTCTCTCTGGAGCTCATAAACCCACATTGAACTCATTTAAGACGAACGTTCTAAACAGTGGACGTCCCACGTTCCTCAGTCCTTGCGAAAACACAATCGTTATCAAAGAGAAATACACCAAAAACGATCCACTAAACACACAAGCGGAACTAGGACAACATATTTTCCAACAAACAACAAATGACGACAAAGTTGCACTTTCGGCAGAAGATGCGTTGTTCCTAGACATTATGCACAACAACTTTGCTAAAGATGAGGCGAATAACTGGGTAGCTCCACTTCCATTCCGCTCACCTAGGCGGCGCCTACCTGACAATCGGCAGCAGGCCTACAATCGTTTAATGTCGCTCCGCAAAACGCTGAGAAGAAAACCTGAAATGAGAGCGCATTACGCTGAGTTTATGGAGAAAATATTCAGCAAGGGCCATGCCGAACCAGCGCCCGCACTGGCGCCAGATCAAGAGTGCTGGTATCTCCCTAGTTTTGGCGTTTACCACCCGCAAAAGCCAGAAAAAATTAGGGTAGTCTTTGATTCGAGTGCTCAACTTGACAATGTTTCTCTCAATGACGTGCTCCTCAAGGGACCAGATCTTAACAACACTCTCGTAGGAGTTCTGATGCGGTTTAGGTCCGACCCATACGCCGTCATGGCAGATGTGGAGCATATGTTTCACAACTTTGTAGTCCGAGAAGACCACCGTAACTACCTTCGTTTCTTGTGGTTCCAAAATCATGACCTTGATGGAAAAGTGCAAGAATTTAGGATGACTGTCCATGTGTTTGGTAATTGTCCTTCCCCATCAGTCGCCATCTTTGGACTGAAAAGAACAGCCATAGAAGGAGAAATGGAATTTGGCAGTGACGCAAAAGAATTCATTGAACGGCACTTCTATGTAGATGATGGGCTAAAGTCATTCTCTTCCATAGAGCAGGCCATTGATGTTCTTAGTAGGGCACAGAAGATGCTGGCTCAGTGTAACATACGCCTGCACAAAATCTCATCCAATTGTCCTCTCATAACAGGAGCCTTTCCAACCGAAGATCGTGCTGTAGGCATGCAAGGTCTTGACATTGGGCAGACTACCCCACCAATGCAGCGCAGTTTGGGCTTAGGATGGGAGCTGTTGACTGACCAATTCAAGTTCCAAGTAAGAGTAAATGAAAGGCCGTTCACAAAAAGGGGAGTTCTGTCAGTTATCAACAGTGTGTTCGACCCACTTGGTTTTGCTATTCCAGTAATCGTAGGGGGTAGAACCATACTCAGAGACATTTCCACAAATGTTTCAGAGTGGGACACTGAACTGCCAAAAGACAAATTAGAACAGTGGCAAAAGTGGAAAAGTTCCCTCGGACACCTACAACATCTTGAAATTCCCAGAATGTACACTTCAATACCGCTGTCTGCAGCCCAAAGAATAGAGATTGACGTTTTTTGTGATGCTTCCACAAAAGGCGTAGGTGCTGTAGCATACCTCAAACTCACAAATGAGGACGGACACAGCGAAGTGGGATTCCTCCTCGGCAAAGCACGTTTAGCTCCTAAACCAGACATCACCATACCCCGACTTGAACTCTGTGCAGCAGTCCTGGCCGTGGAAGTAGCAGAGTTGGTTCTAGAGGAGCTGGATGTCACAGTCGATCAGGTGAATCTTTACACAGACTCAAAGGTAGTGCTTGGGTACATCTCAAACATGAAGAGACGCTTTCACGTTTATGTGCACAACAGAGTCGAACGCATCAGGCGCTTTGCACAAACTCACCAGTGGCATTACGTGCCCACACACTTAAATCCGGCAGACCATGCCACACGAACGTTGCCCGCTGAGCAGCTCTCCAGCTCCACCTGGCTCAGAGGCCCAGCTTTCCTCTCCAGGTTGGACCAAAGTCAAGTTCGAAGTCAAACCTTCGATCTCATAGACCCAGAGACTGACTGTGAGTTGCGTCCTGAGGTAACAACTTGCACTACCACCCTATCAAAAGCCCAGTTTAATAGTGCCAGATTTGAAAGGTTTTCAAGTTGGAAGGTGCTGCAAAAGGCTATTGCCAAACTCCAACATATAGCTCAATCATTCAAGAACAACTCTGAGGTTTCCTGTCGTGGCTGGCACAACTGCAACAAACATTTAACTGAAAAGTCACTGCAACTAGCCAAGACCACGATCATTCGCACCGTTCAAAGAGAGGTCTTCGCAGAAGATATTGGATGCATTGAAAAAGGCACAGCTCTAAAAAACTCAAGTCCACTCAGCAAACTGAATCCATTTGTTGACACGCAAGGGCTCCTTAAAGTTGGAGGCCGACTAAAGAAAGCACAGTTGTCTGCAGAAGAAACCAATCCCATACTCGTCCCTGGAAAGCATCATCTTGCTCAGCTCATAATAAGACACTTTCACGAAAAATTATGTCACCAGGGAAGGCATTTCACGGAGGGAGCAGTCAGAGCAGGGGGCTTTTGGATTGTGGGAGGAAAAAGAGCAGTAAGCAGTGTGATTTTCAAGTGCATCACATGCCGCAAATTAAGGGGCAGGCAACCTGAACAGATCATGGCTGAGCTACCTGAAGACAGGCTGTCCACGGACCCTCCTTTCACAAATGTAGGCCTTGATGTGTTCGGTCCCTGGTCCGTTACAGTGAGAAAAACGCGTGGTGCTAATGCAGATGCTAAAAGATGGGCAGTCATATTCACCTGCATGAGTACACGTGCAATTCATATTGAAGTGATTGAGTCAATGGACACATCGTCATTCATTAATGCACTGCGTCGTTTCTTTGCCATCCGAGGTGGTGCCAAACTCTTGAGATCTGATTGTGGGACAAATTTTGTGAGTGCCTGCAAAGAGCTCCAAATAGACAAACTAGGCTGTCACAATGACAAAATAGGCACATTCTTGAAAGACAGTGCGTGCAAATGGCAGTTTAATCCTCCACATGCATCCCATATGGCTGGTTCCTGGGAACGCATGATCGGCGTCACCCGAAAAATCCTCAATGCAATGCTCCTTGAACATCCATATGGGAAGCTCACACATGAAGTACTCGTAACATTGTTAGCTGAAGTTACCGCAATTGTAAATGCCCGTCCGCTAACAGCCGTTTCTACAGATCCCGAAAACCCAGTCATTCTTACTCCTGCGATGCTACTCACGCAACAGGTTGGCACACCACCGATTCCACCAGGGCAGTTTCAGACCAGTGACCTATTCAAAGCCCAATGGAAGCGCGTGCAGTACTTAGCTAATGTTTTCTGGAGTCGTTGGCAGAAAGAATACATCGCAGGCTTGCAGGTTCGTCGCAAGTGGAAAATAAAAAAGCCGAACCTTCAAATGGGCGACGTTGTTTTAATGAGGGAGTCTCTGGAACATAGGAATAATTGGCCACTCGGACTGATCACAAAATCTTTCCCAAGTGAGGACGGTAATGTCAGAAAAGTTGAGGTTAAGATTTGCCGAAACGGCGAGAATAGGTTTTACATTCGCCCAATTCGTGAAGTTGTGCTTTTGCTGTCTAAGGGTAGCATGTAAAACGAGTTGTTGTTGTGTATCGTTCATTAGTTAAGAGCTGACATCTTGCAGATGTCAGGCGGGGAGTGTTATGTCCTCTGGTCTTGTGTTGACTACTTTTTGGGTTTCTTTCTAGGATTGTATATTGTTCATCCGTCCACGGGATGTCGCTATTGTAACTCAGAATCTTAAGTTTTTCTTTGGTATTGCTGTTTGCGCTCGGCTTCCCCTAGTGGCGATTTGCTGTAAGCAGCAGGCAGAAAGAACTTTTTATTTCAGTTGGAAAGGAGGCCTTGGGGTGTTAAGACGTTGCACACCTCCTCTGCACCATACATCGTTGGGAACCCTTGACAAAACAAAATCTGTAAGTTTGTACGTTTTAACAGTGGGTTAGATGTAATTTTGGTGTGTCTATTCTGTTATTTTGTTGTTATTTATGTGGCGCGAACCCACACGTTTTTGTGCTAAGCTAAAGTAGCCACTTCATTTCATTTGCTCATAATGGAGCCAGTTTTCTGTTATTTACATAAACATGTTATTGTATAGAACCTTTTATTTTGTGTATAACATTTGTGTTTTATGTATGTTTCAGTTTTACCACACACACACACGCGCACACGTTCAAGCGAAGAAATAAATGAGAGGAAGGAGTTTGGGCCTCCATTTTTCTTCGTTGGTTTAGCTCGCTGCCAAAGTCGAGTAGCCATACGCTCGGCTGAGGGCAGAAGAATCATATTGAGGGTTTGTTATTGTTTTTCCAATTAATATATCAGGGATGTATTGATAAATAATTTCCTTTCATTTCATTTCATAAAGCTTTAGAAAATTATTTGGAGTAAATTCTGAGAAATTATTATAATGATTTTTAATTTCCCACAGTGTAATAAATTCCTGATTCAGATTCAGAATAATTATTGTCATTGTTACAAAAAGCACAACGAAACTTTGTTTGGAACATCCATACAGCTAAGTTGATAAAGTGCGAAACCCATATAATAAATACCCTTAAGTATCAAGTGTAAACATTGACACAGTATTAGACATAAGTACAAAAAAGATTCAACAGCAGCATAAAGTCATGTCAGTGCTAAAACGCAGAGCAAAAATATACCTGATAAGAACAGCTGTAAATCAGTGCAAAACCAGATGAGTTAATCAAGTATAATCAAGTATACTGGTTGTCAACCAATCGGTAAGAGTAAGGGAGGAGGAAGTAGTGGATAATGACATACTGGAACAATGCAAACCAGTTCAGTTATTGTTGTTGGTGGATGTGGATTATTGTCCGTAAAGGGGGGGAGGGGGGGGGGGGGCAGAGCGGGGAGAGGGGCAGAATTCAGTAGCCTCACAGCCTGTGGATACAGACTGTTGCCCAGTCTTGATGTTACGGCCTGTATGGACCTGTACTGTACCTTCTCCCTGAAGGCAGCAGGTGGAAATGGTGGTGAGCAGGACCACCTTACATTTCAGAGGATACTGACAGGATAGTGGACACTGCCTGGTATAAGATAAATTATCACTCAAAAACTCATCCCCAATCGCCCTAAAATTGACTGGCAAGTAGTCCAGCATATGTTTTGCTTTAGAACCGTTTAACCCTGATTTGGCTCAAGTTGCTACCTTGGGGTGTGTAATTATTGGGATTGGAAAGGTACGTCAGATGCATGAATACAGTGACATCATTGGAACATGACAGTGTGAGTGTAATCAACTAATGATTTCAACAAAGGAAGAGGAAAATGACAAAGCAAATGTTCAAAATGCAGGAAAACCAGTATTTTTGGGTTATTTTTTCTTAGACTATTTGAAAATCCATCCTTGAATTTCTTACCATTCCATTACCATTCTACAGTATTACCCAATGGACAATTGTCCAAAAGCATACATTTTTTGCAAAAGGAAGATGATACAGAACAGATTAGGTTAAAAAAAAAAAAAAACTGGGTGGCATATTTTGTTTCCATTTTCTTTTTCAGCACTGTATAGTTTGTCGCGGTGTTGGCAACAGTGGTCCATTTTGGCTTGTAGTGAAGGCAGCTGGGCAAAAAAAGTCATGGTTACTATGCTCAGGGGCACTCAAAGTCACTCACAGTAGGGGGTGCTGAGGATCTTTTTTAGTTTTTTTCACATCCAAAAACGTCCGTTTCGGTCCAAATTTGTCATGCTCGCGCATTTTCTCCATCCAAGGCGTGCACAATGGCAGTAAACACTCATGCTACACTATTTCACCTGCAGTGTGTGTTAAGAGTTTTTGTATTGGAAATAAAAGCGCCCATGTATTATATGCCTTTCCCTGCAGCTAGATGACGCAATGACACAAACACATCTGAAAACTCGGTTTAACGCCCACTTTCCACAAAAGGCGCCTTACCTAAGGTAACCTGGTAGCAAGCAAGTTGCCAGCGGTGACCATGTTATAAAAAATGTGAACAAAAAATAAAATAAATATACTGTATATATGGTGGAAAACACTCAGGTGACTTGAAGCTCCGCTCTGAGACCCCTAATTTGGCCAAAATTTTCTTATATGCATTTTTGGAAAGCTTAAAATCTCAATTTTCTGGGGGAAGAAAAATATTGAACAGGAGGGCATTAAAAAAATAAAAATGGTTTAACCCTTAAACCCTAACTCGAGGTGAGAGCATGAGAGAGCATAATTAGAGACACCATGATTTTAACGAGATATCATCGCATACTTACCTTGTTTCAATCCAAAAACTCTGTGGTACAACAAGAGTCGCGATGCAGAAATCGCAGACATCAAGGAGTGGTTGAGATTTTCTTTTTCAAATAGTTAGCCTTTTAAATGTTTTTTTTTTTTTTTTTTTTTTTAATTTCCTTGTTTGAATCAATTATTTATCATCTACAATATCGGGGAAAATGCGACAGTAACAAAAAAATACAATTAAGCGATAGTTATGAGGTAGATATCCGTGACCTGTTTACAGACACTGTTTTTTTTCGTTGTGATGTAATTTGTTTAAAAGTTTAAAATATGTGAGTGAATAATAGATTAAAGTTGTTTTTTTTTAGCAAAATATTAGACATCAATTAATGATTCTAAGCTAAAAATGATAGACATTTCAAGTAATAAATATAATTACTTACCTTCTTTTTATGGGTGGGTTGAAACAAAAGTGGTTGTGCGGTGTCTGTAAACGGGGTCTCCAGGGTAAAACGGACAAATTAAAAAATGGTTTGGGGGCTTAATGCGCCACGTAACTGCTATGGCAGCATATAGACATATTGTTCTATCAAACACAACATTTCTTTTGGCTTAAAATACAGCAGTTTTTTTTTTTTTAAAGAGAGGTGCAAGAGCAGAAACTGCTTTTTCAGCCTTGTCTATGTTTTCCGCCATATATATTTGATCCCCAAAGTTAAATACACCATTGTCTCAGTTTTTTATTTGTCTATTTTTACCCAAAAAAATCTACCAAAACACTTTCTGTCCACCCAAACATCAGTGGGGCCTAGACCACCCTCAGCACCCAAATTCCCATGCCACAGCCCATCTGGCAATGTCACAATGAAATTCAAATTGTTAATATTGATTAAACAAATCACAGTTTTTTTGGTTGCAGATACAGAATCCTACCAACTGTATTTTGGGCAGCTTGATCTGGATTTACCTGATATTACATATTACATGGCCAAATGAATGAAATGATTCATTCGCCCACAAATGTTTAAAACTTGGGGAGCTACAATCAAACGTGCCTGAAAACACACTTGTTTCTTACTAGGCCTTGAAATAATACAGTTACTGTACTTTATAGTTAAATACTGAAACTAAAGCATACATTATTATTGTAGGTTCTATGCTGAAGTGCAGAAACTGACACCTTCTCTACACCTTATTTTATGCTATATTTAAACTTTTAAAAGGGAGACAATGCAACTGGGCAGGGTACTCTAAAAGAACAAACAAAAAAGGAACTCAATAACATGTAATGTTCAGAAGACACCCAAACCACTTGACTGAATGGACATTTTCTCTGTGTAGCTTCCCTAAGGAAGGGATTTGTGGAGAGGAGGGAAGATCAGAGGGATCGATAACTTTTCCAATGCATCATGCACATTTGAGCATTGTATCAACACCTGCCAGAGGGGAATTTAAAGCTTCATTTTAGGAGTTCATATGCAACCACGCCTGTGCCTCCTTTTGTTTTGTTTTTATTTTGGTTGAATATGACCATGCACAACAAGGCAGACTATGCTTATAATAGAGGACAATGAATAAATCCATGGAACATACTTCCATACTCAAATTACACTTATATTTATACATAGATCCAGAGGCAAATACATGCATGCACCTAAACATTTGGGTATTTTATGCATGCATTGCGGAAAACAAATTTAACGAGGCCTGCAAGCAGGACTGAACGGGCCCTCGCAATCTAGCGCAACTCTGACGTCACGCAACCCAGACAGTGTGCAGGTCAGGGTGGTGGCAGAGCCTCCTCTCTAATCATCTCATTAGAACCTAACATGCTCGAAAGATGCCTCTTTACATTCACACACCTAAGAGATAAAAACCCCTATTGGAGAGAGTACTACAAAAAAGGAGCCACTACTGAGCTGTGCAGCCAAGCCCTTATTCAAAACCAAAATGAATCTTCTATAACTGGGCCAATCCGACCAAGTGTGCCAAATTCTGTGGCTCTATAATCTGCCTGAGTCTCTGAAAAAATAATGGCGAACAAAGGGTCATCACGGCAACAGACAGTGACATGTGGACATGGGCCCTAAAATAAGTATTTCAAAAGGTCTTGAAACTACAATGACCAACCTGAAAAGAACTGGACATGTATTGGAAAAACGACTGACTTTCTATTGCCACTAGTTGGCGCTGTAGGGTTGATGCAAATGACCCCTAGAGGACCCTTCAGAGTATGACTCAACAAGCACGAGATGTTTGGCGCAGATATGTTGTAGAAGTTATGACTGTTCAAAACTTGTGGTGAGACGAAATGGCTTCAGTCATTTTCACTTCTGTTTGACTCTTCTGCTTCAACCAAACCTCAGTATTTTTCATCAGGCACCTGAACACATGTCTTATGGCTACCCTGATGCAGGTTTCAGGTGAATATATTTTTTTTCCTTGGAGGAGCAGCCATTTTAGTAAAAAAACGTATTTCCTGTTCCCAATAGGGGGCGCTCGGCCTAATGGGTAATGTTTCAATGCACTCGTGTTAAGGGTGGGATCCCGCACATACATGCCAGATATGAAAAAGATTGAACGTTGTGTCAAGGAGCTATTAGTCTTTTACTGAATTTGTCATTTTGCCGAAAAAATGGCCGACTTAGGTCCACGCCCAGGTCAGACCAGTGAATGAAAACGCACCATTTTGAAAATTTTAGATCTCCTATTTCTCCTGAATAGTCTCACCAATTTTGAAGATGATCCAACTAACTCCCTCTGTGACAAGGTCTCAAATGTGCACCCTGTTAACTGATAAAAATTTCACATTCGATCAAAATACCCAATTTCCTGTTGGGTTTGGAATATGGGTTCAAGAGACTTTTTGGAGCAGTTTTGCACAAGGTATTGACTCCCCAAATGTCATTGCTCTACGTTAAAAAAAAACTTTTGAAAAATTCAAGGGGGCGCCACTGAGCCCTTTTGTTACATTTTTTTGTAACGTCGCAAGATTATCGAAATCCACGCAAAGCCGCATGTAGGTGCAAAATTTGGTGAGTTTTCGTGCATGTTCAGGCCTCCAAATGTAAACTGTGCTACAAATGGATAAAAATTTCACATTCGATCCAAAATTCCCGATTTTCTGTTGGATTTGGAAAATGGGTGCAAGAGACTTTTTGGAGCAGTTTTGCATAAGGTATGGACTCCCCAAATTTCATTGCTCTACGTTGAAAAAAACCAATAAGAAAGGCCTTTTTTAAAACTCCTTTCTGTCGACACTAGTTGGCACTGTAGAGTTGATGCAAACGACCCCTACAAGACGCTTCAGGGTATGATTCTCAACAAGCACGGGAAGTTTGTCGCAGATATGTTGTATATCTGCTGAGTTATGACTGTTCAAAGTTTTTTGCGAGACAAATTGTTGACGTTCATTTTCACTTTCCTGTTTGGACCCCTCCGCTTCAACGAAACCTCAATATTTTTTATCAGGCACCTGAACACAGGTTTGAGGTCAACAGATTTTTTTCCCTTGGAGGAGGAACCTGTCTCGTAAAAAAAGGCATTTCCTGTTCTCACTAGGGGGCGCTAGGCCTAATGGGTAATATTTCAATGCACCCGTGTTAAGGGTGGGATACCACACATACATGCCAGATATGAAAAAGATTAAACGTTGTGTCAAGGAACTATTAGTCATTTACTGAATTTGTCATTTCGCCGAAAAAATGGCCGACTTTGGCACCACGCCCAGGTCAGACCCGTGAATGAAAACGCACTATTTCAAAAACTTAAGATCTCATATGTCTCCTGAACAGTCTCACCAATTTTGAAGATGATCCAACAAACTCCCTCGGCGAAAAGGTTTCAAATGTGCACCTTGTAAATCAATAAAATTTCATATTCGATCCAAAATAACCGATTTCCTGTTGGGTTTGGAATATGGGTGTAAATGCTTTTTTGGAGCGGTTTTGGACAAGGTATAGACTCCCCAAATTTCATCGCTCTACGCCACAGGTGTCAAACCGATTCCAGGAAGGGCCTAGTGGGTGCTGGATTTTGTTCCAACCGATAACGCGCACAGAGTTTAACCAATGAACTTCCTGCTGAAACGAGCAGCACCTGACAAAGTTTAACTGATTACACATGTAAAAGATCTAATTGGTGAAAAGGTGTCCTCTTCATTGGTTGGAAAGCAAACCTGCACCCACTAGGCCCTTTCTGGAATCGGTTTGACACCTGTGCTCTACGCTGACAGACCCTAATGTTATAGGCCAATTTTAAAATTTCAAGGGGGCGCCACTGAGCCATTTTGTTACATTTTTTTGCAACGTTGCAAAATTATCGAAATTTACAATTTTCCACACGTATGTGCAATTTTTGGTGACTTTTCGTGCATGTTCAGGCCTCCAAATTGGCCGTTTTCATTTGCCCTGAAAATAAATAAATAAATAAATAAAATAAAAAATTTAAAAATTTTTTTAAAAATAATAATAATCCTTTGCTAAACAATAGGGCCTTTGCATGCTTAGTGCTCGGGCCCTAATCACAGCGACATACGTCATGATTCTACTTTTTTATCATTTGAATGATTTTTCCTTATATTGAATCAAAATTAATCCACTCTAGAAATTTTGATATGACATGATTAGAAAAAACAACAACTTTAAAACGGAAAATAAATAATATTTTCTCTATGTAAGGTATCATCAATGATTTTTCTTTTTTTCACTGACATATGGCGGAAAACACAGACAAGACTGAAAAAGCAGTTTCTGCTCTTGCACTCCTCTTTAAAAGAAACTGCACAATTTCAAGCCAAAACAACTTTTGTGTTTGATAGAACAATATGTCTATATGCTGCCATAGCAGATTCATGGCGCATTAAGCCCCCAAACTATTTTTAATTTGTCCGTTTTACCCTGAAAAAAACCCCGTTTACAGACGTCGCGCAACCGCTTTTGTTTCAACCTAGCCATAAAAAGAAGGTAAGTATTTATATTTATTATTCAAAATGTCTATCATTTTTAGCTTAGAATCATTCATTGATGTCTAATATTTAGTTTAAAAAAAAAAAAAACGACTTTAAAAAATTATTCACTCGCATATTTTGAACTTTTGAACAAATTACATCACAATGGAAAATTTGGAGTCTGTAAAAAAGTCACGGATATCTACCTCATTACTATCGCTAAATTGTATTTTTTTTGTTACTGTTGCATTTCCCCAATATTTTAGATGATAAATAATCGATCCAAACCAAGAAAAATTGAAAAATAACGTTTAAAAGGGTAACTATATGAAAAAGAAAATCTCAACCACTCCTTGTTGTTTGCGATTTCTATATCGCAACCCTCGTTATATCACGTTTCACCAATAAAATCCCCCCAAAATCCGGTTGTGGCCATTCACACATGCTATGCCATGCTACATGGAGTTTTTGGATCGAGACAAGGTAAGTAGGCGATAATATCTTGTTAAAATCGTGGCGTCTTTAATTCTGCTCTCGTGTGCTCTCGCCTCCAGTTAGGGTTTTGCTGTTTAATTTTTTTTTTTTTTTTTAAATGCCCTCCTGTTCAAAATTTTTCTTCCACCCAAAAATTGAGATTTTAAGCTTTCCAACGATGTATCACACATGCAAATCGGACAATTTTAAAATTTGGACAAATTGGGGGTCTCTGAGCGGAACTTCAAGTCACCTAAGTGTTTTCCGCCATATAATCTCTTCTATTTTATTCTAGTTTATTGAAGTGCACTTGTATTTCAGCACACAAACAAGTAAAACAATATGGTTTATGAAATGCAGTCTTACTTTACCCTGTGATTGAAGGGTGATCAATTCAGGATGCAAATCACCAGCTTCATCTTCCCATCTGAACCCTGCGTAGGATAAGTGTTAATGGATGAATGGATGTTATCATTTTCAGCCACTGTATTTGAAGCTGAATTATATTAAGATCAGCGACTGCTATGACCAATCAGCTTTTTGATTTTGGCCTCAAATATGATAAGTCTAATCTTGGCTGTATTTAAAATATGTACTTTGACTCAAACATACACCCACCCTCCCACGTAAACACAGATCAAAAAATATTCAACCCCCAAGTGTCGCACAGTCTGTTCTCAGTGTTTGTCAGAAGCAGCTGCTCTTCTGAGCTACCGCCCCCACAATCCACTCCAGACAATACGAAAAGAAAAAAAGAGAGACTCAAGCCACAAAAACAATTCTGTCAAACACACATGGTCAGTCTTGTGACACCCTGCCCACCACTAATTGTGTTTTAACATAGTTACACATTTAAAAAAAAAAAAAAAAAAAAAAAAAAAAACACAAATATAAAGAGACGGAAAATAATGCCGTGCCTTTAATCGGGGTTTTAGATTTTTCTATCCGTGTACAGTTATATAAGACTCTTACAAACTACTCAGAATTGATTTTGGCATTCTCTCTTAAATTTCTAAGACTAAGTGAAATATTTTACCATTGACAACCAAGATAGACATATACTGTATATAATAGGGGTTCACTGAAATGAAAATTCTTGCCCAAAAACTAATACAAGAAAACAAGAGGCCAAAAACATAACCAATTATCAGAGGTGGGTAGTAACGCATGCACATGTACTCCGTTACATTTACTTGAGTAACCTTTTGAGAAAAACGTACTTCTAAGAGTAGTTATACTAAGCCATACTTTTACTTTTACATGAGTAGGTTTGTGGAGAAAAAAACGCTACTCTCACTCCGCTACTTTGGGCTACACAAGAGTTGTTACATTTTTCCCTTTTTATTCTACATTTTAGATTTTTTTTTTTTTTTGCTAGCGAGGCTACAGGCAAGAGTGGCGCTAATTTCACCAATGAGACATCGCAACAACAGTCACATGACTCCATTTCATCAATCAGAGGTAAGCTTGCCGTTCTATGATCACGCAAGCCTGTTCAATCACGTATGCGATATCATCTCGTTAAAGTCATGGTGTCTGTAATTATGCTCTCGCGTGCTCTCACCTCCAGTTAGGGTTTTACTGTTTAAAAAACTTTTTTTTTTTTTTTTTTTAAATGCCCTCTTGTTCAAAAATTTTCTTCCCCCCCAAAATTGAGATTTTAAGCTTTCCAATGATGTATCACACATGCATATTGGACAAATTTGAAAGCTGGCTAAATTGGGGGCCTCAGAGCGGAACTTCAAGTCACCTGTTTTCCACCATATACAGTGTTAGAAATTAAATATGCCAATAGAACTCCATTTATTGAACTTTTAAGTATACCTTTATGTAACTGGCCTGCATGGAACCATGCCTAATGACACGATCCGTCCCCCTCATCCAGGTCAAGACTCGAACTGTCGCGTCCAGCATGGCAGAAGAGCACGTAAATTGCCAGGCCAAAAGCCGAGGCAAGCAGTATTAGTCGGTATCGTGCTCTCTTGAAAGCATCGGGATGGAGATTTCACATACAGTGGGGCAAATAAGTATTTTGTCAACCACTAATTATGCAAGTTCTCCCACTTGAAAATATTAGAGAGGCCTGTGATTGTCAACATGGATAAACTTCTACCATGAGAGACGGAATGTGGAAAAAAAAAAAATATAAAAAAAACAGAAAATCACACTGTTACATTTTTAAATAATTTATTTGCAAATCATGGTGGAAAAGTAAGTATTTGGTCAATACCAAAAGTTCATCTCAATACTTTGTTATCTACCCTTTGTTTGCAATAACGGAGGCCAAACATTTTCTGTAACTCCTCACAAGCTTTTCACACACTGTTGCTGGTATTTTAGCCCATTCCTCCATGCAGATCTCCTCTAGAGAAGATGTTTTGGGGCTGTCGTTGGGCAAGACGGACTTTCAACTCCCTCCACTGTAGGACCTTGAAATGCTTCTTACGAAGGCACTCCTTTGTTGCCCTGGCTGTGTGTTTGGGATCATTGTCATCCTGAAAGACCCAGCCACGTCTCATCTTCAATGCCCTTGCTGATGGAAGGAGATTTTCACTCAAAATCTCTCGATACATAGCCCTATTCATTCTTTCCTCTGCACAGATCAGTCGTCCTGGTCCCTTTGCAGAAAAACAGCGCCAAAGCATGATGTTTCCACCACCCTGCTTGCACCCCCATGTTTGGAATCATTGTCATGCTGAAAGACCCAGCCACGTCTCATCTTCAATGACCTTGCTGATGGAAGGAAATTTTCACTCAAAATCTCTCGATACATGGCCCCATTCATTATTTCCTTTACACAGATCAGTCGTCCTTGTCCCTTGGCAGAAAAACAGCCCCAAAACATGATGTTTCCACCCCCATGCTTCACAGTGGGTATGGTGCAATTCAGTATTCTTTTTCCTCTAAACACGAGAACCTGTGTTTCTACCAAAAAGTTCTATTTTGGTTTCATCTGACCATAACACATTCTCCCAGTACTCTTCTGGATCATCCAAATACTCTCTAGCGAACCGCAGACAGGCCTGGACATGTACTTTCTTCAGCAGGGGACACATCTGGCAGTGCAGGATTTGAGTCCCTGGCGGCGCATTGTGTTACTGATAGTAGCTTTGTTACTGTGGTCCCAGCTCTCTGTAGGTCATTCACTAGGTCCCCCCGTGTGGTTCTGGGATTTTTGCTCACCGTTCTTGTTGTCATTTTGACGCCACAGGGTGAGGAGGGAGTTGAAAGTCAGTGCTGCCCAACGACAGCCCCAAAACATCACTGCTCTAGAGGAGATCTGCATGGAGGATTGGGCCAAAATACCAGCAACAGTGTGTGAAAAGCTTGTGAAGAGTTACAGAAAACGTTTGGCCTCAGTTATTGCCAACAAAGGGTACATAACAAAGTATTGAGATGAACTTTTGTCATTGACCAAATACTTATTTTCCACCATTATTTGCAAATGAATTCTTTAAAAATCAAACAATGTGATTCTCTGGGTTTTTTCCATATTCTGTCTCTCATCGTTGAGGTTTACCCATGTTGACAATTACAGGCCCCTGTAATATTTTCAGATGGGAAAGAACTTGCACAATTAGTGGTTGACTTATTTGCCCCACTGTACAACGCACACAATGGACCTGTGTGCACTTGGTACGTGTACACAACCAAGTAAAACAAAAAGTACAGAACGGAGTAGAAACCTGGGGGGGAGCCAAACAATAAATACAACAGTAACCTGAGTGTCAAATGGTTTAAAGCAAGTACTGGATTGAAACTACGAATTTCAGGCTTCTTTCTCAAAGGGACTATACAGGATTTTTAGATTTAATTGAAAATGCTTTTCCACTCCATGCATTCTCCACCAATGCCCTGATGAGTACACAGCCCTGACATTTTAATTAAGACCGCCTCAAAAAGCCCTTTTTCTTACCTTCAATGGAGAGGGTTCGGGTCGACCACTTTGGGAGAACACACCCATCCATGCGGCAGCAGCGCTGTTTCGCTGAGCCTCTGCCTAGTCTCCGCTTGGCAAAAACACTTTTCAATCCCACTTAAGACTAGCTATGAATTGTTTTTACTTTCTGGTGCTGATTACATGGGCCAAACACTTTGCTTTGAGTTCGTGCTCGTACAAGAATGTGCAGCATGCACGAGCTGCAGATGGGTAATTCTCATTAAGCTAACCTAAACTATGTCTTTGAAGATTTTAGAGATATAGTCATTAAAACCTAAAATATTTCATTTTTAGTTGAAAGATGATTATATGTAATATGTGGCCCAGTTCAAGATTTGATACCCAAATAGTATTTTGTAAATTCTTACAATGTTTGTAGAGGTGTAAATACATGACTGTAATGCACCCATGAAAAACTCTGTTCTCATATCAGCAGAGCATCATCAACACTCAATCGATTTCATAAAAAACAAACAAAAAAACATTTATTTAAAACTACATAAATTAGCAGATTATGATGGACAATAATGGTTCCTTGCTATGTATAAGAAAATAAGGAAAATCTCATGTCCAAGCATGCAGCTTTCATTACTGTTGCACTGTGTACATTGTCCTGTCATAATCAAGTGTTTTTTAAATAAAGGTATTCTGACCCATAATTCAAACTTGTTTGGCTTTTTAATTATTTATCTAATTTTAAAAAATATTGTTAATGATTCTTATGATTACACATGCCTAATTCCCAACCATATGTGATCATTACCATGATGTGTACTATTACATGTTTTTAGACATTAATCAATCAGGTATTTTACTGTAAAAAAAATATTATGGCGCTCAAACTGTTAAAAATTACTGAGTCATCATAGCATTCGGTTATTTTAAGATATCTTTAGTAAATGTCCTTCATTACCGTAATGCATAGCTTTCATGAAACTCATGCAATTATGCTTTAGGCCGGAGTTGACAGTGATGATGTGTTCAACTTTTTTCTTTTTCAACAGCCCATGTATTTCTAGTGAAACTGCAAGATAGAGAAAATACACTCAACATACAGTACGACTTGCACAAACAGGTCATCAAAAATTCCAATGCGTGAGAGACACGCTCAACGTGTGATAGTTGAGAAACCTGAATTAGATGAATAAAAAATCTAGAGCCGCAAAACATTATGAACCTTTGAAGAATGACGTAAAAGTGTAGTGTGATGTGCTTGTGTGTCCTAGTCAGATGTTGCGCTAGACATTTTCGTTGTCTGTCATTTTGACTGACAGGGTCATAAAAATCCGGTCATAGTCTATTTTTACCCGTCACTTAAATTTTTAAAATGATAATGATGACATATTCAATAGTATTTAGTTTTCATTCATTTTTAATTAATATTGTAACGCTTGCTTGGCGGCGAAAAATTAGACACGGAAGTCGTGGTATTTTTCTCCCTTTTTACTCTGCTTACCGCCAACAACCCCGCCCCCAAAGAAAAAGAGGCAACGATATAGACCCCAATCACCAACGTCACACAATGATCTTAATTGTGGTTGTCAGCCCAAAATCTTCTAAATATATATTAAATGCATCTTACCAGATATAAAATGACTACTACATAGTCTGTGGTGATCGTTTGGTGCCCAGATTTCTTGTCGAATTACAGCAGTCCATCTCGCTCTCATCTTCGGGTCTCTCAGAATACGGTAGAACTTCAAGTCTCTCCGTCTATCTTCTCTGTTACAGCAACCAACCGCCACACACGCCTTCACCATTTTGATTATTAATATTAACGAGCAGAAAAACACGCCGTAATAGGAGGCATGTACGTAGCGGTAACGTGTAAACATGACGAGCTGACACACAATATGGCGGCTCCAGTCAGGGGGGCGGAGTTGTGACGTCATGTGATTGGGGTCTATACACAGGCGGCAATCTTGTCCATCAATTGGATGACGCGCTGGCACACCAGGTGCACCAATAAGAACCTCGCGTTGATGTGTCAATCACGGTGCCGCCACCAGACCCTGGTGACGCTACAATACTCTGACAGAAGAGCCAACGATGTCACGCATTAAGAGAGACAATAGCTAATTAATATGCTAACTCGCCACCCTGTGGTCTGGGGTGTGAATTGCAACCTGTCAAAATGACGGACGGACTTCAGTTTTTTCCATCACCGTTTTAAAAAACCGGTCAACGACGGAAAATATCCGGTTAACGCAACCCCTGGTCCTAGTGTTATTGGATGGCCAGAATAGCGGCACACTATTTGGGCCGAAGTGCTGTAGAGGTGGGTAGAGTAGCCAAAAAAATTTCTCAAGTAAGAGTAGCGTTACTTCATAATAATATTACTAAAGTAAAAGTAGTCATCAAAAAATTTACTCAAGTACAAGTAAAAAGTATTTGGTGGAAAGAATACTCAAGTAATCAGTAACACTGTGAGTAACTACTTAGGATTTATATATATTTCTTTTACAATGGTATTTTTTTTCTCTCAGCAGAAACATATCTATAGGAGCTGTTGTTATAATGATACTGTACAATAACCTATTACATAACCACATTAAGGCAAAGAAATACTTTTTTTTTTTTTTTTAATCATTGAATTTTGACGAGGAAAAAAAAATTACATAAATGAAGCTGTGAGTGTCCAATTACTCACATAGAGAGGAGAGCGGGGCTCTGTCTGACGCGCTGCATCCACGACGACTCGGGTGAGGCTGGGTCGGTCATCCGATGGCTTCCATTTGTCTAATTCCTTAATATGACCGCGTGTATAATAAACTTTGATCACATTACTACTTTTAAATTTGTCACTTTCACGTCCGCTTAAGCTGAACTAGTGACACGTTCGTATACGCTGCATCACAATAGTGAGCACCGTCACCGTGATCGTGTAAAACTTAAAGTGAAGTTGAACCGAACATAAACTATCAAATATTAGCGTATAGGGCGAATCTAATACAATCGGATGGAATACTAAATGAAATGCTGGCGTTAGCGGTCAACAGAAAATTGGCACCCTGCCTCCTCTCTTTCTACCTCAATCAAACTTTCCCAGGTAGTCACAGGTGGTATTAATCAGGTGACAGAGTGACAGTGACACACCCACCCCATGCACACACACTCATTAACCCTTTGCACCCCAAAACAAGTAGTGCTCAAATTCCTGCCTCTAACAGAAGCATTATTCATCCAAAGAGCATGACTGCGCTCTGGTGGACAAAATAGTTTGAATAGTCAAGAGTTTCATCATAATTAGTATTTTGAAATTAAAAGGATCATATCTCCGGTTTACCATGGTCAATTGGTGCCAAATAAAAACTGGGAGAGAGGTTAAAATCCATGCTTTCAAATCATGTTGAGGGCAGCGCTGTATAATTTAATTTAATTTTTACGTTGATTTAAAGACACTACATGATTTAACAGGCTGGCGTGAAGATAGAACGGCAAGCTTGCTTCTGACTGGTATAATGGAGTCATGTGATTATTGTAGCTAACTCTCATTGGTGATATCGGTAGTGCTACCTCGGTAATACAAAAGGCACGTCTCTACTCTTGGCATTGCTGGCAAAAAAAACCCCAAATCTAATACAGTATGTAGAACGGGGTGCCCAATCCCGGTCCTCGAGAGCCCCTATCCAGCTTGTTTTCCGTGTCTCCCTCCTTTAACACACCCAGGGGTGAAAGTGGGCCAGAACGGTCAGGAACGCAGTTCCGGTATAAGGTTCAGGGCAGGAACGCAGTTCCGGTATAAGATTCAGGGCCAGAATGCTGTTCCGGTACACGGTGCTTCGATTAAAAAAATATGACGGCAACTGTCAAAACTTTATGTAAAAAATTTTTTTTTAAATGCTGAGCTGCCACACATGTATTTCATCTCCAAGAAGAAAACAATCTACCAACATCAGATTTACATGCACAAGTGTTAAAAACATGCATAATAAAGTGCTTATGTAGTGTAATCCGTTTCCACCAATATTTATTATTTATTTTCTTCCACGGACGGCATGGAGGTTTCCCTAGCTGCTGCAGTTATCCGAGTCTGACGATGATGAGTCACGTCAATGTGCGAATGCAAACAGCAAAGCAAAACGCCTGGACTCATTTATCCGTTCAATTGGCTGACATACTGACATGTGATCAGCAGAGATAGTTAGCTAGCTAGTGCATGTTTTCTGGAACAGCAACAACAACAAAAAAAGCTTTTTGAATTGATGCGACAAAAAAAGGGCAATGCAATAGAAAATGGATCCAATCTTTAAGAGCAAGGAAAGAGTTGAGGAGGCTTATTTATCATATTTAGTTTTATTTGCTCTGATGGGGAGGTTCAGAACATCTTAGCTGTCAATGTGCACTTTGGATTTATATTTGTTCATTTATGTTAGGCTACTTATTCATTTCCTTATGATTTAAAAAAGTCAATGTTTGATCTTCAAAATATATATTCCATTTCACTCTGCATAAGTCAATTGTATTTTTCTGAATGTATGTTACTTATATCTTTATTATTAAAAAGAAACAAAGCAAAAGTAAATGTTGACATTAACTTCAATTTTAATATACATCATGTGTTCTTAAGTAGTTAAAATTGAGATTTGGCATTTAGTATGTGAGGAAATGAAAATAAAAATTAGAAGATGGCGGTTGGGGTTATTGCTGTTTTTGTTTATTTTTATTATTTTTATTTTGCAAATCATTGGAAAAAAAACAATTTTGAATGAAAATCAGTTTTTGTATGTGTTATAGAAATAACTGTGCCAAAACAGTTTTCTTTGCATTTCAGTAGTTTTAGGAGGTTCCCCCCCCCCCCCCCCCAAAAAAAAATAAATAAACAAAATTTCTGGCTCCGTGGCAACCTTCACATCGGGGAGTTCCTGCAAGAAATTCTAGCCACTTTCACCCCTGAACACACCTGAATCAAATGATCAGCTTGGTGTCAGGCAAAATGCAAAGTCCAAACACTTTGCAAATAGAAAAAGCACGGAACCCAATTGCAAACGCTTTGCAAAAGAAAAAAAGCACGAATGCAAACTGCCACAACACGATCCCCAATTCCTAAAGTGCGATCGCAAATTGGCAAAAGCATGAACCCCAATTGCCACAACACAGCAGCAAATGTCTTGCAGCACGAATGCAAATTGCCACAACACAATCACCAATTCCTGAAGCGCGATTGCAAATTGGCAAAAGCACGAACGCCAATTGCCACAACACGACAGCAAATAGCTCGCAGCACGACCGCAAAAGGCTCACAAGACAATTGCAAAGACCCAGAAGTTAAAATAATAATAATAATAATAATAAAGACGTCACTTTGTACGTATATTGCTATATGTGCTTTGTGACCATCTCTTCGGGCCTCCGTAAAGTTGCCCCCCCCCACCCATCAGACGCAAATTTATATAAAAATGATGTTAATCATTTGTGCTGCAATGGTTTTGTAGATACAGTATTATGCTTTTATTGAGATATTAATTTCGAGTGTGGACGTCACTCGTAGCGTTTTCTTAGCTTAACTCCCGCAGCTAATGGAGCGTACCAACACTCTCAATAAGAGAGGGGTGTCCTAACAACTTGCACGAACAAAGCACAAAAAATTCGGGTCCATTTTGCGGTAAATTGGGGGGCTTGAGATATTAATTTCGAGTGATGACGTCCCTCTAAGCCCCTCATTTACTGCAAAATGGTTCCGAATTTGTGCCATTCGTTTGTGCTAGTTGTTAGGACAACCCTCTGTTATTGAGAGAGTTGGTACGCTCCGTTAACTTAACATAACAGAGGGGTGTCCTAACAAGTAGCACAAACGAATGGCACAAATTCGGAACCATTTTGCAGTAAATGAGGGGCTTGGATGGACGTCATCACTCGAAATTAATATCTAAAGCCCCTCAATGAGTTATTGAGAGTGTTGGTACGCTCCATTAGCTGCGGGAGCTAAGCTAAGAAAAATCTACGAGTGACGGCTCCACTCGAAATTATTATCTCAATAAAAGCATAATACTGTATCTACAAAACCGTTGCAGCACAAACGATTAACATCATTTTTATATAAATTTGCGTCTGATGGGTGGGGGGGGCAACTTTACGGAGGCCCGTAGAGATGGTCACAAAGCACATATAGCAATATACGTACAAAGTGACGTCTTTATTATTATTATTATTATTATTATTATTTTAACTTCTGGGTCATCGTCTTTGCAATGTCTTGTGAGCCTTTTACGGTCGTGCTGCGAGACATTTGCTGTCGTGTTGTGGCAATTGGCGTTCGTGCTTTTGCCAATTTGCAATCACGCGTTAGGAATTGGGGATTGTGTTGTGGCAATTTGCAATCGTGCTTTTTCTGTTTGCAAAGTGTTTGGACTTTGCATTTCGCCTGACACCTCTCGGCCACCGTAGCAAGCTCTGCAGCAGCCTGATAACGATCCTGATTAGTTGATTCAGGTGTGTTAGAGGAGGAAGACATGGAAAACAAGCAGGATAGGGGCTCTCGAGGACCGGGATTGGGCACCCCTGATGTAGAATGACGAGGAAAAATGTAACAACTCTTGTGAAGCCCAAAGTAGCGGAGTAAGAGTAGCATTTTTTTCTTCACAAATCAATTCAAGTAAAAAGTATAGCTTAGTAAAACTACTCTTAGAAGTACATTTTTCTCAAAAAGTTACTCAAGTAAATGTAACGGAGTACACCGTTACTACCTACCTCTGGTAATGTCACATGAAAAACCTCTATAGAGTAATGTTCCCTGCTTCATTCTGGCAAAAATTCCACTGTATACCCTGCCTTTCCTCAAGAGTGAGCTGAAATAGGCCCCAAGAACAGCTCAATCACCAGATTTTATGGAGGCCAATTTATATAGAATGGATTCATGGGGGTGAAAGAAGAAAAGGTTGGATGAAATGGTTGGCCAATAACTGCGTTGGCCACTAGGAGGAGTAATGTTCCAACTTTTTTTCTATGCTTGTTCTTAGTTTCAGTTTTGTTTCCTGTGTGGCTATCAAAAACAAAATACAAGCAGTTTCTCGAAATACGTGTTGACCTTGACTTCTTATGGTATGTACTGTTCACCTGATGGATTAAGGAAGGAGCATTAGGTCAATCATTTTACATACACTATTTCCGTAATCACCTTTGTCATGGAATTGAATTTTTTTTCTTGTGCTGTTTCTACTGTTTTGTGTCTCTCTTAGCCTCTCTTTTGCATACTGTCAAATTCTCGAATGCTCATGGTCAAAATCCCACGGTCCATTTCTGCTTCTCTTCCCACACCTGTGCCACTCTCTTATTCAGTTTTCCCTTTTCTGTCGGCTTCTCTCACCTGGTAACCAGACCTCTGGAGAGCGGGGTTGAGTTTCCACTTTCCCATAGCGAAGACAATCTGAGCCACACAAAGATTCACAATGAACCCTCTCTGCTCGCTCCTGGATATACACACAAATTCACAAATTGTTTGACAGAGCCACTTTTCCTGTTCACTACCATTTTTGAGTTTTCATTTTTCATCTAGTTGCACTTTTTATCATTCCGCAAATCTTTTCTTTTCATCTCAAATGGCGCTTAGGCGTCCACATACAGTCTGACCCTTCTGTAATAATCTTTTAAATCACAAGACGCACTTTAGAGCTGGCTACGGCCCTTCTGAAATCACTCATGAGGAATAAAACCAGACAGTAAGGAGGACATAAAGGACACTAAAATGATTATTGTGATTGAGTTGATTGTAGCATGTAGAGCATGTAGAGCCTATTGCTTGTAAACCTCATAACTGGCTCTGAACCTATGTTCTGCACAGACCCCAGAGGCTTCTAGCCTGAACATGCTAATGTTGCTAACCAATAAGGATGTAACGGTACATGTATTTGTATTGAACAGTTTCGGTATGGGGTGCTCGGTTTGGAACGGAGGCGTACCGAACGAGTTTCTGACATTAAGTAACCCGAGGCTGTGAGTCGGATCGGGTTACAGTTTCTTTGTGTAGATTATATTTACTCTCTCTTCTCTACTATAATGAGGACCAACACGGTAGGACAGTATAAAACCCAGAAATGTCAACGGTGCAACAACGTGGCCGCCGCGAGAACAAAGTGAAACGCGGGCGTTAAAGTCAGTCAGCCAATGCACACCAGTCGCAGTGCGGCCGCGTGTTAGACGCGTCCCAGAAGCAGCTCAACGCGATGCACGTGAAAAGAACGGCAGAGTTTATTTTATTTGACACGAGACGCGGCCCTCCTGCGTCAATACTACTAGCTTGGCTCGGGCAGACCGGAAGTCACTCATGTAAAAATATGGTGGAGCCGGTTGATTTTCAAACTAATATGCAATCGTAACCCACTTTTTGAGTCCATTAGATCTCTTGAGTGGTAGATCGGGGCACAGTTGACTTGTCTTTGTTGATTTACTGCTGTCTTCTCTGCTATAATAATAAGCAACACGGCCCCGCGTTCAATACAAAACCCTCCTACCACAACAAAACAAGTAGGAACCAATATTCACATAGGAACAAAAGTTATACAACATAAAATATACAATATAAATGAATACTACATCACATTTGTAAAATATAAACACATAATAAAATAAATAATAGCCCATTTAGATAAAATAAATTAAAATGAGCTGAAACACCTGTAATTAAATAATAAGAATAATACACAGATCCTACACAATTTATTAATTTCTGTGTGGCGCTTTAACTTGAGAAAATCCAGCAATAAAGCTTTT
Source organism: Corythoichthys intestinalis (assembly GCF_030265065.1). Taxonomy (NCBI): domain Eukaryota; kingdom Metazoa; phylum Chordata; class Actinopteri; order Syngnathiformes; family Syngnathidae; genus Corythoichthys; species Corythoichthys intestinalis. The sequence goes on along the minus strand of NC_080403.1, from coordinate 39,165,057 downwards.
GAAAACCATTCATAAAAAAAAAAAAAAGATTCATTCAGGCATTTCATTTGCAAAATACATGTTAAAATCTTTGTCATTGGGATTGCTTTTCTCTTTAGCACAGGACTTCTTTTTTCTTCTTTCTTTCAGAAAGAAAGCTGATCAATACGTGGGGTCTGAAAGGCAAATTCTTGTTGGATTATTATCTTTAAATACCCACTACTTTTTGAGCAGAATTCTAGCTTTGAATAAGCTAATGTTCCTATTGTTTAAAGCAGAAAAGTGTGTAATAAACAACTACCACATTTATATTTTGCATTTTGTTTTCTTACTGTACCAAAAATGAACCGAACCATGACCTCAAATCCGAGGTACGTACCGAAACGAGATTTTTGTGTACCATTACACCCCTACTAACCAAGCCAATTCCTCCTGGCCAGGTAGTACACATAGAAGTAAAAAAAAAAAAAAAAAAATTAACAGCCTGAAAAGCTAAAGAGGACTGAAACCATTCGTCCTTGGGGAACTCCTCCATGGGTTTGTTTGTACTTGATGTCATAATTCAGCATGAGTTCCTTCAAATAAAGCATGAATAAGTAGTTAGCTGAGATAGGCTCCAGTACCTCCGCAACCCTCGTGAGGAAAAGCGACATGGAAAATGAATGAATGAATGAATAAGTAGGATTCGAAGACCCAATATGACAGTTGCCAATTAGCCAACAAAGCAGGGCACCATTACAGTGTGATCTCATGAATCAATAACCACAGCTTTTCATCAGGCTAGCTGGAGGCCTGCACAAAGTGCAGCACGCAAGTAAAACAGCTGCTCTTGACTAAACCACGTGTTGTATTTGATATCAATCTCAGAAAAAGCATCATGTCCATGGATATAAAATATCCTAGAAACACAAGCCCCCCACAATAAATACACCTTTGCCAACTTCCCAAGGATGATTTACATGTTCCCAAGCCTTCGTGGAATAGCAGTCAATGGTGGTCGGCACACATTCATCGGAAACAACTGGACAAGTTGGATAAATCAGTCATACTCCTACTCCTCCCACTACACACAAAAACACACGGACACCTTCTCACGTATGCTGTTCAGCGATTCACACACTATAGTGATTAGGAGTGAGAAGCTCTGGCCTATTGAAGCTTCCTTGAAACAAACAGATCTGCATTCAAGCAGGAGGACATACAGAGGGGGGGGGGCAGTAGTTTCCTATAAATAGCAGCTCGGAATGGTGTTGAGTGGTCCAGTGAAAAAAAATACAGTGGGGAGTGGAAAACGGATTAAAAAAGATGCAGGGGCATACTGCACTTTCACTTGCATATGTGTGAGGTACTTCGGAGAGAGATGCTTATCCTGCCACAAATGAACCCCTCTGTCTCCTTGCTCTGATAGAAATGTTTATCTATCTTACATAGACACTTCCTCTTCCTCTTATTGCACTCCTTTTTGCCGGGTCCCTGTATGACAGCCACTGTGCATTAACACAACATTACCCGTTTCTTCCGATAAAGAGATAATGAATCACCGCAGGCTGGTAGCACAATTCTCTCCAACATCATGACTCCATCTGTATGTGTCACGATGTCATTTCCAGCAACTGTTTTAGTGACATCACCTCAACCCCCTCCCTATCCTAAAAAAAAAGGCAAGGGCAGAAGCAAATCCAAAGGGGGTGTGTAAGTGTAAATATACAGTACATCATCCAAGATCAAGAAGCTTATGGATAGCTCATCATGCTACTAAAAGTACCCTCCTTTTAAGTACAGTTGCATTTTGTATTTTCAAAGAATGGTGGGACACAAATCACATTTTCTATACCACCTATCCTGTTCAGGTCCACGGATTAGTCCGTCCGTCCGTCCGTCCGTCCATCCATCCATCCATCCATCCATCCATCCATTCATTCATTTTCTCCCGCTTCTCCGAGGTCGGGTCACGGGGGCAGCAGCTCCAGATGGGAAGCGCAGACTTCCCTCTCCCCAGTCATTTCAGCCAGCTCTTCTTGCGGGATCCCAAGGCATTCCAAGGACAGCCGGGAGACATAGTCTCCCCAGCGTGTCCTGGGTCGGTCTCGCGGCCTCCTCCCTCCGTGCCCGGAACACCTCACAAGGGCGGTGCCCCGAAGGCATCCTAATAAGGTGCCCGAGCCACCTCATCTGGCTCCTCTCGATACGGAAGAGCAGTGGCTAAACTCCAAGCCCCTCCCGGATGACCGAGCTTCTCACCTTATCTCTAAGGAAGAGCTCTGACACCCTACGGAGGAAACCCAGGGGCTGTTTACATGGTGACTCTCCGAGAATACGAAAAATGTCAAATTTGCATTTATATGGGCCCATCTCCATTAGAACAATGTCGAAATTCTGCATGAAAACGATGTAGTATTCATGCCAGGCCCTAGGGGGCAGTGCAGATTTACAAGGCGACAGCGAATGATGCACTTTGACCCCAACAAGCTCCTCAGCCCGGAAAAAATAAGCCCGCCCACTCGAAGCAATGGCATTTTTCTTTTGTTCAAAAAGGCACAAAAATGGAAACATTCAACATATTTAATTTAAAAATATTATTAAAACAATAAATTAAAGCTGACATTCCGCCATATTTGCTGTTTTTAATGTTTAGTAGCACTGCTGCGCATGCCCAATGTGACGTGTATGAGTGCTGACGTTATCGGCGCGGTCTCGCGCTGCGGGAGCTTTTGATATTCATATGGAGCAAGCCCCCCTCAAACAAACTGTAACCCGATCGGCTCACAGCCTCGAAAAGTAAGGGTTACATTACGTCAGAAACTCGTTCGGTACGCCTCCCTTCCGAACCGAGCACCATGTACCGAAACGGTTCAATACAAATACATGTACCGTTACACCTTTAATATCAATCCATTATTTCCCAAAGAACTACTGTCATTAAGATAACGGATGAGGTAGGGTATACACCTATGAACAATTTCCAGTTTTCAGTGGAGCTAATATTGATATTTTTGGAATGTGTGTGTGTAAGTATGAGGGGTGAGGGCATGCAAACACGTGGCTAACATGCATACTGCTCACACAGGAAGGCTAGAGCAGAGATTTGAACCATGTATGACCACTAAGTCGGCATGCTACCCATGGGGAGCTGGATCCTGTCCCAGCAGACTTTGATAAAAGGCAGACAACATACAGTAGCTATAGGGTCATGTTTCATGTCTAGTGTAATTTAGCTGACACTGATGCTTTTGTACAAACATTCATTTTACAATCAAATGACAATGCGATGTTATTATTATTATCATTATTGTAAAGTAGATATACATAAGCACAACGTGATCCAGCCTGGTACTGTTATTTGTCCCACACATGCAGAGTTGCAACTGTTTGAGTTACCAAATGTGAAAGGTAATTTCCTTGTGGTTTACAATAATTTCAGTTCCGGCTGATTTCTAACCAGGCTTATGTATTGTGTCTGTATGTGTGGCAGGAGGGCTTTCCCCAGAAGAGTGTCTGCAGTATTGCTTTGTACAGAGGTCTAGTGCTTTTCCTCAGATGGCCCAAAATCCAAAAATAATCATGTGTCATCAGGTTAAATCCTGTACTGTAATTTGGGTTGTGGTGTGTTTGTAGAAGCTCACAGCCACCCACTGAAGCCTCTTCAGAGACTTCCTGTAGTGCCAGCTCCGCTCCAATCATTTGTTTTGGGTGCAAATGATTAATGAAAGGTTAACACAAGTACTGAATCAGTTGGCGATTGAGGAGGCCTGTAAAGCTCCCTCTCAATCTTTTCCTTCCTGCACATTTCTCTCTTGCCTTTGTCTCTCTTCCTTTTCCACACCTTCCCTGAGGGGATTGAGGGTTTGTTGCTGGGGAAGCAAGGTGGGGCTCTCAACTCCAGCACAGGTGTGCTTATTGCCACCCCTTTTCTTTCACCTCTAATGATTTCTTTGGCAAGCCACCTGTCATGTTGAAACTATGCTGACACTAAATATTGCACTCAAAGGTGTTACTTAACCTTGTCGTAGTGGAGCAGTTTATATGTCCCTATGTACCTACTGTAGGTGTTGTCTGCCTTCAAAGCCCTGGTATGGTCACCCATGGCAAAGAGCTCTGAGGGATCAGAGGAAACATGGTTTAAAGACCCTCTATGAGAAGAAGTATTTTAAAATATTGCTTTCTCCCACCTGGTCACAGGTCACTAACCCCTTGTAACTTGGCCAAAGAGGTTGAACTCAATAACTTCAGGTGGTCAGGCCTGCACCTATAGGGCCAGGTAAATACGTTAAATACAGGTGTTTTAGCTCTTTCGTTAAATACCATTAGAAAACGACTTAATAAAAATATATACATATATTTAAAGAAGGCATGGCCGATATTTATTTGCCAATTCCGATACTTTGAAAATGACGTGATCGGACCCGATCGATCGGGACGCCGATCGATCGGGACATCTCTAATAAATATAATTAATTACCTTAGTTTTACGGCTGGGTTGAACCAAAAGCGGTTACGCAACGTCTGTAAACGGGGGGTTTTCAGGGTAAAACGGACAAATTAAAAATAGCTCGGGGGCTTAATGTGCCATGAATGTGCCATGGCAGCATATAGACATATTCTATCAAACACACAAATATTTTGGCTTAAAATACAGCAGTTTCTTTTAAAGAGGGGTGCAAGAGCAGAAACTGCTTTTTCAGTCTTGTCTGTGTTTTCCGCCATATAATAAAAATCTGTTACAGTGTTACCAGGCGCATTGTGGACATTGAGACACAATTGTTGGAGAGGATTAAAAAAGTTCATCCATCATTCGCAAATGAATCGAGGTTAATGAGTCCAAGCGTCCTCTGATTTAGCGTTTTGGTGAATTTGATTTTTTTATGTGCTTGACATTTGTTTAGATGCCAGTAATTTGATTTGATATTTTCTGTACAGTATTTGTCTTTTACTTTGAATGTTGGTTTGTGAAAATAATAATACACTATACTGGTCTGTGGTGCAAAAAATGGTTGCTGACCACTGTACATAGGACACACATTGGTTTGACCTTTTAGGTTTGTTTGACTTAAGAGGTGTATTTTCCAGAAATCCTCTGGAATTCAAGGACATTTGAATTTAGAAATGCAATTAAAACTTTCCTCTTGCAATTTTTGTTTTCATCTTCCACCAAAACCAGGAGCCATCCTACTGTATCACAATTGCTGACTTTTCGCATGGTTAAAAATTTTTTTCTCTGGCTTGTCCTTCTCAGCTCTCTTTCAAACCGCCCCGAGGCTGGAGCAAAACAGGTCCCAGGCCCTATGTGGTCAAAGTTCACTTCGAGACAATGGGTTCCTACTTTGGGTCAGTTGTGGTGAAGATAACAAAAAAGGGGTGAAAACTGAGCTTGGACAAATTAATGCAGTGTTTCAAGGTGAAGGAGTGACAACAAATAACAAGGGACAGATGGAGGATTGAGGAGATTGAGAACAGCATTTTATGAGTCGTTCACAATTAATAATAAGTCAGGCAAAGTTGGAAAAAAAAGAAGAAACTGTAACTCCTCAAGAATAACTTTTAAAATATCCTTGCTAATATGGTTAAAAATACTAGTTATTACATCTATAGAAATTAGTTTCTGCTTTAATTAACTTGCTCGAATACCTCTAACTTGTTCATACCGCTCCACCACCCTGCTGACTTTCCCACTTTCCCCCCTCTTTTTTTAATCCAGTACCATTGATCATGCATGCAGAAATTGAGCACGCCCAGCCAACAGGATAGGTTAGCTGCATGGTGCAAGGCCCTGTCCTACATACTGTCTCCTCGCTATGCTCCACCAGGCCACAGTCACCTCCCCTCCCCGATTTGTCTCACACACGCACGCACGTGCACACACTCACACACTGCAGTGAGTACTCTGTACAGGGATTATCTCCCCCAAAATCTTAGAGAGAGGTGGACATTGCATCTGTGTTTATTATTTTTGTCTTTGAATCACATTGTCTTGAGGGCAAAATAATTTCAACGTGATTTGTTTGGGTTTGTTCACAGCAGCTGAGATAAATGACAGCTGTGCTCAGTTGATCAAACTCTCTCTGGTTGAGAGAGTAGCTGACGTCGAGGTAATGCTGCTAATCTTCCACTTAGCTGGTTAGGTCTGCCTGTCACATGGGCTTGACACCACAGGAGTAAATTCTGTACAGAATAAAGACTGGTTAAGACCAAAATGGGGTTAGATTAGATTGAACTTTGGCTGTGAAAGAATTTAATGGGAAATGTAGAGCAGTGAACACATCTGTTTTGGGTAATATATATTGGGATGAAAGCTGAGTATCTTGTTTAGGTGAATTGGAATGCATTGAACCGGATGTCGATGATTGATAGAGAATTCGGTGAGTGGGTGGTTTGATTCTGATCAACTCATGAGGAAACAATAGAAATTAAAAAAAAAAAAATCAACTATTACTATTCTTTTTTTTCTGTTTTTCAGGCACATCCCTTTAAACCCCTCTCATAATATTACACCATATGTATATCAGTACATACAGTACTAAATTGTACATACAGTGTATCACAAAATTGAGTATACCCCTCGCATTTCTGCAGATATTTAAGTATATCTTTTCATGGGACAACACTGACAAAATGACACTTTGACACAATGAAAAGTATTCTGTGTGCAGCTTATATAAGAGTTCATTTATTTCCCCCTCAAAATATAGCCATTAATATCTAAACCCCTGGCAACAAAATTGAGTACACCGCATGGGAACATTACGTCCAAATTGAGTACTGCTTGTCATCTTCCCTCCAAAATATCATGTGACTCGTTACAGGAGTGCTGTCAGCATTGCTGCAGAGATTGAAGGGGTTGGGGGGGGGGGGGTCATTCCTACCACCATGCTTGACTGTAGGCATGACACACTTATCTTTGTACTTCTCACCTGGTCGCCGCCACACATGCTTGAGACCATCGGAACCAAACAAATTAATCTTCGTCTCATCATACCATTGGACATGGTTCCAGTAATCCATGTGCTTTGTTGACATGTCTTCAGCAAACTGTTTGCGGGCTTTCTTGAGTACCGTCTTCAGAAGAGGTTTCCTCCTGGGGTGACAACCATGCACATCAATTTGGTGTAGAGTATGGCGTATGGTCTGAGCACTAACAGGCATACCCCCAACCTCTTCAATCCCTGCAGAAATGCTGACAGCGCTTCTGTAACAAGTCACATGACATTTTGGGGGGAAAATGACAAGCAGTACTCAATTTGGACATTTAGGGGTGTACGTAGTTACCATGCGGTGTACTCACTTTTGATGACAGGGGTTTAGATTTTAATGGCTATATTTTGAGTTATTTTGAGGGGAAAATAAATGAACTCTATTATATAAGCTGCACACAGACTACTTTTCATTGTGTCAAAGTGTTATTTTGTCAGTGTTGTCCCATGAAAAGATATACTTAAATATCTGCTGAAATGCGAGGGGTGTACTCACTTTTGTGATACACTGTAGACAAACCTGTGAACTAAAGTCCAAACCTAGCCAAAATTCAGGTGTGTGATATAAATCCTGATGAGACTTTTTGGTCCCTGCTGGCAGTAATTCTTGAATGCGATAATCAATCCTGAAGCTGAAGGTTCCTTCAAATCCAGAATACCTGCGTTTTGACCTCCATCAAACAAATGTAACTTTCACAAGCCCTCAACAATGTTTAGAGATGGATGATACCACATATGTTGAGTCAACATATGTGGTATCATTCATCGTTTCTTGCCTTATGGACGCAGAATGTTTAATTTTACTGCCAAGTATTTTACTTCTGGTACTGTGCATCAGTATCTTAAGGTGTCCTTTACTTATTTAACCCTTATTTATCTAGGCATGGTATTTGAAACAAGATTCTCATTTACAATGCTGACCTGGCTGCTAATAAGAGTGTGAAATAAAATCAAAAAGAAAAAGAAAGTCCCTTGTGGTGATTTACGGCTACTCGTCACAACATCTGACAGTGTTCCCAAAGTGCTTAAACTCAGACCAATCTGATAGTAATAGTGATGTAGTTGGTGGTGTAAAATCCATCTGAAAAGAGCTTGGCAGAAAAGAAAAGTTTGCATGGTATTGCGAGTCAAATAGAGGACTTTTACAGTTACAGTTCCTCCAGTTACATAAGGCATAAGTGAGCAAAATGTTTGGTTTATTGGCACAGCATGCGATAACTGCAGCGCATGAAAAATACGACTGGCTGCCTCGTCATCCACTCATTCAACACTATCAAAGTGTGCACTCTGTCATTCAACTCTACTGTGCATTGCGCACACTGCACTTTTACACACATAGAAAGCTGCTGGCACAAAAAGCAGTAATCGCAATCCCTGCGCAAAATGTTCTCTCTTGAGGGTTTGTTTACTCTCTTCATATTGTTTGCTGGTGAAAATAGCCGTGCACTACAGCGACGACTAAAGTGCCGCTGCTACCTATTATAGTGGATGTGCAATTACACTTATGGCCAAAAAAAGAAAAATATGTTCCCAAAAGTCACAAGCGACACCCCTGGCATTGACTTATTATTTGAGAAGCACTGCTCTAAACTTAAAATTCAGTTGCTGATTTGCTTCTGTGTTTTTGGTGATTGTCCTGTTGCCACACCAATGATGTTGTGAGCTTCAACTGTTGTACAGAAGACATCATGGTCTCTTTCAAAATACAGTGCAACCTTTACATAGAAAGTTAATTCGTTCCAGGCCCTTGTTGGTAAGTAAGTCAAAATAGTCGTATGTCGAGCAGGATTTTCCCATAAGAATACATTATAATTCCATTAATTCGTTCTACAGCACGAAAACCTACACTAAATCCTTAATAAATGCTGCTGCATAGCAATTACACAGAGCAAACAAATAAATTATGAATAAAAATGAGAATAATAACATAATAGTAGTAATAATAATGATAATAATACAGTACCTGTAGTAATGTAATGAATCAGGCTCCAATGTGGCAGATGTGTTTTGCGTGGTGTACCTGAACGCACCGCATGGCTGATTGGACAGAGTGACAGAGGGACTTTTTACTTTCACTTTGTTCAATTGCGCTGGAAAGTAGGCATGTTGTGTTGCACAAGTTATACACAATAAATGATTAAAAACCTGACGAAGCTGGCAATTTTTTAGCGATGTTACTAGTGCTGCAACAATGAATTGATTAACTCGAGTATTCGATTAGAAAAAAAGATTCAAATGAAATTTGGCTGCTTCGAGTATTCATTTAATTAAAGTGGTGTTGTAATGGTTTGTTTTGAAAGTGTTTGTATTTAGTTCTATTCATTTTGGGTGGATACACTGCCCTCTAGTCTACCTCATTTCACATGGCTGAATCCATCTGCTCCCTGTTAAGACCCACATAAGCTAAGTTTTTGTTTGAGCTAATGTTTTTTTAATGCATTCGTAATTTAGTTTATTGGTATATTTAGCCATTTTTTTGTGAGAATATGTGTCTGAACCATTTGTTAAGAGTATTGTAAAAAAAAATGTTAGCATTTTATAGCATTTAAGCTAGCAGACCTTTGCTATGTAAGGTAGCCAACTGTTCTTTTGTTGTACATAGATCCCCTTTTATTTTTTTTAATATGGTTTGAGGCTCAGCTCAGGAATTTTAACTTTTTATGTTCCTTATCCGATATACTCGATTATTCGAATAGTTATTGATTAATCGACTATTGAAATAATCGATAGCTGCAGCCCTAGATGTTACCACAACAATAATTGTCACCTTAACTTATAAAGAACGGTGAACGGACATCGGAGGAGGACCGTCGAGGTTGCAGACATTCTACGGCGTTATTGTTGTGCCAGTTCACGGACGCGCGCACCACGCTTACATTTTTCTATCATTTCCATCTTCATTTCAGTGGTAAGCCTCACCTTTTTCCTTTTTTCACCAGCATTCTTGGAACCCATGTTAATATCTCTCACATGAAAATTCGCCTTGCGTCCGTCTTGCGGTAAAACAAACTGTGGCGCTGTCATAAATTGTCATATTTCGAGCATGTCGTCGGATGTAGAAACAAATGGCGAGTCAAATTTTACGTCGGATGTTGAAAAGATCGTATGTCGACGCGATCGTATGTCAAGGTACCACTGTATCTAGACAACCTTGCAAAATGTCCAGGCTGTCTGGGTCCTGAGATAGCACAGCACGCCCATTTGACAGTGCTCCCTCAAGTCAGTAACCCCCTTCATCTGTCCTTTCCAGAGAATATTTGGCCAGTTGTCCTATGAACATTCAAGTGCTCTTTACTTGTCTATACTTCAAACATGCAGCTTTGTATTTTTTAGACCACAGTGACCTCCTCCTCGATAATCGATGTTTACTGTTTTACCGATGGTAGATTTGTTAAATCCTTGTTGGTATGACTCATGCTGGCTCATGCCGCATGAGCCAGTGATTTTGGTAAGTCTTCAGCCGACACTCTGGGGTTCCCTTCTTTGTATCTTTCTTTGTTTCTGTTTCTTTGACTTTCTTTCGTTGTTTCCGTTTCTTTCTTAGTCTTTTTTTTCTTTGTTTCTATTTCTTTCTTTGATTCTGTTTCTTTGTCTCCTTCCTTCTTTCTTTCTTCCTTTCTTTTACATTAAATTATTAAACCATTGAAAATTCAATTGACTGGTGAACATCAAGACTTTTAGGGATAAAGCGCCAATTTGCGCTTCGAAATTTGCGGTTTCAGTTTTCGCAGATTTTTTTAGGTACTGTATGAGGCTCCCTTGACAACTGTGCATTGAGTCATCTTGATCATCTTCATTGAAGTGTACAAGTGTTTCTTCATCATCATCATCGTCATCATCATTGTCAGTCAAGGAAGGAGCTGCTGGAGTCCAATGTGTTATTTTATTTAAAAATGTAAAGATCTATGCATGTATACTAAGGGTGTGACAAAATATCCAAATGGTGACATATCGTGATACTTTGCATCCCATACTCTCATGCTAAGAATCGAGAGATCGCTTTAAAAAGGTATCAATGTTGAAAAGAAATAATAATAAGGAACGAACAAGTTGCTACCAAAATCTTCCACTATAATAGCATCTCAGTTAACTCTATGGCTGCCATTGATGACGCTCACCGCGCAATCCATTAAGACTGGAAGGGCGAAAGAACATTCAATCATTTGAAACCAGAGCACTCACAGTCACTCTGTCCGATTTCCGGGGCATTAACTGTTCACTTTCTGTTCATTTTAGGGCATTTACGGGTCACTTCCTGTTGAGTTTGCGTCACTGCCTATTAATTCCCGGGTTACTTCAAAACATTTTAAAATAATATAAATTTTTATGTATGTGTATACAGTAATATATATATATATATTAGGAGTGGGAACCTCACCTCAGGGCACCTCACGATACGATACGATTCGCGATACAAGGCTCACGATAACGATTATATCACGATACAGCGATTATCGATATATTGGTCAGAAATTGGATACATGAAATTCTACGATACAACTGTTGAAACGAAAAGAAAAAAAAAGATATTGGAAAATAGAAAAAAATACTGTTTAAGTCATTTATTAAACAGTGACACCTTTTCTGTGCAACATTGCTGTAAAATATAAATCTACTGCAAATTGTGCCCCTGCACATATAGAGGAAACCAACCACGACCACTGATATCGCTTGGAGAGATCACGATGAATGGCACCCTTAATTTCTTTAAAGTTTTAAATCTTTAAAAAAATAAATAAATAAAAAGTGCCGTAGGTGTCAGCAGTTGAGCTTGGAGTGGGGCAATGATAAAATTGGTGGGTCTTTTCTTCGTATATGAACTTTGTTGCTTGGTTTGAGCACTTCCGCTATCTGCTTCAGCATTTAAGATGTCAGACTTGCTCAGTCACAGTCTTCCTCACCTTAAAAACAACAAAATAAAACAAAAAATATTAGCTACTTCATAGCGTTTGAGTTGAAATCCTGATTTTTTTTGTTTTGTGTTGGAAGTATTGAATTAAAAAAAATATGAACTGAATGTATAGAAATTAAAAATTCAATAATTTACCTATTTTTAATATGTAGGCTACATCAATAATTACCTATTTTTAATATGTAGGCTACATTAATTATCATGCACATCACTTTATATATCTTGGAACCTATTCAAACCATTTTTATAGCTTATTGTATCAAAATGACAGTAATAACAGTTTGTTTAGTAAACTAGATGGAAATTGGTTCTCAAATAAATCGGTAAATTCATGTGGGCTTGTTCGATATTCATTTTCATCCAGTTTAGGGTCCTGGTTTATTTTATATCATTCAACACCAAATGTCATCAAAATAATACTTGTAAATTAAAAAGTCAATTACATTGCAAAACTTTCTTACCTCAAGTGATGAAAGCAAAGCTCACAAACTCCAGTGTCCACTACGTCACCAGCTCCCAGTGAAACTTATTTTTCTTAGACAATTCTTGCATACAGCAAAGTCCTTGTTCACCTTACTTCCTTTCTTGTTGGTGTAAAATCTAAAGTGTGTCCCCATGTGTGATTTGTAGCAATATTTTTCTCATTTTTTCCCTCCACCGTTCTCACAGAGCTTTTTTATTTTTTCAACCCACTTGGAGCTTCTCTTCTTCTCTAGACAACTTGTGCGCACTTTACCCTCACTGCCACTCCCGAGCGCCCCTAGTGGACCGCCAAGGAATTGCTCAACAAACATTGAGCAGTTTACAGCATCCATACTCCATTGTATGGCCAATATGTTAAATAAAAGTATCGATTCTTGGCGGGAGCATATCGATAACCCATCGGGTTGCAAAATATCGCAATATATCGCTGTATCGAGATATTGTCACACTCTTAATATATATATATATATATATATATATATATATATACAGTGGTACCTCTACATACGATCGCTTCGACACACGAACTTTTCGACATCCGACGTAAAATTTGACTCGCCATTTGTTTCTACATCCGACGACATGCTCGAAATACGACGACAATGGCAGCACCGCAGATGAATGCACGGCGGATTTTCTTGTGTGACAAATCAACACTGGTTTCAGAAAAGGTTGGTACAGGTGGTGAAACAAGGAAAAAGTTGACGCTTACCTTCTAAATGAAGATGCAAATGACAGAAAAATATGAGCGTAGGGTGGGCATCCGTGAAATGGCTCAACAATACATCTCCACGGTCCTCCTCCGACCATCGTTCGCCAGTCTGTATAAGTTAAGCTGACAATTCTTATTGTGGTAACATCTCCAGAGAAATCGCCAGCTTCGCCACGTTTTCATCATTTCTTTCACAACTTATTCAACACAAAACGCCTGCTGTCTGCCGCAATTGACGATGTTCTCAAGAAAGCATTGAAAGCGAAAGTAAACTTTCACCCGCTCCCCTCCCTCTTTGTCACGTCAGCGCCGCGGTGCCTTCAGGTACAGAAAAAAACGTCCGCCTTATTAGAACCCGTTTCGTTACACTATTACAGGAATTATTATTATTATTATATTATTAATCCGATTTTTATTTATTATTTATTTGTTTTGCTATATGTAATTGCCATTTGTAATAGTACCAGCAATATTTTTTAAGGATTTAGTGCAGGTTTTTGGGCTGTGGAACGAATTAATGGAATTATAATGTATTCCTATGGGAAAATCCTGCTCGACATACAACCATTTCGACTTACAAACAAGCTCCTGGAACGGATTAACTTCGTATGTAGAGGTACCACTGTATATATATATATATATATATATATATATACACTCCCCGGCCACTTTATTAGGTACACCATCCTAGTAACGGTTTGGACCCCCTTTCGCCTTCAGAACTGCCTCAATTCTTCGTGGCATAGATTCAACAAGGTGCTGGAAGCTTTCCTCAGAGAGTTTGGTCCATATTGACATGATGGCATCACAAAGTTGGTGCAGATTTGTCGGCTGCACATCCATGATGAGAATCTCCCGTTCCACCACATCCCAAAGATGCTCTATTGGATTGAGATGTGGTCACTGTGGAGGCCATTTGAGTACAGTGAACTCATTGTCATGTTCAAGAAACCAGTCTGAGATGATTCCAGCTTTATGACATGGCGCATTATCCTGCTGAAAGTAGCAATCAGAAGTTGGGTACATTGTGGTCATAAAAGGATGGACATGGTCAGCAACAATACTCAGGTAGGCTGTAGCGTTTCAACGATGCTCAATTGGTACCAAGGGGCCCAAAGAGTGCCAAGAAAATATTCCCCACGCCATTACACCACCACCACCAGCCTGAACCGTTGATACAAGGCAGGATGGATCCATGCTTTCATGTTGTTGACGCCAAATTCTGACCCTACCATCCGAATGTCGCAGCAGATATCGAGACTCATCAGACCAGGCAACGTTTTTCCAATCTTCTATTGTCCAATTTCGATGAGCTTGTGCAAATTGTAGCCTCAGTTTCCTGTTCTTAGCTGAAAGGACTGGCACCCGGCGTGGTCTTCTGCTACTGTAGCCCAACTGCCTCAAAGTTTGACGTACTGTGCATTCAGAGATGCTCTTCTGCCTACCTTGGTTGTAACGGATGGTCATTTGAGTTGCTGTTGCCTTTCTATCAGCTCGAACCAGTCTGGCCATTCTCCTCTGACCTGTGGCATCAACAAGGCATTTCCGCCCACAGAACTGCCGCTCACTGGATTTTTTCTTTTTCGGACCATTCTCTGTAAACCCTAGAGATGGTTGTGCGTGAAAATCCCAGTAGATCAGCAGTTTCTGAAATACTCAGACCAGCCCTTCTGGCACCAACAACCATGCCATGTTCAAAGTCACTCAAATCACCTTTCTTCCCCATACTGATGCTCGGTTTGAACTGCAGGAGATTGTCTTAAACCATGTCAACATGCCTAAATGCACTGAGTTGCCGCCATGTGATTGGCTGATTAGAAATTAAGTGTTAACCAGCAGTTGGACAGGTGTACCTAATAAAGTGGCTGGTGAGTGTATATACTCATCATATATATATATATATATATATATATATATATATATATATATATATATATATATATATATATATATATATATATATATATATATACACACAGTCCCGGACAAATGTCTTGTCGCTTATCCATTTTGTAGAAACAATTGCTAATAACCTGACTTTTAATTGTTCAATTGGTTTCAGAAATGGCTCATATGAAAGCTAAGACCCTCCCAAATGATGTTGAATGTACAAAAATATATTTGTTTCACTGAAAAAAGATTAATCATTTAATGAAGACATAAAGGTCACATTTTGGCAAGACAAAAATTTTGTCGCCTACAGAAAGTAATGTGAAAATTGAACAAAAAGTGTATTTCAAATACAAAAGTATGTTACATAACATAAGTGAATTAAGTAGTGGTGCTGTGAGATCCAAATGTAATATTTTGTATGACTTCCATGGGCTTCAAGGAGTGCATCCATGCGGTTCGGCAAGGATTCATACAATTTATTGATGAATTCATCAGGAACATCAAAGAAAGCAGTCTTGCATGCCTCCCAGAGTTCATCAACATTCTTGGGTTTCGTCTTCCATGCTTCCTCTTTCATCCTACTCCAGACATGCTCAATGATGTTTATGTCTGGTGACTGGGCTGGGCAGTCCTGGAAGATCTTGATCTTCTTTGCCTTGAAGAACTTTGAGGTAGAGATTAAAGTATGTGATGGAGCACCATCCTGCTGCAGACTTTGTCCCGTTTTATGATAAGGAATGTAAGAGGCAGCTAAGATTTGTTGATATTTCGGATTATTTATGTTACCTTCCACACTTGCATATGTCTTTGTTAAATGATAAATCTTTTTTCAGTGGAACAAATATATTTTTGTACATTCAACATCATTTGGGAGGGTCTTAGCTTTCATATGAGCCATTTCTGAAACCAATTGAATAATTAAAAGTCAGGTTATTAGCAATTGTTTCTACAAAATGGATAAGCGACAAGACTTTTGTCAGGGATTGTATATATTAATATATATGTAATAATTTAAATAGTCTACTTCGTGGGATGAGGGGGCATTAACCGTGAGAAATGAAGCATCACTGTACCTACGTACCTAATTCCCGCATTGTACAACTTTGCATATAAAGTTATGACCTCAACTTGATTAAGTTACTGTGGCATGACCTCAAGCATAACCAGATATTCCAGGAATTTTACTCAACTGCAGTGTTGTAACGAGGAATGATCCAAAATTCATCCTGATGGTTGTGCACATTTCATCAGCAATTACAGGAAATATTTGATTCAACCACTTAATAGATCCTGAGGTCCAGTTGAATTTTCCTTCCTGCAGTGTGAATGTTTGCATATCCTTTTCGATATAAATATGAAAACATCATTTTATGTGTGGTGCCAGTTTAAGCAGACTTTTGTGAGTTTCCTAGCCAAAGTGCCTATGTGATAATAAAAGAAATATTAGCTAAAACGGTGCTAATTATTAAATAATCTTGCATCATATGCAATTACATCACAGTTCATCATATCTGGGTTAATAATGCAACAACACAGAGCATTAATAGAAAAGTTCTCAGAAAAGACCTTACAGATGAGACACTTCCAATCAAACCTTTGCCTAATAACATTTCTATGTTTCCGTAAACTTCAATATACAGTATTTGATATATTAAGATAGCAGCAGCTGTACACTGGTCATCAATAAGATGAGCATAACGCAGAGAATAGGAGAAACTCAGAAAACATTAGCAAGTCAACTTCGTATGCTGGTCCAAATCTGGTGGGTTATGTCAACTGAATTTATGGTAAGTGTCTGGGTAATTCCAAAATGTCCATTACATTCATATGACATCAGGCATGAAAATGGGTCAGGGGTTAAAAAGGTGAGAAGGGTGTGGAGGAAATATGTTCCGGTACATTGTACAACCCAACAAAATATTGACCTCTGTCGACCCACATTGTGTTTCAGTGATCTCCAGGAGGCACCCCACGATTCGATTCGATTACGATTCAGGGTGCTACGATTCAATAATTGAATGATTATCACGGTATTGACGATGATCATGATTATCACAATTATCTATGCATCATACATTACTAATTAATAAAGTAGCCAAACAAATTTATGTCCATTATTTATTTAAAATATCCTAATGATTCAACAGGAACGATGGAAACATGCCCATACAACAAAAAGTTTCCCGAAAACTGCTTCTTTTTTTTTTTTTTTTTTTTTTTTTTACAAGTAAGTGCAAAAACATTAACCATTTTAAAGGTACTTATTTCTCAAAATGCCTATACAACACACAGCTGACCTTGAGATGCTCTTTTTCACAAGTATGTGCAAAAACATTAGCTGTTTCAAACAGCAGTACTTATTTCTCTCAACAATACAATAACATTTACACTGGTGGAATGAATTCCACATTTTCTGGAAACAAACAAAGTGTCTTTAGAAATAAGACTTCTTTTAACCAATATACTTTGTTTTCACAGATTTCTGTACTACGTTGCATGTTTGTAGTATTACTGCTGTACTTAATCCTGGTTTTACACGTTCTGCATCTGGAATAACTTTTGTACACCACCAAACAACGCACAATTTGACATGGAAATATATGTTAGCAAAGTCGCTAATTAGCATCGCGCTTGGCACTAACTAGTAACATCTCAAAAACAACAACAATAAAGGCTAAACAGTACAAGAGGGTTTGTGTACTCACCTCTTGTAGACGCACACGGGACTTAGCAACACACTAGGGACATTTTCCAATGAACACGACTTGAACCTACTGCTGGACAACTGAAAGGCAAGAAGCAACGAACTATCTCTCTTCCACTCTCGCTCTTGAGCACAGAAGAAGGAGAAGAATCTAATAATCGATTTTTGGCACACCCTTACTAAATTAATCACATGATGATAATAATAATAATTTTAAAAATCTCCCGACCGCGCCCCCCCCAAAACATTATATCCTCGGAGCTACACAATTCACGTAGGTCACCCTTTTTGACTTCAAAGGTGGCAGATTTTCATGCCTTAATTACATGTTTATTTCTGTGTACAGTATAATATTTGGGGGTTTTGTAGACCAGCAGTTCAAAGATATTTTGTATGTCTTATTTCTCTTGTGATGCTGCTATATATACTATAATAGTGTCAATAATTGATAAATTGTTAAATAAATACTCTACCATTGACTTGGACATTTAAAATTAAACATAAAAGTGATGTGTTACATGTGTTAGCTCTCATTAATTGGGAAGTGCTACCTAATGTGTCATAATCACTTGCCTACTATGGACGCTTAAAACTAGCGGCAGGCTTGTGTGAAGGGTTCAGCAGCAACCCATTCAATGTGTACGAGGGAGGGGATTTCTCGGCGGAGTGAGTGGTGGGCGGCTGTCTTGGGCGGAACGGCAAGTTTGAATGAATTTTCGCTATTTGCTCTATTTTCAGAGCGCCGCCGCTCTGACATCAACAAAACATCCAATAGCAGAGGGGCTACTTTTATCAGTGCTATCAGGCTGTTTCGGCAGACGGATATACACAAACCATAGCCAACGAAACCTTGATAAATGCGCTTTTTTAAACTTTTGCGAGCTCAGGGACACTTTAAAAATGACGCTCATACCTCTCTTTGCTGAGCAAAATGGTATCTCGATGTGCGTTTGTGTAGAAATGCAGTTCACGAACAACAACAGCAACTATTCACCTTCTCACCGGAACTAGTAAAACTCTTTACACGGGTATTATCATGCCCCCTACTCCTAAAATAGGAAAGGTCGCTGTTTCTAGTGCAACAATGAAAAAAATCGCATTGGTGCTTGGGAAAATAGTAAATATGCTTGCTGCTTTTCACTTCCTGACAACGTCTACGTCAGGCTACGTGGCTCCTCCCGTTTCACGCTTGCTGTGGACCGCTCTTCACACTGGGCTGACGCTAGTGTGAAAAGACCTGCACAGGCCAGCTGACTTTGTGTGAGACCTTGGGACAATTTGAGTCTTCAATTAACAAGGGAGGAGTGTGCAAAAATACAGTGGTGAAAACAAGGTCACTCAGAAACTAGTCCTCAACGAAGGTTTTGATCTCAAAATTAAAAAATTCAAAGAGTGACAACTACAAAAGCATGTAATAGTTTAACCAACACGTTCATTATCTATTGTGGTCATTCCCATTCATTTATTTTGCTTGCAATGAAAAAACACAAAAGAGAAAAAAAAAGTTAAATCATTATCATTTTACACAGAACTCCAAAAATGGGCCGGACAAAAGTTTTGGCACCCTCAGCCTAATATTTGGTAGTCAGCACTCGTGCACGTCACATTGGGCGTGTGCAGCGGTGCTACTAAACATTAAAAACAGCAAATATGGCGGAATGTCGGCTTTAATTTACTGTTTTAATATGTTGAATGTTTCATTTTTTGTGCCTTTTTGAACAAAAGAAAAATGACATTGGTTTGAGTGGGCGGGCATATTTTTTTTCCGGGCTGGGGGAGCTTTGTGGGGTCACAGTGCATCATTCTCTGTCGCCCTCTAAATCTGCACTGCCCCCTAGGGCCTGGCATGAATACTACATCGTTTTCATGCAGAATTGCGACGTTGTTCAAATGGAGACGCAAATGCAAATGCAAATTTGAAATTTTTGGTATTCTCGGAGAGTCACCATGTAAACGGCTCCTTAGTTATTGCCACCACCTGTTGTCTGCCACAGGTAAGTAACAGGTACTGTTAATTACCGTATTGGCCCGAATATAAGGTGTTTTTGCATTGAAATAAGATTTAAAAAGAGGGGGTCGTTTTATATTCGCGGTCTAAACATTATACCCATTCACGACGCTAGATGACGCCAGATATCATTGAAGCGATGTTCTATTATGACCGATCTCAGCTACTCTCCCCATTCACGACGCTAGATGGCGCCAGATATCATTGAAGTGAAGATCAGTCATGACAGATCTCAGCTACTAGTTTAACCAGTTTGCATTATTTTATTGCAATGTTTTTCCTTATTTAGATATGTTTCAAGACTACAGTTACAGTTATACTTCACTTTGATGATTAATGCAGTTATTGCAATTTTTTTGTTTTATCACAATAGATTGGATCATTTACATTTCATAACCCAGAAGCCATTCATTTACGAATGTGACTGCACTTTAGTTTACATATTTAAATGTTCAGATATTAAAATTTGAATGAGGCAAAATAGCATGCATTTTCTCTCAAATATATTGTTATAATCATTTGTTTCGGATGTACTGTAAATATTTTGTGTATAAAAATTAATTTGATGTTCAAAAAGTCTTTTTTTAAACTTGAGTCTTGAAAGAGAGGGGGTCGTTTTATAATCAGGGCCGTCTTATATTCGGGCCAATATGGTTCACAAATTACAGAAGCATCACATGATTTTTCAAAGGGTGCCAATACTTTTGTCCGGCCCATGTTTGGAGTTTTGTGTAAAAAAAAAATGATAATGATTTAATTCCCCCCATTATCTTTTGTGTTTTTTCCATCGCAAGCAAATTAAATGAAGATATTACTGCCAAAGCATTTGAAATTCAATCATTTTTCTGGTAGAAATTGAGCATTATCTAACAGAATTGCAGGGGTGTCAATACTTCTGGCCAGCACTGTATAGTGAATCTAACATGTGTGTTTTGGGAACATTGGAGAAAGTCGGGAAACCTTGAGAAAATTCACTCAAGCAAGCAGGGATGTGCTGAACACTAGACCACTGTACTGCCCATGTGTAACTGTTTTATTTTATTTTTCAAATAAAAGTCAACATAATGCAATGCAAAAACTCCTGTAAATGTCCTCAAACACAGTGGAAAAGGACGATCTGCCGCCAAATGTAAAAGAAAGACCCTTTTCAGTCCTCTAGACATATAACGCCTGACTTCATATCCCAAGTTGTTTTCCTTTGGAGTCGTCATGTTGTCTTTGGGTACAAACTCAAAACTGGAGAAGCATCAGTCCATGATACACTTGACCTTGAAATAAAAGAAACCATGATTTCCCCCCAGTAATGCATCAAAACAAAAATATAACTGCATTAAATATAGTCTACTGTGTTGTTCCCCTTCATAGCCCCGAGATTATTTTGGCATAATGCAGTGAATGATGGCCTCTTCTTCATGATAATGATGCACAGTTGCACACAGAGGGGAGCAAAATAGAAGCTGGGGTATAGATAGAGGGGAAATATTCAAAAACGCCTTCATGGGCCGTCATGTTGTGATGGGCCAATGACGTGAGCGGAGGGAAACACTAGTGAGAGCGCGCCAATGGTACCGTGAGGCCGGGTGGAGGCGGGGCTTCTCCTCTTCGGTTGTGTGTGCGTGTGTATGACGCTCACCCCTCCTCCCATTAAGCACCCTACCCCCACCTCCCCATGGTTTTGCCCGCCCCTGAGTCTGGAGCAGCAAGCGGCGGAGCTTCACTGGCTCTCCTCGCCTCCTCTCAGTGCGGGAATACAGCAGTGGAGAGCGGCATGGACACGGAAGGGAGCCCGAGCAGCCTGTCGTCCGTCACGGACAACTCCCCCCACGACCCCTGGTAAAAAGCCTCCGCCTTCGCCCGGCCTTTCCGTCCCGGTTCGAGTTCACCTTGGACTTTTAAGTTGAGTTGAGTGCGGGAGCAGAGCCGAGACAAAAGACAAGCACGCCGTGTGTGCGTGTTTCTCCGTGTGTGGGATGGATCCACTCAGCGGAGGAGACGCTCTCTTTTATTTCCACATCCATCTTCCTCCGGGAGGCCACATTTTACTCCAACTTCTGCACCATCAATGGAAAAATTCGCTCCCTTTTAGTCATCCTTCTCGTCCTCTTGGGGATTATAACGGCCCCATTGGCCCATTGGTGACTTCGCAACATGGCCGATGCATTCGCCTTACTTTAATGATGCTATATTGCACGCAACTACCCCACTTTTCGCTCCTCATATCGCTGATGTGTTGTGCTTTTCCAGAACACGCGTGTTACCCTCTGTGACTTACCGCTTGTGTTTCTCCCATTCAGCAAAATGTTCATCGGGGGTCTGAGTTGGCAGACGACGCAAGGTGAGATGTCCCGCACGCTACTTTATACACACGCTCACAGCGTAATATGCGTCCGTGTTTACGATGGCATATTCCACAGTTGCAAATAGAGTGCTAACAGTTAAATGCATGCCTTTCTGTTCAATGAGGATCAGCTTTTAGGATTTAGTCTCGCCGAGACGCGAAGAGATTAACGCTGCATAACACATACAGACATTCTGAACGACTTGTGTGTCCTTTCCTATCTGAAAACAGCGTCTAATATTTTGATAGCACGTATGCCTTCACAAGTTTACAGTGATGACCACGCTGGCGAGTTGTTTTGCTTACTGCAGCTATCCGTGCACCCTCACAGGAGCCATGCGCGCAGCACACTGTTTATTCCCGCCACTATGCCCCCCCCCCATCTTATTATCATCTTACTGACTGCAATGGTGTCCAAACAACAATTACCATCAAGCACGTGCTGTTTGTTGGCGACCATATTTTGATTTCCAAAAAAGAGGACACTCGGCCCAGCCTCGAGATACTTGAATTTTCCTCGAAGTTCCCTCAAAGGTGCCTATATCACTTTTATATTTTTAAAGTGTGCCTCCTCCGTATGGATAGAAAAGTAGAATAACAATTCGAATTCTCAGAGGTTAATAAACAGGCTTTATTCTTCCTAAAAAATAACGCAAAACAAAACAAACCTAATTAGATAATGATAAAAAAAAAAAATAATATAATGCAGACCCATGGAAATGAAGTCCAATCGGTACACCAGTGGTCCTTAACCTTGCTAAAGGTACAGAACCCCACGAGTTTCACATGTGCATTTACCGAACCCTTCGGATTTAATAATAAAACCTTTTTTTTTTTGGGTAAAATTCAAAACGGATAAAGCTAAGCTAGCAAGCAAATTCCTGTTGAATTTTATTCAAATTTCAAATTTTCTACGAATAAATTTGGTATTTTGCAGCTAACCCTTTGCCTGTAGGTCTGTTATACTTCCTCATACAAAGTGTGAGTCAACCTTCCACTGAGCAAACCAGTTTCTCCTCCCGTTAGATATACAGTAGGAATAAAGCCTGTAAATTGGAGGCAACCCAGTCCAAAACCTAGTCTAAAACGACAATTAGCCTTTAGTCAGAGTATGAAAATAAGGCCTTGTGTTTATGAACTTTCACTGAACCCCCTAGACTTACTCACTGAACCCCTGGGGTTCAATCGAACCCAGGTTAAGAACCACTGCAATACACGCACACACACTCAGTAGGGTATGTGCAAGCTAAACATTTTTATAAATTACTATTAGAGGTGGGAGTCTTGGGGCACCTAACGATTCGATTACGATTCAGAGGCTGCGATTCAATTATTAAATCGATTATTGATGCACACCGAGCTTTTAATGTTTTGTACATTCGTTCCAAAATTGTATTAAAAAAAAAAAATCCTTTCAGGCTAAACCAAACTACTATATCAGTATCAAGTTAACAGTTAAACACATGTAATGAAAATACTCAAGTCCCCAGTCTATATCTGCAGCTTTAAACTACAATTAATTTAATGTTATGAATCAACCGTTAAAGTTGTTAAAATTGCTCCCGTTATTCCATAATTTCCCTTCTGTCCACTTTCGACATGTGAAAGTTTTAAAACTCTTTCATCATTTAAAAAAGATTCAAGTCAAGATTTTGCCGATTTATGAGTATTTTAGATAAAAATTAAGTTTGCTACAACAGAGCCTTCTAGAGAAGTCTACTGCTTTAAGATGGTGGCTGTTTACTAACGCCAGCAAGTCTGTCATATCGTATCTAGTTCATTATACATGTTATAACGCTACCGTCGTCTCATTGCGCATCTAGTTCTACATATATGTGATATCTACCAAACTAGCAACTGGGTGTTGTTTGTAGCCGCTGCCGGCCCCAGTCAGGTATTATTGTTTTTTTATCTAGCGGCATGAGTTTAACATGATATTTACTCTCGGCCCTTTCCTCATTGCGTCCCTA
Source organism: Corythoichthys intestinalis (assembly GCF_030265065.1). NCBI lineage: Eukaryota > Metazoa > Chordata > Actinopteri > Syngnathiformes > Syngnathidae > Corythoichthys > Corythoichthys intestinalis. Next base: position 39,141,090 of record NC_080403.1, on the reverse strand, counting down.
AAACCGTGCTGACTGTGTTTTAGTTCCACTTTACCTGGTATTAATCGGAATTTGGATGTTTGTGAATCGTTCTCAAATCTTCCACGGCCGAATCGCGAATAGTCTAAGAATCGGAAATTTACCACGCCTCTAATTACTATCACGGCAATTATCGTTGACAAATGGTTATTCCTACTCAATTGTTATTCTCATTCTTTGTTCTAGATTGCACGCATCAATAACCGAAATAAACTGACAAGCTATTCAACCAGCATGTTTCCAAACGCAGCAGTTCAAAACCAAATTTCCCGTAATGCCTAGCGTGGCTTAGCTCACTAATAGCTACCCTATTAGCGAGCACCGGTAGCCGAGGCGAAATCAAACATTGCTATAAAAGTTTACAATCATCTGCAGCGCAACAATGCTACACCAAACAGGATTTTACAAATCATGCCAGTACAAAGCTTTGAAAGTAAGTTTAGCAAGTATATCTGTAGCCTGTATTCTCCTGTCGTGACAAAAGGTTTGTTTGTGAACGAGAATTGACAGTTAACGTCATGATAAAGCCAGTCTGTGACTGTGCATGTATGGGCAAATTTGTATTTAAAATAGAATAAAGGTATTTTCGATTTAATTACTCTTTTGGGTACATGAGCATTTGATAATAGACTCATTGATCATAAGAAATTAAACAACTGGTCAGGCTGTCTGGGAATACGTCACAGGCACCATAGTACCGTAGGATTCTGTGCCAAGTGTCAGTCATTTTCAATCCACACTAATTGGTCCCGTATGCCACAGGATGTGAAAAGTGGACATGTCCGGGCAAAATAGGACGTTTGGTCACCCTAGGCTAATGGTTAAAATTGCTCATCTCACCATCTCACGAAGAAAATCATTGCTGTGTTACAGAGGGCTTGAAGGATTACTTCTGCAAATTTGGAGAGGTGAAGGAGTGTACAGTAATGCGTGATCCCATCACGAAGAGGTCGAGGTAAGAAGGAGGCGTATGCACCTCATCGTTCAATCACTGGATTGGACCCATGCATGTGTTGTTCTTGCACTTTAGGGGATGCAAGTCTAAGTTATGTTCTTTATTATCCCCTCCCAGGGGGTTTGGGTTCGTTACATACGCAGACCAGGCCGGTGTGGAAAAGGTGCTGGCCCAAAACAGACATGAGCTGGACTCCAAAACAGTGAGTCCCAACTCTTTTACTTGCGGTGGCACATTTGTAACTATTCCAAATGCGTGTTGCGTATTTTCTCCCTCCGTGCATTTAGCCACCCACCGTATGGCTTGTAAAGTTGAGGAGTACGTTTTGGAGCAACACCCCCACCACCTCTTTCCCACCTCCCCCTCCTCATCTCCTCTCTGTGCTCATTTCCCCCCTCGAAATCCTGGTTCAGGGCGCCAACATGAAAGCGTTCTTTCTTGGTCTTCATTGCCATGGTTACCTGGGGGACCTGAATGGGGTCGAAACCCCCTGCAAACGCCTCACGGTGTTTATGCAGTTTTTCTTTGCTAGAAAATGTTTTCTTGTGGTCCTGTAAGAGGAAAAAACTTAAGAAAGCAGTTGTAGAATGACTGTCTGGCGTGATGCTCATGAATGCCTGCTAGTTCAGTTTTAATTAATGACACTGTTCATGTAATTTCCCCTCCTACACATGTAACATGTGGGCACTCAACAGTGTTCAGAAATGTGTCTCACACAACCTACATATGTAATGCTGTGTGACACTCCCATTCAAATCACTCTGTAGGTGTGAATGTTGCTTATTTGGTCATGTAGATTTGGTGTTGTCAGTCTGTGGTCTGTCCTAACCACATGTACACACATAACAATAGGCTGATTTGAGAGTGAAAATGAGTGGCACAGCATGGGCCTGAAGGTGGATAAAGGTAGTGTTGGTTAGTTGTTGGAACAAGCCTGTTGCTGGGGGTGACGCCATCCACTAGAGACAGAGCTGTAAAGTACACAGCCTGTTGGGATTTTTGTCACCATAACAACTTTACAGCTATTATGCATTAATTTTAGAACAACTCTATTTAGATGTGTGTCTGTGTGTAAGTTGTATGGCTATGGATGGACAAACAATAATTATGTATCTTGCAAGTGTGTGCCTTGAAAGATATCAAAAGAGTAGAAGGTATTTAAATTACATTGCAAACGTGCATATCTCTGTGGGAGTACTCTGCTGGGAGTTCTAACAAAGCGGCATTGTTCTCGTAATATTTTATATTTTTAGTGTGGAAATAATTTTCTAAGCAATTGTAATGTGTAATTTCAAATTTCCAACTATTGTTTTAGAGCTTGTCTGTGTGTACTGTATCCGTGTGATGTGAACGATTGTTTGGCGGATGAAGCTTTTTAATATGCAGTTTTGCGGATACTTGACAGTAAGGCGTTGTCCTGTTTTAAAATCCATTTTTAACAGCACTGATCCTTGTTAGGGTCGCGGAGTGCTTGAGCCCATTCCAGCTGACTTTGGAAGAATGGTGGACTACAGCATAAACTGGTCGGCAGTTAGTTGTAGGGAACACAAAGAGACAGACAACCATTCGCAGTCACAATCACATCGCCACTGAGTGGGAATCGATCCTGTGCTGCCTGAGACTTAGAAATACATTAAAAAAAAAAAAAAAAATGTTAATGAGTATGTAGCCTTAAACAGCTTCTGTGTAGTTATCACAACACTCATGAGGTAAAGATGATAACTGTCAGTTTTGCCTACATTCTAATGTTAAATTCACCTTTTTATTATCAATGTTTCACGATAATCTAAAATCAAATGGTATTTAAATGTAGTCAGTTCCAACATAAGTGTTACAGCTTCATTGTTACAATAACAATTTAAGAACAAGACGTAAAGTCTTAATACACACATGAGTAGATAATCTATATGTATCTATATTTACATTTTAAATCCTCAGTTTTCATATTTCAAGGCCAGCCTTCCACGGTTTGATGTGAAGTCATGAGAGACAAACATTCCTTCCTGGAACGGGTAAAAATGATCTGAAGCTAGGCCGCCTTTAGCCGAGGCCAAACATTTAGTGCGCGAGAAAATATGCTTTTAAGGTACAAAACATGACAAAAGTAGGAGATATCAACACAGTACTGCTTCCTTTGCAAGCCAGCTACATTGACAGGCGCAAGGTCCTTAACACTGCAGGGACAACCGTTTGTGTGTAATATTAAACATTTAGTTTTACAGTTAACATCAACCTATGTTTAAGAAGACGGACAAAATGTCTAATTTTGATTTAGCACTGAAACTGTACTGCAAAATGACAACATAATAAATAGGAGATCATGTATGTTTTTTTTGAGTAAGCTTGTTGCTGGTTAGATTTCCTGCCAGGGCTGAAATTGGCCTCAGGGCAGCGCTGTGCTGTTTTCTGGACGCAGGAGAAGGGCACAACTGGTATTTGTTTTCTCAGGAGAAATACTTCACTGGAAGCAGTTAGGTAAAAGGAGAATGGGTGTGATCAGAATTTCTTCCCCCACTTTGTCTTCATGTGGATTTTATCAAAATTATTTCAGCTTTCATTGTGTTATTACTTATAGTAGTCTTATAAAGAATCTTATTATATTTGTTTGTTAAAAGAGGGTAATTCGTGTTATTTTACTGGAAACCTGATTTAGTTTACCTTACATAGTAAAGTCATGAAAATAGCAAAATATATATATTTAAAAGCAAAATGTATAAGGCAGTGAGCATCAATATAAAAGAGGCTTAAACTAAATCTTTTAAAAAATAACACTCTTAGGCTGCGTTCACACCACAGGGTGTGATGCCCTATTAAGATTTTTTGTTAATTCCGGCATTTTTGTGTAGCTGTTCATAATGTGCAAACTTATGTAACTCAAAGTGTCAAGGTAACGGGTCCAAGAAGTCACACGCATGCACAGTGCGACACGTGTGACACTTGGTCACATGTCGCAGTGTTTACGGAACTAAATATGATCCCTTTTGGAGGTCTTAACCATCAAGCTTTGTGGCAGTTTTTGAAGAACGAACATTTTTTTTAACCTGATAGCTTCATGTGCTATATTAAAAAGAAAAATGTATTTTTTTTCTGCCGTTACGCGCCATTGCTCGGTCGTGTTTGTTATGTTGAATAGTTTTGATGTATTTCACTTTGTGATGTCGTATAGATTGCATGGGAGTGGCATTCATAGTGCAGAGTAGTACTGCAACGATTAATCGATTAACTGGAGTAATTTGATCAGGAAAAAAAAAATCAAATTTTGCTTCATCGAGTATTTGTTTAATGAAAGTGGGCTTGTAATGGTTTGTTTTGAAAGTGTTTGCATTTAGTTTTAATGATATGGGTGGATACACCCCCCTCTAGTGGCAACAGTGAATATGACATGACTCATTTCACATGGCTGAATCCAGCTGCACCCTGTTAAGACCAACATAATCCAAGTTTTTGTTTGAGCTAAGCTAGTTTTTTTTATGCATTCAATAATTTAGTTAAGGTATTTTTAGCCGTTTTTTGGGGGGGAATATGTGTTTGAACCATTTTCTAAGGGCATTGTAAAAAAAAAAAAATCGTTAGCATGTTATAGCATTCAAGCTAGCCGATTTTTGCTATATAAGTTGTACAATTGTTCTTTTGTTGTATGTAAGTCCTCATTTATTTATTTTTTTATACTGTTTGAATCTCAGCTCAGGTATTTTAATTTATATTCATTAACCGATTACTCGATTATTCGAACTAACTAGTTCATCGATTAATCGACTACTAAAATAATCGATAGATGCAGCTCTAGTGCAGAGGCATCGGATACGTATCCGAATAATATTCAAATATGAAAAAGCCCAAGTTTAGATTTGAAACCATTGCAATTGGACTGCATGAAAATGTCTGTTACGGGTCACATTTGAGCAAAAAAATTAGAACTGACCTGCGGTGTTAACATTTCTTAATTATGTTTGCAAAAAAAAAAAAAAAAAAAGCATACAAATGAATTTGCTTAAGTCTGATGCAAAAACTACATACTTTACAAATGACTAAAATGGAGTATCCTTAGCAATATGACATTTTGGACATTTTCGACTCAACAGAAAGTTACTTATACAGCATACTAAAAGTGACCACAGACAGCTACAACGAAATTCTGTATATAAATCTTTCTTGAATGTAAGACAGTAAAACACACTTATTTAGAACCAAAACAAATTTACACAGTGTAATTAAATGAATTAAATGAAATGAATTAATGACTAAGTGAATGAATCTATACAGTATAGATCAATAATTTAAAATAAGTAAGAAATGCCAAGGCATAAGCCAAAGCTGTTTTTAAAGTCTAGTAATAAAAATTGCAAGGCAGGTTTCAAAAATGGAGAAAGACTGCTTGTCTGACATTAAACCAACTGCGATGCAGTGTTGTTGAAAATATTTTTCCTTTTGTCCGTATGGCACAAATGCTTTCATCTGCAGCCACACACTGAAACTGCATATGCTTGAACCAGCTGCTGTGCACCGATGGCACTTCACTTGTCTACTAGTCCAACACCTGGTTAGTGGAGCCTGGCTGTTGGCCTGAGTTGGAGATTAGCGGTTAATGCTGACGTGGTCAAGACTTGAACAAGGGGGATATAGAGGGTGGCAGAGAAGTGGAGGGTGGGAGGATTGCTGTAATTAGTATAGATCTGAAAAGCAACTAATCGGATTGAAGGAAACAAACTGGATTGGGCTTCCGAGGTCCATGCCGGCCTCGGATCTGCAGATAAAGTCTGGACCTGCTCTGGAGGCGGATCCAGGCTCTACATGTGCACGCCATCTTTAGCACGCATGCCCGATTACCTAGCCCTGCAAAGCAAAGCTTTCATTGGTTTACAGGGACATAGGGGTTTGACTTGCTCGATTTAGAGCAGAGGTGCTCATTAGTAAGCTTCGTTACCTAAATACTTGCTCCATTGTCGAGGTGTGCGAGCTGAACCTGCTGTATCCAAACAGTCTCTCTCTCTACTTTTGTCTCATTGTGCACATAGCTTTTTGTTGATTCTGATTTGACAATACCGCTGTCAGTTGTAGCTTCTGTTAGTTTACGATTTTGTTGCAAGAAGGTCTTCACAGGTTGCTTACAATGTACTTTTGGAGGTGCATTAATGAGCAAGTCAAAGCATGGGTATTTTTGTTAGCGCTTATGTTGGTACTACATTATCAGGGTGCTTGTGTACAGTATGTGGGGCTGTGTGTGAAACACGGGAGCCCCAGTTCCTCTACGGGCCCATCTGTTTTGTACTCTTTGTCTTGTTAATTAATGAAATCAGAGGGGCTGCCTGCTGGGACGGCCCTGCTGCACCGCTACACTGGACAGGCCCACTTTCTCATGAGCTGACTGTTTTTCAAATGCATGCTTTCTCTTTCTTCTGTACGTTTTCTTCTTAATCTCACCCCCTCTGGATTTTACCTATCAAAGTATCAGATAGAAGTTTTTTTTGTGGTGCACCAGATTTTGTGTCGTTTTGACGCTCTTTGTTTTAAATTTTTTTTCAGTCTATTACGCTGGTGAAAACGCTGTGAGGTGAGGTGACTATTGGTTGTAGATTAGTCCTACAAGCTAAGCCACTAAAAAATAATTTTGCCATCAATTTGTTGCCTAGCTGGAGCACAGGTTGGGTGTTATGAAGCAGGATGTTATGAAGCAGGATGTTAGTCAGAGTCATTACAAGAACACTCAGTTATGACTCTTGTTTAAGGGTGTAACGGTACATGTATTTGTATTGAACCGTTTCGGTACGTGGTGCTCGGTTCGGAACGGAGGCGTACCGAATGAGTTTCTGACGTAATGTAATCCTTACTTTTCGAGGCTGTGAGTCGATCGGGTTACAGTTTCTTTGTGTAGATTATATTTACTCCGTTTTCTCTACTATAATGAGGACCAACACGGTAGGACAGTATAACCCAGAAACGTCAACGGCGCGACAACGTGGCCGCCGCAAGAACGCAGTGAAACGCGGGCGTTAAAGTCAGTCAGCCAATGCACACCAGTCGCACTGCGGCCGCGTGTTAGACGCGTCCCAGAAGCGGCTCAACGCGACACACGAGAAAAGAACGGCAGAGTTAATTATTTGACGCGAGACGCGACCCTCCTGCGTCAATACTACTACCAGTAGCTTGGATCGGGCAGACCCGAAGTCACTCGTGTAAGAATACGGTGGATCCGGTCGATAATATGCAATCGTAACCCAGTTTTTGAGCCCATCAGATCTCTTGAGTGGTAGATCGAGGCACAGTTGACTTGTCTTTGTTGATTTACTGCTGTCTTCTCTGCTATAATAATAACCAACACGGCCCCGTGTTCAATACAAAACCCTCCTACCACAACAAAACAAGTAGGAACTAATATTCACATAGGAACTAAAGTTATTCAACATAAAATATACAATATAAATGAATACTACATCACATTTGTAAAATAAAATTTATGGATTTCTGTGTGGCGCTTTAACTTGAGAAAATCCGTTCATAAGAAAAAAAAAAATAATTCATTGAGGCATTTCATTTGTACATGTTAAAATCTTTGTCATTGGGATTGCTTTTCTCTTTAGCACAGGACTTCTTTTTTCTTCTTTCTTTTAGAAAGAAAGCTGACCAATATGCGGGGTCTGAAAGGCAAATTGTTGTTAGATTATCTTTAAATACCCGCTACTTTTTGAGCAGAATTCTAGCTTTGTATAGGCTAATGTTCCTATTGTTGAAAGGTGTGTAATAAACAACTAGTACATTTATATTTTGCATTTTGTTTTCTTACTGTACCGAAAATGAACCGAACCGTGACCTCAAAACCGAGGTACGTACCGAACCGAGATTTTTGTGTACCGTTACACCCCGCTCTTGTTAAGGAAGAATTGCTTTCTTCTCTAATGGTACACAATTACACATTTTCACTAGTTGACGGTTACATGGTCGAGACACTTCTCAAATGTCAAGCCTCCATTCAAGACGTGAAGAGCTATTTCTGAGTGTTGCAAACAGTGACCTGGCTAAGCCATTTTACTTGTGCTTTTGTGGCCTGTCTGTCTTCCTCAAGGCTAATCCAGCAATCTTAATAGATGCTTTAGTCTTCATTTGTCATAGCCTTCCTCTGAGTACAGCCAGTTGTAGAAATTACATGTAAGATACATTCTGTTTTCTCGCTGAAGTGGAATGATTTTTTAACAGCATGGCATGATTGTAGCCATAGTAGCACTACAATAAGATGCATTAGGCCTAACCTAGTCATAGTTGGTAACCATCTGTATTGTAGGCTGTTTTTATGATCTCCTGTCGGTCGAAGATACATTCACTAGCTATTTTCTTCTCAATGCAACATTCGCATGGAAATGAGTACATTCAAAAAAGATTTTTCTCATTGTATGCAATATAACAACTAGGGCTGCAGCTATCGATTATTTTAGTAGTCGATTAATCGATGAACTAGTTAGTTCAAGTAATCGAGTAATCGGATAAGGAACATAAAAAATTAAAATACCTGAGCTGAACCTCAAACGGTATTAAAAAAATGAGGATTTATGTACAACAAAAGAACAATTGGCTAACTTACATAGCAAAAGTCTGCTAGCTTAAATGCTATAAAATGCTAAAAAAAAAAAAATAAATTAAAAAAATTACATCCCACAAAAAAACGCTAAATATACTTTACGAATGCATTAAAAAAAAAACATTAGCTCAAACAAAAATTTTAACTTATGTTGGTCTTAACAGGGAGCAGCTGGATTCAGCCATGTGAAATGAGGCAGACTAGAGGGCTGTGTATCCACCCAAATCAATAAAACTAAATGCAAACTCTTTCAAAACAAACCATTACAACGCCACTTTAATTAAACGAATACTCGAAGCAGCAAAATTCTAATCGAATACTCAAGTTAATCGATTAATCGTTGCTGCACTAATAACAACAAATGAAAATTTATCATTAATTTCAATTAAGATAAATGTAGCCAGATATCCTATTACAGGAAAACCTTTTTTTTTTTTTTTTTTTAAACTTCCTGCACAGCATCATTACAATGAATTGATACAAAGACATTTTATATATTCTGCAGCGATTTAAATATTAATATTATATGTCAACCTGCAATAAGTTAGTTCCAATTTACTGAATTTTGTACTCGGGTCTGTGCCAGTAAAAAATATTGTCACGTGAGCTGTCTTCATTCCAGTTAGTTCTGTCTGTCTTATGCTCATGTAAACAGTTTACTTATTTTACTTTTGTGTTAAGCGCTGCATGTGACCTTTGTTCCAAGTGGTTACATATTGAATTTGGAACATTTTGGTCAATCCATTCATATCGAGGAGAATGAGTTAGCAACAATGTCTTTTGCAATGTGAGGATTTTGGCTTGCACCTGCACCTTATAAGCTGGCAATTCTTTCTGAAATATTCAAATCCCGGAAAGAAGGTTGTGTTTAAAGTTGTCCCGATCACATATTCATTTCTAACACTGATCCGATACCTCGGCTATGTATTAAGGAGGGGGAAAAGCACATCCAAATATAAAATATTTTAATTTTACAGAAACTATCATTCTTGCATGACGCTATCTTACAGTCAGCCTGCTATGACTTATTGGAACGTTGTGTAGTGCAAAACGCATCTTTTTTTGTTTCTTTTGGGAATATCCTCGTACATCTTGACTAGTTTTTTTCTTTGCAGAACTTTAAAATTAAAAGTAAAATTTAGGGCTACAGCTATCGAATATTTAAGTAATCGAGTATTCTACTAATAATTCTATCGAGTAATTGGATAAAACATTTTTTTAGGTAAAGACCAATTATAAATGAGAAAAGAAGACATTTCACCTAATATTGAACCATTTCTAGAATCTAGACAATGTCTTTATTTTAGATGTACATTGACATGACATCCAACAAATGCATCATAGATACCACTAGAGAAAAAAAAAGACAAATATAAAATGATATAAGTTTCAACTTTGTGGATTTTTGTAAGTACGTACTAAAAACATTTGGCCTTAATAAAAACAGAACTATAAAAATATGTTGGTTCTTCTCCTTTTATAATTCCATGAGTGCGTGGCCAAAACATTTGAACCTAGAACAACTTAATATCTTATAATTTGTTTTTCCTATTTCTTACCTAAAAATGTCATTGCGCTTGACAACACACATCACTTAAAAGGTGTTTTCCCCACGTGTTTCAATTGAATTTTCATTTTAGTCTAAATTGTAAATCCTAATAAGATATTGAGTTTTTGCAGTGTTCAAAATAAATTTATGATACCTGTTGTATACCTGCACATTAGGCACCAGTGCTATTTGTTTTTTCTATCCATCATTACTGAGCTGAAATTGACATCTCAGTTATCTTTGTTTTTATTTTACACCCTCTTCACTCTACAGCGCTGTTTTTTTTTTCACAAAAATAAAGCCTTATGAAAGGCACATTAGCCATGCGTTGACAGTAGTCATAATTAATAGAAACTTAGTCCAGCCCTACGCAGGGCTAATGCTATATTAACAAGGTACAGTTTCGTTAATCTTATGTATTAGCGCTACATTAACTTTAATTTGACAATTTTTACTTTGTTTGGGGTATCGGTCCTCTGCTCTCGCGGTAAACAGGATGTCTCCGGTGGAGATGCTGAGCATTGAAGACGTGCTGTAATGATATGCAAGCGCAGTCTAACAGTGAACAAACAGTATTCGCCTTAGTGTCCAACTTGAAATGTTCCCACACTTTTGACATTTTCTGCCTTTTCTTGGTGCATTTCTGTTGGGTTTCGTCGGCTTCTTCGTCATTATCTTTATATCCATGCATGGTTGAAATCAAATATATCCGCCACCGCTGTTTTTTTCCGGTACGTACGTCACGTCAGCGCATTGTGCCGTAAGCCTGTAACGATATGCAATAAGTCCATTTATCACACGGTAAATAAAAATGAGGGCGGTAACTTTCACGGCTGCAATTTATCGCCGCGTGCGTGCGTACATTTGTGCGTGCGTGTTTGTGTGTGCTGAGTGCACTCTGCACAAGAGCATGTTGATGGTATATGAGACTCCAGTTCCTTTCACAGATGTTTATTTGTCATCAACACGCCATAGAATTAAAGTTCAGACAAACAAAATAAGGAAACACATCCGTATTAAACATTGTAAAACGTTAGCATTGCTACATTGAGGGTCATGGAAAAAAGACAATGTACTAACCACTTTAGCCTGCTATAAAGCATTGACAGTCTTGACACTTCCAACATGAAAAATCGCTGGTTAACTGCATTTGCATAAAAAAAAAAAAGTAAATGAAAAAAATCTATTACTGACACAACTTGCATGACAAAAAGAGAAGTGCACATTTTTTTGCGGAGTGTAAAGTTTACGGTTAGAGGTTTTGCGAACATACTTCCGGTGAACATTTCAAAATAAAAGCATGTCATTTTCAACATATAAATAACGATTTCTGGAGTTATAGTTAGTTATACGTATCTTTCATAATTCAGATTCTACACTAAGAATAGTTTTAAAATGACACCCTTTATGAAAAATCTGATTGGCAATGAATAATTTGACTTCAATTTGCTAACATGTGCACTTTGCAGGACAAGATGTCTCATTTTGGATCAAATACCATGTAAACATTTTTGGTGGCCTAATTGGCAGAGAACAAAAATGGCATTGGGTTGCTCATCTATTTCATATTCTGCACTTAGCTAGCTTTCAAATGAGTCATTGTGCTTTGTGTGTGTGTTTAAAATAAATAAATAAATATAGTTTGTGTTTTATTTAAGAATAACAATTTATTGCATTTGAATGGATGATTTATCAGGATGTCACTGTCATGAATAAATATAGTTTGTGTTTTATTTAAGAATAACAATTTATTGCATTTGAATGGATGATTTATCAGGATGTCACTGTCACTGATTGTCACTACATTATCGGTGGAATTGGTTTAAAAAAAAAAAAATGGCAATAATATCGCATATCAGCAATAATTTATGAGACAATATATAGCGTACTAAAATTTGTTATCGCGACAGGCAGATTGTGCCGCATTAAAAGTAGTCCGGGCAAAACGTGATGCATAGAGCTGGCAAAATTTAACGATTCCTCGAAGTGAATAAAATTCCTCGATTAATTTTCGAACTCGAGTTACTCGATTTATTCTAGTAATCGTTTCAGCGCTAAAATAAATACATCTTAAAAACCCAGTTTTTTCTTTCAACCCGGTTCTGATGGGATTGGGCCTGATTTCCGGTCACATGATCAGGGACATCCCTAGTCCTGTGGTCATTTCTTGTCCCACTGCTCTTGCCATTAGTGCATGTCCTTGTTACCTTGGGTTACGCCGTATCTAGACTCGGATCAGCTGGAGGTGACAACGCTTCTTGTCTTTGTCCTACTTGAAGCTGCAAAGTCGCCCAGCAATCCCTCCCAAGGGCACTGCTGCTGCATGGCAGTTACCCAGCAGCCCTCTGCTCTCCGAGCGGCCGCAAAGACACTTAAAGGTCCTCCAAGGATATTTTAGTCTGAAGAGTTGTCATCAGAAGCCGGAAATTATCGCAGGAGAGAGATGAATAGATTGAATGAATATTGAAGAAAAGCTTGCTTGCTCTGGTATCGTGCGCATTGCTCACTTTTCGAGTGTATGTTGTCTGGCTGTTTGATAGGCTCCCTTTGGTTGGCAATATAAATTCGACGCTTGTGTGAGACACAAGGGGTTTCTCTTCACACATCCAATTATTAGAACAAAGATGGAAGCCTAAGACCTTAATACACTACAAGGTTCTGTGACCTAAAATCATCTCATGTTGGCTTGAGTAAGAATAACACAGGATTCCACAGAAATTTAAAATGCCAGACCGGGCTTTGCATATTTAGCATTATTATAGACCAACTCATTCAAAACTCATTTGCTTCTAATTTTATCTCTAACCTTGACCACTGCTCAGACATTCCATGGGGGCAAAATATGGATACATCAAATCTTGTTAATCCTAAATAGAGGTTGTCTGGATTTGTTAGTGTGAGCAATCCTTTTGAAAATTTGAATGTTACTTACATGTTCATTTACACTTGTAAAAATAATACAGACAGTTAAGCCAATGTATTCATGCCCTAATGTGTATCTTGTTCACCACACCCATGCGTTTCGATGTTTAGGGGGCTTGCATCAACAAGGGTCTACTATACATACTCGAGCATTAGCATATATTCTATTTTTGGATGTGTTGCCCTTCATTTGCGCTCAGTGACTTAACTAAAGCATGTTTCTTCGAGAAGTGATCACTTCTGTAGGATAAAATATTTTTCATATTCAGGGCAAATAGAAACTAAGTTATGCGAAAATTTAGATGTTATTTTATATTTTATACCTCCTGAAACGACACGGTTTTGTTATATATTTGTGCAAAATAGATTAGAACCAAAGAAACATTTTAGTTAAAACTGGTTTCTGACTTGCGTAAATGGTTATCCTGTTGTTGTAAGTGGCAAGACGTGGTGGAAAAATAATGTCAAAAGTTGTGCTAAGCTTTATCAACGTAAAAAATTGTTTCTAAAACTTTATGAACTACTGTATAATTTAGCGCATGCAGTAGTTAGGTCCTTAAAAGTATCTGTTGTTTTTACATTTATATGAGAGATGAGGTGGGATTTAATGCATTTTTGTTCCAAGTTATTTATACATATGTTTTCTCTTTGCAGGCATATTCAGTGTCCTGAATGTATAGGTTATTGTAATGTTGTAGATTACAATAAGGTTACCTTGATCCTTTCAGAATAGTGCTAAAGATGCAATATCCTCATAATTGATGAGGAAATGAACCAAAATGTTTAAAAAAAAAAAAAAAAAAAAAAAAATCATTCAGCTACTGTTCTGCTTATATTCGCGAGGGTTGCAGGGATGTTGGTGGAGCACTCTGCGACCCCTGTGTATTTATTTATATGTATCAGGGCTGCATCTATCGATTATTCCAGCAGTCAATTAATCTATGAACTCATTAGTTCGAATAATCGAGTAATCGGATTTGGAACATAAAAAATTAAAATACCTGAGTTAATCCTCAAACGGTATAAAACAATTAATAAATAAATGAAGTCTTAAGTATGAAAAAAATTTGGCTAACTTGTAGAGCTGGGAATCTTTGGGCACCTAACGATTCGATTACGATTACGATTCAGAGGCTCCGATTCAATTATAAAACGATTATTGATGCACCCCCCTCCTTTTTTTTTTTTTTTTAAATTTAATTTTTTTTATTTTTTTTATTTTTTTTTTTTATAAAGTTTTCTACATTAGTTCCAAAATTGTTCAAAAATACTCTCAGGCTAAACCAAACTATTTCAGTATCAAGTTAACATATAGCAGTAAACAAATATACAAAAATAACATTAAATAAAAAAAACTCCAGTCCCCATTCTGTATCAGCAGCTTTAAACTACATTCAATTAATTTAATGTTGTGAATCAACCGTTAAAGTTGTTAAAATTGCTCCCGTTATTCCATAATTTCCCTTTTGTCTACTTTTGACATGTGAAAGTTTTAAAACTATTTTAAAGATAGATTCAAGTCAATATTTTACCGATTTAGGAGTATTTTAGATAAAAAGTTAATTCGGTTTGCTTGGAAGGTTCGCTACAACAGCATAGCAGGGAAGTTTACTGCTTTAAGATGGCGGCCGTTTACTGACGCCCGCATCTAGCCTTTTGCAGATGTGCTGCTACCGCTACCGAGTCTATAATCCATCTAGTCCTATATAAATGATATCTACCGTAACATTATGTAGCTTAGCTGTACTTGTAGCAGCTTTTCGGCAGCAGTCAGGTATGTTGTTGTGTTTTTTTATCTCGTGGCATGAGTTGAGCTAGAGCCGTGAGTTGAGCGTTGGCATTACCCGAGGGGCCGGTTATTGAGAAGCATAATGTTTAGCTACTCCCGCTCCGTTCCGTCCCGAAGACCGCGCGGCGCGCTGAGTGTGTTGTACTTCCGTTTTACTTGGCATATTTCAATAATCGGAATTTGGATGTTTGTGAATCGTTCTCGAATCTTCCACGGCCGAATCGCGAATAATCTAAGAATCGGAAATTTTGCACACCTCTACTAACTTGCATACTAAATGTCCGCTAGCTTAAATGCTATTAAATTAGAGCTGTCCAGACTAGTCGACATAGTCGACGTCATCGATGACGTAAATCCGTCGACGAGCACAACATCCCGTCGACGGTTAATGAAGGGTTAAAAAAAATATATGCACGGAAAGTTCAGAATGTCGGATGCTCTGTATGCAAGCGGGGAAAGCGGCACAAAGCCAAAAAACCGCACCAGAGTGTCCAAAACATTGACTTATTTCAAAGAAACAAAGGAGCGTACACTCTTCCGTCCTGTCTCTTCAATGCCAAGCTTGGCTAAACGTCGGCCGTGAATAAACACCTCAAGCGCCGTAACCCAGTTTGTAATTTTGTTTTTTTGTTTTTTCATTTTTTGTACACCAGAGGGTGCTGTCGCCTTACTAAATAATAATGTTTCATTGACAATGGGCCTGTAAGCGCTATTAGTATTGTTCTTAATGCTAACTGAAAGGTTTATTTCATGTTATGGTTTATTTTATAGAATAGAAAATTATATAAGGTTAAAAGGTCATAAATATATACAGTATATACAGTGATTGCACTTAAGGGAGAGATTGTCAATGATAAGGTAATAAATTAAGGTAAAGGCAATTCATATAGGCAATTCATTGATATATAAATAAGGTTTAAAAGGAAAAAGGTGAAAAGTTTTCGTTAATTTCTAATTGTGTTGTTTTATTTGTGTGCACCGTAGCTTTTACAGTGTAATCACATCAAGGATGGAATAAAAGTTGTAAACCATCAGTTTAAGAGACCATCTTTTCAATCAAGATGCTACACTAGTTAATTCTATCAGCATTTCAACTCATTG
This sequence comes from Corythoichthys intestinalis, assembly GCF_030265065.1. Taxonomy (NCBI): domain Eukaryota; kingdom Metazoa; phylum Chordata; class Actinopteri; order Syngnathiformes; family Syngnathidae; genus Corythoichthys; species Corythoichthys intestinalis. Next base: position 39,125,186 of record NC_080403.1, on the reverse strand, counting down.
TTTATTTGTGATTTATTATTATTTACGTGTTTATTTGTACTTTAATAAATAATTTAAGTGTTCCAATATGTTTTTTGTGAATTGATAAGAGTCAACAAAAATTTCATTGCTAAATTAGAAAACAAAACAAACAAAAAAAAAATTTTTTTTTTTTTAAATGATTAGATTAGTCGACTAATCGTAAAAATAGTCGGCTGACTAATCGGGAGAAAATTAGTCGTTTGGGACAGCCCTATATTAAATGCAATTTTTTTCCTTTTTTTTTTTTTTTTTTTTTACAACGCTATTAACAAATCAAACTGATATTCCCACAAGAAACAGCTAAATATACCCATGAACTAAATTACGAATGCATTAAAATCCATCCAAATCAATAAAACTAAATGCAAACACTTTCAAAACAAACCATTACAACGCCACTTTAATTAAACGAATTCTCGAAGCAGCAAAATTTAATTCGAAGCTTTTTTCTAATCGAATTACTCGAGTTAATCGATTAAATGCTGCAGCACTAATACATATATAGCATTTATATTTCTTCTTTTTGAACTAATGACACTACACACACTTTCGATCACCTAAATGATTAAATTATACCTTTAAAAATATGCATTGTAAATGTTTCAATGGACCGTTGTTGAAATGAAATTAAAGCATGATTTATTATTTTCAAAATCTTGCTTTTTGCTGTTTTCATACTGATTTCTGTTTTTTAGTTTTATTTTTTAAGTTATTATCATAAAACGGTACACATAAGACTGTGAATAAATCAATATTTTTAAAATTAGGTCACCTATGGAAAGTAGCGTCCCACATTATTTTATTATTATTTTTACAAATGACTACATGGTTGCTCCACTGACCGTGTAAAATGTCAGTTTCAAAATATTGTCTTTTCTGTAAAACACATCAAATACACTAGTTAGTACGCTGCTTGAGTAAAACAATCGCCATCAGAGTTTACTAATAAATTAAAACTGCAATCAGCACTCTGTTTTTGTTGTAATGTATATATGACTAAAAACAAGCCATCTTCCTTCATGTCTCCCTCACAGATCGACCCAAAAGTTGCTTTTCCCCGCCGGGCTCAGCCTAAGGTGAGTCTACATGGAAGGAGAAGTGATGTCATTGGTCAGCTCTGGTTGGTCAGGATTAGCGTTGGTCACATGACTGAAATGGGTGGCAATCCACTTGACTAGCTTGACATTGTGACCCTTTCACCCTGACCCTGCCTCCCCCACCCTGACCATCAGCTTCACCCCCACACACACTGACTGGTTTGTACCCATAAACGAATGGACAAACACAGCATGTGTTTACCTGTGGGCACACACACCTAACATTTTTCTCATTTAGTCTGAATGTGAAGTAAATGCTCAAGATATAAAACAGTAAATAAAGTTTCATGAACAGTGACAAAAAATCTTTTGCTCCTTTTCTGTGCTTCTAGTTGGTCACACGGACAAAGAAGATCTTTGTCGGAGGACTGTCAGTCAACACCACTATTGAAGACGTGAAGCAATACTTTGACCAATTTGGAAAGGTAAAAATTCTTTCAAATTCCATTATTAGTCTGTATATCTATGATAGATACTGTACCATCCCTCCTTTGGTATTGTTATGTGTCTGATCTTTTCTCAGTCCTCAAAAATGGACATTCATATTGAATCTTGCCTTGAATCTTTCCCTCACTCTTCCATTTTTAGCCAACTAGCAAATAAACAGTGAGAAGAATAGGAATGTTCAATGTGTAGAAGAAAGCCAAAGAAATGTGACTATTAGTGGATTACATAAAATTAATTATTTGTCTGATCTTGTGCAAGTTTTGCTTGTTTAAATGGAAATTTGGTGCAAGTCAAACACATGCTGTGGAGACAGATGCGTGGCTTGGGAGAGGGAAGACGAGGGAAACAAGCAGTGAGAGGAGGGGAAAGGGTGAGGGAGATGGCGGGGGACTGAAAGGGAAGAAGCAACCCCCCATAGAGCGAGAGGGAGGGGAAGTCGGAAGGGTTGAAGGGCAGAGAAAAGGAGGAATGTTGGGATGGTGAAAAAGAAATGTGAATTTGAATGGGGGGAAAAACACCAATCTGATGGGCCCTAAACTTGAACATAAAAACATTTTTTAGCTGCTGTTACTAGTTTGGAGAGGGGTGTGGTGTATAGACCCTTGAAGAGCCTTACGATTTTCTCTATTAACTAACAGCTGCTCCTGTCCCCCGCCCGAACACACACGCACAACACCAAACATGCATCGTATCTTACCCCAAAATTCACCACCACAGATGCCTTCTCATTCACCCTCCCTACACCCGTCCGCACACACACACACACACACACACACACATAGGCACTCATCAGGTCCCATAGCTTGTTGCTGTGGTGACCTGCTTTTGCCTATTGTCCCGCAGTAATCCAGTGTTGTTGTTTTTTTTGGTTGAGAAGTGTGTATTTGCATGAATGGAAAAAGAGGCGTGTGTGACAGTGGCACAGTTTTTGCTTGGAGGAGAGGTGAGCTTGCATACATTTGTGTAGACAAAGAGGGCAGAACTGGCAGTCAGTGGTTCAACAAATAGTATAGAGTTCTGTTGTCAAAAGTCTGCTAAAGCATCTAAATTTGGACATTGCTTTGCGCTAACGGCCTAATATGTTAGTCGCACTTGGCCTATGAGTCAGGGCACTAAGCATATTTAAGGCACTGATTTGATTCAAATGAAGTCATCAACAGCCTATTTACCAGCAAGGAGTTCTTTTCAGCTCCGTAGGCTACACATTTGTAAAAGAGGTTAAAATATCCAACCTGCAAACTAAGTAAATCCGTCAATTATACAGTCGTTGGTGTGCCGATAAAATATTATTTTTATGACTAATTTCATTTTCATGTTACAGTTGAACTGAAAGAAAGCAAGAAGCATAATTCAAATTATTTACAAAGGATTACTGTGAAGAAAGGAATTTACAGCACTTTTGTGTCTTGAGAGATGTCATTTTTATGTTTTTATTAGGGCTGTCAAAATTATTGCGTTAACGGGGGGTAATTATTTTTTAAAAATTAATCACGTTAACATATTTGACGCAATTAACGCACATGTCCTGCTCAAACAGATTAAAATGACAATGTCCATTTGTTACTTGTGTTTTTTTGTGTTTTGTCGCCCTCTGCTGGCGCTTGGGTGCGACTGATTTTATGGGTTTCAGCACCATCCATGAGCATTGTGTAATTATTGACATCAACAATGGCGAGCTACTAGTTTATTTTTGTTTGAAAATTTCACAAATTAAAACGAAAACATTAAGAGGGGTGTTAATATAAAATTTCTATAGCTTGTACTAACATTTATCTTTTAAGAACTACAAGTATTTCTATCCATGGATCGCTTTAACAGAATGTTAATAATGTTAATGCGATCTTGTTGATTTATTGTTATAATAAACAAATACAGTACTTATGTACAGTGTGTTGAATGTATATATCCGTCTTGTCTTATCTTTCCATTCCAACAATAATTTACAGAAAAATATGGCATATTTTATAGATGGTTTGAATTGCGATTAATTACGATTAATTAATTTTTAAGCTGTGATTAACTCGATTAAAAATTTTAATCGTTTGACAGCCCTAGTTTTTATATTTTAATTAATCGCAGATGTAAACTCTCACATTAAGCTAATTACACAGTTATCCTGTAAAGTACTCACTTAACTTAAAAACCACCAAATATGCTCAAGGAATGTTTTCAAAATATTTATTTGTATAGACTCTTTTACTAAAATATGTTATTAGAAACACATAAAATATTGCCGTTGATATAAAAATCTATAATGTTTAGTACATGTTTCGACCTACGGAGGGCGCCATGTTTTAAGCGCGGAATGGATGCTCGGGGTGATGACGTAGATTGCCACTGTCACTCGACGAATACTACCTGGTCACTGCAATTCCTTCTACGCGGCGAGATGTCCAACACATGCGTTCATCGGTTAAAAGCGGCAAGTACTTACTAATTGTGTTTTTATTGAGTCTTTTATTACCTTTTCATTGCCTCAAAATACTTTTTGTTTGTGTTTCCCTCTCATACTTTTAAGCATTGTGTTTTTCTTGTGGTAGCTTAAAAGCAGATTGCTGATCTGTTGACCACATTTGTCACGTAGCATATTTAAACATCCTTATTTGATATTACTACATTTAAGTATTTTCTTAAGGCATCTTTAGTATGTTCTGTCTGTATGCATCTAAACAAAACAAGCTGACAGCGCATGGTAGTATTTTGGGTGTCAAATTCGCCTCTTGTAGACGTTTCGCCGGTGTAGCACATTTTGGCAGAACCCTGTTTTTTCCCTAGTCTTGTCTCATCCCGTCTTTCCTGGTTATTTTTCTTTTGCTGCTCGTTTTATGAAATATCGACAGTGCTGTCATGCTCATTAATGTTCCTCTCTGGTTCAAACTTTAAGGTTTGAACAGATTTCATGTCGCTAGAGTCATACTCTGGAAGCCTGGCAGCGTAACCTTGTGACTTCACCGCGCTGCGATGTCAACGGCGACCTACTAGTTAAACTAATTTTACAAAATGTATAAAAACGAAAACATCAAGAGGGGTTTCAATATTAAATTATTTTAACTTATAATAACATCTATCTTTTAAGAACTACAAGTCTTTCTATCCGTGGATACCTTTAATGTTCATGTTTTTTTCCAATTTGACATCACCAATTGCTGCTGTAGCATGGATATTACAGCAATTTTTGGTTGTGTTCATAGGTGCTGTAGACATGAGTTGTGTACATATAACTATACTGTAGTTCTTAACAGGAACCTTTAAAGAAACTTTGTTTTTCAGTAGGTTTTAGGTGTGTAACCAAAGAGGATCGTCAAAACATACGGTATTTTTAGGTGACCTGAAAGGACAAGCTGGCATTGAGCATGCTCTCAATGGACTTTCTCTACAAACTGATATTGCCCACTACTGGTACAGCATGCATATTACAATATTTTCAGTTGGTTTAGCAGGTTCAAAAAAATGTGCGTGTGTACACAATTGTTGGCTTGATAACAAACCATTATTAGGCTTATGGGTTTCAATCAAAGCTGGATTGCACGTGACTTATATTTTACTCATTTTAGACCTGCTTGTGTCGTGCGTCATGGTTTTTTGAGTGTTCCCGAAAATGTCTGCAGCTCTGAGACGAATCACTTTTCCTTGGGGGTTACATACGCTCATGTCACAGACAACACTGACTCCACAGAATAAGGGAATATTTGGACTGTTTGGACACATGAGACTGGAGCTGTATCATGCGTAGCGCCAATCCCACAGTGCATTCCTGCTGAGCAGGAGGTATTTCTTGTTTATTATCTGAGCCTGGTTACAAGGTGCAGGTTGGGATGGAGTAGGACTCAGTGTCCTGTTTATTTTCATACTGTGGCACCGCCTCAGAAAGAAAACACAGAATGCACTGCATTTTCTGCAAGGCTTTGATGCATACTAACGTTTGTTTCTTTAAGCATACTTCTTGAAAGCACTTTGCTTCATCAGAGTGGACGGAAATGGCTGTTCACCTAGTATGTCAGATGCTTTCACTAAACCAAGGTGTGAGTTAGTTTGTAGTTTCTATGCTGAACAAATGTTAGCCACTGTGCAAAATTTAATGATGCCATGTATGAGTGTTAATGGCCATGCCTGTGTGAGACGTATTCTAAGCCGGAATCCCAAGGCCTCAACTCAGAAGAAATTGAGACCACATCCCTTCGGCTTCCCAAATGTGATCTGAGTTTGGTTTAACTAAAATTCAAAAGTTAAGTAATTCTATCATTAGCATTTCATGCAGTCGGTTGTGGTCCAATGGAAATCCCCATTTCAGGCTTTTCATCATTCCTCTCTGAACACTAAAGCACCGCAGAGGGAAAATGACTGCAAAAATCCTTGAGTAGAAACATAGCCACTGCAAAAGAAATACTAAACCCTGGATACGCATTAGTTATGGATGGAGAACAGAGTGGCAGAGATTAAAAAAAAAAAAAAAATGCAGCATGGACAGGGCAGACGGGAAAAGTTGGGACTCCACTCACCCATGTGAGCCAGCAATTAGGAGGCTTGACTGAACACTTTGTCTGCTGGCCTGTTTAGAGAGCTGTCCGGAGAGAGAGTGCAAGGATGAAAGAGGGAGATGTGAGGAGAGAGCAGTAGGAAAAATGTGACCACCAACCTTCCTAATTTACTAAATTTAAAGGGATCCACGGATAGAAAGACGGATAGTTCTTAAAAGATAAATATTAAAATAGATTTAAAAAAAAAAAAAAAAGACAAATGTTAAAAAGAGATAAAATTTGTTTAACTAGTAGGTCGCAGTTGCTGTTGATGTCGCAGGGCGGTGACGTCACATGATTACGCTGCCGGGCTTCCAGAGTATGACTCTAGCAAAATAACTGTCATCTGTTCAACCCTTTCAAATTGAACCCGAGAGGAACATTAATGAGGCAGCACAGTCGATATTTCACAAAACGAGCAGCAAAAGCAAAATGAACAGGAAAGACGGGATTAGATGAGACGAGAGTGGGTGTTCTGCCAAAATGTGGTACAGCGGCGAAACGTCCTACAAGAGGCGAATTTGACACCCAAAGTACTACCGTGCACTTTCAGCTTGTTTTGTTTAGATGCATACAGACAGAACATACTAAAGATGCCTTTAGAAAATACTTAAACGTAGTAATATCAAATAAGTAGGGTGTAACGGTACACATAAATATCGGTTCGGTACGTACCTTGAGGTCACGGTTCGGTTCATTTTCGGTACAGTAAGAAAACAAAATGCAAAACATAAATGTGCTAGTTGTTTATTACACACCTTTGTGCTTTCAACAATAGGAACATTAGCCTATACAAAGCTAGAATTCTGCTCAAAAAGTAGCAGGTATTTAAAGATAATCCAACAACAATTTGCCTTTCAGACCCCGCGTATTGATCAGCTTTCTTTCTGAAAGAAAGAAGAAAAAAGAAGTCCTGTGCTAAAGAGAAAAGCAATTCCAATGACAAAGATTTTAACATGTATTTTACAAATGAAATGCCTCAATTAATCATTTTTTTCTTATGAACGGTTTTCAAAAGGTTTATTGGTGGATTTTCTAATGTTAAAGCGCCACACAGAAATTAATAAATTTAATTGTGTAAGCAGGATCTGTGTATTATTCTTATTATTTAATTACAGTTGTTTTAGCTCATTTCAATTTGTTTTATTTAAATGGGCTATTATTTATTTTATTATGTGTTTATATTTTACAAATGTGATGTAGTATTCATTTATATTGTATATTTTATGTTGTATAACTTTATTTCCTATGTGAATATAAGTTCCTACTTGTTTTGTTGTGGTAGGAGGGTTTTGTATTGAACACGGGCCGTGTTGGTTATTATTATAGCAGAGAAGACAGCAGTAAATCAATAAAGACAAGTCAAATGTGCCCCGATCTACCACTCAAGAGATCTGATGGACTCAAAAAGTGGGTTACGATTGCATATTAGTTTGAAAATCGACCGGATCCACTGTATTTTTACACGTGTGACCTCCGGTCTGCCCGATCCTAGCTACCGGTAGTAGTGTTGACACAGGAGGGTCGCGTCTCGCGTCAAATAATAAACTTTGCCGTTCTTTTCACGTGTGTCGTGTTGAGCCGCTTCTGGGACGCATCTAACACGTGGCTGCACTGCGACTGGTGTGCATTGGCTAATTGACTTGAACGCCCGCGTTTCACTGCGTTCTCGCGGCGGCCTCGTCGCACCGTTGACGTTTCTGGGTTATACTGTCCTACCATGTTGGTCCTCATTATAGCAGAGAAGACGGAGTAAATATAATCTACACAAAGAAACTGTTACCCGATCGACTCACAGCCTCGAAAAGTAATGGTTACATTACGTCAGAAACTCATTCGGTATGCCTCCGTTCCGAACCGAGCACCACGTACCGAAACGGTTCAATACAAACACATATAATGTTACACCCTTACAAATAAGGGTGGTTAAATACGCTACATGACTTAATGTTGTCAACAGATCAACAATCTGCTTTGAAGCTACCACAAGAAAACACAATGCTTTCTTAAAAGTATGAGAGAGAAACACATGCAAAAAGTATTTTGAGGCAATGGAAAGGTAAGAAAAGACTTAATAAAAACACAAATAGTAAGTATTCGCCGCTTTTAACTGATGTGCACATGTGTTGGACATCTCACCGCATAGAAGGAATTGCAGTAACCCGGTAGAGTTCGTCTAGTGAGAGTGACAAACTACGTCATCATCCCGATCGTCCATTGTGGACATGTACTAAATATTATAGATTTTTAAATCAATGGGAATACTATATGTATTTCTAATAACATATTTTAGTAAAATAGAACAATTGTGGCTTATTAGAGCCTACAAGTCTTTTAAGTCCGAGGTTCCCTTTAATGCTTGTTCTTCACATAAATAGCTGCGCGTAAATAACTAAATGCTTTTTAAGATCCACTCATTACGGGTGAACCTCAGCTGGTCAGTGTTGGTCATATCTCGATTTTCTTGAGTGTAATGACGCCGGTGCAACACGGAGTAGTTAGCGACGGAGCTGCTGTTAAGTCAATCTCAGTCCTCTCACAGCTATCCAATCATATTGTCTTACAGCACCCTAGGTAGTAGACATTGGAGATCGTCTTCTTATTGGGTTTGGCAAGGGCAAGGGCCGATGTGCGACAGCAGCATAAGATCATACACGTGACAAGCTCATTTAGCACTATATTCCATTGGAATTCAACGCTGTTGTATCCTTTTGTTAATTTTAATGATGTTGTTGTTCCTTTCATCTCAGGCTTTATGTACAGTAGTAAAAAATCTACTCATGGTGCTAACCTAGAATAAATTGTTCTGATGCTAACAGGGGCTCTAACTACTCATGTAACTCAAGTCTTGTCATAACATGTTGGCTTGCAGCTGTCTACTTACTGTCCTGTTCCCTGAGCTCTCTGCTGTGTCATTGAGTTTAGAAGAGTGGCGAGTCGGGGAGGACAGAATAAACTCAATGAAGGACTGCAGGAGGAGGAGGAGGTGCTGTGTGTGTGTGTTCGTGTTAGTAGGGGGTGCTATATAGCGAGATGGATGGGAGTCAAAAAGGTCATGGAGACTGAAGAAGCAACCTTGGTCCTCTCCATTTCCATCATCACCATATCTAACTTGCAAATTTTTTTTCACTTTTGTTGGGACAAACACACAGACATGCACAGGCTCAATCTGAATTTGCGAGTATCTTCATCATCTGAAGTAAGGGTTAGAAATCAAGTGGCCTGGTCATCCTAAGGTCTCTGCCACTCATGTTACGCTGGTTTGAGTTTCAGTGCTGCAGCAGCTTAATGAAAATAGTCATGTAGTCATTCCCCACCTGTGTCGCCATGTGAGTATGACACAGTCAGGCCACGTCTTGGCATTTTCACAATTTCTGTTGACACTGATCTGTGAAAATAAGTGAAAAACGAATATGTTTTGGAAAAAAAAAGTGCCCTCAGATGGCATATAGTTGATAGGTAAAAAGCTTCGCTGCAGATGTATTAGAAGCTCAAATACAGGTAGTCAGGTATGCAGGTATAACCCCTTTTGTACTCTTTATTGTGCATTTTCAATTGTGGTCGAAAAACTTGGGGTGAGTTTATGTGATTGTTTTTGATGATGTGCGGGCGCTAACTGACACATGCTAATCGTTTGTTATTGCTGTATCAGCAGCTACTTGTAAACACAAATTTGAATTGCTGTTATTAAAGATGAGACTGATTGAATTTCATTTTATTTTAATTTCATTCTGCAAGTGTTGATTTCGTGAGGAGCTGAATAATGTCAGGAAACCACACGGACCTCTGACATCGTCATTTCGGTGCTTAGCTCAATGTCTATCTAGGACTTAGCTCCAACGTCTTGGCGAGGACAGTACAATGACGTATAATACTTTTTAAAAAAAAATTTTAATAGAGGGTATTTTGAGGTGTTTAAAAGGTTAATTCCAATTTAAGCGGAAATCCAGGTTACATCGCCAGTGCAGGAACTGAATTCGTTCGTAAACCGCGGACTATCTGTACTATTATCATGCTGTCTTGTGTGATTAGTGTTGTGACTATAATATGACGACACCTATTCAGATTGAAAGTTAAAACATACCTGTCCTCAAATGTGTGTTTTAAACCTTGAACTCTAGTTTCAAAAGTACTTTATCTGATTTTTTTGCTTCTGTCATGCTGTTGAAGATGACAGTCTCTCAAGGGCGTAGGTTTGCATAGAGACGGTAGGGGCATAACACTACCAACTTTTCAGGATGCTCAAATTGTCCCCACTAACTTTTAAGCAACCTTATCTTCATTATATAATGTGTTCAGTTATATAGGTCATTTAGATTGTCTGCCAATATTTTGTAACGATAGACTTGACCCTACCATTATTAAGTGAATTATTTTCATTATGTTCAGACTTATATTTCCCCCTTTCCACTTGCTGAATGTGCGGGTCCATTCTTTTCCCCTCAATCGAACATTTGATTGGCTGATGACTTGAACCCTCCAGCCCACCCCACACACACACGTACAGCCCCGACAGAATAATATCATGCCTCCTCCTCCGCCCCCTTCGAAGAGGAGGGATATTAGAAGTTGTTTTTTTTTTGGCCAGCAACAGCAGCAGCAGCAGCCACTGTAAGTAATGTAAAAAGACGTCAATGTGTGGTGGTGGGGAACACACCACTAATTTTGCTACTAAAAGTCCGACCTGTATCAGAGTTAGCGTGACATTATACTGTGTAAACTTGCTAACCTGCAAAACTTGAGTTTTCAAAATGTTTCTTTAGTAGTTTTTGAAACGAAGGTTTGAATAGAACGGTATATCACCTGAACCAATACTAGGGGTGTAACGGTTCGGTACATACCTCGGTTTTGAGGTCGCGGTTCGGTTCATTTTCGGTACAGTAAGAAAACAAAATGCAAAATATAAATGTGCTAGTTGTTTATTACACACTTTTTTGCTTTCAACAATAGGAGCATTAGCCTATACAAAGCTAGAATTCTGCTCAAAAAGTAGTGGGTATTAAAAGATAATAATCCAACAGCAATTTGCCTTTCAGGCCCCGCGTATTGGTCAGCTTTCTTTCTGAAAGAAAGAAGAAAAAATAAGTCCTGTGCTAAAGAGAAAAGCAATCCCAATGACAAAGATTTTAACTTGTATTTTACAGATAAAATGCCTCAATGAATCATTTTTTCCCCTTATGAACAGTTTTCAAAAGCTTTATTGGTGGATTTTCTCAAGTTAAGGCGCCACACAGAAATGAATAAATTTAATTCTGTAAGCAGTATCTGTTTATTTAAATGGGGTATCATTTATTATATTATGTGTTCATATTTTACAAATGTGATGTAGTATTCATTTATATTGTATATTTTATGTTGTATAACTTTAGTTCCTATGTGAATATTAGTTCCTACTTGTTTTGTTGTAGTAGGAGGGTTTTGTATTGAACACGGGGCCGTGTTGGTTATTATTATACAGGCATGAAAATCTCTCACCTTTTGGCGAAATTCGCCGTTTTGAAGTCAAAAAGGGTGACCTACGTGAATTGCGTAGATCCGAGGAGAAATTCTTTTTTCGGGAGATTTTATTTAATTAATTATTATTATCATCATGTGATTAACTTGGTACGTAAACTGAGCAATTCAGAAATCGGTCCTTTAAAAAAGTGACACTTGGACAGTCAGCAAATCCTTCGAGATGCTTTGCTGACGAGAACCAATCATCGGCCCAAACTGCGTTCCATTATTCCAATCGCGCACACTCTTTACGTGTATATGGAGTGCTAGGAGAGCCTTTGGTTGCATTGCAAAGCTGCGAAAACAAAAAGCAGGCCTTATCCACACCGGGGCAGACCAGAGCGCAGCATACACACTTGCCTGTATTTGCCAGCAGATTGAATTTGGTGAGTAATGGTTTCAATCGTTTTCATATTTTGCGATATAATAAAGTTACTGCCATTCGTTGCAGCTTGGGTTGAGGAAGGAAGTTTTGATGCAGAAGTTGAAGGAAGAAAAGAGGCAGACAGACTGAGCCACAGCCAGAAAGTGTTGATGACAGTGTTGATTTCTATTCACTGTTGCCCCCTCCTAATTAAAGTATGTCACAGTTGCAGCCAATTATTACCTAAAGCTGGTTAAAATTGAAGTTATGTTGTTTTAAGGTGTATTACGGTAAGTACTTGTTCATGTGCCCCTTTTAATCTACGAGCACCCGCCCCTCCACCGGTCTCTGCACGGCCCTGCTGAAACACAGTGTGGGTCGACAGAGCTCAATATTTTGTTGGGTTATACAGTGTACCGCAACATATTTCCTCCACACCCTTCTCACCTTTTTAACCCCTGACCCATTTTCATGCCTGATTATAGCAGAGAAGACAGCAGTAAATCAACAAAGTCAAGTCAACTGTGCCTCAATCTACCACTCAAGAGATCTGATGGACTCAAAATGTGGGTTACGATTGCATATTAGTTTGAAAATCAACCGGATCCACCGTATTTTTACATGAGTGACCTGCGGTCTGCCCGATCCTAGCTAGTAGTATTGACGCAGGAGGGCCGCGTCTCGCGTCAAATAATAAACTCTGCCGTTCTTTTCGTGTGCGTCGCGTTAAGCCGCTTCTGGGATGCGTCTAACACGCAGCCGCACTGAGACTGGTGTGCATTGGCTGATTGACTTTAACACCCGCGTTTCACTGCGTTCTCGCGGCGGCCACGTTGTCGCGCTGTTGACGTTTCTGGGTTATATACTACGGTGTTGGTCGTCATTAAAGTAGAGAAGACTGTGTAAATATGATCTACAAAAAGAAACTGTAACCCGATCGACTCACAGCCTCGAAATGTAAGAGTTACATTCCGGCTCCGTTCCGAACTGAGCACCCCGTACCGAAACGGTTCAATACAAATACATGTACTGTTACACCCTTAACCAATACACATGAAAGTTAATATAAGTCAGTGCAGTTTTTTTTTTTTTTTTTTTTTTTAGCATTGATCATTTAGCCTATTAATTAATTAGGTTCATATTCTTAAGAAATGTAGCCATGACCTCAGTTCACCCAATCTCCCCAGCATAAAGTGATCATGCAGGTTATGCTGTTATATGGTCCATACCAATGTTGAGACCAAATCTACTCCCTTGCAGTCTCTATCTGTTATTATTGTTCGTCAGTGTTTTTAAAAATGTACAGTTCTCCACTGCTTATTGTAAAAACAAGCAACCAATTCAATTTTAGGAGTTTGTAACATGCCCTTAACATCAGAGTCCCGCCACCGTTAGAGCTCGAGCTGAAGCTTACAAACTTTCATGCTAGCAAAGGGCAGGCGATTTGGGGGAGGAGGGTTGGAGAGAGTTTGCTGGCGAAAAAGGGGAGGAGGAGGAGGAATATGAATAGGGCAGTGGAGTGAGTGTGAATAGGAAAGTAGAAAGAGAAGAAAAGGAGTGCATGTTGACAAAGACCCTTGTTCACTTTGTTCACTCTCTTTCAAATGCAAAGTGTTAGTCAGCAAATATTTCGTGTTCAGTCAAAACTTTCTGCTCTCTTGATCACTCCGTTATTCAACATTATAGCTTCTCGTTTTCTCTCTTTTCTTCCGCCTATTGAAATGAGGTTGGGGAGCCTATATTCTTCTAATTGAAATTCTTTACAACGTCACCAAGGCAACTGTAAACTTTGCGGGGAACGACAAACAGCGAGTGAATGGAAGGGAGGATAAGAGAGGGAAGAATTTCCTGAAATGTCTTGTGATTATTTGTAGCACTTCCAGAATGTCACATAAAAAGTGTGCATTTGAAGTTACTTACACACAGCAGCCATCACTTTTTTGGACCTCATTCTGTCTTTTCTCCTTTGTCACCTGTCACCCCTCCCTATCCCTCCACCCTCTCCATCTGTTTTCCCCTCTTGCGCCAATGCTAAAGAGGGACAATGGCACCCCATGCTGTGTAATGATGTGTGTATGTGATGATGTCGAAGCCCATCCAAGTCTTTGCTTTGTTCTCACAGGTCGACGATGCCATGCTTATGTTCGACAAAACAACCAACAGACACAGAGGTGCGTGCTGAGAGTATCACACATCCGCAAATTAAAGTAATTTGTGTGTGAGACCTTATGAGATTCTTCGAGGGAGTACAGAAAGGAGAAAAAAATAGCTAGGCATATTCATGTGCCGTTCTACCCTCTACTCCCCCCTGCTTCATTTATCTCTGTCCTTTCCCCGCAAGGACGAGGTACTGCGCCTGCTGAGGGTCGCAATAAAGGGTCAGAGTGGTTCCAGAAGAGGATGGAACTTAACTAGATGAATGAGGAATAAGAAGGAAAAGAAAAAAAGCAAGGAGTAATATTGAATATATGTTATTATACGGTTGCTGTTATGTTAGTGGGGAAAAAGGGGTGTGACCGGCAAAGGTTAATTCAGGTGTGGAACAATCAACATATCAACAACAGCTGATTGACAGGGTAGCAATGTGACGATGGTTTCATGTTGCTGCCTCCCTGCCTTAGAAAAGAGCTGTGATGAAAGGTGAGGACAGCTTTAATGGACGGCCGTCACTCCTGTCCAGTCTATTCCTGTCTGCATGTCATCAGCCTATAATAGTCTTGTTCCTCCTTACAAGCAAAAATGAGTCCCATTTCCTTTACTGATATGTTCAATCTGTTCATCAGGCCCGATATATGCACACAGTAACATTCTCCATATTGATCTTAATTATTTATTTTCGGGAAGCGTATTAAGTAAATTATATCTTCATTTTAAGAGATGTCATTTCATTAGTGTTTTTGTGTCTTTCAGGCTTTGGTTTTGTCACCTTTGAGAATGAAGATGTTGTTGAGAAAGTGTGTGAGATTCATTTTCACGAGATCAACAATAAAATGGTAGGCAAGCAGAGGAATTACACACCTCAACATGTACATTTATACAACATTAGATACAACTTCACAAATTGAGAAAAGCCGTTACTTTATGTCAAATCCTGCCTTGGTGATAATCATTCTTGAATTTTTCTTTTTAACATGTCCGGACTAGGCATGTGCCGGTATGAGATTCTGACGGTATGATAACCTTAAGCAAAAATATCACGGTTTCACAGTATCTCGGTTAGGGGTGTGACAAAATACCGAAATGGTGATATATCGTGATACTTTGTATCCCAAAAGGTTATCGATATGCTCCTGTCAAGAATGGAGATATCGTTTTAAAAAGGTGTCAGTTTAAAAAAAAAAAAAAAAAAAGGAACCATCAAGTTGCTACCAAAATCTTCCACCATAATAGTGTCTCAGTTAACTCTAAGGCTGCCATTGACAGTGCTCGACGCCCAATCCATTTTGACTGGGAACGTTCGTTCATTCAAAACCACAGCATTTACAGGTCATTTCCTGTTGAGTTTGAGTCACTGCCTGTTCATTTGGGTGATTCCCAGGTCACTTCCTGTTCTATAACTCAAAATAAACAGAATTTGACCCATAAAATACCCCAAAATCAACAGGAAGTGACTGAAAATCAACAGGTAAATGACCTTGAATGTCCCAAAAATACCTCATTGCCTGGCATTGGCTGCCACTGACAGCCATAGACGTTCGATCCGTTTGAAGTTGGAGGGACCATCCTCCCAGTTCAAATGGATTGGACGTCTAATAGTGATATACTTATTCCAGTTCACAGCAGAAGCTTGTTTTTCTGTTTATTAGTTTTTTGTAGAATATCCTAGAAAGATTTCTTGACCAATATATCGATAATCGTTGTATCGCCATATTGTCAGATCATCGTTATCGTGAGCTTTGTATCGCAAATCGTATCGTATCGTGAGGTATCAAGGGGTTCCCACTCCTAATCACGGTATTGCAATTAAAGCTCCAGAATGTGTTACTCTGATATATCTGTGATGAAAACAAACTTTTGTCCATTGAACAGGATTTTTATTTCTCAAAATATTCTAGCAAATTGGAACATAAGTATAATATTACATTGAAATACATTAAATAACGAAAAATAACTGAAATATTTTAAATAAAATTAAAATAAATATGCAGTCCTGTAGGTGAGCATAAACCCACAGCCACAACTTAACATTATTATCGTCAGAACAAAAATAATTGAATTATTTTCCATAAAAGTACGTGTGTATGACTCGTATCATCTTTACATTATACACACTCTCTCTTTCTCGACACAGACAATTGCCCGAAAGAAAAAAACTTGTGTTACCACCGCTAGACACACTAAACACACTGGAGTTAACTCTAGTAGCTGGTGGGAAATGTTCACGTTTACTAATCTCTATTTTTGTATAAATGCGAAATCGGCAGCCGCAAACATGTTTTACATGTCGGTTGGCCCTCTTCCCCTAAGCAGCGGCTGTCTGGAACTTTTCTGTAGCCAAAGTATTTCCATACCAGCGATTTCGTTTTCTTTGATGGGGGAGTTCAGGAAAGTTCAGGAGTTTCACCTCCTCCAGCCATCGTGTAACACAGCTGATTCACTGACACTGAGCAACAACTAATGGGGGAGGGTTGAGCCTTCCAGCTGCAAGCGAGAGATTTCTCCCTGCATTTATGGCACATAAAAAAATAGCTAATACCTTAGAGAGGGTATGATGGAAAATGAAGCGGTTTTTGAAACCGTGACGTGTTCATACCACGGTATATCTTGAAACCGCTTATTGGCACATGCCTAGTCTGGACATGGTTAATGCTGTATTAATCTATTGTTTACAGTTGGCAGTGGCCCAGAAGTGGACTGTCTAATCCTCTATGTATAGTTTGAGTGGTTGTATGTTAATACTAGGGTTGTTCCAATCATGTTTTTTTGCTCCCGATCCGATCCCGATCGTTTTAGTTTGAGTATCTGCCGATCCCGATATTTCCCGATCCGATTGCTTTTTTTTGCTCCCGATTCAATTCCAATCATTCCCGATAATTTTTCCCGATCATATACATTTTGGCAATGCATTAAGAAAAAAATGAATAAAACTCGGACGAATATATACATTCAACATACAGTACATAAGTACTGTATTTGTTTATTATGACAATAAATCCTCAAGATGGCATTTACATTATTAACATTCTTTCTGTGAGAGGGATCCACGGATAGAAAGACTTGTGACTTTGTCTATTGTGACTAAATATTGCCATCTAGTGTATTTGTTGAGCTTTCAGTAAATGATACTGCAGCCATGCCCCCAATGCATGATGGGAAGTGGAACCATGATGGGAAGTAAAATCATGACTGTGCGTCATGCTACCAATGGATATATCTTCTCTGCTTTGGGAAATAACTTGAGGTGTTAAGACAAAGAGCAATTGCCACCTTGCTTTCCCACATTGCTTCCCATGATATTTCTAATCATAGGAAGAGAGATTGCAAGGTTGTAGCCGATTGAAGGAAGGCTTCAAAGGCTGCCAAAATTCACTCTTCTTGTTTTATGCTGCCATTTATCTCTCTATATTGGTAATACGGTGTCATTACATATTGAGTGCGACTATGAGTGAGAGGGCCATGCAGCGCATATATTAATAGCACTAAATAATTTAACGTGACACATTTTTTAATAGATTAATTGCCGCCATTATTGTGATATTTTTGATAATCCTACTTTAAGCCTAAATTAAAGACTCTGGATGAGTGTAACATATTATGTTTGTAACGTTAAATACAATCAGAAAACGATTTAATTAAAATATATATATATATTAAAAAAAGGCATGGCCGATATTTTTTTGCCGATTCTGATACTTTGAAAATGACGTGATCGGGACATCTCTAGTTAATCCTGTCTATTTCAATTAGCTAAATACTCCCACAACAACAAACCTAATTCTAACTATACCAGACAATATCAACCAGACTTTTAGATTACTTTACCTGTAAATGTGTCACTCATCCAGCTCTGTTTCTGTATCTGGTTTAATTATATTCATGGGTTTATTAATTTATTCATCTATTGTTGTTGTTGTTTTTTTGTAGCAAAGCCTCTTTTTGTAGTTTATTTTAATCAGTGAACCTATATTCCCTGTGTGCTATAGGTGGAGTGTAAGAAAGCACAGCCAAAGGAGGTGATGACACCTACAAGTTCAGCCAGAGGTCGATCCAGAGTGATGCCCTATGGGATGGACGCCTTCATGCTGGGCATTGGCATGCTTGGTAAGAGTAACATCTTGAATTTTCTTGAATATATTTTGGGTTTATGTGCTGATGAGGATAAGTAGCATAGAAAATGAATGGATAGGTGTTTAGTACTTACACTGTGACAGGGGTTTGCAAGTCTCGTCCTCGAGAGCTGCTATCCAGCTTTTTTTCCATGTCTCCCTCCCTTAACACACCTGAATCAATTGATCAACTCATCAGCAAGCTCTGTAGGAGACTGATAACGATCCTGATTATTTGATTCAGGTGTGTTAAAGTAGGGAGACATGGAAAACAAGCTGGATAGCAGCTCTTGAGGACCGGACTTGTAGATCCCTGCATTATG
This sequence comes from Corythoichthys intestinalis, assembly GCF_030265065.1. Taxonomy (NCBI): domain Eukaryota; kingdom Metazoa; phylum Chordata; class Actinopteri; order Syngnathiformes; family Syngnathidae; genus Corythoichthys; species Corythoichthys intestinalis. The sequence goes on along the minus strand of NC_080403.1, from coordinate 39,106,655 downwards.
ACCTTGTACGATGCTAATTTTGTTGATGCTATTACTATATTTGCATGTTTAGTTTAAAAATACAATCATATAATATTAATTAAGAAAATTATTCTTTTTTTTCGCCTTGTTTGATGTTTGTAAAATTAATCTGCAAGGAAAAACAAAAACATCCAAGGCACCGAGAGGTCACAAGTGTGATGTTAGACTAAAATTGATTAGCTGTTGTTTGGTTCCCTCTAGTGGACAGTTATAATAATTGTGGTGTTGCACCCGCTACAGGTGTGATTAACTTAGCAAAATTTAAGTAGCACATAGCCTAATGTCTTCATCCTTAATCAGTTATTATTATTTTTTTTTTTGGTTGACAGGCTATCCAGGCTTCCAGACCACCACCTACACCAGTCGTAGCTACTCTGGAATTACGCCTGGTTACGCCTACCAGTTCCCAGGTGAGTGTGTGGTACACCCTTTTTCACTTTGCACAGGCGAGAAGCTGAGAAGAAAAGCCAAAGGAAGCGGGTTGTAGCATGTAGTTGATTCAGCTGCGAAGAGATCTGAGGTCATGAAATGTGTTGGAACTACAAAGGCCATGTGCGCGCACTCTGTCTCGTTCTCTCTCACTGATCCACACGCACACACATGCACACCCACACGCATAGTTTAACACAAACATGCTCCCAGCAGAGTTTGTGGTTGCTTTTTTTTTGCTATAATTTTTAACACTATTCAAAGTAATTTTGTATGAATATTTTCAAATCTCAATGCCCTAAGTTTGCATGAATCTGCTGAAATCTTTAGCCCTGTTTATTTTATTGACTTATGTAACATTCTGTTCCTTTGGCTGAATGGCGCCTCCTTTCCTCTATTCCCATCTTCCTGCCTTCCCCCCACAATAGATGTTTTCATGTTAAACGTTATGCTCTGAGCTCTTGCCTTCATGTTAGTGTCCTGTTGTGGCTAAAAGTCTGTTTTGTGATTCTTTAGTGCGGCTTGTGGATGGTGACTGTATTTACAGAGCGCTCTTTCTTGACCTCTGTTTCTAGAATTCCATTTAGAGAGGACCCCTCTCCTGACATCTTCCCATCCCCCTGAGCTGACAGGTCAGTAGGTACCGGATATATTTAACAACTCAAATTCAAATCCAAACATTTAACTTAATGCTGACTGAGAGCATTCATAATTATACAAGGGATTAGTTTGGCATGTCTATTTTAAATCTTCACTTTGCAGCTCTTTTGCATTTAATACGTCTTTTTTTAAGGAAATAGCTGACGTCTTGATGGAATGTACTCGGTTGAAATCTATTCTGTGGTCAAGTTATAAGCCATTTTAATCACCGGTATACAACAGAGACATTTGTTGATTTGACAACACTTACACTGTAGTTTTTAAATGACTAAAATGTCTAACCTTACATGCTATTGACCTTTATGTCAAATAGCTTGCTGTCATACTGACTTTGTCAAAAATCCCACCCCACATATCTTTCTATGTGAAAGAAGAATGATTTGGTAGATTTGTGCAATATGTTTAGTTAGTAGAAAATTCCATGACCATCAGAATTTACTAGTTAGCACAGACTGCTGCAGTTGTTTTCATACTACTGCCTAGTGAACATGAATTGTACTTGCAAGATTAACTCAACAGCCACATCCTCAACATTGTCTCAAGAAACAATAACATTTCTGTTGCCTGATTCGACAGGTTTTGGTGTTTTACATTGGAGAATACAATTGTTTTCTAATCTTTATTTGTTTGCAACTTGACCTTAAATTCGTGTTGTTGTTGTTTTTTTTTGGTGACTTTTAGCCATTCCACTGACCGCATATGGACCAATGGCAGCGGCGGCAGCAGCAGTTGTTAGAGGTGTGTATGTGACAGAATGCGGTTGCAGAAATAGTATGAACCCTTTGGGATTACTTGGATCTTCATCAAAGTCACATTACCAGACAAACAGAGCCCATGTCTACACGTAGCAGGGTTGGCAAAAAGAATAACTTTTTCAACGGTTTAGCCTGTCATTCATACGCACATTTTGGGCATTGAAAACGAGGGTTCTAAAAACTCTGTCCAAAGTGAAGATGTGCGAATTATGCGTTTGTGGCGCCATCATGTGGACACTGATAACCGAAGATTTAACTGTGGAAACGTCACTGACTGCGACAAACTTTGTTCCTACGTCACACATGAGTTCAATGTTTACATCGTTTACATTTAGATCAAATTATTAGACAGGTGCTTTTTAATTTCATTTATTTAAAACTCTTGCAGTGTTTCATATTGAAGAACACATGCGAAGGATGGGGGTATCATGGACAAATATTTTTTCACGCATTGTTATGAGTGTACTTAGAAACGAATGACTGCGGTTGGCTGTGAAAGCTTTTTTTTCCCTACAAACGTGCTTGTGTAGACAAAAATATTTTTTCCGCATGTATTTGGGCAGGTTCCTCTGTTTTAAAAAACCCTGCTAGGTGTAGACATGGCCACAATCTGCTAAAACTAATAGGGAACAAAAAATAATGAGTTTTCATGTTTTTATTGAACACAACATGTAAACATTCACAGTGCAGGGTGGAAAAAGTATATCAACCTTTTGCGTTAACAACTGGTAGACCCTCCTTTCCTCCTTACTGTTGTGCATGTCTGATCTGCAACAGCAGCTAAGGTTTATTTGAGGTTATTGCTGCCAAAGGAGGGTCTTCCCGTTATTAAATTCAAAGTTTCATGTACTTTTTTCACCCAGAATGTTTATGTGTTTATTCATCTTCTGTACAGTTTATCCTTATGACGGTCACGGGGGTGCTGAAGCCTATCCCAGCTAACTATGGGCACCCTGAACTGGTTGGTTGAATTAAAAAAAATCTATACTTAAAATTTTATGTCAGATGACAACCAGGACATATTTTACTTACAGTTAAATCAGAAATCCAAGTATCCCAAACAGTTCACATACTTTTTCTTGCAACTCTACATTGCTGTGCACTAGCATGGATAAATGTGTGCTTTGAAAGAAATACTGTATTTGCAAACGTGTACAGTAGATTCTATCATTCAAGCTAGATCTATCGCTTCTACTACCTAGGCGCCACCCCTTCTCGCACAGCTGGTTTTCTGAGTACCAGCAGCCCTGGACCAATGGCTGACTTGTATGCCGCAGCAAATCAGGACTCAGGAGTAAGCAGCTACATTAGCGCGGCTAGCCCCGCCCCCAGCACAGGGTTCAGTCATGGTCTAGGGGTATGTCAATAGTTCTGCTTCCACACCTTTAAATACAGTGGATACAAAAAGTCTCATGTTCAAATGCCAAGTCTCAATATATTAGTATATGTAGGTAACGATAAAGTACTTTATTTACATGTTTTTAAGTTGTATTGTACTGTTCTAATCTGTATTTCTGAATTGACAATGAATGTTCATGGGGAGAAATTTTTAAAAAATGATTTGGTGGGTGTACAATATATATGCTTGCACTTTGTGTGCACAAAATTGTATCAACAATTTCACAGTTGGTTTATTTTTACTCTACCGCAGTAAAATACAGTGGTACCTCTACATACGAAGTTCATTCGTTCCAGGACCCTTGTTTGTTAGTCGAAATGGTCGTATGTCGAGCAGGATTTCCCCATAAGAATAAATTATATTTCCATTAATTCGTTCCACAGCCCGAAAACCTACACTAAATCCTGAATAAATACTGTTGTTACTATTGCAAATAGCAATTACAAAGAGCAAAACAAATAAATTATGAATAAAAATCGGAATAATAACATTAGTAATATCATAATAATACCTGTAACCATGGACCAAATCTGGCTCTAATGTGGCGGCTGTATTTTGCGTGGTGTACCTGAACGCTCGTGAACAAGACCCCAAGATACTTGAACTCCTCCACTTGGGGCAGGATCTTATCCCCGACCCGGAGAGGGCACTCCACCATTTTCCGACTGACAACCATGGTCTCGGATTTGGAAGTGCTGATCTTCATCCCGATCGCTTCACACTCAGCTGCGAACCGCTCCAGTGAGAGTTGGAGGTCACGGCTTGATGAAGCCAACAGCACCACATCATCTGCAAAAAGCAAAGAGTCAATGCTGAGGTCACCAAACTGGACCCCCTCAACGCTTCGGCTGCGCCTATAAATTCTGTCCATAAAAATTATGAATAGAATCGGTGACAAAGGGGTGGACTCCAACCCTCACTGGGAACGAATTCGACTTACTGCCGACAATGCGGACCAAACTCTGACACCTGTCGTACAGAGATCGAACGGCCCTTACCAAGGGGCTCGGTCCCCCGTACTCCCAGAGCACCCCTCACAGACTCCCCGAGGCACACGGTTGAATGCCTTCTCCAGATATACAAAACACATGTAGACTGGTTGGGCGGGCGGGAGATCGACAGCCGGATCGGTGCAGCGTCTGCAGTAATGCGGACTCTCTCTGGGAGGGACTGTGCGTCGAGCCGCTACTCCACCGCGTTGAGAGGAGCCAGCTGAGGTGGCTCAGGCATCTGGTTCGGATGCCTCTTGGACGCCTCCCTGGAGAGGTGTTCTGGGCATGTCCCACCGACGGGAGGCCCCGGGGACGACCCAGGACACGCTGGAGAGACTATGTCTCTCGGCTGGCCTGGGAACGCCTTGGGATCCCGTCGGAAGAGCTGGTTGAAGTGGCTGGGGAGAGGGAAGTCTGGGCTTCCCTGTTAAAGCTGCTGCCCCGCGGACCCCGGCGCAAGCAGAAGATGATAGATGGATACCTGAACGCACCGCGTGACTGACGACACAGTGAGAGAGAGTGCAGTTGAGATATTACTTTCTCTTTTAACGTCCTGTTGTTGCTGGAGTCAACTGCCGCGAACAGTTGGCGTGTTGTGTTGCACAAGTTCTGAAATAATTGATTAAAAACCTGACGAAGCTGCCGATCTCTTTGGCGATGGTACAAAAATAATAATTGTCACCTTAACTTACAAAGACTGGCGAATGGAGGTCGGAGGAATATTGCCAAGCAGTTCACAAACGCGCATCCCACGCTCATATTTTTCTATCATTTCCATCTTCATTTCAATGGTAAGGCTTCCCTTTTTTCTTTTTTCACCACCTGCTTTAACATTTTTGGAACCCATGTTGATTTCTCTCACAAGAAAATCCACCCTGCGTCCGTCTTGCGGGAAAACAATGAATCTGTGATGCTATCATGAATCGTTGTATTTTGAGCATTTCGTCGGATGTAGAAACAAATGGCGAGTCAAATTTTACGTCTGATGTCGAAAATATTGTGTGTTGAAGCGATCGTATGTCGAGGTACCAATGTATACTGTATTTTTCATTGGAGTTGTTGAGTGAACCCAGGTCACATTATTGTTAGGGAAAAAGTCTTGAAATGATTTATCTTGTCTCATTTTAATTTGTCATAAAAACTGTGCATTTGACCAGGGGTGTGCAGACTTTTTATATTCACTGTACATCGATGAATGCTAATGGTTATTTGTGACACTAACACGTGTGTATTCATTCAATCTGTTGTGTGCGTCCTCAGGGTCCTCTGATTGCTACTGCGTTCACTAATGGCTACCACTGAAATGACTCAATGGTCATAGGTGATTTGGTGGCTTTTCTTCTGCTGTTGAGCCAATCAAATGCTGAGTGTCCATTGGCGGCACAACCTGATTGGCTGGCTGCAGCTCTGCCTGGCTGTACTGTGGCTCTACCCACCGACTGAATATCTTTTTAAAAACCTGAACTCTTTTTGCTGTACTAATCTCACATGAACATAATATCCCAGTGCGTCCTCATCTGGATCTTCATTAAACCCCACAAATATCCATTACTTTTTTCTGAAACTGGGAAAACTGCAAAACAGACTCTGGTAAAAACTTTGTCGTTTTTGACAAAGCCACAAAGGACTATTTTTTTCTAATTTTTACCGTATCTCTCTGTGTTATGTTGTATCCTGAAATCCCTGAAAGCTGTTTCTGATAAAATGCACCGGACACGAAGGGTGTTTCCTCAAAAACTCTTTTTAACATACAAAGAACAAATCCAACGACAAGTCATTTTTCTAAGCATCACTGAAACACGGGGGAAAAAATGTATATTTTGATAGACTTTAAAAAACAAACCTTTGTAATATTATTAATATTGACATAATATGATAATCAGTGAGGTATTTTATTCTGTCATCGGTTTGAAAGCAATGTTTTTATGTCTTCCTGTAAGATATTGTACATAGACTTTGGGAGTCAGGTGAGGGACTACTGAACCAGCTGGCATGTAATTGGTTGGTTTGGAGAGGGTCAACTTCTGTTTCACTGGAAGTCATCTGTATGAAATGATATGTGGTCATTTCTCTACTTATTACATAAGGGTAAACATAAGGCTCTTGTGTATGTTATTGGCCATTCCTCTCCTGCTTGACGCAGTGTGGCACTGTTGGTGACAAGACAAATACTTCCATGAGTTTGTCTGGCATTCATGTTCTTGTACGAAGTCACGTTTTTCATGTTTTTCTTGGAAGCAGCAGCCGTTTTTTGTTAATTACTTGCATCTGCATGAAAATGACGTATGATTAAGATGCTGGACTATGTTGATGGAGTCCATTTCAAATTCAAACCGAAGAAATCAGGGCTTTATTTGGGGGGTTGACTTGACTTGTGGATTTTTTTTATTTTTTTTTTAGCCATTCACTTCTTTGATTTTGGCGAAGCACTGTGAAAATAAATGAAGGACATTCTCTTAGAAACAAGTGTTGGGGGGGGGGGTGAATCATAATTTTTTGTTCTCTTATTAATATTGAAGGTGCATGTGAATGCGTCTAAATGTGTGCAAGCGACTTTGTACGCTTACTTCAAAATATAATGTGGATTTACTTTTCGCAAACAATGGAGCTTTCCAGTTGCCCATATTTGGTACTGATTATGATCTCCCCGTTCCATTTTGTTTTACTGCTTCCCTCTCATCTCTTTAATTTTGTATTCATGGCTTTGTGCTCCTCCACATAATTGTTGATTATATACAGTTGCTGCTCCGTGTAATCTTGGGAAGAGGGGAATTGGGCAGGGAACATGAAATGTAACAGGGTCTGGTCCTAGTCTGCTCAGATAAAGGGTCTCGATGGAGATGAACGCTGGCTGGAAGGCAAAGTCAAATGCTGAACAAATTCAATGTGTGCAAAAAAATAAAAACAAGTGACCTGTTTGTTCAGCCTTGTTTTATTTTGAGTAACACACTTGAAGAAAACTTCCTGAGCCAGCCAGAGGTTCCTCTGTCAGATCATCTGGGACATGACACAAAACTACTGCTGGACACCTACACTGTAACTTTTTAACTTACAATAAAGCAATAAGTTATTTTGTACCTTGCAAATGAAAATAGTGCTAATATTGGAAAAAGAAGACTGTGTGTGGACAATTTTGCGGCATTAAGACTTTATTTTCAGATTAAAAAAATATATTTTTCTGTGTTGAGACTTTGCTCTCACTTGTACATTGATTTCAATGACAATTTTTCTTGCGTTCATGTCGACAAAAGGGCCAATGCTTTGACATGTGTATGTAGCGCCTTACATATGGTCATAAAGATTAGGGATGGCCCCCACCAAGCTTTACAGCAATTATTTTTTTGTTTTTCAAATCCCCCACACCCCAGATAATTTCAATTTTAAAATCTTAATAAATTATTCTAAAGTATGTGTCAGTGTGTTTTCTAAACGAAATTGTATCTGAGAGATTTTCTGACATTCTATGATTTGGAAGAGAGTGAGGCGTTGGCTCTGAAACAGAATAGAATAGAATAGAATAGAATAGAATAGAATAGAATAGCCCTTTATTGTCATTTGTACAATGAAATTGTAGAGCATCTCCCTTTACAGTTCAGGATAAGTTGAAATTTCAAAGTGGCTTGCAAGTATAAAAGTATAAAATCTAAAAAAATAAAATATAAAATGTGTATGGGATAGTCCTATGTTAAGGCAGTGCAAATTATAGAGTGAATCAGCAGCAGTTGAAAGTGATGACATTGAATATTGCACGTTAATATACTGCACGTAAGTAAGTTTTGCACATAAAATGCGTGAACAGAAGTGAAGTAGCAGTTGACAGTGAAGGCATTAAATATTGCACGTGAGTAAGTATTGCACATAGCATATTACATTTAAATGAATATTGGACTTGCCCTGGATTTGGTATAACCGTAATTTTTCGGACTTTACGATGCTACTTTTTTCCCTCATTTTGAATCCTGCAGCGTATAGTCCAGTGCGGTTTATTTGTTTTTTTATTTGGGTTAATAAGTAACACTTTATTTGACGGCGGCGTCACAAGTCTTCCATAAGACGGTCATAAATATGACATGACACTATCATGGGCATTAATGAATGCTTATGACAGATGTCATTAAGTATCATCCAGCAAATTATGTCACTAACTCCATTTATGTCCAGCTCAGATCTTTAACATTCATTCCAAGGTGAGCTAATTTGCCTGATGACACAAAATGACATCAGGCATAAGCATTCAATAATGCTCATTGCAGTGTTGTGTCATCATTATGATGGTCTTATGACAGTTTTATTGCACCACTGTCAAATAAAGTGTTACCAAATACCACAGCTAGCAATTAATGAAACGATTGGAAAAGTAACTGAAGAAATATTTAGCACAGAAAAATGAATTTTGATTGTTAGTTACATCTGTAGTGCTGCAATGCATGCTAGGAGGCATGTTGGATGACAACAGTGTTAACAGCAGGTGGCAGCACTGGGTGACTGTCTCCCCCCAGGGAGCAGTGATGGTCAAATGAAGCTTCTTGAAGCTTTGCAGCCAATCGGTTCTAAGCTTCATGGTGGTTCATTTGGTCTTAGACAGACTTATGATGCTGCTGTCAAATGAGTTTTACTGGTTAATATCTTTTGGTGTAAATATCCTATAATACAGAGAGGACGGCTGTGGCTTATAGTCCAGTGCGGCTTATCTATGAACAAATGCAATTTGCGTCATATGCTAATTTAAAGGGTGGGGTGGGGCCGGCACCCACTGGTGGCCGAAATAATTCATTGCACTTTCCTATATATGATTTAAAAATTAAGTGTTTTACAGTAAAATATTGTCCATAAAGTTGTAAAGCAATAAAACAACAAAAAAGTACGAAATGAACAAAAAAAGGTATTTTCATAATGGGTCAAAATTATTTTTCGAACAGATCATGTGACTAGCACCTTAGACGGTAATTTGCTTTGCTTAGCCAAAACCACCGGAGGACCGAAGAGGCAAGATGTTTATACGTAATTTTTTCAAACCTAAGCTTTCAAAAGCGACAACAACTACTGAGCAACAACCAAGGATTGAAAATGTGGATCATGAATGCCAAAATGGTGAGCAGAGTTTCAATTAGCCCCAGTAAAGACGCTGATTGTACAACAGAGCCACCACTAGGTGTCTTGCCAATGTAGTTACCCCTGTAAAAAATTGTATCCCCTGGTCGTGGGAGCGTACACGCACACACATTAGTTAGACTTAAACAATTAATTGAAGCCAGAAAAGAACCAAAGTTATATATTTTGGACATCGACGTTTATTAAACTGAAGAAACTCCATACAGGACTTGAATTACGGTAATAACAGATATAGATCATCCTACGAGTAAAACAGTAAAACATTGCCTTTTTTTACGTTCAGTACGTATGTTACGTTATACGACAGAATTTTTTTTTGATTGATGGGCCATGTTGTAAAACCTCGTAGATAACTACATCACCAAAACACGGAAATCAAGCAAATCAGTGCAGTGCAGTGGCTCCGCCCAGGGAATACAATTTTTGACGGTGGTAACTACATTGGCATGACACCGGCTGGCGTGCCATATTCATTGGATGACGATCTTGGCTAAAAGTATAGCTGTCCTAAGCAGCCTGATTTAGAATTCCCCTCAAGAATGATGGAAAACAAAAAACACTCATTTTCAACTCATTTTTTAAAATATTCTTGTAAGTTAATTTTATTGCTGACACTACGTTTTGGGGTCATCAACATGTTGTACGCCCCCTACCCCAAAAGTCAAAACTCCGCCTATGTTTTTCGTTTCAAATTTGGTGGGTGGCAGCTTATTGTCAGGTGCGCCTTATAGTCAGTAAATTACGGTACATTTTGTTCTAATTGGTCTTAAAAGTCTGAAATTTAACTTGATGCAACCATTACAACCCTAAACTACAAACACCCTTTTAATTATGTGTAATTGGTGCAATATGCAGAAGAACAGACCAAGTTATAGTAAGAGCGGAAATGATTTTACTGGCGCTCTGTGTGAGGTGCTGCTGATTCAGTCAACTGTTGGAACTGTACTGGTTGGAGGCCAAATGCCAAGAGTTCAAGATCCTTACCCCACCTCACTCCCTCTCTCCAAACGTCATGTTACAAGAGGGCTGGAGTCATCAACACAAGACTTGGATATGCAGATTTGCAAGTTTTCTTCCTGTGATTTATTGAATGGTGTTTGGTAAAATGGCCTCGGGAGTACTTAACCAGCATGTGACCGAGTCACTGAATGACAGTAACTTTTGTGACGACATTTCAACAGAGGAAAAGGAACCGCCACTTCAAAGTTACCTTATTCTAACTATGTTTACCTGTTTTTGTCCTGCTTATCCTGTCAACATTGTTGCTTTGGTCTACTCTGTCATGGTACGTATGGTTAAAATGTATTTCATTACCATTACAACATGTTCTTTTTTAGCTTTTAATTGGACTAGTATTGTATATATTCTTAAACAAATAGAGAATATATAGTTAATAGCTATCTAATTTTATTTATTAATCTGTGAGAGCTTGGAAATTATGGTGTAATATTTGTTTTAATGGATTGTTTGTAGTGCAACATGGCTGAGTTTATTCATGGTAAATCTGAACTTTTATGGACAAAATAATCTCCAGGTAGCTATTTACCGGTAATTTCAGCCCCGAAAAAAAAAACCCAAGGAAAAATAAATTACTGTAAATTTAACTTTGCCATTTTAAAACATTGATTAACTCTACAGACAAATGAAGCTTTTCACTTGCCTGGTACACCAGACTCACCGCTGTTCCAGCTATTGAGTCTGGCCACCATTCACGCGGATACAATTTCCAGGGCGGCGCAAGCCACAGCAAACAGACAGCGGAGTGGACCAATCAGCGACAGGCAGACGTGACGTTAGTACAATGACGAGGGAAGGACGAAGGTCTTGCGCGCGGAAGTAAACATACGAAGAAAGCGGAGTTTATTCAACATGGCTAGCGCGAGACAGACTGTTGTCATTGACTCGCGTCAATGTGTTTTTGGTAATTTAAAACTGATTTTACCGTGGATTGGAACATATTCTCGCCTCTCCCGTTCACCATCTGTGTTGTTGTGGAGACGACTTTCGACGCGCAAGAGTGACGTTGCTCGTTAAGAACACGTCACGCAAATAAAAGAATCTGATTTGTCGATTGATTTTGTACCTGCTCGAGAGGCCGTTAATGGGCTGGTTCCCAGACTATACTCTCAGTGTTTGAAAAATACAGGGAGAATAGTCTGGCAGAGCCAGGCAAGCTTTTCACATCATTAATGTATGTATGTCTAAACTTATAGAAAAACCTTATATTGGATCGTGGTCTATTACGTTTCTTTGAAGGTTGTGCAATCTACTCTTTTTACGTTGTCCTCTTCACACCCCAATTGAAACTTGGTCCTTCTTCAACAGAAATTAGATCAGCTACTAATTACGGGGGCTTTCCATAGACGGAAAGACATGTATTTCTTAAAAGATAAATGCTGGTATGAATTATAATAGTTTGATATTCAAATCCCTCTTAATGTTTTCGTTTATATAAAACCCACATGTGTTGTCTGTCTGTGCGGTAAAACCTGAAAGGGAAACGCAACCTAAAAGAAAGTGCGGCTGGCTTGACTACGGAATTAGAAAACGGGGCTCACTTCAGAAAACAATAATATAGGGATTGCGTAAAAGGGTTTATTGAACAAACACTCATTGAAAAAACACACAATCGCGAAAAGGGAGACACAAAAAGGGTCCATGACAGTAGGTCTGGATCAATTAAAAAAAAAAAAAAACGAGGGAAAACCGCGGTGAAAGGCAGACGAACGAAAAAAAAACCAAGGCAATGATGTAACTAGCAACGAAGGAATATACAAACTGTCAAATGGCAGCAAGTCAATATCTCGGCAAGCTGCCTAGGATCGGTTTAGAGACACTGCTGAGGAGCTGGAATTAGATACAGATGGAACGTTGGGAACTCATCCCACATCTATGTAACAAAACAATCTGACCAGCAGCAGAATGTGACAAAATCATGCCAGTTGTCATACTAGCTTTGCTTGCTAGCTAGCACAGCTATTCTCCCAGTCCAGACCAACCACGTCATCACCCCCAGCCTGCATTGCGCGCGTAAAACATGGCGCCCTCCGAAGGTCAAAACATGTAGTAACATACAGTATTTCAGTAAAAGAGAACAATTGTGGCTTATTAGAGGCTACAAGTCTTTAAGTCAGCCACTCCCTTTAAACTTTGTGCAACAAAATATTAATTAAACGATAATATTTGATTATTATTACATCTACAAAATGCTTATTAAAAAAAAAACCTAAAAACAACCGCCCAATGCAATGACCGATTTTGATTGGTTTATACTATGCAAATGATATTCACCATTACTTCAGAGACTATTGTTCTGTTTTCTTTGACGTGAGTTCTCTAAAAATAATTTCCACCTGTGTAATTGCTTGAATATTGCTTTTTGTGAAACCCGTTAGAATTTGGCTCACGCGGTCCAAGCATGTATAGGGATGGTGTAAGAGTGGTTAGCACGCCTGCCTAACAGTTTTGAGATCAGTTCAGTCACAGGCTCCGGCCTTCTAGTAAAGAGTTTGCCTTCATGGGTTTTCTCTGGGCACATCCCACATCCCAAAAACATGCGTGGTAGACTGATTGACCACTCCAATTTTGTCCTTGGTGTGATTGTGTGCGTGAGTGGTTTTATAGCAACCGATTCAGGGTGTACCCCGCCTACTGCCCTAAGTTAGCTGGGATAGAATCCAGTACCCCCGCAACCGTCGTGATACTGTATACACACACACACACACACACACACACACACACACACACACACACACACACACACACACACACACACACACACACACACACACACAAACACACATACCAGCACAAACATCTTGCCAGGTTTGCAGGTGGATGGAGCCAATCCTAACTGACTTCGGGCAAAAGGCGGATTACATCATGAACTCATTGCCAATGAGTCGCAGGGCGCATACAGAGATGGACAACCATTCACACTCAAATTCACACTTTCACTGCATGGGTCAGTAATCATAGTTTATTATTAATTTTAAATAGAACGCAGAAATGTTTTAACCATTTTTTTTCTTTCTTGTTCTCAGTCTAGGAACAGCTATTATAATGGTGACTATGATGGCTCAAGGCGATTGGGCAAGAATGCTCTCTATGTCGCCATTGCTTCCATTTTCATTGGCCTACTCGTCATCGCTATCATCTGTATTGTGCATTTCACCACTGTAAGAATTTTACTTTACTGACGTGCAATGCCTGTAAAGATATATATATTTTTCCAGAATAAGGCAATGTTTTTCTTTCTGTTTGTGCTCCAGATAAATCATATGGTCTGAGTGAATAATGAAGAGGGACTTTTCGAGATACTCGAACAGGACATGCCAAACTGGTGATTGTGGGATGACCTCAGCAAAGGTTAAAAAGAACTGATGGTATTAAATTACTGTTTAGTTTTATTAGCTCTGAATCTCTCAAACCTGACCTGTAGGTTTCTCTGAGTAAAAGTTTTATGTTGTCGAATTAATTACACTACCTGTTTATAAACATTAGTAATACTTTGAAGCTGAGCAACAAAGCTTGCAAATTAATGCAAGAGTCCACAAATCCATGTTTTACATATTTTGCCGTGGCCAAATATTATTAAGACATTGCCTGCTTGGAGTATATTATCCAGAATATCATGCTTATCAATTAAAAACACATTTTTTGATTGCATAATAAATTTATATATGTGCATGCACTATAAGATGTTTTGTGAGACTGTACTATGATTAAAAAGGAAAGCACTTCACCTTTTGTTTAAAATGTTGATAGCATTCAATTATGACGATAAGGTAGTTTACATACGGCATATATTTACTGTATATAAACAGTATATATACTGTATATCTGTAAATATAAATGAGTGGGTGTGCGTGTGTGTATGGTTGCCAAACATCCCTTGAAAAGTGGAATGATCCCGTATTCAGAAGCAAAAGTACGTGTTCCGTATTGAGCTTATAAGGGACGTGCTTTGTCCCGCATTATCAGGAAAATCGAAAATAATGTTTTACTTGTAGAACGAACCAGTGCTGGTATGGTGCTTTTAAAGGGATCCACGGATAAAAAGACTTGTATTTCTTAAAAGATAACATTATTATGAGTTAAAATAATTTGATATTAAAACCTCTCCTGGTGTTTTCGTTCTTATACACTTTGTAAAATTAGTATAACTAGTAGGTCGCCATTGTTGTTGACGTCGCATGGCGGTGACGCCACTGGGTTACGCTGCCGGGCTTCAAGAGTATGACTCTAGCGACATAAACATGTCATCTGTTCAACCCTTTCAATCTGAACCCAAGAGGAACATTAATGAGCATGATAGCACTGTCGATATTTCACAAAACGAGCAGCAAAAGCAGAATGAACAGGAAAGACGATATTGTGTTACACCGGCGATATGTGCTACAAGAGGCGAATTTGACACCCAAAGTTCCACCGTGCGCTTTCAGCTTGTTTTGTTTAGATCCTTACAGACAGAACATATTAAAGATGCCTTAAGAAAATACTTAAACGTAGTAATACCAAATAAGGGTGGTTTAAATACGCTACGTGACTCATGTGGTCAACAGATCAACAAACTGCTTTAAAGCTACCACAAGAAAATACAATGCTTAAAAGTATGAGAGGGAAACATGCAAAACGTATTTTGAGGCAATGAAAAAGTAATAAAAGACTCAATAAAAACACAAATAGTAAGTACTTGCTGCTTTTAACCGATGTGCGCATGCGTGCGCAAGCGCACTGCACTGGGCATCGTGTAGGACGTCTCGCTGCGTTGGAAGGAATTGCAGAACACCGGTAGTGTTCGTCTAGTGACAGTGACAAACTACGTCAGCACCCCGAGCGTCCATTGCGTGCATAAAACCTGGCACCCTCCGTAGTTCAAAACATGTACTAAATATTATAGACTTTTAAATCGATGGCAATATTTTATGTGTTTCGAATAACATATTTTCGTAAAAGAGAACAGTTGTGGCTTATTAGAGCCTACAAGTCCTTTAAGTCTGAGGTTCCTTTTAAAGAATATGTAGGGGAACGCATTCCCCCTCCTCTCCTGCTTTCTGACCAATAAACTTACAGAAAATGATAAATCCGCTCATCTCATTGGTCGAGGAGGTAGTCGCTTGCCACAAGAAAAACGGAAGACAACACAAGAGTGTGAGAGATAAGAGGTTTGAGTGAAGCATGACTAAAAAGCATGTTCAAAATGATGATCATTTTGTTTTCTTGTTCTTCTCTGTGTACTTTATTTTCAATAATTGTATTATATTTTTGTGTTCTGTCAATTTCATTTGCATTTCCACATTATATTTGGAGTGATCATTTGTGAAACTGTTATTGCTGATGGGACTTTGAACGCACCTAAATTGTTAAACTCTGGGCAAAACATTTTTTTTTTTTTTTTTTGTAACGTTTGCACATTTAAAAAAAGGATTTGGGGGGAAAAAAGACAAAAAACACAAACAAAAAAGGCTCAGGACCTGAAGGGTTAAATTATACTTTTAAATTTAGCGTGACAGATTAAATTTAGCATGACAGATGTTAATTCTAGTATTTTTTGTACTAAAAATACTTTGCCGATAATCATTTTTTCATATGCTCATATCACTAAAATATGTACCTAATGAATTCAGTTTTGAGTTAAATTGTCATTACATTGTAACATTTTATAAAAATAAATAAATTTAAAAAAAAACAACACTTTTCACATTCAAAATGATTAAAGAGTGACTGTTATCGGGCTCTACCAGTGAAGTGTCCCTTATTTTTATATCAGGTAGTTGGCAACCCTACGTGTGTCTGTTATATAGGGGTGTGTGTGTGTTTTGTCAATCAATGTCATAATTAATTAATTACAATAAAATTCAAGTGATCTTCTCCTCCATTCATGTTGCCTTTGTTCATGTCAAGAGATCCTTTTACCCTCCTTACACTTCCCACGCAGTCAAAGAAAACTGATTCCTCTTTTGCTATTTGTTTAGCGTCACACATTTTGGCAAACTGAAATGGCCAGCCCAGCCCAGAGCCAAACTTGCAAATTTAGCTGAGATATGTTCCGGTAGCTTGATATGTCATAATATATCCTCAGCTAAATATAACTAACCGATCTCCTGTGTGCACAGGAACTGAACTGTCCTGAGCTTAAACCAAACATCAGTCTGATCTAGAATAAAATGTGGCATTAAGGGTGAGTCCTGATGTTGAAAGGGAGAAATCATTTATTCTTATAGCTTGAGATCTAATGGGACATTACTCACAAATGTCAATAATCAGTTTTTAAAAAGTGGAATTTGGTAGTGCCAAAATCAAGAGTGAGTTGCTATAGGACAGCAGTTCTTAACGTGGGTTCGATCGAACCCCAGGGGTTCGATGAATAAGTCTAAGGTGTTTGGCGTAGGTAATGAAACGCAGAGCCCTACGCTTATTAAATCTAGGCAAAGTGGCTTTTTAGACCAGGTTTTGGAATGGTTTGCTCCCAATTTACAGGCTTAATAATAATAATAATAAAAATAATAATACATTTTATTTGAAGGCGCCTTTCTGGCACTCAAGGTCGCCATACAACCATTTAAAAAAATATTTAAACAAACTAAAGATTGAAAACAGTAAAAATAATAAAGTAAATAACGTTTGGGGAAAATTTAAAATACTAAAGAGATGTAAATTAAAAATAATAGAAATAAGTAGCAGAAAACTAAAACACAAAGAAATTAAAGATTATTATGGACAGGTGAGTGAACAGGTGAGTTTTGAGGTTGGGTTGATAAAGGGGGAACCATTAATCCATTTCTTTTAACTGCTAGTCCTCGATCTGATGGGAGAAGGAACTGGTTTGCTCAGTGGAAGGTTGACTCGCAGTTGGTATGAGGGAATACAATAGACCAATGGGCAGCAGGGTCTCAAATTTTGACCTGTTTTTAATTTTGAAGAATTTTGAACAGGGATTTGCTAAATTATTATCTTGCTAGCTAGATAAATCGGTTTTGAATTTGAAAAAAAAAAAAAAAAAAGCTTTATCTAATTCCGAAGGGTTTGGTGAATCCACATGTGAAACTTTTGGGGTTCGGTGCCTTTGGCAAGGTTAAGAACCACTGCTATAGGACAACTCAACAGTAGCCATTCAATGTGCATCTACAGTATAAAACGTAATCATTGAATAGTTGACCTGCTGCACATGGAGTCATTCAAATAGTGCCTTTGGCCTACAAAACAAAAAAGCTTTCATTTGCAGCTGTATTAGGTAAGAAGGTTAATGCAAATTCAGCACATTGGAGTGCAGTCACTTAACACGAAGGCATGTGTGGCTGGATTAAATGACATGAAAGCTTTTCAAATGCTTAAGGGATTAAGGTAATTTTTTTTTTTTTTTTACAGGTGTATGATTTCAATCTGATAAAATAAAACAAATTTTCTTTAAAATGATCAAAGGTTCGCTTCTGTTATCATCTTGTCTGTACATAACGGCAATGTGGTAGTGTGTTGGGACGGCAGCTCTTGCACTAGGATAGTGAATATGAATTATACAGTGTACAGCAGAAGTATGTGCACCCCTTGTGATTTTGCAACGTCACCCACTTAGAAAATAGGTAGAGGTCTGAAATTTCAATCATAGATGCATTTCCACTCATAGAGACATAAACTACAAAAACCCAGAAATAACATTGTGTGACTTTTTAAACTCTTTCTCCCATGACCCCTCTGCATCATTCAGATAGTCAGTCCCTGGCAAACTTCAGACGGGCCTTCACATGTACTGGCTTTAACAGGGGAACCTTCTGAGCAAAGCATGATTTTAAACCATTGCACCATAGTGTTCTACTGACAGTAGCCTTTGAAACTGTGCGCCCAGCTCTGTTCAGGTCATTGACCAGGTCCTGCCGTGTAGTTCTAGGCTAAGTGCTCACTTTTCTCAACATGAGTGATGCCCCATGAGGAGAGATTTTACATGGAGCCCCAGTCCGAGTTAGATTATCAGTCATGTTTAGCCTTTTCCATTTCCAACAATTGCTGCAACTGTCGATTTATTCTCACTAAGCTGCTTTCCAATTGTCCCACTGCCTTTTCCAGCTTTGAGGAACTCAACATTTTTTTTTCTCTGGTGTCTTTCAAAAGATCTCTGGTCTTGCCCATGGTAGCAGTTGGATAATGACTAACTGTGGGATGCACAGGTGACAATAAAGAGCTCAAACGGGTGATGAGTGGGTGGTTACTCATAGGGTAAAGGTGGACTTTTTTTTTTTTTTTAAGGTAGACTGACAACTCTTTGAGTGTCATAATTATTGCTTATGATTACTGGGAACTTACGAACCCCAGAAAATTACAAATAAATTATTGATAAATCATAAAATGTAAATTCCAGATTTTTTTAGATTATGTCTCTATAAGTGGAAATGCATCTGTGATTGAAATTTCAGACCTCTACCAATTTTCTAAGTTTGTGAACTTGCAACATCACAAGGGGTGCAAATACTTCTGCTCCTTACTGTATATACTAGTCCTTCTAAAAAAAAATAGCATATTGTGATCAAGTTTATTATTTTCTGTAATGTACTAATAAACATTAGACTTTCATATATTTTATATTCATTACACACAACTGAAGTAGTTCAAGCCTTTTATTGTTTTAATATTGATGATTTTGGCAAAAAAGTCAAGAAAACCAAAAATCCCTATCTCAAAAATTAGCATATTTCATCCGACCAATACAAAAAAGTGTTTTTTAATACAAAAAAAGTCAACCTTTAACTAATTATATCAGCAATGCACTCAATATTTGGTCAGGAATCCTTTTGCAGAAAAGACTGCTTCAATGCGGCGTGCCATGGAGGCAATCAACCTGAGGCACTGCTGAGGTGTTATGGAGGCCTAACATGCTTCGATAGCGGCCTTAAGCTCATCCACAGTGTTGGGTCTGGTGTGTCTCAACTTCCTCTTCACAATATCCCACAGATTCTCTATGGGGTTCAGGTCAGGAGAGTTGGCAGGCCAATTGAGCACAGTAATGCCATGGTCAGTAAACCATTTACCAGTGGTTTTGGCACTGTGAGCAGGTGCCAGTTCCTGCTGAAAAATGAAATCTTCTTCTCCATAAAGCTTTTCAGCAGATGGAAGCATGAAGTGCTCCAAAATCTCCTGATAGCTAGCCGCATTGACCCTGCCCTTGATAAAACACAGTAGACCAACACCAGCAGCTGACATGGCACCCCAGACCATCACTGACTGTGGGTACTTGACATTGGACTTCAGGCATTTTGGCATTTGCTTCTCCCCAGTCTTCCTCCAAACTCTGGCACCTTGATTTCCGAATGACATGCAAAATTTGCTTTCATCTGAAAACAGTACTTTGGACCACTGAGCAACAGTCCAGTGCTGCTTCTCTGTAGCCCAGGTCAGGCTCTTCTGCCGCTGTTTCAGGTTCAAAAGTGGCTTGACCTGGGGAATGAGGCACCTGTAGCCCATTTCCAACACACGCCTTTGCACGGTGGCTCTGGATGTTCCTACTCCAGACTCAATCCACTGTTTCTGCAGGTCACCCAACGTATGGAATCGGCCCTTCTCTACAATCTTTCTCAGCGTGCGGTCACCTCTTCTGGTTGTGCAGCGTGTCCTGCCACACTTTTTCCTTCCCACAGACTTCCCACTGAGGTGCCTTAATACAGCACTCTGGGAACAGCCTATTCCCTCAGAAATTTCTTTCTGTGTCTTAGCCTCTTGCTTAAGGGTGTCAATGATGGCCTTCTGGACAGCAGTCAGGTCGGCAGTCTTGCCAATGATTGTGGTTTTGAGTAATGAACCAGGCTGGGAGTTTATAAAAGCCTCAGGAATCTTTCGCAGGGGTTTTGAGTTAACTGATTCAGATGATTACGTTAGTAGCTTCTTTAGAGTACCTTTTCATGATATGCTAATTTTTTGAGATAGGGATTTTTGGTTTTTCTTGACTTTTCTGCCAAACTTATCAATATTAAAACAATAAAAGGCTTGAACTACTTCAGTTGTGTGTAATGAATCTAAAATATATGAAAGTCTAATGTTTATCAGTACATTACAGAAAATAATGAACTTTATAACAATATGCTAATTTCTTTAGAAGGACTAGTACTAGTAATATTATTATTATTTTTTGCCTCAAGTCACCTGAAGCAGTTGCACAATAGCCAGTGTGCTGGAGCACTCAATGACTCACTGAAGTAGGTCAGTCACGGCAGCTGTCTCTTTTAGCACAAGATAGAGCCTTCTTGCAAACATATCCTATAACAAACCCCGGCCAGTTAGCAGCGTTTGGTGATGCAGGCAGGGAAATATAAAAAGGATTTAGGTACCTGAATGATTAAGTTACCCACAAAAAACAAAAAATTTTTCAACATTTGTTTTCCCCTCACTTTCTTAACTTGCAGTCTGGGACAGTGACTGCCCATCATTTTGTTTCTGTTGTCCACCCTTGGCAAACATCCACTACAGTGTATTGAATAATGCCAGACTCACATCCCAGGAAACTTTTCAAGTTCCATCTGTCCAGTTCAGTTGTGAGGTGGTGTGACACCCTAATAACAAAACTAAAGAAATGGTATAACAATCACATTGCCTCTGGAAGTCAAGGCTAAGGAAAGAGATTGCTGCAAAGTAACAGGTGATACATGAAAACTAAAAGTGTTCTTAAAGTTTAAGTGGCCACTGGAAAGTGAAGTTATGGAATGTGAAAAGACTGTCAGCACTGCTCACAGCAGAATTGTTTTTTAAGGTGGCATTGGGCGTCTTATGTTAAAAGTGTTTGAAGTGTTGGAATTGAAGCGTGATTAATAGAGGTTTTGTGGGGGAAAAAAATACACATCTAAAGAATACATAAAAGAACAAGTGGGTTTTCAAAAGAACAAGCCACAATGTAAATTCAAAGCAATCTGAATCAAAGCAATGTTCTTGCTGAAGAAATGGAGGCCAAAAGATTCCTGGTGAAGTGCTCGGGAAAGTTATAGAGTAATGTCTGCAACATTAGGTTTTCACATGAGGTAGTAAGAATTAATAATGAATAAAAACATATGCATCTTATCGAGATACCATTAAAAAATCAATAATGGACGGACGGAGCAAAAACAAAACAAACAAAGATAAAAAACAAAAAAACAGAAACAACAACAACAACAACAACCAAAATGCTTGTGTATATTTTATAGACAAGTTTCTGAGGTACTTTCTGCTTGCGACTTCCGTTTTACATTTTCTCCATTCAAAACAACAGTGGAGCTGGATTAGTATTATTCATCAAAATCGCGTAAAAAGACAATTTGGAAATACCGCATCCATCTGCCATCATCATGACAGAGGAGGACACCATGTTCATGTAGGCAGATGTGGAACCAAGCTTGTGCCACCACAAAGACTGGGTGTTTTTGTAGCCATGTTGCCGCTGTGTTATGGAAGGTATGTTTCTCATATCCCTGCATTTTCATGTGTCCAGTGCTCAAAAAATACTAAAGCTAAAATCTTGAAACGACTTGTTGCCTTTGATATTGTTATTACGATGATGATTATAATTATGATTATCTTTAATATTATTTACTACAACTACTGTAGCTGCAACACAGGCTATCTGCTGCTAGCCTGTTGCTAATCAGTACGTGTAGGATGGCACAATTATGTCAACGCATAAATGCAAGTGTTACAAGTTTTTTGTACGTTTGTTTACTTGTAGAAAACGCTGTTAGGCAAGGGAAGACAAGTCGATGTGCCTCACAACAACACTTACCGTACGCTGTTGGACATATATCGAGACTACGCTAATAATTTTATAAATTGTGATTTATTGACCTGTTTTGCACATGCACCAATCGTTAAAAAAAAAAAAAAAAAACATGAAATGGAATCATGTAGTCCAAATGTTTTATTACAATCAATATCTGCAATAAAAAAGAATGACACACTATTTTTTTTTTATGTACATACCGTGTAGTATTTCCTTGTAACAACGAAATCCGTGTCAGCCCTTCTGCATTCAGCAACTGTAATAGTATTTGTAATTTTACCTCATTTTGGTCCTTCAAATGGCCGGCGTATCAATCTACAAATCACGTGAACACAGGCTGAAAGGTTGGTATAATTTTGTCCACGAATGTTCAACGAAGTGATAACAACAAATATACAATCTTTTAAGTGTACCCTTTCGTTAAAAGCACATCCTTAACTTATTGTCTGCAGCTGGTTTCAATTTAAGGCGTATGGCAAGGTAGATATACACTGGCGCTTTGAAGCTGGGCTCTGTTCAACATTTCACATCCAACCATATATATAGGCGCTTCCAGGAGTTCACACACAGCACAGAAAGTATCAGAGTCTCATCTAGTTGTGCTGAATCTAGTTTTGGAGATTCCGTGGGTTCCTCTGGTTTGATTTAGCAGTTTTATCTTTGTCAACACACTGCTTACTTCAACCGCAATTCATGTTGCTCTGTCGAAACCGGAAATTAAAAGCAGAAATTTTCCGAGATGAAGCCACCCATGTTTTGCTCGGGAAACTTGTCTATACAGTATATTATTTTTATGTGTTGTGGGATGTTGTTATTTATCTATCTAATTAACCTTTTAGGGACAGTGGTTGGTAGTTGACAGCTATTGAAAAGTTGACACTTAAATCTTTGAACCCTTTGTAGAGCAAGTGACTATTTTTGGTCATTAAAAAACATTAGCCTTTATTATTATTATTTCTACAAATTAAGGTTCATTATTGTATTTTGAGGGAATCTAACCTTCTAGCCATACTACCAGAATCGCGCCAGCCGAACCGTTGGACCCGGGCTGGCGCAGCTCCAATGACCCAGGCTGGCGAGACTCCCACAATCCGGCCAGATGGCCAAACTCTGCGCATTCACCTTAGTCTTAACCCTTTTGTACTGACTCCATTTGGAAAGGTTTATAGAAGGCTCACTGAAAACAAGTTGACAATTTATTCAGATCGACAGTAATCATGTCTCCATATCACACGTCAACAAAAGGTTTCCGAGAAAAATAACAACACTTAGTTAAACATTCAGTCTTTTGAAGGCTCTCACGTGGTGGGGGCTGTGGGCAGGAAGAAGGGTGTGTTTTTGGATTATTGTCTGTTTGTGGATTGGACAGGAGGATTCGGGAGTTACTGTTGTCAGAGCAATGGGGGTTGTGGATTTTGCCACCTCAGCGTCAAAGGAGCTCTTGGAGTCTTATCAGTCGTGTTATCAGTTGGATGTCGGGTGTTCTCCGGTGTTCCTTGTGTTGGGACAGGGCATCCCACTATTTGTTCTGGACTGTCTGGGAGAACTGATTGTGAGAGTTGGTGGGGCAGACATGGGCTTGTCAGCGTCAATTATGCTCAGTTAGTTGCATGACGCACACGTTGGGCTTCCGTGAGAAGAAGCCGTTGTTTATCTCTTATGCCCTATATTCTGCTTGTTTTCCTTAAACTATGGTATAAGTGCTATTTAGTTTATATTGGGTGTGTTAGAGTAACACAAACAGTTAAACAGTAAATACGAGAACCAATACTATTCCCTGATTGATTATGTTAAGTGTGGTAGAGTAATGCAGACAGTTAGACGGTGCCTTCGAGAAAAGATTTTATCTCCTTCAAAATATTAAATAATTTATATGTTAATAAAATCTAAATTATTGAAATTAAAATAAATAAAAACAGAAATACACCCTGGTTGTGGCCTCAAGCAACACTCTAAAGATGTTATTATTCATAGCCCATTATTGACCTTATTGCATGCCATGGATGGCGAAACATGTCCAATTCATTAAAACCGGGAAGACTGGCTGGCTGTGAATATAATGTTTCATTGCAATTGATGTCCATGAAATGGTTAATATCAATGTGCCTGCAAAGCCCTTTGGGACGAACTTGTGATTCAGAGCAGCATAGATAAATTTAAGGTGACATTAAATAATTAACCAGAGAAAAGCACTGTATTTCTGAAACCAAATTATATGATTACAATTGACCTCACATTATCCCAGATAAGGGTATTTTCAAATAGGTCGCAATTTAGCAATGGCAAAATGTCAAAATCATTTCAAGCTTTTCACTGGCATTTTGTTCTTTAAAAAATATTGCGCTGTTGTTTATATCCTATTTCAATTAAAAATCAATATTGTCTCAATCAAAGGTCTTTATTGCAGTCCTTGTGTCCTTAGACCGCATGATTCGCATGGCATATTTTATTCCTCCCACTCTCTGTCAGCAGCGGCTGCTAGATTGAATAATGATGGTAATCAACCTCTCATTATAGAAACAGTGTTTTCAACAATGATCCATTACATCATGTGGATGCAAGAAGTCTGGCTTGATTAAACTTTGAACCTCATTTATGTGCTGTAGCTTAAAATGTAATTCAACAAGATTTAAAATTGTTGGATAATTAACATCTATTAAATCTTTAAGGTATTCACGATTTATTGTCTTATTCTCAGAAAGAATCAATTGGTCTGTGAATAAATAGTCAAATATGCACTTTGTGTTTTTACTGTGAAATTACAATATACTGATTTTACAGAAAGATGTTAAATAAAAATTTACAAAAATTCTTGCTTCACTCTCACACAATTTTTTGGATTAAATAATGAAAATGCAGGGCAATTATATATAATGGGAGTGATTATAGATCTCACTGACAAAGGTTTAGGAATTGTATCTTTTGTGATGTCTATTCAGCCAACAGGAACAGTGCAGCTCTGCATTTTACCTTTACACAGGCTCAAATGGAAGTTATTTGATAATATTTTTAAAATACTAAAATTATTGAGAAGACAACACCACGATGAATATATGTCATTTTGCCATAATAGGACAATACACCTCTATTTCCTTGAAGAATCAATGAACACTCAAAAGACATAATCATCCTACAGCTATAATGCAATTAAATATAGCTAAAAATAACAAACCACTCCATCGCGATTGGTTCAAAAGAGTGGCTTCACATAGGACTGGGGAATCCATCAGAATAAAACTGCTCCTTCTGTATGCTACTGTACATGCCAATGTCAAGTTCCTGTATATTTCAATGAGAAAACAATGTCACATGTTATATGTGATTGAAATATTGGCCAAAGTGTGGTGGTCCTAGCCTATGTTCCCTCTAATTTTTCATGTGTCTGGGCAGACACAAGCTCTCTGAGCACACTGCGGCCCACGGTGAGCAACATTAGATGTGTACACGGAGGCCACACATCAGTATCACGCCTATTCATAACGTTGGATCATAGCAAGTACATAGCTTATTAAAAGAATGAAATTACAGCAGCAATTTTTATTAGTTTACTTTTAATACAGTATAATTGATTTGGGCCACTTAAAATGAAAAAGACCAAGATCTCGTTGTTCATGAGATGTGTTCTATGTTATATGTGAGAGTCCTGCTTTAACCATAGGAGAGTCCTGCTTTGGCCAGGGTAAGGTTTAATTGGGGCATGGGTGAGTTAATAAATAAAACATAATCAACAACCACAATGTATGACACTATATAACTCCCACATTAAAACTGTTCAGACAATAAAGACACTCAAGATTCCTATTCTCTGTGTCTGACCAGCTACACTGCAAAAACACACCTCCTAAAAACTACTTAAATTCGTTTTCAGTGAAGAAAAAGGTATCACTTTATAATAAGGGTCCTTAATTAACATTAGGTAATGCATTTTTAGAAAATAACTCATGTTTAAGTAACATGACAATAATTCATTTTATCCCTTACCTAACATTTATTAATATATTAATTAACATGAGTTAAGGCATTAAGTTAATGCATTAGTTAATGCATTTTAAGACAATAACTCATGTTTAAGTAACATGACAAAAAATCATTTAATCCCTTATTTAATAAGGGTGTAATGGTACATGTATTTGTATTGAACCGTTTCGGTACGTGGTGCTCGGTTCAGAACGGAGGCGTACCGAACGAGTTTTGTGACGTAATCTAACCCTTACTTTTCGAGGCTGTGAGTTGATCGGGTCACAGTTTCTTTGTGTAGATTATATTTACTCCGTCTTCTCTACTATAATGAGGACCAACACGGTAGGACAGTATAACCCAGAAACGTCAACGGCACGACAACGTGGCCGCCACGAGAACGCAGTGAAACGCGGGCATTAAAGTCAATCAGCCAATGCACACCAGTCGCAGTGTGACCATGTATTAGACGCGTCCCAGAAGCGGCTCAACACGACGCACGCGAAAAGAACGGCAGATTTTATTATTTGACGCGAGACGCGACCCTCCTGCGTCAATACCACTACCGGTAGCTAGGATCGGGCAGACTGGAAAACACTTGTGTAAAAATTAAAGATGCACCGTTACCGATACTAGTATCGGCAGTGGGCGCCGATCTGGCCCGAAATGGTGGTATCGGTATCGGCGAGTACCAACAAAGACGGCGCCGATACCATTAACCGGTCCATTATTATAACATTTGACCGCAGCCTTTTTTTTTCTCCTGGCGCTCACTACACTCTATCTCTGTGTTGTGTGATGACTAGAGCTGGGAATCTTTGGGCACCTAATGATTCGATTACGATTCAGAGGCTCCGATTCGATTATAAAACGATTATTGATGCACCCCACTCCTTTTTTTTTTTTTTTTTTTTTTTTTTTAATGTTTTGTACATTAGTTCCAAAATTGTTCAAAAATACTCTCAGGCTAAACCACACTACTATTTCAGTATCAAGTTAACATATAGCAGTAAACAAATATACAAAAATAACATTAAAAACACAATAACATTAAAAACTCCAGTCCCCATTCTTTATCAGCAGCTTTAAACTACATTCAATTAATTTAATGTTGTGAATCAACCGTTAAATTTGTTAAAATTGCTCCCGTTATTCCATAATTTCCCTTTTGTCTACTTTCGACATGTGAAAGTTTTAAAACTATTTTAAAGATAGATTCAAGTCAATATTTTACCGATTTAGGAGTATTTTAGATAAAAAGTTAATTAGGTTTGCTTGGAAGGTTCGCTACAACAGCCTTGCAGGGAAGTGTACTGCTTTAAGATGGCGGCCGTTTACTAACACCCGCATCTAGCTTTTTGTAGATGTGCTGCTAACACTACCAAATCTATATTGCATCTAGTCCTATATAAATGATATCTACCGTAACATTATATGGATGTACTTTGTAGTAGCTTTTCGGCAGCAGTCAGGTATGTTTTTTTATCTCGTTGCATGAGTTGAGCTAGAGCCGTGAGTTGAGCATTGGCATTACCCGAGGGGCCGGGTAATGAGAAGCATGATGTTTAGCTACTCTCGCTCCATTCCGTCCCGAAGACCGCGCGGCGCGCTGAGTGTTGTGTACTTCCGCTTTACTTGGCATATTCCAATAATCGGAATTTGGATGTTTGTGAATCGTTCTCGAATCTTCCACGGCCGAATCGCGAATAATCTAAGAATCGGAAATTTTGCACACCTCTAGTGATGACACGTGAACACCAAGCAGCTATTGCTATTGGCCTGCTCCAGACCAATGAGAACGGGCCAATAGCCACTCCTGACAAATGACAAGGCCGCTTGGCAGCACCGATATGGCGGCGGTCGGGAAATATTTCAAAATAGAAATCCCGTCAATTAAAATCAATGGCTGCATGTAAGATTTGCAGCCTGAAAGTTTCGAGATGTGGAGTTAAATCTGCCAGTTTCAATACCTCGAACCTGATAAAAAATTTGAAGATGAAACGTGAATGAACACAACGAGTTTGAGCCTGCAAGAGCAGGACTGCTATCCAGAGGAAGGGCACTGGACCGGTGCAGCAATCTCTGGTCAGTTCACTACGTCAACTTTACTTTGTCTTTTATTTAAAGAAATGCTGCAGTAATTTGGGAACTGTTTCCAAAGTAGGGTTGCCACCTTTCAGAAATAGAAATAAGGGAATCCCCCCCCCCTTCAGAAAAAAGGAGGCTAATAGAGAGACTGGATGCTGTGGTCAATTATTATTATTTATAACTGTTAGCGTCCACAAATGCGGAAACAAGGTTGGACCTCAAAGCGGACAACAAGTGGGGGATATGTACAAGGGTTTAATGATTGCAAACAAAAACATAACACGCGATCGCGGGATAGTAGAAATAACAAAAGGAGTCCGTGACAGCAGGTCGACGAAGCTCAATACTACAAACTCGAAGGTTAACGTAGACGATAGGCAGCAAGCCAAAAAGCCAAAATAAAAACACTCAAATACCTGCACAGGGTAGAGGTTACAAACGAGTGCAGCACACTTACAGAAAAAACCCAATGCAGGGGCGTAACAAGCAAATGTAGCGAGACTATAGTGCGAGATGTCAAATGGCGATCAGCAAAGCAAATATCTCGGCAGCCTTCTCTGAGCTCACCCGTGCTTAAATGCGCTCACCCTCTTGCTGCGCGACCGTGGCGACGAGCTTCGTAGTCTCCGTCTGATGATGTCTGCGATCGTGTTGGCATCATATTGATGTTTTCGCCGCTGTCTAACGGCTGTCGACACAAACACATCATGGACCGAGATAAAACAAACTGTGCTGCTTTAGAGATTTGCCCTTTTAACAATGGGCACACAGCAACTATGAAAATGACCGTTTATCTTCTCTGTTACTGCAACCAACCGCCACAAATGCCTTCACCATTTTGATTAATCAATGTTAACGATTGTCAGGAAGGTTTTTGGGTTCGTTTACTAGGCGGTGATTCCTTAGACAAGCAGAAAAACATGCAGTAATAGGAGGAATGTACGTAGCGGTAATATGTAAACACGATGAGCTGACGGACAATATGGCGGCACCAGTCAGGGGGGAGGAGTTGTGACGTCACGTGATTGGGGTCTATAGCAAGAGAGGACATCTGTTGTGATTGACAATTTGTGACCCAACAGAGAGGAAGGTCAAGATTTGTAGAAAGACTGGGGAAAAAATCCTGACGACACTCGAAGTTTAGTTGTGCCAATTGTCTTATGTTCACATTTCTAATTTTGCTTTTATGTTTATTTTTCTTTGTGATACTCATTGCTGTTTTTGCTCTCTGTATTGCAATGACATGGTATGTCAAGACATTGTAAAAATAGTAAAAGTGTACTCTGACTCTTGTCCAGTCCCTTGCAATCAATCTCCCACACACAAAGGTGTAACTTGCAATTTTCACCAGAACTTACATAAACCATCTGCAGCATCAGAGCCTTCCACAAGAGTAGCTATTATATTGAGAGCATCACAAAGCAATTTGTCTTGTCTTGTCTTCACACAATTAAACAAGGACTTGTCATTTTGACAGCACTGACATGTTCATTGACACAGAAATTTAATTCTGAGGGAAAAACTAAGAATTTTGCACAAAAAAATGGTTTTTGCAGGTGATCCATGTTGTTTTGCTACTTGTGCAACATGTTTTGAGAAGCTCACAAACTGTTTTGAGAATTTCAATTCTGATCTGAGAAACGTACAAAAGCAATTGAGAAAAATTATAACAAGCGGCCTGGGCAGCAAGCTGGTGCCAGATGAATATGCCTGTTATAAGGGGTACTTTTGGTCGACTCATGCCAAGTCATGTCTACTCGTTGCAGGATATTTGGTAAAAAGAACTTTTTTTACGGTTTGGCCTATCATCCACACGCACACGCCCATTTAAACGAAGATTCTTGAAAACTGCGTCCGGAGTGAAGCTGTGCGAATTCTGCATTTGTGGCCCATCATGTGGACACTGATAACCGAAGATTTAACTGTGGAAACGTCAATGACTGCGACAAACTTTGTATCCACATCACACATGAGACCAATGTTTGCAGTTAGAGTAAATTAGACAGGTGCTTTTTTTCCTTCCATTTATTTACAAACTCTTGCAGTGCTTCATATTGAAGAACACATGCGAAGGATGGTGGTATGAAGGACAATCATTTTTGCGCATTGTTATGAATGTATTATCAATGCAGTTGGCTGAGGAAGGTTTTTTTCTACAAACGTGCTGGTGTGGACGTAATTATTTTTCCCGATGTATTAGGGCAGGATCCTCGGTTTTTAAAAACCCTGGTGTAGACAAGGCCTATTTCTTGAACTTTTTGAGAAATGTGATTTTTGAAGTGTTGCCTGTTTTCTGTTTTGCCATCAGGACCCCCAACCAGCAAAGCCCTCAGCCACCTGTCATAACCATCACTCCCGCCAGCCACTCAACACCTTACCTTTGTTAAATAAAATTCCTTCACTCCACATCTGTTTCCTGGTCGCACTTTGGTCCACATCAGCTTTGCCTACCTTGCCTTTAACACAAAGTCTGATCTTGCATCAGTACCAGCACACCTGCAACCATTGGAATGAATGAATATATGAATCCATTAAGAATGAATGGCTGGATATGTGACAATTTGACGAGTTACAATCAGACCCAAATGAAGGGAACAAAGGAGGCAAAGCAGGATAACGATGACCCAATTTGATTCGATACAAGGCCGTTCGGTCAATGAGTTGATCTCGATCGTTGTATTGTTAAATACCCAATAGTAAAATGGCTAAATGGACACTTTTAGGTGGTAAGAACTGCCCAGGATTTTATTACAACATAATGTAACGGCCTCGTTTTAAGCATGTCCCAAAAATACGTACTAGGTGAGAGTTTTAAAGCTACACACCTTACTTTCCTATTTTTAGTCAATAGGTATTCAGTGCTAAGTTGTGAATTTAGAATTTCAAAGAAAAAAAACAAAAGAACAGCTAACTTTTATTATGATTACATCACTCATGTCATCAAAACCTTTATTACGTCATCCTAAAGAGAATTCAAAAGAAAGCCGAGGAGGGTTAAACTTACATAAGCAAGTAAAATCTTAATGGATAAATACAGATAAGAAAAGATGAGCAAAGATCAAGTAAGTGACCGGCTTCTGCTGCACTCTTTCAATTGATAAGATAGACACAAGAGTGATAGATACAGTACTTACAACAAAACTTGCTCACTTAGTTATACTCTTTCAATGTTTAAGAAAGTTCAAATAAATCAGCTGATTTTGGACATGTTAGTTTACCTGGCAGTACAATCAATCTGGTCCATGTCAGTTCTGTGTGAGCAGTGTAACTATAGGAATGATCTTGTTTGAGTCGCAATAACACACTTTAATAACAGATTAGTCAAGTGCTTCTAAATTATTTTCTGTTAGGCCCCCCCCTCCCTGGAAGACGTAAACGTTTCGCTCCCTCCCAACTCTGACGCTACTGTAAATCGTACCATTTGTTTATAAAATTATTATTATAAGTACACCTCTGCATAACATTGTCCTTTTTTTATAAATGAAAAAACGTAATGCAAATCAATTTAGAATAAAGTATTACTTTATTAACATTGTTTTGTTTGTAATAGAAAAGACTTAAAGCGCATCAATTTGCCTGAATAAAAGAAAGCTACATCCAAACTGTAAAAATACAGCAAAATAAAATAATAAATACAATTTTTTGACCATTTGATACAGAAAAATAAAATTTAATGAAATCAATCAATAATAATAAATTCCAATGGATTAGCAACATTAATGTATGAAGACAATATGCCAAAAAATTTGACCGAAAAACAAAAATAGAACAAAAACGACAATGTCATTAGACAGAGGGACAGTTTTTTTTTTTTTTTGCTGCAGGCAGGATTAGCTCCTTTGCTATGCTGTTGTGTTATTTTGCTATGAGCATCCTAACAGTGCTCGCGGGATTACGGATGTAACGCTAACAAAGAGGGACGGTTTTTGGCAATATTCGGCAAGTTTTCGATGGAAAAACAATCAAGTGGCTTATCAATGTAATAGGGGTCTACTGTCTTTATGTGACGTCTTAATTGTTTTGGCTTCCCGCTGTACACTGCAAACAATTTTAGACAAATTTCCTCGTCTGAGCTCTTCATCTCGCGAATGTTCTTTGCTGTATGCTCTTGTTTGGTTCAAAAATATTGTGCACACTCTGAAAATGAGAGTGCCACTGCCAGCCACTTAGTGTGTGTACAAGTACACTTTATTCGAGTACAGCAAAAAAAGTATGTATCCCTGAAGTCACATGCGCTACCCCCGGCATTGGTCGCGCCCAAATATTTGAGAAGTACTGGATTTGTCAAAGCAATTGTACCACCATTTTATTTAGAGCTTGACTTTCACGACTTCAAACATTTTATTCATTCAACTTTTAATTCCTGCTTGTGTAATGTTCATATTAATAATGATATTTCTTAACAACCTGCGCTATTACTAAACTAAAAATTAATTATCCTAGGATCTAAAAAGCTATCCCCTTAAAATGTTCATTTTAAACACATTAAAATGTTTTGTATACCAATTACATCAAGTAAGACAAGTAACCTTGTACAAATATGAATTCTGTTTTGTTTTTTCTGGTGATGTGCGTTCACAATGGGCCGTCATAATCAAAGGCACCGGCCAAATCATACAAAGCTGGTAACAAGAAAAAGGTAAGTCACAATAACTGTTGTAATTCTGGATATAATCTGACTTGTAGTCAGGAGTGATATTTCAGGATGTCAACAATACCGTATTGGCCCGAATATAAGACGGTGTTTTTATCATTTAAATAAGACTGAAAAAGTGGGGGTCATCTTATATAGTCTAGACATTATACCCATTCACAACGCTAGATGGCGCCAGATATCATTGAAGCGATGTTCTGTCATGACAGATCTCAGCTACTCTCAAGTTTAACCAGTTTGCATTATTTTATTGCAATGTTTTTCCTTATTCAGATTTGTTTCAAGACTACAGTTACAGTTGGACTTCACTTTGATGGTTAATGCAGTTATTGCAATTTTGTTTTTTTTATCACAATATATTGGTTTATTTACATTTGAAAAACCAGAAGCCATTCATTTACGAATGTGATTGCACTTTAGTTTACAAATTTAAATGTTCAGATATTAAGATTTGAATGAGGCAAAATAACATGCTTTTTCTCTCAAATACATTGTTAATATCATTTGTTTCAGATGTACTGTAATTATTTTCTGTATAAAAATTAATTTGGTGTTCAAAAAGTCTTTTTCAAACTTGAGTCTTGAAAAAGAGGGGGTCGTCTTATAATCAGGTCCGTCTTATATTTGGGCCAATACGGTAATGAAAAATGAAATGACAAATTATAATTTGATCACATCAAACTAATTTCAGGAGGATGAAGATCCAGGCAAACTCATTAAACCTCCAGATCAAGTGGAGCTCACTGAGGCTGTATGACTAACCAAAATCATCCACATCAATCAATGAATGCCTCTACCGAATGCGAATGAGTTTAACATGCTTTTTATGTTCTTGGCTTGTTTCTCTAACATAGGAGCTGAAAGACGAAATCACAAGGACTCTGACAGCAAAAAATCCACATGCTCCCGAAAATCTTGCCCACTACAAATTTAATGTAAGACAATAACAGCCAAGCTATTGTCAATTAGTCAATCGGTATATTATTGGCCTGGTGGAAATGGGTTATTTTGCCGTGACATGTTCACGGCGAAATAACGCTTGGAGGCGAATTACCGGTTACGGCAGAAATAATCACTTCGTATATACTACCAGTTTTCTTAGTTCCACACAGTACATATTCCACGTAATTGATAAAGGCCAACTTACTGGGAGACTTTATGAGGTAGTTGTAGATGTTTCCGAACTCCACTGCAGGCCATTCCTTTGGATTGTTCATCCAGCTATCAGCTGCAACTTTGTATGGGCAGATTTGCAAGCTAATACACGGTAATTTTAAATGGAGGAAGTCGTGAGCACGTCACGGCAAAATTACCAATTCCCACCATGCCAATAATATACCGAGTGACTAAGCAGAGCAGTTCACGGCAAAAGAAAAATAACGCTTTGCGAGTTGCCGGTTACGGTAATAATAACCACTGCCTAGTCTATTGAATCCTAGCAGCTAATTGGGGCAAAAATTAAATTTTACTCACCAGTGATAAAATGTCAGTTGCAAACGTAAATGTGCTTGGATGTAGGTTCCCACAGGTGAAAATAGTCCGCAGAACCGTCTTCTTTTACTGTTCCTCAATTAATTGCTCTCAGCCATTTGTTTCTCCTTTTCTTCTCATGTGGAAGACTGAAGAACTTCAAATGTGGCTCCGAACTCTTCATTGTGTGACAACCCGCAACACAGCAACTTTTAGTCATTCCGACGGAAAAAAGACCGCAAATAAGACGAAAGTTCAACGCGTTTGTATTACAATGCACGACAGAGCAACTGCTTGTGACTCGTCTTTTGCCCCATTTTCAATATGGCGGCGCTTTGTGGCTGGTGACGTCATTAAATGCCCTGATGTCCGACTTCCTCTATTGTATCGCCTCCTCGCGTCTGTCGGCAGTGACTCGTGATAATGGTAAGCAATGTTTGAGACGTTTTTATGAAAAAAGACGCAAAACACACCTGAAATATATGAATTTCAGACGTTTGTCTACGGAATGTTTAGCTGTGCGTTCCCCCTTCGCAAAATGGCGACACGTTGCTAAGCGAGGTGACAACATCGTGACATCACGCCGACTTCCTCTATCACTATGCTGTCCTCACTCCGAAGCGTCTACTTTTTCCCAAGCAAGACAGCTAGTGAACGACACTTTAATAATCAGACTTATTCCTTTTTTTTATCTGATTTATGAAAAGAATGGCCTCAAACCATTGTCCTCTTTAGACCGTCGTAAAACTACAAATAATGTACACAAGCATTGCATTAGCAACAACGTTAGCTTAGCACGCTAGGCAAGTTAACTAAACATAAACAAAAAACGTCCATACAAAAAATATAACATTTCTTGCTATAAGGGATTATATACATTATATTAAACATACATACTTACGGACAAATCTTGTCCAGGGATCATTTGAGCACAACATTACAATGTAGGCGTCAGCATGAGATGTCGTGCAGCCATATTGAATTGGCAAGAAAACAATAAAACCATGTTGCAAAGCGAACACAAGAGTTCGCTGTTGGACAGCACAAAAAACCCTTCTGTAAAATTTACCAAAAGGCAGAATAATCACCGTTTTTTTTTTTTTATCCACAGGATGGTGCTTATAAGGTGACCACCGTTGTAAATCACATGACTGTTCACTTCATCTTGGAGGGTTGTCTTGAACATCAAGACGTAGATGAATGTGAAAGTCAGACACCCACTGAGGAGCTCCCTGAAGATGGTTACTGAAACTATTTGTATTGCTTGGAAATTGATAACCCGTTTACGAGTGTGATTTATGTTATTTGTGCACTTTTAAATCTCAAAAGAAGCATATAAATGTAATGTGTGTCATGATATATTTGCAATAATCAAGATTTTTCAATGTTTCTACAGCATCAGGAGAGGAGGGAGAAGAATCTGATGAGGTAAGAAGAGATGTGATTTGGTTGATACAAAACATGGTTTTAGTTTCCAATACCAGTGTTGGATTTCCATACAGGAGGGCTCTGGTGATGGAGGTGAGGAAGAAGAGGCTGGAGAAGATGACATACCAGACAGTGTTGCCTCCAAAGCAAACACTGAGGAACCAAAATGTACAAATCAGTTCAACTTTATTGAAAGAGCCTCTCAAACCATTAATAATCCACTTGAGGTATGAAGAATAGCTATATTTATGGCGGAAAACACTCAGTTTGGATCAATTATTTATCATCTCAAATAACGGGGAAAATGCGACAGTAACAAAAAAAAAAAAAAAAAAAATACAATTAAGTGATTGTTATGAAGTAGATATCTGTTAGTTTTTTACAGACACCATTTTTTTCATTGTGACATAATTTGTTTAAAAGTTTAAAATATGTGAATGAATAAAGAATAAAGAATGAATGAATAAAGAATTTTGTAAAGTCTTTTATTTAAACAAAATATTAGACATTAATTAATCGTTCTAAGCTAAAAATGACAGACATTTTGAATAATAAATGTATTTAATTACCTTAGTTTTATGGCTGGATTGAAACAAAATCGGTTGCATGATGTCTGTACACGGGGGTTTTCAGGGTAAAACGGGCATATTAAAAATAGCTCGAGGGCTTAATGCGCAATGAATCTGCTATGGCAGCATATAGACATATTGTTCTATCAAACACAACAGTTCTGTTGACTTAAAAGACAGCTGTTTATTTTAAAGAGGGTGCAAGAGCAGAAACTGCTTTTTCAGTCTTGTCTGTGTTTTCTGCCTTATAGAAGTGATCATTATTTAACTTTTCAAATTTTGGGTGTTGACAATATTGATGCAGATAAAAGTATACATTGAACAATTATAAATGGAAGTTCTGTTGTTATTTTCTTTCAGGATCGAGGATGTCAGACTTTACCTCCTCCACGCTGCACCTACTATGCCACTGCTTACCAGGTAGAGAATTCTCGGACTTTAATATTCCCACTGTTGTCCATTCAGCTAAGCAGTGTTTAAATGCATACCTAGGAATGCTGTATTGCTGTCTTGTTTTCATCAACAATGATGATCATGATAATATTTCGCCGCTTAACATTTTTCATGATGATGACGTGACGATGACGAGCTAAAAACGTGGCTTGGGAGACTAGAGCATAATGAGACGAATGCCAGTTTTCGTCCGACGAGACGACAATGAGGCGCAAATGCGACATAGTTTCTGAAATATGTTCACAATGCGTGAGTCAGCGTGACATTTTCATATATTTACGTGGAGTACGTCAACTTGCGTTGTAGTAGTGTTTGGGTCATATCACTCATTTGAGATGTTCTGCGCCTCACTCTCGTCATTGGAGTTTAGGACGTGTTTAAAGCTAGGCTGCACTCCATCTTGCTTCTTTGGAAACACATGGTAAGATTTGCTTCCTTATATTGGCAAGACAGAATACAGTGCGCAATGTTGCTTTAGCCTTTAAAAGTCTGTGCTGAGTGATGATTACACACTAAATCTAACTTTTCGCGTTAGCCTTAGCATCAACTTTAGCGTGGCGAGTATCGTCTTAAAGCAACACTAGCAACACAACTTTTTAGTTTTGGTCGATTTTAGCGCAGTTGGACTAAAGTGGGAGTGTTTTGCCTTAAGGAAGACTGCGTTTCCCATGAAGACCAGTGCACTCTCGCATAGTGTCGTAAAATCATGATCTCCCTGTCGCCTGCAGATGGATTAAACGATATGTGTGAAGGATGAATAATAATAAGGTAATGAATCCAGTTGTGGCTAAACAATAGCATATGACGGTTAGCAACCGTGTGGCTTAGTGTGACTAATCACCCCACCCGAACTCCGAACCCCCTCAACCAACCATTTCGGATTGAGGGGTGGGGTGCCTCATGGCAGCAATTTAAACCCTGGCCAATGTTTATTCTTGAGTGTCCTGGTAGTCTTCCTTTTTTTTCCTCCTCGGTCAAAACTTTGTGTCTCTTTTGTTGTTCTTCCATCTTTGCAGAATTCGCCCAAAAGCGTTCACATCAACTTCCGTCTTTATAATGAATGGGGAAAGGGGGAAGTCACGTAGGCCGTAAAGCAATTAGCACATTTGTCGTTTTATTGTGTGTCCTGCCACCCTCCTCAAAATTAATTAGTGCTGGTGAAAGCGATACAGGCCCCCTCAAGGCATAAAACATGTGTCATTCAACTAGTTATCAGTCGACATATCGTCACAAATGTTATGAAAATATTATATAAAGGTTGAAAAGGTACCTAGTGTTGCTTTAAATGCTCTAACAACTTTTTTTTTGTTTTTACCTAGTTTGTGGTTTGTATTTGGGTTTAATTAAAACTTCAGTGATCCTTTGTTTTTCGCAGTTAATGGGGACCAGAACCCGCCGCAGTAAGTGTGAAATACCGCAAAGTCGCGCCCCTAAGAAAATGTATAAATATATTTTTTGTGTCAATATATTTATTCAGATTCAGCATTGGAAATAGATACATATAAGACATGTTTTTTCACTTTTTCCCCAAAGTATAATTATGTATGTACATATATATATATATATATATATATATATATATACACACACACACACACACACACACACACACACACACACACACACACACACACACACACACAGTGGGGAGAACAAGTATTTGATACACTGCCAATGGGTTTTCCCATTGACTGTGTATCAAATACTTGTTCTCCCCACTGTATATATAATATATACAGTGCCTTGCAAAAGTATTCGGCCCCCTTGAATCTTGCAACCTTTCGCCACATTTCAGGCTTCAAACATAAAGATATGAAATTTAATTTTTTTGTCGAGAATCAACA
The DNA here is from genome assembly GCF_030265065.1 of Corythoichthys intestinalis. Classification (NCBI taxonomy): domain Eukaryota; kingdom Metazoa; phylum Chordata; class Actinopteri; order Syngnathiformes; family Syngnathidae; genus Corythoichthys; species Corythoichthys intestinalis. Next base: position 39,068,091 of record NC_080403.1, on the reverse strand, counting down.
ACAAGTGGGACACAATCGTGAAGTGGAACAACATTTATTGGATAATTTAAACTTTTTTAACAAATAAAAAACTGAAAAGTGGGGCGTGCAATATCATTTGGCCCCTTTACTTTCAGTGCAGCAAACTCACTCCAGAAGTTCAGTGAGGATCTCTGAATGATCCAATGTTGTCCTAAATGACCGATGATGATAAATAGAATCCACCTGTGTGTAATCAAGTCTCCGTATAAATGCACCAGCTCTGTGATAGTCTCAGGGTTCTGTTTAAAGTGCAGAGAGCATTATGAAAACCAAGGAACACACCAGGCAGGTACGAGATACTGTTGTGGAGAAGTTTAAAGCCGGATTTGGATACAAAAAGATTTCCCAAGCTTTAAACATCTCAAGGAGCACTGTGCAAGCCATCATATTGAAATGGAAGGAGCATCAGACCACTGCAAATCTACCAAGACCCTGCCGTCCTTCCAAACTTTCTTCTCAAACAAGGAGAAAACTGATCAGAGATGCAGCCAAGAGGCCCATGATCACTCTGGATGAACTGCAGATATCTACAGCTGAGGTGGGAGAGTCTGTCCATAGGACAACAATCAGTCGTACACTGCACAAATCTGGCCTTTATGGAAGAGTGGCAAGAAGAAAGCCATTTCTCAAAGATATCCATAAAAAGTCTCGTTTAAAGTTTGCCACAAGCCACCTGGGAGACACACCAAACATTGGGAAGAAGGTGCTCTGGTCAGATGAAACCAAAATTGAACTTTTTGGCCACAATGCAAAACGATATGTTTGGCGTAAAAGCAACACAGCTCATCACCCTGAACACACCATCCCCACTGTCAAACGTGGTGGTGGCAGCATCATGATTTGGGCCTGCTTTTCTTCAGCAGGGACAGGGAAGATGGTTAAAATTGACGGGAAGATGGATGCAGCCAAATACAGGAACATTCTGGAAGAAAACCTGTTGGTATCTGCACAAGACCTGAGACTGGGACGGAGATTTATCTTCCAACAGGACAATGATCCAAAACATAAAGCCAAATCTACAATGGAATGGTTAAAAAAATAAACGTATCCAGGTGTTAGAATGGCCAAGTCAAAGTCCAGACCTGAATCCAATCGAGAATCTGTGGAAAGAGCTGAAGACTGCTGTTCACAAACACTCTCCATCCAACCTCACTGAGCTCGAGATGTTTTGCAAGGAAGAATGGGCAAGAATGTCAGTCTCTCGATGTGCAAAACTGATAGAAACATACCCCAAGCGACTTGCAGCTGTAATTGGAGCAAAAGGTGGCGCTACAAAGTATTAACGCAAGGGGGCCGGATAATATTGCACGCTCCACTTTTCAGTTTTTTATTTGTTAAAAAAGTTTAAATTATCCAATAAATTTTGTTCCACTTCACGATTGTGTCCCACTTGTTGTTGATTCTTAACAAAAAATTAAAATTTTATATCTTTATGTTTGAAGCCTGAAATGTGGCGAAAGGTTGCAAGGTTCAAGGGGGCCGAATACTTTTGCAAGGCACTGTATGGGTGCATGACTCCCACAGATACCAGGAACAACGTCTGACGTCTCCATTCAAAAGAGCGCAATCCTAGGGACAGCTAAGATCCTGCGCAGGACCCTCAAGCTCCCAGGCCTCTGGTAGAGGACCCGAGCTTGAAAGGAGAGACCATACTGCCCGTGTGGGCGAGACAATGATTTTATATATGTTTTAATAAATGGTCTTTAAGCACTTCAAATGTAATGATTATGATAAGTTTTAAACATGTAACCGTCCTACCAATTTATTTTTAAACAAGAATAAAGTACTGTACTGTAGTAGAAAAATGCTTGGCTTTATTAAATGCTTCTGCTACCTCCCTTGGCTGTGACTCTTTTGTAGTGACATGTGGAAATTACAAACTGATCAGGATTACTTTTAACATTTGGCGTTTATTGCTACGAACACAACACGTCTGGCTGCCTCGAACGTCACCAAGCACACAAATTCATTCCAGCGCGCGCTTCCTTATGCCCCCGCCCGCGCAACGCGCACATAGAGCCTGTCTGTTCAAAGGCAGCACTTCATGGATTGAGTAGACTCAAATCCTCTCACTTACACACAATGAGTTGCCACAGCAACTGTTTGACAAGTGAAATGATGATTGACACATTCAGCACTTTTGAAGCCTGTGACTCTGGCAAGATCAAACACAAACATCTATCAACGTCATTTACTTTAATAAGCAACTCCAGTGCGTGTGCAGTGCCTGCTTGGGGAACAAAGAGCATGGAGAGGGAGGGAAGGAGCGAGAGTGAGATTAAGCGATCGGCTCGGGACAGCTCATCTGTATCCAACAAAACAGGACAATACCTTTGCACCAATCTGATGTCTTATAATTGTAATCAGTTCAATGCAGTCGGGTGATGCTTGTTTAAGCAGGAGCCTCATTGGTTGAGCTGTCTGTGCTGGATCTGTTGGAACAAAGACTAGGACCCACTGCAGTCCTTTGTGGAATCAGTTTGACAATATGTGCTCGCCTCCCTATATTCATTCGAAATTTTGGATTAAAACTAAACGAAATTTGTATGAGATTTCATCGACTAAAACTAGACGAAGACGAAAGACATTTTGAAATGCCTAAAATATGACCAAGACCACTATTTCCGTCCAAAAGACTAAGACGTAGATACAAATTAAAAGGGCTGCCAAAAACAACACTGCTGTACTGACAACTATTTTGTCTTTGCAGTGGGACATATATGATGTTTACATGGCTGAGCTGCAGAAGCAAGATATGATGAAAGATGGGGACAAATCCAAGAAGATGATTCTCCTTGAGACACCGGTGAGTCACTTAAATATTAATATTACCAAAAATGTTTGGCCACGGGTCAACTGTATTAACTTTATACTTTCATTTTTAAGGGCGTAGGTTTGCATAGGGACTGTGAGGACATATCACGACCAACTTTTCAGGATGTTCAAATTGTCCCCACCAACTTTAGCAACCTTATTTACATTACATAATGAATTCAGTTATGTAAAAATAATGATTACATTTAGATTATCTTTACATATATTGTAAGGATAGACCCTACCATTATTAAGTGAATTATTTTCATTATGTTCAAACTTAGATTTATCCCTTTTCACTTGCTGAGTGTGCCGGTTCATTTTTTTCCCCCTCAAACGCGCGTTTGATTGGCTGATGACTCCCCCCCCCCCCCTCCACTACCACACACACCCTCCTGCTACACAGACACACACGCACACTCACACAACCCCGACAGATTCATGTTGACAACATGCCGCCTCCTCCACCCCTGTAAAAGAGGAGGGATATTAGAAGTTATTAGAAGCCAGTAGCAGCCACTGTAAGTAATGTAAAAAGATGTCAATATTGTGGAGGTGGGAAACACACCACTAATTTTGCTACTGAAAATCAGACCTGCATTAGAGTTGGCATAACATTAAACTGTGTGAACTTGCTAGCCTGCAAAACGACTGCCGTTAAGCTAGCTTCCACAAGGAACAATGAAGTCAAGCTAGCCATCCCTCATTTGGATCATTATTTGCATTATGTGCATCACAGTAATGCAACACGGTGGCTTCAGAGTGCAAGTCCCTTTATTTAAAGTCATGGACCAGTTCAGGGTGTACCCTGCCTACTGCTCATAGTTAGCTGGGATAGTCTCCAGCACCTCCGCCACCCTCGTGAGGAAAAGCGGCATGGAAAATGAATGAATAAATGAAGTAGTCTAGTATGGCTCAGATGTACATCGGTCCTTGGATATCTCTTTTTTTTTTAATTGATTTTTTTCCCTCAAATCACTTTTATGTTACACTACTTTAGTTTGAGTCTTGGGGTGCTCTAGTGTCCCTCAAAAGTGGACCCATTCTTGGATAGTTCCCTGTTTTTTTTCAATAAAGGGACTCGCACTTCAAGGCAGGGCAAGGCAAGGGTGCTTTAGTGGTTTTTCAAAACAAAGGATTGAATTGACCGTTGTTTCACCTGAACCAGTACGCATGAAAGTTAGTATAAGTCAATACAGATTTATTTTCCAACGATCATCATCTCTTATTTCATATTTGTGAGAAATAGCCCTGACCCCTGTTCAATAATCTGTTTGGTCTTAATAATGTCCCGTCCCAAGCAAAAAGGGTACATGCAGTATATGCTGCTATGTCGTCCCTACCATAAGCGAATTTTAAGGGCGGGGGGCAGTGGAGCCAGGCCCCCCTGGTGGCCGAAAAGTGTCAATGGCATGTGATTGACTTTCCTATATATATGTATATATATTTGCTTTGCGTATTGTTTAAAATATTCACATATATTTATATATATATTAGAGACAAAAATATTTTTAAAAATGATTTTTGATTGAAAATATATATATATTTTTTATTTTTTTTTGATTGAAGCAACTTCTTGGGGGATTGAATGATTTACACACAAATGTCCTTATCATAATATGGCCCAAAACAAAAAGGATTGCTTCAATCAAAGAAAACTTTTTCAATGAAGTTAAATTAAGTGTTCAAATGCAAATTTTTCAATCTCAAATATTTTTTCACATTCAAAAACTTTTTTCTATTATTGGTGTTTTTCTTTTTGATTGAAGTGATTTTTCTTTTTGAAAATAAAATTTTTTTGAAGCAACTTATTTTTTGAATGACTAATAAATAGAAAAATGTCCTAGCCAAAATGTGGCCCAAACACAAATCAACATTACTTCAATCAAAAAAGTTGCTTCAATCAAAAAAAAAAACTTGACTTCAATCAAAAAAAAAGAAAAAAAAAAAAAAGAAAAAAGAAAAATTAATCAAACAAAAATAGCTTCTACCTGCATTTTTTTTAAAAAGTTTTTTTGAGTTTCAAATTTTTTTTTGCATTCAAACACATTTTTTTTTTTTTTTTTTTAATTGAAGCGACTGTTTTGGTTGAAAATATAAATTTTGATTGAAGCATTTTTTTTTGATGGAATGATAAAGACAAAAATCTACCTCCATATGGCTCCGCCTATGGGATACATATTTTTTGACTGGGGTAACTACATTGGCACGACACCGGCGAGCATACCAAATTCAATGGATGACAGTGTTGGCAAAAAGTATTGCCTAAGCAGCCTGATTTAGAATTCCCGTCAAGAATGATGGAAAACCAATACGCTCATTGTCAACTTATTATTTATTATAAATATTCTTGTAAGTTAATTTTATTTCTGACACTGCGTTTTGGGGTTATTCACATGTTGTGCCCCCCCTGCCCCAAAAGTCAAACTCCGCCTATTGTCCCTACCAATGTTGAGACCAAACCTATGCCCTTGTTCATTTTATATTTATTTTAAATCAAATTATGACTTTTGTCCAACGGAATAAATACTTAAAGTTTTGGATATTAACAGTTTTTTGGTCTGACATTTATCTATAGAGTGATGACATCACCCAAGTATCGAAGTCAGCGAAGCTGTTAGAACGGATGGTCAATCAGAACACGTATAATGAAGTAGCACAAGGTGTTCAACGTTTATTGAATGTCTGCAGTATTTTGAATTCTAGATAAATATGTAGTATTGCAAACTGATACTATGTTTCCACCTCGACTTGTAATTCCTTTCAGATTTCAAATACTTTGAGGATGCGGCCGATGAATTTAGGGAACAGGAGGGTACTGTGCTCCCCCTTTGGAAGTTCACATACGATAAAGCCAAAATGATGTGTGTCACTGCTCTCTGCTGGTGGGTTCGCTCAATAACACACCAACCATGGCATCAGTTTCCCAACTTGTATATAACCAAGAGACCTAGTTTACATGGGAAAGACACAAAACACTAACACACAAAAATGTGACAAACAATTTTAAACATAATGAAATTGTTTATATGGGCTTATGTTTTCAGTGAAATAGAAATGGCAACCTTGATGATCTCTCACAGCACAATTCTGTAGATGACCTATGTAAAATGACTAGTTATTACCATTATTCACAGGAATTTTATTTATCCAGATTTTTTTGGTGTGGGATTGGGATCATGTAAGTAAACAAAAAACATTGAGAATAATTTATCACGAGCTTTCATATGTTTAACGTGATAAATTCGAATAAAACAATTCCTATTTTCCCATCTTTGTCAGATGACTTCAGTAAACAGGGCCGTGGGATGCTTCTTTTCTACACGTTGAAGAACTCTACCTACCCCGAGTTCATCTATCCGACCAATTCAGGCGTTTTGACCATCGACATCCATCAGAAACATTCCTACCTGGTAGCGGTTGGTTTCTATGATGGCTGCGTCTGTGTGTACAACTTGAAGAACAAGGGACAGGACCCTGAGTACAAGAGTACTGTTAACAATGGCAAGCACACTGACCCAGTTTGGCAGGTTAGGAAAATGAGCAACGGGAGGCTACTTTACCTGTTAACAGCTGTTCCAAAACACTCAGCAGTCACATCAAAAATATGACTCACGCGAAGGCATATTGGCCCTCAGGATACAATATAACCTTTCCTGGCGAATGACACTCGGCTCTTTAAAAATAATTCTAATTTTTGTAAACAGCACAACTATGCCTTAGCTGAAAACCTTAATACATTTTCCTGATGTAATGTATGGTCCCTAATTGTTTTGTCCCATACAATTAGCTATAAAATATTAAGACCTATTCAAACAAAGTGGCTTGAATCTTAACAAAACTTTATAGTGCAGTCAACTACATAACGACATTTTCCTGTAACGACCATAATTATTCAATTCAATTCAATTCAATTCCATTCCATTCCATTCCATTCCATTCCATTCCATTCCATTCAATTTTATTTGTATAGCCCTATAGACCCTACTCACCTACGTCACAAAATGACGTGTCGCTGTATCCGGCCGCCATATTGTCCGTCATTTTTAAGCCCTATTCTCAGTGGTTTCAATTAGTCGTGCAATTTATAGAACAATTCATGGAAGCCCCGGTGTTATCTGACGCTGTAAACCCATTGGATGCGTTGCATAAAAGGCGTTATGTGGAAAAGCTTCAGTTTATCCATTCGCCAGATCCATATTTGATGCCTAAATCGATGTTTTTCGACCCGCTGTCTTCGCCCTCTCTGCCTGACATCTGCTACCCTGATATTTACAACTATCTTGTCCACACAAAATCAGCCTATTCTCACGAAAGTTTGAAAAACTTTAAGAGCTTGGAGGCTTATAAATACTTTGTTGCTGGTTGGGTGAAACAGGTCCTCGTCCACGAAAATTCGGCAGGAATCTATCTTGTGCTCGGGAAGGTGAGTTACGAAATTTTCAATTCAAACTCTTTTGTTCTTGCTAACATCCACTGTCAAGTCTAATGTATTTCATGTCATTTGTCAATGGAACTAGGGCTTTTAATGTTTATATGGTTTAGCGATAGCACTCTCACTACATACATATATAATATGTAATAAATATGAAGTGTGATAGCACTACTCCAGATTGTCCCGAGTTGATTTTATTTTTTGGCTTTTGACCTTAATAGTGAAATTGTAAATTAATTGTATGACAACTGTCTTATTATCCCCTTATAATTATATATTTTCAGGTAGTTCATTCACAACGTCTGAGTGTATGTTGTCGGCGATTAGCCTAGCAATGATCTTTGTTTGTGGTTGTCAGCCCCAAACCCTCTAAATATATATTAAATGCATCTTACCAGATATAAAATGACTACTACATAATCGTGGTAATCATTTGGAGCCCAGTTTTCTCGTCGAATTGCAGCAGTCCATCTCGCTCTCCTCTCCGGGTCTCTCGCAATACGGTAGAACTTCAAGTCTCTCCGTCTATCTTCTCTGTTATTGCAACCGGCCGCCACACACGCCTTCACCATTTTGATTATTAATGTTAACGAGCAGAAAAACACGCCATAATAGGAGGAATTTACGTAGCGGTAATGCGTCAACACGACGAGTTGACGGACAATATGGCGCGGGGGCGTGGTTGTGACGTCATGTGAGTAGGGTCTATATCACAACAAGGATGTATCAAAGGGCTTTACAGAGTCAATTTTATACACAGTCAGATACAGTAGATGAATTAGGTGAGTTAATATCCTCGGCCTCCCACATCCCTAGACCCTCCATCCCACATCCCTAGACCCTCCATTGCGGCAAGGAAAAGCTCGGAAAAAGAGAAACCTTGGGGAGAACCACAGTCAGGAGAGATCCACTCCCACTACGGACAGGCTATAGATTATTTTGTGTATCTTCATGTTTTCTTGAGTTTTTTTTTTCTAACTGACTGTTTCACATTCAGGTGCGATGGCAGAACGACAAAAGCCTCAATTTCTTTTCACTGTCTTCTGATGGCCGTGTTGTGTCATGGATCCTCAGTAAGGTTTGTTAAGAGGAATAAAGAAATAGATAAATAAATAAATAAATAACGTATCCCATCGTTTCTTCAGTCTTGATGAACAGTGGTATGAAAAGGTATCTGAACCTTTTGGAATTTCTCACATTTCTGCATAAATGTGATCTGATCTTTTTCAAAATCACACAGATGTAAAAACAGTGTCCACTTTAACTAAAACCACCCAAACATATATAGGTTTTCATATTTTAATGAGGATGGCCTCTGTCTAAGGAGACTTAAAAAGCAATTAAAACCAACTTTTACCAAATACATTAAGTCAGGTTTGTCTAAAATTAATTGCAATGTCCCGAACAACCATTTTCAGAATACTTTGTGTGATTTGAGACGCTTTTTCTGGTGTGCATTCCGCATTTTTAAGGGAGGGGGAAAAACTGTTCAACTTTTGTAACCTGAAAATAGATAAAGTAAAGGGCACACTGAAATACAGTATTACCACAACTATTTTGAATGAGGCACACATACTCACAGTAACAAAAATTAAATATTTAGTATTAATTTTATAGTATATGTATATACACAATGATACTTTATAACATAAAGTAACTACCATTAGTGCTGTCATGGATTACAGTAAGCAGGCCAGTGCTGTTTCCATATATATTTTTATTATATTATGTATATACAGGATGTATGTATATATTTTCCCCAAGTGGAAGCTTTCACGATCCTAATAAATTTAGTAATAATTAAAAAAAAAAAAAAAAATTATTATTTTATTAAATCAAAATGCACGTTGATACGACGCACATACTGTAGAGGTAACTTCCATTTTAAAAAATCGTTAGAAAGTTGGATGGACTTACAATCCGCTAGCTTGTTGTTTCTTGTCGTCTTCGAAAATTATACTTGGGTGACGGCGCTTCAAGTGTTCGTTCATAGCCGACGTGCTACCGTGGTATGCGAGCTCAGCTTAGCAAAGAGTACACACAGTGGCACCCTCAATATTTTCCTTGAAATTATTCCAGGCTCTGGCTATTCTGGTCCGCTTTTATACGACGCACATACTGTAGAGGTAACTTCCATTTTAAAAAATCGTTAGAAAGTTGGATGGACTTACAATCCACTAGCTTGTTGTTTCTTGTCGTCTTCGAAAATTATACTTGGGTGACGGCGCTCCAAGTGTTCGTTCATAGCCGACGTGCTACCGTGGTTTGCGAGCTCATCTTAGCAAAGAGTACACACAGTGGCACCCTCAATATTTTTCTTGAAATTATTCCAGGCTCAGGCTATTCTGGTCCGCTTTTTTGGCTTTATGGCACTTTCACGTGTCACCAATTCTGCCCTTTTTGTCAATTGGTGGTGTTTTCAACTCCTCGCCGAAGTGAGGAGTGAACCGGCGATTCACTTGGCTCGTTGTCGTCGGTTCATCCGATTTCCTCCTCAGGAAGGCGGCGGCGTGCACAAAAACACCGAGAGGCGTTGGATGGCTCTTTACGGATACTTTTATTGACCAAAACAGAAACGTAGGGGAGGCAGCCACTGAACTCCGCACTACCGGCGCACTTTCCCAACTCATCGATCTCACTCCCTCTCTCTCGCTCCCTCTCTCTCGCTCGCCCACTTTCATCCTCTTTGCTCAATCTGTCAATGCCGGTCACATTGAAATAACAGCGGCCCCCTTGGGGGTGTTAGTAACAATCGCTTGCATCACGAGCGCCCGCCATTCTAAACTTTTTCCGCATGTATTTTTTAATTTTTTTTAACCCGTCATTACCCGTCGACGGTATGTTTTGCCCGTCGACGCATTTACGTCATCGATGACGTTGACAACAACGACTAGACAGCTCTAGTCTAATCACTGATGAGTGGTTTAAAGCTGCCCTGCCCACTATAAAACACACATGTGGTAAGAATTGTCTTGATGAGAAGCATCATCTGTTGTGCATCATGGCTCAGTCAAAAGAGCTGTCTGAAGACATGCGATTGTTAATTTGTATAAAGCAGGGAAAGGATACAAAACCATCTCTAAAAGCCTGGATATTCATCAATCGACAGTCAGAGAAGTTCTTTACAAATCGAGAGAGTATGGCACTATTGCTTCTCTCCCAAGGAGTGGCCGTCCACCAAAGATGACGCCAAGACTTCAGCGCAGAGTACTGAAATAGGTTAAAAAAAAAGAACCCTAGAGTGTCTGCTAAAGACTGACAGAAATCTCTGGCACACTCCAATATCTCTGTACACACATCAATTATATGTTAAATTATGGCCAAGAATGGTGTTCATGCGAGGACTCCACGGAGGAAGCTACTGCTGTCTAAAAAACCATTGTTGCTTGTTTAATGTTCGCAAAGGGGGCACTTGGAAACTCTACAGAAGTTGTGGCAAAATACTTTGTGGACTGATGAAACCAAAGTTGAATTGTTTGGGAGTAACACACAACGTCATGTGTAGAGGAAAAATGGAATAGCTCACCAACATTAGCACCTCACCTCACCGTGAAGCATGGTGGAGGGAGCATCATGATTTGGAGCTGTTTTGCAGCCTCAGGGCCTGGACAACTCGCAGTCATTAATGGAAGAATAAATTCAAAGGTTTTGCATGAAAACCTGAGGCCGTCTGTCAGACAGTTGAAGCTAAAAAGAGGATGGATGCTGCAACAAAACAATGATCCAAACACAGGAGTAAATGAACAAAATGGTTTCAGAAGAACAAAATACACGTTCTGCAGTGGCCAAATCAAAGTCCAGACAGACAGATGCTGTGGCATGACTTAAAGGGAGCGATTCATGCCAGACATCCCAGGAATCTGACTGAACTACTGCAGTTTTTTAGAGGAGCGAATCATGCCAGACATCCCAGGAATCTGACTGAACTACTGCAGTTTTGTAGAGAAGAATGGTCCAAGGTTAGTCCTGATTGAGGTGCCCGATCTGCAGCTACAGGAAGTGTCTGGTTGAAGTTATTGCTGCCAACCGGGGGAGGGGCACAAAATATTAAATGTGATTGTTCACGTATTTTCCCCCTTGTATATAATCCTCATTAAAATATGAAAACCTGTGAATGTTTGGGTGGTTTTAGTTAAAACAGACATTTTTTTTAACTACGTGATTTTTATAAAGATCAGCTCACATTTGATGGTGATTTTATGCAGAAATGTGAGAAATTCCAAAAGGTTCAGATACATTTTCATACCACTGTATGTGGTACTATATTAAGTAAAACTAACAATCATGTGCTGAAAAGTGCATCAAAAGGAATTTGCAATGTCTGTAGAATGAGCTGCTCTTCTCAGATGCTATCAAGCTCGCATTGGATTATACTGCCCCTGATGGCCCAGAGGGTATTCAAAACCTCACTGCTGGTGAGTTTTCAATCTATGTATTGCTGGTATGTCATTGTACCTTTTCAATAGTTCCTCTCATAGTATAGCTGACCTTTGGTAGCCAGACCATTTTCAGTCAATACTGTTTAACCTCTTGCCTACAGCTAGCGGCACATCCTTTGACTTTCACAAACAGTTTGAGGACATCTACATAGTTGGCACTGAGGAGGGCAAAATACACAAGGTATGATGGAAAGGTTTATTCCACCACCCAAGATTTGGCTGTCAGTGGACTGTCAGTTGCTTGAAATACAGCTGCTCTGCATGCTCACAATCCATAAAGTTGATTTAGTTTTGAGAGTCTGGATCTTATTTGTCACTGGATTTGGAGCTTCACTCCAACCAATGAGATTGTTCAAAGAATTCAGATTTATTAGTGTGGTCAAAATATTCCGTACATATTTTTATGTTCTGTTGGTACTTTATTAAACAGTAATGCATAACTTCACAGTTGTTTCATTTGTTTTAACTGACTTAAGATAAAAAAAATTAATAATAATTAAAAAAAAAAAAAAAAGAAATCATATACTGTGGAACAAATACAAGTTATTCGCAAATCTCTTTGCTTTATATGGCTTTACTTTCACCAAGGTATGTTATGTATATATTAAAAAAACAAAAAAACATCAAAATTACAATTGCTCCCATTGTTTGATTCCGTAGTGCTCAAAGAATTACTCAAACCAGTACTTAAAGACATTTGATGCCCACAACATGCCAGTGGATACGGTGAAGTGGAATCCGTATCATCCAAAGGTTTTCCTCTCTTGCAGCTCAGATTGGACTGCCAAGATTTGGGACATGGATTACAGGTAAAACAAACCATATACAGTGCCTTGCAAAAGTATTCGGCCCCCTTGAACCTTGCAACCTTTCGCCACATTTCAGGCTTCAAACATAAAGATATAAAATTTTAATTTTTTGTCAAGAATCAACAACAAGTGGGACACAATCGTGAAGTGGAACAAAATTTATTGGATAATTTCAACTTTTTTAACAAATAAAAAACTGAAAAGTGGGGCGTGCAATCTTATTCGGCCCCCTTGCGTTAATACTTTGTAGCGCCACCTTTTGCTCCAATTACAGCTGCAAGTCGCTTGGGGTATGTTTCTATCAGTTTTGCACATCGAGAGACTGACATTCTTGCCCATTCTTCCTTGCAAAACAGCTCGAGGTCTTTGAGGTTGGATGGAGAGTGTTTGTGAACAGCAGTCTTCAGCTCTTTCCACAGATTCTCGATTGGATTCAGGTCTGGACTTTGACTTGGCCATTCTAACACCTGGATACGTTTATTTTTGAACCATTCCATTGTAGATTTGACTTTATGTTTTGGATCATTGTCCTGTTGGAAGATAAATCTCCGTCCCAGTCTCAGGTCTTGTGCAGATACCAACAGGTTTTCTTCCAGAATGTTCCTGTATTTGGCTGCATCCATCTTCCCGTCAATTTTAACCATCTTCCCTGTCCCTGCTGAAGAAAAGCAGGCCCAAACCATGATGCTGCCACCACTATGTTTGACAGTGGGGATGGTGTGTTTAGGGTGATGAGCTGTGTTGCTTTTACGCCAAACATATCGTTTTGCATTGTGGCCATAAGTTCAATTTTGGTTTCATCTGAGCAGAGCACCTTCTTCCACATGTTTGGTGTGTCTCCCAGGTGGCTTGTGGCAAACTTTAAACGAGACTTTTTATGGATATCTTTGAGAAATGGCTTTCTTCTTGCCACTCTTCCATAAAGGCCAGATTTGTGCAGTGTACGACTGATTGTTGTCCTATGGACAGACTCTCCCACCTTAGCTGTAGATCTCTGCAGTTCATCCAGAGTGATCATGGGCCTCTTGGCTGCATCTCTGATCAGTTTTCTCCCTGTTTGAGAAGAAAGTTTGGAAGGACGGCCGGGTCTTGGTAGATTTGCAGTGGTCTGATGCTCCTTCCATTTCAATATGATGGCTTGCACAGTGCTCCTTGAGATGTTTAAAGCTTGGGAAATCTTTTTGTATCCAAATCCGGCTTTAAACTTCTCCAAAACAGTATCTCGGACCTGCCTGGTGTGTTCCTTGGTTTTCATAATGCTCTCTGCACTTTAAACAGAACCCTGAGACTATCACAGAGCAGGTGCATTTATACGGAGACTTGATTACACACAGGTGGATTCTATTTATCATCATCGGTCATTTAGGACAACATTGGATCATTCAGAGATCCTCACTGAACTTCTGGAGTGAGTTTGCTGCACTGAAAGTAAAGGGGCCGAATAATATTGCACGCCCCACTTTTCAGTTTTTTATTTGTTAAAAAAGTTTAAATTATCCAATAAATGTTGTTCCACTTCACGATTGTGTCCCACTTGTTGTTGATTCTTGACAAAAAAATTAAATTTCATATCTTTATGTTTGAAGCCTGAAATGTGGCGAAAGGTTGCAAGATTCAAGGGGGCCGAATACTTTTGCAAGGCACTGTATATTAACTGTAGAAGAATGCACAATTTTATTTTTGATATTTAACTAACACTAACTTTTAAAGTTTACAGTTTTTACTTATTCATTTTTTAAAAGTTTTGTTTTTAGAGTTTGTCATTGTCATTAGATTTTTTTTTTTTTGTTCACATCTTGTAGTAGGGGAATAGAATCTTGACAATCCTTGAGGCAGAACTGTTGTGTGACTGACATTTTTGCATCTTATTATGTATGTTATGTGCAGCTTATTAAATCATGGCATATAGTTGGAAAATGACAAGGATGCTAGATGTGTTTCCAGGAGACATTAGCGGGGAATTTTTTTTCAGATTTTGAAAGTGGTTGCAATTGGATTGTATTGTTTTAATTAAGAGTGAGCTGAATGACTTCAACCCCAAAATACCACAAAATTGAGTACACCCCTTACATTTCTGCAGATATTTTAGTATATTTATTCATGGGACAACAGTGACAAAATGACACTTTGACACAATGAAAAGTAGTCTGTGTGCAGCTTATATAAGAGTTAATTTATTTTCCCCTCAAAATAACTTGAAATATAACTATTAATATCTAAACCCCTGGCAACAAAAGTAAGTACACCGCATGGGAACTATGTACATCCCAAAATGTCCAAATTGAGTACTGCTTGTCAATTTCGCTCCAAAATGTCATGTTACTCGTTACAGGAGTACTGTAAGCATTGCTGCAGAGATTAAAGTGCATGTGACACGAAAAAGCATGTTTATTTAATAATAAACGCGGTATTTTATGCTCCTGAATGATATGGACCGCTTGGATGTGTGTGGAAGCGATCGCTATATTTATTTTTTTGTATCCCGCGCCATGAAAATGAGTGACTTCCGGCTTCGGTCTTGCATTGAGGAGGAGGGCGCTGTGACGTGTACGGTAGAAGACGTCCTCTTCCCTATAAAGCGTGCTGTTGTGTATGAGGGCGAAGGATTCAGCTGATTTTGCGGATTAATACGTTTATTTTTCGCATCATGCCAGCCAAACGGCTGCAGAAAAATAATTCTGTATGAGGCAGAGGCATATGCACCTTTTTGGAGTTTCAAAAGGTTCCCATTCACCGTGGATATTTACTGTGGGGCCATTGGACTTACGAGGACGTGAGTAAACATCTTGTTTTGTATTATGTCAAATACAAATGCACCGATTATAAAATAAACACTACAAACTTTCTTTAAATAAAGGACTACTTACGTTTGATCATTGATATGCATGTAAAAATCTCTCGTCATGCACATTAGCAGCACGTTAGCTGCACAACAACTGCAGCCACCTTCCTCTGGGGAACGAACTGTAAATTGCTCTCCGCCGGGCGGTTTGCCGATCCGCGAAGACAATCGACAATCCAGTCGTCATGTCAAATAATCCAGGATAGTTATGTGTGATTTTCCGCTTCAAAGACTTTGAAACATCACTCGGTTCGGGTTAGCATGTTGGCTAGCTGTCACGCCTTTTGGTTTGTTTACATTCTCCGAAGCCGGGGAAGGGAAATGACATATGTCCGATTTAGGTGTCATAAAATATCGTTCGGGAGGTGCGACAGTAAAGGTGAAGTCGACAGTTTTGACCATGATAGAGTAATTTTGCCATGTCGTCCTGAATAAATGCATTTTTATTATTTCATATTCCATTTAGCACAAGATTGTTATTTGTCATGACCATGCCATTTATTTAGCAGTTGGGAAAAATACATGGATAAAAAGAATATCCTGTAAAAATATTGAAGTAAAGAGACAGAAACAAGGACATTTTGCAGCTCTCTTTGTCGCGTTTTCCTTGTTGTGAATAGTTCCCCCTCGACGGGCTGACTGGTCCTTCTCAAGCCATTTATATAGCTATTGGGGAAAAATACTTGGATAAAAAGAATATCCTGTAAAAATACTGGAGTAGAGAGACTGAAACAATGACATTTTGCATCTCTCTTCGTCGCGTTTTCCTCATTGTGAATAGTTCCCCCTCGACGGGCTGACTGGTCCTTCTCAAGCCATTTATATAGCTATTGGGGAAAAATACTTGGATTAAAAGAATATCCTGCAAAAATATTGGAGTAGAGCGACTGAAACAATGACATTTTGCGGCTCTCTTCGTCGCGTTTTCCTCGTTCTGAATAATTCCCCTTCAATGAGTTGAATAGTAAAACCGATGAGCCCAGTCTACCGCTGACGTCATCTGCCTGTTGGGGACGCTAAAGCCCTATAATGGTAGGCGTGGCTAACCGGCAGATTAAAAGACTAATTTCTCGTCATCTGCGCTTTGCTAAACTGTTGTATATAGTCGAATCGTCTCAAAATATGATTCTAATTCACATAATAATGCCATTTCAGACTTTTTTTCTCCTGTCGTATGCTCTTTAAAGTGGTGGGGGGGTCAGCCTGTTAGTGCTCAGACCATACGCTGTACTCTACATGAAATTGGTGTGCATGGCTGTCATCCCAGGAGAAATTCTCTTCTGAAGACGTTACACAAGAAAGCCCGCAAACAGTTTGCTGAAGACATGTCGACAAAGCACATGGATTATTGGAACCATGTCCTATGGTCTGATGAGACGATGATTAATTTGTTTGGTTTCGATGGTCTCAAGCATGTGTGGCGGCGACCAGGTGAGGAGTACAAAGATAAGTGTGTCATGCCTACAGTCAAGCATGGTGGTGGGAATGACCCCCTCACCTCCTCAATCTCTGCAGCAATGCTGATAGCACTCCTGTAACAAGTCACATGACATTTTGGAGGGAAAATGACAAGCAGTACTCAATTTGGACATTTTGGGATGTACGTAGTTCTCACGCGGTGTATTCACTTTTGTTGCCAGGGGTTTGCATACTAATGGCTATATTTTGAGTTATTTTGAGGGGAAAATAAATGAACTCTATTATATAAGCTGCACACAGACTACTCATTGTGTCAAAGTGTCGTTTTGTCAGTGTTGTCCCATGAAAAGATATACTCAAATATCTGCAGAAATGTGAGGGGTGTACTCACTTTTGTGATACACTGTATGTATTGGACAACAGTTTCCCCTCAGATGAATTCTTCTTAATAATTTACAATACCAATTCAAATGAACGATGCCTTCTTTTCCCTCTAGCACTCCTATGTTCACATTTGAACTAAATGCATCGGTTGGCGATGTAGGATGGGCGCCGTACTCCTCTACTGTTTTTGCTGCTGTAACCACAGACGGATTGGTGAGAGTTACTTACTGCAACAGTATGGTCTCTGGGTGAAAAAGAACAAAAAAGAAAATATAGGGCACAAGAAGTAGATACATACTCTAAATTGTAGACAGGTATGAATATGTTCCCTTTCTTTGGATCCAGTGTTTACCCCACCTGTCTCCCAAAGTCGGGTAGAATAGGAAGCTAGCTGACTCAAATGAGGATGAACTCTTTTTTAAAAAAAATGATGAATTGCTTCTAATTTGCAGTCATCTATAACACAAAAACTAACACAATGTAAGATGCACTGTTTGCCTTTCTCTCTTCAACATACTGCTTGTAGCTTGGTCATCACAGAGTAGAAACACTGAGGTATTTGAAAGAGGTCCCCTCAGAGGAAAAAAGAGGCGTTTAATCGTTCGGATGCAAGTTTGAAAGATTTAACGTCATCCCACATACCGTAATTTTCAGACTAAGCCGCTATTCCTTTCCCTCATTTTGAAACAAGCGGCTTATACTGTAGTCCATTGAAGGTTATTTGTTGATTTATTTGGGTTAATAAGTATAACTTTATTTGACAGCGGCGTCATAAGACTGCCATAAGACTGTCATAACTATGACATGACTCTCATCATCGGCATTAATGAATGCTTATGACACATGTCATTAAGTATCGTCTGGCAAATCATATCACTAACTCCATTTATGTCCAGCTTGGATCTTTTACATCCTTTCAAAAGTGAGCTAATTTGCCGGATGACACAAAATGACATCCTTCATAAGCATTCATTAATGCTCATGGCAGTGTCATGTCATAATTATGATCATCTTAAGACAGTTTTATGGCACCACTGTCAAATAAAGTGTTACAGAATACCAGAGCTAGCGATTAATGAAACAACTGGAAGAGTAACTGAAGAAATAATTAGCACGGAACAGTGTTTGTTTTCGTCAACGATTACTCTAACGAAAATATTTCGTCAACGAACAATTTTTTCATGACGATGACGAGACGATAACAAGCTAAAAACGTATCTTGGGAGACTATAACTTAAAGACAATAATGTCAGTTTTCGTCTGACGGGACGAGAACGAAACGAAAATGCGCCATAGTTTTCGTTGCATGTTTCACAATTTGTGACATTGTATGTGTCGTTAGCCTGCCTAGTTGTGTCACTCATGTGACGTGCTGCAACCCAATGTCCTCACCAGTCCCCCCATTGCTTGTTTTGAGACACACACGGTAAGATTTGTCTCCTTATCTCGGCAACATAGAATAAGCAATATTGTTTTAGCCTAGTAAGGTCCGTGCTGAGTGCTAAATGTAACTTGTAGTGTTAGCATAGCATTCACGTTCAAGTTAGCATTAGGCTATTGCTAACGGCGAGCGTCCTACAAAACTAAACTTTTTTACATACAGTTCATGGCGTCCAGGTTGGTATAACTAATTTAAAATAATATAGCCTATTGTTTTACTGCTGCGTTTGTATTATTACGTGATTTGTAGATGCTACAATATGTGATCATCTGTCACTGTCCATTGGAAACCTTTTCTGCTTATTTTTGGAGTGAAACTTTTGAATTTTACAGATGAAAATATTGAGTTAACGTCGACTAAAACTAGACGAAATTAGTCTGAGTTTTCGTCAACAATAACTAGACCAAGACAAACACATTTTGAAATGACTAAAATATGACTAATAAGTATTATCGTCCAAAAGACGAAAACTAAGACGAAAATTAAAATGGGTGCCAAAAACAGCACTAGCACAGAACATAAATTTGGATTGTTGTTTACATCTGTAGTGCTGCAATGCATGCTAGGAGGCATGTTGAACAACAACAGTGTTGACATCAGAGGTTGACTGTCTCCCCCAAGGGAGCAGCGATGGCCAAATAAAGCTTCTTGAAGCATTAAAGCTTTGCACCAATTGGTTCAAAGCTTCATGATGGTTCATGTTGTCTTATGACAGTCTTATGATGCTGCTGTCAAAGTGTTTCCGAATAATATCTTTTGGTGTAAATATCCCAAAATACAATGAGGACAGCTGCAGCTTATTATCCAGTGCGACCTATCTATGAACAAATGCCGTTTTCGTGTCAAATTTGTTGGGTGAAGGCTTATAGTCAGCTGCGCCTTATAGTCCAAAAATTACGGTAAATACATAATATGCATGTTGTTTGTTTAACATACTCAGTAACCTGGTATTATTTTTCAGGTTCATGTTTTTGACCTCGCCATCAACAAGTATCAGGCTATTTGCCAGCAGCCAGTGGTGAATAAAAAGAAGACCAAACTGACTCACATTGAGTTTAACCCAAGCAATCCTGTCATATTAGTGGGTGATGACAGAGGTTCTGTTATTAGCCTCAAACTGTCCCCTAACCTCCGCAAGAAACCAAAAGTAAAGTATCAAGAATAGTACCAAACTATCCAATAAAAAAGGCATTATGTTTGTAGCTTATTTTATTTTTGTGTTATGTGTGTGCAGGGGAAGAAGGGTCGCGACTTGGTTGAAGGTCCCGAGGCGGAAGTAGCCAAGATGGAGAAGCTACTCAGTCTGCTGCGAGACCTTGAGCAAAGCCCAAAGTAGCCACAATTTCTCTCATCAGCTCTGTAAAGTAAAATAAAATATTTGCTTTGAAAACAAATTGTACATTTTTATTGATAACATTTTCCTCTATTTTCAGCATTGGTATTAAAAATGCACTTCTGTGGTGAGTGTGTAGTCACCAAAACAGCAAATATCCAAGAGTTAAAATTTAAGTGTTACTGTTTTTTTTTCCTAGGAGGAATTAGTGTTCTATTCATATTTACATCCGCATTTTCATTCCTTTGTTCTGAGTTGAACGGGAGACTTTAAGGGGATCCTCTATTTTTAAGACAAGTAATTCTTAAAAGATAAATGTTAATATGAGTTATAATAATTTGATATTAAAACCCCTCTTAATGTTTTTGTTTTAATAAAGTTTGTAAAATTATTTTAAGTAATAGGTCGCCATTCTTGTTACGTCGCAGTGCGCGACGTCACCGGTCCCGTTGCCGAAATTCCAGTGTTTCACTCGTTAGCTTTCCCAACATGTCGTCAGTTGTACCCTTCCTATTTGAACCAGATCTGAAAAGTGAAGAGCAGGACAGCACTGTCGGTCGTTCACAAGACAAGCTTCAGGGAAAAATACGTGCAGCAAATACCTGATAAGACAAAAGTTGGGCAAAACTGGTGATGCACTGCGGCAAGTGAGTCTCACCAGAGCGAGAGAGTTTTGGGAACTCCGGTTTTATTAGCAGATATTCAAGGTAAGCATATTGCGTTTTCAAACTTATCCCAATATAATTGTAATTAAATATATTTATAAATTAATAAATTATAATTGATTGTTAGCATCCCGAGTGTGCTTTACATACAGTACAGGCCAGAGAGCACACCTTGTGTAATCCATGTCTTGTACATTGTAATGCGTGGTAGCTAGGATACGTGTATAAAAGTACCAAAAAGGGGAGAAGCTTCCACTTATGCACATTTTTCACAAAACATAATATTTTCACCTTGACCACTCTTCACTCGGGAGCTCAGCAGTACGCAAACAAGCGTTCCCTGACGAACTCCAACATTAGCCACGTTTACATGGAGCCAAATATTCCAATTGCAATCGGTTTAGATGTTCAAACCGAATAAATGTGTTCCATATAAACACCTCATTCGGAATGAACAGGCCCAAACCGAATGGAATTTCATTCCGTTTCACAGGGGTGGAATATTCCTTTTCCCAAACCGATTAGAAGTAAAATTATATCATGTAAACAGGGAAGCGGAATGGTGTCTGGTTGCGTTCTTTCTGCACATGCTCCGTACTGACGTGGTGACGTCACTTGGTGACGTAAGTAACGTCACTTGCAACATGGCTTCCAAGCACACGCACAGCGTACCTAATTGGAGTCTGGCGGAAAGTTTATATCCATGAATCCCTCCACCAGCCCACACAACTTTTTAAATGAACGGCGTGTCATTCTGAAGTTTTGTTTCCACTCGAAAAGTTAAAACAGCAGCTGATCTGACGATCGATCTCCATGTTTTGCACCGTGACGCTTTGTTTTGATTAATCTGCGCATGTCAGACGGCAGTTGTCAAACGTCCTTTCGGAATAAAGGCAGACACGTAAACGCTGGATCGGAATAGATGAAGTGACATGTAAACAGCTGATCTGAAATTTCCATTCGGAATTATTTGAATCGGTATGAATAAAAGTCAGCATGGAAACGTGGCGATAGTTGTAAGGTCCATGTCAGATTCACTGTCGTCACTGTAGCGTGCCATAGTGCTTTAATTATTTAGTATGATTTGGGGAAAACTCCCACGAAGAATAGTCAACATAAAAGATAACATAAACATAAAAGATAATCCAAATCCGCGTTTTTTACTCACTCGAAGATCCAGGAATTAGACCGATCCCATGGCAATGTCGCAGCCGCGATCAGGCCGTCGATTCCACAAAATAGACTGATCCGAAAAGCCGCTGTGGGACCGACGAATCAAAAAAATGGACAGATCCGAAACCAATATTGCAGACGCGGTAGGACCGTCGGATCCAGAAAATAGACGGATCCCTTACTTGACTGAGGATCCAGGAAAAATGTTCGGGCGCCAGTTGTAACGCGTGGTGGGTAGGATACGTGCATACAGGGACCAAAAAGGGGGAGAAGCTTCCGCTTATGCACATTTATTCACTAAAAATAATAATTCCCCCTTGACCACTCACTTCATTCCCCTTGTTTCCATTTGACTGGACATTGCATCCAAAAGCAGCACATCGTGGCATTTTACTTCGTGAGTTTAGGCAGCAATAAGCAATTGTTGAACACGCTGCACATTTGGAAAAATCCCAATTACGTCATCACTGCGAGCCCGCAAACCATGGCGCCAACTAACGGTCAAAATATGGACTAAATATTATAAAATATTGCCAATGATTTAACATTTTATGTGTTTCTAACAACATATTTTAGAACAAAAGAACAATTGTGGTTTATTAGAGCCTACATGTATTTAAGTTAGAGGATCACTTTAATAATCATCCCAGCGACACTTGCTTTGATGTAGCAGCAGGTGCCGTTGAGCCTCTCCATCTTCATAAAGCTCTCACAGGTGGACACACTTTGAGCTTCCCCTCATTGAAAGACCAGCATCCTCCATTGGCAGAGAGCCAGATGGGCTCATCAAAAGAGCCAGTTACGGCTTGCGAGACATAGGTTCCCGACCCGCTCTAAAGGTTATGAGAGTAATGCAATTTACCAGCAGAGGGCAGTGGACTACAGCATCAAAGTGTAGGCATTACAACAGAGTAAAGTGAGGCTAAAAAATATAAAAGCTGTTTATTTTTTTAAACTTTTCTGCCCTACATCATCATCATCATCATCATCATGTTCATTTTACAGCTACACGTTAAAAATTTTTTTACACTGCCTGCTGAAATTGGTCTTTTTCATTGTTGAGCACAATCAGAATTGGAGAAGTAGCAACATGAAAAGTTGCTGTTTTTAAACATTCAAATTGCGTTAATACTAGGGCTGTCAAAATTATCGCGTTAACGGGCGGAAATTAATTTTTTAAATTATTCACGTTAAAATATTTGACGCAATTACAGTGGGGAGCACAAGTATTTGATACACTGCCAATCCCTTTGATACACTGCCAATCCCTTTGGCAGTGTATCAAATACTTGTTCTCCCCACTGTAACGCACATGTCCTGCTCAAACAGTTTGAAATGACAGCAGCAGTGCAATGTGCACTTGTTACTTGTGTTTTTTTTTAGGAGTTTTGTCGCCCTTTGCTGGCGCTTGGGTGGGACTGATTTTATGGGCTTCAGCACCCATGAACATTGTGTAATTATTGACAACAATGGCGGGCTACTAGTTTATTTTTTGATTGAACATTTTACAAATTTTATTAAAACGAAAACATTAAGAGGGGTTTTAATATAAAATTTCTATAACTTGTACTAACATTTATCTTTTAAGAACTACAAGTCTTTCTATGCATGGATTGCTTTAACAGAATGTTAATAATGTTAATGCCATCTTGTTGATTTATTGTTATAATAAACAAATACAGTACTTATGTACTGTATGTTGAATGTATATATCCATCTTGTGTCTTATCTTTCCATTCCAACAATAATTTACAGAAAAATATGGCATATTTTATAGATGGTTTGAATTGCGATTAATTACGATTAATTTATTTTTAAGCTGTAATTAACTCGAATAAAATTCTTAATCGTTTGACAGCCCTAATTTATACTAACAAACTATGAATAATGGCAACTACCCAGCATCAATTTGTGTTAAAAAATGTTATTCAGCAGGAAAGTGACCTAAAATATCCCAGCATCCTACCTCCAGAATGAACACGTTATCTAGAAACTGCAATTTACTGTTGGTTGTGTTTGTTGGACTCCTCCTCTCACTAAAGTCATAGGCTCCAGCACACCTGTGACCTTAGTCAGGATCTGAGGTGGGTAGTAACACGTTACATTTACTCAGTTACATTTACTTGAGTATCTTTTTGAGAAAAATGTACTTCTTAGAGTAGTTTTACCACACAATACTTTTTACTTGAGCAGATTTGTGAAGAAACCCTACTCTTACTCCACTACTTTGGGCTACACTAGAGTCATTACATTTTTTGTGTTTATTCAACATATTGACTTTATCAATGCCAGAGATGTCGGCAGTGGCCGTCTCAGTTTCACAAATGAAACGCCGAAACAATAACCACATGACTCCATTATAGAGTTAACAATGTTTTATTTTTTTTTCTTCACTAGAGGGCACTCATGCACTTTGGATGGGTGATGTTTCATTTTTCTTGTTTGAATTCCATGATTTTGGTGTCTTTCTTTGGCCTAATATGGTAATTTAATAGTTTATAATACAGCGTAATAATAACAGTCGATGAAGTTGTGCTGAGAAAAAGATATGCCATTTTAAAAAAAGAAGATTTAAAAAAGAAATCAACATTGTTAGCAGTTACAATGTTACTCATTACTTGAGTATTCTTGACAATTAATACTTTTTTTTACTTGTACTTGAGTAGTTTTTGGATGGCTACTTTTACTTGAGTAGTATGATTTAGAACAGGGGTCTCCAAACCAGTCCTCCAGGGCCGCTGTGGGTCCTGGTTTTTGTTCATACCGATCAAGCACAGACCTTTTAACCAATGTGGTTTGTACTAAAACAAGCAGCACCTGACTGCAATCAACTAATTACACTTAGAAAACACCAGATTGGTGAAAAGGTGTGGTCTTTTGTTGGAGTGAAATCCTGCACCCACCCGGCCCTATGTGGAATAGTTTGGAGACCACCATTTTTGGCTACTCTATCCACCTACGGTCAGGATAAATGCCACACAGAATGTTTGGATGTTTTTTTTTGTGATGCATTCAAATTGGTTTCTTCACCCAAAGTGCAATCAATAGGAAAAAAAAGTCTATTATCTGATCATGGTAAGCCAAGTTACTATGTGCAAGCAAAAAAAATCTGCAGCGGTAGTGTACTGGCACAAGAGAGACCATTTCTGTCTGTTTTTAGAAGCCATCCATCTGATCTGGTGTGTCAGATTAGTCAACTGCTACAGAGAGATCAATAATTAGGAATGCATGAGTCAGGCTGCGCTCATGTTGTAGGACATGTCTGGCAGCGTGGGTTCAGTTCCTCTTCAGTGACATAATGAATGAGCGTGAATGGTTGTCTGTCCCTGTATGTGCCCTGTGATTGACTGGTGATCCTCCCATGATTTTGGCTGCCTTTGCTTTCTGAAAGTCGATTGGGTTAGGTCCCAAACTCCTGAACAGCATGAAAATCTATAGAAAATGGATGGATTGTTACTTACAGGTAGGTGGCCAGCTAATAACAAAAGAGATTTCCTTGGTTAGAGTCTCAGCTCCTTGTTTTTGAAGAGAAGAGATTGTGACATGGATTCTTGTGTAATCAGTTTGTCTGAAGACATGCTCTAACTGTGCTGAAGTTGTTTTGTCAGCCCTCTGCACTGCGATGTGCTTGTTCGCCATAACAACACCCCCTGTGCTGCAGCAGGATCCTGATGTAATTGCATCCAAACTGTTCCCCTCTCTTTTGCGCTTGATATCACTGCTGACACCCACTAACTCTAACTCAGCCCTGCATCCACCTCCCATTTGCTAGCTCACTCTGGCTCTCTCTCTCATGCTCTGTTGTCTCTGCTATCACAGAACTCCTCAAGCAGTGCTGCCTCATCTTTGATTGTGTTTGATGAACAGATGGAGAGGGGGGAGGGCAACTGACAGAAGTGGAAAGCGCCTGAAAGGATAGTGAAGAGCACTTCGATTCATGTGAACGGAGTGGACGGTAAAACGTAAGCAACTGGGTAAGTAAGCAACTATTACGTCACATCAATACAATTACGTTTTATGATAACAGAAGGGGGAAAATGCATGATCATTTTTATTTTGTAACAACAGCTTTGATGCTTTTCATTGGAATAGAATGTACATAATGTTTGCTTATACAGAGTAACCCTGATAAATTGAGAGTCAACTTTATCACTTTCCTACTAGACAATTTTAGTTGTGTGCCCATAAACTGTTGATACATGCTTTTTAAACTTTAAATAGTAAGAATTATTTATTATTATGAGCCATAGTTGTTGGCTTGCTTTAATAATTGCTCTGCTGCCAAGCCATAAAAATATATTGCCTTTAGGTTTGGGATAAAGTTCCCAATCGAATAATTAAGTTCACTTTTAACATTTTGACATTTTTCCTGGAAGTTTTCTTTAATTTCCTCGTTTAATTTAATGACTTGTTAATTAATTATGTATATGGAAAAAGTCTGAATGTACAAAAGTTGTACAATTTACCGTAGTTGGAGTCAATAAAAAAAACGAACCTTTTCAATCTTGAATAATGATAAACTAATTCAGGATTCTTTTCTAAAATGTTTTTTACAACTACGTAGGCATAATCAGAAATAATCCCTTAGATGCAAACTGTTGTGACTACTGTCCCTGAAGGGGTTGAATTGAAGTACTGCTAAATAAAGTGATAGCCTCCCTACAAAACATCACGCCGGTAATGATAAACATGGACTTGAATCAAAGCGACATGTGGTAGAACCTACCCAGAGAAATTTACGCAGCTGTTGCAGTTTCTATAATTAGAAATACAATTTGACTTTGTTTGTGTCTGGTTAATACGCCCGGCAAAAGATGCAGAGGATATGGTGTGCAATCACAAAGAAAACAGACTATTTTTCAGCAGTATGGACACTGCAAATTAATTTTGGTTCATTCAAAACACACCAATTCATACAGACTTTGCAGAATATGAATATATGCATGCACGATCTATGATTTTTCTCCTTAAATGACTTTATTATATTTGCATAGGACAGGGGGCCTAAAGCTTGTGGCCCGGGGGGGCAATTGTGGCCCAAAGGACAATATTTTGCGGCCCCCATTTGAGATAAAATTGTAGTATTGTAGTATAGTATTGGCGATGGGCAATTAAAAAAAAAAAAAAAATTCAATGACCCATTCATAGACTTCACTATCAGTTGATGGGACCGATCCATATGGGTCCTATATTTAAAAACTTAAAATTCAAATATTTTCAAAACCAAAGCCACTAGCGACCTAAAACCAAAACAGGCACCTCCCTTGGGCATATATGAGTCTCCACGAGCAGCGACATAAAAAAATTCAAAGTCGTTCCCTAATAAAATCCCGATTACCGTACTGGCCGAATATAAGACGGCCCTGATTATAAGACGACCCCCTCTTTTTAAAGACTCAAGTTTGAAAAAAGACTTTTTGAACACCAAATTAATTTTTATACAGAAAATAATTACAGTACATCTGAAACATATGATTATAACAATATATTTGAGAGAAAAAGCATGTTATTTTGCCTCATTCAAATATTGATATCTGAACATTTGAATATGTAAACTAAAGTGCAATCACATTCGTAAATGAATGGCTTCTGGTTTTTGAAATGTAAATAAACCAATCTATTGTGGTAGAACAACAAAATTGCAATAACTGCATTAACCATCAAAGTGAAGTCTAACTGTAACTGTAGTCTTGAAACAAATCTGAATAAGGAAAAACATTGCAATAAAATAATGCAAACTGGTTAAACTTGAGAGTAGCTGAGATCTTTCATGACAGAAGATTGCTTCAATAATATCTGGCGCCATCTAGCGTCGTGAATGGGTATAACGTCTAGACGGTGAATATAAGATGACCCCCACTTTTTCAGTCTTATTTCAGTGCTAAAAACGGTACGGTAATTATTTTTTTATGCAAGTATAACGAAAGTTAAAATGGCTGTAAAATTCTCAAATTTTATCCTAGATGCACAAAAATCACCAAATGCAGAGATAATCACCTATATTTTTAGGAACAGTAGCAATATTTAACATATCATAAAAGTTCTTGCCCAAAATAGCAACTTTTTTTTTTTTTTTTTTTTTTAATTTAGTGGAGGGTTTCAACACCTAATAAATCACCCAACTTTCACATCAGAAACTTAATACTTGAGGAAAGCATGCAGAGTCATCTTAATTTTACTCCACAAAAGCAAGATTTGCATTTTTCTATGTACAAGCACAACTTATTTAGGTTGAATTCTGATGTCACTAATGCATCAGCACGTCTTGCCGGCTATCTGGCCCTTGTCATTTTTAGATTGAAATGTTACATAAAATAAAAAACGCAAAAGGTGGAGTTTTTTTTTGTATGGTCATGTCTAAATTACTACTTCTTGCCCAAAAAAGCAGGCAGTTTGCCGAAAATTACCTTTTCTTTTGAATGTAAAGTTACTCTACTGTGTATGGATAAAACACGGCGACCATCACAAAACAAAGAGCTTTTAAGTTGAAAATTTGTATAAATAAATGCATACATCCCAGAATTTATATAGTAATGAACATAGAAAAGTCTAGATTCTTAGTTAAAAGCAAAAAAAAAAAAAAAAAAAAAAACAGGCAGTTATCATTCATTTTACATAAATTTTGTTGTGCTTTCCATAAAAGATACTTTTGTTGTGAAGGAGAAGCTTATGCCAATAAACGGCGCGGTCCAAAGAACGCCAGTGTCCACTCGCCTTTATAAAAAATATATATCTGTACATATCTTACCCAAAATACAACAAGAGACACATAATTGCCACTAAAAGAAAGAAAACTTACCGAAATATGTGTGGAGTACAAATAGCAATTTGCATTGCATTGTGCATACAGCATAAACATCTCACAACTACTAATTCGCCCACGTTTAGAGGAAATAACATTAGTATGGAATGGCGCTGCCCCAAGCGGCCGGTGGCATTCTCTTCACTCCACGTCCATAAACTGCCTCATTGTAATCTGTTTAAGGCAATGTGCGAGCTAGTGCATGCGTTAATTGCGTCAAATATTTTAACGTGATTAATTAAAAAAAAATATTTAACACCCGTTAACGCGATAATTTTGACAGCCCTAATTTGTTTATTTATTTATTTTCATTTTTGGGGGGGCAGGTCAAACCTCTTAAAATACTGAAATGCAAAGAAAACTGTTTTAGCACAGTTATTTCTATAACACATACAAAACTGATTTTCATTCAGAATTGTATTTTGTCAATGATTTGCAAAATAAAAGTAAACAAAAACAGCAATAACCCGAACCTCCATCTCCTAATTTTTATTTTCCCTCATTTCCTCACATACTAAATACCAAATCTCAATTTTAACTACTTAAGAACATAGGATGGATATATATTAAAATTGAAGTAATGTAAAGTGATGTAAACATTTACTTTTTGGTTTTTTCTTTTACTAAAGATATAAGTAACATACATTCAGAAAAAAAGGTACACATGACTTATATCATGCAGAGTGAAATGGAATATATTTTGAAGATCGCGCAAACATTGACTGTTTTAAATCATAAGGAAATGAATAAGTAGCCTAACATAAACGAACAAATATAAGTCC
The DNA here is from genome assembly GCF_030265065.1 of Corythoichthys intestinalis. Taxonomy (NCBI): domain Eukaryota; kingdom Metazoa; phylum Chordata; class Actinopteri; order Syngnathiformes; family Syngnathidae; genus Corythoichthys; species Corythoichthys intestinalis. Next base: position 39,038,732 of record NC_080403.1, on the reverse strand, counting down.
AAAGTGCACATTGACAGCTAAGATGTTCTGAACCTCCCCATCAGAGCAAATAAAACTAATTTTGATAAATAAGCCTCCTCAACTCTTTCGTTGCTCTCAAAGATTTGATCCCTTTTATTTTGCATTGCCCTTTTCTGTCGCATCAATTCAACAACCTTCTATCTTTTTTTTGCTGTTCCAGAAAACATGCACATTTGAACCAATCAGAGCTAACTATCTCTGCTGATCATGTCGGTATGTCAGCCAATTGAACAGATAAATGAGTCCAGGCATTTTGCTTTGCTGCGTGCATTCGCACATTCACGTGACTCATCATTGTCAGACTCAGATAACTGCAGCAGCTGGGGAAACCTCCATGCCATCCGTGGAATAAGATTAATAATAAATATTGGTGTAAACGGATTACGCTACACAAGCACTTAATTACGCTTGTTGTTAACACCTGTGTATGTAAATCTGATGTTGGTAGATTGTTTTCTTCTTGGAGATGAAATGCATGTGTGGCATCTTAGCATTTTTTTCGGTTTTTTTACATAGTGTTTTGGCAGTTGCCGTCATATTTTCAGAATCAAAGCACCGTCTACCTGAACAGCATTCCGGCTCTGAATCTTATACCGGAACTGCGTTTTGGCCCTGAATCTTATACCGGAACTGCGTTCCTGACCATTCTGCCACACTTTCACCCCTGGTCAGCCCCCAATGGGAAGGCGTGGCGCAATGTTTGCAGGAGCTGTCTTGTGAACTGATGGTGAAGTCTAATATCCTTTTTTTGGAGGGGGCGGGATAGTCATGATTAAAACAGAATTAGAAAAAAATGAGTAATGAGAAAATCTGAATAATTTCAAATAAAATAAAATAAAATAAAAAATTAATACTTCAGAAAATGAATTAAAACAACCAGCAATAAAAAGAATAAAGACATCAATTTAAATAATTGTGGTTCATTTTTATTTTGCGATGAAATGTTTCCTTTTTTTTTTGTTTTATGAATCTCTTGTGACCTCACATATCTTAATTCTTTGGCTGTCTATAGGTTTTTTCAATATACAAATACTACAACAACTCATATTCTGTGGCCTGGGCTGTCAGTGAATGAGTTAAGATAATGATAACTTTTGAAATAACATCCACTGTAGTGACCACTGTCTCTGAAAGGTTTAATGATGCTTTTGCTATTCTGCTTCCGATGTAGTATGTCATAATTTAGTAATAAGCAAAGGTTCATGTTGCTAGTGACTTTGCATGACATATCCAGCATTTCAAAAGGCCCTAAAAAATTACACTATCAGGTGATGAAGCTTTTCTGTTTTATTAAATTTTGTTAATTAAAATCATGTGCCTTAATTTACGTGGCATCAGTGTCCTTAAATAGTTACAGATGTGTGTTTCTACAAACCCTCATTTTCAATGATCCTGAGATATTGTGTAAAACATAAAAGAAAAAAAAAACATCCAGTGCAAATCGTTTTAAACCAAACAATATCTTTTTCAGGGACATTACAGCTGCTTTCGGCAGGACTACCAATCCACACATTCAACACGTGTTACAGCAACGTGGCTTCTTTGCAGAAAAAAAAAAAGTGCAATTACTAGACTGGCCTACCAGTAGTCCAGATCTGTCTCCTATTGAAAATGCGTGGCACGTCATGAAGGGAAAAACACGACAACAGTCCTGGACTCATGGGAAACTAAGTTGTACACTAAGTATGAATGATAATGAATTGTACTCACAAAGCTTCAACAGTCATGTCCTCAGATACCAAGTGCTTATTGGGTGTTGTTAAGAGGAAAGACGATGCCACACACACAGTGGTGTGGGAAGTGGGGAGCTGAGAGTGAGAAAAAAAAGGGTATAGGTAGATTATTTTTTTTATAGATTTTGTTAAAAATATATAAAATAAAACATATTGAAATTATGGAGTATTTAATTCTGGGGATTAAATATATATATATGATATGAATATGATGAAGTTTCTTTCCACATGGAGTGCAATTTCACAAAGATGTTTATTTTTCAAAAGCTGACAGAGAAAACATTTCCACATATTCTTTTGCCATACATATACCTTAGCTGGGAGCCATGACGAAGCATTAGTATAAATTCTTCTACTGATTATAATTTGATGTAGATGAGGCAAAATAATAAGGTTTCCTTATTTTCAAAACCGATTCTGTTGTGTTTACAGACACATGCAATGTTTATGTTGTGAAAATACCAGTTAGGACAGTGAGTGGCGCTGTACGAGTGTGTACGTATAATGCGTAGAAGAAGAGATGAGAGAGTCTGGTTAGGATGCTATGTGATGTCTGCATGTGCTCACTGCTACAAGTTCATTAAAAAAATATTCGAATGCTTCATATGGCTACTTCTTTCTAAACAAGCAACACAACAGATTCTAAAACAAAAGATGCTTTTAATACTGTTGATTTTAACGGAGGCGGCAACGAGTTGCGTAAAGTACGTAGCTGCTTATATTAGCCCAATGTAATAATACGACTTATTCTCGTACTACTTTATCCATCATCTACCGCTTAATCCTGGGTCGGGTCGCGGGGGCAGCAGAAGACAGACGTAATTTATTGTTTTACTTACCTGGTTCTGACTCTTGCAGCGTGTCAAATACGCGGCACTCAGGTATGCACTTGGCATTCGGCACTTGTATTCCATGAAGCCGGAGATGTTTAATCATATTGGTCGTGCATCCACCTTTGCATGGTATAGCTGTGTTGCAAATGTTACACTGAGCTGACCGGTCATTTCAAAATTCGAACGGTTCCGGGAGCATCAGAGTGTTAGTCCCGGATCCCATCAATGCTCAATGCCCAACCCTATTCACCACCTGACACCTTGCTTGCTACCGATTCATGTTGAATATGGGCTATTGCAGGGGTCCCCAAACTTTTTCCTGTGAGGGCCACATAACTTTTCCCTTTTCTGATGAGGAGCCGGGGTCAGTTTGTAACAGAAAAAGTGTGACGATTGTAGGAGTGCCTAAATGTCAAAACTTAATGTTTTTCAGAAAGCCACAATCAAATAACCCTTTCTGGATTCTTCATGGAACAAAAGTAAATAAAATAAAAATAATACTTGTCACGCCTGGGTGAGGGTTGTCATGTCTTAGTATATTCTATTCCTGCTTTATTTTGAAGCCTCACCCTCCTGTTTCCACCACTCACCCTTCCTGCCGTCTCACCTGTCACTGATTATGATTACCTATTGTTCCCACTTGTGCCCCATTCCTCATGTGCTTAAATTGTTTGTCACTCCCTAGTCTCGTGCCAAAGTGTCTTCGTCCTTCGTCGTCACTACAGCCTGCATTCATAGCCCAAGATATTCTACGTTCTCGTCATTTCCTCCTTCTGGAGCGCCCTCAGTTTGTTACTGCCTCTGATTATTTGTGTTCAATAAAAGACTGTATTCTGCACGTGAGTCCTCTCCATTCCGTCCAAGTGTGACAATACTGTAATATAATAATAATAAATAATAATAACACTATTAGTCAAATAGATAATAACCAAATAACCCTCTCTGAGTTCGTCACAGAAAAAGGCCAGAAAATAAATAACGCTATTGAGAAAAAAAAAAAAAATTCAAAATGCTCTCTGGTATTGTTCAAGGGGCCGGACCAAATGTGGAGGCGGGCCGTAGTTTTGGGACCCCTGGGCGATTGGAAATGTCATTGAAAATGTTATTTGAAACGTTAACTGTTGACAGAGGAGGCGTTAACATGGCGCAAAAACAAATTATCGTTTTTTTTTTCCTATACAAAAACGGAAATTTTCTAAAATTCAGTTTGAATTCTAAAATAAAGATGATTATGATGATAGTTCTATCTACCTTTGGTGTCTTCAAATAGGTAAGACATGCTTGGATTGCAGCCTTATTATTGTTTGTTGTTGCTGTTGAGCTGCCGCTGTGGAGAGCACTGTTGGATATTTGTGTGTAAATTATTTTAGTGTCATATGAAAAGGGGTGTTAAACTCAGGCTTTTTGGATCTTTTAGTTTTCAAACGTTCGTGCCGTGTTCGTGTGTCACTGCGCCATCTAGCTGCACTGATTTGTGTCATAATGCACGAGCGCTTTTATTTCCAGTATAAAAACTCACACACTGTTGGTGATATAGAACGCTGTCTTCATAGTAGCCTATTAGTATTACGTAAACTAGCATGCGTGTGTACTGCCATTGTGCACACCTATGGGGATGATGTGGCTCAGTGGTAGTGTAGTCATTTCCCAACCCAGCGGTTGAGGGTTTGATTCTCCCCCCTAATAAACTCGTCTAAGCATCCTTGAGCAAGATACTGAACCCCACGTTGCTCCTGGTGCTGTGTCACCAGTAGGTAGTTGAGGAGACAGCGTAAAGTGCTTTGAGGGCCTTAAAAGGTGGATAGGCATTATACAAGTGTAACACCATTTACGATAGTATGGAGAAAACGGGCGAGCATGACAAATTTGGACTGAATCAACTGTTTTTGGATGGAAAACAAGATCCTCAGCACCCCCTGCTGTGAGTGACTTCCAGCGCCCTTAAACACACAACAGCATGCACCTTTTTGAAACATGCAAAAGGCATGAAACTAAAAATTCGTGAATGTTTGCTTGCAACAACAACAAAAAACCCACAAAAACATATATAATTTAAAATGTTTTATTATTAGTGTTTTCAACAGAAAAAGGTTGAAAATTATTTGCTTTTTAATTGCATTCTGTTTTAATGTTTTACACAATATCCTAAATTCATTGGAATAGGGGGTTGTCCGTAAACCAGCCTGTATTCTAATTCCCATTTTTTCCCCTCTTCCAGACACAATTATCCATCGTAGTGTTTTGTCGGTGCTTCGTTGGAGTCAATCACATTTTCCTCATCTGGAGACATGTACATGAAGTTCTGATGATGTGATGTGAGCCCAAATTGACAAAAAATTCCTGATCCATTTTATTATCTGATCAATAGATAATTGACCCTGTGAATAGCCAGCACTTACACTTGGCTGCTCTTTGAGGACTGAAGACATTATGGATCCTACCGAAAGTTCAAACAGACACTGAATCACTACTATGGAATCTGAAGAGAATGTACCAGTGCTGTCCACAGCAGCATTGGTGGCCATTGTGTGTAACACGTTTGCCGCTATCTTCCTCCTTCTCCTTTGTTTTGTCCTTTATCGAGCTTGCCGGGTCCCTTCCAGCCCAGACAGACTGATGGTGCTGACTCCCAGTGAAGGAGAAAGCAGACCTCTAAATGAGAAGTACCTCCTGACTTCCTGACTGCAGCGGGCGGAGCCAAATGTAGCATAGAGAAATGAAGTACTGGGACACACAAAAAGCAATAATTAGGGATGTAAATTCACACAGACGCTTTAAATGGAAATAGCTATGATCGGTTGAATGCGCACAAACTGAGGAAAATGACTTGTGTGGGGGCTTCTAAATATAGTCTGTCATTTCATCACAGCATATTGCTGACAACAGGGAACAAACCTGTCTGTGTGCCATTGTCACTCATAAATCCCAGCAATCTGTGCGCCAGAGATCCTTAAATGGCCTGTTACATAATGATCCAAGAGGCAATATTAGCTCCCTCTTCAATATAGTGTAATAAAAATATGTGAATGTGTACGACTCCTTTGAAAAGTAAATCATTAAATTTTCACTTAATACAAGAGCATTTTTTAAAAATACATTTTCTGGTTGCTACATTTCAATAGGAATCAATTTACTTGATCCACATTATACGAGTATTTAGTGACAGCCAAAACTGATTTTAAAATTTGGATTCTGAAAGGAAACTAACACTATTAGGATGTACTTACGCTGTCATCTGCTTCTACAATGCATGATGTCCCACTGACTCTGATCTGAATAAATTGACATAGTAGTACTAATATACGATTACTGTAATTTCCGGACTATAAGGCGCACCTGACTCTAAGCCGCCACCCACCAAATCTGACACAAAAACGGCATTTGTTCATAGATAGGATGCACCAGAGGATAAGCTGCAGCTGTCCAAGATATTAACCGGTAACACTATTTGACATCGGCATCAAAAGACTTTCAAGACTTTCAAGCTTTGAACCAATAGCGAGTGTACCGGACGAATGCTATTTTTAGACCGTGTCGTCGCCATCGTAAAGCGGAAGTTTTCTCTGGTAATCTTTCAAAAATAAACATGCCGATCAAACACTGCTGCTATGGAACTTGTAGAAACGACTCTAGACATTACGACATATGAAGGATGTTTTCTTCATACGTTTCACGAAACAAAAAACTCGGAAGAAAAAATGTGAAGAATGGATCAACTTGTGTGGACATCCAAAAGACCAATTTAACGCCAGCAAGGTGAAGCCATTCACATATTTATATGCAGTAAACATTTTGTTGGGGTCCATGGTCCTTCAGAGGACGAAGATGTAAGCCATCTTGATATTTTAACTTATTTTTTTAGCGTGGCGTTTTGCTGTGCTGCTTCTGTCTGACAATGAATGACCTGAAAAAAATTAAAGTGGCATCTGACTGCCATCGTTGTTACCTTTTTTGTTGTAAAGAAACAACTTTAGTAAGGGGGAAATCAAAATAAATTAATAGAATTAAGATTTGTTATTAATGAAAAAATGAAAAGTGTTCGTTGGCTGTCACTGTGTAGCATTTGCGTTCGCTACACAAAATTAACAATATAAATTACCCCCAAGAACGGTCAGAGACATAAGACAACCAGAGGATATCATATATAAGAAAGACAGGGCATATGGTGGTAAAGGATAGCTTGTTGAAACAGGAGAACGTTATTGTCACTGGCATGAGAAAAAAAGTGTGGATCAGGTCGGCTCTTTTTCAGCCCTCAACACTCAAGCCATCTCTTTAACAACATTTGAATGTTCTTCCACATCTTTACCAATGAATTTGACACCAGGGACATAATTTTCAGACAGAATTGGTAGGTTTAGCTCAGTAAACTTCTCGTTCGTACACTATTTACATGCATCTAGCATGAGGGACAAACGCGAGCGTGTCCTCCCTTAGCAACAGTTGCTCACGTCATGAATATTAATGAGCCGAAGTGTAGTGTGCGGTACGCTATTGGCTGTAAAGCTTCATTGCTTCAAAAAGCTTCATTTGGCAATCACTGCTCTCTTGGGGGAGACAGTCAACCTCTGCTGCCACCTGCTGTCAACGCTGTTGTCATCCGACATGCCTCCTAGCATGCATTGCAGCGCTACAGATGTAAAAATAAATCAAAATATGTGTTCTGTGCTAATTACTTCTTCAGTTACTGGTCTAGTTGTTTCATTAATTGTTGGCTATGGTATTTGATAACACTTGACAGTGACGTTATACGAGTGTCACGAGACCATCATACTTATGACATGACACTACCATGAACATAAATTAAATTAAACATTAATAAACCCTATGACAGCAGTCATTTTGTTCTATCCGGCAAATTATCTCACTTTTGAATGGATGTCAACGATTCGAGCTGGACATAAATGGAATTAGTTACATAATTTGCCGGATGACACTCAATGACATCTGTCATAAGCATTCATTAATGCCAATGATAATGTCATGTCATAATCATGTGTTACCTATGAACCCAGATCAATCAACAAATAAGCCGCACCGGACTATAAGCCGCAGGATTCAAAATGAGGGGGAAAAAATTAGCGGCTTATAGTCGGACAATTATGGTATTTATGTTTTCAACGGTTTTTGAAAATCATACGGGCAAATGCTCATTTTGTGACTCAATCAATCAATGGCTGATTATTTGACTCCTCACTATTTTTTTTTTTTTCACTTAACCAAAACATTTAACATGCTTTTTGCTTCTGATCAGAATTACCTAACAAAACCTCAGGAGCAAAGTAATGGACAGAGTGCTGAATGTCAAAGGGGCATTAAGTGGTACTTGACTGAAGAGGAGCATTACAGCCAACTAGCAGAATCATGAGTCAAAGCAAAGCTCTCCCTGTGATGTACATAGAATTCAAAATTTTTGGTTCATCTCTGGAATGCAGCCCTGGACTGCACATGCAAGTCAATTAACATCATTTGTCAGGTTGTGGTCTGAAGATGTTCCATCTATCAGGCTAATTTGTTTTGCCGGTCACTTAGAAGAATGCTCCACCACATTCAACATCTTAATCAACTTGTATAATGCATCTGGAATTGCCTCGGTGAATCACTGCAGAAGTGCACCACAGTCCTCATGTTGCCTGTTTAGAATAAGGAGTGCAGTATATCAATAAATGCATTTCAGAATTCAAAATGAGTGATTTATTTGACAAGTTCACCCACTGTTTTCAGTTTAGCCCAGACCTTAGCTAAATTCACAACACACAGCACAACACTACATCTATCAATCTTATCTTCTGTTCTCTTCTTAATTTCTTGCCCAGCAGCTTATCACCCTTTTACAAATCTACTTATTATCTCTCCTCTGGAAGTGTCCAAACCAACAAAGTTGGCTCTCTCTAACTTCATCCCCCAAATAGCTAAACCTAGCTGCCTCTCTTACGATGTTGTTTCTTATCCTATCCAACTTGGTCACTTTTCTAGAAAATCCCAATATTTAGCATGTTACTATGACTGAAAAATGCCCTGTCGATGAACTGGAATTGGCCTGCCATTTTTTTCTGAACTCATCAGGGAAAGCCAGCTCATCCTCGACCCTAATGAGGACAAGAAGTAAGAAAGAATAAACGGAAATGTGGATGACTATATTTGTGTTTTACCATAGACTTCATAATGACATTGACGGGACACAGGGCCGATTAATAGGGGGCCTCCATTGTTGGCGTGGTTGTCAAAGCTGACTAAGTGGAATCACAGACAGTGCTTTTTTCGTTGAAAATTCTTGTGAATAAATGCTTAAATCCCTGAATTCTTTATAGATATGGACGCAAAACAGTTTTGATTCTTGGTTGAAAGCAAAAAAAAAAAAAAAAAAAAAAAAAAAGTGCAGTTAGCATTTTTTAATGTAAATATGTCAAAGAACGATGCTAGTCTGTTAGTCAATGTGGCAGCCGCAATATGTAAACAGCTATTCCGCTGAAAATTCTTGTGAAAAAATGCTTAAATCGCTAAATTCTTTATAGCTATGGATTTAAAACAGTCTCGATTCTTAGTTAAAAGCAAAAAAAAAAAAAAAAAAAAAAAAAAAAACGTGCATTTATTTTACGTAAATATTGCAAACTTCAAGGCTAGTCAGTATGGAAATTAGCAGCCGCCATATGTAAACAAAGAGCTTTTTCCGTAGAAAATTTTGGAGAATAAATGCTTAAATCTCTGAATTCTTTATACATATGCATGTAAAAGAGTCTCGATTATTGGTTAAAAGCAAAAAAAATAAATAAAAAAATAAAAAACATGCAGGTCGCATTTATTTCACGTAAATATTGCGAAGTATGATGCCATTGCTGTATCGGCTAATTTCTCCCATTGATACTTTTCACAACATTTCAAAATGCATGCATGGTACGAAAAATATAATAATTATCTTGAATCCTCGAACAAATCACTCCTGAGACAATGTTTGTCTGTTTGTATACGGTACAGCAGTCGTACTTTTTCAACATAAATCTGGCGTTGTATCTCTGCATGTGTCGTTGCGACCGACCACAATAACTGAAGCGGATTGTGGGATGGCCCCCTACTTGAAGGCGTGGCGCACTGAAGGTCGAATCAATATCATTATGAAGTCTATGGTTTTACACTCAAGTTCATGGAGAATGACAAACTGTGGACTTGCTGGACCATTTACATTATGGATTGAGGAAATAGTTTAATATGCACACAGTACATGACATACAAAATGAATTACTGAGGCTGTTTGTTTGTTGTTAGGTCATTAGGAGGCTTCTGTCTAGTTCATAGAGAAATGGGTAAATACAGTATCACCAATAAATATATACATCTAGCTTAATACTGTAACCATATTTGTGCTTCAACCTAATTAATCATTTTGTATCAATTAGAGTTGTCCGATAATGACTTTTTAACCAATATCCAATACACCGATATTGTATACACATTCGTGGACTTAACATATCAAGGCTAATTTTATTGTTATGCCCCACTGGATGCTAATGCTAAATGCTAATATAATATATATATATATATATATATATATATTATATATATATACATAATATAATATAATATAATATAATATAATATAATATAATATAATATAATATAATATAATATAATATAATATAATATAATGCTAAACGCGCTTTATATGCCACTCAAAAATGCTTCACAAATAAACATTTTGTGAAAAATAAGAAAAAGATGCAACTGAAATTATGGAAAAAGTGCTTATACTGCACCACTATGTTTATTGTTGAAATCAAAATAGTGCAAACATCATTTTTTTGGATCAAGTGCAAGTGGAAATTACCAATAAGTCACTTTTTCTGTCCTCAATGTGTGTGTGGGTACACTAATCGACAGACTGCGAACAAATCAGGCTTTAAAGAGAAGTCAGACACTGGAGTAAAGTTGAATTGGTTTTACTGTGGTCATATTTCTTTTGAGAAGAGTACTGACATTTTTTGTAAAACTAAAAACAACAAAACATTGTGTCAATAATATGAAATAAAGTCACAAATAAAACAAAGTATGCAACACGTGTCAATTTGAATAGCAACTGGTAGTACAGGTTGCAAGCAATGAAAATGCAAATACAAATGCAAACAAAACGAAACATATACATCTCCAATATACTACACAACACTCATGAATATAAAAGAAAGGAAGAATAAAACTTACAAACTGGTGTTGTTTTCGTCAACGATGACGATAACAAAAATATTTTTCGGCAACCAACACATTTTTTCATGACGATGATGAAACGATAATGAGCTAAAAACGGGTTTTGGGAGACTAAAACATAACGATACGAATGACCATTTCGTCTGACGAGAACGAGACAAAAATGCGCAATAGTTTCCATCACATGTTCACAATGTGTGACATTTAATGTGTAGTTAGCCTGAATTGTAGCAGTGTCTGATTGTCTTGCTGCATTCCACCTCCCTGCCCAGCTCACCAGTGTGTCGTCATCACGCAGGCTTGCACACAAGGTAAGATTTGTTTTCTTGGCCAGAGAGAATATGCAATGTTGCTTTAGCCTTTAAAGAGTGTACGACAGGAGAAAAAAAGTCTTAAATATCATTATTTTGTGAATTAGAATCATATTTTGAGACGATTCGACTATATACAACAGTTTATCAGAGCGCAGATGACGAGAAATTAGTCTTTTAATCTGCCGGTTAGCCACGCCTACCATTATAGTGCTCTAGCGTCCCCAACAGGTGGATGACGTCAGTGGAGTAACGATTTCATCTGATTTAGTGTGCAGCCCATTGAGGGGGAATTATTCAGAACGAGGAAAACGCGACGAAGAGAGCCGCAAAATGTAATTTTTTCAGTCGCTCTACTCCAATATTTTTACAGGATATTCTTTTTATCCAAGTATTTTCCCCCGATAGCTATACAAATGGCATGGTCATGACAAATAACAGTCTTGTGCGAAATGGAATATGAAATAATAAAAATGCATTTATTCAGGACGACATGGCAAAATTACTCCATAATGGTCAAAACTGTCGACTTCACCTTTACTGTCGCACCTCCCGAATGATATTTTATGCCACCTAAGTCGGGCTTATGTCACTTCCCTTCCCCGGCTTCAGAGAATGTAAACAAACCAAAAGGCGTGACAACTAGCTGACATGCTAACCTGAACCGAGTGATGTTTCAAAGTCTTCGAAGCGGAAAATCACACATAACTAGCCCGGATCATTTCACATGATGACTGGGTTGTCGATTGTCTTCGCCGATCGGGAACCCGTCCAGCGGCGAACAATTTAGAGCTCGTCGTTCCCCTGCTGAGGGCAGAGGGCTCGTTTGCGGAGAAGCAGCTAGACAATGGCCGCCGGACAAACCGGCCGACGTCGGAGGAGAGTGTAGCTGCCAAATGGTTAACACGAATATGGCAAAATAATGCTTTACTACACGGCGAAGTCGTAAACAGCGAGAGGGCGGCTGCAGTTGTTATGCAGCTAGCATGACAATATGTGTATGAGGACATCTTTTTACATGCCCATCCATGATCAAATGTAAGTCATCCTTTATCTAAAGAAAGTTTGTAGTATTTACTTTGTAATCGCTGTATTTGCGGCTATTTTTAACACAAAGTTGCAGTTTCTGATCTGTTGGAAAATTTGACAGAACACCAGGCACACGAAGAGGGCAATAAGCCGAGTATAGTGCTCTCCCGGCGGGGGGAAGTGCGACAAGCCGCCCGGTCGTCGGCCAAGGGGACAAGGAGCATGTCAGCCACAAAATGCAAGCCACCTACATATTAAAATGATCCCAGTATTTGACATACACAAAAACGAAGTTTACTCACTTCCTCGTAAGTCCCATGGAACCACAGTAGTTGGGCTTGTTTTGGCCAATATCCACTGGTAAATGGGAACCTTTTGAAACCCCAAAAAGGCTCACACGCCTCTCCCTCGTACAGTAAGATTTTTCTGCAACCGTTTGGCTGGCATGATGTGAAGAATAAACAAATTAATCCGCAAAATCAGCTGAATCCTTAGTCCTTCTCATACAACAGTACGGCTGTATAGTGAAGAGGACTCCTTCTCCTGTACACGTCACAGCGCCCTCTTCCTCTATGCAAGACCGAAGCCAGAAGTCTGTCATTTTCGTAGCACGGGATTCAAAAAATTGAATAAATATATCGATCGCTTCTTCACACATCTAAGTTGTCCATTTCATTCAAAAGCATAAAATACCGCGTGTATTATGAAATAAACATGCTTTTTTGTGTCACAGGCACTTTAAACGTCTGTGCTGAGTGATCATCACCCACTAAATGAAACCCGTAGTGTTAGCAGAGCATTCACGTTAGCATTAGGCTAATGCTAACGGCAAGCATCCTCTAAACTCTCGGACAACTTTTTTTTTTCATCCATCCATCCATCCATTATCTTCCGCTTAGTCCGGGGTCGGGTCGCGGGGGCAGCAGCTTTAGCATGGAAGCCCAGACTTCCCTCTCCCCAGCCACTTCAGCCAGCTCCTCCGGCGGGATTCCAAGGCGTTCCCAGGCCAGCCGAGCGACATAGTCTCTCCAGCGTGTCCTGGGTCGACCCCGGGGCCTCCCGCCGGTGGGACATGCCCGGAACACCTCTCCAGGGAGGCGTCCAGGAGGCAGCCGAACCAGATGCCCGAGCCACCTCAACTGGCTCCTCTCAACGCGGAGGAGTAGCGGCTCGACACCAAGCCCCTCCCGGATGACCGAGCTTCTCACCCTATCTCTAAGGGAGAGCCCGGACACCCTGCGGAGGAAACTCATTTCGGCCGCTTGTATCCGGGATCTTGTTCTTTCGGTCACGACCCACAGCTCGTGACCATAGGTAAGGGTAGGAACGTAGATCGACTGGTAAATCGAGAGCTTCGCCTTTTGGCTCAGCTCCTTCTTCGCCACAACGGACCGGTGCAGAGTCCGCATCACTGCAGACGCTGCACCGATCCGCCTGTCAATCTCCCGCTCCATCCCACCCTCACTCGTGAACAAGACCCCAAGATACTTGAACTCCTCCACTTGGGGCAGGATCTCATCCCCGACCCGGAGAGAGCATGCCACCCTTTTCCGGCTGAGGACCATGGTCTCGGATTTGGAGGTGCTGATCTTCATCCCAACCGCTTCACACTCGGCTGCGAACCGCCCCAGTGAGAGTTGGAGGTCACAGCTTGATGAAGCCAACAGCACCACTTCATCTGCAAAAAGCAGAGATGCAATGCTGAGGCCACCAAACCGGACACCCTCAATGCTTCGGCTGCGCCTTGAAATTCTGTTCATAAAAATTATGAACAGAATCTGTGACAAAGGGCAGCCTTGGCGGAGTCCAATCCTCACTGGGAACGAATTCGACTTACTGCCGGCAATGCGGACCAGACTCTGACACCGGTCGTACAGGGACCGAACAGCCCTTACAAAGGGGCTCGGTACCCCGTCCTCCCGTACTCAACTTTTTTTTTTTTTTTTTTTTTTACATATAGCTTGTGGCGTCCAGGTGGCTTTAATTAATTAAAAATTAAGTAATGTTTTTCCTGCTGAGTGTGTATAATCACCAAGTTGCCGTTGTCCTTGTAGATGCTACAATATGTACTCATCTGTCAATGCTCATTCGAAATAGTTGAAAACCTTTATTTATTTATATTTGGAGTAAAAAAATCTAATTTTACAAAAAATTTTTAAGTAAACGTCGACTAAAACTAGACGAAATTAGTCTTGACTTTTCGTCAACAAAAACGAGACAAACACATTTTGAGATGACTAAAATAAGACAAAGACAAATAAGTATTATTAGTATTATTATCCAAAAGACTAAGACGAAAATTAAGCAGGCAGCCAAAAACAAACGATGCTTGTATAAGGCACAAACAACGTGGTGAGATGCCAAGAACTTCTATGGTACATTGGCTACAGATGTTAGCTCGTCCATTTAGCTCTAGTCCCAATGAGCTTGCGTTGTCATATAATTACGTCAGCAGAAAGGGCTGTGATTGTCAAACATAAGTACACCTGAGCGCCAGCAAGGGGGGTTCAAAACAGCAGAATAAGGCAGGCACAAAGTGGACATGACAAAATTAAACTACAACAACTGTGAAGCGTATTGAATAAACACAAATGCGCATTTACAATTTGTCAACACTAATCAAAACCTCCCTAATTTCAAGGATAAACATTTGCTTGGAAAATAAATTGACATCAAGCGCAGAAGTGAAGAGTGTTATTATTGCTCTCGCTGAAAAACGATGACAGAATCTCAAAAAAAAAAAAAAAAAAAAAAAAAAAAAAAAAAAAAACGTGGTTCGTGATGTCTAATTCAGACTGCTTTGGTCTGAGAACCTCAGTAGACTGAGAAGCTTCTCCATTTTAGCCACTTCCACCTCAGGACCTTCAGGCACCTCGTGACCTTTCTTGCCCTGCACAAAGACACACCACGCACACACATGCACGATTTATTAACATGCTCGTTGTTGGGTCAAAACACAAGCAGATGTGACGACTTAAGCATTTAATGTATTTAAAACAACATTTAAAAAAAAAAAAAAGGAAGAATTACTATTACAAAACAATCAATTGATGTGGTTTCAATACATTTCTGAAAAACAGGCTACACATCACTGGTTATTCATTGCACCCCCCACCCCCCCCAAGCTAACTAAAAAAAAAAAAAAAAAAAATCGCCCTTTACGTGTTTGATTTTTTGTAACATTTCAGTCTGAAAACGACGAGAGACAGATAGCTGGCAAGACGTGCTGAGGCATTAGTGACATCAGAATTCAACCTAAATAAGTTGTGCTCGTACATAGAAAAATGCCAAATTTGCTTTTGTTGAGTAAAATTAAGATTGCTCTGCATGCTTTCCTCAAGTATTAAGTTTGTAATGTGAAAAAGGAGTGATTTATTAAGTGTTGAAAACCTCCACTAAGTAAAAATAAAAGCTGCTATTTTGGGCAAAAATTTATAAGATACGTTAAATATTGCTATTGATCCTGAAAATATGGGTGATTATCTATGAATTTGGAGATGTTTGTGCATCTAGTGTAAAATCTGAGAATTGTATAGCCATTTTTTTATAGCCAAGTTTTGTTATGCTTGTATCAAAAATAATTAATCAGGATTTTATTAGGGAACAACATTGAATTTTTTGATGTCGCTATTCATGGAGACTTGTATATGCCTAAGGGAGGTGCCCGTTTTAGTTTTAGGCTTTGGTTTTGAAAATATTTGAATTTTAGGTTTTTGAAAATAGGCCCCCTATGGATCGGCCCCGAGCACCTTCAACTGATAGTGAAGTCTATCTTACATGGCGGAAAACACAGACAAGACTGAAAAAGCAGTTTCTGCTCTTGCACCCCTCTTCAAAAGAAATTGGGTAAAGTTTTCAACAATAATCGCTGTATTTTAAGCAGAACAACTGTTGTGTTTGATAGAACAATATGTCTATATGCTGCCATAGCAGATTCATGGAGCATTAAGCCCCCGAACTATTTTTAATTTGCCCGTTTTACCCTGGAAACCCCCATTTACAGACATCGCGCAACCGTTTTTGTTTCAACCCAGCCAATAAAACAAAGTAAGTAATTATATATATTATTTAAAATGGCTGTCATTTTTTGCTTAGAATCATTAATTGATGTCTATTGTTTTTGTGAAAAAAAAAAAAAAAAACTTAAAAAAATTATTCACTCGCATATTTGAAACTTTTCAACAAATGACGTAACACTGAAAAAAATGGCGTCTGTAAAAAGTCACGGATATCTACCTCACAACTATTGCTAAATTGTATTTTTTTTTTGTTACGTTCGCATTTTCCCCAATATGTTACATGATATAACCCGATCCACACAAAGACAAAAAAAACATTCATTCATTCATTCATCTTCCATGCCGCTTAAAAGGGTAAATATATGAAAAAGAAAATCTCGACCGCTCCTCAATGTCTGCGATTTCTGCATCGCGACCCTTGTTATATTACCATGTTTCACCCATAAAATCCCCCCAAAATCCAGCTGCGGCCATTCACAGCTGTGTCTTGACACTCGGTGATACATGTGACATGGAGTTTTTGGATCGAAACGAGGTAAGTACGCGATAATATCTCGTTAAAGTCATGGCGTCTGTAATTCTGCTCTCGTGTGCTCTCACCTCCAGATAGGTTTTCGCTGTTTAAAAGACATTTTTAAAAAAAAAATGCCAGCCTGTCCAAAATTTTTCTTCCCCCACAAAATTGAGATTTTAAGCTTTCTAATGATGTATTACACATGCATATTGGACAGTTTTGAAATTTGGCCAAATTGGGGGTCTCAGAGCGGAACTTCAAGTCACCTGAGTGTTTTCAGCCGTATGTTTTTAGTTATTTCACCTTTTTTTGCTAAGTACATATTCCCACACGTGTTCATTCTTAGTTTTATTACCTTCAGTTAGAATTTACAATGCAAATAGTCATGAAAATATAAAAAACCCCAAAAACACACGAATGAGAAGGTGTTTCCAAACTTTTGGCGTGTACTGTACATAAAGCAACAGAGACACACTATCTGGTGCACACCAGATTGTGTACATTTATTTTATTTCTGTCAATGTCCCTTTAGGGGCTCCGTAAAAATTAAAATGTACCATGTATTACATTTCAATTTTTTCCTTTACTGACGGGTGAGGACCTGCCTCCCCTGAATTCACGTCACTGGTTGGATCCATCAACACAGTCTTGAACATACTCGTGCTGTAAATGTGTTTCAATAGTTGGCTAATATCTATTGTTGCTTTATTATTAATATTAATATTCCTAACAAACACCCTTCTCAACATACAGCCTGAACACTCCTATTTTAAGAGCGTAATATTGTTTACAACATCAAGTGCAGGGACAGTTAGCCCTCTAGCTCAGATCAATACAACAGATAATTAGATTATTAAAGACACTTTGCTGACTTCATTAAATTGACATTTTCAGTCATTGCCTATTCTTGTAAAACACAAGAAACGCGGTCTGATTTACATACTGTCTGTATTGGGAATTTTCTATGACACCCTGAAATTGGTTTCTGTGCAGCATGTATTTACACTGCTTATATGATGTTTATCATGATGCAAATTTTTGAGGGCCTCTCAAATGTTATTAACATATCGTTGATAATATTTTCAATGGCTGGTTGATTCTGATGGCTATTTGCTACTCTGAGGTCTAAGAGCACTGTCAGCAGTGCTGAACTTTGCAATTATGTCCCAAATGTACTCCCAAGGACTACAGTCTAAAATTGCAAATGATGTGCCATTGGGCCTGTGAATTTGTGTGTATACATGCACACGCTTGTATAATTATAGTGTATAAAATAATGGATCAGTTTATGTGTTTGTTCCACTGTGCTTTATGAAATGGTTTCTAAATTACTATCATTGTAATTGAACGGCCTCTCCCTTCTAGCATCAAGAAAGAAAACTGCAAGCAAGGGCGTAGTTTTGCATAGGGATGGCATGGATAGGACTTTTCAGGATGCTCAAATTGCCCCAACGACTTTTAAGCAACCTTATTTGCGCTATATAATGACCTCAGTTATATAGGTCATTTCGATTGTCTTCCCATATGTTTTAATTGTTGTAATTGACCCCACCATTAATAAAGTGAAATATTTTCATTATGTTCAGACATATATGTACCTCTTTTCACTTGCTGAATGTGCCATTTTTTCCTTCCTAAACGCACATTTGATTGGCTGATGACTTGACCCCCACCCACACACACACATTAGATATTAAGGATATTATAAGTTTTTTCCCCAGCCAGCAGCAGCCACTGTTAGAAATGTAAAAAGACGTCAATGTTGTGAAGGTGGGAAATACACCACTAATTTTACTACTGAAAGTCCGACCTGCATCAGAGTTAGCATAACATTAAACCGTGCTTGCTAACCTGCAAAACTCAAGTAGGTAGCTGCTTAGAGAGAAGTGTCCTCCTATATGTGTTTTCTTCTGTTAACGTTAATAAAACTGTGAGAAATGTAGTGAACCGAGTTTTACGCCCTTCTTCCTAATTTTACTTTTTATTTTATTTATGTGGTCTTAAAGCAGCCCACAGGAGCTTTCATTTTTTGTTGCGTTTGGTTGTGCTTGTGGACACATGCAGTAGTGTTTTACCTAAGGGATGGCTCCATTATTATTATTATTATTTTTTTGTTATTCCCTGACAAAGAAGATTTTTCCGTTATATTGAATTTTTTTATCTAGACAATGTTGAGTGGTCTAAAGACAAATGTTTATTTTTTTGCATTCCTGGATGATTAAGAGATGATTAACAAGCTTGTATTTATTGTGTATGTTAATATAATTTATATTCGAATGATCCAATTTAAATTTGCTCATAAAATCAGGACATTTTTCCTGGAAGTTGAACATTAAGAATGTCCTGTCCCTAACAAAAAGTGTACATGTAGGTTATGCCATATCGCCCCTACCAATGTTGGGACCAAACCTACACCCTTGACTGCAAGCATAGCTGCAAATTACACCTGCACTATGGATTTAGTGGCTAATAACAGCAACACATTGAATTTGATTTACTTGTGATCTTAATTTAGAAATGGCTTTCCTCTGTTTTTATAAGTGACCATGTCTACTTTGGATTTCATTGAGTTAAAATGTGCAAATTATAATCTGGACCTAATCTGAGAGTTTCAGAAAATAATTGCATAAAAACTGATACCAATCAATGGTTACCTAAAACATTTGACATGCTGTTTGTAAATTGTCTACTTACGGACGTCATATGGAATTTCCAGGTTGTGATGCGCTTCAACGGGAAAATATTGCCTCATTCAAATTTCAGGATACGAAAGGCAAAAATACGGTATGGCCTGCTGCTCGCAGCTGCCTGAGTTTACAAACGTAACATTCTTGTAGCTGCTCTTCCATTGGCTATTGCATAGCATCTTACTGGCATCCACTTGGCTAAAAGGGACCTCTACTGTATGTGTATGTATGTATCCTAGCGTCCTCTTCATTCGCCCCCTCGGGCCATGAGGTGTTACGACAGCTTTACGTGAGTCTATTAACTTTTATTCTTTATTCTTTGTTTTTACATTATGCCCAACTCTCGTTTTATGAATCTAATTGTAACATGTATTTCCAACATGTTTTAATGCATTTTTATGCTTATGAAAGATTTGTGTCTGAATTTTTGGGGGCTTGGAACGGACTATGGCATTTTTGTGGAAATTGTGTCTTGATTCATGGAATTTTCAGTTTACGAAACTACTTCCATAACCAGTTAATTTCGTAAGTAGATGTACCACTGTACGTTTAAAGTTGTAACCAATGGGAAGCCTTAAATCATATTAAAACCAATAAGTCGCCGAAAACTGTTCTAATCTTTTTTGCCGCTGGCTCTGGTGATATCTAATGACAAGCTAATCTAATTGGAGCTCTCAGGGTACACACTGCTAATTGTTGACTGGCCTGAATGACAAAAAGAAGACAGGGATACAATCAATTGGTGATGCTCATCATGAGTAGAGGAGCAGCTGTTAAGTAAAATGCAAAGCATGGCACATGGCTGATAATTCTTGATAAGGTTTCTTACCTTTGGTTTCTTGCGCAGGTTAGGAGACAGTTTCAGGCTGAAAACAGAGCCCCTGTCATTCCCCACGATGATGATGGGATGGACAGGATTGAACTCAATGTGAGTCAGTTTGCATTTAGATTTTGAAACCACTTGTTGCTGGCAGATAGCCTGATACTTGTTGATGCTCAGGTCAAAAACATGAACCTGAAAAAGATGATTGGAAAACTTGAAGCAATAGTTTGTAACTGTTCAGTTTGGTCGATTCTAGAACAAAAGCGGCAGTGTTTTGCCTTACGGAAGACTGCGTTTCACGTGAGGACCAGCCGACACCCAAACAGGGTAGTAAAATCATCAATGAATCAAAAATCAATCTCTCGGTCGCCTGCAGATAGATTAAACAACATTTCTGTTTCAAGCGACTGTGTGAAGGACGAATAGTAAAAAGGTAATAAATGTAGTTGTGGCTAAATGATAGCATATGACGGTTAGAAACCGTGTGGCTTAGTGTGGCTAACACCCCCACCCCACCCGAACCCGTCAGCGCTGATGAATTCGGTTCGGGGAGGGGGGGGTTCACGCCAGCTGGGCCAATGTTTATTTTGTATATCCTGGTAGCCTCTCCTCTTTTTTTCACTACTCAGACAAAACTTTTTGTCTCTTTTGTTGCTCTGCCATCTTTGCAGCATTCACGCGAAAGCGTTCGCATTGACTAAGTCTTTATAATAAATAGGGAAAGGGGGAAGTGACGAATGCCGTAACGCAGTCAGCACATTTGTAGGTTTTTTTTTTGTGTGTGGCAGGGTTCCAGCAACCCTCCTCAAAGTTAATTAGTGCCGGTGAAAGAGATACGGACCCCCTCAAGATATAAAAGAGGTGTCATTCAACTAGTTGTCTTCAACATATTATCACAAATGTTATGAAAATATTTTCTAAAGGTTATCTAGTGTTGCTTTAAAGAGTTGAAAAACCAACCAATCAAGCAAACAAACAAAAGAACAAACAACCGACCGACAAATAAGCATTCAGTGCACTTGCCAATCCAGTAAGAAGCAATTGAAAATCTGCAACAAAAACACATCTAATGAATACAAAAAGGAATTATTCGTAATGATACATTTAGTTTGAAGGTTCCCTCCAAGACAAAAAGAGCATCAAATGCTGAATGTCAGGGTATCCGCGGCGTCTTAAAAAGTCCCCAAAAGTCTTAAATCCAATCATTTGAATTTAAGGCCTTAAAATGTCTGAAATTCTCCTAAAATCTCATAAAAGGTCTTAAATACAATTTTGAAAGACCTTATAAATCTATAGACACTACTTTACTACTAGTACAGTGCCTTGCAAAAGTATTCGGCCCCCTGGAACCTTGCAACCTTTCGCCACATTTCAGGCTTCAAACATAAAGATATAAAATTTAAATTTTTTTGTCAAGAATCAACAACAAGTGGGACACAATCGTGAAGTGGAACAAAATTTATTGGATAATTTAAACTTTTTTAACAAATAAAAAACTGAAAAGTGGGGCGTGCAATATTATTCGGCCCCCTTGCGTTAATACTTTGTAGCGCCACCTTTTGCTCCAATTACAGCTGCAAGTCGCTTGGGGTATGTTTCTATCAGTTTTGCACATCGAGAGACTGACATTCTTGCCCATTCTTCCTTGTAAAACAGCTCGAGCTCAGTGAGGTTGGATGGAGAGTGTTTGTGAACAGCAGTCTTCGGCTCTTTCCACAGATTCTCGATTGGATTCAGGTCTGGACTTTGACTTGGCCATTCTAACACCTGGATACGTTTATTTTTTAACCATTCCATTGTAGATTTGGCTTTATGTTTTGGATCATTGTCCTGTTGGAAGATAAATCTCCGTCCCAGTCTCAGGTCTTGTGCAGATACCAACAGGTTTTCTTCCAGAATGTTCCTGTATTTGGCTGCATCCATCTTCCCGTCAATTTTAACCATCTTCCCTGTCCCTGCTGAAGAAAAGCAGGCCCAAACCATGATGCTGCCATCACCACGTTTGACAGTGGGGATGGTGTGTTCAGGGTGATGAGCTGTGTTGCTTTTACGGCAAACATATCGTTTTGCATTGTGGCCAAAAAGTTCAATTTTGGTTTCATCTGACCAGAGCACCTTCTTCCACATGTTTGGTGTGTCTCCCAGGTGGCTTGTGGCAAACTTTAAACGAGACTTTTTATGGATATCTTTGAGAAATGGCTTTCTTCTTGCCACTCTTCCATAAAGGCCAGATTTGTGCAGTGTACGACTGATTGTTGTCCTATGGACAGACTCTCCCACCTCAGCTGTAGATCTCTGCAGTTCATCCAGAGTGATCATGGGCCTCTTGGCTGCATCTCTGATCAGTTTTCTCCTTGTTTGAGAAGAAAGTTTGGAAGGACGGCCGGGTCTTGGTAGAGTTGCAGTGGTCTGATGCTCCTTCCATTTCAATATGATGGCTTGCACAGTGCTCCTTGAGATGTTTAAAGCTTGGGAAATCTTTTTGTATCCAAATCCGGCTTTAAACTTCTCCACAACAGTATCTCGGACCTGCCTGGTGTGTTCCTTGGTTTTCATAATGCTCTCTGCACTTTAAACAGAACCCTGAGACTATCACAGAGCAGGTGCATTTATACGGAGACTTGATTACACACATTTGGATTTTATTTATCATCATCGGTCATTTAGGACAACAGTGGATCATTCAGAGATCCTCACTGAACTTCTGGAGTGAGTTTGCTGCTCTGAAAGTAAAGGGGCCGAATAATATTGCACGCCCCACTTTTCAGTTTTTTATTTGTTAAAAAAGTTTAAATTATCCAATAAATGTTGTTCCACTTCACGATTGTGTCCCACTTGTTGTTGATTCTTGACAAAAAAATTAAATTTCATATCTTTATGTCTGAAGCCTGAAATGTGGCGAAAGGTTGCAAGATTCAAGGGGGCCGAATACCTTTGCAAGGCACTGTATACTAGTAGTAGTAGTAGTAGTAGTACTTTGTGCTAATTTGTATCACAGTGTGAAAGAGGTGGGAATAAATCAGTTCCCGGGTTACGACGTACTCGACTGACGCGACTTCGATTTAACTGGGCCAAGGTCTTGTCCGCAACTACCCTTTATCCATGTGAGATGTCTGAGTGCTCCTGTACGGAAGCATAAATGAAGACAGTCCAGCCAGACCCAACAATGCCACCAGAGGGCAGTGTATCCTCCACCAAGCACCAAGCTAGACAAAATACAATGATTTTGGACTTTTTAGATAGTAATTTGGGAATTTGTAAACAGTTAATTCCGATCTACGTGGAAATTTGGGTTACGTCGCCAGCGTAGAAATGGAACTCGTTCGTAACCCGGGACTACATGTACCGTATTGGCCCAAATATAAGATGGCCCTGATTATAAGATGATCCCCTCTTTTTCAAGATTCAAGTTTGAAGGAAGACTTTCTGAACACCAAATTATGTTTTATACAGAAAATAATTACAGTACATCTGAAACAAATGATTATAACAACATACAGTATTTGAGAGAAAAAAAAACAACCAAACAAACAAAATGTTATTTTGCCTCATTCAAATCATAATATCGGAACATTTAAATATGTAAACTAAAGTGCAATCACATTCTTAATGAATGGCACCAATCTACTGTGATAAAACAACGAAAGTGCAATAACTGCATTAACCATCAAAGTGAAGTCTAACTCTAACTGTAGTCTTGAAACAAATCTGAATAAGGAAAAACATTGCAATAAAATAATGCAGACTGGTTAAACTTGAGAGTAGCTGAGATTTGTCATGACAGAACATCGTTTCAATGATATCTGCCGCCATCTAGTGTCGTGAATGGGTATAATGTCTAGACCGCAAATATAAGACGACCCCCACTTTTTCAGTGTTATTTCAATGCAAAAAAAACCCCGTCTTATATTCGGGTCAATACGGTACTTTGCAAGTTATTCCAGACCCCCAATTTTCCTTTAAATCCGTTAAATACGCTTTTTTGCCGGTATGGATGTGAAAAAGGTAGGGCTGTCGAACGATTAACATTTTTAATCAAGTTAATCACAGCTTAAAATTTATCAATCGTAATTAATTGCAATTCAAACCATTTCTAAAATATGCCATATTTTTCTGTAAATTACTGTTGGAATGGAAAAAAAAGACACAAGACGGATATATACATTCAACATACTGTACATAAGTACTGTATTTGTTTATTATAACAATAAATCCACAAGACGGCATTAACATTATTGACTTTCTTTCTGTTAAAGGGATCCACGGATAGAAGACTTATAGTTCTTAAAAGACAAATGTTAGTACAAGTTATAGAAATTTTAAATTAAAACCCCTCTTAATGTTTTCATTTTAATAAAATTCGTAACATTTTCCATCAAAAAATAAACTAGTAGCTCGCCATTGTTGACGTCCCTGCCGTTCTTCCACAGTGTCTTTAACTACATAAGGTAGTGGTTGAAATACACTACAAGGTGTCAATGGCGAGTTTTGAATTACTTAGAAATCAAGCCAATGAATCTGTTTTGTCCCTCGACTGACGCCGTAGTTCCCTGTTTACTGGTCCATCCACGTCATTTGAGTGCTGGCTTCACAACATACGAGACCTCTGATAGTTTTTATATTGTGACTAAATATTGCCAACCAGTGTATTTGTTGAGCTAAACAAAATGTTTGAATAGAGCTTGACCAAAGTCTGAGTAAGTTTTATGTGTATTTTGCATAGCTATTTTGATTGGGAATGCCAGTTCTCTTTGCATTGAACGCTTTTCTTTTTGTGAACATTATTTTTTTTTGAGAGATAGGAATGCTATTTTTGTTGTGCTTTCACTAAATTATACTTATGTTTGTTGTGAAGGAGTTGCCAAAGCTTATGCTAATAAATGGCGCGGTCCAATGAACGCCTGTGTCCACTCGCCTTTCTCAGCCTCTTAGCTCTCAAGTTGCAAAAAACGGCATCATTGTAATCTGTTTGAGGCAATGCATGAACAGGTCATTCCGTGCATGCGTTAAATGTAGGGCTGTCAAACGATTAAAATTTTTAATCGAGTTAATTACAGCTTAAAAATTAATTAATCGTAATTAATCGCAATTAATCGCAATTCAAACCATCTATAAAATATGCCATATTTTTCTGTAAATTATATATATATTCTGTAAAATAAATTGTTGGAATGGAAAGATAAGACACAAGATGGATATATACATTCAACATACGGTACATAAGGACTGTAGTGGGCATTTCACTCTACTGTCATTTAAATCTCTATGCTGTCCTCACTCCGAAGCGTCTACTTTTTCCAAAGCTAGACAGCTAGTGAATGACACCTTAATAATCAGACTTCTTCCTTTTTCATCTGATTTATTAATAAAATAGCCTCAAACCATTGTCCTCTATAGACCGTCGTAAAACTACAACAAAATAAAAGTACACAAGCATTGCATTAGCAACAACGTTAGCTTAGCACGCTATACAGGTTCACTAAACATAAACAAAAAGCGTCTCATACAAAAATAGAACATTTCGCTTACTAACATAATATGTACATTCTTTACAACAACCATACTTACGGACAAATCTTGTCCAAGGATCATATAAGCACAACATTACAACGCAGGCGTCAGCCCGAGACGTCGTGCAGCCATATTGAACTGGCAAGAAAAAAATAAACCATGTCGCAAAGCGACCACAAGAGTTCGCTGTTAGACAGCACAAAAAGCCTTGCTGTAAAACTTACCAAAAGGCAAAATACTGTCTGAGCGGGACATGTGCGTTAATTGCGTCAAATATTTTAACGTGATAATTTTGACAGCCCTAGTTAAATGCGTCAAATATTTTAACGTGACTAATTACAAAAATAAATTATCACCCATTAGCGCGATACATTTGACAGCACTAGAAACAGGTCTTTTAAATTTTATTCATTATGGTCTTAAAAAAGACTTTGAAACTTAAATTTGGCTTGTTGAACCCTGCAGAAGACCCTGTGTATTCCACTGCACCCTCTTTACTGTGTCACATTCTTCCTCTGCCTTGTTACATTCATTCCGACAGACTGCTATGTTGTCACATTCTTTACAGTTTACTGTATAGCTGATGCAGCTCTTACAATCCAAATAAACCAAATATAAAATGTAACGTGAATTTAAATGAACTGGACATTTTGGTAGCAACACAGCTCAAATATAACTGAGCCGAATAGCAACACATAA
Organism: Corythoichthys intestinalis; assembly: GCF_030265065.1. NCBI lineage: Eukaryota > Metazoa > Chordata > Actinopteri > Syngnathiformes > Syngnathidae > Corythoichthys > Corythoichthys intestinalis. The sequence goes on along the minus strand of NC_080403.1, from coordinate 39,012,356 downwards.
ATTGTGAACTCTTTGCAGCCCACTCCTTCAAGCCAGCAAATGCATGACTTTGCCTGGGTCACTAATGTCTGTACTAACTGTGAGAACTGGCTGTACACAAAGCATCACAGTCATCACTTGTAATTACTTATCTGCATCACTTTCTGCAGCCTGTTTCCTTTGGCCGTGTAGTACTTTTAAGTTTTTCTACATTTCTATCACTGTGTCTTCTAACAGTTGTTTACCAAATGTCAGTGATAAGTGATTGCATTAGATTTCCAATGTACTTTATTTATTAAACTTTCATGATCAATATACACCCAGAGTCTTTGCAATTTGCATTTAAGTATGATACAAAAGGTTTTTGTGTTGTATTTGCAGGATGTCGAAATAGCCGATAGACTTACACAAATTAGATTTGTAGTTGTGTGTAGTTTCGTTTTGCCCTGAGGATTATGTATTTTAGACCAATGTGGTTGTGGCTATTTTTTACAGGGGCGTAGATCTGCACTGTGACACGAGTAACTTTTAATGTTTTGCCTGCTCACATTAATAAAGAATATTCATGCAAACAAAACAAATATGACAAAGCAAAAATTGACTTTCAGGATAATCTCGTGTAGATCAACCGACATTTCATTTTGACATGACAATTCCAGGAATGAAACTGAGACGTTATGTGTTGAATTCTTCCACAAGAAATGAAACCTAGAGTTATGTGTTTGCAGAGAGCGCATTCTCAAGTCTCAGGCCACCGGACTTGATCTTCTAACACATCACAGACAGCATCAGTTCAAATGAGTCAAATTGATGTCACAGAAAATGAAAAATGTCAAGTATGAATCAGGTGATATAATACTGTATGCTGTAACTCTAAATTTGAAAAACACTTCAAATTAGAAAAAACAAAATTAAAAATGAGGAACCCCAGAACTATTTCAATTCTCATTAAGATTGGGTAATTTGGAATCATTTGCACCAAACATTTGCATCATTTGGAAAATGTCTCAGTGAATAATGCACCTTAGTGACAGCATTCTGGCATATGCTTACGGTGTGTATGCTTGAAGGAGTACACTTTGGTGCTGATCCATATTAGGATAACTGAACCTTGGCAGCTTTGTAAGCACTACTCTGTATGTAGAAAAATTGTTGTTTCATTGTGCTTTCACTATATACAGTCATATTTTTCAGAATAACACCCATTTATGGCCTATCTATCAATATTATTAAAAAACTCATCTATTAATGGGAAGATATGCTTTCTTGAAAAAAAAAAAATAAAAAAATCCACTGGTATTTGGAGAACAGAATGGCTGTACTCAGATCATTATGTCATTTGATAATATTACAAGGAAAAAGGAATCTGTTGCCGTGAATGAATATTTTCCGCACTATATTATTTTTAGATATGGCGCAGTTGGTAGCGCGAGTCGTCCTGAAACTGAAAGGTCACTGGCTCAATTTCTGGCTATGACTGGCCACTGTCACAGTGTTCTTGGGCAAGACACTGGAACCTAATTTGTCTCCAGTGTGTTGACAGTGCCTTGCATGGCAGCAACACCATTGGTGTATGAATGTGGGTGTGCGTGTGAATGGATGAATATGAGTCAATGTAAAGCACTTTGGGTATGGTAGAATTTTTAGATGTACTCTCCATTTAGCATTTAATCTGATGAAAAAGTAACTATAAAAATGGTAGATTGTGCTCATGAATGAATGGAAAAGCAAGCAATGGTATGTCAAATTACCTCTTTGCCCACCTAAAGTAAAAAATACTTTATAAAACAACAGTATTTTCTTAAGCAAAAATGTACATTTTTGTAATAATAGTGACACAAGGTAGATCAATTTACACTGTAATCTCGAGTTATCACAGACGTCAACATACAGTGACAGAAAATAGATGGTTAGAGATTGTTTGAAAGTTTCTTATCCTCTGTACCTTATACAAAGTATACAAAAGTGTAGTTGGCAAACTATCCTTCATTAAATGTAAAATCCTAACTTTTAAATTGTTTAGTGAAGTACCTATCATTAAAAAAAACATTTATTGCATTATATACACTCCAATTTCGAGTGATTTAACCCTTTAACACTGGACGAGTCGGCGGCGACTCATATCATCGCTGAAGCCTCGTCACGCTATATTTACTACGTCACCCACATGCTGCTGGTAAGTCTCATTTGAAAGTGCAGAAGTTGAGGTCCACGTTTTACTTGAAGTCAGTCGACCAACTAAAATCGGAGATATTGTCATTTGAGTTTTATAGTTTTATTGCCCTCATAAATAAACTAGGGCTGTCAAACGATTACAATTTTTAATCGAGTTAATCACAGCTTAAAAATTAACAGTAATTAATCGCAATTCAAACCATCTCTAAAATATGCCATATTTTTCTGTAAATTATTGTTGGAATAAGACAATAAGACAAGACGAATATATACATTCAACATTACTGTACATAAGTACTGTATTTGTTTATTATAACAATAAATCCACAAAATGGCATTAACATTATTAACATTCTTCCTTTGAAAGGGATCCATGGAAAGAAAGACTTGTAATTCTTAAAAGATAAATGTGATTACAAGTTATAGTAGTTTTATCTTAAAACCCCTCTGTATGCTTTTGTTTTAATAGAATTTGTAAAATTTTCAATTAAAAAAAAAAAAAACTATTAGCTCGCCATTGTGGAAGCTAGTGATTGAAATACACAACAAGGAGTTTTAAATGAATTAGAGATTTAGCCAAGTTTTTCTAGTGCGTTTTGCCCCTTGACTGACGCCGTAGTTTCCGGTTTCATTGTACCTTATGTTCATTTGAGTGTTGACTTCACAACGTACGAGACCTCTGATAGTTTGTATATTGTGACTAAATATTGCCATTTAGTGTACTTGTTGAGCTAAACGAAATGTTTAAATAGAGTTTGACCAAAGTCTGTATTATTTTGCATAGCTATTTTGATTGGGAATGCCAGTTCTCTTTGCATTGAGCGCTTCTCTTTTTGTGAACATTATTTTTGTTGTGCTTTCAGTAAATGATACTGTAGCGACTTAACTGTTCCACCCAAATGCATGATGGGAAGTTGGGCAACCGTGACTGTCAGTGGTGGCTGCAAATGGTATATTTTCTCTGCGTTGTGTTCAATACAGGCTGCCATTCTTCCCCACGTCGCTCGCCACAATACTTATAATTGTTATGGAAGCGATGCCAAAGCTTATGCCAATAAATAGCGTGGCCCCAATGAATGCCTGTGTCCACTCCACTCGCTTGTCTCTGCGTCTTAGCTCTCAATATACACAAAACGACGCCACTGTAGTCTGTTTGCGGCAATGAATGAGTGGGTCGTTCCGCGCATGCGTTAAATGCGTTAAATATTTTAACATGATTAATTAAAAAAAATTAATTACCGCCCGTTAACGCGCTAAATTTGACAGCCCTAAAATAAACATTAAAATGCTGCATGGCCTATGTGTTTATGTCCATATTTCCATCAATTCTTCCCCTTTTTCAAAACCGAAAGCATCACAAAAAACTGCATATCCCAGGAGCCATTGTGAGGTCACGAAAAACGCATTGGGAATTTTTTTAATAAATTGCTGAGCGAGGCGTTGGATTGAGCGAGTGACTTTGAAATGTGTGGAGTAAATCGAAAACTAAATTTAGCCCAAGCTAATGCATTATTTCATCAACTCGAGGAAGAGGATGGGCCAGATTTGTTGTTGTTTTCTTCGGATGAGTCGGCGATTGAGAAGTGACATCAGTGCGCAAACGGCGGAAGACTGGTCTGTGTGACGTAGTCTGTGTCCTGTTCAAGGATAAACAGAGTGGCATGCCTGAAAAAAATTGAACTGAACTAGTTTATTGACAATATTTTTGAAATGCCTTTTTTCAATGTTGTATTTGATACTTTTCACGATCAATCTTTTCAATTTGTATATAGATGTGTGTGTTCGAGAAGTTTGATTGTATGTATACTTTTGATAAGGTGATGGGTGCAATACCTAACTTCACAAAGAGATATCCTCCGAACCCACTTCATAGATGATATATGATTTGATATATGTATTCACTACTTTACACTGTTGGTCTACTATATGTTGTATGTATAACCTGTTTTTACCATAGTATGTAGAAAGAACAAAAACTCTGATGATCATACCTGCTTTTTTGTTGAATTATCAAATATAAAACTATTCATTCTCATTTTTCTCTGTTGAATGTTTATCCTAACAAGTTGAATAATTATTATCAAGCTTCAAAACGTTTCATAGAGCATGTTTGGTTGTCAATGGGACATCAATATTACAAATTTTGACATAAAAATTGGGATTTATTTATTTTATTTATTTTTTTTTTTGTCTTTTTGGGTCCAAAATGTTAATTATATTTATATACTGTATGATGTCCTGAAAAAGGGACCAACCAGGCCATTGTGGACTATTTTTCTTTGAAATATAAAGGCAGCATCAAATGCTTACAAATTCAGACAAAATAGGCCCAGGTGTTCAAGGGTTAAGATAAAATAACCAGTAAATAATTTATTGTCATTTTCATAACAAATGGTTATGGTACTTACCATTCCTTCTGAGGTGACAGCAGCAAAGACAGTGGAGCAGTATGGTGCCCAGGCCACATCGCCAACTGGAGCATTGAGCTCAAACGTCAGCATGGGAGTACTAGAAAAAACATGTCAGATAACAGGTCTTTTCCTTATTTAATTTGCTGAAGCAACATTGAGCAGAAGATGACTTTTGTATCAGAATACTTTATCAATCACTGGAGGAATTTGTAAAGGCAATTTCTATTTACTGTAGGCATAGGCGGAGTTTGACTTTTGGGGCAGGGGGGGCACAACATGTTGATGACCCCGAAACGCAGTGCCAGCAATAAAATTAACTTACAAGAATATTTATAATAATAAGTTGACAATAGGCGCTTTTTGTTTCCCATCATTCCTGAGGGGAATTCTAAATTTTTGCTTTGGCAATACTTTTCGCCAAGATCGTCATCCATTGAATATGGTACACCCGCTGGTGTCGTGCCAATGTAGTTACTCCAGTCAAAAATTGTATTCCCTGGGCAGAACCATATGGAGGTAGATTTGTGTCTTTATTATTCAATCAAAAAAAAAAAGTTGCTTGAATAAAAAAAGAAAGTTGCTACAATCAATATATATTTTCAACCAAAAAAAAAGTCGCTTCAATCAAAAAAAGTGTTTGAATGCAAAAATAAATTTGAAACTCGAAAAACTCAACTTTTTTTTTTTTTTTGAGTGAAGCAACTTTTTTGATTGAAGTAGTGTTGATTTGTGTTTGGGCCACATTTTGGCTAGGACATTGTTGTCTTTATGATTATTAAAAAATACGTTGCTTCAAAAAAATATATTTTCAGAAAGAAAAATCATTTCAATCAAAAAAAGAAAATTTTCAATCATAGAAAAAGTTTTTGAATGCGGAAAAAATATTTGAAATGGAAAAATTTGCATTTGAACACTTAATTTTTCATTGAAAAAGTTTTCTTTGATTGAAGCAATCCTTTTTGTGTTTGGGCCATATTATGGGTAGGACATTTGTGTCAAAATCATTCAATCCCCCCAAAAAGTTGCTTCAATCAAAATAAATATTTTCAATCAAAGAAAAAAAATCATTTGAAAAATAAAATTGCCATCCCCTACTTTATTTTTTATTTTTTTGAAAATTATATGAAAAGCAAATGACCATCTAAGTTGCTAGTCACACGATCTGTTCGAAAAATCATTTTGACCAATCATAAAAATATATTTTTTTGTTCATTTCATTCATTTTTGTTGCAGTTTTATTGCTTTACAACTTTTATATATATATATATATAGGAAAGTCAGTTACATGAAATGACACTTTACGGCCACCGGGGGGCCTAGCACCCCCTTAAAATCCGCTTATGACTGTAGGTTTAATAACATCACGAACTCTGCTTTGCACGCAAGCCTTTTCAGTTATTAAATTTGGATGTTGTTAGCTACACTGCCTATATAAAAAAACAAAACCCAATTATGTGCAGAATTTTCAGTTTTCATTCATCATTTCTCTTACTTGATCATATGGTCCCAAATTTTGATGGTCCAGTCCGAGCTGCAAGAGATGAAAACCTTTGGGTGGTAAGGATTCCACTTTACCGAATCCACTGCCATGTTGTGAGCAGCATATGTCTCCAGGAACTGGCTTGAATAATTCTTCGAACACTAGGGAATGATATAACAATGCATTAGAAACCAAAGGTGATGGTAAACACTTTTTAGGTTGTCTAAACATTTAAAGTCGATTGAGAAAGAAAGAAACAGCATAGAATATAATAAAACATAATAAAATTCTCTCATTTTGAATTTGATACTGAAAAAAATTCCAAAATAGCTGGGACAGAGCAACAACAAAAAAAAAAGTGAAGTTACGGAATGCTGAAAAATATGCCACAGATGAACAGATTAATTGGAAAACAGTAAGGTAATGATATTGTATAAAAAGATGACACAAATATAATTCAAAAGGATCATGTGCTCACATGAAAGTGTGGGCAAAGGTTCAACACTGTGTGAAAAACTGTGAGAAAATAGTTCAAGTACGTTTTTTAAGGTACAATCACAAAGCATTGGGGGATTTCATCATCCATAGCCCAGAAAATTATTTAAAGATTCAGAGAATATGGCGCAATGTAAGGAAACGAAAAGCTGAGAAACCAACAGTGAACATCCGTAACCTTCAATTCCTCAAGTTGCACTCCTTTAAAGGGAACCTTGGACATGCAGGCTCTAATAAGCCAAAATTGTTGTCTTTTATTAAAGTATGTTATAAACACATGTTAGAAACACACAAAATATTGCCATTCATTTAAAAATCTATAGTATTTAGTACATGTTTTGACCTATGGAGGGCGGCATGTTTTATGGACGCTCGGGGTGAAGACGCAGATTGTCACTGTCACTCGACGAATACTACCGGGTTACTGTAATTCCTTCTACGTGGCGAGACGTCCAACACATGCGCTCATCGGTTAAAAGCAGCGAGAACTTATTATTTGTGTTTTTATTGGGTCTTTTATTCCTTTTTTATTGCCTCAAAATACCTTTTGCGTGTGTTTCTCTTTCATACTTTTAAGCATAAAGTTTTCTCATGCTTGCTTTAAAGCAGATTGTTGATCTGTTGACCACATTAGTCCCGTAGCATTTTTAAACTACCCATATTTAATATGATTACGTTTAAGTCTTTTTCATTTCTTTGGCAGAAACACAATTTTTTCCCCTACTCTAGTCACGTCTCATCCCGTCTTTCCTGTTCATTGTACTTTTGCTGCTCTTTTTGTGAAATATCGACAGTGCTGTCATGCTCATTAATGTTCCTCTCGGGTTTAAATTTAAAGGGTTGAACAGATGACATATTTATGTCACTACAGTCATACTCTGGAAGCACGGCAGCGTAACCATGTGACCTCACCGCTCTGCGACGTCAACAACAATGGCGACCTACTAGCTATAGTCTGAAAAATACGGTAGTTAAACAAATTTTACAAATTGTATAAAACCGAAAACATCAGGAGAGGTTTCAATAACAAATTATTTTATCTCATTTAAGAACTACAAGTCTTTCTATCCGTGGATCCCTCTAAAAACCGGCATCATTTTGTATAAAATATTATTAGTGTACTGTTGTTACTGTTGACAAAAATCAAAGCAAACTTGTAAAAGACTAATGAAATCATATGTGGCACTGAAATATTTTGGATTTTTCCTATATACCGGTAGCTCAGATTGGATCTACAGAGAAAATGCCTCCTCGCAGACTAAATCAGCTTTATGGATCGTGGGCACAGCTGCTGTATTTCAAGGCACTGACAGTTTAAATCTTGGATGGTGGAATATATTTCAACATACCTTGTGTATTTTACCTTCCTCAGTGCCAACAATGAAGAGAGAATCGGTCTGTTTGTGAAAGTCAAAGGATCTACCTCCAACTGTAGAAAAGAGGTATTTAGGCACTTCAATGAGCAGTCTGCAATGACAGAAGTTGTTGCTCTACATATACAGTTGTGTTGAAAATTATTCATCCCTCACTGCCATACAGTATATAAATAAAGACCCATGTGGAATACAGTCAAATGCAATTGTGAATGTTTCATGTTTTCATTAGATCTGATCAAATGCGGATTTTCCGGGGGGGGATGGGGGGAGGCCCCCTGGTGGCCGAAAAGTGTCATCGCATGCAATATGATTTTAAAATTAAGAATTTTCCGGTAAAATATTGTCTAGAAAAGTTGTATAGCAATAAAATAATCAACAAAAGTGAATTAAATGAACAAAAAAAAAGATATTTTTATAATGGGTCAAAATTATTTTCCGAACAGATCATGTGACTAGCACCTTAGACAGTCATTTGCTTTGCTTAGCCAAAACCACCCAAGGACTGAAAAGGCAAGGCGAGTTTCAATGTGCCCCACTAAAGACGCTAATTGTACAACTGAGCCACCACCAGTGTCTTACCAATGAAGTTACCGCCGGCAAAAATTGTGTCCCCTAGCCGCGGGAGCGCACACACACACATTAGTTATGAGTTATGTTGACTTAAACAATTAATTGAAGCCAGAAAAGAACCACAGATATATATATTGGACATTGACGTTTATTAAACTGGAGAAACTCCATACAGGACTTGAATTACAGTAATAACAGTTATAGGTCATCCTACGAGTACAACAGTGAAACATTGCCTTTTTTACATTCAGTACGTATGTTACGTTACAGTATATATGACAGGATTTTTTTTTTTTTTGATGGCTGGGCCATGTTTTAAAACCTCTTAGATAACACGTAGAAAACACAGAAATCAGGCAAATCAGTGCAGCGCAGTGGCTCCAGCCAGGGGATACAATTTTTGACAGGGGTAACTACATTGGCACGACACATGCGAGCGTACCATATTCAATAGATGACGATCTTGGCCAAAAGTATAGCCTAAGATAGTATTTTTCAACCAGTGTGCCGCGAGAAATTATCTAATGTCGCATTTATATATATATATATATATATATATATATATATATATATATATATATATATATATATATATTGTAATGCCCGTAACTGTGTGCAGGTCCTTGAAGGGGCCATTAGCCTGCAGAGTGGTGACGTAGCGGGAAGCAAGCAAGGAGGGAGGGAGAACCGCATGTGAACGAAGTTAGTGGTCGCATGTTGCGGATGCCGCTGTTTTTTTGTTTATTATTTTCCATTGTGGCCACAATAAAGTGGGAAAGTCATCACCGACTCCTCTCCTTTCTATTTCCCCATTCGGGGCTATTTAAAAATTGTTTTACGTCGTCGGGCAGAGTTGCAGTAGGAAGGTAGGAAGGAGTAGGTAGAAAGTTCTCGGTCGTGTGCAGATGAGCGTGGTATTGCTCGTGTCGCGTTCAAAAACTGCTCGGATTTCTAGCCATCAACGACCTTGTTGTCCACGACAATGTGGACCCCAGCATGTCTACTGCACAATATTTGGTTAGACTCGTCATGTGTCGATATACTTGAAAGTGTCCTTTTTATTTCATCCACATGTGACGACTGTCAATCCTCCCCTTGTGTTTTATTCCAACACGTTGTTCATGACAGCAAAATGGCTGAAAGCTAGAAATCCGAGCAGTTCTTGAACGCGACATGAGCAGCTGTCCTAAACGTCATCTCTAAACGAAACACCCGTCACTCCAAAACTACTCGATGGACTATTTTGTTCGCCTTTGTGAAAGCACAGAGAAACAGGCAACTTTTTTGATAAAAACTACGAAGGTAAATGAGAAAGCCCTCAAAGCCAGTTACCTTGTTGCTAAATTCAAAAAGTCCCACACCGTGACAGAGACATTAATACTACCTGCCTGCAAAGCCATTGTCTGCGAGATGCTCGGCCCTGATGTGGTAAAAGACTTTGCTCAAGTCCCCCTGTCTGGTAATTCTGAGCTTTTTCAAGCCTAACTGCTATAAAACAAAACAAAACAAAACAAAACAAAACAAAACAAAACAAAACAAAACAAAACAAAACAAAACAAAACAAAACAAAACAAAACAAAACAAAACAAAACATAAAAACAGATAAAGACTGAGAGCTGTTGAAGAATAAGGATCTCAACTTTGTGTTCCTCTAAACAGGATCAAGTTTCACACTGAGTAAGTATACATACTGAGAAATTATTTTATAATTAAATAAACTGTACAGAAAATAATTTTGGAACATTTTTGGTTTGTGGTGTGCCGCGAGATTTTTTTTCAATGTAAAAACGTGCCTTGAGTCAAAAAAAGTTGAAAAACACTAGCCTAAGCAGCCTGATTTGGAATTCCCTTCAAGAATGATGGCAAACAAAAAAACACTCATTTTCAACTTCTTATTATAAATATTTTTGTAAGTTAATTTTATGGCTGACACTGCGTTTCGGGGTCATCAATATGTTTTGCCCCCCTGCCCCAAAAGTCAAACTCCGCCCATGGATCTGATTAGGAAAAAGATAAAAAATTAATGTCATACGCAACACCCAAGACTATACTGCAGTGGGGGTTAAATCATTTTGAACACAAGCGTTCATACACGCAAGTAAAATATCTCACCAGTGTTGCGCTCCAGAATACCGTCTGGGCCGTCAGACACAGTATCATCCATTGTTAGCCTGATAGCATCAGCGGAGACCAGCTCATTCTGCAGCCATGCAAATACATTGTGATATCACTTTCATACAGTGCTTTGCAAATTTATTAAATCACTCGTCATAAAAATGAAAAGAGACCCTGTCGTGTTATGAACTACTTTACTGTTGCCTCATTCAATTTCAATGAGTAATTAATGTTTTGAAAAGGAGTGAGGGATTTCAAACTGAAGTCACATTATGATAGACAATTTCAAACAGCACACAGGTGTACCCTGACAAGTGAGGACTTTTTCAAAAACAGAAGAAACCGGATTACTGGGAGAAAACTCATGCAGGCAAGTAGACGACACTGACAGTGGAAGGCCAGAGCTTTAAAGGGATCCTCTATTTTTAAGACAAGTAATTCTTAAAAGATAGTTGTTAGTATGTGTTATAATAGTTTGATATTAAAACCCCTCTTAATGTTTTTGTTTTAATAAAGTTTGTAAAATTATTTTAAGTGATAGGTCGCCATTCTTGTTACGTCGCAGTGCATGACGTCACTGGTCCCGTTGACGAAATTCCAGCGTGTCACTCTTAGCTTTCCCAACATGTCGTCAGTTCTACCCTTCCTATTTGAACCAGATCTGAAAAGTGAAGAGCAGGACAGCACTGTCGGTCGTTCACAAGACGAGCTTCAGGGAAAAATGCGTGCAGCAAATACCTGATAAGACAAAAGTTGGGCAAAACTGGTGATGCGAGAGATTCCAGTTGGGAACTCCGGTTGGGAACGAGAGTGTATGCTGTCCGGTTTTATTAGCAGATATTCAAGGTAAGCATATTACGTTTTAAAACTTATACCAATATAATTATGTAAATTGTTAGCATCCAGAGCTGTCATGTGCTATACATACAGTACAGGCCAAAGAGCACACCTTGTGTAATCCATGTCTTGTACATTGTAACGCGTGGTAGCTAGGATACGTGTATAAAAGTACCAAAAAGGGGAGAAGCTTCCATTTATGCACATTTATTCACAAAAAATAATATTTCCACCTTGACCACTCATCACTCGGGAGCTCAGCAGTACGCAAACATACGTTCCCTGACGAACTACCAACAATGTTGTAAGGTCCACGTCAGAGTCACTGTCGTCACTGTAGCGTGCCATAGTGCTTTAATTATTTAGTATGATTTTGGGAAAACTCCCACGAAGAATAGTCAACATAAAAGATGGCAATAGTAATCCAAATCCGCGTTTTTTACTCACTCGAAGATCCAGGAATTAGACCGATCCCATGGCAATGTTGCAGCCACGATTAGGCCGTCGATTCCAAAAAATAGACTGGTCCGAAAAGCCGCTGTGGGACCGACGAATAAAAAAAATGGACAGATCCGAAACCAATATTGCAGATGCGGTGGGACCGTCGGATCCAGAAAATAGATGGATCCCTTACTTGACTGAGGATCCAGGAAAAATGTTCGGGCGCTAGTTGTAACGCGTGGTGGGTAGGATACGTGCATACAGGGACCAAAAAGGGGGAGAAGCTTCCACTTATGCACATTTATTCACTCAAAATAATAATTCCCCCTTGACCACTCACTTCATTCCCCTTGTTTCCATTTGACTGGAAATTGCATCCAAAAGCAGCACATCGTGGCATTTTACTTCGCGAGTTTAGGCAGCAATAAGCAATTGTTGAACACGAAAGATACCAATGACGTCATCACTGCGAGCCCGCAAACCATGGCGCCAACTAACGGTCAAAATATGGACTAAATATTATAAAATATTGCCATTGATTTAACATTTTATGTGTTTCTAACAACATATTTTAGTACAAGAGTGGTTTTGTACAAGAGTACAATTGTGGTTTATTAGAGCCTACATGTATTTAAGTTAGAGGATCACTTTAAAGACCAAATGTGAAGTAAGGTTGGCCAACCATGTTTTTGAATAATATCAATGGCTAAGCAATTATAAGCATATTTTCGTTATTTTTTTTAACGCAACCCATCCAGATTCTTTGTTTAATCCATAGCAACGCCCTTGACAACGAAAATGCTTTTCTTCTACAATCTTCGGAAATCTTCGGAAATTACGTCACACCGAGAACTGTGAGGGAAGTCCGCCATAGAACAGTATTGTTGCATTGCTTCTCGGTAAGATGCCACAGCGGTGTGTGGCGATGTATTGTTTTCAATTTAAAGAAAAGTTGTATGAGTGGCCAAAGGATAGCAGGGCACGTAAATGGACATCTTTCGTTCGCACGATACGAATGAATTTCACGCCATCATCGAGTAGTGTTCTCTGCTACAAACACTTCGAAGATGCCTGCTTCCTCAACTGGTCTGCTTATGATCAAGGATTTGCAAAAAAGTAAGTGTGATTTTTGGATAGACGACTGATGACTTTGTCAAAGCAGAGCTGCCAACTGTTGTGGAATGAACAGCAGAAGGTAGCGACGCTAGCTGAAAGGTAACTCGAGGCAAAACCCCGATCGTGTTGTGGAATAAACAGCAGAAGCAAACTCGTGGCAATCCCCGATCATAGTTGTATTGAGTTCATTTTGCCTACACTTAAAAATTCGTCAAAACTTTTCTTTTATCCCAGGCAATAGTAGGTGGTTTATTTACCTGACATGCCCACACATAAAACATTGCCAATAATCTATAAAATTCAATAAGTTTTGACCTACGGAGGCGCTATGTTTTATCGCGCAATGAACGCTCGCCGTGATGACGTAGTTTGTCACTGTCACTACACGAACACTACCGGTGTTCTGCAATTCCTTCTATGCGGTGAGACGTCCAGCGTACATCGCTTAAAAGTGGAGAGTACTTACTATCTGTGTTTTTGTTGAGTCTGTTATTACCTTTTCATTGCATCGAAATACTTTTTGCATGTGTTTCCCTCTCATACTTTTAAGCATTGTGTTTTCTTGTGGTATCTTAAAAGCAGATTGTTGATCTGTTGACCACATTAGTTGCTTCTTTTAGGCCGGTCAGCACATTTTGGCAGAACACCGGTTTTGTCCTACCCTCATCTCGTCTCATCCCATCTTTCCTGGTCATTTTGCTTTTGCTGCTCAATTTGTGAAATATCGACAGTGCTGCCATGCTCATTAATGTTCCTCTCTGGTTCAAATTAAAGGGTTGAACAGACTACATGTTTATGTCGCTAGAGTCATATTCTGGAAGCCCGGCAGCATAACCATGTGACGTCACCGCCCTGTGACGTCAACATCAATGGCGACCTACTAGTTAAACTAATTTTGCAAATTGAATAAAAACGAAAACATCAAGAGGGGTTTTAATAACAAATTATTTTACCTCATAATAATGTTTATCTTTTAAGAACTACAAGTCTTTCTATCCGTGGTTCCCTTTAAGTTGAGTCATACATTATTTTAATTAAAGAAAAGTGATTTCATTTCAGTATATGGAAACTTAATGAGCCCGTGAATAACAAGAAATCTCAGATTGCACTCGATATACATAATATTTTAGCTACTGTGCACAAAACAAACCTTAATGAGTGTCCAAGACACAACACGGCCATCAGAGGACACGGAACAGAAATAGTGGTTATTGTCCATATCATCATTCTGCCATCGCACCTGATTTAACAACAAACAAGAAAACAAAACAAACAAAAAGATATGACTTGTTTATACAATATGTACAGTGGGGCAAATACGTATTTAGTCAACCACCAATTCTGCAAGTTCTCCTGCTTGAAAAGATTAGAGAGGCCTGTAATTGTCAACATGGGTAAACCTGAACCATGAGAGACAGAATGTGGGGGAAAAAAATCACATTGTTTGATTTTTAAATAATTTATTTGCAAATCATGGTGGAAAATAAGTATTTGGTCAACACCAAAAGTTCATCTTAATACTTTGTTATGTACCCTTTGGTGACAATAACGGAGGCAAAACATTTTCTGTAACTCTTCACAAGCTTTTCACTCACTGTTGCTGGTATTTTGGCCCATTCCTCCATGCAGATCTCCTCTAGAGCAGTGATGTTTTGGGGCTGTCGTTGGGCAACACGGACTTTCAACTCCCTCCACAGATTTTTATGGGGTTGAGATCTGGAGACTGGCTAGACCACTCCAGGACCTTGAAATGCTTCTAACGAAGCCACTCCTTTGTTGCCCTGGCTGTGTGTTTGGGATCATTGTCATGCTGAAAGACCCAGCCACGTCTCATCTTTAATGCCCTTGCTAATTGAAGATTTTCACTCAAAATATCTCGATACATGGCCCCATTCATTCTTTACTTTACACAGATCCTGGTCCCTTTGCAGAAAAACAGCCCCAAAGCATGATGTTTCCAACCCCCATGCTTCACTGTGGGTATGGTGTTCTCGGATGGAATTCAGTATTCTTTCTCCTCCAAACACGAGAACTGGTGTTTATACCAAAAAGTTCTATTTTGTTTTCATCTGACCATAACACATTCTCCCAGTCTTCTTCTGAATCATCCAAATGCTCTCCAGCGAACTGCAGACGGGCCTGGACGTGTACTTTCTTCAGCAGGGGGACACGTCTGGCAGTGCAGGATTTGAGTCCCTGGCGCCGCATTGTGTTACTGATAGTAGCCTTTGTTACTGTGGTCCCAGCTCTCTGTAGGTCATTCACTAGGTCCCCCCATGTGGTTCTGGGATTTTTGCTCACCGTTCTTGTGATCATTTTGACGCCACGGGGTGAGATCTTGCATGGAGCCCCAGACCGAGGGAGATTATCAGTGACCTTGTATGTCTTCCATTTTCTAATAATTGCTCCCACAGTTGATTTCTTTGCACCAAGCATGTTACCTATTGCAGATTCAGTCTTCCCAGCCTGGTGCAGGTCTACAATTTTGTCTCTGGTGTCCTTCGACAGCTCTTTGGTCTTGGCCATAGTGGAGTTTGGAGTGTGACTGATTGAGATTGTGGACAGGTGTCTTATATACCGATAATGAGTTAAAACAGGTGCCATTAATAAAGATAACGAGTGGATTATCGTTAGATCTCGTTAGAAAAAGTTAGACCTCTTTGACAGCCAGAAATCTTGCTTGTTTGTAGGTGACCAAATACTTATCTTCCATTCTATTTTGGAAATAAATTATTTAAAAATCAAACAATGCGATTTTCAGTTTTTTTTCCCCACATTCTGTCTTTCATGGTTGAGGTTTACCCATGTTGACAATTACAGGCCTCTCTAATCTTTTCAAGTAGGAGAACTTGCACAATTGGTGGTTGACTAAATACTTATTTGGCCCACTGTATCAGGAATATAACAATCAATCATCCATACTGCTTATCAATAAAATATCATATTCCATATAATACTTATTACAATATACAGCAGTACGTAGATGAAACAAATTTTCATACTGAGAGACGAACACTTTAAAGCAGGGGTGTCCAAACTTTTTGCAAAGGGAGCCAGATTTGGTGTGGTAAAAATTTGGGGGGCCGACCTTGGCTGACGTCCTTCATGTCGAACAATATACAGTGCCCGCCACAAAGGTTAGTTGCGAGATTGTTGAAATTTTTCATTAAAAAAATATAATTTGCTTAAATACAGTATTTAAGCAAATCTTAGCAATCAATTCTGTGTGTCACATTTGCTTTATTATTTTTTTTAATGAATAATTTCAACAATCTCGCAACTTTCCTTTGTGGCGTTCTCTTTCGACTCTCGGGCTCTTGCGAAATACTGCTGCTGTGAAATTAAACTAGCTTCAAGTTGCTTCAATTTCTCGCTACGGATCTTCCCTGTAATCTTGTCGTACATGTCAGCGTGTCTTGTTTGGTAATATTGCATCACATTGAACTTTTTAAAAACAGCAACTGTCTTTTTGCAAATGAGGCAGACAGTTGTTGCGTATTTTAGTGAAGAAACGGTCCAATTTCCACCTATATTTAAAGCATCGGCCGTCGCAGTCAACGTTTTTTTTTTTTATGATTGTCGCCATTTTAGAAAATTGGGAGTAAAGGCCACACGGGGTAATGTTGCTTAGAGTGCTGCTGCCTTTTCGTGGGTAAATGAGGAGCAGTATTTAGTGTGTAAGATACTTCATATGCTGGTGGCAGTACTGCTGACCAATATCATAAGTCTGTGTGTGGGCCAGACGTTATTGATTTTATGACAGATGCTGAGGGCCGGATGAAATTTGTCCACGGGCCGCATTTGGCCCCCGGGCCGGACTTCAGACATGTCTGCTTTAAAGTGTTCTGTTAACTTATAGACTAGAATAACTCACTTGCCAGACTGGGTCTGTGTGCTTGCCAGTTTTGGCATTGCTCTTGTATTCAGGGACCAATCCTTTCTTTTTGAAGTTGTATACACAAACACAGCCATCATAGAAACCGACCGCCACCAGGTAGGAATGTTGCTTATGAATGTCAAGGCTCAGGACTCCAGAACTCGTCGGGAAGATATACTCAGGGTAGGTAGAGTTCTTCAACGTGTAGAAGAGAAGCATCCCACGACCCTGCTTGCTGAAATCATCTGCCGATAAACAGCACGGAGGCATTCTTGTGCATGAATAAACACGTATGCTTCTTAGAAAATCCAAAAAATGTATTTATTCACGTCATTGACTTACAAGAGCCCAACCCTACACCAAAAAGGTCAGGGTATTTCTCATTCCTGTGAAATACGATGCAATCAATATTCATTCTTTTATGAATGACTTGACTCACATTTATCATTTTTAACTTGATATGTTGGTGAACAAACCTACCAGCAGAGTGCTGTGACACACATCATTTTGGCCTTGTCATACTGGAACTTCCACAAGGGAAGTAGAGTACCCTCGTGCTCCCGAAATTCATCTGCCGCATCTTCAAAATATTTGAAATCTGAAAGAGCATACAAGATAGGAGCAGAATGACAGATTTAAATCAAGAATCTCATTTGTTGGATACAAACCAACATAATATAGAAACATACCTTGAGCTATGTCATTACATGTATTCTGATTGACCATTCTTTCCAAGAGTGTGACTGCAGTGGCAATTTTGGTGACGTCATCATTCTGCAGAGATAAAACTAAAATTGACTGGCAATTACAGTTCTTCAGCAACTGATTTAGTAGGTTTCTCTGGTCAGACTTGAAATTCTCAAAAAATACTTGTTCAAGCCTCACAATATTGTCTCACTAATGCACATGAAAAAGCAATTTCTCATTTCGTTGAATAAGTTGCAAATGTTTTCGTACGTCCATGCAAATGATTTAGATAATTCTCTGCTGTTTCCAACATTATCAGCTGTATCCATCATGTTAGTAAAAATTGATTATCATGGGTCTCTATTGAATAGTCCCACCACCCACAACATTTAGTCATTAGTTCATTGCATACATCTTTACTGGCAAAATGGATGAACAAGTTGTCAGAATATGGCAATGTGTGTGCTTATTTCTTAGCATTTTCATTTTTTATTTTGTAAATCTGTCTCGAAGTGGTAAATTGCTACCAGGTGAATTTTCAGCCACAGAGCTACGATCCATGTGCCAGGCCAAAGGAGAGGGAACATAACCATGGGTGCTGCCATCGCAGAAAATGCTGTGTTCACTCATATTTCCATCATGGGGCCTTACAACATAGAATGTCTTGTCAATTTTTTAGACACAAGCTAAAAGGACCTCATTCCTGAACATAAGAGGGATCAGATTGATCAGACCAAAATTTGTGATAGTTTGGACCATTTGAATCTACACCACTCCAACATAATCAGGGAAGGGTTTTGCAACCAAAACCAGAATGGTAATGGAGTTCCTCCCACCATACTCCACATTCCTATACTACACTTTAATTATTTTCTGTATAAAAATGAATTTGGTATTCAAAAAGTCTTCTTTTAAAATTTAAGTCTTGAAAAAGAAGGTGTCGTCTTATAATCAGGGCCGTCTTATATTCGGGCCAATACGGTAAATAATTCAAGCCAAAGTTGAGGTATTGTTTAATCCAACATGGCGGCCGTCACAGAAAATAGAGCTTTTTAAGTTGAAAATTCTTACAAATAAATGCTCAAATTGCGGGATTTCTATAGATATGAACGTAAAACAGGCTAGACTATTAGTTAAAAGCAAAAACCTGGGCAGTTATAATTCATGTTACTTATATATTTCAAGCCAAAGTTGCGGTATTGTTTAATCCAATCTGGCGGCCGTCATGGAACAAGGAGCTTTTTAAGTTGAAAATTCTTGCAAATAAAAGCTTAAATCACTGAATTTCTGTAGATATGAACGTAAAACAGTCTAAACTCTAGGTTAAAATACAAAAAACGGGCAGTTATCATTTATTTTATGTAAATATTTCAAGCTAAAGTTAGGTTAAGCTCTTCCCATTCATTTCATTGTATTCATAATGTTTAAAAGTGCCTGGTGGTGCGAAAAATATAATAATTCATTTGAATCCTCGACCAAATAACTCTTGAGATACTCCTGCCTGCTTGTATGCAGTAAAACCTCTGTCCTTTTTCCACCTAAATCCTGCGTTAGAACGCAGCGTGCGTTTGAGTTTATCACAGTGAATAGTGAAAGCCACCTCAACGCTCTATGGGTCGGCCCCCTACGGGAAGGCGTGGCGCAAAGCCTGTGGGAGTTGTCTTGTCAACTGATGGTGGAGTCTATGACTGAATCTTGTCCAGTTTTTTGCAGTCTCCCACACACAAAGATGTAATTTGCAATGTTCATTAAAATTTCCTAAACCATCATTCCACCGCAGTGACTGTTCAATTGAAAGTGTGACTAAGCAATTTGACTGTCTTTTCTGTACACAATGAAACAAGGACTTGTCATTCTGACAGCACTGACATGTTCATTGACACAGAAATTTAATTTTGAGCGATAGACTAAGAATTTTGCACAAAAAAACTGGCTTTTGCAGGCAATCTATGTTGTTTTGGTACTTGTGTTTTGAGAATTTCAATTCTGATCTGAGAAACGTACCGAAGCAATTGAGAAAAACTGTCAATGTACCTGGCTGATAAAGAAAATGGGCATTTTCTGTTGCACTGTGAGCAAAGAGAACCTTTCTATTAAATGTTTGAGTGACATATATACGTGTATGAACAATTGTTAAAAAACTTCAATATAGTATAAAAGAAGGACGCAAATAGTGAATGCGTATAGTACAAGATGACCATGGACATGCAAGTAAGCAAGGTTAGGTACCGGAGTTTCATTTAGTATCTTCTTTCTGTTTTTGTCACCATCCTTCTTTGGATGGAAGGCTCTCTGCTTCTCCTTTTTTATTTCTTGTTTTTGCAACTCCTCAGTGTACGCATCATATATCTCCCACTGAAGAGACAAAAAGAGGCTTTGTGAACATCTGTAAGCATTTTCATCTGCTGTCGCAGTAAAGACTGCACTACCTGACTAGCGGTGGCCGAATAGTTGCAGCGTGGTGGAGGTACCGTCTGGCAGCTTCTGTCCTGCATAAAAACATAATCTTAAGTATAATTGTTATTAATATATACAATGTTTTATTCTACGCACTTTATGTGAAAGGTAGCGATATAATTAGGTATTTTATTGACATATTTTTTCCTACCCGAAGTGCATTATTGAGTGTTTGGGAGGCTCTCTCGATGAAATTGAACTGGTTTGTGCATTTAGGCTCTTGAGTGTTTGTTTTTGAGGCAACACTGTCTGGTCTGTCATCTTCGCCAACATCCTCCTCCTCCCCTCCGTCGCCAGATGCATCCTATATAGAAAACAAACATGGGTCTTCTAGCTCACACTGTCGACCCAGCAAACAATCACTGGTTGATGGTTCCTCCAATTATTTGAACGGAATGGTTATTCCTCAACAAAAATGTGTGTTTATTGAAAGAAGAGCACAATTTACCAATATTTCTGATTTGTCCTCGTCAGACTCTGCTTCATTGTCAAGTGTTGCTGTCTCTGAGCACAAAGAAAGACCAGATGATTTCATGAAAAGCATACTCATTTGCAGTGTTGTCAGTAATGCGTTACTGTAATCTGATTACTTTCTTTCAGTAACGTGCAATCTAACGCGTTCATTTTTCCAAGCCAGCAATCTGATAAAAGTTAGTTTCCTCGGTGCCTGTGTGTTACTATTTTGTTGTTGCCTCATACTGTATGTAGAATGAAGGCTACTGTAGTCATGTACGAAGAGCATTTGAATAGAAAATACTGCTCTTGAGTTTGGGAGTGACATCAAATCTCACGTTTTCTCATTGGGAAAAAAATGGGTCACCTGTATTACCATGCTGTGTGCGTGCGCGCCCTCTGCCACGGCGGTCAACAACATAGCATAGCTAGTTGGCTACCTATCCGGATGCTAACAGTAAAGGAGCCGGAGATATACAACAAACGGCTGCATTTGCTCACTGGAGATACAGCAATTACTTCACATATCCGTCCAGTAAAGATGACAAAAATATCTCCGTGCGTTGCAAACTCTGCACAGAAAGACTGTCGTACGATAAAAACTCGACATCTAATTCAACAAGGAAGCACTTGGAATTACAGCACAACGCGAAAAACCTCGAAACAAAGCCGACAGGTACGAGACAGCCAGCACTTCTACAGTTTGTAACCAGCCTTTATAATATGTGTAATTATGTACATTTTATAGTTTGTAGTTTGTAGAGTTTGTCATAGGCAGTGTTTTACATTTGTGGGACTGGAGGAAAAGCATGTTGAAGACTGTAACAAAAGTCAAAAGTTTGGACACCATCATTTTTGCATTTTTTAATATTTTCACTACTATTGCAAATTCTCACTGAAGACATCAAAACTATGAATGAACATGTGGAATGGAAAAAAAAAGGGAAATTACTGAAAACAGGTTTTGTCTTCTATATTCTTCAAAGTATCCACCTTTGAGGTGTCTCCAAACTTTTGGCCAATACTGTATATAAATATATATATATATATATATATATATATATATATATATATATATATATATATATATATATATATATATATATATATATATATATATATACACATCTTGACACTGTTCGAGTTCAATCAACTGTTCAAGTTGTTGTTGGTAGCATTTGAAAGCTTAGGTTTAAAGAAATTCTAAATATCCATCTTGCCTCCTCTGGTGTAGTTTTGGCTAAGCAAAGGATAGTCTCCAAGGTGCTAGTCACATGATCTGTTCGAAAAATGATTTTGACCCATTATGAAAACTTTACGTTGTGGGATTTTTGTTCATTTCATTATTTTTTGTTGTTTGTTTTATTGGTTTACAACTTTTATAGACAACATTTTAACGGCTAGGTCTTTATTTCAAAGGGGAAGTTCAGAATTTTTTACATTAGGCTTAATCTTGGAGTTAGCCGGGGTTTAATTAGTCGTTGGAGTTGATTTAAACTAATTTTGTGCAGTTTGTCAGTTATTTGTTAGTTTTAGGGTTCTGGAATGGCTAAACTAGGGCGAGTCAATGGTGGTCGACTTATTAAACCCCAGCTAACTCCAAGATTAAGCCTTATGTGAAAAACTCAATTACATGCGATTACATTTTTTGTTATTTTTATGTTGAGGCAGCAAAAGGAGAAAAATAGGTAAAAAGTAACTAATAAGTTACTTTTAAAGTAACTTAGTTACTTTGATAATAAAGTAATCAGTAAAGTAACTAGATTACTTTTTTGAAGTGTAATCAGTAATCAGTAATTAAATTACTTTTTAAAGTAATCCGTGACAACACTGCTCATTTGTTGTTTGCTTATTAATGTCTGTCTGTCGGTCTCTCTCTCTCTGTCTCTCTCTGTCTCTGTCTATCTATCTATCTATCTATCTATCTATCTATCTATCTATCTATCTATCTATCTATCTATCTATCTATCTATCTATCTATCTATCTATCTATCTATCTATCTATCTATCTATCTATCTATCTATCTATCTATCTATCTATCTATCTATCTCTTTGTTGACAGTGACACTTAGTGGCACAAAATATGAATTACACTACAAGTACACAAAGATCACTGCCAGCTGTTGCAATAATTCACAAATGGGGAGTATTGACAAGTTTTTAATTTAGGTAATACGAAATGTTGCACGTGTCAATAAGCACCTTCAGTGAGTTCTTCACTGGCTGCCAGCCTGCGAGCCTCGTCAGAGTCCTGATGTATGAGACAACCATCTAAGACAAAATGGACTGCCAACTGATCAACACCACTCGTCAGCTTGAAAGCACCTTCCTGGAAAACACGGAGCAACAAGAATAGTGAATCTGATTCAAGGTCCTTTTTTGGGCTTCAACAATTTAATCTGATTTTCATTATATTGATACGTATGTTTGAAATATATTATTGGCTTTCTGTACTTAGTTAGGTCTTAAATATTTCCCCCCAATAATTTATTTTCATTTTATTATATACTGTATACATTTGTTATAGTTATTTTGTCTTTTAATTGCTTGTTTGTTATACTTCAGTGGTTCTAAGTACCAGTGACAAATTCATTGTGTGTCTTTGCCAATCAAGATTATTCTAATAATATTATATGATATCATGAGCTATGATTGACAGTACATTATAAAAATTAGATGCAATGCAAATATGCCCTCTGTCTTATTGCAAAAAAATTTCAAATTTTATTCTTCACCTAGTTTTCTTACTCATATTTTATTGTTTTTGCTTTATTACATTGAAAATCAAGATATTCAGATTCCAGTAAAGGTAAATGTATTGCTTTGAGGAAAAAAAATATATATTAAC
The DNA here is from genome assembly GCF_030265065.1 of Corythoichthys intestinalis. Taxonomy (NCBI): domain Eukaryota; kingdom Metazoa; phylum Chordata; class Actinopteri; order Syngnathiformes; family Syngnathidae; genus Corythoichthys; species Corythoichthys intestinalis. The sequence continues at coordinate 38,989,038 of NC_080403.1, read as the reverse complement.
ATTACCTGATTTCTCATTAAAAAAAAAAAAAAAAAAGTATCTTGATGGACGTAAAAGAGGAATTGCTACAGTGCATTGGTTAATAGATAGGATTAATATACATGTATGTTCTACAGGGGTATGAAAAAGTATCTGAACCTTTATGTTTTCTGATCTTTGTAAAAATCACACAGATGAAAAAACAGAGTCTGTTTTAACTAAAACCACCCAAACATTTATAGGTTTTCATATAAGACCCAAAATCCGAGCTGCTGGGCTCGACACTGTGTTGGTTTTTTCAGTTCTATTTGTGATCATTTTGAGCAAATGAGTGTGTGTAGTGAGACAATGCAATGTCAATAATTAGATGACAAGAATTGGGAGATTTATGTTTGTTATCTAGTAGCAGAGGACATTAGTAGAAGCAGAGCAGTTTCAGATTCAGAAAAATCTGATTTAAAATAACCTGTCAGATTAAATTTCATCTATATTGAAGGTAAAGTTGTAACATTTCAGTTCTGACAGACAAATCAGAGAAGAGCAGAGAGCTCCTTAGAGGGAATATCTTTATACAGTGGTATGAAAAAGTATCTGAACCTTTTGGAATTTCTCACATTTCTGCATAAAACCACCATCAAATGTGATCTGAGCTTTGTCAAAAATCACACAGATGAAAAAACAGTGTCTGCTTTAACTAAAACCACCCAAACATTCATAAGTTTTTATATTTTAACGAGGATAGCATGCAAACAATGACAGAAGGGGGACAAATAAGTAAGTGAACCCTCTGCTTAAGGAGACTTAAACAACAATCGAAACCTATTTTTTCCAAACAATTTAAGTCAGGTGCGTGCCCAATCTCTGATGAGTGGTGTAAAGCTGCCCTGCCGACTATAAAACACACACCTGGTAAGAATTGTCTTGATGAGAAGCACTGTCTGATGTGCATCATGGCTCAGTCAAAAGAGCTGTTTGAAGACCTGCGATCAAGGATTGTTGATTTGTATAAAGCTGGGAAAGACGGTCAGAGAAGTTGTCTACAAATGGAGAGAGTTTGGCACTGTTGCTTTTCTCCCAATGAGTGACTGTCCACCAACGATGATGACAAGAGTTCAGCGCAGAATACTCAGAGAGGTAAAAAAGAACCCTAGAGTGTCTGCTAAAGACTTACATAAGCTTTGGAAAAATATTTTGTGGACTGATGAAACCAAACTTGAATTGTTTGGGAGTAACACACAACGTCATGTGTGGAGGAAAATGGAACAGCTCACCAACATCAACACCTCATCCCCACCGCGAAGTATGGTGGAGGGAGCATCATTATTTCGGGTTGTTTTGCTACCTCATGGCCTGGACAACTTGCAATCATTAATGGAAGAATGAATTCAAAAGTTTATCAGGATGTTTTGCAGGAAAACCTGAGGCCGTCTGTCTGACAGTTGAAGCTAAAAAGAGGATGGTTGCTGCAGCAAGACAATGATCCAAAACACAAGTAAATCAACTTCAGAATAGTTTGAGAGGAGCAAAATACACGTTCTGGAGTGGCCAAGTCAAAATCCAGACTTCATTCACAATGACATGCTATGGCATGACGTTAAGACAGAGACTGATGCCAGACATCCCAGGAATCTGACTGAACTACAGCAGTTTTGTAGAGAAGAATGGGCCATGATTAGTCCTGATCGATGTGCCAAACTGATCTGCAGCTACAGGAAGCATCTGGTTGAAGTTATTGCTGCAAAGGGGAGGGGGGGGGACACAAAATATTAAATGTGATAGTTCACTTACTTATTTTTCCCCCTTCTGTCATTGTTTGCAGTATATCCTCATAAAAATATGAAAACCTATAAATGTTTAGGTGGTTTTAGTTAAAGCAGACACTGTTTTTTCATCTGTGTGATTTTAATAAAGATCAGATCACATTTGATGGTGATTTTATGCAGAATTGTGATAAATTCCAAAAGCTTCAGATACTTTTTAATTCCACTGTATTTATCTTACCCTGAAGCTGTATCGGACAATATTTTGTGGGGCGTGGGGATTTTTTGCAGTCAGAATCCTTGTGACTTCCTCTTTTAGCTCCTATTATATTAAAACAAAACATGAAGAGATCATGTTATATCACTGCACAGACAAAAACATTACTGAGCAATGCATTGGCTTAACTAACGATAAAATGATGACTAATTTTATTTTTGTCAATTCTCTCACAGCATCAGTGAGGTCCAGCTGATCAGCAGGTTTAACAAGTTTGCCATGAGCCCTTTCTTCCCAGCCATAATCCGCGTAGTCATCATCCTCATCCTGCAAAATTGAATAAGTTCCACAATATTTTTTCTTTTAAAATATTCCTTAACCAAAATAATTGATGTAAGAAACATATTATTCGTGTAAATGTTACTCACTTTTCTCTTATTGATATTCTTTTGTGACTTTGCACCAGGCACCTTCTGATTAGTTATGTGTAAAGTGAAAAAAAACCAACAACAGAATTTCAGATGTTACATATATGCTATATACAAACAAAAACTTTCAGTATATTCACAAACAATATTACATAGGAAGCTCATTCGCTGAGCCTTAGCAATACAGTACATTTACAGGCAACCTTTTGCTCATTAACTTTATTCCAGATTAGCTATTTGGATCTATTTACCTTTTTCCCAGGTGCTGCAACATTATTGGCTGGCATCTCCAAAAGAGTCAACTTTTGAATGAAACTTCAAAGGAAAGGTCCCACATGTAAAAACAGTGTTGGCTTGCCTGTTGTATAACGGTTGCCTAGACAACCACCAGTCCCAATAGAGCTTCTTCGATGCTCCATCAGGCAGCATGCAAACAACTCTTGGTTAGAATTACTGCCACCAGTGGATACCAGTACACTTTTTTTAAAAAATGCTGTATCTGAAAGTATTCCTACAAATTTATATTAAGTATAAATCTTTTGTAAAATGCAATGCTGAACAGTTTACACACTGACATATGTAACTAACTAATCTGACACGTTCTAATCTTATGTTTTCCATGCAACTGCATTAGTTTTGATACATATTTATGATTTTTTTCCCAAATGTTGGGAAAAAAATATACATGTCAAAAGTTTTGCTTTTTCACTGCATTATTGTAATTTTCATGGGTCATAGTCATACAGAATTGTTTCATTCAGCCTGTCGAAACATTTTCCCATTTTTAACATCATTTCAATGTAGCTGCTGCCATATGTTAACAGTGCTTTTCCAGTTAAAATTATTGTGATTAGATGCTTAAATCCCTGAATTCTTTAGAGATATGGACGTAAAATAGTCTCGATTCTTAGTTAAAAGCAAAAAAACAAACAAAAAACAATGCAGTTAGCATTTATTTTACGTACATATACCGAAGAACGATGCTAGTCTGTAAGTCAATGAGGCAGCCGCCTTATGTAAACAGAGCTTTTCCGTTAACAAATTCCTGTGAATAAATGCTTAAATCCCCAAATTCTTTAAAGATACGAAGGTAAAACAGTCTCGAATTTTTTTTAAAAGAGCAAAAAACTGGGCAGTTAGCATTTATTTTACGTAAATATGTCAAAGAATGATGCTAGTCTGTTAGACAATGTGGCAGCAGCCTTACAACAAAGAGCTTTTTACGTTGAACATTCTTGTGAAAAAACGAAAAATATAGCGATTTCCTTGAATCCTCAAACAAATCACTCCTGAGACAATCCTTTGTGTTTGCATGCGGTACAGCTTTTGTACTTTTTCAACCTACATCCGGCGTAGGATCGCCTCATGTGTTGCTGCGACTGACTGCGAATAACTGAAGTGGATTGTGGGATGGCCTCCTACTTGAAGGCGTGGCGCAGTGAAGGTAGAATCTGACCCGTCAGTATCATTATGAAGTCAATGCTTTGACTAAATCTGGTTATGTAATGTGTTATTGTTCGGTATCATTATGACAACAGTTAATATAGATAAGTTTGCGTTGAGAAAAATTACCATAAAAAAATAAAAATAAATAAACAAAATGTAAGCAGTTACACACAATGTTACTCGTTAATTGAGTAGTCTTTTCACCAAATACTTTTTAACTTATACTTGAGTACATTTTTTGGATGCCTGCTTTTACTTTTAATTGAGTAGTATTATTTTGAAGTAATACTACTCTTACTGGAGTAAAATTTTTGGCTACTCTACCTACCTCTGGCCCGTGCCCAGACCAACCCCACGGGCTAGATTGGCCGTTTCCAAACCCTGAGTCGTACATTTCACACCCCTGGCTAATATGGATATAAATCTATCTATTGTGAAAATATACAGTATATGTACAGTGTATATGGCGGAAAACACAGACAAGGCTGAAAAAGCATTTTCTGCTCTTGTACTCCTCTTTAAAATAAACTGCTGTATTTTAAGCCAAAAGAACAGTTGTGTTTGATCGAACAATATGTCTATAAGCTGCCATAGCAGAGTCATGGCGCATTAAGTCCCAAACTATTTTTAATTTGTCCATTTTACCCTGAAACCCCCGTTTACAGATGTCGTGCAACCGCTTTTGTTTCAACCTAGCCATACTGTATAAAGAAGGTAAGTAATCGTATTTATTATTCGAAATGTCTGTCATTTTTAGCTTAGAATAATGAACTGATGTCTAATATTTAGTTTATATATAAAAAAGAAAAACGACTTAAAAAAATTATTCACTGGCATATTTTAAACTTTTAAACAAATGATGTCACAATGAAAAAATTTACATCTGTAAAAAAGTCACAGATGTCTACTTCATAACTATCGCTTAATTGTAGTTTTCCATTACCGTCGCATTTTCCCCAATATTTTAGATGATAAATAATCGATCCAAACAAAGAAAAAATTAAAAAAAGTATTTAAAGGGTAAATCTATGAAAATGAAAATCTCGACCACTCCTTGATGTCTGCGATTTCTACATCGCGGCCCTTGTTATATTACCATGTTTCACCCATAAAATCCCCCCAAAATCCAGCTGCGGCCATTCACAGGTGTGTCTTGACACTCGGTTATACATGCTACATGGAGTTTTTGGATCGAAAGGAGGTAAGTACGTGATAATATCTCATTAAAATCATGGCGTTTTTAATTATGCTCTCGAGTGCTCTCAATATATATATATATATATATATATATATATATATATATATATATATATATATATATATATATATATATATATATATATATATATACAGTGCTGCTCAAAAGTTTGTGAACCCCCTCAACATTTTGGAATTTTCTATTATTTCAACCTGATTTCCTAATCAATCAATTCAGTAGTTTTTTTTTTGTTTTTTTAACAGTTGTGTTGTCGAGACTAAATTAAAAAGAGTTTTCATCAACTGATGTAGGTGCAAAATTGAACTGTTTGGTCACAACCAAAACCGCCATGTCTGGCGAAAAGTCAACACTGCATACCACCAAAAGAACCTTCTCCCAACAGTGAAGCATGGAGGAGGGAATGTCAAGATCTGGGCTTGCTTTTCATCCTCAGGACCTGGACAACTCCACATAGTCCAGGGAATCATGAATTCTGAGGAATATTGTCAAATCCTAGAACATAACCTGACGCCATCTGTTTTGAAGTTAAAGCTTGGCAGAAGGTGGATCATGCAACATGATAATGATCCAAAGCATTCCAGCAATACAACCAAGGAATGGCTGAAAAAGAAGAAGATTCGTGTTCTGGACTGGCCCAGTCAAAGCCCTGACCTAAATCCCATTGAAATGCTGTGGCGGGACCTGAAGCGAGCAGTTCATGCCAGACGCCCATCAAACCTCTCTCAACTGACTGCGTTCTGCAAGGAAGAATGGGCAAAAATCCCCCAAAGTAGATGTGAGAGGCTGATTAGTCACTACAGAAACCGTTTGGTTGAGGTAATCTCTGCAAAAGGAGGCACAATATCCTATTAACTGAAGGGGTTCACATACTTTTGCACACATGATATCTGAGTTTTTCTTAAATCAACCACTTTTGTTAAATAAAGAATGACAATATAACTATTTCTTTTGTTTCAGTCCATTATTTGGAATGTCAGTATTGTGGATTTGGGTATAACTTAACATTTAATAAGGTTATTTTAGTTTTTTTTACAAAAAATCTGACCATCGCTGTGGGGTTCACAAACTTTCGAGCAGCACTGTATATATATACATATACATATATATATATATATATATATATATATATATATATATATATATATATACATATACATATACATATACATATACATATACATATACATACATATATATATATATATCCATCCATCCATCCATTATCTTCCGCTTGTTCCGGGGTCGGGTCGCGGGGGCAGCAGCTTTAACAGGGAAGCCCAGACTTCCCTCTCCCCAGCCACTTCAACCAGCTCCTCCGGCGGGATCCCAAGGCGTTCCCAGGCCAGCCGAGAGACATAGTCTCTCCAGCGTGTCCTGGGTCGTCCCCGGGGCCTCCCGCCGGTGGGACATGCCCGGAACACCTCTCCAGGGAGGCGTCCGGGAGGCATCCGAACCAGATGCCCGAGCCACCTCAGCTGGCTCCTCTCTACGCGGAGGGGTAGCGGCTCGACGCCGAGTCCCTCCCGGATGACCGAGCTTCTCACCCTATCTCTAAGGGAGAGCCCGGACACCCTGCGGAGGAAACTCATTTCGGCCGCTTGTATCCGGGATCTTGTTCTTTCGGTCACGACCCAAAGCTCGTGACCATAGGTGAGAGTAGGAACGTAGATCGACTGGTAAATCGAGAGCTTTGCCTTTCGGCTCAGCTCCTTCTTCACCACTACGGACCAGTGCAGAGTCCGCATTACTGCAGACGCCGCACCGATTCGCCTGTCGATCTCCCGCTCCCTCCTACCGTCACTCGTGAACAAGACCCCAAGATACTTGAACTCCTCCACTTGGGGCAGGATCTCATCCCCGACCCGGAGAGGGCACTCCACCCTTTTCCGACTGAGGACCATGGTCTCAGATTTGGAGGTGCTGATCTTCATCCCAACCGCTTCACACTCAGCTGCGAACCGCTCCAGTGAGAGTTGGAGGTCACGGCTTGATGAAGCCAACAGCACTAAATCATCTGCAAAAAGCAGAGATTCAATGCTGAGGTCACCAAACCGGACCCCCTCAACGCTTCGGCTGCGCCTAGAAATTCTGTCCATAAAAATTATGAACAAAATCGGTGACAAAGGGCAGCCTTGGCGGAGTCCATCCCTCACTGGGAGTGAATTCGACTTACTGCCGGCAATGCGGACCAGACTCTGACACCGGTCGTACAGGGACCGAACAGCCCTTACCAAGGGGCTCGGTACCCCGTACTCCCGGAGCTCCCTCCACAGGATTCCCCTAGGCACACGGTCGAACGCCTTCTCCAAATCCACAAAACACATGTAGACTGGTTGGGCGAACTGCCATGCACCCTCGAGGACCCTGCCGAGGGTGTAGAGCTGGTCAACTGTTCCACGGCCGGGACGAAAACCACACTGCTCCTCCTGAATCCGAGATTCGACTTCCCGACGGACCCTCCTCTCCAGCACCCCTGAATAGACTTTACCGGGGAGGCTGAGGAGTGTGATTCCTCTATAATTGGAACACACCCTCCGGTCCCCCTTTTTAAAAAGGGGGACCACCACCCCGGTCTGCCAATCCAGAGGCACTGTCCCCGATGTCCACGCGATGTTGTAGAGGCGTGTCAGCCATGACAGCCCTACAACATCCAGAGCCTTTAGGAACTCCAGGCGGATCTCATCCACCCCCGGGGCCTTGCCACCGAGGAGCTTGCCAACCGCCTCAGTGACTTCAACCCCAGAGATCGAAGAGCCCACCTCAGAGTCCCCAGACTCTGCTTCCTCAAAGGAAGGCGTGTCGGTGGAATTGAGGAGGGCTTCGAAGTATTCTCCCCACCGACTCACGACGTCCCAAGTCGAGGTCAGCAGTACACCATCTTCACTATACACAGTGTTAATAGTGCACTGCTTTCCTCTCCTCAGACGCCGGATGGTGGACCAGAATTTCCTCGAAGCTGTCCGGAAGTCGTTTTCCATGGCCTCACCAAACTCCTCCCATGTCCGAGTTTTTGCCTCGGCGACTGCCGAGGCCGCAGTCCGCTTGGCCAGCCGGTACCTGTCAGCTGCCTCCGGAGTCCCACAGGCCAAAAAGGCCCGATAGGCCTCCTTCTTTAGCTTGACGGCATCCCTTACCGCTGGTGTCCACCAGCGGGTTCGGGGATTGCCGCCACGACAGGCACCAACCACCTTACGGCCACAGCTCTGATCGGCCGCCTCAACAATGGAGGTGCGGAACATGGCCCACTCGGACTCAGTGTCCCCCACCTCCCCCGGGACAAGGGAGAAGTTCTGCCGGAGGTGGGTGTTGAAACTCTTTCTGACAGGGGATTCTGCCAGACGTTCCCAGCAGACCCTCACAATACGTTTGGGCCTGCCAGGTCTGGCAAGCATCTTCCCCTGCCATCGGAGCCAACACACCACCAGGTGGTGATCAGTTGACAGCTCCGCCCCTCTCTTCACCCGAGTGTCCAAAACATGCGGCCGCAAGTCCGATGACACGATTACGAAGTCGATCATCGAACTGCGGCCTAGGGTGTCCTGGTGCCAAGTGCACATATGGACACCCCTATGTTTGAACATGGTGTTCGTTATAGACAAACCGTGACGAGCACAGAAGTCCAATAACAGAACACCACTCGGGTTCTGATCGGGGGGGCCGTTCCTCCCAATCACGCCCCTCCAGGTCTCACTGTCATTGCCCACGTGAGCGTTGAAGTCCCCCAGTAGAACGAGGGAGTCCCAAGAGGGGGCGCTCTCTAGCACACCCTCCAAGGACTCCAAAAAGGGTGGGTATTCTGAACTGCTGTTCGGTGCATAAGCGCAAACAACAGTTAGAACCCGTCCCCCCACCCGAAGGCGGAGGGAGGCTACCCTCTCGTCTACCGGGGTAAACCCCAAAGTACAGGCGCCAAGCCGGGGGGCAATAAGTATGCCCACACCTGCCCGGCGCCTCTCACCATGGGCAACTCCAGAGTGGAAGAGAGTCCAACCCCTCTCGAGAGGATTGGTACCAGAACCCAAGCTGTGTGTGGAGGAGAGTCCGACTATATCTAGTCGGAACTTCTCTGCCTCACACACCAGCTCAGGCTCCTTCCCTGCCAGAGAGGTGACATTCCATGTCCCAAGAGTTAGCTTCAGCAGCTGGGGGTCGGACCGCCAAGGCCCCCGCCTTTGGCTGCCGCCCAACTCCCTACGCACCCGACCCCTTTGGCCCCTCCCACAGGTGGTGAGCCCATGGGAATATATATATATATATGTATATGTATATGTATATATGTATGTATGTATGTATGTATGTATGTATGTATATATGTATATATATACTGTATGTATGTATATATGTATATATGTATGTATGTATGTATGTATGTATGTATATATATATATATATATATATATGTATGTATGTATGTATGTATATACATATATATATACATACATATATATGTATGTATATATATATGTATGTATGTATGTATGTATGTATGTATATAATGCAGACCCATGGAAATGTAGTCCAGTATATACACATACACACAGTAGGCTATGTGCCAACTAAACATTTTTATAAATTACTATAGCGACAATTGTCCTTGACAAATTGTTATTCCCTTTCAATTGATATTCTCATTCAATGTTCTAGATTGCAAACAAACAATAACCGAAAAAAACTGACAAACTATTCAAACAGCATGTTTCCAAACGTTGCAGTTCAAAACTATGTTGCCCATAATGCCTAGCGTGGTTTAGCTTACCGATAGTAGGCTGAGGCAAAAGTCAAACTTTGCTATAAAAGTTTACAATCATCGGCAGCGTAACGATGCGACACCAAACGGGATTTTACGGTCAAAGCTACGACAGAAGTCCACAGTTACCATTATGTACGTATTTATCGTAAAAAACTTAACAAATCGTCAATCCAGTAGATGGCGGTAATGCCTCATGATAGGGGTAAACTGCCAACAAAAACAAGAAGTACTACTCCCTCCCTCCCTTCTAGTAGGACCCATGTCAACTGCTGCCACCTATCGGCCGGAGGGATTCTCTTCAAATTGGTCCCGTGAAAAATCATGAAAACCGGACATTTTTATGAATTTATAAAACCCGCCCGGACGACGAGGATACTATGTGAAAGTAGGACTTGTCCGGGCAAAAGAGGACGTTTGGTCACCCAAATATATATGTTTTTTTTTTTGTTTTTTTTTTAAATGCCCTCCTGTTCAAAAATTTTCTTCCCCCAGAAAATTGAGATTTAAGCTTTCAAATGATGTATCACACATGCATATAGGACAATTTTTAAATCTGACCAAATTTGGGGTCTCAGAGCGGAACTTCAAGTCACCTGAGTGTTTTCCGCCACACATAATTAACCTTTTGTAAGGTGGGAAAAAAAGCCCAGAATTCATTTGTGCCAATTAAATATGTAAACATAAGAGACACGCTTTTGCTTCACTGAACACTTGAGAATGATGCTCCCCCTGATAGGATGAGATCCTCATGAATATTTAATAAACCCGGAAGTTAGGCGGTGCTGCTGTTTTGCTGTCGAGTCACCTCTGATGGGATGGAGGAAAAAGAACTGCTATAATGCTGGAACGGAACATCTCTAATCGGGACACTTAGACATAAACCGTAATTTTTCGTCACTACCAAACCGTTTCGACAACGCTTAGTCAAAAATGATGGAAGAAATCGACAGATTCCAAGTGCCTCCAGTCAACGGAGAGACGCAACCTTTGGTAAGCAAGCACACGTATTTATGCTAATCGGCCCATTGACTACGATTGGAAACGCTGTTATCTAGCTGCTGTCTTTTGCCTTATATTGCAGCTAGCCTGCCTCTTGATCGTGAGCATTCGCGTTTATCTTTGGTCCTACTCGGGATGGGAGAAACGATAACGTCAGATTGATAAACGAATAAGAGCATCTCTGCCAAGTCTCGCCCCTCCTGGGTGAGAACGAGCTAGTAAACAACGCATTATCCTAGCTCCTGGTTAAAAGTGGAATAAATCACGCCCTTTAAAAACAACGCTAGTAAACCAGTGTGGACATTTAACGCAACTTGTGCTCCACTTTCACATTTTGTGACGTGTTATTTGGGTGCAACCTCACATAATGAAAATGACCTCTGTTCTCTGTTCTACTGGCTGGCTGCTACGCTGTGAACGCTTCCATTAAAAAAATAAAAATGTTACATGCCAAATTAGAATTGGCATCAGGAAGTCACAAGACTCTGAGCAGTTATTCTGTAGGACAGCATTTCCCAACATTTACTGAGCCAAAGCTATTTCGCAAGAGATAAATCTCCTCAAAATGGTGGATACACTGGTCAGTACCACTGCCTTCTCTCATCTAGTGGAATTGTTCTGCCTGCCATATTAATGAAAAATGATATTTATTCAGAGGAAATTTAATTCAGGACCAATTAATGAAGCAAAACTTCCCATGTCACACCCGATGACATCTCTTGACGCACTGGTCTGGAGTCACTGGTGTAGAGCTCTGCATTTAATAGTCATTTCCTGTACAACCCTCGGTCAAATCTTGATGATGACTAGGCCTGCACAATAGGAGTGTGAACCTCTTGGTACCTCACGATACAATACGATTTGCAATACAAAGCTCAAGATAACGATGATCTGACGATATGGCGATTAGAGATGGGAATCTTTTGGCACCTAACGATTCGATTACAATTCAGAGGCTCAGATTCGATTATAAATCGATTATTGATGTTAAACCCCCCCCCCCCCCCCCCGCGCTTTCAATGTTTTGTACATTCATTTCAAAATTGTTCAAAAATCCTCTCAGGCTAAACCAAACTAATATTTCAGTATCATGTTAACAGTTTAAAACAGTAAATAAAATACTCAAGTCCCATTCTGTATCAGCAGCTTTAAACTACATTCAATTAATTTAATGATGTGAATCAACCGTTAAAGTTGTTAAAATTCTCCCGTTATTCCATAATTTCCCTTCTGTCTACTTTCGACATGTCAAAGTTTTAAAACTGTTTCATCATTTAAAGATGGATTCAAGTTAAGATGTTGCCGATTTAGGAGTATTTTAGATAAAAAAACTAATTAGGCTCGCTACAACAGAGCCTTCTAGAGAAGTCTACTGCTTTAAGATGGCGGCTGTTAACAACCTGGCAACTACTAAACGACAAGTCTGTCATTGCATCTAGTTCTTTTTACATGTTCTACCGGCGCCGTCGTCTGTAGTTCTACATATATTTGATATCTACTATAGCCATATGTGGCCGTATGTTTGTAGCAACTAGCAACTGGGCGTTGTTTGAAGCAGCTGTCCGCCGCAGTCAGGTATTATTATTTTTTTTATCTAGCGGCATGAGTCGAACAAGATATTTACTCCCGGTCCGTTCCTCATTGCGTCCCAAAGACTGCGCTGACTGTGTTTTAGGTCCGCTTTACCTGGTATAATTCAATAATCGGAATTTGGATTTTTGTGAATCCTTCTCGAATCTTCCATGGCCGAATCGCGAATAATCTCAAAATCAGAAATTTCGCACGCCTCTAATGGCGATACAACGATTATCGATACGTTGGTCAGGAAATCATTCTAGGATATTCTACAAACAACTAATAAAAAGAAAAACAAGCTTCTGCTGTGAATTGGAGTGAGTTTATCACTAGTAGACGTCCAATCCAGTTGAACTGGGAGGGTGGTAGCGAATGAACATTCGTTCATCCGCTGCCATCCCTCCTACTTCAAACGGATTGAACATCTATGGCTGTCAGTGGCAGCCAATGCCAGGTAATGGGGTAATTTTGGGCCATTTAAGGTCATTTACCTGTTTATTTTCAGTTACTTCCTGTTGATTTTGGGGTATTTTATGGATTACTTCCTGTTTATTTTGAGTTACAGAACAGGAAGTGACCTGGGAATCGCCCAAATGAATAGGCAGTGACTCAAACTCAACAGGAAATGACCTGTAAATGCCGTAAAATGAACAGCAAGTGACCTGTAAATGCCCTAAAAATCACAGAGTGACTGTGAATGCTCTGGTTTCGAATGAACGAACGTTCCTAGTCTAAATTGATTGGGCGTCAAGCACCATCAATGCAGCCTTAGTCTTAACTGAGACGCTATTATGGTGGAAAATTTTGGTAGCAACTTGTTTGTTCCGTTTTATTTTTTTAGACATTGACAGCTTTTTAAAACGATATCTCGATACTTGGCAGGAGCGTATTGATAACCTTTTGGGATACAAAGTATCACGATATATCACCATTTCGATATTTTGTCACACCCCTACTGCACAATATATTGATATATCGTTTGACTATCGCCATCGCAATGTGCGCATGCATAATAGTCTCATCGGTGGATGTGCAATTGTTTTATTTTTTTTTTTTTGTGTGTGTATGAAGAGACATGGTCTTTTATATACAGAAATGTTAACCATTATATACCCTTTAGCCTGGTATTAACGTTATTATATGAATTAGGGCTGCAGCTATCAATTATTTTAGTAGTCGATTAATCTATCAACGAATTAGTTTGAATAATCGAGGAATCTGATTAGGAACATTTAAAGCGTGAATACAAAATAGAATTCCCGAGTGTTTCTTCAAACTTTTCAGAACTGCACTTTCATTTAAAAATAAATTAAAATACCTGAGCTTGACCTCAAACGGTAAAAAAAAACATATATTTAAAAAAAAATAATAGAAAAATGAGGATCGGAGTATAACAAAAGAACAATTGGCTAACTTGCATCCTTGCATCACAAAAGTCTGCTAGCTTAAATGCTATAAAATGCTAATATGTTTTTACAATGCTCTTAACAAATCGTTCAAACAAGTATTCCCACCAAAAAACTGCTAAATATACAGTACATCTAAACTGAATTACGAATGCTTATCAAAACATATTAGCTCAACTTACAACTTAAAGTTGGTCTTAACAGGGAGCAGCTGGATTCAGCCACAGTAAATGAGTTATGCCATGCTCACTGTTGCCACTAGAGGGCAGTGTGTTCGCCCAAATCAATAAAACTACATGCAAACACTTTAAAATTAACCATTACAATGCCACTCTGATTAAACGAATACTCTAAGCAGCAAAATTTGATTCAAAGCTTTTTTTTTTCCCTAATGGAATTACTCGAATTAATCCATTAATTGTTGCAGCATTAATATGAATACAATGTGGTCATGGTGAGTCAACCAAAGTCTTTCCAAACAGATCTATTCAAGTCATATAATGAAAATTCTTCTAATTTTAATATCGCAATTTACTGTATATGTATCGCAAACCCCCAAAAAGTCGCAATGTCAGTTTTTTCCAATATCCTTCAGACCTGTGATGCAAATGTGTATTTATTTATTTTTTTAATACGCAGTAAACCCCTGACTGTTCGTGGTTTGTTATGTGCTCATTGTGGAGGTTTTATTGAAACCTCACATTTGATATTAGCTGAACAACTCATCCATTTATTGTTTTTAGGGAGCTTTATTTAGGCTACGTTCCAATTATATTTTTATGTCAATTTAATTTAATTATTTTTCTGTTGTTTGTATTGCACAAACATGTGATTTTCATGATGAAGGGAAGGCTTGACGTCATGCGCCTGCAAATTTTTACATGTTTGACATGTCACGTGCCGCAGTGTTTACAGTTTGTAAAGATGGACCCTTAGGGAGGTCTCAGCCGTCACGCCTCTGTTGCAATTTTTGACGATTATATGCTATCGCAGCCAACATTATTTAAGCCTGAGAGCTTCACGTGCAGTATCAAGAAGCAAAATATATTTTTGACACCTGTATCTGCCATTGCTTGCTTGTTTGTTTTCTCAAACAGTGGTGACGTATTTTACTTGTTGATTACGTATAGTTCGGATCTGTGTGGATGAGCTTTAATAGTGCTAAGGCCTGGGATACATATCGGAATTATAGTGTTCCATATATGCAAAGGCCCAGGACAGATTTGAAAGTAGTGCTGCAACGATTAATCTATTAACTCGAGTATTCAATTATAAAAAAATATTCGAATTAAATTTTGTTGCTTCGAGTATTCGTTTAATTAGTGGTGTTGTAATCGTTTATTTTGAAAGTGTTTGCATTTAGTTTTATTGATGAGGGTTTATATACTGCCCTCTGGTCTGCCTCTTTTCACATGGCTGAATCCAAGTGCTCCCTGTTAAGACCAACGTAAGCTAAGTTTTTGTTTGAGCTAATGTTTTTAATGCATTCTTAATTTAGTTTATAGGTATATTTAGCTGGTTTTTTTTTGTGGGAATATGTGTCTGAACTATTTGTTAACATTGTAACAGCATTGTAAAGAAAAAAAAACTTTAGCATTTTATAGCATTTAAGCTAGCGGACTTTTTCTATGTAAGTTAGCCAATTATTCTTTTGTTGTACATATATACTCATTAAAAAAAAAACTTTTTTCTACCGTTTGTGGCTCAGCTCAGGTATTTTAAATTTTCATGTTCCTCATCCGATTACTCGATTATTCGAACTAACTAGTCCATCGATTAATCGACTACTAAAATATTCGATAGCTGCAGCCCTATTTGAAAGCATCGGAATTGGACTGTTTACTGCATGAAAATGTCAGAATCTGGGTTTTTAAAAAAAAAAAAAAATCGGAATTGGCCTGTGGTGTGAGCGTAGCCTGAGACAAAAATATTCCTGTGCGGCATTCTTAGGCATCCATAGATAGTAATAATAATAATTTAATAATAAAAAAAGAGAAAATCTCTCGGGGATGTGTCGATTCCTACTTTTTTTCTCTTCGCAGCACGGCATTCATAAAGATTGTAGCAATCTCATACAAAAGCATTAGCTGCATACATTTCAAACTTCAGTGTTTTTGTCGTCTTATTAGTGCGGTCACTCACTTTACATTTCTACATTCTTTGTGTTCGTGGCCCATATGGCAAGGTCTTTGTAATGCTAACCACTTCATTGCCATTCCGAATTAATTAACATGACACCTGCCCCCTCGCCCCTTCCCCCACACACTGGGTATGTCCTTAGTGTACATCGCTGTTACTGCAATACATAAAGTATGTGATTGAGATTTTGAGTCTTAAAAAGTGGACCGCGTCTTTTAGCAAGCACTTTGGGACGAACCACTTCACTGGAGTTCAGATCCCATTCTGACAGATTCTGGTGTAGATTGTCATGGTTAATGTAGAACAGTTGCTATTTTCATTCATGGACACCTGATTAGTCAGGCCTCACTGCTATTGGCCTTTGGGAAGCCATGAAGGCACGATGTGTAATCCGGCTTCTAGCTCTGTAGACGACATGCTGCGTCAGCAGCCTCGTGGCGCTGGCATCATCAGAGAAGGCAATAAAGGAGGCTCAGGATAATGAAACGGATACATTGGGAAATTGTGTCAATTCTGCGTCAAAGTGGGTGTGACAATAACAGCCTGTATGGTAAAATACAATATTAAAAAACAAATGGCAGTAGGCCATAGTATATTTTCATCCCATCTAAATAAAGAAATGGCTGGTACAGAATGTCATATCTTAAATATAGTTTTATAGGGCAATGCACATAATCTTTCATAGCAGTATTGTTTTTTTCAGTTTTTCAAAACCGTATTCTGCAGACATTTGATGCAAGTACAAATAGGTGTAGCAATCCAAAGAAACTTGAAGTTATTAATTAATCACTTGTAAAAATAGTCATTTATTGTTCATGTGGAAATTATTTCATGCAGACAGGGTTAAAATATGAAGCTAATTATTTCATGCAGACAGGGTTGAAATATGAAGCTAACATGACACAACTGTCATAATTACATTACATGGATTATATATGGTTTTGTTTGATGAGCCTGCCTTTAAATGTTAGAGGGTTGGACAATGATGTAAACTTTATTTACTATTCCAGGTTTCTCAGTTGGATTTTTTTATGTTATGATGACAATGTACAATGACTACAATGTCCATGACTTTTGTGCTGTTCTAATTAATTTAATTCTCACAGTAAGAACATACTAGTGACGGGAAAAGTCGTTCACCTGAGAAAACGAATCAATTCCGGTTCGTTCAGTAAAAAGATTCGTTCAAACAAATCGTTCAACGAATCGTTCGCCCTCCTCATCCCCCCCACCCACAACCGCCCAAATGAATCGTTCGGTCAGTGAACGGGAAGTGACGTAGCCAAACGAATCACCAAAAGACCGCTAAGCATATATAACTAAACAGGAAGGCTTGGTCCCTCCCCGTCTTGCACAGTACACAGGCTTTTCATTGGCCGCTCTTTTCGTAGATTCAGAAGTGAGTGACAGACTGTGTTTTTCTTTCTTTTTTTTTCACTGCCTCGTCTCTGCAGCCCAGCCGCTGCAGCAATGAGAATTTCCGCGTCTATCATATTTCTATGGGATCAAAGCCATGGCTTGTGCTTGCTTCACTTTGATATAGGAAACGGTTAAACATTTCCCCTTTTTTTAAGCACAAACTTTTTTAATCACGCTAAATTACGTGTACGCTCCCTTCCGTATTCGTAGTTTAAATGCGTGTTTACATGAGCGGGCTGCTCGTGAAAGCCATTTGATATACCACCAAATCATTTCGGCTGAAGAACAAATAAATGTGGAATTTAAATAAACTGTCTTCGGCTATTTTTTCCGGTTGAGTGAGATTTATTGCACACAAATAAGAAAATATAAAAAATATTAATAAATAATCAATTTATTATGTATATTAATAAATATTAAATCAGCGTTATAAATAAAATGTATTATTATTATTATTATTTGGCTTCTCTGACACGAAAATAAATAAATAAAACAACACTCGAAAAAATATTACCCAAAAATCGTGTTGAAATGTCATTTTTGCACTGGTATTAATATATAAATAATCCCATCAACTCCACGCAGTCATCCCCTCCCGATCTCAGATCGCCAAATGCTGACGAAAAGAGAATCGTTTGCTCTTTACAATGTAACCATTCCACTCTCATTGGTATGTTAAGAAAATGGAGACATACATGTATATATACATCCTACGTCCCCGCGTTTAATTTTTGGACGCTTTAGTCGCGCAGGATGGACTGATGGACTCCACGTTAATTAATTTGCGCCCCAACCCGACAAGCTGTGACACGGAAAAAAAAAAAAACTCGGAAAAATATGGCATGAAACTACCGTTTCATAGCAAATCAATATTATGGTGATCATACTAAATAATCATTTTCCATGGGCACAGATTAGATAAATTTCGCTGCCATGAAGTCCAGCTAGTCTCTTGACAGCTTTCTCGCCCGCCCCCGCGACGTATCCATAGCTCAGCCTTATCGCCTTGTAGCTACTGGTGAAAGTTTTGACGTACTGTAAAGTGGATACAATGTCGTCATATGTAGTCTCGAGTCTGTTGATAAAAGCACAGTAAACTTTGCTCACTGTATTTATGTGGTGATTTTTGTGCATTTGGGTAGCATATGATAGGCTCAACATGAAAGAATATGTGATAAAGCCCTTTCCTTTCAGTCCTTAGCTTGTTCACTGCCGCAGCGCTGCTGCGTGACTGCCGGTGTAGGTGCACTATAAATTAGCGTAGCCGTCTAGCAGAACGAATCATCTAAGCATTCTCGGTAGGACGGAGAGTCAGTGAACGGGAAGTGACATAACTCAGTCTTGCCCCCTGCCTGCACGCTGGCTGCTTATTGGCCACACGTGGAAGTGAGTGACAGACGCCCTGATTCTGTTTCCACTCCCTCCCCTGCCCGCGATGAGGCTGGCGTCTGATTGGTCGTGTGCTATGTCAGTAGACGATGCCGCTTGCTCAACGCCCTCCCACGCAGATAACAAGGCAAGCCCCAACTTCATAGAACGAATCAGTGCAGAAGATGATTAGTTCGGTCTCGTTCACCCAAACAATTCGTTCAAAAAGAACGAATCGTTCACGACCGATACAACACTAGAACATACCGGTAGTTTTATTCCAGAGCAGATTGAATTTGCAACTTTTCATTCTTTGAAGCATTCATCAATCACCATTGTAAATGTTAGGCATTTGCTTGCCAACTGCCTGGCAGTCTCCACCCATGTGCCCTGTGGCGTCGCTCCTGTTTGCAAGTGTAGGGCCTTAGAATGAATATAATGTGTAACACTATTAGCAGGGCAGGCCTAGCTTGACCCCGCTCCCCTCTCTCAATCTGTTGACGCCCAAGCTTGAACAGGAGCCCCCTCTGTTCTCCCACGGCCTTCTTTCTATGCCATCAGCGCTCGCGCGGAATGAACTAGAGCCAGGAGCGTATATGCAGAACACTCGAACCTATTGACGCTGCACACCACGTGGCTATAGTTTTCCGCAGGCAATTAGTGCTGGCGTGTTAGACATGAATCACATCTAAAGGGAGTTGTTTTTGCAGGCTTTTTGTCTTTCTGGCAAAGTTTGTTCATTTAAGAGAGCATCAGAATAAATTAAAATGTGGGTGCTAGTACAATTGACCAAAATGCCTTACTTTGCCATCATTTTTCTAGGATCCAGCAGCCTCCTCCAACTCAGAAGCTGACCCCGATACCAAAGGAGAGACTGTGGCTATAAACTACAAGCCCTCCCCACTGCAAGTCCAAATAGGTATCGTCACCTACACCAGGGGTGTTTATTACTAGGGCTTTCAAAATTATCGCGTTAACGGGAGGTAATTAATTTTTTAAAGTAATAACTTTAAAATATTTGACGCAATTAATGCACATGTCCCGCTCAAACAGATTAAAATGACAGTACAGTGTAATGTCTGCTTGTTACTTGTTTTTTGGTGTGTGGCGCCCTCTGCTGGTGCTTGGGTCCAACTGATTTTATGGGTTAGTACCATGAGTGAGCATAGTGTAATTATTGACATCAAAAATGGCGAGCGACTAGTTTATTTTTTTGACTGAAAATTTTACAAATTTTAATAAAACGAAAACATTAAGAGGGGTTTTAAGATAATTTCTTTAACTTGTACTAACATTTATCTTTTAAGAACTACAACTCTTTCTATCCATGGATCGCTTTAAGAGAATGTTAATAATGTTAATGCCATCTTTTTGATTTATTGTTATAATTAACAAATACAGTACTTATGTGACGTATGTTGAATGTATATATCCGTCTTGTGTCTTATCTTTCCATTCCAACAATAATTTACAGAAAAAATATGGAATATTTTACAGATGGTTTGAATTGTGATTAATTACGATTAATTAATTTTTTAGCTGTAATTAACTCGATTAAAAATTTAATCATTTGACAGCCCTACTTATTACGTAAATCATGATTTACCACTCGATCGCATCACTAGTGTGGTTAGATGGCGACATTAAAATTTTTTTTAAAAAGTATTTTTTTGGGGGCCATTTTTTGGGGCCAAAAAAAGTGGCTTGGTTACCGTAATTTTCGCACTATAAGGCGCACCTGACTATCTATGCCGCCACCCACCAAATTTGACACGAAAACAACATTTCTCCAGAGATAAGCCACACTGGACTATAAACTGGAGCTGTCCTCACTTTATTTTGGCGTAAATATCCCATAAGATATCAACCGGTAACACTTTATTTGACAGCAGCATCATAAGACTATCATAAGACCAACTGAACCACCATGAAGCTTTAAACCAATTGGCTGCAAAGCTTCATTGCTTCAAGAAGCTTCATTTGGCCATAACTGTTCCCTTGGGGGAGACAGTCAACCTCTGCTGCCACCTACTGTCAACACTGTTGTCATCCAACATGCCTCCTGGCATGCATCAAACCGCTACAGATCTAAATAACAAAATCAAAATTCATGTCCTGTGCTAATTATTTCTTCAGTTACTGTTCTAGCTGTTTCATTAGTAGCTAGTTATGGAATTTGGTACTTTTATTTGACAATGGCACCATCAGACTGTCATAAGACCGTCATAATTAGTACATGACACTGCCATTAGCATTAATGTATGCTTATGACAGACGTCATTTTGTGTCATCCGGCAAATGATCTCCCTTTTGAATGGATGTAAAAGATCCGAGCTGGACGTAAATGGAGTTCGTGACATAATTTGCAAGATGACACTTAATGACATCTGTCGTAACCATTCCTTAATGCCCATGATAATGTCATGTCATACTTACAGTATAACGGTTTTATGTCAGTCTTATGACGCCGCTGTCAAAGTGTTACCTATTAGCACAAATAAATCAACAAATAAGCCAAAGGATTCAAAATGAGGGGAAAAAAGTAGCAGCTTATAGTAGCCATCTAGCCACCCCCCTTAAAATGAATAAATAAATAAATGAATAAATATATTACACAAGGTCGTTTTCTTGAAAAGTAGATATTGGAGCAAAAAATCGTGAGCACCCCTTACCTATAAAGTACAACTCATCATTTGAAATCATTATGGTGTAAAGGTTTGACCAGTAAGCAGGTTAACGAGTTAAAAAAGGTCTGAAACCTGTGAAAAGAAAAACATCTTTGTGCTGGATAATATGAACCCATTCATCACAATCAGTCGTGTTGCAATATAATGTTTACTGATGACCTCACATCCTGTGGTTGCCCAGAGAAACAGCGGGATCTTGCCAGGAAGGGATCTGTGAAGAATGGCACTGTGGGTAGTCCTGTCAATCAACAACCTAAGAAGAATGCTAGGACAAGGTAACAAGTTCCTTTCTGTAGCGGTGTTGAGGTCTCCATTGAATACAGAATAGAGCACCTACATATGAATTAAATTCACAAGCACATAATAGATTTGCATCTAGCCTGGGAAGGGATGTCTTCCGACTTTGTAATGCTACATAGAGATTGTATTAACAAAGATGTGGGTTTGTATTCTGTGTGCGTAAATGCCAAGCGCAGACATAATGCTGGTGTAACCCACAGTATCGACAACTGGCTCTGTGTAATCCCACTCCTTGCTGG
The DNA here is from genome assembly GCF_030265065.1 of Corythoichthys intestinalis. Taxonomy (NCBI): domain Eukaryota; kingdom Metazoa; phylum Chordata; class Actinopteri; order Syngnathiformes; family Syngnathidae; genus Corythoichthys; species Corythoichthys intestinalis. The sequence goes on along the minus strand of NC_080403.1, from coordinate 38,967,107 downwards.
ATTAGTAGAAATATATGAAAGGCTACCGAGTGGCTTGATGCCACATGCTCTGAGGCTGACTGATAATCTGAGACTCCTGCAGTTTTGGGGTTAGAGATTTAGCCCCGTTTTTTTCTTCTTTTGGGAATTTATTGAATGTCCAGATACAGGAAATGTACATTGTTTCGCACCTTTTGTGACCATCTGTTTGTGAATACAATATACAGTCATGTGTTTGCATTCAGACTATCCTTGCTATGAAATCTTAAGTGGCCTACCTCTTATGTATGGCATGCATATTGTATTCATAACGGCAAAGTGTTTATTTAAACAAAGTGTTTGTTCATGGCATTTTTCTCGACGTGAGCAGCTCGCTTTTATTTTTGTCAAAGCCTCAAGTAGCATGGAATACAAAACTATAATATGTACACCCAATATGGGATTATTCAGATACAATCAAATGAAAAATTATGTTAGTTAATTCAAATGTTGTTTTTCTTGTTTAACTGGTTAGATGAATTCAGTGCAGGGGAGCTTTGAATACTTTATATTTTACAATCTTTAACATTAAAGTGGGAAAACCATGTAAAAAAATATGATTTTGAGAAATATTTTTTCATGGCACTGTATATTTATACCCACAGCTTGGATTAGACAGTAAATGCCACTGACACAGAAGAACTACACATAAGAAACAAGATTTTAAAAGGCTTCTAATTAGGAAACATACTGTCCTCTTTGGTTGTGTGCAGGTTGGTTGTGCCAAACAAAGGCTATTCCTCTTTAGACCAGAGCCCAGATGAGAAGCCCCTTGTAGCACTGGACACCGACAGGTATGCACAAATTCTTAACCTTCTAAAATACACTTCAAAATACAAAACCCGTCGGTAAGAAAATGCCTGACTTAAGTGAGGAAATGATGGATTTGTTGTGTTGTTGGTCTCACCGTGTTACATTAATCCATGAATCCACTTGAGAGAGTTTGAACAGTAGGGATCCAAAAATGGGGCAAAGCCTCTCCAAGGGTGTGGGATTTGAGGATGGTGGGGTGATGATTTGGAGAGAGAAAAGCAGCTCAGTGAGAGATAGACGACTTTCTGGAGTGGGTTGTGTTGGACAAAGATGTGTCCCCCACTGTATGACCTCTCCCTATGCTCAAGCCTGACAGAAGATTGTATAAAAGTCTGTCAGAAAGGATAGTGTCAAAAAGGTGTTCTGTATTAAACTGGAAGGCTTACTTTACGTATACGCAAGGGAAGGAGTATGTGTAAACGGGCATACTGGATCGACAGAGTGGTAGGAGGTCAACTTCGAAAGAGAATACAAATGCAAAAAAATTATGGTGATGTGTAATCGTTGTAATGTGACTGTTGCATATCTTCAATTTTGCAACATGAAGACATCCAGAAGATTGAAGACAAGGTAAAATAAATGTAGCACAAATAATGGAGATTAATTTTAATGTACCTTCTAACACAGCTTTGATAAAATGTTTAGCTGTGTTAAGCATAAGTTATGATTCTGTGTTGCGGTGACGGCATAGCGACGATGTAGACCCTATTGCGTCAATGAGCATTCGATAGTTCTGCAGCAAGGGAGCATGTTGTTCTGTAATTCACCGCCAAGCCACTAGAGGGCTGTTGCGTTGTATTTGTGCGGTTTTGGGGGACTTGTCGAATTCCTTGAGTTTTCTTCCGGTTAGACAACAAAGGCAACGGAAATGGAACGCTTGAATGTGGATCTTCAGTTCATCAACATTGAACAACAAATAATGATCATACAAGTTTTCAGGCGCAGGCGACGCAGAGGAAGGTTGCAGAGGTGGTCTGTCAGACTGTTGATGCCGGACTGAGACTGGCAGTCACATTACGAATTCTAGCATCGGGTGGAAGCCAGCAAGCTGCGTTGTCCAGCGTTTTGTCCGATTTCTTTGCCGTGTCCTAAAACCAGCCTGTGGGAAGCCATAGCAGATTTCTGGCGGCTATGGAACTTCCCAAACTGCGTTGGAAGCCTTTATGATAAGCATGTTATTATAAAAGCACTGAGGCACTCTCAATCAGTGATGATGTATCAAGTGTGTGAACTGTCTGTTGTTGAAAATTAAACATCTAAACAACTCTTTTGACACCAAACCTGTGCTTTATTCCTCATATACTTGAAGTGTAAAATGAAAATAAGTCACAGACCCACAGCAAACATATGTACACAATAAATAATAAAGTGCACCAACCTAAAATATGACATAAGGTGATAAAAATCTGGCACTTTTTGGCCGCCTGGCTTCGTGTGGCCATTCGCTTCCGAACACACACATACTTGTCTCGTAGGTTCTTCCATTTTTTTATGCATTCGTTGACCTCCAGCCCCGTATTTTCAGCAATCTCCTTCCACAAATCTCTTGCCATTTGGCAATCTTAATATTGTCTGGACGAGAAGTTGTATAGGTTGTCGTACTTGCGGACCTCTTTGATGATACTCTCGTCTGCTTGGTCCATTTTTGCTTGTAGCACGGTCCGTTTTTTAGCGTAGTGCAATAATGTTTGAAAATGGCGGTGATCTGGCTCTGAACAGGAAACGACAGTATGAGTGGACCAATCACAGTCCATTTGCGTCACGTCACCACGCGTTGACGTGACGCCTAGTCAGGATATTGTGGAGGTGCACGTCAGGCTATGGCAGAGGGTCGGAAATCGGGTCTGCCTTGACGGCGTATGTCTGCCGCAGAAGCATAACTCTAACTAACCCTAACCCTGTAGACTACTGCCAAATCTGTTGCTAAAAATCAAAATAGTGACAAATATAGTATTTTCGTGACATTGCTTTATACATACAATAGTTTATGTGTAAATTCATGTGTGACAAAGCTGTAAATAAATTTTAAAAAAATGATTCTGTGTTTGGTGGTTCACTTTTGTTTCGGTAATTTCAAAGGGCACTGAACTTTTCCAAAACTTTTTGTGGTTTCATAAATTTTTCATTTTCACCTATTCTGGTTTCAGTTAATAAAAGCATAGCTGTTAACTTTCGGTAAAATTCTAGCTGTTAAAGTTATAACATCACAGCCGTTTTTCATCGGGAAAAAAAATGCTGTAAACTCAGAATTGAATTCATAAACATTTGTTTTATTTTGACTGCTGTTTGAATTTTCTTTCTTGCACAATTTGAATTGACAAATAATTTTGCTAGTTAACAAAGTAAAAATCTTTAAAATTATTTTTTCCTATTAAAAACATTTGATCTGAATACATGATCATTCAGTGTTATACGCGTGCTGTTTTGGTCAACATACACTGTATTAGGGCTGCAACTAATGATTATTTTCATAATCGAATAATTAAACGATTAATCGGATAAATGCCATTTCTTTCAATTATAGTACCTTCGCAATTTACCTTGAAAGTAGTTTCGGCATGTTGTACATAGCAATGAAGACAAAATGGATGACTAGTCCTTCAAAAATATTTTATTACATCTTCCTGACTTAACTGTCTACAGCAGTATTAGTAATCGATTAATTGTTGCAACCTTATTAAGAAGCTAGCTCAGACAGTAAGATGTCTGAAAATTGGCAAAAATGTGAATTGTTGTTTTCCAAAGTAAAAGCAGATTTTTGTCCATGTCCTACTTTGACTTAGCAAAACATAATGTTATTATTTACAGCTGAGAAGTTATATATATATGTCATAATTTCAAGAAGTTTAAGGTGAACAAGATCCAAATATTAATCGGTTCTCAAAATAGTTGTTAATTTGCTAATCGATACACCGTATGCAATACAGTATTTACTATGCCAATACTTGATAGAATCATGAAACATATGAATTTCACAGTGGATAAGACTAAAAAACAGTATTTTCTAAGTTCTGTCTGTCTATGGTTCGCAGTGATGATGACTTCGACATGTCCAGGTACTCGTCATCAGGATACTCCTCAGCCGAGGTGAGATGTCTGAGGGACCAGGTATCTATACAAACATTATATTTAAGTTCACGTAGTGTCACACTGTTAGCCGTATCATTTGGTGAACAAGCATCACCACCTAGTCATCAAAATCCCATCATCTCTTTAGTCCTTGACCAGAATGACACTGACCTTAGTTATTCCCCAATCGGCTGTGGGTGGGGCTGGGGTGGTGGGATACATTGTGTTTGTCTACTGCTTTTCATTTCTAGTCATCAATTCCTCTTAACACACTTACTGTCTAAACTTCCCATTGTATTGTACATTTCTATGGAAATACACCAAAATTGTCTTTAAATCTTTGATAAATGTGTACGTTCCCCTATTTTAAAAAAAAAAATCTAAGGTCATGATTCAAGTCCTACTATTTTTTGCTACAGCAAATCAACCAGGACCTCAACATCCAGCTCCTAAAGGATGGCTACCGACTGGATGAGATTCCAGATGATGAAGACCTGGATCTGATCCCCCCCAAAGCGGTTAACCCCACCTGCATGTGCTGCCAAGCTGCTCCCTCCACGGCGTGTCACATCCAGTAGCACTGCCCTCCTCTTTAAAAAAGAAAAAAAAATACAGAGGCCACAAAGAGAATGGATTGAATAGTTTGCACACCTTTAGAGAAGACAAAGGGGTCTGTATTTGTCAGAGAGTCAGTGACAGAGGTAGGTAACACTAATGAATCATGTGCACGTTCCTCCTATGGTTGGATGTGTGCACCCTCTGCATTGTATGGTCAACTAGAACTGCAATGATGGCACAGACATCAGCTTGAAGGAAAACATCTTTGCTTCACCGGTACAGTAATTTTTTTATTTTTATTTTTTTGCTTACATGATCAATTAAGGAATGATTAGAAACAACATTGGACATAAGATCAGACTAAGCTTCTCTTCTGGAGATAAGGAATCCACTGATTTATTCCTTCTATTATTGGTCAAAGACTGGAATTTGTGCAGATCATCACCATTCTGCTTTGTCTTCATGTGTGTCCAACATAAAAATTGATGTGTATGTGTGAGTATATACTGAGAGAAGTAGCCCTCAACCATCTTGCTTCTCACTATAATATACTGTACAGTTACTCTTAATTTTCTAATGTAATTTTGGTTTTATCATTGCAGGAAAAAAGTTAAAACTTAGTTTATTATGTTGCCTGCTGAAACTGTCAAATGGCCAACTAGAGCAGATGATGGCTCACTCTCATTGACCTCTTAATGTTGCTGTCAGACACCATTCACTGTCTTTTTTGTTTAGTTTTGCTTTCTTTTTGAGAAGCTTCTAAGAAATGTATTCAGAGCAGATTGTTAGCGAATGTCTACCCATGAAGAAATACGAAGGGAACATCTTGTAATGAGAATTTAGCTGGAAATGGTACAAAATGGTATAATATAATCTCATAAATATTAGCAATATTGCATGCATGTGTGAGCTATGTGTGCATGCGACAGACCCCACAAAACTGAGGTTATTTTGAATAATAATTTGAAAAGATTACTTTTTGTACCAAATCCTACTTATTTCTCATGAGAACCTGCCGTTTTTGGAAAATGTTATATGTGCAATTTGTTGTACCTGCTGTGAATTTTGACATATAATTTAAAAATGTGAGTGCAGTGGAAGCATTTTTATTTATTCTTTATTTCAGCTTTCCTGTTTCAGTGTAAAATACATTAAGTTCATCAGTTACAGTTAAGTTAAATTTTGTTGTTGTTTTGTACATATCCAACCTGAATAGTATATATTTTTGGACAATATCCATAAAACCTGCCACAGCTTTGTATTGTCACTGCCAATGGCCTTTTCTCTCATGGTCTTTTTGTGTTTACTACACTTGAGACATTTCCTGGTTGCTAGCACTAGTTTGTGAATTTCTTCTGATAAAAGTGACTGTGAAAGACCATGGCTAAATTTCCCCCCAAACTGTAATTTTGTTCCACTTACTGCGTGCAAACTCGGCTAATATAAGATAAATGTAACATCACAAGCTAAGCCATGCTAAATGACTTAAATACAACTTAAGTGTATCAGTGCACTTAATACAGATGGAAATTGCATAACATTCTGAATATTTTGATGACTTTTTCAATTTTGAGTTAGCACAGTACATGCGGGACACCTTGTTTTATTGTTTCATAAAATTTGGGGGCTCATGTTTACATTTTTTGTAATTACTTTGGGACATGTAGTATAGCTATGTCATTTGTGTTATTTTTGCATTTCCAGTACAGTACAGTATACTGCATATTAGGTAATGTTTCTCTTAAAAGGGACAGATTGTATTTAGTGCAATGAGTGAATAGAATCAAATCCTTTAGTGATCATACTCCCATTAAGGAATGAGTCTTCCCAATTTAAGTAAAACCACACAATTAAGCTGCCATTTGAAATGTTGGCATGAAGTAAAAAGTCTTGTTTCATTGCTACAAGTTTGTCTACAGAAAACATTCAGACTGAATATACTAAATGTGTGTCAGTTCTCTTAGAAGTAACGCCATTTTCGACTTGTCATATTTGCCATATTTTGTCTGTAATACATTAACAATATTTATTTGCAGTTGTACCTTTTAAATTATTTTCCAGCTATGTGTAATATATCTTTTCATTCAATGAATGTTTTATTTGTCAGACACTTACGACGACTGTAAAATGGTTCCATTTAGAATTACCAGTGTTCAAGTTCTGTGTATAGTGCAAAAAGTCCCAAAAATAAATAATGGCTATCTGAAACATGTTTTGTTTGTCGTTAATGACGCAGTTGTTTGCTTGGCTCCCCGGCTTTGGCATTTATTCGCACCCGACCTCAGGAACACAGATTCCTTCCCCCTTTTTCAATCAAAACTCACCAGTTTAGACTAGCCTATCCACAATAATCAATAAGTTCTGGTCTTTTTAACTGCCCTTATATCTCTTTTAGTATTTTAAATTTCCTTAAACGTTCTATACTTTCATTTTCTCACTTTTAATATGTTTAAATGTTTTAAATGATTGTACGGCGACCTTGAGTGCCAGAAAGGCGCCTTAAAATAAAATGTATTATTATTATTATTAATGACACAGTAAAAAATAAAAATTAAGCTCCACACTAAGGCAGTTTTGTCCACTCCATTATAAGGAGCTGTTCCTCCAAAGTGTTAAAAACATTTCTATTAATCTGTGTAAATAATGGATCTGGGTGAAGGCTGAACTTTAAATAAGCCCCATGAATTTAATCTGGATGATAATGAACCCTAAAAATGTCACAGAACTCATTTACTTATTCACTGTCATTGCAAGAGTAAGGTAGACATTCAGGTGCGAAACAAGTGTGATTCAACAAGCGATGATGCTATGAATACTTTACCATCATAAGCCAGTTACCTTTTGGTACATTATTCAGCGCTATACCTCCCAGCTACCATAATTATACGATTGATAAACCAGTAACAGGCATAGAGGTATTCTGTAGCACCAAGGGTGTAGTTTTGCATAGGGACATAACACTACCAAGGTTTCAGGATGCTCAAATTGTCCCCACCAACCTTAGACTAGAACTACCAAGGGTGGATCAGTTGATACTAATCCCTTTTGTATCCAGGTAAAGGTAATCTGACCCTAATCAGCATATTTTTTGTGAGCATTGAGGTCCTCATTAGTCATTCCCATTCACACTCGCAAAACAACAGGGTTGGATTGCTCCAATTAGCTTCTTGAGTGTTTGCAGGGTGGGGTTGCCTTGGCTTTGTCGGACAGTGGACCGCTCAGGCAGGCAATCGGGCGGACAAACTCTTTACATATTCCAAAAGCTGCAGTTTGCCTACAGTGCAAGGGACGGTGTCATAAAAAAACAAAACATTTTTATGTGGTGACATATGACACTTTGCCCTTTTCCCGGGGCTAGGCGTTGGAGGTTGTTGCCGAAGGAAATTTTTCCCTGCACCTTCTTTGCACCCACATGAGAGTGAGCCAATTCCTTTACAGGACCCACCAAGAAGTCCAACCGTCTCTCTTGCCTTCCGGTGCATGCCTGATACACCACATATGCGTTCAGTGCTGACATGTCAATCATATTGTAGAACACGGCGACTGGCCATCTCCGTGTTCCTCCGTGTTTGACAAAGCCAAGGGAGCCCTGGATTTGCAAATATTCAAGATAATAATTGCAGTTATCCAGAGTGAAACCCCCCGCTTCGCACCTAGGCTGCGACCCTACAAGAGTCTGTTGGGGGGTTGTCTGCTGGATTGCTTGTTTGAGTGGTCTAATGTTTGACAAAGCCAACTACTCAGTTTGGTATCGGGGTCATTTGACGCCTTTCTGGTCTTTCTTTATAGCCCAAAAAACCCCGGGACTTCCAGTTTAAGCAACCTTATTTGCATTATATAATGACTTCAGTTATATAGGTCATTTAGATTGTCTTCCCATATGTTGTAAGGATAGAATTGATCCTAACATTATTAAGTGAATTATTTTCATTATGTTCAGACTTAAATTTACACCTTTTCACTTGCTGAATGTACTATTCCATTTTAAGTTTTCCTCAAACGCACGTTTGATTGGCTGGTGACTTGAACACATACACACACTCACAGCCTTGACAGAAATACAACATGCCTGCCTCCTACATCCCCTTTGAAGAAGAGGGATATTAGAAGTTTTTTTTATGGCAAGCAGCATCAGCAGCATCAGCCTCTGTAAGTAATATAAATACACTTAAATGTTTTGGAGGTGGAGAACACACCACCAATTTTGGTACTGAAAGTCCGACCTGCATCAGAGTTAGCATAACATTAAACTGCGTAAATTTGCTAACCTACAAAATTTGAGTTGGAAGCTGCTTAGAGAGACGTGTCGTCCTGTATGTGTTTACTACTGTTAACGTTAATTAAATTGTGAGAAATGTAGTGAAGCGAGGTTTACCCCTTTTCTCCGAATTTTCATTTTTATTTTATTTATGTGGTCTTAAATTAGCCCGAAGGAGCTTTCATTCTTTGTTGAGTTTGGCTGTGTTTGTGGATAAAAGCAGTCGTCTTTGACCTTTTTTCAGTTATATTTAATTTCTTCATTTCGAGAGAACAATGTTGAGTGGTCTTAAGACAAATTTTTATTTTTGCATTCCTAGATAAGAGATTATTAACAAGTTTGTATTTATTTTGTATGTTAATATAATTTGTAACTTTCAAATATTGCAATTTAAACTTGCTCATAAAGTCCAGGCATTTATTCTGGAAGTTTTCAAAAATATTTCTTTAGTTGTTTTTGAAAACAAAGGTTTGATTCGAACGAAAAAGCAATTCTTCTGCTTCTGCTAGTTTTTTTTTTTTTTTTTTGCTTTATGATTTGATTCAATTTTATGTAAAAAAGAGCAATCATATCCTGCATTTTATTTTTTCTCAGCCTTTGTCCTTTAGTTTGCCTACAGTAATTTAATTCTCTTATTTTGAAATTTTCTTGGAATTTGATCAGATCGTTAGATAAGATGTGGTGGTGGGACTAATATTATACAATATATAAATACTGTATATACAAAAATACACATCCCATAGAATGTTTAATTTCTCAAAAATGAGGTGTTAGAGAATTTTGATTGCTTTTCAATGAACTTATTTTCTCATTATCTCATGGTTTAAAGCAACCCTAGGTAAATTCAACCTTTAGAAAATATTTTCATAACATTTTTGATAATATGTCGACTGACAGCCCTTTGTCACCAATTCTGTTCATAATTTTTATGAACAGAATTTCTAGGCGCAGCCGAAGCGCTGAGGGTGTCCGGTTTGGTGGCCTCAGCATTTCATCTCTGCTTTTTGCAGATGATGTGGTGCTGTTGGCTTCATCAAGCCGTGACCTCCAACTCTCATTGGGGCGGTTCGCAGCCGAGTGTGAAGCGGTTGGGATGAAGATCAGCACCTCCAAATCCGAGACCATGGTCCTCAGCCGGAAACGGGTGGCATGCCCTCTCCGGGTCGGGGAGGAGATCCTGCCCCAAGTGGAGGAGTTTAAGTATCTTGGGGTCTTGTTCACGAGTGAGGGTAGGAGGGAGCGGGAGATTGACAGGCGGATCGGTGCAGCGTCTGCAGTGATGCGGACTCTGCACCGGTCCGTTGTGGTGAAGAAGGAGCTGAGCCAAAAGGCGAAGCTCTCGATTTATCGGTCGATCTACGTTCCTACTCTCACCTATGGTCACGAGCTGTGGGTCATGACCGAAAGAGCAAGATCCCGGATACAAGCGGCCAAAATTAGTTTCCTCCGCAGGGTGTCCGGGCTCCCTTAGAGATAGGGTGAGAAGCTCGGTCATCCGGGAGGGGCTTGGTGTCGAGCCGCTACTCCTCCGCATTGAGAGGAGCCAGTTGAGGTGGCTCGGGCATCTGGTTCGAATGCCTCCTGGACGCCTCCCTGGAGAGGTGTTCCGGGCATGTCCCACCGGCGGGAGGCCCCGGGGTCGACCCAGGACACGCTGGAGAGACTATGTCGCTCGGCTGGCCTGGGAACGCCTTGGAATCCCGCCGGAGGAGCTGGCTGAAGTGGCTGGGGAGAGGGAAGTCTGGGCTTCCCTGCTAAAGCTGCTGCCCCCGCGACCCGACCCCTGACTAAGCGGAAGATAATGGATGGATGGATGGATGGATGGATGGATGGATGGATGGATGTCGACTGACAACTAGTTGAATGACACCTCTTTTATATGTTGAGGGGTCTGTATCGCTTTCACCGGCACTAATTAACTTTGAGGAGGGTGGCAGGAATCCTGCAACATGAAAAAAACTACAAATGTGCTGACTGCTTTACAGCATACGTCAGTTCCCCTTTCCCCATTCATTATAGAGATGAAAGTCGATGCAAACACTTTTGCGTGAATTCTGCAGAGCAACGAAAGAGACAAAAAGTTTTGTCTAGGGAGGGGAAAAAAAGGGAAGCTACCAGGATATACAGAATAAACAATTGCCCGGTTTTCACTCACTGGCTTGACGCATCCCCCCTGACGAGTTCGGGTGGGGTGGGGGGTTTAGCCACACTAAGCCACATGGTTGCTAACCATCATATGCTATTGTTTAGCCACAACTGGATTCATTACCTTATTACTATTCATCCTTCACACAGCCGGTGGAAATAGAAATGTTGTTTAATCCATCTGCAGGCGACTGTGTTTTTAGATTGATTGATGGCTTTACGACACTGTGCAGGCGTGTGCTGGTCCTCATGGGAAACGCAGTCTTCCTTAAGGCAAAACACCACCGCTTCTGTCCACCCTGGTCACTAAAATTGACCAAAAATGACAAGTTACAAAAAGTTGCTTTAAGAAACAAGCACGCTTGATATTTTGCAAGTTTTCCGCATATATTTAAAAAAATAAAATAAATACATAAATAAATTAACCAAAAGGGGTTGGCCATCCCATGTTGAGGTGAGATAGATATTTAAGTAACAAAATACTGTTGTGTGTGTCCATGTTGGGGGGTTGGGTTTTTTGTGATTAGCCAGGAGCTGATCCCTTGGGAGCAGATGGTGAATGGTGACTTACCTCGACGCCTGGAGTCTGAAGAGAGTTTGTATTTAGCAGTACAGTGCCATTGTCTTGGAAGACCTCAAGAATTCCATTATACAGGTGAGAGACTTAAGTGAGATTTTACATCTTTAAAGTAGAACAATGTGCTCTTTAGTATGTAGCTTTTACCCAAAGATATTTTGTCATTTAATCCTAGATGGTCATGAAAATGTTTTTTTTTAGTATGTTTCTCAGTATGTGTAGCCTGGACTTGTATGAAGCTTACTGTCGGTTGTCTTATGTAGACCACAAAGAAGACTGGGTAATACATGTCATCATGCACCTGCAAGACTTGCACCTTGCTGTCATAGTGCTGCTGCTCTGTGTCAACTCTTTGCATTGCGCTATTCTCTCTGCTGCATCTTCGTACGAGTTCACTGCCTACAGGATGCAACAGTACAACCTGGAAAAAAAGATACATGGTAAGTTTATAGCATCACTTGACTTTTCCCTGAACCTATACATCTGTGCCATCACCGGTTATTGCAATGCATTCAGATGCTCATGAAAAGGCACAATTCAATGGTTTGAGCATTTGCAGAAAGCGGCTGGACAGGGAAGGATATACTGTATAGTCAATGAGTGCTGATAGTCAATGATTGATTATAGTCATTTTCCTGGGTGTTTAGGTTGCCGAGGTGCCATCATTGTGGCAGAGGCCCGGTCCGCTGATGAACCAGCGCTGACCCGCCGCTGTGTCATCATGAGGGTGGTGGACTTCACCACCAAATCATACACTGAGGCTCAGAGACAAAACGCTGCCGCCATTCTGATTCTGTTGCCCAAAAATATGTCAAGTATTTTACCTGAAGAAATACAGGTAGCATTTTTACCTTGATACAGTACTCACAAAAATGAGTTATATGAATTTGGGTAGGATTCTTAGATGAACCTAAAATGCATCATAACCTTGACATGTGAATTGAATTAGAACTTCTTTAAATAATTGTTTGCATATGCTTCTCTGTACAGTTAAAAGTTTGAGCTTCAACCAATGGCAAAATTTGATACCCTTTCACAGGGGTGAAAGTGGCTAGAATTTCTTACCGGAACTCCCCAACGAGAAGGTCGCCACGGAGCCAGAGATTTTATTTATTTATTTATTTTGTGTGTGTGTTTGGGGGGGGGGGGGTCAAACCTCTTGAACTACTGAAATAGAAAGAAAACTTCTATAAACATTTCTATAACGCATACAAAAAAATGATTTTCATTTAAAATTCTATTTTTTCAATGATTTGCAAAATAAAAGTTAACAAAAAGAGCAATAACCCCAACCTCCAACTCCTAATTTTTATTTTCCCACATTTCCTCACATACTAAATGCCAAATCTCAATTTTAACTACTTAAGAACATAGGATGTATATTAAAATTGAAGTTAATGTAAACATTTACTTTTTGATTTTTAATAACAAATATATAGCCTATGTAACATACATTCAGAAAAATAAGTACAAATGACTTATATTATGCAGAGTGAAGAGCTAACTATCTCTGCTGATCACATGTCAGTATGTCAGCCAATTGAACGGATAAATGAGTCCAGACGTTTTGCTTTGCTGCGTGCATTCGTACATTGACGTAACTCATCATAGTCAGACTCAGATAACTGCAGCAGCTGGGGAAATATCCATGCCGCCCGTGGAATAAAATAAATAATAAATATTGGTGGAAACAGATTAAGCTACACAAGCACTTTATAATGCTTGTTGTTAACATTTGTGCATGTAAATCTGATGTTGGTAGATTGTTTTCTTATTGGAGATGAAATGCATGTGTGGCAGCTTAGCATTTTTTTTTTTAAATATATAGCTTTTTGACAGTTTTCGTCATCTCTTCGGAATCAAAGCACCGTGTACCGGAACAGAATTCCGGCCCTCAATCTTATACCGGAACAGCATTACACCCTGAATCTTTACTGGAACTGCGTTCTGGCCCTGAATCATATACCGGAACTGCGTTCCTGACCGTTCTGGCCCACCTTTACCCCTGCCCTTTCATGAATTGCCCGATTCATGTATAACAACTATACTGTATATGCAGTTCTCATTTTGACATCACAAGACCAAACCAGAACCTAACATTTGACTAACAGCGAGTCTTCTAAAGCGACTTTAGCCACTGAGCTTAGAGCAGGTTGTCAGCAATTTGCAAAAGGATTGAAACAGAGACTTGAAAAGCCACAGAAATTATCAGACATTTTTGCACATGAAAAACACTTGTTTTGAATTTTGTCATTCAGCTCGTTCTTGGAAAACACCTTGATTGCTCGAAAACAACAGGACTGTGCATGCACATTCAAAATTTTACAGAAGATCAAATTAAATTCACCTGCAGAAGTTAGGTTGCATTTCAGATTTTATGTTGCAATTTTGCAGAAACAGTTTATTTCTATTTATTCTACTCTTGAAACATGTACGGGAAACTGTAAGGTATTTATTTTTTGTCATCCAGTCCTTCATGATGAGCGAGAGACAAGCCTTGATGAAGGAGACTCTCGTGCCAGTGTATGTGGCCCCTGAGGATGAACAGCTGCTCTACATGTATGAAGAGGTGAAGAAGGCTGCTTCTGCTAGGACCTCGTCTATATTCGTCCGAGGTGAAAAATGCTGAATAACATACACAACATAAACCCAATTCTGTTAAAATAAGATACCTTTAAAATTGCTATGTTTTTATCTATGACAGTCTTTCGAAGTATGGTAACAGCGACAGCCTTTCAGATCTTAGTGAGTAACAATTCCCCCATCAAGGCCATTACAGACACCACACTGGTTACATTGGAAGTAAGTATTGTTTTTTTTTTTTTTTCCCCCTCCACAAATTCTTCAGCCCTGATTACTTCGAGATGTTCCCCTTTCTCCTGCATTGTACTGTATGTAACAGCATATACTGGAATTGTGTATTTGAGGGTGTACTTCCTGGAGCCGGTGAGGACATACCCACTATTGTGATCACTGCCCACTATGATTCACATGGACTGGCACCAGTGAGTTATTCGTAGTAAATATGAACAAAAAAGACAAAACAAAAGAACAAAAAAAAAAAAAAAACGAGCTATTTTACACACACAAGCTTCCAACCAACCAGTTTGTAACCAGCTTTACATGTCTCCCACCTGTTAGTAATATCAAACATTATTGCATTACAGCAAATGTATCATCACCAGTATCATTTCAGCGATACCGTATTTTTCGCACTATAAGTCGCACAAGCCAAAAAATGAGAGACAGCAAGAATGAAAATTGGTGTTTGCCATGTGGCAAAAGGAATTTTGCCATGTGGCATTGTTTTTTTGCCATGTGGCAAAATTGATTTTGCCATGTAGCGTTTTTTTGCCATGTGGCATTTTTTCTTTTCTTTTTTTTTTTTTTGGTATGTGGCATGTTTTTGGGATATATTGCAGTTTTGCAGGCCATGCACGTCCATGCCATTGACGGCTATGCACGTCCAAATTTTCCATTCATATTAAATAGCAGAAAAACGTGTGGCTTTGATTTTCTACCCCCCAAAAATGCCAGAAACCAAAATCCATTTTGCCACATACCAAAAAATATGCCACATATAAAAATACATTTTGCACATTGCAAAAAAACAAAAAACAAAACAACAACAACAACAAAAAAACATATGGCAAAATCAATGTTGCTACATGGCAAAAATCAAAGGCAAAATCCATTTTGCCACATTGCAAAAAAATGCCACATGCCAAAATCCATTTTGCCACATGGCAAATACCACTTTTGGTTATCGGCCCTACTGCAAAAAATGCGCAAAGAAGAGGGAGAAAAAGCATAGTATAAGTTGTACCAGGGTATAAGTCGCATTTTTGGGGAAATTTATTTGAGAAAATCCAACACTTACAACACACGTCATTCTGAAAGGCAATTAAAACAAAAATAGTATAGAGAACAACAGGCTGCATAAGTGTATGGTATGCTAACGTTACATTACACATAAACAGCGAACTGAGAACGTGCCTGGTGTGTTTTTTTTGTGTTTTTTTAATGGAATTTTATTGTCGTCATCATCAGTATCATTGACAATCATTGACATTTACAAAATGTGATATGATTTGCCCGGAGAAACCGAAGAATATGAGAAAGGCGGACAAGATGAAGCATACGCTTATCAGTTTCCCGTCCCCCATACAACTAAAGATGCACATTCAGGCATGGAACATATATCAAAACTGTAGAATAACACAGTCAGCTTCAGAGTGCGTCTGTACGCGGCGAAGGCTGAGCAGCTAACATGTTAACATAACATATCTATCAATAGTTATTTAGACTCCTTATTTCAATAAGAGTAATATCTGCATTTCACTAGTCTCTTAGAAGTTTCCCGATAACTCCAAACTTTCTTTTGGTGTTTGATTAATGTTTTCGGCTGCATATTTCACTACTTGTAGTTTGCAATATGCAGAATATGATTTTCTTTTCAGCCCTTTTCAGTTGTTTACATTTGTTTTTATAAGTTACCGCCAATGTTGAAGCACAGGCCTTGAGCACGCTCTTGCGGTTTACTGTGAACATAACATGTAAAAATGAAATAATAATGTGTTAATAATTTAAACTATGAAAAAAAAAATAACCCGACATACAGTCCGAAAAATACGGCAATTAATTTTGAGGCACAAAGACAAATATTTAGTCTTTGATAATTTATTTATTTAAACAAATACACTTTATGGTACCTCATATTAAAATGCAGCCACCAATATATCATCATGGCCTATACTTTATGATAATGAGATGAAAAAATCATCAGTTTATATTTTTAAACCATCAGGAATTGACAATGACCAGAATAATCAGTATGTGTGGCAACTTACATGTGATAAAATAAATATAAGTACATATGAATGGAAAATGAAGTCTTTATATACAGTACACAAGTACCGTACAGATGAACAGCAGCGGGAATTTTAATAGCATTTTCAGCTGTTTTAACTCAAATAAAATATTAAGAGATTATTAGAAGTTGAGTGAGAACGATTAGACATTTTGTAACCAATATTTCACTGTGTAGTATATACAGAGGTAAATGTGGAAGAAAATTCAGCAAGAAAGGACAGTGACAACGTACAGTATATTATGTGACAATTATACATGGATTAACAATGAAATGCAAAGTCACTGTGTTCATAGATTCTGTGTGTTTGTATTACGCAGTGGTTGTCCTATGGAGCCGACTCTAATGGAAGCGGCGTTGTCATCTTGCTTGAATTGGCACGTCTCTTCCAGATTCTTTATAGTAGCCCAAGAACTAGGCCACGGTTGGTCACAGTTCAAAACTCTATAGTTCTTTGACAGAAAGTCTGATTGCTTTCTTTATGTTGGACCATTTAGCTATCATTTAATGTTCTCCCTCACTGGAGGAGGAAAGTACAACTTCCAAGGCACCAAGAAGTGGATTGAAGAGAACTTGGACCATGCTGGTGAGTTCTAATGAACTTTGAACCCTCTTGTGTGTCCGTGATGACTTTTGTCTCCAGTGTAATGACATAGTCTCATGTTGGCATGATTAAAATAAATCATTTTTACCAGAATCAAGCCTGCTTCATGATAATGTGGCATTTGTGTTATGTCTGGATACACTGGCCAATGGTGATGAGCTGTACATGCACGTGTCCCGTCCACCCAAATCGGACACTCCCATGTATGCATTCATTCAACATTTGGACAAGGTAAATAACTACAGTACATATTACATTTCAAATAAACATTTACAATAATATGCATTGCTATTTAAAAATGTACAGTATCTATGGCTAAAGTGCAGGGACACCATATCTTTCAAATCCCCTATAAGCTACACTGATTTTAAGTAGTAAGTTGGATCTGCCAACGAAAACCATGTAAAAGTGTGTTGGACCTCATAAAATGTCTCACTTTTGCCCAGGTGGTTTCCTCCAGATTCCCGTGGATGAAGACAGAAGTGGTCCATAAAAAAATCAACCTCGTGGGGTCCACCGTTTCTTGGGAGCACGAGCGCTACAGCCTTCGCAGGATACCAGGATTCACTCTGTCTCACCTGGAAGACCCTAAATCCGAGCTGCGGGGCTCCATCCTCGACACTGTGTTGGTTTTTTCAGTTCTATTTGTGATCATTTTGAGCAAATGAGTGTGTGTAGTGAGACAATGCAATGTCAATAATTGGGAGATTTATGTTTGTTATCTAGTAGTTGAAAAATCTGATCTAAAATAACCTGTCAAATCAAATATCAGCTATATTGAAGATAAAGTTGTAACATTTAAGTTGTGAAAGACAAATCAGAGAAGAGCAGAGAGCTCCCTAGGGGGAATAGCTTGATACAGTGGTATGAAAAAGTATCTGAACCTTTTGGAATTTCTCACATTTCTGCATAAAATCACCATCAAATGTGAGCTGAGCTTTGTCAAAATCACACGGATGAAAAAAGTGTCTGCTTTAACTGAAACCACCCAAACATTTATAGGTTTTCATATTTTAATGAGGATAGCATGCAAACAATGACAGAAGGGGGAAAAATACCTAAGTTAACCCTCTGCCTAAGAAGACTTAAAGAGCAATTGAAACAGATTTTTTTCCAAACAATTTAAGTCATGTGTGTGCCCAATCACTGATGAGTGGTTTCAAGCTGCCCTGCCCACTATAAAACACACACCTGGTAAGAATTGTCTTGATGAGAAGCATTGTCTGATGTGCATCATGGCTCGGTCAAAAGAGCTGTCTGAAGACCTGCGATCGAGGGTTGTTGATTTGTATAAAGCTGGGAAAGGATACAAAACCCTTTCTAAAAGTCTGGATGTTCATCAATCGACAGTCAGAGAAGTTGTCTACCAATGGAGAGAGTTTGGCACTGTTGCTTCTCTCCCAAGGAGTGGACGTCTACCAAAGATGACGCCAAGAGTTCAGCGCAGAATACTCAGAGAGGTAAAAAAAAAAAGAACCCTAGAGTGTCTGCTAAAGACTTACAGAAATCAGTCCAATATCTCTGTGCACACATCAACTATATGTAAAACTATGGCTAAGAATGGTCTTCATGGGAGGACTCCACAGAGGAAGCCACTGCAGTCTAAAAAAACATTGTTGCTCATTTAATGTCCAAAAAAAGGCACTTGGACTCTCCACAGAAGTTTGGCAAAATATTTTGTGGACTGATGAATCTAAAGTTGAATTGTTTGGGAGTAAACACACAAAGTCATGTGTGGAGGAAAAATGGAAAAGCTCACCAACACCAACACTTCATCCCCACCGTGAAACATGGTGGAGGGAGCATCATGATTTGGGGCTGTTTTGCTGCCTCAGGGCCTGTAATCATTAATGGAAGAATGAATTTAAAAGTTTATGTTGTTTATGTATGTTTATGTTTTGCAACAAGACAATGATCCAAAACACAGAGGTAAATCAACTCCAGAATGGTTTCAGAAGAATAACTAACATGTTCTGGAGTGGCCAAGTCAAAGTCCAGATTTGAACCCCATTGAGATGCTGTGGCATGACCTAAAGGCAGTGATTCATGCCAGACATCCCAGGAATCTGACTGAACTACAGCAGTTTTGTTGAGATGAATGGGCTAAGATTAGTCCTGATCGATGTGGCAGACTGATCTACAGCTACAGAAAGCATCTGGTTGAGGTTATTGCTGCCAAAGGGGAGGGGGGGGGGGGCACAAAATATTAAATGTGATAGTTCACTGACTTATTTTCCCCCCTACTGTCGTTGTTTGCATACAATCCTCAATAAATGTGAAAACTTATAAATGTTTGGGTGGTTTTAGTTAAACCAGACACTGTTTTTTCATCTGTTTGAGTTTGACAAAGATCAGATCAAATTTGATGGTGATTTTATGCAGAAATGTGATAAATTCCAAAAGGTCCAGATACTTTTTCACACTACAGTAAAATATTAAAACGGCCATGTTGAGACATTAATACAAAAACGCATCATTGCAGTTGGTGCAGAATCTTGAATCATTGCGAATAAATATCTTAGTTGAGATGTTAACAAATTAATTTTGAAATGAGTTTGTTTCAGTGAGGATTAATTTTTGCGGCAACACAATGGCCTCACAGCTCTGTGTTAAATAAGAGCTCAGACCGTACTTTATGGGATTTTAATATTATATATTTTTCATTGGTGTGCATATGAATGTGAATGCTTCGTTGTGTAAATATGCCGTGTTTTTGGCTGATGACCATTCTGGTTTGTACCCCACCTCTTGGCAAAATTCAACAATGTTATGTTCTGGCTTGCCTGTGAAATATTATTAGAAGAGTAGCATGTAGTATCCTATATTCTTGATTATGCAAATGTGTCTTAACAGTTCCCAAGTTGACTTCCGGAAAATGAAGCGGAATGGGATCATCATAGCAGAGGCTCTGGCACGGTACATGTACCAGTTATCTGACAAGGTGAGGAAAACTATCAGTGTTTAGGCTTAAAATATGGGTAACCAATTGAGAACTTATCTGATATCGTTTTTCTGTATTAGTATACGCTTCGTCCTAACTAGCAATTCTGTGCACTTGTAGTGCAACGGTGTATTAACTTGGGGGGAAAAAAATCCACAACTGCCTTTGACTCATGGAAGGCATCTCTGCAAAGGTGTATAAATAGACAACTGAAAATACTGTAGGACTTTTGCAGACTTGCTTAACATTCTCTCAGTAGAGCAGTACCGGAGAACTACTAGAGAGAATTTTGGTGCTATTAGTCATCATGCTGGGGATTCTATACTAGTTCGAGACAAATGCTTACTATTTGGGCTTAGTAATGCTAGTAGCACAGCACAGTTACACAGTACACAAGTGTTTAATTACTTAGAAATAGGCCAAAAGTGGCAGTTGTGGATAAATATTAATTGTCTTTCTTGTGTGTACAAAGATTGTTCATACGGTTACAGGGACCTGAAGCTGGATCGATACACAGTCTAAATGTGTTTTTATTGTCTTATTTATAGGGTTCACCAAAGGATGTTCAGCTTTTCAAAGGCCGGTTGGTGAGCATCTCATTGACAATATGAATGATCTGATGCCCTCTAGAGTTGAAAAGCCAACATTACATACATTTGGAGATAATATGGACAACTTTTCTGTGCTCTGTTGCTGCACACTGTGTATTACAGCATTTTAATTGTTTGACTGCAGGACTTCCATGACAGTCGAATATCCAGTCTTATGTCCTTCCTAACGTCAGTTCCTCGTGCCACACAGCTGATGGATAAAGAGCCTGCTCACATCTTGCTCATTAACTCGCTGGAGCATGAGTTCAAACAAAACTTACAGCAAGTGCACAGGCACATTTTCAGACAGGACAGAAGGTAATATTTCATGTAAAAGCGATCTCTGTCCGGTTCTAATCTGTCATTTCACTGAAAAAGTCCAACTTTTTCCACACAGGGACCCTGATATTACATTTTTTGATCAAATGAGACAGCAAATAGTGATGTACAGGTACACGCGTACATACATACTGTATATATTCCTACTTTTTTCATAAATACAAAGGCAAAAACAGGCAACAAACTGGATATTTGTTTCTTATAGGGTGAAACCTGCTGCTTTTGATCTCTTCCTGGGTGGCTGCATCATGGCATATTTGGGCATTGTTTACTTTGCTATACAGGTAGGCTATGGCCATATTTTAATTTCAGAGCCATATGTGTTTTATGTAAACATACAGTCTAAGACAACATCAGGTACAGCACAATCTGTTCAGGTAGGTAACAAGAGCTCATAAAGTATTGTGCCTTTGCTATTATCTGCAGTACTTACAGTAAATTTAGTGCTGAGTACTTGGCTGTTTGACAATTCCAATAAAATGTGGACATTAATGTCTTTGTAGAAAGTGAATTTTTGATGGAGCTCCATTGTTATGTCCAGGTTTGCCTAACCATATAGGTATTGAAAGGATATTTGTGTAGCTTTGTATTCCTCTTTCTCTTCTCTCTTGCAGAACTTTGACTATGTCTACACTAAACTAAAGGCGGCAGTAAAACCAAAGCACCACTAAAACGGTCCGGAATATTTGAAGGACAATTTTGACTTTGCTGAGATGTTTCCATCATCATCAAGGAGAAAAATAACACCCACACTTTCTGTTTATCCTTTTACTGCCACATGTACTTTTTATTTACTCAATGAAAGAATGAAACACTAATTGAAGGCAAGCATTATATTTCAATTTATCCCATATATAAATATATGCTTAATTGAAATGATGCTTATGAAGTGTGACAAACCACACATGGACATTCTAGAGAGTTGAGGAAAGAGTTTATGTCACAGATAGCTCATAAGGAGTTGTGCAGACGTTAAACCCCTTTGGGGAGATGTGCAAGGGACAGATGCATGCTGAGAGAAAATAAAGGTGACCACAGGTGTTGGGAAGCTTCCAAAAGCCATTTCCCCCTTGTGCAGATGCAGCAGACCTAATCATGTTTGATGTAGTTAATAGAAGACATTTAAACAACCATGAGCAGTTTTATGTGTGTGTTTAGTGGTAGTTAGTAGACCATGGTTGTGACCCCTGGGTATGAGTGTTAAAGCCATTTATATTTAAATGGAGGGTTAATAGCTATATGTGTAGCAAAGAATAAAAAATATGAATGAAGGCTAAAAAAAATAGAACACATATCTTGAGCAGAGGTGGGTAGTAAGATGTTACATTTTCCTGCTTTATTCTAAATATTAGATTTATGTTTTTTTTTTTTTTTTTTTTGCCAGCAATGCCAACAGTAACTCTAGTAATTTCACCAATGAGACCTCGCAACAATAATCACATGACTTCATAATGCCAATCCGACGCAAGTGTTATCATTCTATGATCACGCCATCCTGTTGAATCACGTGCCGTTTTTAAAGCACCGTAAAAAATGAAGTATTTGACATAGAGTGCTCCCCTCAACATGACTCGAAACCGCAGATTTTAACCTCTCTCCCAGTTTTTGTTTGGTGCCAAATGACCACAGAAAAACTGAGATATGATCCTTTTAATTTCATAAAAGTAATTATAAAGGAACTATTCACTATTCAAACTAAGAACTATTTTCTCCACCAGAAGACACTCATGCTCTTTGGACGAATAATGCTTTATTTCTGTCTTTTTTTTTTTTTTTTTTCTCTCGGCGAAATCCATTGACCCCCCCTTCTTTTTTTGTATTTCTTTGGCTTAATGTGGTTGTGTAATGGGTTATTGTACAGTATCATTATAACAGCAATTCATAAACATACTGTATACTGTAACTTAGTGTAGAGAAAAAAAATATGCCATTGTAAAAAAAAAAATAAAATAAAATAAAAACTATCAAAAATGTAAGCAGTTATTCACAATGTTACTCATTACTTGAGTATTCTTTTCACTAAATACTTTTTTACTTGTACTTGAGTAATTTTTTTGGATGACTACTTTTACTTTTACTTGAGTAATATTATTTTGAAGTAACGCTACTCTTACTTGAGTACATTTTTTTGGCTACTCTACCATATGCGGAGATTATGGGGAGGCTGGTGGTAAAAATATAATCGCATGTAGTGAACTTTCCAAGATATTAATTTAAAATTAAGACTTTGCGGGACAAAATGTATTCTACAAAAGTATATATATATATATATATATTAAAAAAAAATTTTTTTTTTTTACAATGGGTCAAAATTATTTTTCGAACAGAGCATGTGACTAGCACCGTGTCCTAATACTTGACATTCACAAATCCAATAAACGATGCTCCACTCACTGGACACAACATAAGATACACCTGTATAGTTATGGAGGTAGATTTGTGTCTTTATTATTCAATCAAAAAAAAAAAAAAAAAAATGCTTCACTGAAAAAAAAAGTTGGCTCAATCAAAATATTTATTTTCAATCAAAGAAAAAGTCACTTCAAGTAAAAAAAAAAAAAAAAAAAAAAAACGTGTTTGAATGCAAAAATAAATTTGAAACTCAAAAAAATGTATTTGGAACCTATTTTTTTTGATTGAATCTTTTTTTTTTATTTAAGTCAAGTTTTTTTTTTTTTTTTTAAATTGAAACAACTTTTTTGATTGACGTAATGTAGTTTTGCATATGGACCACATTTTGGCTAGGACATTTGTGTCTTTATTATTCAATCAAAAAAATAAGTTGCTTCAAACTAAAATATATATTTTTTCAAAAGAAAAATCACTTCAATCAAAAATAAATTTAAAAAAAATCGTAGAAAAAAAGTTTTTGAATGTGAAAAATTATTTGAGACATAGAAATTCGCAATTGGTCACTCCGGTGAGATCCTGATGTCGCACCCCCGTGCTGGTGCCCTATTTTAATCTTGGACTCGAGCAGAGTCCGGTGGCTGGACGGAGCCGTGGTGGTCATTATTCTTGCTTCATACTTTTATGCCATTGGCGTAGCACCTGCCACTCAAACATGTCGGAAGTAGCGTTGAAGGTGGATCTTTGTGTCAAGATGACTCAATCGAAAAAAGAGCCTTCAAAACTTTTTCCACTTAAAATAAAGTGCGTCCAAAACTTTTTCCACTTAAAAAAAAAAAAAAAAGTTTAAAACTTTTTGCTTTTCAAAAAAGTGACACTTCAATAAAAAAATACATATTTGAAATAACAAATATTAAAAAAATATATATTTTTGCAAGTGAATTTTTTCTTTGATTAAAAATAGTTTTTTTTTTTGTATTGATTGAACCAACTTTTATCAGGATTGATTGATTTAGACACAAATGTCCAACCCATAATATGGCTCAAAACACAAAAAAGATTGCTTCAAAAGAAGAAAACAGTTTCAATGAAAAATGAAGTGTTCAAATGCGAATTTCTGAGTCTCAAATAATTATTCACATTCAAAAACTTTTTTCTACGATTGATTTTTTAAAATTTTTGATTGAAGTGATTTTTCTTTTGAAAAAATATATATTTTTTGTCTGAAGCAACTTATTTTTGATTGAATAATAAAGACACAAATGCCCTAGCCAAAATGTGGTCCAAACGCAAAACTACATTACGTCAATCAAAAAAAGTTGTTTCAATAAAAAAAAAAAAAAAAAAAAACTTGACTTAAATTAAAAAAAAAAAAATTCAATAAAAAAAAAAATAGGTTCCAAATACATTTTTTTTAGTTTCAAATTTATTTTTGCATTCTAACACATTTTTTTGATTGAAATAACTTTTTCTTTGATTGAAAATAAATATTTTGATTAAAGCACCCTTTTTTTTTTTTTTAAATTTAATAATAAAAACACAAATCTCCCTCCATATATAGTCCAATAAATAAATACAAGTTTAAAAATATACAATTCCAAATTCACAATGGATTCTTACTAATCTTTAAAAAATCCAAAGTATTTAAAACTAAATTATTATTTTTATTTGACTACTTTCAAAATTCATTCATTCATTCATTTTCCATGCCGCTTATTCCTCACGAGGGTCTTATTATTGCTATTAGTTTAAAAAAGAATATTTGAAATGTGGTGGACTCCAACTCCCATGAGTCAATGCGTAGACAAGGCGGATTCGCAACATGTCTTGAAACTTTTCTCGGAGTGCATGCGTGTGTGTTTTCTTTACTGTGACTTCGAGTGCGTGGCAAAGCAAGTCGACCCCGGTTGTTTCTTCACGTTTCGGTAGGAGCAAAATCTTTAATTATGACTTATTTAATGTTTGTCTAAGCGCTAGAATTGTGGGAGGCTACTTGCATGAGATTCAGTGTTATTTCGGCTCCGTTAAGTTTGGCACATTGCCCTCAAAACACGCACACACAAATGAGACTAATTGCATTAAGAGAGGTCGTACATGTAGGCTACTCTAGTCAATGTATCGAATTTTTCGATATGTACAGTATATCCTGTTTTAATTACAAGCGGTTTTAAAATAACCGATGACGTATGCGTTATCGTGTCCCTCTCGTTATTTTGGTCAAGTTTGTGTTATGATTCCATCAGCATGTTTGTGTTTGTTGTTAGTGTCACAGTCGATGGGAATGTCGATCCTGATTTTTCTCAGACAAAGAGGCGGACAAACATTTCTCGTCAATGTAATTGACTTACCAGTACGAATGACAATGATGCATTAGTTTTGGAAATAATATTCAATTGCAAAATCAAGAAGGGTACTTCGAATGTTGTCTGTGCAAAATCATAGCAGCTCATGCAAAGTCATGCTTTATGACCAGTGGTCATAGGCGGAGTTTGACTTTTGGGGCAGTGGGGGGCACAACATGTTGATGACCCCGAAACGCAGTGTCAGCAATAAAATTACCTTACAGGAATATTTATAGTAATAAGTTGACAATGAGCATTTTTTGTTTCCCGTCATTCTTGAGGGGAATTCTAAATCAGGCTGCTTAGGCAATACTTTTCGCCAAGATCGTCATCCATTAAATAGGGTACGCCCGCCGGTGTCGTGCCAATGTAGTTACCCCAGTCAAAAATTTTATCTGCTGGGCGGAGCTATATGGAGGTAGATTTGTGTCTCTATTATTCAATCAAAAAAAAGTTGTTTCAATAAAAAAATATATTTTCAACCCCCCAAAAAGTCACTTTAATCAAAAAAAAAAAAAAAAAAAAAAGTGTTTGAATGCAAAAATAAATTTGAAACTAAAAAAAAAAAAAAAAAAAAAAACACGTGAAAGCTTTTTGGCCCATATTTTGGCTAGAACAATTTTGTCTTTATTATTCAATCAAAAACTAAGTTGCTTCAAAAAAATATATTTTCAAAATAAAAAATTACTTCAATCAAACAAGAAAATGTCAATCATGGACAAAGTTTTTGAATGCGAAAAAGTACTTGAGATTGAAAAATATGCATTTGAACACTTAATTTTTCATTGAAAAAGTTTTCATTGATTGAAGCAATCCTTTTTGTGTTTGGGCCATATTATGAGTAGGACACTTGTGTCTAAATCATTTAATCCCAAAAAAGTTGCTTCAAAAAAATATTTTCAATCAAAGAAAAAAATCATTTGAAAAATAAAATTGCCCTCCCCTAATTTTTAAAATTTATTATATGCAAAGCAAATGACCCTCTAAGTTGCTAGTCACATGATCTGTTCGGAAAATAATTTTGAGCCATTATAAAAATATTTTTCATTTCATTCATTTTTGTTGCAGTTTTATTGCTTTACAACTTTTATATATGTATAGGAAAGTCAATTACATCCAATGACACTTTTCTGCCCCCCCCCCTTAAAATCCGCTTATGCCAGTGGTTTCAGTGGCTCTCTAAAGCCAAATCTGACATCACGTCTACTTTTAAGTGAATTAATCTTTGATTGACAGCTATTTTCAGTTTGCTGGCTGAGCAATGTTTAAGACAATATTGAGAAAATCATTAAACACAATGACTGATCAATGAAACCCCCAAATGAACGACTGGATTTACGTGACAGCGAAAATGCTTAGAATATTTCCACATAATACACATAATTGGCTATGTGATTTTGCACACTACAGCATTCATGCACTGTAACAGCTTTTCATGCTATTTCTTATCAAAACATTTTTAGAATACCATGTTACACATGCACATGTACACTTGGAAAATACTGTTGGAACAATCTGTTGACTAATAACACAATTATGACTGGAAACGCAAAATAACTTGAAACTCACAAAGCTACCAATGTTAAAAAGTAACTAATGAAAATTAGGCATTGCTTTTTTGTGGTCCAAGCAATTATTAGAAAAACAAAAATACTGTATTGGCCCCAACATAAGACGGCCCTGATTATAAGACGACCCCCTCTTTTTGAAGACTCAAGTTTGAAAAAAGACTTTTTGAACACCAAATTAATTTTTATACAGGAAATATTTACAGTACATCTGAAACAAATGATTATAACAATATATTTGAGAGAAAAAAGCATGTTATTTTACCTCATTCAAATCTTAATATCTGAACATTTAAATATGTAAACTAAAGTGCAATCACATTCATAAATGAATGGCTTCTGGTTTTTGAAATGTAAATAAATCAATCTATTGTGATAAAACAACAAAATTGCAATAATTGCATTAACCATCAAAGTGAAGTCTTACTGTAACTGGAGTCTTGAAACAAATCTGAATAAGAAAAAACTTTGCAATGAAATAATGTAAACTGGTTAAACTTGAGAGTAGCTGAGATCTGTCATGACAGAACATCGCTTTAATGATATCTGGCGCCATCTAGCGTCGTGAATGGGTATAACGTCTAGACCGCGAATATAAGACGACCCCCACTTTTTCAGTCTCATTTTAATGCAAAAAACAGCGTCTTATATTCGGGCCAATACAGTAACGCTCTTATAAAAACCTAATCATTTTAACAACAACTATAGTAATAATTAATTAGTGCTGCAATGATTAATCGACTAACTCGAGTAATTCAATTAGAAAAAAATCTTCAAACAAAATTTTGCTGCTTTGAAGATTCGTTAATTAGAGTGGTGTTGTAATGATTTGTTTTGAAAGTGTTGCATTTACTTTATTGATTTGGGTAGATACACTGCCCTTTAGGGGCAATAGTCAATATGACATAACTCGTCTAACATTGATTAATCCAGCTGCCCCCTGTTAAGACCGACCAAAAGTTGTAGGTTTTTGTTTAAGCTAATATGTTTATAATTATTACTTTTTAAAATTTTTATTTATTTATTTATTTTTAATGAATTTGTAATTTAGTTTATTTAGCAGCCTTTTGTGAGAATGTGTGTTTGAACGATTTGTTAAGAGCTTTGGAAAAAAAAAAGTTAGAATTTTATAGCATTTAAGCTAGACTTGTGCTACGCAAGTTCTTTTGTTGTACTCAGATCCTTGTTTTTTTTTTTTTTTTTTCATACCGTTTGAGGCTAAACTCAAGTACAGTATTTTAATTTATTTTTAAGTGCATTTATTACTCTGGTGAAATGAAGTGCAATCCTGCATAGTTTGAAGAAACACTCAAGGAATTTTATTTTGTAGTCGCAATTAATGCTCTTTTGAAAGCGCAATCTAAGCAAGCCAAAATTAATGCAAGCATAAATACTTGTTTCGTACGTTTTACTTCTCCTAAAATTTCTCCAAGGCATTAAATGTTTGCAATCCGATAACTCGATTATTTGGACTGACTGATCAATAGATTAATCGATTACCTAAATAATCGATAGCTGCAGCCCTAATAATAATAATTAGGGTTGTTCCGATCATGTTTTTTTGCTCCCGATCCGATCCCGATCGTTTTAGTTTGAGTATCTGCCGATCCCGATATTTCCCGATCTGATTGCTTTTTTTTTTTTTTGCTCCCGATTCATTTCCAATCATTCCTGATAATTTTTCCTGATCATATACATTTTGGCAATGCATTAAGAAAAAAAATGAATAAAACTCGGACGAATATATACATTCAACATACAGTACATAAGTACTGTATTTGTTTATTATGACAATAAATCCTCAAGATGGCATTTACATTATTTCTTTCTGTGAGGGGGATCCACGGATAGAAAGACTTGTAATTCTTAAAGGATAAATGTGACTTTGTATATTGTGACTAAATATTGCCAGCTAGTGTATTTGTTGAGCTTTCAGTAAATGATACTGCAGCCATTTAACTTCTGCCCAAATGCATGATGGGACGTGCAACCATGACTGTGCGTAGGGGCACCAATTGATATATCTTCTCTGCGTTGGGAAAGAACATAGAGTGTTAAGAAAATGATCAACTACTACCTTTCTTCCCCACATTGCCTCTCACGTTATTTTTAATTGCTGAGAGAGGTATTGTAAGGCTTTAGCCTCATAAAAAATGGCTCCAAAGGCTGTCAAAATTCTCTCTACTCATTGTACGCTGCCTTTCAGCGCTATCTAAAGGTAAAACGGTGTCTTTATAGATTGAACATGACAATGCGTGGGTGGGTCGTGCAGCGCAGGCGTTAATTATTTAACGTGATTAATTAAAAAAAAATTAATTACTGCCGTAATCGCAATAAATTTGATAGCCCTACTTTAAGCCAAAACTACTCTGGATGAGTGTAAGACATTTTGTCTGTAACGTTAAATACAATTAGAAAACGATTTAAATTTAAAAAATATATATATTAAAAAAAGGCATGTCCGATATTTTTTTGCCGATTCCGATACTTTGAAAATGACGTGATTGGATGGGACATCTTTAATAATAATAATAATAATAATAATACAATTATTATTATTAGAATTAGACATAATTACTTGTTTCAGTTACATACCTGCAGATTCAAGACACCTTGTGCAAAGCAGTCCAAGAACATACTGTAACTGAACCATCTCCACATCTATATTCACTATAAGGACTTTGTGACTTGTATGCCTGGCAATTTACAGTTATTAAACATGTAACCTGAGTGTTTAGTTTGGTTTAAATAATAATAATAATAAAAAAAAATGTTTACAGTAAGTGAGGTAAAACAAGTCTTTCTTAGTCAGGATTTATGTTAAAATGAGCTTCCATTAAAGTATTGGCAA
This sequence comes from Corythoichthys intestinalis, assembly GCF_030265065.1. Taxonomy (NCBI): domain Eukaryota; kingdom Metazoa; phylum Chordata; class Actinopteri; order Syngnathiformes; family Syngnathidae; genus Corythoichthys; species Corythoichthys intestinalis. Next base: position 38,937,215 of record NC_080403.1, on the reverse strand, counting down.
AACAGGCTATCAGTTTTATGTGAAATGGGGTTCTTGTCTTGTGCCGAGTGTAACTGATAAAGCATCTAATTTAATCACTTTTAAATCAGGCATTCAGTACAGTAACTGGATTGCTTTAAAATAAGGTCATCAGTAGCGTAACTACAATACTTTCAAGGTAACGCTATTGGGATATACTGTATATGTCTGACATAAGTAACATGATATGACTGAAATACTGGATCTGCACAATGTTAACAAATATGTCTATGCTATCTAAATGACGTGTTATCATAATTGTTATTTTATTATCTAATTATTTTTTTTCTTCATTATCACTGCTCTATCTTGTAACTTGTGTGGTGTTTACTTGCATTTTGTGTACATTTACATGCAAGTTGTGTAGGTGTTCAGTACATGTATACGTATATGACTGATATCAGCTATTTCTCAGAAATCTGGTACGAGCTGTAACTGTAATTGGGCACTGAGCTAAACAAAAATGACCAAAACCACACAATTTGTGGTATTTTATACCTTACACCCTTCACTTTTTCGTGCCTTAAAAGGGCACCTGGAGAGGAGCCAGCTTTCACTGCTAAGTTAATTAATGCTAGCTTTATCTTATCACTTGTGTTGCTTGGGGGGAAATCCATACTGAGGTTGGTTGAACACAGAATCAGTCAGTTCTATTGGTAATTAATAGTTTGGAGAATTAGACAGCACTGGTTTACCTTTAATCTGATGAGTTTCATAATCCCCAGTTAATGGCCTCTAACTGTGCTCTGAAAATGCAGATGTGTCTATTATTTTGTATTTTCCAAGTTTTTAAACTCGCCAAAAGCAGTCAGTTTACTCCAGCTTGGCTTTGTTTTGCTTGATGAAGCAAACAAAAGGTTTAGTATGCTTGCCACTGCACCCTTCGACTGGCACAGCTCTTAGGGCCAAAATCCGCCTTTTCCCCCTCAACTTTCTCACATAAAAAAAAAAGACTGAAGTTCAACTAGTATGTTTAACATTCAGCAGGGAAACTCTACCTTATTCATTTAAGAAGGGACTGCTGTGGAATCATTTGATTTATCAGTACAGTGACAAATATGGTACTGTGCATATATGGAGAAACATGTTGCAAAAATGAATGTGTCCATATTTATTTAATGTCTGTATTTGAAAAGTGATGTGCAGTACAAATGAATGGTTTTTTTAAATCATAAAAATCATTCTGTAAGTGTCACAATAACTGTAGAGCTCACAACAAATCTCTCTTTAATGACAGACAACTGGACCGGAGAGCAACAGAGAGGATTCCTTGAGGACAATTCCATGATCTATTGAGTGCTAAGCCAGGGATTTGTCCAGTGAACAGCACAAGTCATGTACCAGGTTGTACCCGGGGGAGCCGGTGGCACAATAACAGATGTTATCCCCAAGCAGAAGCACAGCAAGGACACCAGACCGTTAGTAGGAGCAGGAGTACTTGGCCTGGTACTGGTGATTGCAGCAGTATCTGCATGGTCTTATTACATAGCCTCGCTCCGAAAAGCTGAGCTGCTGAAAACTCAGCTGCTGGATCTAAATAAAGATGGCTATATCATTCGCAACCAGGGAGGAGCCATTGTTTTCAGAATGGATTTTAGGTGAGTAGCTTTTGGTCAACTTACAGTGGGGCAAATAATGTTTAGTCAACCATTAATTGTGCAAGTTATCCCACTTTTGATGATTTAGGCTTATAGAAATTAACTTGACAATTTCAATTACCAGGAAAACATGCTAATGTAAAAATATGAAATATACCTACAGTGGGGCAAATAAGTATTTAGTAAACCACCAATTGTGCAAATTCTCCTACTTGAAAATATTAGAGAGGCCTGTAATTCTCAACATGGGTAAACCTCAACCATGAGAGACAGAATGTGGAAAAACCCCCAGAAAATCACATTGTTTGATTTTAAAGGAGTTTATTTGCAAATACCAAAAGTTCATCTCAATACTTTGTTATGTACCCTTTGTTGGCAATAACGGAGGCCAAACGTTTCCTGTTACTCTTCACAAGCTTTTCACTCACTGTTGCTGGTATTTTGGCCCATTCCTCCATGCAGATCTCCTCTAGAGCAGTGATGTTTTGGGGCTGTTGTTGGTCAACACGGACTTTCAACTCCCTCCACAGATATTCTATGGGGTTGAGATCTGGAGACTGGCTAGGCCACTCCAGGACCTTGAAATGCTTCTTATGAAGCCACTCCTTTGTTGCCCTGGCTGTGTGTTTGGGATCATTGTCATGCTGAAAGACCCAGCCACGTCTCATCTTCAATTCCCTTGCTGATGGAAGGAGATTTTCACTCAAAATCTCTCGATACATGGCCCCATTCATTCTGTCCTTTACACAAATCAGTCGTCCTGGTCCCTTTGCAGAAAAACAGCCCCAAAGCATGATGTTTCCACCCCCATGCTTCACAGTGGGTATGGTGTTCTTCGGATGCAATTCAGTATTCTTTCTCCTCCAAACAAGAGAACTTGTGTTTCTACCAAAAAGTTCTATTTTGGTTTCATCTGACCATAACACATTATCCCAGTCCTCTTCTGGCTCTCCAAATGCTCTCAAGCGAACCACAGTCGGGCCTGGACGTGTACGTTCCTCAGCAGGGGGACACGTCTGGCAGTACAGGATTTGAGTCCCTGGCGGCACATTGTGTTACTGATAGTAGCCTTTGTTACTGTGGTGCCAGCTCTCTGTAGGTCATTCACTAGGTCCCCCTGTGTGGTTCTGGGATTTTTGCTTACCGTTCTTGTTATCATTTTGACTCCACGGGTTGAGATCTTATATGGAGCCCAAGATCGAGGGAGATTATCAGTGGTCTTGTATGTCTTCAATTTTCTAATAATTGCTCCCACAGTCAATTTCTTTACCTCAAGCGTTTTACCTATTGCAGATTCAGTCTTCCCAGCCTGGTGCAGGTCTACAATTTTGTCCCTGGTGTCCTTCGACAGCTCTTTGGTCTTGGCCATAGTGGAGTCTGGAGTGTGACTGATTGATGTTGTGGACAGGTGTCTTTTATAGCGATAATTTGTGAAAACAGGTGCCATTAATACAGGTAACGAGTGGAGCCTCGTTAGAAGAAGTTAGACCTCTTTGACAGCCAGAAATCTTGGTTTTTTGTAGGTGACCAAATACTTATTTTCCACTCTAATTTGGAAATAAATACTTTAAAAATCAAAACAATGTGAGGTGTTTTTTTTTTTTTTTTTTTCTTCTCCACATTCTGTCTCTCATCGTTGAGGTTTACCCATGTTGACAATTACAGGCCTCTAATATTTTCCAGTAGGAGAACTTGCACAATTGGTTTACTAAATACCTATTTGCCCCACAGTAGGTATGTGTCATATTTTTACATTAGCATGTTTTCCTGGTAATTGAAATTGTCAAGTTAATTTCTATAACCCTAAATCATCAAAAGATCGCAAAGGTCTTTAAAGGCAACAGTTGACTAATCTATACTTATACCATATATACGTAAATGTAACTTTGTGTGTGTGTTCGTTCCCTATGGACACCAAAACGGCTGGGTGGATTTTGGACAAAATTTTACAGAGTTGTACTTGATGTGTCTGGGAGTGTTCTTACATGGTTTGATCTCTGCAGGCTTCCATTTAGTGCAGAAAATTAATTTGAAGCTCCAAATATTAGCATAGAAAATGCGACTTCATTGTGGAGGCGGCACCGCCATCTTTTTGGCAAAAGATACATCTCTTAAGATTGTAATGTCTCGGTGGCTTAATATCTTAATCTTAATTGAGGCGACTGTGTTTGTGTTGTATGGACGCCGAAACAGCCCGGCAGATTTTGACAAAATTTTACACAGTTCTTCTTTATGTGTCTGGGAGTGTTCTTAGATGGGTTTGATCTCTGTAGGCCTCCATTTAGTCTGGAAAGTTATTTCAAAACTAAAAACAAATAGCATAGAAAATGCCAATTTTCACTTTTTCACCCGAGCATTGCAGGGCCATACTGCTTGATAAATCCATCAAGCATACGTAAAAAAAAATAATGGGGAAGCCCACATTTTGAGGTTTCTTATGTGTCGATTTAACAAACCTTGGCACCAACAACGTAGCACAAGAAGCAATTTTTTTTTTTTTTTTTTTTTTTTTGGTATTGGATCGGGACTTTGTATCGGCAGATTCTCAAAATCAGGCGACTCGGGTGCAAAAAAATATGTGATCGGTACATCCCTAACAATTATTAATACTACTTGAATATGTCACATTTCGCTGGGGGAAGCGTGGTGGGCGACCTTCTTCGGGATCTTTGTTGACTTTCACGCCTTTTTTTTCCACATATTTTTCAAGTTTTCTCCTCGTCATGTTGTGGCCATGTTTTTTTTTTTTCCCTTTGAAACCACGCCGTCATTTCTGTCAAGAGATGTGTTCTGATCAATCGGATGATTTCGCCAGTTCATCCTGCTTCACTTTTTTAGACAAGGGCTTGCCATTTTGCACCGCTCAGGGCAGGGTGGTTGTCAAAATATATATTTTTTTCTTTTGCTTTTCCATTGTGCTTCTGACAGCAATGATGTTAAAAGCTAACTCTCGCTACAGCAGCCTTCATGTATGACGAATATGATTGATTTGGCAGGTGTTGTTTTGTTTTTTTACTGTAGCCAATCACTTTCGCTACCGGGCGCGGGGAGAATTGTGGTGCTGTTCGATGTGTTCGAAGTCAAGAATTTTAACAGATGCTTTTGACACGGGGTGACATCCATCTGCCAAATTTCTTTGATTGTACTTGTGTTGAACATCGTGCCATTGTTAAAGAACTTGAGAACATACTGCCTCGTATAACCCTCAAATATGTTTACATGTTGGCAGGTCAGGGACATTGGATTTGGACTCTTGCACCAAAGAAGGAGAGCTTCTCAGCTGTTCACGCACTACTGATAGAAGCCTTAACTTTTTCATTGAGACAGTACGTCCCAAAGACACAGTGCAGTGCTACCGTGTGCGTTGGGAGGAGCTGGTTCCCGACATTTCTGTCGCACACGCAATGACTTACAAGTTTGCCCACTGGTACGGTGGTGCGGTGTCAGCGATTCAGCATTGGCCTATTTCCATCTCTGGACAACAGTCTCCCAAACCCTTCGTAACAAGTGACATCTACTCCAATCGGAACGAGTTTGGAGGAATCTTGGAGAGCTATTGGCTTTCTTCTAATGCCACGGCAATCAAAATTAATAATTCTGTACCCTTCCACTTGGGTTGGAATGACACGGAAAAGACCATGTACTTCCAAGCAAGGTACAACGACAGTCCCTTCAAGCCAAACCCAGGAGAGGCTCCATGTGCTGAACTTAGCTACAGAGTATGTGTTGGCTCGGATGTGACATCTATCCACAAGTATATGGTCCGTCGATACTTTAACAAACCAAACAAAGTTCCTGCCAAAGCCATGTTTCAGCACCCAATCTGGTCCACCTGGGCACATCATAAGACAGACATTGATCAAGAAAAACTTCTGACATATGCTGCTAACATTCGGAAGTATAACTTTAACTGCAGCCACCTGGAGCTAGATGACCGTTACACACCCCGCTATGGAGAATTTGAATTTGACCCAATGAAATTCCCCAACGCCTCAGCCATGTTTCAAAAGCTCAAGTCAGATGGATTTCTCGTGTCCCTCTGGATTCACCCTTTTGTGAACTACAACTCGGAGAACTTCCATACTTGTGTTGAGAGGGGCCTGTTTGTCCGGGAGCCTACAGGACAGCTGCCAGCTTTAGTCCGCTGGTGGAATGGCATTGGTGGAATTGTGGACTTCACAAACCCAGACGCTCGTGATTGGTATGCTTCCCAGCTCCGTTCCCTTCGCTCCAGATATGGCGTGTCTTCTTTCAAGTTTGATGCCGGCGAGACCAACTACTTACCTTGGAAATTTAGCACCAGAACACCCATTCGAGATCCAAGTTTTTTCACAAGACGCTACACAGAGATGGCCATTCCCTACAATGACAGAGCAGAGCTACGTAGCGGTTATCAATCTCAGAACATATCATGCTTCTTCAGGCCTATCGATAGGGACTCTGTGTGGGGCTATGAGTTGGGACTCAAATCCCTTATCCCCACTGTGCTTACCATCAGCATTCTGGGTTATCAGTTCATTCTACCTGACATGATTGGAGGAAATGCCTATCTGAACCGCACTGATGGAAATCAGGCATTACCAGACCGAGAACTCTACATCCGCTGGCTCGAGCTGTCTGCGTTCATGCCCTCCATGCAGTTTTCTATCCCGCCATGGACCTATGACAACGAAGTTGTGGAGATTGCTCGCAAATACACGGCTCTACATCAGAGTATCGTGGCGCCACGTGTCTTGGAGCTTGCTGGTGAGGTGCTGGACACCGGAGACCCAATTATACGACCCTTATGGTGGATTGCCACAGGTGACGAGACTGCCTATAAAATAGACTCTCAGTTCCTGATAGGAGACGATCTCATGGTAGCTCCTGTTTTAGAGCCCGGAAAGCAAGAGCGGGATATTTACCTCCCAGCTGGTCGCTGGAAAAGCTATAAAGGGGAGAGGTTTGATATCAAAGAGCCACTGCACCTCACAGATTATCCTGTAGATCTGGATGAAATTGCTTACTTTGTTTGGGTGTAAAAAGAAGTCAACGCTTGGCAAGTTAACAACTTAATGAAAGAAATTCTGACATTTTTTGGGATCGTCAAAGTTTCAAGTCTTCAGACTTGTGGTGTAACAAATCTGAATTAAAATTTCATTAAATTTACACCCAAGAGCCTTTTTCAGCCACTTTGAGTGAAAGATAGGAAGATAACTATTCATCGTAGTGCATGCCAATACAGTATATTTTCAAAAGAAAGCATACTGAATGTGAATGAGAGGCAAAACTGCAGTGATGAACTTGAAAATAAGATAGAGTGCCATTATGTGCATGGATTAGATAAGGTTTCTGGAACATATTTTGCTTTTCATAGTCGACTACCGGATATCCACTTGCATTTGAAAAATTTAAACCCCCGATCCTTGTAGTTTGTAAACTTGCAGTAGTGTGCTATGTAACATGTAACAAGAACAAACTCCATTTATATACTTAGTAGAGGTGGGAATCTTGGGGCACCTAACGATTCGATTACGATTCAGTGGCTACGATTTGATTATAAATCGATTATTGTTGCGCCCCCCCCCCCAGCTATTAGCTGCTTTTAATGTTTTGTACATTAGTAAAAAAAAAAAAAATGTACAAAAATCCTCTCAGGCTTAAATAAACGACTATTTCAGTATCAAGTTAACCGTTCAAAACGGTAAATAAAATACTCAAGTCCCCATTCTGTATCAGCAGCTTTGAACTACATTCAATTAATGTTGTGAATCAACTGTTAAAGTTGTTATAATTGTTCCCGTTATTCCATAATTTCCCTTCCGTCTACTTTCGACATATGAAAGTTTTAAACTGTTTCATCATTTAAAGATACAGTGGGGCAAAAAAATATTTAGTCAACTACCAATTGTGCAAGTTTTCCCACTTGAAAATATTAGAGAGGCCTGTAATTGTCAACATGGATAAACCTCAACCATGAGATACAGAACGTGGAAAAAAAAAACAACAAAAAAAAACAGAAAATCACATTGTTTGATTTTTTTTAAAGAATTTATTTGCAAATCATGGCGTAAAATAAGTATTTTGTCAATACCAAAAGTTCATCTCAATACTTTGTCATGTACCCTTTGTTGGCAATAACGGAGGCCAAACGTTTTCTGTAACTCTTCACAAGCTTTTCACACACTGTTGCTGGTATTTTGGCCCATTCCTCCATGCAGATCTCCTCTAGAGCAGTGATGTTTTGGGGCTGTCGTTGGGCAACACATACTTTGAACTCCCTCCTCACCCCGTGGCGTCAAAATGATAACAAGAACGGTGAGCAAAAATCCCAGAACCACACGGGGGGACCTAGTGAATGACCTACAGAGAGCTGGGACCACAGTAACAAAGGCTACTATCAGTAACACAATGCGCCGCCAGGGACTCAAATCCCGCAGTGCCAGACGTGTCCCCCTGCTGAAGCCATTACACGTCCAGGCCCGTCTGTGGTTGGCTAGAGAGCATTTGGATGATCCAGAAGAGGACTGGGAGAATGTGTTATGGTTAGATGAAACCAAAATAGAACTTTTTGGTAGAAACACAGGTTCTCGTGTTTGGAGGAAAAAGAATATTGAATTGCACCATACCCACTGTGAAGCATGAAGGTGGAAACATCATGCTTTGGGGCTGTTTTTCTGCAAAGGTACCAGGACGACTGATCTGTGTAAAGGAAAGAATGAATGGGGCCATGTATCGAGAGATTTTGAGTGAAAATCTCCTTCCGTCAGCAAGGGCATTGAAGATGCGACGTGGCTGGGCCTTTCAGCATGACAATGATCCCAAACACACATCGAGGGCAACAAAGGAGTGGCTTCGTCAGAAGCATTTCAAGGTCCTGGAGTGGCCTAGCCAGTCTCCAGATCTCCAGATCTCAACCCCATAGAAAATCTGTGGAGGGAGTTGAAAGTCCGTGTTGCCCAACGACAGTCCCAAAACATCCCTGCTCTAGAGGAGATCTGCATGGAGGAATGGGCCAAAATACCAGCAACAGTGTGTGAAAAGCTTGAGAAGAGTTACAGAAAACGTTTGGCCTCTGTTATTGCCAACAAAGGGCACATAACAAAGTATTGGGATGAACTTTTGGTATTGACCAAATACTTATTTTCCACCATGATTTGCAATTAAATTCTTTAAAAATCAAACAATGTGATTTTCTGGGTGTTTTTCCACATTCTGTCTCTCATGGTTGAGGTTTACCCATGTTGACAATTACAGGCCTTTCTAATATTTTCAAGTGGGAGAACTTGCACTATTAGTGGTTGACTAAATATTTATTTGCCCCACTGTAGATTCAAGTCAAGATTTTGCCACTTTAGAAGTATTTTAGATAAAAATTTAATTAGGTTTGCTTGGAATGTTCGCTACAACAGCCTTCCAGAGAAGTCTACTGCTTTAAAATGGCGGCTGTTTACTAAAGCCGGTGAGTCTGTCATTTCGCATCTAGTTTTCTATACATGTGCTAACAACGCCGAGTAGAGCTGGGACTCTTTGGGCACCTAACGATTCGATTACGATTCCGAGGCTCCGATTCGATTCGATTATAAATCGATTATTGACTGCCTATCGAGTTCTTTCTACATGTGATATCTACCATAGCATTATGTGGGCGTAGTTTGCTGCGGCTGTCGGCCACAGTCAGGTATTATTGTTTTTTTATCTGGCGGCATGAATTGAGCCAGAACCGTGAGTTGAGCATAATGTTTATGCTCGGTCCGTTCTTCATTATGTCCAGAAGACCGCGCTGACTGTGTTTTAGTTCCGCTTTACTTGGCATATTTCAATAATCAGAATTTGGATGTTTGTGAATCGTTCTCGAATTTTCCACGGCCGAATCACGAATTAAGAATCGGAAATTTTTCACACCTTTAATATTTAGTACTGATTAATTAAAGCAACAAGCTTCTCAGTTTTGGTTGGTTTTAGCGACGCCGGTGGCCAAAAGCGGTAGTGGTTTGTCTTAAGGAAGACAGCGTTTCCCATGAGGACCAACGCACACCCGAACAGTGTCGTAAAATCATCAATGAATCAAAAATTAATCTCCCAGTCACCTACAGATGGATTAAACAACATTTGTTTCGTGTGAAGGACGAATAGTAATAAGGAAAAGAATCCAGTTGTGGCTAAACAATAGCATAAGACGGTTAGCAACCATGGGGGTTAAATGTTTTTATAATTTAAACGTCAACGGTCAAAAAGGATGCACCCTCTGTAAGCTTTATACATTTTAACATATAATTTAAAAATTGAACAATTTTAACTGCAAATGTAATTGCACCTTTTGTTTTAAGAAGTTTGTTGTAATGCAGTGTGCTTCGATTTTGCGTTGTTGAACATAGACATACGGTAACTTTTGAAGGCTCACATTTTTTTTTTTTAGTTACAATTGTGCGCAACATTTGGTACTCTTTCTCAGGTAAATCCTCTCTCAGGCTCAGTTTGCAGTGACTCATAACATTTTAAATGTGCATTTTGTGACTGAAAATGGAACTTTTTTTGTGTTTGCTTTTAAAACAGAACTATCATGACCTAATTAGGAGTGGTTCTATTTGTCTTTGTGAATTATGCACTGGGGATCCTTCAATATAATCTGTTTTTCTCAAGTTGTATATCTCTAGTCGACACAGTGACAGACATTAGTAGCGCATCTGCCTCACAGTGTAGGGATCAAGGGTTCAATCGGGGCTGTTTGTGTATATTTGCAGTGCGATTGACTGGTAACCGGTTCAGTGTGTACCCTGCCACTTGCCCAGAATCAGATGGGATAGGCTCTGGCAACCTCACGACCCTTGGGGGGAGAAGTGGTACAGATAATGAATGGATTGATGTATTGCTCTAATTTTACTGTCTTGGCTTATTTGCTAGCACAGACAGCTTGGCCTTAACTGCTACAGAAACTCTTGAGAGCTAATATTTTCCAAGGCTACACAAAGCCTGGCACGTCATCCCTTTTTAACTTTTATTTTATATAATTTATATATTTATTATGATGTGTACTGCATGAAATCATGTTTCATTTTTATGTTTTACTTTCTTAATAGGAATTATTTTTCCTAAAGTGAAGTTGGACCAGGCTACCTCCATAAATGGATATGTTTTCCCCTATGTCTTTTTTTTTTTTTTTTTTTTTTTTTTTTTGAAACTGTCTGCCTTCTACTAATGCAAACGGTGGACTTTGACATGTAGCTTACACATTAACCTCTGTGTGTACCTCTGACATAGTTTCATCCTAACAGTGCTGCCTATATATAGAAGTTCTCACTCATTTGCTATTTCTGTCACAGGCACTCTTGCCTTATGACAAGAACTATTTCAGACTGAAAGTTTCTTTGCTCATTGCAATTTTATCACGTCAAGAATAAGGTCTTTGAGCAACTGATGCTGAGTTGATGGTATTTGTTCATATTCTGTGTGAATGCAAATAAAGTTTTAACTGTAGTTTGTCTCGCAAAGTTTATTTTAAAAGTTTCTTCAAATGCAATATGGTTGGCATTTTAAATCTGAGATACAAGTTGAAGAAAAATAAAGGTGAAAGAACCAAATTGAGGTCAGTCATAAGGCAATGTGAAAAATGAACCAATAAAAAAACTGCAGCATTTATAGATCTGCAATGTATGAAAAATCATGTGCCTTTCAATATAGTATTGGAAGATTTGCCCTTGAGGGACTTTTCAAACTTTCTGACACCCGACTCATCATGTGGTGATAATGGTGATGCGATGAAACAATTATGCAGGTTCTTTGGAGACGGTTCAGATCAATAAATCATCTGGCGGTTCATGGTGTGAGGCCAAAGAGTAAAAGAGTATGGCTGGATACTGAGATTTAAGAAAATTACAGAAATGACTCTTGGTTTCAAACGCTAATAACAAACATTACATTTCTCACAGCGTTTGCCCCCACCATTACACAACATGGAGATATGCTTCAGAATCATTTCAGGTGACTTTCTTTTTTTAAAATCTTTTTTTAAATTGATCTCATTGTGAAGCCTGTGTTGGGAGGATATGCATCCATTGATTAGCTGTCTGTGCCTAGCAAGAATCAATAATATTTTGTTTGGTTTGCTTTCTGCAATCATTGTAGCTGAGTGTGGAGACACAATTTGTGGCTATTAGGAAATTTCTAAAAACAATTTTGAAGTCTGGGAATCACCATAGATGTACAGTATTTCTGAGTTGGACAATAAAATAAGTTTTAAGTTGGGTCTATACTTTTACAAAGAGTGACTGTAAATTTAAGTGTATTTACTGTTTAAGTTGTTTTGTTCTGCTGTGCTATAAACATCCAGGAGGGTGCAGTGTAGCTTCATTCATGAGCTCTCTCATAGACGTGCCTGTGGAGGATGGTCCAGATGTTTTGAGGACACGCTGCACTAACATCACACTAGTAATGTACGAGCAAACAAAACTGGCAGTGCTCTACCCCCTTCTTTCCCCACCTGTGATCCCACCTGTGCGTCCATCTGCGAAAGAAAGAGCAACACTTGAGCCACTGTCTCTGAAGTGCATTCAAATAGTCTCTTCCTTTTCATTATCACTGAATGGCAATGCTTGGGTGATGACAAGCAATTTAAACTTGTTGTCTAAAATGTTTTGTCACAGGAAGACTGGTCTTTGTTTGAATCTCAAAGCCCGTTTTGTAAAAATCAAGAGCGGTCTTGTTGTTTTACTTGGTCTCATGTCAGCCTTGGACTTGTCGGCGAGCCGGATTTTCTGCCGAGACCGGTCAAGACCAGCAATAATCTGCTTTCCTTCAACTTTATTATTTGGATAAAATTAGTAAACATTTGTTAGGGAACAACAAACACCTTGTTATGCAACAACACCCCAGTAATATTTGCACCTAGCGCCGTGCTATGATTTTTAGTTCAGCATTATTATGAGACCCCATCCCTATTGATAGGTCACAAAATGCCACGGTCTTTTTTACTTCATATTTTGATTTCCAAGGAAAGGCAATACAGCAAATTTTGTACACACGATTATGCATATGCTTTAAATTAGGGTGACCAAACGTCCTCTTTTGCCCGGACACGTCCACTTTTCACATCCTGTCTGTGGCGTCTGGACGGGTTTTATAAATCCATGAAAATGTCAGGTTTTCATTCATTTTCACAGGACCAATTAGCGTGTGTTGAAATTGACTGACACTTTGCACGGAATGCTAAGGTACTGTACTGCCTGTGACATGTTTTTTTTTTTTTTTTTTTTTTTTAAACGATCAATATGTATACAGTGGGCCAAATAAGTAATTAGTCAACCACCAATGTGCAAGTTCTCCTACTTGAAAGATTAGAGAGGCCTGTAATTGTAAACATGGGTAAACTTCAACCATGAGAGACAGAATGTGGAAAGAAAAAACAGAAAATCACATTGTTTGATTTTTAAAGAATTTATTTCCAACTTAGAGTGGAAAATAAGTATTTGGTCACCTACAAACAAGAAAGATTTCTTGCTGTCAAAGAGGTCTAACTTCTTTTTTTTTTTTTTTTTTTTTTTTTTTTTTTTTTTTTAACCTGTCTTGTTCAGCTGTTTGACACAGAGAATGGAAGTCTAAGTGCCCGGAATCTGAACAGTTTTAATGTTTCACATGGAGAGTCTGACATACTCCCATTGTGATCCTTCAAAATACCTTTTTATTATGACAAAGCAGCGAACAGGAAGGGATTATGGGGGGCAGAAGAAAAGAAATACAAGAGAAGAAAGAAAAGAAACACATACACAAACAACAACAAGAAATACATTGAACATCTAAACTAGTTACTAATATGCTGGTGCTATCGTCAGCGAGATGTATTTCCGGTTTACACCATGTGGGGGCCAATTGGCCAGTGAAAGAGGAGAATGGGGGTGGGGGTGTCTATAAGACTATAAGCTAAGTGATTGAAGGTCTAACTTCTTCCACTCGTTACCTGTATTAATGGCACCTGTTTTAACTCATTATCGGTATAAAAGACACCTGTCCACAACCTAAGTGGAAATGGAATTTTTTTTTTTTTTTTTTATGAAAATGAATTTTTCTATCCAGACGGAGGAGGAACACTTTAAATGTATTAAAGTGATATCGGCACCTTTGAGTGAACTTCGAGTAAAATTCAAGTATCTCGAGGCTGGGCCGAGTGTCCCCTTTTTGTTTAGAAATCAAAATATGGTCACCCTACTTTCAGTATAACAATGAAATATTTTAAATTCAAACAAGAAGTTTTCTTTCATTGAAAAAAAATGACTTTAGATTTTTGCTTGTTGTGCTTTGCTTTGAAATGTCAAATGTATTAAGGAATTAAAGAGAAAATGCTCCATATCTGGTGAACCTTGTCCTAGTTTTTGATTTAGATGCACAAGCGGAGTTTTAGGGGAGGGCAGGGGGGCCAGGCCCCCCCTAATGGCCGAAAAGTGTCATTGCATATAATTGACTTTCCTATACACACACACACACACACACACACACACACACACACACACACACACACACACACACACACACACACACACACACACACACACACATATATATATATATAAGTTGTAAAGCATTAAAGGAAACAACAAAAATGAATGAAAAGAACAAAGAAGATATTTTCATAATGGGTCAAAATAATTTTTCTAACAGATCATGTGACTAGCACCTTAGACGGTCATTCGCTTTCTATATTTAAAAAAAAAAAATTCGGGAGGGCAATTTTATTTTTCAAATTTTTACCTTTCTTTGAAAATATATATTCAAATATTTGAGACTCAAATATTTTTTTCGCATTCAAAAACTTTTTTCTATGATTGAATTTTTTTTTTTTTTTGAAGCAACTCATTTTTGGATTGAATAATAAAGACACAAATGTCCTAGCCAAAATGTGGCCCAAACGCAAAACATTGCTGCAATCTAAAAAGTTGCTTCAATAAAAAAAAATTGACTTTCAAATGCATTTTTTTGAGTTCGTGCTTGAATGCAAAAATAAAATTTTGCATTCAAGCACATTTTTTTGATGGAATAATGAAGACACAAATATACCTCCATATGGCTCAGCCCTGGGGATACAATTTTTGACTATAGGGTAACTACATTGTCACGACACCGGCGGGCGTACCATATTCATTGGACGACGATCTTGGCGAAATGTATTGCCTAAGCAGCCTGATTTAGAATTCCCCTCAAGAATGATGGGAAACGACAAAAAAAAAAACGCTCATTTTCAACTTATTATTATAAATATTCTTGTAAGTTAATTTTATTGCTGACACTGCGTTTTGGGGTCATCAACTTGTTGTGCCCCCCCTGGCCAAAAAGTCAAACTCCGCCAATGTTTAGATGTGTGTGTAGTCTTAGTCTCTATGCCCAGAAGTCCTAGTCTTATTTTAGTCTTGGTGAGATCTAGTCTCAGGCAAATGTTGATGTCAGATAGTGAGCACAAAACTAGTTTGTGTTTAAATCTTGACATAGAGCTTTTCAATTGGTGCTCTATATGACTGTTAGATGATCAGTCCAGTAAAGTAAGAGAAATCTGATTGATAGTAATGGTGTGAACCTGACACCAGCCCTTATAAACTATTGCGAAATTGAAGTAAAAAATTAGGTTCAAATGGGTGGAACCAGTTAATTCGACTTGAAAATGGAAATGGTGAAAAAGACTAAAATAAGGAATGAGCAAGACACTTTCACATTGTTTTTGTAGAGTCAAAAGGTTGACCAAAAAGTCAAGACATAGGGGAAACATTACGCCGTGGCACGTTTGATTGATACCATTTTCGCTAACTCTTGTTCCTTCATAGTTGCAGGGGTTACCTGAGGAGAAAACAAGGCAGGGCAAGGGTGCCTGGGTTGCTCATCTGGGTTTCGAAGGAAAATTGGTGTCATCCATCAAACACTGCATTTAAGAGAAGCTAACGCAGGTCTGGTCAACAAAGGCGAAATAAAAAGGCATAAAGCAAAGGGGGAACATGTGAGGTGGATGGACTAGTGAGGGTCAATCAATCAGGCAGTCTGCTCCTTTATTTAACAAGCGAGGACCACAGACCCCAAAGGCCACACTCCATATTCTGGCTGGTTGAGCTTGCTGTCTTTTCTAGTAGAAGTAAGAAAAGGGGAAAGAGTCAAGAGAGAGACGGGGAAAAAAGGGTACTGAGAGAAGAGGATTGAGGTTGAGGTTGGTGATGGAGGTGCAGAAAGGTTTGGCCTGTGTCCCCTGGCATGCCGGTGTGCTTCATCTTCTCAGTGCAAGAGCCTGGAACTGGTGCTTGATGGGATTTTCAGCCCTGTGGTCTAGGCTGTCCCAGCATCCATCTGGAGGGCTGCACAGCAGAGAGCCAGCCACTCACCGACACGGCCATAAAGAATAACCCGTAGGCGGGCCAATGCCAGTGATCTGAGGCCCGCGGCTCTGTTCAGTGGACATGCCAACACACAGTGACACATTCCTGTCAGGGACACGGGCTGATCCCCAAGCTACTGTGTGTGCTCAGTGGAACAGACTGCATGCTCTGTAAGGCAGCCCCTATCCAACAACTGACCGCTTCAAAGCTTTAGAAATTGGAACAGAACTTAATGGACTTAACTATTCAGAATGTTTAATGGTGTTTTTTTTTTTTTCCACTACATATAGTAAATGTAAAACTGCTCTACTTAGAATTTAAATTTGCGATTGTATTAAGCAGACAGGATGACACAATAGCAGAGAATGAAGGTATTGTTTGACTCTCAACTACATTGGAATTTTTGGTGTGGAGTAGAAATATTCACCCTTTGCTTGTGTAGTTTCTTTCCACTTACATCAAATATAATTGAAGGCAGTTTTTAAAATGTCACGTTTGTCGATGACTGAAAAAATAATTTCCTTAACCCCTTCAGACCCGCATTTTTTCTGCTGGGCAAAAAAAAAAAAAAAATCTTCAATCTTCGATTTTTACTCTACTCAAATACCAGAACAAAGTGCAATTTTTGGGTCAGGGATACTTAATCTTTTTATTGGTTATTTTTTGTGTTACATTGTTTTTGATGAGAAATGAGCACTTACGTTTGCCTTTTTGAATTTGCATTTGGTCTCAGCTATTTTCAAAGAGCCAAAAATAGCAAAGAGGACGTACTAAATCTCATTATTTGATTTCGATGGGTAAACTTTCATCCAATCATCTCCCAGAAGTGGCAATAGAAACTAAATTCTGGGTATTTATTGATTTAAAGACGCGAACGTGTCATGTCCTACAGCAGCATGCTCAGGTCTGAAGGGGTTAAAACATAATTACTGAAATAACTGAATCCTAAATAAGGCCTCTGGGACATGTTTCAAATGCTATTGGGTGAAGCGTAATATATATATTTTTTTATTATCACAAGTACAAGTACACAATATATTGTACATTTTAGGCTTTTATATTCTTTGTACTTTTATGATTAGATGATATTTATTGTCTTTATTTATTTATTTATTTAATGTCTCAGTCTGAGAATAAAAAAGAAAAAATGTAGAAAAAAAAAAAAAATCCAGCGATACATCAGCAGTGATATCACATTTGAAGAAGAGGCAAGGCTAGGCAAATTTATTTTTATAGCATAATTCAACCCAAGGCAATTCAAAGTGCTTTACATCCACGAGCAGAGATAAAATGATTTGTAGAAATCACATTAAATATACATAAAAATAACATTAAATCACAAATACTGTAGAATAAAAAAAAAATATATCGTCATTTTCGGACTATAAGCCGCTACTTTTTTCCTTCATTTTGAATCCTGTGGCTTTATATTCCAGTGCCGCTTACTTTTTAATTTATTTGTGTTAATAGGTAATACTTTTTTTTTTTTTTTATTGACAGCGGCGTCATAAGACACTATCATTGGCATTACTAAATGCTTATGACAGATGTCATGAAGTGTCATCTGGCAAATTATGTCACTAACTCCATTTATGTCCAGCTCTGATCTTTTACATCCATTCAAGAGTAGATAATTTGACGAATTACACTAATTGACATCTGTCACAAGCATTCATTTATGCTCATGACAATGTCATGTCAGTCTTATGGCACCACTGTCCACATAAAATGTTACCAAATACCATAACTAGCAATTACTCAAACAACTGGAACAGTAACTGAATAAATAATTAGCGCAGAACATGAATTTTGATTATTATTTACATCTGTAGCGTTGCAATGCATGATTGGAGGCATGTTGACAGTGTTGACAGCAGGTGGCAGCAGAGGCTGACTGTCTCCCCTAAGGGAGCAGTGATGACTAAATGAAGCTCTTTAAGCAATAAACCCAATTGGTTCAAAGCTTCACGGTGGTTCATTTGGTCTTATGACAGTCGTACGATGCCGCTGTCAAATAAAGTGTTACCGGTCAATATCTTTTGGTGTAAATATTACATAATACTATGAGGACAGCTTCAGCTTATAGTCCAGTGCGGCTTATCTATGAACAAATTCCGTTTTCGTGTCAAATTTGGTGAATGGTGGCTTATAGTCAGGTGCACCTCACAGTCCGAAAATTACAGTAATAATAATAATTGAAATTGGAAATAGAAATATAGCAGAAAATGAATAAAAACCAAATAGCTTGAAACCTGAAATATATACACAGTTATGAATATGCTGTGATAAACAAAAGCGTTTTTAGTCCTGATTTAAAGGAGCTAACAGTTTGAGCACACTTCAGAGCTTCAGGTAACTTGTTCCAGAGGTCAGGAGCATGGTAACTAAATGCTGCCTCACCCTACTTGGTTCTTTTTCTTGGAACATACAGGAGACAGGTTCCAGATGACCTGAAGGGTCTAGATGCTTAAATGGGATCCAACAAATCAAGCATGTATTTTGGCCATGAAGTGTTACGTAGACGAGCAGTAGTATTTTATAGTCTATCGTTTTACTCAGTGGAAGCCAATGTAACGATTTCAAAAGTCCATTTTCCTTGTATTCAAAACAACTCTGACAGCAGCATTCTGTACTAGCTGCAGCTTCCTGACTGTTTTTTTTTTTTTTTATTAAGACCTGTAAATATACTGTTGCAATAGTCCAATCTACTGAAAATAAAGTTTTTCTATGTGTTGTTTAGTCAGAAGCCGCTTAATTCTGGCTATATTTTTTTAGGTGGTAATAAGCAGATTTAGTGATGGACTTTAGATGCCTATCAAATTTTAGGTCTGAGTCAATTATTACGCCAAGATTTCTGACTTGATTTGTAACTGTAAGTGACGTTGTGCCAAGGTGCGTGCTTATCTTTTGAAGGGAATAGTATCTTTTCTCGTATTTACTGTTTGACTGTTTGTATTACTCTAACACACTTAATATAATCAATCGGAATAGTAATATAAAATAAATAGGATTTATGTCATAGTTTGTGAAAAACAAACAGGATATATTCGATACTATGAACAGTTGGACTTGAAGTGATTAGAAGCAGCGCCGAGACAACGGGCAGATAAGGGCAGAACAGATACAAGTCGCCTTTTGACCACGAAAGCCCAATGTGCTCGTCATGCAACTGACTGAGCAAGGTATCCACTGACAAGCAGGTGATAGGCAAGACTTCTACAAGCCCACGTCTGCACCACCAAATCAAGCAATCAGGTCTTCTGGGCAGTCCAGAACAAATGGCGGGACATCTTGTCTTGCCACAAGGAACATCTGATATGGAGGAACCCGCGACCGAGAAGTGAACACCCAGCACTCACGTGGCGCTGATGATGGCAAAACCCTTAACTCTCGTTACCCTGACAACAGCAATGCCCGAATCCTCCTGTCCAATCACAACAGACAATAATCCTTAACAGTGCTCAAACACACCCTTCTTTCGGACCACCTCCCGCCTCTTCAGAGCCTTTAAAAGACTGAATGTTTAACTAAGTGGTGTCATTTGTCTCAGGAATCTTTTGTTGATTTGTGATATGGTTACCCTGGATCCTCCTCGCCTGGGTCTCTCTCTCTCTGTTCTGTATGATTGCTGCCTACTTGCAATAAATTGTCAACTTGTGTTTCGAATAGGGCTGTCAAATTTATCGTGTTAACGGGCGGTAATTAACAATGACTACAATGGCGCAGTTTTATGTATATTGAGAGCTAAGAGGCAGAGACAAGCGAGAGGAGTGGACTCAGGCAATCATTGGGAACGCGCTATTCATTGGCATAAGCTTTGGCATCTCTTCCACAACAATTATGACTATTGTGGCGAGCGATGTGGGGTAGAATGACAGGAGATAATATTTTTCTTAACACCCTGTATTGAACACAACGCAGAGAAGATATACCATTTGCAGCCACCACTGACAGTCATGGTTGCCCAACTTCCCATCATGCATTATATCATGCATACAGTTAAGTCGCTACAGTATAATTTACTGAAAGCACAACAAAAATAATATTCATATCTCTCAAAAAAAAAAAAAATGTTCACAAAAAGAAAAGCGCTCAATGCAAAGAGAACTGGCATTCCCAATCAAAATAGCTACGCAAAATAATACTCAGATTTTGGTCAAACTCTATTCAAACATTTCGTTGAGCTAAAAAAATACACTAGATGGCAATATCTAGTCACAATATACAAACTATCAGGGGTCTCGTACGTTGTGAAGTGAACACTCAAATGAACGTAAGGTACAATGAACCCGGAAACTACAGCGTCAGTTGAGGGGCAAAACGCACTAGAAAACCTTGGCTACAGCTCTAATTAATTTAAAACTCGCCCTTGACACCTTGTGGTGTATTTCAATCACTACCTTCTACGATGGCGAGCTATTAGTTATTTTTTGATTGAAAATGTTACAAATTTTATTAAAACGAAAACATACAGAGGGGTTTTAATATTAAATTACTATAACTTGTATTCACATTAATCTTTTAAGAATTACAAGTCTTTCTATGCGTTGATCCCTTCCACAGAAAGAATGTTAATAATGTTAATGCCATTTTGTGGATTTATTGTTATAATAAACATATACAGTACTTATGTACAGTATGTTGTATGTATATATCCGTCTTGTCTTATCTTTCCATTCCAACAATAATTTACAGAAAAATATGGCATACTTTAGAGATGGTTTGAATTGCGATTAATTATGATAAATTAATTTTTTAACTGTGATTAACTGGATTAAAAATTTTAATCGTTTGACAGCCCTACTTTCGAACCCTTTTTCCAGCTTTTACAATTGAGTCAGTACAAAGGGTGAAGACTAAGGCATGGAGTTTGGCCTTTTGGCCGGGTTGTTGGTGTTCCGCCGGTTCGGCTAGTGTGATTCTGGCAATCTGGCTAAAATGTCAGATTCCTTCACTATGAACAGTGAGATTTGTTTTTAGTCGTTCGTTTTCCATTATGCAAACAGCAATGAAAACAACAAAAACGCTTTTCAGTTCATTCCCGTTATTTATTGTATTTATGCACATTTACTGAATATGTTCTGCACCTTCCGCAACCTGTGACCCTGATCAGCAGTTGGCCAACACTGGATTTAAATACTATATTACCACACTGGAAAGCTCCTGCTTGACAACAATGTAATTCTTCCATGTTCACTCTGTTAGTGCAGAGGAGTGCAATTTAATGGAACAGTATCCAGAACAATAATATCAGATATATATAATTGAAAATCAGGACCAAATATGCAAAGGCAATCATTACTGCATCTCATTATCGCATTCCATTTGTGTATCCCCCAGGAGACAAAGCAGCAAATAATAGACGGTTACTATAGAGAGCAATATTGGTACTGAATGCGAAAAAGATTCAGCCTGATAAAAACTGGTATGACCATGGAAAGTTTGGATAGAAAGATGCTTTTGCCTCTCCTCTGAGATGTGCCACATTATTAGCATATTTTTTTCCCCCTCGCTTGCCGACTGTAAATTCAGTAAATGTAGCCCTGTGGTGGTAAGGTGGGCAGACGGCAGACTGTATAAATAAACAGAGTCTGTCTGAGGGCAGCACAGTGGCCCCCACCTGCCTGACATCAATCAGTATTACAGCAGCCAGTGGCAGACCAATCACCCTTTTATAGGCTTGTGAAATGATCAAACATCTGCTCATAACCATGCTTTATGTAAACATGTTTCAAACATACAATACCAAATATTGCGCAACAATTTGTAATATGAGACAAAACCATAGTTAGTTAAGCTAAAATGCTGCAGTGAGACTACATAGTTGGGCTTTGGTTCAATCAGCCTTTAGGCAGGTCACATTCATTACAGGATCAGCGATGGATTTTTAAAAGTCCCAAGCCAATAGGTACTGAAATGCTATTTGACACTATTTTTTTACATGCTTTCTATAAAAAGGAAGGACTCACTACATATTGATTGATGCAAGAAAGTGCAAGAAAATGGATGTTAGCTGCTCGGTGAGAGTGGAATTTGTGAGGCAGTTAAGAGAACAACCTCAAGTCGCTTGTAACTCTCGAGGTGATCGATCATTTTCAGAGCCAAAATCATGGAAGAGCTCTCATCTGAATTCCTGTAGTTTTTGTCAAAGGTCATTGCTGGAGGTTGTAACATTTACCATCAATTGTCAAAATTATTTGGTCGAATTATGGCAAATACCGTATTGGCCCAAATATAAGACGTTTTTGTTGTTGCATTGAAATAAGACTGAAAAAGAGGGGGTCGTCTTATATTCGCGGTCTAGACATTATACCCATTCACGACGCTAGATGGCGCCAGATATCATTGAAGCGATGTTCTGTCATGAGCGATCTCAGCTACTCTCCCCATTCACGACGCTAGATGGCGCCAGATATCATTGAAGCGATGTTCTGCCATGATAGATCTCAGCTACTCTCAAGTTTAACCAGTTTGCATTATTGCAATGTTTTTCCTTATTCGTATTTTTTGCAAGACTACAGTTACAGTTAGACTTCACTTTGATGGTTAACGCAGTTATTGCAATTTTGTTGTTTTATTACAATAGATTGGTTTACTTACATTTCAAAAACCAGAAGCCATTCATTTATGAATGTGATTGCACTTTAGTTTACATATTTAAATGTTCAGATATTATGATTTGAATGAGGCAAAATAACATGCTTTTTCTCTCAAATATATTGTTATAATCATTTGTTTCGGATGTACTGTAATTATTTTCTGTATAAAAATTAATTTGGTGTTCAAAAAGTCTTTTTTTCAAACTTGAGTCATGAAAAAGAGGGAGTCGTCTTATAATCAGGGCCGTCTTATATTTGGGCCAATACAGTGTTAAATTGTCGAAAGTTATTTTTTATCCAAAACTGATCTTGGTGTTGCAATGAAGAGCAGAACACATATCTAAATTATTTATTTAATCTAGTACAGTTTGGAAACAGATTTGTGCCCAAAAAAGAACTGGCATTCGGGAAACAAAAATTTATGACAAAAAAAAAAAAAAAAAAAAGTAAAGTAAAACTCCACGCAAAAATAATGGAATTCAAGCAAACAAAGTCATCTGAAAACACACTTACAATATCTATAATTCACTCTTCTACGTTCTGGCTGCCCAGAATTTTTCCTCTCGATGCCAAATTTTCCTGCTTGCGCCCCCGTTTTGCATGCAAAATGGATTCCTATCGAGCACTGCCTGTTTTTCTCTTGTGCTCCCAGCTTTTGTGATTGCGAATTTTAACATAAAAATAACTGGTGGGCAGGCTTTATGTGAAGTGTGTCTTTATTGGTCAATTAGATTTCATATTCGCCTGGAAATTATAACTAACCTACTACTTTGTGGCGGAAATATACATAGGACAATAGTGGACTAATTTCATTTGATAAATGTTGTCAGTGTATTACTCTGAGATTTTTATTTTATAATAGAATGCTAGTAGTGTGAAGCATAATGTGCAGCCATTTAACAGTGTTTGCTACAGTACTGAACAGTAATGGCGGACGATTCCCACCACACAAAGCCATACAACCGTAATAACTTCTGGGGTCACATCAATGAAGATACACTTCCTATAAAGCATCCTGTCGCAACCCAATGTGAGTACCGACAGGCTGTGAGTGGCGCATGCATAGTACATGCGTAAACTTACTGTGCATACGTTGATTTGCGACCTTTTTACAACTTTTCAGCGATATTTCTTTTATATAACAATGTTTATTTATACTAGATAATAGTTCTAGTACCACTGATAATGACTGTATTTTGAGTTATTTTGAGGGAACAATAAATATACGCTGCTATATTAACTGCACGCTGACTAATTTTACTTGTGTAAGAGTCATATCTTCGGTGTGGTCCCATGAAAAGATATAATTAAATACCTGAGGAGATGTAAGAAATGTGGAAATGTAACTCAATGGTTTATATTATCTGAAAATGTGTTCATAATCTGATACAAGCAAGCACAATTTAATAGACTCGCATCCTGTCGGTACTCACATTGGGTTGCGACATCCCCCACCAGTTATGTTTGTGTCAAAATTAACAATCACAAAAGCTTGGAGCATATTTGACTTTTCGGATGACTTTGCTTGAGTTCCATTATTTTGCCAAAAATGTTTTCTGGTTACAATAGAAAGTTTTATTTGATGCCAGAAGTTTTGTTTGAATCTTTTTTTGACACAACTCTGATTCCATAGTACTGCGCATAAAAGCAGCAGGTTGCCTTCAAAGGGAACCACGGATAGAAAGACTTGTAGTTCTTAAAGGATAAACGATACCATGAGTTAAAACAATTTGA
The DNA here is from genome assembly GCF_030265065.1 of Corythoichthys intestinalis. Taxonomy (NCBI): domain Eukaryota; kingdom Metazoa; phylum Chordata; class Actinopteri; order Syngnathiformes; family Syngnathidae; genus Corythoichthys; species Corythoichthys intestinalis. The sequence goes on along the minus strand of NC_080403.1, from coordinate 38,912,942 downwards.
TAATGAAATTTCTCTTCATGTTTTTGTTTTTATACAATCTGTAAAATTAACTGGTAGGTCGCCATTGTTGTTGACGTAGCAGGGAGGTGACGTCACTGGGTAATGCTGCCGGGCTTTCAGAGTATGACTCTTGCAATATAAACATGTCATCTGGTCAGCCCTTTTATTTTGAACCCGAGAGGACCCTCAATGAGCATGACAGCTCTGTTGATATTTCACAAAACGAGCAGCAAAAGCAAAATGAACAGGAAAGACTGGATGAGAGGAGACGAGAGTAGGACTAAACGGTGTTCTGCCAAAATGTTCTACACCGGTGAAACGTGCTACAAGAGGCGAATTTGACACCCAAAGAACTACTGTGCATTTTTAGCTTGTTTTGTTTCGATGCATACAGACAGAACATACTAAATATGCCATAAGAAAATACTTAAACGTAGTAATATCAAATACAGAGGGGCAAATAAGTATTTTATTCAACCACCAACTGTGCAAGTTCTCCAACTTGAAAAGATTAGAGAGGCCTGTAATTGTCAACATGGGTAAACCTGAACTATGAGAGACAGGATGTGGAAAAAAAAAACAGAAAATCACATTGTTTGATTTTTAAAGAATTTATTTCCAAATTGGAGTGGAAAATAAGTATTTGGTCACCTACAAAGATTTCTGGCTGTCAAAGAGGTCTAACATCTTCTAACGAGGTCTAACGAGGCTCCACTCGTTACCTGTATTAATGACACCTGTTTTAACTCATTATCGGTATAAAAGACACCTGTTCACAACTCAGTCAGTCACACTCCAAACTCCACTATGGCTAAGACCAAAGAGCTGTCGAAGGACACCAGAGACAAAATTGTAGACCTGCACCAGGCTGGGAAGACTGAATCTGCAATAGGTAAAACGCTTGGTGTAAAGAAATCAACTGTGGGAGCAATTATTAGAAAATGGAAGACATACAAGACCACTGATAATCTCCCTCTATCTGGAGCTTCATGCAAGATCACACCCCATGGCGTCAAAATGATAACAATAACGGTGAGCAAAAATCCCAGAACCACACGGGTGGACCTAGTGAATGACCGACAGAGAGCTGGGACCACAGTAACAAAGGCTACTATCAGTAACACAATGCGCCGCCAGGGACTCAAATCCTGCACTGACAGATGTGTCCCCCTGCTGAAGAAAGTACACGTCCAGGCCTGTCTGCGGTTCGCTAAAGAGAATTTGGATGATCCAGAAGAGGACTGGGAGAATGTGTTATGGTCAGATGAAACCAAAATAGAACTTTTTGGTAAAAACACTGGTTCTGTGTTTGGAGGAGAAAGAATACTGAATTACATCCGAAGAACACCATACCCACTGTGAAGCATGGGGGTGGAAACATCATATTTTGGGGCTGTTTTTCTGCAAAGGCACCAGGACGACTGATTTGTGTAAAGGAAAGAATGAATGGGGCCATGTATCGAGAGATTTTGAGTGAAAATCTCCTTCAATCAGCAAAGGCATTGAAGTTGAGACGTGGCTGGGTCTTTCAGCATGACAGTGATCCCAAACGCACAGCCAGGGCAACAAAGGAGTGGCTTCGTAAGAAGCATTTCAAGGTCCTGGAGTGGCCTAGCCAGTCTCCAGATCTCAACCCCATAGAAAATCTGTGGAGGGAGTTGAAAGTCCGTGTTGCCCAACGACAGCCCCAAAACATCACTGCTCTAGAGGAGATATACATGGAGGAATGGGCCAAAATACCAGCAACAGTGTATGAAAAGCTTGTGAAGAGTTACAAAAAATGTTTGGCCTCCGTTATTTCCAACAAAGGGTACATAACAAAGTATTGAGATGAACTTCTGGTATTGACCAAATACTTATTTTCCACCATGATTTGCAAATAAATTATTTAAAAACCAAACAATGTGATTTTCTGTTTTTTTTTTTTCCACATTCTATCTCTCATGGTTTAGGTTTACCCATGTTGACAATTACAGGCCTCTCTAATATTTTCAAGTGGGAGAACTTGCACAATTAGTGGTTGACTAAATACTTATTCGCCCCACTGTAAGGGTGGTTTAAATATGCTACGTGACTAATGTGGTCAACAGATCAACAATCTGCTTTAAAGCTACCACAAGAAAACACAATGCTTAAAACTATGAGAAGGAAACACATACAAAAACTATTTTGAGGCAATGAAAAGGTAATAAGACTCAATAAAAACACAAATGGTAAGTACTCCCTAACTTTTAACCGATGTGCGCATTTGTTGGACGTCTCGCCACGTAGGAAGCAATTGCATAACACCGGTGGTGTTTGTCTAGTGACAGTGACAAGTATGAGCGGGTAACACATGCAAAAAGTATTTTGGGGCAATGAAAAGGTAATAAAAGACTCAATAAAAACACAAATGGTACGTTTTATGCGTTTTTAACCGCTTTGTGCATTTGTTGGATGTCTCGCCACATAGGAAGGAATTTCATAAAACCGGTAGTGTTTGTCTTGGGACAGTGACAAACTACGTCATCACCCCGAGCGTCCATTGCGCACATAAAACATGGCGCCCTCCGTAGGTAAAAACATGTACTAAATAGTATAGATTTTTATATAAACGCAATATTCTATGTGTCTCTAATAACATATTTTAGTAAAAGAGCACAATTTTGGCTTATTAGAGCCTACACTTTTTTAAATCTGAGCTTCGCTTTAAGAGTGTTTTGATTTACTATTGTACAAAGTAGTTTGATTGCTTGTAATTTGTTTTCAGTACAACTCAGCACAAAATATTTATTTCAATTGACTTCCAGAGACACAAATATCAATTCAAACAGGAAACAGCTAGCCAAGATATAAAAGAAAACACTTAAACATAAATTTTTATAAAGCTTACCAATTAGGAGACAAAAACAAACACGGTTGACAGTTCGCTGTTTGTCATTTCGTTCTGGGAATCGGGCCTGAATGTTTTTTGTACTTTCATTATGTTATTATTGACAAACTATAAAACTTTTATATCATAAGTTGCTCCAACATTCCAAATAGGGGAGGGAAAATCAGTCAAGCATGAGACATTTCTGGTGTATGTGGATGATAATGCAAATCATAACAACAAAGCTACGGAATATGGTTCCTTTGGTTGCCTTGATTTGTTGTGACAAGAAAGAAGGATGGATGTGTCATCTGATGTCCCTTATTTACAACCTTCCTCATTCCTTCGTTGTTGGCACACAACCCACTGCAGCTATTATTAAGACTTCATCTACAGTACTTTACTGTACCTGAGTGCTGGCTCCATTGAGGATGGTAGTACATGGGGGGTCTCATGCAAATGTTTTTTGTTCTTCTTCATGACTAATATAAAATTGTAAAACAATTCTTCTTTGCCCCTGAATAGATTTTTCTATGGAATCTCTGGTTAGAAGAGTTGACATGAAAACAGAGGGACGAGGCTTAAGGACTGAAAAGCTTAGAAATAAATGGAGAAATACCCTCAGGCGCATATAGACAAGAACCATCCTTCATCACACGATTTTACAATGCTGCTTTTCAACTTTTCTCAGGCGTAGTGAGAAAAAAAAAAGACTCAGAGCCTGGATAGTCTTAGCTTCAGCTGTGCAAGATCACTATTGCAGCTGATCAAATACTGTATCTGAAATTCAATGGTTTGATGACCAGTCGATAGAGGACAAGGCTTACTCTTTCTCCCTGCAGATTTACGGCAACTAATGACACCTTACCAAATTTAAACAATTTGAAAGAGGCCTCTTGACCTGAATATCTGCAGTCATTTTACAGTTTTATTGTGGTATCACCCACATGTTGTTATTTTCCTCCAAACTGACTTCTTCAGAAAGATCAACACAGATCAGATGACTTCATTTCCTCAGTCTGTGCTTAAAAGTCAGATTTTCTTTAATGAAAGTTCAGCAAATGTAACAAAAGTTGAGGCGAGTAAGTCGCTTGGCAGCTGTAACAAAGGTATCAAAGGCCCCGTCCATAGAGGAAGGAAATGAATCCAAATGGTCCAAGGTTAATGGTGGCTGAGAACAAAATGGATTCAGTGCCAGGGATGTACTGACAGGTGATTTGACAAGAGTGAAGGCGGTCCATCAATCTCCTGTTGGCCTCCTTGACCCTTTCGAACCCAGCCATAGCAGCTAGGGGGCGACAGGTGTCACTGTGTCCTGACCTGGACAGTTCTCCAGCCAGCCCACCTGCTGTCAGCCTAACGGTGCCCCTATGGCCAAAGTAGACACCACCACTTCATGCTCGACTGGCATAATGAAACTGTGATTGGAAGATAGTGAACTGTGACAGGCGGAGCTAGCCCCAAATTCGTCGGGCCAAAAAACGAACGTCTCGCTTCAGGTATCCTTTTTACTGCCTGATTTTCCTTTGAAACGCCCTGACAATTTAATGGTGCAAAAAGGATGATCTGCCAGCCAAGCTCCAAAATGCGTTCTTTCTGCACACAATCTCGTTCAATGTAAGGAATCCCATAAGTCATTCAAACTAAGAGCAAAGATCAGGAAAAGTGTGCGTTATGACTGCCATTATGTGCACATGGATCTTCCTATATGCACTTGTTCTTCCCCCCAACCAGTAAAGTAACCCTTGGGAGGCTCAGTTTCATGTTTAAACCTGACGTAAATTCCTTGTCACAGTTCCCTGGAGCAACCAGGCCTGGAGGTACAAAAGCAAATATTTCTGTTCCTGATCATGGTCATTCCCTTTTACCTTCCTCACCTCTTTGCACCATGCTCTGAACCTACCCTAGCACCGCCAGCAAGCCATTTGTCACAAAGTAATTATAGAATTATCGATTGGCAAGCAATTAACACCTTTCTCCTCTTCTTCCACCATCGTCGCTGCACCCACCCCACACTTCACCCCATCCTTTAATTTGAACTTGAAGAGGGAAAGGAAAAGGGGGGTTTGGATGTGAGAGTAACACATTTAATCCTGCTGGCATTTTCTAGTTTTCAAATTAATAGGGCGACAGGGACAAAATGGCTTTCTTTTTCTGCTTCAGTTTTTCCTCTCTTCGTATTGCGCACTTCTTTGACAGACGTTGAGCGGCTTCATAGCCATTTAGTTTAGCCTGAATCCACCTTAAAACATTACAGACAAGATGCGTCAGAATCAGTGTTGTCACAGATTACTTGAAAGAGTAATTTAATTACGGATTACTGATTATGCCTTAAAAAAAATAACCTAGCTAATTTACTGATTACTTTATTGTCAAAGTAACTAAGTTACTTTGAAAATAATTTATCGGTTACTTCTTACCAATGTTTCTCCATTTGATGCCTCAACATACGAATGATAAAATAAAAATGTCATCGCATCTACAGTGGGGAAAACCATTAGTCAACCACCAATTGTGCAAGATCTCATACTTGGAAAGATTAGAGAGGCCTGAAATTGTCAACATGGGTAAATCTCAATCATCATGAGAGAGAGAGTGTGGTGAAAAAAAAACTGTAAATCACATTGTTTGATTTTAAAGAATTTATTTCCAAATTAGAGTGGATAATTGGTATTTGGTCACCTACAAACAAGCACGATATCTGGCTATCAAAGAGGTCTAACTTCTTCTAACGAGGTACAACGAGGCTCCCCTCGTTACCTGTATTAATGGCACCTGTTTTAACTCATTATCGGTATAAAAGACACCTGTCCACAATCTCAGTCAGATTCACTCCAAACTCCACTATGGCCAAGACCAAAGAGCTGTCGAAGGACACCAGAGACAAAATTGTAGACCTGCACCAGGCTGGGAAGACTGAATCTGCAATAGGTAAAACGCTTGGTGTAAAGAAATCAACTGTGGGAGCAATTATTAGAAAATGGTAGGCATAAAAGACCACTGATAATCTCCCTCGATCTGGGGCTCAATGCAAGATCTGACCTCGTGGCGTCAAAATGATAACAAGAAAGGTGAGCAAAAATCCCAGAACCACACAGGGTACCCAGTGAATGACCTACAGAGAGCTGGGACCACAGTAACACAATGCGCCGCCAGGGACTCAAATCCTGCACTGACAGATGTGTCCCCCTCCTGAAGCCAGTACACGTCCAGGCCTGTCTGTGGTTCGCTAGAGAGCATTTGGATGATCCAGAAGAGGACTGGGAGAATGTGTTATAGTCAGATGAAACCAAAATAGAACTTTTTGGTAGAAACACAGGTTCTCGTGTTTGGAGGAGAAAGAATACTGAATTGCATCTGAAGAACACCATACCCACTGTGAAGCATGGGGGTGGAAACATCATGCTTTGGGGCTGTTTTTCTGCAAAGGGACCAGGACGACTGATCTGTGTAAAGAAAAGAACGAATGGGGCCATTTATCGAGAGATTTTGAGTGAAAATGTCCTTCCATCAGCAAGGGCATTGAAGATCAGACGTGGCTGGGTCTTTCAGCACACAGCCAGGGCAACAAAGGAGTGGCTTCGTAAGAAGCATTTCAAGGTCCTGGAGTGGCCTAGCCAGTCTCCAGATCTCAACCTCATAGAAAATCTGTGGAGGGAGATGAAAGTCCGTGTTGCTGACTAATTAAACCCCCGCTAACTCGAAGATTAACCCTTATGTGAAAAATTCTGATATAGACATCTTCTAGATAAATATCCAGAACTCACATTGTATGATTTTTCAAAAATTTATTTGTAATTTACTGGGGTTCATAAATTTTTGTACACCTGAGAATCAGCAATAATTATGACACCCAAAGAGTTGTCAATCAACCTTAAAAAGTGCACCTTTACCCCATGAGTAACCCCCCACCCAATACCCATTTGAGCTCATAATTGTCCCCTGTGCACCCCACAGTCAGTCGTAATCCAACTGCTACCATGGGCAAGACCAGAGAGCTCTCGAAAGACACCAGAGAAAAAATTGCTGAGCTCCACAAAGCTGAAAAAGACTATGGGACGATTGGAAAGGAGCCTGGTGAGAACAAATCAACAGTTGCAGCAATTGTTGTAAAATGGATAAGGCTAAACATGACTGATAATCTACCTCGGACTGGGGCTCCACGTAAAATTTCTCCTCGTGGGGCATCACTCATGATGAGAAAAGTGAGGGTTCAGCCTAGACTACACTGCAGGAGCTGGTCAAAGACCTGAAGAGAGCTGGATGCACAGTTTCAAAGGCTACTGTCAGTAGAACACTACGGTGCGATGGTTTAAAATCATGCATTGCTCAGAAGGTTCCCCTGTTGAAGCTAGTACATGTGAAGGCCCGTCCGAAGTTTGCCAGAGGCCATCTAAATGATGCAGAGGGGTCATGGAAGAAAATCATGTGGTCAGATGAGACCAAAGTAAGAATTTTTGGGTAAAAACATTTCCCGTCGTGTAGGAAAAAGAAGGATGAGTACGGTCCCAAGAACACCATCCCCACTGTGAAGTATGGGGGTGGAAACCTCATGCTTTGGGGCTGCTTTTCGGCAAAGGGGACAGGACGACTTTACTGTATAGGGCAGAGGATGAATGGTGAAATGTATAGTCAGATTTTGAGCCACAACCTCCTTCCCTTAGTCAGAGACTTGAAGATGAGTCGTGGCTCGATCTTCCAACATGACAATGATCCGAGGTACACAGCCAAGCTGACCAAGGAGTGACGCCGTAAAAAGCATATCAAGGTTCTTGAGTGGCCTAGCCAATCTCCAGACCTCAGTCCAATAGAATATCTTTGGATGGAGCTGAAACTTCATGTTTCTCAACGACAGCCCCAAAACCTGACAGATCTCAAGAAGATTTGTGTGGAATAATGGGCCAAATCCTTGTTTTCATATGTGAAAACCTGGTGAAGAACTACAGAAAACGTCTGACCTCTGTAATTGCAAAGGCTTCTGCACTATACTTATGAACCCCAGTAAATTATAAATAAATTATTGAAAAATCATATAATATGTGTTCCAGATTTTTTTAGATTATGTATCTTTAAGTGGCATTGCATCTGTGATTAAAATTTCAGACCTCTACCTACTTTCTAAGTGGGTGAACTTGGGGGTGAAAAATCACAAGGGGTGAAAATACTTCTCCTCACACTGTATATATATATTGCACATTCATTTTACTGCTGAGACTGCGTTTCAGGGTCTTGAACATGTTTTGCCCCCTCCCACAAAAATGTAACTCAGCCTATGGTTACAAACTGTAACTATAAAATGTACGTAAAGGCTGGCTGGTTACAAACTGTAGACATGCTGGCTGTCTCATTACCTGTAGCAATTGCTATATCCAAGTGGTTCCCTGTATTGGATGTGGAGTTTTTAGCAGTTGACAGTGTTTTTGAGCCAGCGCAAAGTTAGCAACGCACAGAGATATTTTTGTCATCTTTACTGGGCAAAATTGTGAAGTAATGGCTGTATTTCTAGTAAGCAAATGCAGCCATTTGTGGTATCTGTCCTTCCTCTTTCATTGTTCGCGTCCTGACAAGGTAGCTAGGCTATGTTGTCAGCGCTCATACAGTATGGTAATACACATGACCCGTTTTTTTTTTTTTTGTTCTCTGATGAGAAAACGTGACATGTGATGTCACTTCTAGACTCAAGACCAACATTTCATATTCAAAATGCTTTTCATACATGACTAAAATATTCTTCATTTTACATATATTTTGAGGCAATGACAAAATAGTAATGCACACTAAGGCAAGTAACTTTAATCAGATTACTGGTTTGGAAAAATGAACGCATTAGATTGCTCGTTACTGAGAGAAGGTAATTAGATTACAATAACGCGTTACTTCCCCAGCTCGCCAGATCCGCAAAGCAATATCACCCGCTTAATGTCAGTGTGCCAGATGTGGCCCGGATCAGCACAGTGACAGTTTTGCCTTAATTGTCGCATTGATTGCTCAAATGGGTGAGGCTGGGACCAGGTGCTGCTGATCATTGTTAGCAGCTTATTTAAACCGGTCCTTGGCCTCACATCATCGGCAGATCAACAACTCACCTACAGTTATGTAACTTTCAGCTAACAAAGAATCTTGTAATGCTGATACTGAGGTCATTTTTGTGCCCCCCCCCCCCCCAGATCCTGTACTACATGTCTGGCAAAATGCCTGCCTGCCCATTCACCTGTTCCATCACCAAACGGCCCACCAGATTCCTTGGACACTATCTACCACTCCCTCTCATCGTCAATGAATTAGGTCCCCCGTTACCCTAGCACCTTAACAAATACACTATGTTGTTTACAGTCTAAAAATAGGTCATCTTTAATTTTGAGTTGCTTGTTCTAATTAAAATATTTTGTTAAAAAACAATGTTACAGTGTATCACAAAAGTGAATACACGCCTTGCATTTCTGCAGATATTTAAGTATATCTTTTCATGGGACAACACTGACAAAATGACACTTGGACACAATGAACAGTAGTCTGTGTGCAGCTTATATAATAGAGTTGATTTATTTTCCCCTCAAAATAACTCAAAATATAGCCATTAATATCTAAACCCCTGGCAACAAAAGTGAGTACACCGCATGGGAACTACGTACATCCCTAAATGTCCAAAGTGTCATGTGACTCGTTACAGGAGTGCTGTCAGCATTGCTGCAGAGATTGAAGAGGTGGGGGGGTCAGCCTGTTAGTGTTCAGACCATACGCTGTACTCTACATCAAATTGGTGCGCATGGCTGTCACCCCAGGAGGAAGCCTCTTCTGAAGACGGTACACAAGAATGCCCGGAAACAGTTTGCTGAAGACATGTCAATAAAGCACATGGATTACTGGAACCATGTCCTATGGTCTGATGAGACGAAGATTAATTTGTTTGGTTCCGATGGTTTCAAGCATGTGTGGCGGCAACCAGGTGAGGAGTACAAAGATAAGTGTGTCATGCCTACAGTCAAGCATGATGGTGGGAATGACCCCCCACCTCTTCAATCTCTGGAGGAATGCTGACAGCACTCCTGTAACGAGTCACATGACATTTTGGAGGGAAAATGACAAGAAGTACTCAATTTGGACATTTAGGGATATACGTACTTCCCATGCGGTGTACTCACTTTTATCGCTAGGGGTTTAGATATTAATGGCTATATTTTGAGGGGATGATCCGGCAAGTGACTCCTTACTGAGTTTGGGCCATTGTTCAAAAAGACACATGGGAGGATCCGTTTTACGAAGTTGGGCCGAAATTTGCAGTACAACTGGCCCATGTCCGCTTCCATTTTGCTATCTGGGTTAGTAACGCACCTTTGATAACACTGGTCAGAATAACCCGTTGTATGACCACATCTCCCTCTTTCTTTCTAACCTCTCTCTCTCTCGCTCTCTTTTTGTTTTTGTTTTTTTTGTTTTTTTGCTTTCATTTACTCCTTGTCCATCTGTATTTTATCCACTTGCAATGAATGGATAGCTATCATCAAACATCACTTTAGGAACATAATGGAGAAGTCGGACAGGCATGCTGACAGTCCCCCTCCAATTTCTTGGTAACAAATTCCTGTCTTTGAGTATCAGTATTATGGCTCTTATTCGTGCCTCTTGTCATATCCACAGAGAGATATTGAGATACTTATACTAATACTAATTATTTTTCTATTTAAATATCTAAAAACCGTATACTGTTTCTCTGTGATCTGTGAATGTGCCTATGTATTCTTTTAAACTGTGAGTCAGATCCCAAAATTGGGTCACAACTGCGCTTTTAGTGTTCCCACAAAGTAAAAGTACCAATAAATATTAATGAGTCAGTATCCCAGGATGTGAGACTAAATTTCTAATTTGGGCCCTGCACTAAAAAAGAACCCTGGTGTTACACGGATTTAATTCAGTTCTGCTTTCTCAAGTAAGGGGCACTTTAAATTACAATTCTTGTCTCAGCACCAGCAGATGAGCTAGTGATGGAACCCACCACATCAATTTGTGTAAAATGACTCATATTGATCATGCAAATGATATAACTTGAATTTCTCCTACGATAATGACATGAACTGCTTATAAATGAAGGCTACTTTTTTAGTTAATGGGTCTTAATTTAAACTTGTGTACGCCATTTAATGAAAATGTTGTCTACAGGGCCCTTAGTGCAAATGAAGAACAGCTAGCAAATGGATAACATTCAATTTCACAGCTTCCTCTCTTGAAAGGATAAGACGCTTCTGTGAGTGGACTTTATTCTGCAGAAATGTAGGGACAATTTAAGGTCATTGAGGGGCAGTTTTCTTCTGTGTTGAAATGTTGATCAATACGTCTTCTCTGAGTTTCATTCAAACAAACATACAGCTATGCTCCAGCTTGAAAAACACTGTGGTATTGACCTGTTTTTCTTGCCCTGCAGCCCTTCTTATTTTCTCAAAGAAGGGGTAACCCAGGAGACAGACTTTGCTTTGGCTTTTATGGCTCCAAACAGTGACGCTGTTACCATCGCATCAAAGCCTGCTTGCACTTATGCAATGGATTTCTTGAAGTTAACATCTAAGATAGTTGGAGAAAATCACAGGATGATTTTCATGGGTTTAAGTTCGTCTGTTAATCTGCATTTTTGATGTTTGAAATGTTTCATGTAGGATCAAACGGCGACCTCTGCAAGGACCAATAAAAATTGAATTTTTTGGAATATAGATCGTAAGAAATGTGTGGTTTACTTCAAGCTGAGCGTTGTAAGGAATGGAAAAGTTATTTTAACTATAGTTGTCCAAGAATAGTTGATTGACAGTCAATACTGGTGCTTTCATGTATCTGCCTACTCAGCAATTGCTTGAAGTAGCACTTTGGCGAGGGTGGCAAAATGTGAGCCCAGCAAACAATATATTGCTGCAGCAAGTGTCAGCCACTCGTCCCTGACTTTGATGAGCCATTGCTGCATTAACGCCTTTTATCACACTGCCCATTTTAGTTGCTCCTTGAAAAAGTGTAATGGTGTTGGTGTTGCTATCTTTCTTTCACTGACCAACCCATGATCATTTTTCAACTGACACCATCCACTCGTCAAATACACGTTTTGTCATTCTGTCATGAAACCCTACACTTGCAGTCCAGTGCACAGTTCTTGCTTTAACCAATTCTCAGAAAAAAAAGATGTTTGAGTTTTCTAAGTACATTGACATGCATTACATCCAACAAATAACGTATACAGTTTTAGTCTAATGCATTCATATCACAATCCCGTATTGGCCAGAATATAAGACGGTGTTTTTTGCATTGAAATAAGACTGAAAAGAGGGGGTCGTCTTATATTCGCGGTCTAGACATTATACCCATTCACGACGCTAGATGGCGCCAGGTATCATTGAAGCGATGTTCTGTCATGACAGATCTCAGCTACTCTCTCCATTCGTGACGCTAGATGGCGCCAGATATCATTGAAGCAATGTTCTGTCATGACAGATCTCAGCTACTCTGAAGTCTAACCAGTTTACATTATTTTATTGACATGTTTTACCTTATTCAGATTTGTTTCAAGACTGAAGTTACAGTTAGACTTCAAATTGATGGTTAATGCAGTTACTGCAATTTTGTTGTTTTCTCACAATATATTGGTTTATTTACATTTCATAAACCAGAAGCCATTCATTTACGAATGTGATAGCACTTTAGTTTATATATTTAAATGTTCAGATATTAAGATTTGAATGAGGCAAAATAACATGCTTTTTCTCTCAAATACAGTGTCTTGCAAAAGTATTCGGCCCCCTTGAATCTTGCAACCTTTCGCCACATTTCAGGCTTCAAACATAAAGATATGAAATTTAATTTTTTTGACAAGAATCAACAACAAGTAGGACACAATTGTGAAGTGGAACAACATTTATTGGATAATTTAAACTTTTTTAACAAATAAAAAACTGAAAAGTGGGGCGTGCAATATTATTCGGCCCCTTTACTTTCAGTGCAGCAAACTCACTCCAGAAGTTCAGTGAGGATCTCTGAATGATCCAATGTTGTCCTAAATGACCAATGTTGATAAATAGAATCCACCTGTGTGTAATCAAGTCTCCGTATAAATGCACCTGCTCTGTGATAGTCTCAGGGTTCTGTTTAAAGTGCAGAGAGCATTATGAAAACCAAGGAACACACCAGGCAGGTCCGAGATACTGTTGTGGAGAAGTTTAAAGCCGGATTTGGATACAAAAAGATTTCCCAAGCTTTAAACATCTCAAGGAGCACTGTGCAAGCCATCATATTGAAATGGAAGGAGCATCAGACCACTGCAAATCTACCAAGACCCGGCCGTCCTTCCAAACTTTCTTCTCAAACAAGGAGAAAACTGATCAGAGATGCAGCCAAGAGGCCCATGATCACTTTGGATGAACTGCAGAGATCTACAGCTGAGGTGGGAGAGTCTGTCCATAGGACAACAATCAGTCGTACACTGCACAAATCTGGCCTTTATGGAAGAGTGGCAAGAAGAAAGCCATTTCTCAAAGATATCCATAAAAAGTCTCGTTTAAAGTTTGCCACAAGCCACCTGGGAGACACACCAAACATGTGGAAGAAGGTGCTCTGGTCAGATGAAACCAAAATTGAACTTTTTGGCCACAATGCAAAACGATATGTTTGGCGTAAAAGCAACACAGCTCATCACCCTGAACACACCATCCCCACTGTCAAACATGGTGGTGGCAGCATCATGGTTTGGGCCTGCTTTTCTTCAGCAGGGACAGGGAAGATGGTTAAAATTGACGGGAAGATGAATGCAGCCAAATACAGGAACATTCTGGAAGAAAACCTGTTGGTATCTGCACAAGACCTGAGACTGGGACAGAGATTTATCTTCCAATAGGACAATGATCCAAAACATAAAGCCAAATCTACAATGGAATGGTTAAAAAATAAACTTATCCAGGTGTTAGAATGGCCAAGTCAAAGTCCAGACCTGAATCCAATCGAGAATCTGTGGAAAGAGCTGAAGACTGCTGTTCACAAACACTCTCCATCCAACCTCACTGAGCTCGAGCTGTTTTGCAAGGAAGAATGGGCAAGAATGTCAGTCTCTCGATGTGCAAAACTGATAGAAACATACCCCAAGCGACTTGCAGCTGTAATTGGAGCAAAAGGTGGCGCTACAAAGTATTAACGCAAGGGGGCCGAATAATATTGCACGCCCCACTTTTCAGTTTTTTTTATTTGTTAAAAAAGTTTAAATTATCCAATAAATTTTGTTCCACTTCACGACTGTGTCCCACTTGTTGTTGATTCTTGACAAAAAATTTAAATTTTATATCTTTATGTTTGAAGCCTGAAATGTGGCGAAAGGTTGCAAGGTTCAAGGGGGACGAATACTTTTGCAAGGCACTGTATATTGTTATAATCATTTGTTTCAGATGTACTGTAATTATTTCCTGTATAAAAATTAATTTGGTGTTCAAAAAATCTTTTTTTCAAACTTGAGTCTTGAAAAAGAGAAGGTCGTCTTATAATCAGGGCTGTCTTATATTTGGGCCAATATGGTAAGGTATGGTATGGTTTTCTGGCTTTTACCCATGAGGCTCATTTGTGGATTTTTATGATTTTCTCAATCGCCCCATCAGGTTAAAATTTTGTGGGGGTTTTTGGAATCTAAATGGAAAATTTGGATTCATTAATCAAATTAATTATGTATTACAAGTGTGTTAGTACTGTGTTTAGTATTTAAAACATTTAAAATAATATTTCCGTGAAAAATTAAGATATCATGCATAGGTGGAGTTTGAATTTTGGGGCAGGAGGGGGGGCACAACATGTTGATGACCCTGAAACACATTTTCAGCAATAAAATTAACTTACAGGAATATTTATAATAATAAGTTAAAAATGAGTGTTTTTTTGTTTCCCATCATTCTTGAGGGGAATTCTAGATCAGGTTGCTTAGGACGGCTATACTTTTCGCCAAGATCGTCATCCATTGAATATGGTACGCCCGGCGGTGTCATGCCAATGTAGTTACCCCAGTCAAAAATTGTATCCCCTGGGCGGAGCCACTGCGCTGCACCGATTTTCCTGATTTATTTTGTTAATGTAGTTATCTACAAGGTTTTAAAACATGGCCCTTCAATTCTGTCGTATAACGTAACAAATGTACTGAATGTACTCGTAGGATGACCTATAACTGTTATTACTGTCGTTCAAGTCCTGTCTGGAGTTTCAGTTTCCAGTTTAATAAACGCCAATGTCCAAAATATATAACTCTGGGTCTTTTTTGGCTTCAATTAATTTCTTAAGTCGACATAACTCATAACTAATGTGTGTGGGGGCTCCTGCGGCCAGGGGATACAATTTTTGACGGGGGTGGCTCTGTTGTACAATTAGCGTCTTTAGTGAGGCAAGTTAAACTCACCATTTTTGCGGTGTTCTCTGGCTTTCATGGTCCACATTTTCAATCCTTGGTTCTTGTTCAGTAGTTGTTGTCACTTTTGAAAGCTTAGGTTTCAAAAATTACGTGTATCCATCTTGCCTCTTTGGTCCTCAGGTGGTTTTGGCTAAGCAAAGCAAATGACTGTCTATGGTGCAAGTCTCATGCTCTGTTCAAAAAATGTTTCTTTTTTGTTCATTTCATTCATTTTTATTGTTTGTTTTATTGCTTTACACCTTTTATAGAGAATATTGCACGGGAAAACTCTTAATTTTTTAAAAATCACATATAGGAAAGTCAATTTCATGGAATTACACTTTTTGGCCACCAAGAGGGGCCTGTCCCGCCTGGCCCCCCCTTAAACTCCGCGTATGATATTATGATGTGCTTTGAAAGTTTATGGGATTTGATGTGATTTGCTCATACTGAGGTATATTCTGTAGTGCAGAATTTGAGGTAATTCAACACTATTGATAATTAAAAACAACAATTATTTCTTTAGTGGAAAATTATACAATGACAAAAAATACTGACTGAATAAACGACTTACCACAGGCTCCATCCATAGTCAACTCCAACATAGTCATAGTATAATGAAATAATTGTGACACCAAGAATATGTTTACTAAACTGAAAAACACCATCTATTTTTTTGTAATGTTTCTCTGCGAATCCAGACAATTCTGCTTGGTTTTATTTTGTCGACTCCAAATTACTCCGCAGAGAAGCCCTAATTAGCTCCTAGAACTAATTTGTCCAAACTGTGATTTCAGTGAAAGTGGCTAAGGTTACGAAAGTTGTTTGGTCACATATCAGCTGTGAAAAACCAAGCTCGATCTGGAAACAGCAATGGGTTCAATTGGATTTGTGGGAGCTTTCTACCATAAATCAATGAGCTATCCATGTGACTTCCACTAGTGAATGACGCGTCTAATACCAACTCCAGATCCTACTTCTGAACTGAATTGTGTTTGTTTTTGAGGAATCCAATCACCACAGTGTTGTAACATTTGTAATGTATTGTAGGTGTGTGTGTTTAGTAAATAAAACACACACACTGACATGAATAACTTGTGATTGGCAGCCTTTGAATTGATGAACAAGTGCTACTGCAAGACACATGATACATTGCAGTAATATGCTTTGTTACGGACAGGGATTATTGTATGCTTTTGTTCAGGTATGTTTGTTTTACTTTTATTTTGTACTGGTTTATGTTGTGTTTTCACCTGTATTTTCCTTCGCAGTATTCTCCACCTGTGTGATCACAGTGGGGCCTCCACAGCTGGAACCACTTCATCATTAGTTAATCATTCAATCATGTGTTCTTCCTTTGGCTATTTAAGTTGAATTGTTTGGTTTATTCAGGAGAGGCGGTTTGTTGAAGCCTGTTATGTTTTTTTATTTTTTATTTTTTTTACTTTGGTTGTTTATGAAGTTTGCTTCGTGCTATTTGTTTATTAATGATATATTTTATTTTTTCTTTAGGTAAGCACAGATGTAGGGACTTTAGGTATACACACTGTATACATTGTGTCTCCCACCTCACGTAGGTACTAACTCTCTGTATTAGGCCATTAGATAGAGCTGCAACACCACCCATGTATTTTGGGCCACTATAAGTGCCTGCCACTGTAATGATTTAGTTTGGGGGTTGTTTTGGGTTCTAGGTTTAGTTGGGGATTTTTGGAACTTTTTATTTGGTGTTTGCTGCATAGTGCAGGGGGTTGGGTAAATGTTTGTGTGCTCTGTGTCCATTGCATTTTTTTCTGTTAAACCAGGGGTCCCCAAACTACGGCCCACAGGCTGGATACGGCCTGCCTCCACATTTGGTCCGGCCCCCTGAACAATTTTTTGTTTTTTTTCTCAATAGTGTTATTTATTTCCTGGCTTTTTTCTGTGAAGAACCCAGAGAGGGTAATAAATTATTTATTATTATATTATATTAGATTATATTACTAAGAATAGCTTTAAAATTACACCCTTTTTGAAAAATATGATTGGCAATGAATATTATAATTCTCATACTATTTTATATAGTAGTATGCTATAATAATAATGCTAGATATTTTTTTAAAAATTGTTTTGAATAATGTTGGAAAGGCGAAGTCAGTGTTCTAAATCTGTTTACATTGCATTCTTTTGCACTAGTAGATGCTATCAACATTTGACCTCTTTATTTATGTGTGATTAGTTATTGTTATTTTCATGTTTTTTTATACTTTAATAAAGAATTTAAGTATTTTTGTGAATTAATAAGCGTCAACAAAAATTTAGTTGCTAAATTAATAAAAAGTCAACTAATCTTAAAAATAGTCGCCTGACTTATCGGGGGAAAATTAGTCTTTTGGGACAGCCCTACCGGAACATATTTCCTCCACACCCTTCTCACCTTTTTAACCCCTGACCCATTTTCATGCCTGATTTTAGCTACAGCTAAAACTACTTTACATATACCGTAATTGTTGGACTGTAAGCCGCTACTCTACCCCCCTGCTTTGAAGCCTGTGGTTTATAGTTTAATGTTAACTGATTTTTGCATGGTATTGAGCTGCATGCCTTTTGGTTTAAATATCCCATAATACAATATGGACACCTGAGGCTTAGACTCCAGTGCGGCTTATACTGTATATTAACCAATATATATATTTATTGGTACAGTTTATTATTACAATAGTTATACATTTAGCACTTGATCATATCTGCTCTTTATGTGACAGTGACAAAGCTGTAAGTTTAGAAGCAATTAGCTGCAATGTGACGTTTCACACTCAGCGCTGCTGATCAGTCTGCCACCTCTATAAACTGCTGCGTTGGCTTTGTACAGTATAATTCCAACCACTTTACATAATTGACAGATGGGGAATACTAGATTACATTGACCAGACAGGTAGGTCAGAATATCATTTATCCTCTTTATATCATCATAATGACTTAATGAATTAGTGTCTTGAGGAACTGCTACACGAGGTTACGAAGGGGCCGGTGGAAACTCAGCTTGGCTGGCCTTCCCGAGTGGGTGTGACAAAATACAGAATAGAGTTGTGGACTTTGTAGGGGGGCTTGCTGGCACAACAAGGCGGAACACGGTGCTGCTCGTGTTCCCAACTGAGGCGGGAACCTGTGAGCAAAATCACGAGCCCCCTTTCGCACTCTTACACTTGCCATCCAAGCTTTCATTTTCCACATGATTAGCTTGCCACCTGTCCTCCTAGTGCCCCTTGCCCTCCAGGTCATTCACATCACAGTGGCGCTTACCGCTGGCAACAATTTCGCTGAGATATGCGTAATCACTTTGGAACCCATTAAAATAGTTTGTTTATTCATTTTAAAGTTTAAAGAAAATAATTTTTGAATAAAAAGAGTCTCAATAACATTGTTATAAAATACTTTGATGTCACTGGATAATTTCAACCAGTGACTGAGAGATCATCGAGAATGCTCATAGAGTTCACGATCAGTTGATGAGACAGCTCTTACAACATTGCCCCACGGCTTCCCATAGAGGGCCAGGCAGGCAGTTAGAGCTTTTACTGCGATAAACTCAGACATGCTGCGTTCTAATGCCGGGTTTAGGTGGAAACAGGATGAAAGTTTTAGTGCACACAAGCAGGCAGGAGTGTCTCAACAGTGATTTGGTCGAGGATTCAAGGTCATTATTATATAAAATCACCCCGTGCATGCACTTTGAAAAAAAATGAATGAAAAAAACTAACGTAACTTGAGCTTGAAATATTTACGTGAAATGAATGATAACTGCGCGATTATTTGCTTTTAACCAAGAATCTAGACTGTTTTACGTTCATATCCATTGAAATTCCTGGATTTACACAATTATTTATAAGAATTTTCAACTTAAAAAGCTCTTTGTTTTGTGATACGCCGCCATGTTGGATTTTGTATCCATACACAATAGCTTAACTTTACATTCAAATAATCAGGTAATTTTTGTCCAACTGCCCGTTTTTCATCTATACAAAAAAAAAAACCCTAGTCATTTAGACATTTCTGCATCAAAAAAAAAAAAAAAAAAAAAATTGTCCTTTGCGTGTTTCATTTTATGTAACATTTCACTCTAAAAACGACGAGGGCCAGATCGCCTGCAAGACGTACTGTGGCAATAGTGACATCCGAATTTAACCTACATAAGTTGATTGTACAGTCCCTGACAAAAGTCTTGTCGCTTATCCATTTTGTAGAAACAATTGCTAATAACCTGACTTTTAATTATTCAATTGGTTTCAGAAATGGCTCATATGAAAGCTAAGACCCTCCCAAATGATGTTGAATGGACAAAATTATACTTGTTTCACTGAAAAAAGGTTTATCACTTAATGAAGACATAAAGGTCAAATTTTGACAAGACAAAAGTTTTGTCGCCAACAGAAAGTAGTGTGAAAATTGAACAAAAAATGTATTTCAAATACAAAAATATGTTACATAACATAAGCAAATTAAGTAGTGGTCTGTGAGATCCAAATTGAATATTTTGTATGACTTCCACGGGCTTCGGCAAGGATTCATACAATTAATTGATGAAGTCGTCAGGAACATCAAAGAAAGCAGTCTTGCATGCCTCCCAGAGTTCATCAACTTTTTTGGGTTTCATCTTCCATGATTCCTCTTTCATCCTATGCCAGACATGCTCAATGATGTTCATGTCTGGTGACTGGGCTGGCCGCTCCTGGAGGATCTTGAACTTTGACTTGAGGAACTTTGAGGTAGAGATTGAAGTATTTGTTGATTTGTTGATATTTCAGACTATTTATGTTGCCTCACACACCCCCGTACTGGAAGTAACCCCAGACCATGATTTTGGTAATGATGTAACCACCGAACTTCACTGTTTTCTGAGTGAATCTCGGATCCATGCGGGCTCCGGTAGGTCTCCTGCAATATTTGTGGCGACTGTGGTGTAAATCAATGGAAGATTCATCTGGAAAAATCCACCTTTTGCCACTTTTCCAGCGTCCATCCTTTTAACAGGCTGTGGGCCTTGGCAAATGCCACACGGTTTTTTAATTGTCTGCACCCTGAGGGATAAAAAGTCTTAAATATCAACAAATCTTAGCTGCCTCTTAAATTCCTAACTGTAAAAAGGGACAAATTCTGCAGCAGGATGGTGCTCCGTCGCATACTTCAATCTCTACCTTAAAGTTCCTCAAGGCAAAGAAGATCAAGATCATCCAGGACTGGCCAGCCCAGTCACCAGACATGAACATCATTGAGCATGTCTGGGGCAGGATGAAAGAGGAAGTATGGAAGATGAAACTCAAGAATATTGATGAACTCTGGAAGGCATGCAAGACTGCTTTCTTTGACGTTCCTGATGACTTCATCAATAAATTGTGTGAATCCTTGCCGAACCGCATGGATGCAGTCCTTCAAGCCCATGGAAGTCATACAAAATATTAAATTTGGATCTCACAGCACCACTACTCACTTAATTTGCTTGTTATGTAACATCTTTTTGTATTTAAAGTACATTTTTTGTTCAATTTTCACACTACTTTCTGTTGGCGACAAAACTTTTGTCTTGCCAAAATTTGACCTTTTTGTCTTTGATAAACCTTTTTTCAGTGAAACAAGTATATTTTTGTACATTCAACATCATTTGGGAGGGTCTTAGCTTTCATATGAGCCATTTCTGAAACCAATTGAATAATTAAGTCAGGTTAGTAGCAATTGTTTCTACAAAACGAATAAGCGACAAGACTTTTGTCAGGGCTTGTATACACATAAGTCTGCAATGTATGTTAAATCACTGCAAAGATACTGTATGCTCTTTAAAAAGAAAAAAGAATGTCTAGGTTAACATGTATTTCAAACGTTCAACAACATCTTGTAATAATGACCTAAAACATGCTTAAGCACAATTCTTAAAGATGGAATACTTGTTAAAAAATGTTATATACAGATAAACTATTTAAATAGGCTGTATGCATAATACAATCTTCACTAACTAACATGTTTTATTGTCTTGCACATTTGAAATATAATAAATCTTATCATTATATATTTTCACCTGAAATAACCTGAAAATCACTCTTCTATTCCAATGATGTATAGTGAAAGAGAGAACAATGCAATATTCTTCTTCTAGATGGCAGAAGGGACATCATTAACCTGTGTACCCGCTTTTTGGGCAGAATGTATTTTTATAGTTTGATGTAAAATGTGTTCTTTGACTCAATACAGTAGGGAATCAATGGTGTAATTCTTACATGAATCAGCGGAAGGCACTGTTTACTACCAAATGGTGTGGGCCTTTGCTGACTACTGTACTGCTATCAAATGAGTGGATTCTATAACAATATCGCCAGTCCTAACATATTAAGAATTCATACGCTGTAGATTGTCGTGCAACAACTGGAAATACATTAACATGACAAGATTAGATGTGCGAAGACACTGACTGTCTACCATGCTTTTTTTTCCTGATGAAAGATTCGCGAGGTGTGCTTGTTTGCATAATGGAAAAACTGTATCTAGATGTGTCTAGATTGTGTACTGTTGTATCTAGAGAATGTAACTTGATGAAAACCTGCTTTTTATTCTTCTCGGAATACATTTTCCACCTGTTTGAACCTGTTGTGTGATACACAATGGCACCATGTGACACGCCACGTTATCCTCTGGTAGCAGTGCACGCGGCTGATACATTTGCGCTCCGTCAGAGCAAAGGATTGGCTGCGACCCATGTTGGCCGCACTTCTAATGTTAGTGGCTTTGGACAACAGGGAAAAGCGGAGGTTTACTAAAGAGAGATGGAGGTCACAGTGTTAGAAGAAAAAAAACTCCACCAGCTAAAATGATGACAGCCTTCGATGTGCATGTGCATTGTTACACTTGCATGATTCTACATTATGAGCCTATGAAATTTGATTAGACCAGTTTGCATTACCTGAGTGATCTTTATGAATGTGCGATGAAGTTGCTTCTTTGCCTTTTGAAGAAGTTTCATCGGTTACAAACTTGTGCTGTAGCAAACTGTGTGACAAATGTTGTGATAGCTCAGCTAATGAGCCGGCGGATGCCCGGCAAAACCATGTACTGCAAGTGTATGTTGTTTTCAGTGGACGCTAGTTTGCCAGTGTAGTCAGTCATTACCAACCCAGATGCTTTTTGGGTTTTAAGGTCACACTGCCATGTCTGAATAATTTGTGAGGAGAATGCTTACCAGAGTTTTAACATCAACCTACTCAATACAAATTCAGGCATAATTGAGCACAGATTGGAGTTTTGTCTCAAAGGGAGCGTGAGAGGGCGAGAGGGAGGGGGGAAGAGGAGTGCGTCAGACTGAGTAAAGTTTTTCAGGTCTTTGTCCCTCCTCAATTTGCATGCCTAATGAAGCTGAGCAGGAGTTAATAGTGGGTGTAATGACTTCTGACTGGCTAGGTTGTGGGCTGCAGGAGCAGGATAGGCTCTCCAAATGGTTAACTGTGGGGCAAAGGACACACTGGGAGGCAGTTTGAATGGGAAGCTGGGTTTGCCTTGCAAACCGAGTGCAAACCAACATTTTAGACACCGTACACTGCTGGCCAAAAGTATTGGCAACCATGCAATTCTGTCAGATAATGTTCAATTTCTCCCAGAAAATGATTGCAATTACAAATGCTTTGGTACTAATATCTTCATTTATTTTGCTGGCAATGAAAAAACACAAAAGAGAATGAAAAGAAAAATTCAGTCATAATTTTACACAAAATTCCAAAAATGGGCCGGACAAAAGTATTGGCTGTTGGCTGTATTACTGTTGGCTGTATTATTGTTGTACCCTCGGACTGTAGGACAGCTTGAACTTGTTTGGATGTTAGTCGAGGTTTTTTTATCCACCATCCGCACAATCTTTCGTTGAAATCTCTTGTCAATTTTTCTTGTCCATCCACAAGGAAGGTTAGCCACAGTTCCATGGGCTTTACACTTATTGGTGACAATGTGCACAGTAGTCACAGGGACATTCAGGTCTTTGGAGACGGACTTGTAGCCTTGAGATTGCCCATGCTTCCTCACAATTTTGCTTCTCAAGTCCTCAGACAGTTCTTTGGTCTTCTTTCTTTTCTCCGTGCTCAATGTGGTACACACAAGGATACAGGACAGAGGTTGAGTCAACTTTAATCTATTTTAACTGGCTGCAAGTGTGATTTAGTTTTTGCCACCACCTGTTATGTGCCACAGGTAAGTAACAGGTGCTGTTAATTACACAAATTAGAGAAGCATCACATGATTTTTCAAAGGGTGCCAATACTTTTGTCCGGCCCATTTATGGAGTTTTTGTGTAAAATGATAATGATTTAAAAGTATGTTTCCATTCTCTTTTGTGTTTTTTCATTGCAAGCATAATAAAGAGGTTACTACCAAAGCATTTGTAATTGCAATCATTTCCTGGGAGAAATTGAGCATTATCTGACAGAATTGCAGGGGTGCCAATTAAGGGTGTAACGGTACATGCAATAGTATTGAACCGTTTCGGTACGTGGTGCTCGGTTCGGAACGGACGCGTACCGAACGAGTTTCTGACGTAATACAAACCATTACTTTTCGAGGCTGTGAGTCGATCGAGTTAGTTTCTTTGTGTAGATTATATTTACTCCGTCTTCTCTACTATAATTAAGACCAACACGGTAGGACAGTATATCCCAGAAATGTCAACGGCGTGACAACGTGGTCGCCGCGACAACGCAGTGAAAAGCAGGCGTCAATCAGCCAATGCACACCAGTCGCAGTGTAGCCGCGTATTAGATGCGTCCCAGAAGTGGCTCAACGTGACGCACGCGGAAAGAACGGCAGAGTTTATTATTTGACGCGAGACGAGGCCTTTCTGCGTCAATACTACTACCGGTAGCTAGGATCGGGCAGACCGGAAGTCACTCGTGTAAAAATACGGTGGATCCGGTCGATTTTCAAACTAATATGCAATCGTAATCTACTTTTTGAGTCCATCAGATCTCTTGAGTGGTAGATCGGGGCACAGTTGACTTGTCTTTGTTGATTTACTGCTGTCTTCTCTGCTACAATAATAACCAAAACGGCCCCGTGTTCAATACAAAACCCTCCTACCACAACAAAACAAGTAGGAACTAATATTCACATTGGAACTGAAGTTACACAACATAAAATATACAATATAAATGAATACTACATCACATTTGTAAAATATAAACACATAATAAAATAAATAACAGCCCATTTAACTAAAATAAATTGAAATGAGCTAAAACACCTGTAATTAAATGATAAGAATAATACACACATCCTGCTTACACAATTAAATTGATTAATTTCTGTGTGGCGCTTTAACTTGAGAAAATCCACCAATAAAGCGTTTGAAAACTGTTCATAAGAAAAAAAAAAGTTTCATTTAGGCATTTCATTTGTAAAATACATGTTAAAATGTTTGTCATTAGGATTGCTTTTCTCTTTAGCACAGGACTTCTTTTTTCTTCTTTCTTTCAGAAAGAAAGCTGACCAAATGTTCCTTATTGTTGAAAGCACAAGAGTGTTTAATAAACAACTAGCACATTTATATTTTGCATTTTGTTTTCTTACTGTACCGAAAATGAACCGAACCGTGACCTCAAAACCGAGGTACGTACCGAACCGAGATTTTTGTGTACCGTTACACCCCTCGTGCCAATACGTTTGGCCAGCAGTTTATGTGTTTAAAAATATGTTGTGTTTTACTGGACTGGAAAAGAGTCTTACTCTTTGCTAAATTACAATGACTAATTCAATATTCTAGCTTCATTCATCCAAATGAGCATTCAATAATGCCACATGAACTGTTTCAGTGCCATTGACGATGATAGACATCCGAACGTGTGGCTATTCTCATCCTTTTGCTGTGAATGGAAATGAGTTTGTCACTAGTACCGTCGAATCTGTTTGAAGTTAGAGGTTTGGCAGCGTATTAACATTTTTCACTGTCAATGGCATCCAATCAGTCCCTTTTACTTTGTATCAGAATGAGTAATCAGAAGAGGGTTTTTTGTACAATTGACTACTAGTACATATTGACCGCTGACTACATCAGAGGTGCCCAATATGTCGATTGCGAGCAACTAATGGGATCTCAAAGATAGTGTCAGTTGATCGGGTCCTCGCTTGTTCAAAAAAGATTCAATACTTCCAATGGGTGTGCCACAGAACAAAAAAATATGCTTGTTTTGGTTTGGTTTTCAAGAAACTTGACAAGGCCCCCATGAAATACTTTTGGGATGGACCGAGCAGAATATAGTTGCAACGTTAAAGCTGCTTTTACACTTGTTGTCCGTTTGTTTTGTTCCAATTCAGGGGGTAAATCGATAGAGTTGTCTCCTTTTCCTTTTGTGTTCTCAATGCAGCATTCAGTCTCTGTTAAAAAATGTATGCGCGACCATAGAAATCAAATGCTGTGTATAAGGCTGATGTGCACTGTGAACCAATTGTCACTCGTCGGCTATTTTGTGTCGGGGCCATTCGATGAACAAAACATGACAGTCAATAGCGTACTTTGTACATTGAAATGACTTTAGATTGTTCATTTTTTTAACCGAGTTACAAATGATGTGGTTTATCATAAACATCAGAGATGCAGTAATTTTACTGAATATTAAAAATATATTCACATTTTCTCAAAATCCAGACAAAATCAGAGCAGCATTCATATTGTTTGGCATGAACCAAGCCGTTTGTAAATCTGTCAAGAATTCAGCAAGGTACTAGTATTTTAGTGGAGAAAATCACATCCCCTAAATCAACTGTAGTAGAGCCTGCCAGAGATGTCCTGTGACATTACTTGAACCCAAATGCCCTCTCATTGGTCAGGAATTACTCTGGAGGTGCGCACCTACGTACTGTATGCTGCTTCAAAGCTGGATTTGCAACTATGTCACGGTTTTAGTGCAACTACGGAAACTGTTTGTAAAAAAGATTGCGGCTGCATTTGTTGTCTCTCCATATCTATATGGCGGAAAACACAGACAAGACTGGAAAAGCAGTTTCTGCTTTTGCATTCCTCTTTAAAAGAAACTGCTGTATTTTAAGCCAAAACAACTGTTGTGTTTGATAGAACAATATGTCTATATGCTGCCATAGCAGATTTATGGCGCATGAAGCCTCCGAACTATTTTTAATTTGTCCGTTTTACCCTGGAAACCCCTGTTTACAGACGTCGCGCAACCGCTTTTGTTTCAACCTAGCCATAAAACAAAGATAATTAATTATATTTATTACAGAAAATGTCATTTTTAGCTTAGAATCATTAATTGATGTCTAATATTTCGTTTAAAAAAAAAAAAAAAAAAACACTTTAAAAAAATTATTCACTCGCATATTTTAAACTTTTAAACAAATGACGTCATAATGAAAAAAATGTCTGTAAAAAAGTCACGGATATGTACAGTACCTCATAACTATCACTTAATTGTATTTTTTTTTTTTTTTTTTTTACTGTCGCATTTTCTCTGATATGTTGGATTATAAATGGTTGATGCAAACAAAGAAAAACTGGAAAAAAAGTTTAAAAGGGTAAGTATATGAAAAAGAAAACCTCGACCACTCCTTGATATCTGCGATTTCTGCATCAAGACCCTTGTTATATTACCATGTTTCACCCATAAAATTCCCAAAATATCCAGCTGTGGCCATTCGCAGCTGTGTCTTGACACTCAGTGATGCATGCTACATGGAGTTTTTGGAACGAAACAAGGTAAGTACACAATAATATCTCGTTAAAGTCATGACGTCTGTAATTCTACTCTCGCGTGTTCTCACCTCAGCAGGGTTTTGCTGTTTAAAAAACATAAAAACAACAACAAAAAAAGCCGTCCTGTTCAAAATTTTTCTTCCCCCAGAAAATTGAGATTTTGAGCATTCCAATGATGTATCACACATGCATATCGGACAATTTTGAAAGTTGACCAAATTGGGGGTCTCAGAGCGGAAGTCACCTGAGTGTTTTCCGCCATATATAAAAACAGCTCAAGATGCTGTGATTCTCCTGCCATCTGTGTTTAGGACTGTCCAAAAATAAAAAAATTCCTCATATGTCTCCTACCTACAGAATGGTGATAATTTGTTTTGTGTTAACTCATCACCTTGTACTGCCAACTACTATAGCAATCACGGGCTAAGGATTTTCATGGTATTTATTTACAAAACAAACATTTTCATTCAATTACAAAGCAGCCTGGAGCAGAGGTTGCGCTAGACTTTTTCGTTGTCTGTCATTTTGACTGACAGGGTCATAAAAATCCGGTCATAATCTATTTTTACCCGTCACTTAAATGTTTAAAATGATAATAATAACATTTTCAATAGTATTTAGTTTTCGTTCATTTTTAATTAATATTCTGTCCGAACAAGCTTAACAGAGAATCCACACCGTGCCATCACACATCAAGCAGTTGAATAAGTAACTTTTTCTCCGCAGTGACAAAAACAGCTGACTGTGGCCCCAGTAGGTAGGCTACATATGGAACAATGAAATTAACAGTTCACCTGCTCTGGCCTGAACGCAGTCTCACACCTTCCTCCTGGTGCGCATGGACTTGAATTGCATGCCCGCTTGTGCAGTCCCTCTTTTTTCACCTCTTTTATCAACACCATCGTCGTTTTGGGGCTTTTTGAAGAAACTTTGGACACTCAGTTGCCTTGACATTTTCCCGAGTAAGGCCAATGACGTCATGCATCAAGAGAAAATAGCTAATTAATATGCTCACTCGCCACCCTGTGGTCTGGGGTGTGAATTGCAACCTGTCAAAATGACAGATGGACTTCAGTTTTTTCCTTCACCGTTTAAAAAAAACGGTCAAAGACTGAAAATATTCGGTTAATGCGACCCCTGGCCTGGAGTGTCATGATGATGTCACCGGAGTCTCATCCTAGTGCAAGTGTCCCATTATCCAACAACACTCCGTGTTTAACAGTGCATGCTCAGAAAGCATTGTTGAACACACCTTCTTGCACAGATCAGGCTCAGTTTGTGAGAAGGGGCTTTATTTAGAAGTACTTGCTGACTTGTTCTTCTGAAAAGGTACTAAAGAAGAACCATTTATGGCTAACCATGGGTGGTTTCAATATATTGTGGACATGCTACTTGTGCTAGGTTGTTGGGGACAAGGTTTGTTAACTTGACACATAAGAAATGTGGGATTCCCCATGATTTTTTTTTTTTAATTGCATGCTGGATGGATTTATCGAGCAGTATGGCCCGGCGTTGCTCAGGTGAAAAAGTGAAAATTGCCATTTTCCAAGCTAGTTTCTTGAGATTGTAATACATTTTCCGCACTAAATGGAAGCTTACAAAGATCAAACTTATCTAAGAACACTCCCACACACATAAAGTACAACTGTGTAGTATTTGGTCCCCTCCAAATCCCCTCCAACCATTTCGGCGTCCATAAAACACGAACATACAGACAGCCACCCTGACAAACTTGCCTTTATAGATATAAGACAACCAGTCAAAATGAATCCCTTTTTATTATTCTGGAAAATTGTCCTTTTTTTTTTCTTCCCCCATATGTCCAGTGTCTTGTTTGGGAGTACTCAAATGCACAATGTGTCATCACAGCACATTTAAATTTGTACATGAAACTGTGAAGTCTGAAAGCCAACTGCGACATCGCAATCACATGAGATTCGTTTTTTACACAAAAGTTGCCTCCACAATCAGGTCACATTTTTTTTGTTGAGTTTTGAGTTTATTTTCAATGCTAAATGGAGGCCTACAGAGATCAAACCTATCTAAGAACACTCCCAGACATATACAGTACAACTTTTTAAAACTTCGTCAAAATCTGTCTAGCTGTTTTGGAGTCCATAGAAGACACCCCCCCCCCACCCCCACAGGTCAAGTTCCATTAACTCATTTCCTCCCAATAGCGTATAAATACGTTCTATTTTTAATTGTTTCAGTGTCCCAAAGACGTATTTATACGTGTTTTACGTTTTTTTTTTTTTTTTCAAGAGACATGTCTGGGTTCTGATTCAATTTAGCTCCAAAGCACAAAGCTGAAAATCCATTTTAAAGCAATAAAACTGGCCACTGGAGGGCAGTAGCGCATTTGGTAAGACCCGCAACCTGATTCAACGGCAACGAACGGCCGTGCCGCATGGCCGGGGCGCCTGCGGAAGACGACCGAATGGAGAACAACCTAGAGGACGCCCGGGATGCCAGGTGCTGGACGACCGAGCAGAATGACTGGCACCACCAGTGCAGCGGACGATGCTGTTGAGTCCGTGCTGCTCTCTGAGCAGACCCCGCAGAGACTCAAAAAAATCCATCTTTATAAGACAGGCGGTGATGAGGGAAAAGTTTACCCGGCTGTCGCATCGGCTAACAGAGTCATCTCTCAGTTAGTTATGTGTGAATAAATTGTAACCTTGCTATCAAAAGCTCTAATTGTCTTTTTTTTAATGTTATTTTGTAAAAGGAAGACATTATTCAGATGTTTGGGATGTAACTAAAGCAAAAAATAGCTGTGTTAAAGTCAGTTATGTTTGAAATGTATGCTTTCATAAAAAGCTCAATTTCTGTTTTTTCATCAGAAATTGGAAAATTGCTCAAACTAAGCTATTTTCTAATGCTGATTTTTAAAGAATGGAAAAAGATATGAACTTTCTTCTTTCAGCAGGAAAAAAAAAGTGAGTCTCATCTTTTTTTGGTGGGTTCCATGTTTAGATAGCAATAGAACAGAATTTTCTGTGGGCCTTGCAAAATCAGTCAAAATCCAGTTAAACGGCTGGGAGCGAAGGGGGATGCACCGGTGAAAATGGCTGGGAGTAAATGAGTTAATATATATTGTAAGTATAGATATTGATGAAGCTATCATGCTATGCATAGCTATGCATTCTAGTTTGTTACCATGGTTATGCACTATGGGGGATTTTGTCCACCCAATACTTGGTGCCATTCTCGTTATGATGATAATGTTAATTTGTTTAATGGATTTTTGATCAATCAAATGTTTCTGCATGAATATACTATACTAAAATATGGACAAATGTGACTCATTTAAAGGTGCAGCTTGTAAGTGTATCTTTTTCTTTGATTTTATAAAATTTGGGCGGTGTGGCTTATATTCAGATGTAGTCAAGTTTCCGAGGTGCTTCCGCTTTACTTCCGTTTTCCACGTTCTCTAACCAAAACAACCATTTAGCTGGAGTGGCATCACTCATCAAAATCCCTCAAAAAAGACAATTTGGAAATACTGTACCTCATCCATCTGTCATCATCACGACATGGGAGGACAACATGTTCATGAAGGCAGATGTGAAACCAAGCCTGTGCCACCACAAAGACTTGGTTTTTATGTAGCCATGTTGCCGCTTTGTTATGGAAGGTATGTTCTTTCTATCCCTGCATTTTCATGTGTCCAGTGCTCCAAAAATACTAAAGCTAAAAAATTGTGCATGAAACGACTTGTTGTCAATGATATTGGTATTACGAAAATGATTGTATTTATGATGATGTTTGATATTATTTACTACAACTACTATACTACTGTGGCTGCAACACATGCTATCTACTTTTTGCCTGTTGCTAATCAGTATGTGTACTCGGATGGCTCAATTATGTTCAATTTGACTACAATTCTGTGTTTTGTGTTACAGCTGAGACATCATTAGCTTTACTAAATATAGTTATACGACAATAAAGAAAAGGAAAATAAACACTAATCAACTACAGGTCATACATTGGCTTCTTACCATAAATGCATAAATACAAGTGTTACAAGTTTTTGTTTTATTTTGTTTACAGGTAGAAAACCCTGTTAAGCAAGGGAAGACAACTTGATGTGACTCACAACAACACTTACTGTACGTTGATGGACATACAGTATATCGAGACTACGTGCATTCTACTTTGATGGTGGAAGGCTCGACTTATACTCCACCTGCATTAATATTTTCTTTTCATAATTTTATAAATTGTGATTTACTAGTATTGACTTGGTTTGCACATGCACCAATCATTTAAAATAAAACAAGAAATGGAATCATGTTGTCCAAAAGTAATATTGCGATCAATATCTGCAATAAAAAGAATGACATACTATTTGTGTTTATATGTACGTGTGTGATGAGCTCATAACACCATAACTATAATCTAACGAGATAAAAATACCTCATAGCATTTCCTTGTGACAAAAAAATCCGTGTCTGCCCTTCTGCATTCTGCAACCGTAATATTTGCAATTTTGCCTAATTTTGGTCATTAGAGTGGCCGGTGTATCAATCTACACCTCATTTCAACACAGGCTGCACAGATTGTTAGAATTTTGTCCACGAAAGATCAATGAAGTGATAAGAAAAAAACGCACAGCACAGAAAGTCTCACAGCCTCATCTATGTTGTGCTGGATCCATTTTTGGAGATTCCGTGGGGTCCTCTGATTTGATTTTGCAGTTTTAACTGTGTCTACACTTTTTTCTTCAACCGCACTTCATGTTGTTCTGTCTAAACCGGAAGTCAGTTGCAAAAAATGTCAAAGATGGGGCCGCCCATGTTTCACTCAGGAAACTTGTCTGTAGGCAATAGTGTGTTGTTTACGGTATTTGGACTTTGGATTTTATATTGCTACCAAACAAGTGTTCAAAGATAATTAATGTTCATAAGTTATTTGAAAATGGGAAGTTACTGCCTGCTGTTTAAAAAATAAAACCAAAATGTTTAATTCCACTAAAATATATAGCCTACCCATTAGAAGTAAAATCTGAGAAACTGATAAATTAGCAATGGTCTCGTATTTTTCCCCCTTGAGATATAGATTCCATATAGAGCAAAGAGAGGAATACTAATAAGTTCTGAATTGGCTGAAGTTTGACAGCAAATATTTTCACAGCTGTCTGTCGCCTTCTTTTGCATCCTCAAGCTGATGTGTTTTGCAGCATTTTTGGCACATCTTACAGAGAATTCAAGTTGGCACCATCACCCACACTCACAACACTGTGCCAACATTTCTGCTACTGCTGACCAAAGGACACACACATTCGTGGAAACCCACCCCCCACCCTCAAACACACACACAGTCCTCATGGCTACAGATGTAGCCTCGACCAACTCATCTCCACCAGGTGTTGCTTTATAGCCGTGTCACTTTGAGCCTGACTCCATCTGCCACACTCAGCAGCAAAAAAGGAGTGAATTCTACACTCTGTGCATGGAGTTGTACACAATTACAGTCAATGTAGCCCTTTTCATAGCTGTAGTTTGTAGGCCGTATTTGAAACAATTTAAGTACATAATTACAGTGTTGGTTTTGAAGCATCACAATTTGGCAGAAATATTAATTTCCTGTGGAAAAAAAAATGTCATCTATGTACGTATGTATGTATGTATGTATGTATGTATGTACAGTGGGGCAAATAAGTATTTAGTCAACCACCAATTGTGCAAGTTCTCCTACTTGAAAAGATTAGAGAGGCCTGTAATTGTCAACATGGGTAAACCTCAACCATGACAGACAGAATGTGGAAAAAAAACAAAAAAAAACAAACAAAAACCCCCCCCGAGAAAATCACATTGTTTGATTTTTAAAGAATTTATTTCCAAATTAGAGTGGATAATAAGTATTTGGTCACCTACAAACAAGCAAGATTTCTGGCTGTCAAAGAGGTCTAACTTCTTCTAACGAGGTCTAACGAGGCTCCACTCGTTACCTGTATTAATGGCACCTGTTTTAACTCATTGTCGGTATAAAAGACACCTGTCTACAATCTCAGTCAGTCACACTCCAAACTCCACTATGGCCAAGACCAAAGAGCTGTCGAAGGACACCAGACACAAAATTGTAGACCAGGCTGGGAAGACTGAATCTGCCATAAGTAAAACGCTTGGTGTAAAGAAATCAACTGTGGGAGCAATTATTAGAAAATAGAAGACATACAAGACCACTGATAATCTCCCTCGATCTGGGGCTCCATGCAAGATCTCACCCCGTGGCGTCAAAATGATAACAAGAACGGTGAGCAAAAATCCCAGAACCACACCGGGGGACCGAGTAAATGACCTACAGAGAGCTGGGACCACAGTAACAAAGTCTACTATCAGTGACACAATGCGCCGCCAGGGACTCAAATCCTGCACTGCCAGACGTGTCGCCCTGCTGAAGAAAGTACACGCCCAGGCCTGCTGCGGTTCGCTAAAGAGCATTTGGTTGATCCAAAAGAGGACTGGGAGAATATGTTATGGTCAGATGAAACCAAAATAGAACTTTCTGGTAGAAACACAGGTTCTCGTGTTTGGAGGAGAAAGAATACTGAATTGCATCTGAAGAACGCCATACCCACTGTGAAGCATGGGGGTTGAAACATCATGTTTTGGGGCTGTTTTTCTGCAAAGTGAACAGGACGACTGATCTGTGTAAAGGAAAGAATGAATGGGGCCATGTATCGAGAGATTTTGAGGGAAAATCTCCTTCCGTCAGCAAGGGCATTGAAGATGAGACGTGGCTAGGTCTTTCAGCATGACAATGATCCCAAACAAAGGAGTGGCTTCGTAAGAAGCATTTCAAGGTCCTGGAGTGGCCTAGCCAGTCTCCAGATCTCAACCCCATAGAAAATCTGTGGAGGGAGTTGAAAGTCTGTGTTGCCCAACAACAGCCCCAAAACATCACTGCTCTAGAGGAGCTCTGCATTGAGGAATAGGCCAAAATACCAGCAACAGTGTGTGAAAAGCTTGTGAAGAGTTACAGAAAACGTTTGGCCTCCGTTATTGCCAACAAAGGGTAGATAACAAAGTATTGAGATGAACTTTTGATTGACCAAATACTCTTTTTCCAACATGATTTGCAAATAAATTCTTTAAAAATCAAACAATGTGATTTTCTATTTTTTTCCCCACATTCTATCTCTCATGGTTTAGGTTTACCCATGTTGACAATTACAGGCCTCTCTAATATTTTCAAGTGGGAGAACTTGCACAATTAGTGGTTGACTAAATACTTATTTGCCCCACTGTATGTATGTATGTATGTATGTATGTATGTACATACAGGGTGTATATACCACAATTTAAAATACATATTTCTGTTTAATAGTAACAGTTTCTATGTAGATATCTTTATTTTTTTTTGCACAACTCCAAAATCAACAATTCCAAGTGATGCACATTTGTATTTTTGTTCTACCATCATCTATTGTGAGTGAACTACTCGAAGCTTAAATCCATAATTTAGTATTTGTTACCTTTATTCATCATTCCATGAGATTGTAACTGAAAGGCAATGTTTTGTTATACTTATTTTCACCATATAGATTCAAGACTAGAGTGCTGTCTGAGCTCGGTTTGAATGTCATCGCTATTTTATGGTCATTCTACTCCAATTAGAATTAATCATTCACCTCTGTAATGTTGTTTACCTGCAAACTCAAACCTGGAATCTGAATTGTAGGCTCCCTATCTTTGCTTAGGGTTAGTGATCCATCATCGCACCAACAGGTAATATGATAGTAGAGGAAACAGGCAGCACAATTAGATTGGTGTTGAACAGTAAGGCGTGTTTTTCTTCACCCCATGCTTGGATATTTAATCACAGTTCTATTTTGGAAGTAAAACACCAGACACGTGTTGAAGTTCCACATTCTGCAGCCACGCAAAAGGTCGAGTCCCACCATTATAGGAGCTGAAGATACTAATCATTGACTCGCCGGGTTGGAAACTTTTTCATCAAAAGTTTTGCATGACTTTTTAAAAACCTTTCGCTTAATTTCTGCGACTGAATGAACAGTTAATACCTGGGACACCCTTGTTTTCTGTGGTGAATGAATTGCATTGCATTACACTTATAGCATGCTCAGCTTCCCTCAAAATGTCCAAAAATAAGTGATCCAATGTATATTGTTGTGTATACATGTCACTTACTAAATATTACAACTTTTGTTCAGAATTAGGTACTTATCACTGATGACAATGCGATTTGCTTTTAATTTATTCGCACAACTTCACCGTCCTTTAAACAGTGTGGACGCTAGTGCGTCTCCAGAGTGTAGAGTGCATTGTTCCACTACAGCGAAACGAGACGAGTCATTGGCGTAAGGCTGGGTTTATCCCGCCCATCAGAGGCTGTGCGTTTCCGGGCGTCTATGGGATCGGCTGGCCCGAACACTTGCTTCCCTGCATGATGATTTGATAATCTGTCAAAATCGCATTTTGACTGACGGCGAAATGAGCTAATCAGTGATCTTGTCGTATTAACATCCATGCAAGGGATTTTTTCACTTTTCATTCCGTTGTTCTGAGTTGAACCGAAGACTTTCATAATCATCCTAGCGACACTTGCTTTGTTAAAAGCGACTAGCGAAAAATAAGCTTCTATTTATGTTTTTTTGTTTTGTTTATTAATTGTAGCCGCATGTGTTTGGAGACTTGACTTCTGATACTCTAGTTTCTTTCCCTACTGAGCAGTGGGTGCCGCTGAGCCCC
This sequence comes from Corythoichthys intestinalis, assembly GCF_030265065.1. NCBI lineage: Eukaryota > Metazoa > Chordata > Actinopteri > Syngnathiformes > Syngnathidae > Corythoichthys > Corythoichthys intestinalis. The sequence continues at coordinate 38,877,270 of NC_080403.1, read as the reverse complement.
TCCACTGTCACAAAGCACTCACAGGCGGACACACTTTGCGCTTCCCCTAATTGAAAGACTAGCGTCCGCCACTGCTTTATTTAGATCTGGGGTGTCAAACCTGTCCTCAATGGGCCGCAGTAGCTGCTGGATTTCATTCCAACCATTCGAGATGAATACCTTTTCACCAATCTGGTGTCCTACAAGTTGATTCAGTTGATTGCAAGCAGGTGCTGCTTGTTTTAGCAGAAACCTCAACTGTTTAACTGGATCTGTTGAAACAAAACTAGGACCCACTGCCGCCCTTTGTGGAATCGGTTTGACAAACCTGCTTTAGATGGAAGAACTCAATAGTTTTAATATGAGCTTGTCTTACAGTTCAGGTCACAAGCAGGGGCTTTTTTGTCTTATGAATCAAACTGACTCACTTCATGATTTTATAATGCGAAACTCCTCTTGTTATAACCAGTGTTGTTAATAACTGCGTTAGAGTATAACGGTGTGACTAACGGCGTTATATTTGTCAATAGTGAGTAATCTAATTAATTACTTTTCCCATCTTTGCAAAACCGTTACCATTACTGAGGATGTGAAAGAGTACGTTACTACAATTTGGTTGAATGACGCGGAAGACACGGAGAGAGCAAAGCGGGAGGAGGGAAGTGGTTTGTGACGCTGTTGCAAACACGATGCTATGTGGCTCGGAGTGTTAGCATAGAATTACCGTTCTCGCTAGCATTCATATTTAGCGTCGCCAGTGTCATCTTAAACTCTTGGGCAACTTTTTTTTATATATATATATATTTTTTACATACAGTTTGTGGCATTCAGGTGGGTATAATTAATTGAAAATAATGGGCTGTTTTCCTGTTGACCAGTGTTGGGAATAACGCCGTTATAAATAACGTGGTTACATAAAGGCTTCATTTTTTCAATAACTGGGTAATCTAACAAATTATTTTTTCCGCCGTTACAACGCCGTTACCGTTACTGACGGTCAAAAGCGGTGCGTTACTTACTTTGAATAAATTGAAGAAACTACTAGCCGTAGCAAGTCTATTCTGTTTATTTGTCATCCAAAACTTGGGGTGCGTTCAGGTTCATGGCAATGAAAATAGTAAACACACATAGCCTACCTTTGCAAGAACGATGGAGTTGCCGTTGATACGGTCATAATGTACAGGTCCTGCACCCATCCGCAGCAAAACTGTTCGTAGCTTTGTAGCGATTCGTAATTTCGGAATCACTGATGAGTTTAGTAACATACACCGAACAATAAACACAGCAGAATGTCCATTTCGCGTAATTGTAGAAGCCCGTCGACATCTTTACTCCATTTGTCTTCAGCTTGCTCGTAAGGGTCAACATTGTTCGCTTCCTTAAGTTTGATCACATATCTGTTCTTCGCCTTAGTAACGAGTTTGTCTCTTTATTGAACTGGCAAGTTAAAGTTTAATGTCCCGCGAGCCAGAGCTGCTTCCAATATGGCTGCGTTGTTGTCAAATCTCACGTTATCCCCCATTCTCTGACGTAAACGCTCGAGCCTAATTGCGCACGTACTTCAGAGCCGGTGTTTTCACACACAAACCGGAACAGCGCGTGCGGCAAACACACACACACGCAAAACAGATGCAGAGGGATAGGATGGCAGAGAATTCAGAGGAAAATTTGTCCTTTACAAGGTGGAGATATAAACACTATTTCAAGTTGGTCGAAATTAAAGGAAAGAACGTCCATGTAAAGTGTAATTTATGTCCCGGGGCAAAGCTTTTGTCAACATCTGTGGTAAGCAATTCAAATCTGTTTATTTTTGTTGCACTTGAAGTGTAGGATAAATCTGTTGCTGGTGAGGTGCAATAAATATTATAAGGTTCCATAAGACAACTACCTGTCTGTTCTTCTCTATTCAACTGACTCGAATACTGTTCAGAAAATTTCAAATTCTTTGACATACAACAACTTCTTTTTTAAAGTAATGGAAATAGTTACTTTCCCTGGTAAATAGTTACTTTTACTATAGAGTAATTCAGTTACTAACTCAGTTACTTTTTGGAAGAAGTAGTGAGTAACTATAACTAATTACTTTTTTAAAGTAACGTGCCCAACACTGCTGTTTACTATGCATTATCAACACCAATTGCGCGTTGTCCTTGTAGATGCTACAATATAATATTTGTCACTTGCCCTAAACTTTTCTTGAATGACTTATCCATAAACCTTGTGTGATTTTTTTTTTAACTTTTCTTTTTTTTAATCAAAGGAGAGGGGAGAGATTCAGAACCTCACCTGCATCTTGAAAAATATATCTATACATATTAGGGGTGTGACAGCAAACACAAGTCATAGTTCAGTACATACCTCAGTATTGGGATCACGGTTCAGTGCGGGTTCAGTACAACAGGAAAAACAAAAAAGCTTTTTTCCCTTACAGCATTTGAAAAAGTTTATATTTCATTTACACTCTTATATAGGTGGAATTTTAAAAAAAATGTAAAATGTGTGATCTGTTTATTTTTTGTTCTTTTTTTTGGAATGAAAAAGACAATTCAGTTCAATTCAATCAGCTAATATAAACATATTTGATATGAAAGACGTTATAGAATGGATCTTGTAATAATGTGTAGAACATGAAAAGTAACGTCAGTTACTTTGGCGAGTAACTAATTACTCTTACATTGAGTTAACTGAGTTAATAACTCAATTACTTTTTGGGAGAAGTAATTTGTAACCAACTAATTCCTTTAAAAGTAAGATTACAACACCGGTTATACTGTATTATTGAACTTCTGTTGTGGCAGCAACACGATTTTATTGGTACATAATTTCTTGAATTCACTTTTATAAAAAAATTACTGTCAGTCTTATGGAGATAAAATTGGTTCATATTTAAATTCACTTTTATAAACAATTACTGTCAGTCTTATCGAGACAAAATTGATTCATATTTAAATTTTGAAAGTGGATATTGATTAAAGGAAAAAAAAGCTGCGGTTGCTTGACAAACAACACCCCATTAGAAGAGATTACATAGAAATGTTCATTATCTGGATAAGGTAAGGTCGGCCATTGATCAAAAAAAAAAAAAAAACCTAAGCAAAAACAAATCTAGCTAGAACCTTGTGACAATTGGATCACTACCGTAACTCTTAATCTGCTTCTTAGCCTTTCTAGGGTTCCAAGTGTCTTTTACTGTTAGAATACTCTTACCCTTGACAAACTTTCTACCTTTCTTTGCCTGCTGTTGGTGTCTTCGTGCCTGCCTACTACCTCCTGCTTCGACCAAACAACACCTTCCACCATCGCAAGTAGATGAATAGTGTGCTGTCACTTGCCAGCCTCTTCAGAGGGCCGGTGCTCTCTATGAGAAAAGTGCCAGTCATTAACAGGAGGGGGAGGAGGGGACGAGGCAGGATGAAAAATGAGTTCATTTACAGGCGAGTCCTGTGAGCTGCGTAACGTCAGCAACAACCAAGTCCCATCACATTCTCCTCCCTTCTTCCTCCCATCACTTGCCTATGGTGTGGGGGGTGAGGAGATAGAAGTTTCTCAGCAGATTTTTTGAAACGTTTAAAGAAAAAAAAAGTGAGGGAAAAGTATAGCCTTTGAGTAAGCACATACGCGAGATTAGTGTGTGTGGGTAAGTCTGGGGCGGCGATACAATAGAAGAGTGAGCAGGTGTTAGCAGGTGGGAGATTAGACATCAAGTCATCATTCACGCTGAATGGGTTCAGAGTGATTTTTTTTGGCTGAGGATTTTAGCTTCTGGTCACAGCTTCATTGTGTATAAAATGTTACACGTAAATGTCAGGTCAAATAGGTTCACACTATGTTGTTGCCAAACTTTGAAAGGATAGCAGTTATGGGTCAAATGTTTTAAAAAGGAATATAGTCCTAACAAAGCTTTAGAAAGACAGCACGAAATTACGACAGTCATAGCATTCTCAGTTTTGTGAACTAGTTTGTGGTGTACTGCAAGGATATTTCTCACAGGGCACAGTTAGGCCCTCATCCACATTAAATGTTATTTCAATGGACCAATAATGAACAAATTTGTGTTGAAATGGACAGTATCTGATAGGAAAGGTAGCAAAGCTCGATCTCTCCTGTATTGTCCGCTGACACAATCTAAAAAGAGAGCCTGCTACTGTTGTTCCACAGTTGGGTGCTGAAACTGCCTTCAGGATGGCTTGTAAAGGCTGGATGACACAATGTGCAGACACCTGGGGGGCTCCAGTCACCAGTTTGTGTTTCTGTCCCTGTGGTACTATCGCCAGTGTGTGTTTACATGAGCACTCTTGTTTGGATCTCTAAAATTTGGAAATGGAGATGAAGGGAGGTGTGTCACAGAATACTTTTATGAACATTGTTGAAAACACATTCGACATAGCAACCTAAAACCAGAAAGTACATACCTTAGGTTGGAAGCCATCACGTTTGTAGCTGTGTCCCAATTCAGGGGCTGCACAACTGAAGTCTGCATTTGAAGGCAAGAGCGCGAAGGACTGTCCCAAATCACTAAAACTTGGAGGATGCTCCTCCCATGCACCTAAAATTGGTTTTCCTCATCGGCTGATTTAAGCTGATTTTGGAGGACGCAACACGACTGTATTCCGTTAACAGCCGGAACCCTAGATGCTTGACTTGCAGCTGCCACATTTGAAACAAATCCTCTTAAAACAACACTGGCTAACTTTTCAATCTTTATAAAATATTTTCGTAACATTTGTGATGACATGTTGACAGACAATTAGTTGAATGACACCTCTTTTATATCTTGAGGGCGTCTGTATCGCTTTCACCAGCACTAATTAATTTTGAGGAGGGTGGCAGGAACCCTGCCACACAAAAAACTACAAATGGGCTGACTGCTTTATGGCATACGTCACTTATCCCTTTCCCCTTACATTATAAATATGGAAGTCGATGTGAACGCCTTGTCAGATTTCTGCAAAGATGGCATTTATGACCTTTATACACTACCTTTGTACACTACTTTGTTCACGACCTTTGTACGCTACTTTTATTCACTACTTTTGTTAACTTACTTTGTTCACTACATTTGTACACTACTTTTGTTCACTACCTTTGTACACTACTTACTTATGTACACTACTTTTGTTCACAAACTTTGTACACTATCTTTGTACACTACCTTTATACAGTACTTACATTTTGCACTACCTTTGTTCACTACATTTATACACTATCTTTGTACACTACCTTCGTTCACTACTATTGTACACTACTTTTGTTCACTACCTTTGTACTCTACTTTTATACACTACTTACATTTTACACTACTTTTTTTCACTACCTTTGTACACCACTTTTGGTTCACTACCTTTGTACGCTGCTTTTATTCACTACTTTTGTACACAACCTTTGCTCACTACCTTTATACAATACCCTTGTATCTACCATTGCTCACTGCTTGTGTACACTATTTTTGTTCACTACCTTTGTACACTACTTTCGTTCATTACCTTTGTACAGTACTTACATTTTACACTACTTTTGTTCAATACATTTTTATACTACATTTTTACTCTATTTTTCTTCACAACTTACTTTTCCACACTAATTTTGTACACTACATTTGTATACTACTTTTGTTGACTACCTTTGTACAGTACTTTCGTTCACTACCTTTGTACAGTACTTACATTTTACACTATTGTTCAATACATTTTTACACTACCTTTTTATTATTTTTGTTCACTTACTTTTGCACACTAATGTTGTACTCTACTTTTGCACACTAATTTTGTACTCTACTTTTGTTCACTACCTTTGTACACTACTTTTGTTCACTAACTTTGTACACTGCCTTTATTCACTACCTACTTTTATTCACTACTTTTGTACAGTACTTTGTTCACTACTTTTGTACAGTACCTTTGTTCACTACCTTTCTACGCTACTTTTGTACACTACCTTTGTACACTACTTTTGTTCACCAGTAGTACTTGTACATTACAGTAAACTACAAATAAATTATTTTACAAATCAAACAATGTGATTTCTGGATTTTGTTTTATTTTTATTATGTCTCTGAGTAGAAATGGTTATATTATTGGAATTTCCAACTTCTACCTATTTTCTAAGTCAGTGAACTTGCAAAATCACAATGGGTGCAAATGCTTCTGCTCCTCACTGTACTAGTTTGTATACCAGGTAGTCCTAGGAAAACAAACAAAAAAAAAAGGACATGATAATCTTTCAATGAGTGCAAGGACAGAGTGTATTAGAGGAAACATTTGTGTGGTTCATTTCAGTGTGTATTCTACAGTATTTCATCATTTTGATTTAATAGTTTTGAATTGCTGTGATAACTCTTGTTTCAATCCTGTGCATCAATAAATACCAGGAAGAAAAGACAAAAATGAACTGTGTCAGGCTCTTACTTGTTTTACATTTGATACATAGTGTTCTATTTTCTGCAGACATCACAAACATACTGTTCTAACAAATATTGCTAGCATATAAAGGCCCCACAAATATACTGTCAGAAATATTTCCAACAGTAAAATTGTATAACAACACACTTAATAAAATGTGCAAAACCCAATAAATGTAGCTTGACTGGAACTGACACAAACTATCACATGAATACTTCAACCGTGGTGTGTTCCCCTCCATTTGGGCCGCATACCAACACAATGTATTTCTATTGGTTAGATTTTACATATGAACGGCTGTTGTCTGTCAGACAACGACTTGCCAGTTCAAAAGCACTTAGGTCATTTTGGCCACCGCTGGGTTTTCCCGGGGGAGAGGACATACTTGCTTGGGACTATTAGGAGTACCAGAATTCTTTGGGACTGTTAAAACGAGAGACAAAGTCATGTTTTTAACCTTCGCCAATGTGGGCAGGACAATGAAATGTTTAACCCAGCATATGCCAAAGTGATGGAAAACATTTTTTCCCAAAGCCTTGGCCCACAATGTTTCTCCAAATATTTCAGTCGCGCTCATACTCATCTACCAGCTTTAAATTCTTAACTGGTCATTGTGATCTGATGTTGTATTAAGATTGCTCGTGCCTTTAAGCCTGTCTCTTTAATCACTATTATTTCCTGTAGGCAAGTGAAGGCAACAATGTTTATTATGTTGGGGCGACACTGTCACAGTTTACAACAAACACAAGCAGTTTGTCACTGTCAGCTCACTATATGAAAGGAAGGTTGGGTTCATCGTAAACTCAAGACTCAAAAAGTCAAGATTATGCCCGGTCTTTCTTTCAAGTGCTTAACCACGTCGTACAGTAAACAAAGGTGATGGATGCAGATGTCTTGCTGTTGAGACATTTGCCATTGGCAGAGTCAGGTGTGAAATGAATGGATCCAAAACCTTAACACTGAAAGAACCACAAAAAGGGCTAACAACTGATTACCGTATAACAATGAAGTTTTATGAGGAGCAGTTTTTAACACTTGGCAGCATGGGCATTTTCCTAAATTATTTACGAGTGATGCATTGCTAATGTGAACGACAGATAGGGGACAATAGATGAAGAATTGATTATAAGAACTTTGTGCAATCAAAGACAGTATTAAAAAGCATACGACAGGAGAAAAAAACTCTTAAATAGCATTTATATGTGAATTAGAATAATATTTTGAGACGATTCGACTATACAACAATTTAGCAAAGCGCAGATGACGAGAAATTAGTCTTTTAATCTGCCGGTTAGCCACGCCTACCATTATAGGGCTCAAGCGTCCCCAACAGGTGGATGACGTCAGCGGGAGACTGGGCTCATCGGTTTTACTATACAGCCCATTGGGGGGGGGAATTATTCAGAATGAAGAAAACGCGACAAAGAGATCCGCAAAATGTCATTGTTTCAGTCTCTCTACTCCAATATTTTTACAGGATATTCTTTTTATCCAAGTATTTTTTCCCCAATAGCTAAATAAATGGCTTGAGAAGGACCAGTCAGCCCGTCGAGGGGGAACTATTCACAACGAGGAAAACCCGATGAAGAGATCTGCAAAATGTCATTGTTTCTGTCTCTTTACTTCAATATTTTTACAGGATATTCTTTTTATCCAAGTATTTTCCCCAACTGCTAAATAAATGGCATGGTCATGACAAATAACAGTCTTGTGTTAAATGGAATATGTAATAATAAAAATCCACTTATTCAGGACGACATGGCAAAATTACTCCATAATGGTCAAAACTGTCGACTTCACCTTTACTGTTGCACCTCCTGAACGATATTTTATGACGCTTAAATCGGACATATGTCATTTCCCTTCCCCGGCTTTGCAGAATGTAAACAAACCAAGAGGCGTGACAGCTAGCTGACATGCTAACCCGAACCGAGTGATGTTTCAAAGTCTTCGAAGCGGAAAATCACACATAACTAGCCCGGATTATTTGACATGACGACTGGGTTGTCGATTGTCTTTGCGGATCGGCAAACCGCCCGGCGGAGAGCATTTTACAGCTCATTCCCCGGAGGAGGGCGGCTGCAGTTGTTGTGCAGCTAACGTTCAGCTAATGTGCATGAGGAGAGCTTTTTACATGCCTATCAATGATCAAACGTAAGTAGTCCTTTATTTAAAGAAAGTTTGTAGTGTTTACTTTGTAATCGCTGTATTCGTATTTGACATAACACAAAACAAGATGTTTACTCACTTCCTCGTAAGTCCAATGGTCCCACAGTAGTAGGGCTTGTTTTGGCCAATATCCACGGTGAATGGGACCCTTTTGGCACTCCAAAAAGGCGCACACGCCTCTCCCTCATACAACAAGATTTTTCTGCAGCCGTTTGGCTGGCGTAATGCGAAAAATAAACGTATTAATCCGAAAAATCAGCTGAATCCTTAGTCCTCATACACAACAGTAGGCTTTATAGTGAAGAGGAGTCCTTCTCCCCTACACGTCACAGCGCCCTCCTCCTCAATGCAAGACCGAAGCCAGAAGTCACTCATTTTCATGGCGCGGGATTAAAAAATCTAAATAAATATAGCGATCGCTTCCACACACATCCAAGCGGTCCATATCATTCAGGAGCATAAAATGCCGCGTGTATTATGAAATAAACATGCTTTTTCGCGTCACATGCACTTTAACATGCTGATTTGAGCATCATTTTAGGATGTTTAATAATTCTTCCACCAGTTTTGACTGCATTGGAATAGTGACCTATGCCAGTAACAGTTGCATTTCAAAACGATTGTATTCGTTGCAGTGCCGTAGCTACTGAGACCAGAAACCGAACTCAATCTAATGACCGTTGCTGTCTCTTTGCAGCTATAGACCCTACCCACCGACGTCACAAAATCACGTGATCGCTGTATTGTTCCGCCCCATTGTCCGTCGTTTTGTGTCTGTATTATCAATGGTCTCAATTGATCGAGCAATTTATAATGCATTTCACGGAAGACCCGGTGCTTTCGGATGCCGTAAACTCACTGGATGCGTTGCATAAAAGGCGTTATGTGGAAAAGCTTCAGTTTATCCATTCGCCAGATCCATATTTGATGCCTAAATCGATGTTTTTCGACCCACTGTCTTCGCCGTCTTTGTCTGACATCTGCTAGCTACCCTGATATTTACAACTATCTTGTCCACACAAAATCAGCCTATTCTCACGAAAGTTTGAAAAACTTTTAAGAGCTTGGAGGCTTATAAATACTTCGTTGCTGGTTGGGTGAAACAGGTCCTCGTCCACGAAAATTCAGCAGGAATCTATCTTGTGCTTGGAAAGGTGAGTTACGAAATTTTCAATTCAAAATCTTTTGTTCTTGCTAACATCCACCGTCAAGTCTAATGTATTTCATGTCATTTGTCAATGGCACTAGGGCTTTTAATGTTTATATGGTTTATATGGTCTCACTACATACATACGTGTATGTTGTCGGCGATTAGCCTAGCAATGATCTTAATTGTGGTTGTCAGCCCAAAACCCTCTAAATATATATCAAATGCATCTTACCAGATATAAAATGACTACTACACAATCTGTGGTAATCGTTTGGAGCCCAGTTTTCTCGTCGAATTGCAGCAGCCCATCTCGCTCTCCTCACCGGGTCTCTCGGAATCCGGTAGAACTTCAAGTCTCTCCGTCTATCTTCTCTGTTATTGCAACCGACCGCCACACACGCCTTCACCATTTTGATTATTAATGTTAACGAGCAGAAAAACAAGCCGTAAATAGGAGGAATGTACGTAGCCGTAACAGGTAAACACGATGTGTTGACGGAGAATTGGGCGGCACCAGTCAGGAGGGCGGAGTTGTGACGTCACGTGGGTAGGGTCTATACCCAGAAGCCATAATATTAAACTCAGTTTATTATTGTTTATTCAGTGTGACTAGATTTGAAAGTTCAAAGATCAATAGTCTAACAAAGAAAAGTACTTGAAATCATCATTCTTTAAATTACTAATAGCTCTACACAAATACCAGAGTACATCACATGCAGTTGTCTCACTATTAGACAACATGATTACCTTTTACAATGTAACTTAAACTACTTTTGGAAGTGTACCAAGACAAATGAACAATATCTTGTAGCTGTATTTGCAGTGAACTGTGGCTGACCTTGTGCTCTGAACCACCTGCGAGCAAAGAGAGTAAAGCCGATTTCTCACTGGGGAGCATTATAATGTGGCATCATTATTTTTTTCCAGTTGCAAGTCTCAGTCTTAACTGCTTGCTGCTTTGCCATACACTACTGAACATCGCTTGACAACAAGATTAGACACATATGAACTCTTGAGTGACCTGACTTATAATTACATGGCATTCTAAGTAACTGCACTGAATGATACACGTGCAAAAACTTTTGTATGACTATGTTTTGCACGTTTGCAGTATCTGGACAGTATGAAAACAACTGATTCCAAAAAGTAACAGGAATGCTCATAAAATTGATTGTTCCACACAGGATTGTTTCATAAAGGGAAACTGTATAATTTGTATTCCTGTGTATGCTTAAATATACAGTAGGTGTAGGAATAAGAAATGAGGGACCAAGTCAGGGAATCCACTCTCATGGCAACACGGTACAGGTAAATTTATTAGATTACATTATAAAATTGCACTTTAATAATCCAACATTACAGAAATTCTTTTGTCACAGCAACTGAAGCAAGTACAGGGAAACTAAAAATATCTAGTAAACCCTCATAAAAAAATCCACGAATTACTGAATATTTGAAAATATATACGTAGTAAACCCTATAAACGAGATCTCACAATCTACAGTGACCTCCTCTACAGAAACAAGCATGACTGTGCTATACGTCTAGGGTGTAGGTTTGCATAGGGACGGTAGGGACATAACCCTAGCAACTTATCAGGATGCTCAAATTGTCCCCACCAACTTTTAAGCAACCATATTTCATTATATAAAGAGTTCAAATATATAAGCAATTTAGATTTTACCATATGTGGTAAGGATAGAATAGATCCTACCACTATTAAGAGAATTATTTTCATTATGTCCAGACTTACATTTATCCCTTGCTTTATCACTTGCTGAATGTGCCTGTCCAATTTTTCACCCTCAAACAAACGTTTGGTTGGCTGATGACTTGAAGCCATCGCTCCCACCACAAAGACACACACACACAGACATAATCAAACAACCCCGACAGATTCATGTCGACAACATGCCACCCCCTTTGGAGAGGAGGAATATTAGAAGATTTTTTTTGGCCAGCAGCAGCCACTGTTAAGCCTGAGTTATGCTCTGGCGTTGCGGTGACGGCGCAGTGACTACGGCGTCATTCGACATTCGATGGTTCTCCGGCCAGGTGACGCGTTGCTCTGTAATTCACCGCAAAGCCACTAGAGGGGTGTTGTGTTATTTTTGTACGGTTTTGGGGCATGCTTGTTGACTTCCTTTTGTCTAGTTTAACTGAGAAGAAGAACGCTTGAATGTGGATCTTCAGCTCATCAACATTGAATAAATGTTGATCATACAAATGTTGAGGCGCAGGCGATGAAGAAGACGGTTTCGAGGCGGTCTGTCCAACTTTTGATGCCGCATAGAGTTCTTCTAGCTTCGGGTGAAAACCAGCTAGCTGTGGCGGCTAGCTTCAAACTGGCGTCGAGCACTGCGTCCAGCGTTTTGTCCGAGGTCTGCAAAGCCTTCCAGCCCGATTTGTTTGCTGTGTCCTACAACCAGCCAGTGGGAAGCCATAGCAGATTTCTGGTGTCTACGGAACTTCCTAAACTGCGTTGGAAGCCTTGATGTTAACGTTATCATAAAAAGCACCGAGGCACTCTCAATCAGTGATGATGTATCGAGTGTGAACTGTCTGTTGTTGAAAATTAAACATTAAAACAACTCTTTTGACACCAACCCTGTCCTTTATTCTTCATATACTTGAAGTGTGACACGTAAATAAGTCACAGACTCACAGCAAACATACGTACGCAATAAATGATAAAGCACACCAACCCAAAATACGACCCAGGGTGATAAAAAGCTGGCAGTTTTTGGCCGACTGGATCACCGCTTCGTGTGGCCACTCGATTCCGAACACACACGTCTCGGTGGTTCTTCCATTTTTTTTATTCAATTGTTGACCTTGCCATTTGGCAAACTTTATGATGTCTTGACGAGACTTGCTCTTCGATGATACTCCCGTCGGCTTGGTCCATTTTTGCGTCTAGAAAAATAATGTTTTACAATGGCGGTGATTTCGCGCTGAACCGGAAACAATAGTCTGAGCGAACCAATCACAGTCCATTTCCGCCACGTCATATACGTTGACGTGACACTAGGGTTTGAAAAATCAATAGGACCTTGTCAGGCTACGACGCAGGGCCAGAAATCGGGTCTTCCTTGATGGCACAGGTCTGACGCGGAAGTATAACTCGGCCTTAAGTCATGTAAAAAGACGTCAATGTTGTGGAGCTGGGGGAAACACCACTAATTTTGCTACTGAAAGTCCGACCTTCAACAGTTCGCATTACATTAAATTTCCTAACCGTTAAAACTACTGAGGGTAGGCCAGCATCCACAAGGAACAACAAAGCCAAACTAGTCGTCCCTTATTTGGATCATTGTTTGCATTATGTGCATTACGGTAATATCGTCCCTACCAATGTTGAGACCAAACCTATGCCCTTGCTGCTATACACTACAAGCTGAAGGCTGTGATGAAGAGCACACATGCCCTTGACTGGCCAATAAACGGCCGCAATAAGTCTGAAATTGATTATTTAATACTGATACAAAAAAAAAAAAAACACTTAAGATGGTTACACACTGGCCCATGCTATGAAGTTTCAAGATTTTGTTTATAAATGAGGGAGGAATAGGACTGCAAAATTAGAGTCCACAAGAAGATGAAGACTCTGTACTACTTGAGTGGGGACTTGATTGGCCTGTGAAAACGAAATGAAAACAGAGATGGAAACAGTCTACTGTGAACATTGTACTCAAAAGAAATTAACCTGTAAAGTGAAATGCCAAATATTAAATGTGAGATAAGTGCAGCAGAAATAAGAAAGAAAAGAAACGAAAAATATTTGAAAACAATAAGGCATGGGGGGGGGGGGGGGCGATTAACAGTTTTTAAGTATTATGGCAGAAGATGAAAAAGTAATATTGTACTTGGTTGAAGAAAACATTCTACAAAATGTTCAAATTGTGCTAAAATTGCTGTGTTGATGAAGTCCTCTGTGATTAAAATTCACACGTCATAATCTTAGACACTGTCATGTGCTGTCTTGTTTTTTTTCTTTGTGACATGTTTGTGTTCTCAGTCGTTCTTTGACAGATTAAGGAGCACACTGTCTTTGTGACACATTCCGAGCGCGGTAGATGATAGATGGATGTATTAAAGGACGCCTGTATCTATCAGATTTGTTGGACGATTGCCTTGCTTACCCCTGTGTGTGCCCTCATCTTCATCCTCTCCAACGGTTCCTCCGGTTGTATCCTACTTTCATCATTTTGTTTTTTTGTGCTCTATTTTCTTTTGAACTGTGTTAAATTTGCGTACTATTTGGCATGCTTCCTTTATTGTACTTTTTATTAAATACAAACCTGTTCTCCATTACTGGTCTCTGAGTCTTTGAGTCACATAAACGGCTTGCCGTTCATCACAGACACTTTCAGCTGTGCAGCAACATGAAGCTGAAGTTAAGTCAGATCCATTTCCCCTTTACATTCCGACTTTAAGAAATTTGGTCATTCAAAACAACTTTCCAAAACACGGTGCTCCTCAAAAATAAAGTTAAGTAATGTATAATGTCTCGGGACAAAAGGATTTACTATTTCATTCACATCTTTTTCTGTGATAACAGGATACTTGAAGTTTAGAACGCCATACTATTGTATAGAAAAACAGCTCAATGTGAAACCCCAGTTTGATAACTGAGGAATGGCCGCAGTCTTTTTGTGCATTGTGTTTTTGACCCAGTCACCATCTCATATAAACAGAAAAAACAATTATATTTGCATTGTTTTAACATTGGAAAAAGGTTCAGAATTGTATTCGAGTAAATCTATTTTTTTCCCTAACACAGACAAGTTTAGAAGCTTAAGATGTCAAACCTCATGTAGAAATTAACAGGTTGATCTTTTAAACTTTTGACATGATGCTTCTTTGAAAGCCAATTAATCATACAGGCAGGACCATAGATACAAGGGAAGGAAACCACCAAAATCATAAGAAAACAAACATTATATACATAATACAACATTATATAATATACATTATATAACATTATAATAATAATGGACAGTTTAACAACATTTCTGGTACTGCATGAATGTTAATGCCACAGCATCTCTGCCAAGGTTGAGGTAAAAATACAACAACATATGAACTTGTATAAATCAGAAAAAGGTTAAAAATTCACCTGTCAAACTATTAACATTTTTAATCGAGTAAATTACATCTTAACAATTAATTAATCTTAATTAATTGCAGTTCAAACCATCTATAAAATATGCCATATTTTTCTGTAAATTATTGTTGGAATGGAAAGATAACACAGAAGACGGATATATACATTCAACATACGGTACATAAGTACTGTATTTGTTTATTATAACAATAAATCAACAAGATGACATTAACATTATTAACATTCTGTTTAAGCAATCAATGGAGAGAAAGGCTTGTAGTTCTTAAAAGATAAATGTTAGTACAAGTTATAGAAATTTTATATTAAAACTCTTAATGTTTTCGTTTTAATAAAATTTGTAAAATTTTCAATCAAAACAAAAACTAGTAGCTCGCCATTGTTGATGTCAATAGTTACACAATGCTCATGAGGTGCTGAAACCCATAAAATCAGTCACACCCAAGCGCCAGCAGAGGGCAACAAAACACCGAAAAACACAAGTAACAAGTGGACATTACACTGTGCTGTCATTTTAATCTGTTTGAGCGGGGTATGTGCGTTAAATGCGTCAAATATTTTAACGTGATTAATTTAAAAAAATAATTACCGCCCGTTAACGCGATGATTTTGACGGCCTTAACGTTCACCAGTCCACCATCAGACTTTGTATTAATTTAGAAAATTCAGCAGGGTTGCTTCTCTTCCACTGCACGTGCTTTCATTTCCAAAGAGTTCACTTACCTTCTCCTTTCAAAACACATGAACAGAGGAATAGCCTACCACAAACCGGTTAAATGCCAATTATTTTTAAATCGCAGCATTGCCAGCCCTAATACTACAAACAGTGGCATGTGGAAATGGATTGCCCGACATCAGGTTCATGCAACCTGTCGGAAAGAAATGTTGACTCACTAACTTTAGATGGTTCCCTTTTGCCTCTATTAAAATCGCTGCCTTCATCATTTTCAATAAATTACTCAGTTTTCAACATTGTGAGTTGCAGAAAGTGAGCTAGTTCAGTATCTTTCATCTGAATCATGCTGCGGTAATGCACAAGCCATCGCTTCAAATCGGCCAAACTACTGAAAGCAATTATGAATGCTTCATGTTGCCTGACTAATAGCACTAAGCTTTTTGACAATAGTCTTAAGTGCATCATAGATCTTCAGTTTATCACCGTTGTGTTCAGAATGATTTTTTTCTTGCCAACGACGAGCTAATACGCCGCCTCCTGCAGGAACGGACAACGTGTGTTTATGAGTGAATTCCTCCCCTGGGTCTCCGCTATTAGGAGCTGCTGATTTCCTTCAGCGCTGTTTAATTTCAGGCTCCAATTGGAGGTACACATTAAAAACTAATAGGGAAGCTAGCTATTGATTTGGAATAAAAGACATAAGCCAGCTTTTGATTTTTCCTGTCGTTCCCAGTTTACAGCATACTGTTCTTTATCCCTTAAATTTTAACGGATCATCATGTATCTTCGCCATTTTATTTCATTATTTCCCTGGTACAGAAGCAAAATAGGCCCGCTGCGAAGACAATATCCCCCCCATGCTTTGAGGCGACATGTGCATTGTGCCTGGTGCAGCTGCGTCTCACGCTGCTGGCGAGACCCAGTGGTGTGTCAGGCAGCGGAGCAGGGGAAACGGTGGGATAAATGATTATTTATGATCTGCCACCTCCCATCCTCTCAGCCATCCCCAGGCCCCATTCATTACAGCTGCAGGCTGCCGCTGAGCAGAAGAGCGCGCACACACACATAAACACACAAATACTGAGCCAAATGTGCATACATGCCCATAGATTCCGTGCTCTAGCAAACTACTTTTTTTTTGTCCCAGTGTCTCGCCTTCCCAGTTAAGAGGAATGCATCTCAGGCTCATAGGTTAATGTCATTTTCAATCCCATGCACATTTAAAAGTGCTCTTGCAACTTGCCAAAGTTTCTCCCACTGGCATGTTTGTCTTTTGAGAAGACAATGTATCATCCCATTTGCTGCCGTTAGGAACTACACTTCTAATGATCTTAGCTTGGCACCAAGTGGTGTGTGGCTGAGAAGTCTCTGTAGTATTCATCTCTACCAGTGAATGATTTTCATTATGCCAAACATTCCAGCTGCTGGACCCAGTGCACCCTTAGAAAACCCAGAGATCTCATTGAAGTCTTAATATTTGATAAGAATGAGCATGCAGCCTAGTAGTCAGCTATATGGAGACCAGAGACACAGGACTGTATGATATAGCATCTGTATACAGTAGTACCTCTACTTACGAACGTCTCTACAAATGTTGTCACAAATTACTTTCATTCATTCATTCATTCGTTCGTTCGTTTATTTCAGGCCATGATTTTCCTTGTCAAGACAGCAAGTATATACAGCTCATATAAACATATAACAAAAAGAGCAGCAAAACTGAGTAACATAACAACATCAACTACATGCTTGAAAAGGAGTGGGAAGAAGAAAATTTATTTAATCCCACCCATATTCTCATCTAATTAGGAAAAAAAAAATCTTGCTACTTCCTTCCAAAAATGTATGCAACCAAAAATCAGCTCAAACAGTTATGTACAATTACATTTTTGTAACAAATGTTGTCCCTTGACATGAAGTTACCACAGGTAACACCCGAACCAAAAAACAATTTCATACAAACATGGTAATGAAAGTAAAACCATACCAACTATGGTAAAGGCCACACACACAGGACAAACAAATTATAAATGGCAACAATAACTATACCAACAATGGTAACGGGCAATATACCAGCAATGGTAAAAAACAACCAGCACTCATACCAAGACAACTTATTGATGTAATTAAGACCTTATATCAGTATACTGTGACCAGACCATAAGTTTGTATAACCGTTTAAATCTGTAGATAGTTTGGCATTGCTTGTGTTGCATTCCCAGATTATTCCAAAGTTTCACTCCACACACAGACACACAAAAACTTTTACGAGTTGTTCGAATAATTGGTATTTTGAAGTCTCCATATCCTCTCAAGTTATGAGTTCTCTTTCATTGTAAAAAAGTTTTGCAATTTAATTGGTAATAATTTATTGAATGCTTTATAGAGGATTATTGAGGTATTATACTTTACAAGATCGTTAAATTTTAGCAGCTTTGAGTAAATAAACAAATTATGTGTGTGCTCCAGAAACCCAACCTTATGGATGATTCGCACAGCCCATTTCTGTAAGGTGACTAAAGGATTTATCGTGCATTGATAGGTGTTTCCCCAGACTTCAACACAATATGAGAAGTATGGGAGAACCAAAGAGCAGTATAAAGTGCGGAGTGCCTTGTCGTCGAGAAATTGTTTAGCTTTATTTATAATTGAGAGACTCTTGGAAATTTTTGTTTTTATATGTCTGATGTGGGGTCTCCATGTCAGTTTACTGTCAATTTTGACACCTAAAAATGTATTCACATCTACGTTTTCAATTTGGAAACCATCAATAATTATATGCAAATCAGAATTAGTTTTAACGCTACCAAACATCATAGCTTTGGTTTTACTCAAATTTAACTTGAAAAAGTAAATGTAAAACTGATTAATGGTTATGCCTTTAAAAAGTAGTCTAGTTACTTTCCTGATTAATTTATGATCAAATTACCTAAGTTACTTTGAATTTATCAGTTACTTTTTAACCATTTTTCTCCCTTTGCCACCTCAACATAAGAATGACAACAGAAAAATATAGCAAGTAATTGATTTTCCGATAATCCGATAATTGCATTTAACCCTTTAATGCCAGGAATATGAAGCAATTATCTGAGAATCCCAAAATTTGAAAATAAGGTCCTAATGAAACCTTTTTTTCAAATTTGTAAAAAGAAAAGTCAAAATGAAGATGTGTAATAAGCACTCAGATGTCTATAACGCTTGCTAAATCCGGTTTGTTTTTTTCATGGAACCTGCAGATGCATGTGTTGACTTGCAGCCATCATTTTTTTTTTTTTTTAAATCAAAAAGAAATGTCAAAATTCTGAATTAGTCTCAAAATCATGAAATTTTAGGTGTATCAAATGTGATACATTTGGCAATATAGGGTTAAAGGTGAGATGAGAATTTTTCACATAAGACTTAATCTTCGAGTTAGCGGAGGTTTAATTGGTCTATGGAATTGCATTCAACCATCATTGACTCATGCTAGCATAGCCACTCCAGAACCCTGAAACTAAAAAAATAACTGACAAACTGCATGGAATTTATTGAAATCAACTCCAACGACTAATTAAACCCAGCTAACTCGAAGATTAGGCCTAATGTCAAAAATTCTGAATTTCGCGTTGGAGTTTAGGAGTTAGGGTTAACAGCATATCATGGCCAATGTATAACAATGCAAACTGACTCTGCAATAATCAACAACACACAAATGAATATCTACCGAGCTAAAATTGACAGCGTAATTATGTTTTCATTTTACACCCTCATCACTCAACAGCGTTTATTTTACAGATTAAATAAAGCCTGAATGAAAGCCATGTTAGCCACGCATTGACAGTAGTCATAATTAATAATAATACATTTAAATAATAGAATAATAATTAATAAAAACTTAGCACTCCGTAGGGCTAACGTTCAGTGGCGCCGCCAGGGGTGGCCGCGGCCCCACTTATAAGTTTGTTGGCCACCCCACTGGCCATCCCGCTTGCCAGTATATCGTTAGATTGTTGTAATATCAGTTATGCATTTCATCCCAAATGCACAGCCAGGACTATGGACAATGGATTATGGACTGTGCACATTAAATCATTAGTAACATCAAATATTATACAATACACCAAAGTTTATCAGTAGCTGTGTCCTTAAGTCTATCCGATAGTTTCCCCCTGACCTTTTGACTGCAATAATATAACGAAAACCTGAAATTATGGCTTTTAGTTTTGGTGTGCCACCCGAAAATTTTAAGTGGCCCCATCTGGCCACCCCTGTAAAAATTTTTTGGAGGAGCCACTGCTAACGTTACGTTAATAAGTTACAGTAATGTTAATCTTATTTATTAGCGATGCATTACCTTATAGGGCTGGGCGATATGGCCTTAAGTACATATCACGGTAAATTGAGCAGATTTACCCCGGTAACGATAAATGACGATAAATTGTAAACTGTTTCTCATTGATTTATTTACCAGCTTTCAATTTAACACATTTAACAATTGTACATGCACTCTAAACATTAAATATATAAAAATTATTGTAAACAATAAGAATTCAAGTATGAACATTTATAACAGCTTGTATGACTTGAACTATGTACAACAGTATAAAAATGAATACGACGACTGTGCAAACATGTCATTATAACAAAAATGACTTGCAGTTTGAACAGTACACTTCAAACAGACAACTTATTGTTAACGGCTGCTGTGACATAATTACTCAACACAAGTGTTTACGTCAAAGTTTGTTTTTTTTTCCGGAGCATTTTTTAATACATGCACATACATATGCACCCCCCACACAGACACATACACACACACACATTAAAGCTATATTGCTCTTTTGCCAATGAAACATTTAAGATTTTGCACAGAATAAAGCAAGCACATACAAAAGAATAGCTGGGGCCATTAAATGGTCATATTATAGGCTTCACTGTTGAATTATAATTTATGATGAATGCTTTACCATCATAAAAGGGATATCAAAGAAATCACACACCCACACACAGATACAAAATAACGCGTAACACTAATTGCTAGATGCAGTCTGTGTCTAATCCACTCATTAAGTTCAGCCGTTTTGACAAGGTTAGAGCCGCTATCTGACTCCATCACGTTCATTTGTAGCTAGCGTTAGCCTATGGCTTGGCTTTCAGTAGAAAGCAGTGAAACCACCCTCTCCTGAAATCGTGAGAACCAGGGAGGAAAGCGGGTGAAAGCCCGTTTGAAGGCCGCCAAGAGTCGACTTAATGTCGGGTGAAAGTTTGGCGAAGCTCCTTTAAGCCCGACTCCATCACATTTGCTTGTAGTGATAGCCGCTAGCGTTAGCCTACCGGACTTCTGTTTGTTTGAATTCCTGATAACCATGTGACATTATACGTAAGCACACTGACTGCTTTCTTAAAGGGGAATGAACCTAGCCGAAAAACAGAGTAAAAGCGGGATAAAAAGACTATATTTTCTTGTTTTATTAAAAGTATCGAATTTACCGATATGGTCAAAATTACGTCGGTTATTGTGAAAATTTTCGGTAACGATAAATTTTCGGTATATCGCCCGGCTCTATTACCTTACCATTTTACCTTGTCCCGAGTAATGTTCCTCCGCTCTTGTAGTAAACATGCTGCCTTCGGTGGAGCGGGGGCTAGGCGGGCGGGTCGTGCTCTGGCGCCCGGCTTGGGTTTTGGGGGCGGTCATCAGTCGCGGGGTCCAGCCGGAGGTGAGGAAGCGTCAGCGGGGCCGCGGGTCACTGGGGCAGCGGGTCACTGGGGCCGGGCGAGGGTAGTGTTATGCAAGCGCTGTCTTACAGTGAATACATGAAACAGTGTTCGCCTTGGTCTCCAGTTCTAAATGCTCCAACACTTTTGACATTTTCTGCTTTTTCTCTGTGCCTTTCTTTTCGCTTTCATCGGCTTATTCGTCGTTACCTCTATATTCATGCGTGGTTGAAATCAAATATATCCACCGCATCTCCCTTCTTCCTCTATGCAAGTCAGCGCGTTGTGCCGCATTAAAAGTAGTCCGGGCAACACGCAATAAACACTACACAGGAAGGCAGAGCCCAGGATTGAACCCTTGATCTCAGAAATGTGAGGCGGATGTGCTAACCATGCCTCCACCATGTCGCTTATTTTTGTGTGACTGCAATCAGGTTGTACAACAGTCTCTAGTGGTAGAGGTAATACAGGTAAAAGAAAGATAGTGCCATTGTTTTTATACCACAAAAATCAAGCGACAAGGGTATGTAGACTTTGCGTATGCACTGTATTGTACGTGCAGGGAATTTCCATCAGTCTTTTAATGGGAATAGTAGAGGCAAGGCAGCTCTGGCGTGTCACTGTGGTAGGCAGTGAGGCCCCCAGAACACGGGCTATTTTATGTTTTAAAACCCCTTTGTGACGGTTTGTCTATAAAGCAGAGAGTTAGGGTGTGCTTTAAATGTAATATACATCACATATATCAAGAACCTGTTAACAAGATGTATAGATAAGTCCCTCGGCTAAAGCGATATATTACAGTATGTCCATTTAGCTGAAAATACATTGTTGAAAATTGGACAGTGTAATTGTGTGCTAGGTATTGGACTTTGTAGAGTCTTCTGACCCAATAGGTAGAAGCATTCAATGATAACTCACTCAAACAGTCTACAGCTGACCATTAAACTGGAGGGCTAACAGGGTGGGACGGAATCTTGGGAGTGTGATGTCAATGGATAGTGAATCAATATATTGGTTTATAATGTATGAATGTGCAGAACAATTCCCCTTTGGTGGGCTGCTGATGGATAAATGCTCTGAAAGTGAGTGACTATGCTGCCTCTTTAGTGGGAAGTCTTTTGTTTTGTAATACCACTCATCATCAAGTTTCCAAATATCTAGAATAGGCTCTTTGCACCATTTTGAAATATTTGTCTTGTTCTGCACAATATTTTTACAGGACATGTCCAAACGAACTAACCCCGCCAATGTCAAAGTTTACAGATCCAAAGCTATTTTTCGAATTTGGTCGGACGAGGGGACACAAGTATTCCCAATTAGTTTAATTAGATGAAAAGCAAAATCAACAATGCATTTGTAACCCAAACCCTAACACCAAATACAATGTTGTGTAAAACTATAGTGGTGTCCGGACACATTTTGGTGAGAGAACTAAACCCTGCCATTACCAAAACCACAACTTCTGAAATTCTGTTGATTTGTGATTAATCTTTTATAGGGAGCATATTAGGATATTTTCTTAAGACTTTGAATACATGGCTAGTAGCGCACCAAACTCGGCAACTGCTCGTAAAAGCTCAGCATGACCTCACTCTCGTTCCCATGTGAAAAAGAAAAAAAAAAAACAGCGCTTACAAAACACAGAACACTGTATAGCTCTAGTGGAATCCCATTTTAAAATATGTTGGGTGTTTTGACTCTCTTGATCAAAAAGGTTCCCGACCCCTGGTATACACCATCACCAGTGAATCATGGTTAGAGATTCGTCATCATTCAGTTTTACCTAGAATGTAAATACTGTATACAGATGGTTCATTTTCTCCAAAAGTGTCATGCTCCTGTGACCACACCACCGTGTTGACAATGTTTGATTTTCCACAGACTTTGGATATAATTTCACTACAAGATATATAGGTATTCCCTCGATGTGATTTTTAACTCCTTCAGACCTGAGCATGCTGCTGAAGGACATGACGTGTTTGCGTCTCTAAACGAATAAATACACTGAATGTAGTTGCTATTGCCACTTCTGGGAAATGATTGGACGAAACTTTACCCATCGAAATCAAATCATGAGGTTGAGCACTTGCCTGGCAAGGCCTGACTGTTCTTCCAGTATTTTTCAAACACTGTGAGAATAGTCTGCGACCCATCTCCTTAATAGCCGAACGAAACCATCCATGCAATCAGATTGCGTGACGTGTTCTTTATGAGCAACGTCACTCTTGCGCTTTGGAAGTCGTCTCCACAACAACACAAATGGCAAATGGGAGAGCCGAAAATATGTTCCAATCTGCGGTAAAATCAGTTTTAAATGACCAAAAACACATCGACACAAGTCATTGACAACAGTCTGTCTTGCGTTAGCCATGTTGAATAAACTTCTCCGTTCTCGCTAGAGTTTCTTGTTGCTTTACCAACGTCACGTCCGCCCGTCGTTGATTGGTCCACTCCGCTGACTGTTTGCTGCGGCCTGCGGGAATTTGATCCGCGGGACAGTCGCCAGCCTCAGTCGCTGGGATGGCTAGTTGAGCACGCCCTCTTCTCAATTTTTAGATCTTTCAAAATGGCTGAGACGAAATGCTTCGCAAAGGCAAACGTAAGTGCTCATTTCTAGTCGAAACACATTAACATTAAAAATAACTAGGGTTGTTCCGATCATGTTTTTTTTACTCCCGATCGATCGTTTTAGTTTGAGTATCTGCCGATCCCGATATTTCCTGATCTGATTGCTTTTTTTTTTTTTGCTCCCGATTCAATTCCAATCATTCCCGACAATTTTTCCCGATCATACACATTTTGGCAATGCATTAAGAAAAAAATGAATAAAACTCGGACGAATATATACATTCAACATACAGTACATAAGTACTGTATTTGTTTATTATGACAAGAAATCCTCAAGATGGCATTTACATTATTAACATTCTTTCAGTGAGAGGGATCCACGGATGGAAAGACTTGTAATTCTTAAAGGATAAATGTGACTTTGTATATTGTGACTAAATATTGCCATCTAGTGTAGAGCTGAAACGAATACTCGAGCAACTCGAGTAACTCGAGTTTAAAAACTGATCCGAGTAATTTTATTCACCTCGAGTATTCGTTTATTTTGACAGCTCTAAGCATCACGTTTTGCTCGGACTACTTTTAATGCGGGACAACGCGCTGATGTCACGTGAGTAGAGGAAGAAGCAAAAAAAAAAAAACTTACTGCAGCAGACAGCCGCTACAAACGACTCCGACGTTGCAAAATACTAGCCTGCACATGCTACGTTAGTTGCAGTTAGCTCTGGTGAGTCTCATAGAGATCACATGTATGTTGAACTAGATGCACAATGACAGACTAGGCCGCGTCTGGGCAGCGTTAGCAAACAGCCGCCATCTTAAAGCAGTAGAGCGCTAAGCGCTAACAAAGAGCGCTAAGCGCTAATATATAAGATTAACGTTACTGTCACTACTAGCTCAAGTAACGTTAGCCCTGCGGAGGGCTAGGTTTCTATTAATTAAGACCACTTTCGATGCGTGGCTAACGTGTCTTACATACAGGCTTTAACATAACATAGCGTTGTGGAGTGATGAGGGTGTCAAATAAAAACTCAATAATGCTAACTATCAATTTTAGCTCAGTAGTCATTGCTGGATAAAACACCAAGTAGCACTAGTCCCTAATGTGCTCCAATACAGCCTGTATCATACATTTATTTTGAACAAAAATTCAAAATCCTATCAGGACTTAGAGTTTAGACTAACTTAAAACTTTACTAGAACTTAAAAATGGCTTGACACAAATAAAAATTCAATTGAAAAACGTGGGGAAAAATCGTAACTTTTAAGCGAAGTGTGTTATCAAGCGTAAAGGCATTTTTAGGTGTGTGTATATATATATATATATATATATATATATATATATATATATATATATATATATATATATATATATATATATATATATATATATATATATATATATTATAGTGAATTAGTCTTTTTTTTTTAATCCTAGTTACATCTGAGATGCAATTGTTGGCCGTTTTCAACAATACACATCAAAAATAAAGACATTGATTGACTGAAAATGATAAAATGTCTTGTTTTCTCATGTATATCTATAATTTCTCTTCACCTAAAAATATATTTGTTTTATCCGATTACTCGATTAATCGATAGAATTCTCAGTCGATTACTCGATTACTAAAATATTCGATAGCTGCAGCCCTAATCTAGTGTATTTGTTGAGCTTTCAGTAAATGATACTGTAGCCATTTAACTGTTCTGCTCAAATGCATGATGGGAAGTGCAACCATGACTGTGTGTAGTGGCACCAATTGATATATCTTCTCTGCGTTGGGCAGTAACATAAGGTGTTAAGGAAAAGATCAACCACTACTGTTCTTCTCCACATTGCTTCCCACGACATTTCTAATTGTTGAGAGAGGAATTTTAAGGCTTTAGCCAATTAAAAAGAGGCTCCAAAGACTGTCAAAATTCTCTCTGCTCATTTTACGCTGCCTGTTAGCTCTATATATAGGTAAAACGGCGCCATTATAGATTGAACGCGACAATGTGTGAGTGGGTCGTGCAGCACATGCATTAATTGCAATAAATATTTTAACGTGATTAATTTAAGAAAAATTAATTACCGCCGTTTACGCGATAAATTTGATAGCCCTACTTTAAGCCAAAACTAAAGACTCTCGATAAATGTAAGACATTTTGTCTGTAACGTTAAATACAATTAGAAAACGATTTAATTAAAATATATATATATACAGTGGTACCTCTACATACGAAGTTAATCCGTTCCAGGAGCTTGTTTGTAAGTCGAAATGGTCGTATGTCGAGCAGGATTTTCCCATAGGAATACATTATAATTCCATTAATTCGTTCCACAGCCCAAAAACCTGCACTAAATCCTTAAAAAATACTGCTGGTACTATTACAAATGTCAATTACATATAGCAAAACAAATAAATAATAAATAAAAATCGGATTAATAATATAATAATAATAATAATTCCTTTAATAGTGTAACGAAACGGGTTCTAATAAGGCGGACGTTTTTTTCTGTACCTGAAGGCACCGCGGCGCTGACGTGACAAAGAGGGAGGGGAGCGGGTGAAAGTTTACTTTCGCTTTCAATGCTTTCTTGAGAACATCGTCAATTGCGGCAGACAGCAGGCGTTTTGTGTTGAATAAGTTGTGAAAGAAATGCTGAAAACGTGGCGAAGCTGGCGATTTCTCTGGAGATGTTACCACAATAAGAATTGTCAGCTTAACTTATAAAGACTGGCGAACGATGGTCGGAGGAGGACCGTGGAGATGTATTGTTGAGCCATTTCACGGATGCCCACCCTACGCTCATATTTTTCTGTCATTTGCATCTTTATTTAGAAGGTAAGCGTCAACTTTTTCCTTGTTTCACCACCTGTACCAACCTTTTCTGAAACCTGTGTTGATTTGTCACACAAGAAAATCCACCGTGCATTCGTCTGCGGTGCTGCCATTGTCGTCGTATTTCGAGCATGTCGTCGGATGTAGAAACAAATGGCGAGTCAAATTTTACGTCGGATGTCGAAAAGTTCGTGTGTCGAAGCGATCGTATGTAGAGGTACCACTGTATATTAAAAAAAGGCATGTCCGATATTTTTTTGCCATTTCCGATACTTTGAAAATGACGTGATCGGACCCGATCGATTGGGACATCTTTAAAAATAACCAATTAAAGCATTAAATTGAAACTTTGTTCTGGTGTTTGAACTGAGTAAAAATAAGCGAAGAAAAAATGCGGGTCTGAAGGGGGTTAAGCTGAGGATTCCACAATCAAAGTGATCTAACACAATTGCTCATTTTTAGTTGTCCATGAACTTAACCGTGCTCTCCCTGTGTTGAGAACACCTTGCAGTGAGTGATACAGAAAAGCAAAAGGCTGCTGGAGAAAAGCCTCATTGTTACCTTTTCTTGTTTGTATCCTCTTTCCTTCCAGGACGACCCATCAATAATTACAAGCAAAATCCCTCTGGCTTCAAATCAGTCTCGCTCTCCCTCTACCTTCTCATTTTCCATCTTGCCTTTGATTTTCTCTCCTCTGCATGTCAACACAGTCAGGTCCCTTGGTAGTGACATAGCTATCCACTGTCGCATCCCCCCTCCCTGTGTCCCATTACAATGACAATAACAGATAAGAATATTTATTATGTTGGCTCGCCACTCCCCATTCCTCCAAACATCTCTTGGGGGAGCCGCTCCTCACTATCACACTCAAAAGCCTTATTCAGTTAACAGAAAAAAACATCCACCCCTGGCCTTGATGCTTGCCTTTATCAGTCCTATGAAAGAAGAGCTGGAGCATGAAGGCGTCTCATCTCCTCTGCTTCTTTTCTTCTCTCTCAACTCTCCCTCCTGCTTTTAATTTTCATCTCTCCTTTCCCACTCATTTCGGAGAAAAAGGAAGGAAAGGAGGGAGGGGGCACAGCAAATGAGAGCGGGACGTCGGCTTGTGATAACTGCCACGCAGAATGGACATCTCCCTTGTTTATTGGCTTTTGAAATTCAATCCATTGTCTGGGATGGGAAGTGATAAAGGGAGTGAAAATACAGAGGCTCTTATCGTGCCAGCTTCCTGAAAGAAAGTTTTTTTCCCCTCTCTCCTCCAGATGCCTTCGTTTGTTGAGGAGCACGTTTGTTGTGCGCTTCGCCACATCCGAATAATGGTTTCTGAGAAATGCATTCATTCAACTGATTATTCGGATCCAGCAATGCCACTGACTATAGTGTGCAGTCATCACATTTAGAGAAGGCAAACTATTTTAAACAGTAACAACTGGCTTTTTTGAGACATGTTTTTCCATATTCTGAGATTCTATGACACCTTCTAGTCACTTTTGAGTTCTGAACTGCATATTTTCTTGACCGTTTAATTGTCATTTTTACGTTTTATGGACAGTTTGATGTTGTGAATTTGTTAAAAAAAATGTCCAACAATTAATAATTATACAGTGATCCCTCATTTTTCGGTTTCTTGCCCCCTACCTCCTGCGATTATCGAAATCTGCGAAGTTGAGGTGTAGCTTATTTATATAAAAACAATAAAAACCTTTTTTTTCATGTGTCTGTTCAATATATTCAGATTTACCATTGGAAAAAGATACATATAAGACATGATTGTTCCCTTTTCTTCCCAAAATATAATTCTTTATTAAACTCTTCATTGAGTGAGTCCTCTCAAATGAACTCATGCTGCTTAGACCAGCACACGACACAACACAATGAGTTGCCATAGCGAGTACAGCCAATGTTTAAAAAGCTAAACAAGGTGGCGGCCTTTGAGAGGTAGTTGTCTGGCCACTTCAAAGCAGCTCCCTTGTCATTCATTGTTTGCGTCAACAAGCTATAGCTGCCTGGTGAGAAAGAAACGCTTCAGGAGGGCGAGTGAGAGGCTGTACGTGATCGGATGGGACATGTCTATAAAATCCTATATTTTTTTTTAAGTAAAAAAAAAAAAAAAAATGTGATGGACTGAAGGCACGATGTTTGAAGTCCAAAGTAGCGAGGAATCACTTTATATCAGGGGTCCCCAACCTTTTTTGCACCACGGACCGGTGTGATTTAGGTCTTTTTTTCACGGACCGGTGTTCTGTCAAATTTTGCACCCTTATAAAATTTTCCTCCCAAAGCTTTTGTGGCGGTGAAAAAGCCCTCTTTTATATTCAGTTGGACTCTCAATGTTATACAACGATGCTGAAAAAAAAACATTTACATCATAAACATATATGTGCAACACGAAAATGGCGTAAATTAATGCTTAACGACACGGCGAAGTCATTAACTGAGAGAGCTGCGTGCAGTTGTTGTGCGCAGCTAACATGGCAAACGTAAGTTAGTATTCCTTTCTTTAAAGAAAATTTCTAGTGTTTACTTTGGAATCGCTGCATTCGCGGCCCTTTTTAACGTTACGCCCATGCAAAATTTGCCAGAACACCGGCAATGTCCGGGAGAAAAATATAGCAAATATAAAATAACATTTGTTTTTATGTCATGTTAAGTGCAGGGAAAATACAACTCACCCGGAGAATCAGTGGGAGGCCTGAGCTTGTTCCTTTGAGAGGAGATGGTCCCATTAATGTGAGATGGGAGAGTGAGAGAAGCACGCTTCACAAGATACGATGTTGGAAATTGTAGCACGGTTTTCAATGCTCTCCTAGCGATGTCAGGATATTCCGGAATGACTTTAATCCAGATCCTCGGGAGAGTTGTTGTGTCAAATGTACGTTTAAGGTCGCCGTCATTGTGATCTCTACAAATTGATCCTCCTGTTGCACAGACATGCTCGAATCACTCGGTTTATTCACAAACGGGTCACAAATCCACTCCTTCACAGTTCCTGGGCCTTTAGTGATTGGGAAGTAGCGTAGATTTTGTTTTCTTCGAGGTTGTAGGCTCATCTTCTGGCTCCTCAGGTGCCCTTTTCCCAGGAAAAATCTGTCCAAAGATGTCTGTTTTTCAGTCATTCTAGTGTGGGGGCTAATTATTTCCGGGAACAAATCTGTCCAATCATGTTCACAAATTAACATTACCTTTGTCATTTTAAAAAACAATGGTAAATTAAAAAAAAAAAAAAAACGATAGCAGATGAAACTTTATTTATCCAGGCAAGGTACTTAAAAATAAAGGTTGAAAAATCAATACATGTAAAACCTTGGTATAGCCCTCTCTGGTCTGACAAATTTTGATAACAGGGCAAATTGGTAAACAACATACAGTGGTTCCTCGACTTACGATCTTTTCGCCACTCGTCATTTGTTTCGACATACAACGATTTATAAGAGCGTCGCAATTTAATTGTTTTCCCGCAAAGAGGACGCACGGCGGATTTCCTAGTGAGAGAAATCAACGTGGGTCCCAAAAACGTTGGTGCAGGTCGTGAAAAACAAAAAACAAAAAAAAAGGGGAGGCTTACCATTGAAATTAAGAGGGAAATGATAGAAAATTATGAGCGTAGTGTGCGTGTGAGTAAACCAGCTCGACAATATGGAATATGTTAACAATCTGGAGATCTTAAAAGTACTTAAGCAGATGTAGCCTCCTATACTCCACCCGCCGTCTCCTCCAACCTCCTTTGGCCAGTCTCAATGAGTTAAGGTAACAATGAAAACACTCTTTTTCTATTCCGATTTATTATTATTATTGCAACATTGTCAAGGAAGTCACCAGCTTCGTCAGATTTTTAATCATCTAGTTCAGAACTTGTGCAACACAACGCAACGCGGCTAGTAAAAACTTCCCACTTTTCCGTACCTCTCCCAGTCTCTCGTCAGTCACACGGTGCGCTCAGAAACAGCATGCAAAACACAACTGCTACATTAAAACACGATTCGTTACATCATTATTAATATGTTACTATTATTTCAATTTGTATTTATAATGTGTTTATAGTTGGTGTGAGAGTAGAGGAAGCAGAGGACAGGGTTAGATGGAGTCAACCGAGTCGCTGTGGCGACCACTGAAGGGAAAAGCCGAAAAGAAAAGTTATGTGTATTTGTATTTTTAATTGTACCTGCAGTATTTATGATGGATTTAGTGTAGATTTTTTGGCTGTGGAACAAATTGATTGAATCATAATGCATTCTTATGGGAAAATCCCGCTCGACATTGCAACCATTTCGACTTACAAACCAGGTCCTGGAACGATTATATATGGCGGAAAACACAGACAAGACTGAAAAAGCAGTTTCTCCTCTTGCACTCCTCTTTAAAATAAACTGCTGTATCTTAAGCTAAAAAACTGTTGTGTTTGAAAGAACAATATGTCTATATGCTGCCGTAGCAGATTCATGGCACATTAAGCCCCCAAACTATTTTTAGTTTGTCCATTTTACCCTCAAAAACCCATTTACAGACATCAGGCAACCGCTTTTGTTTCAACCTAGCCATA
Source organism: Corythoichthys intestinalis (assembly GCF_030265065.1). NCBI lineage: Eukaryota > Metazoa > Chordata > Actinopteri > Syngnathiformes > Syngnathidae > Corythoichthys > Corythoichthys intestinalis. The sequence goes on along the minus strand of NC_080403.1, from coordinate 38,846,142 downwards.
AACCTTTGGTAACTAATTATATTTATCATTCAAAATGTCCATCATTTTTAGCTTAGAATCATTAATTGATGTCTAGTATTTCGTAAAAAAAAAAAAATTAAAAAATTATTCACTCACATATTTTAAACTTTTAAACAAATTACATCACAATGAAAATAATGGTGTCTGTAAAAAAATCACGGATATCTACCTCATAACTATCGCTTAATTGTATTTTTTTGTTATTATTGCATTTTCTCCGATATTTTAGATGATAAATAATCGATCCAAACAAAGAAAAATTGAAGAAAAAAAAACAAATAAGGCTAAATATATGAAAAACAACATCTCGACCACTCCTTGATGTCTGCGATTTCTGCATCGCGACCCTTGTTATATGACCATGTTTCACCAATAAAATCCCCCAAAAATCCAGCTGTGAATACTCGGTGATACATGCTACATGGAGTTTTTGGACCAAAACAAGGTAAGTCCGCAATAATATCTCGTTAAAGTCATGGCATCTTTAATTGTGCTCTTGCGTGTTCTCGTCTCTAGTTAGGGTTTTGCTGTTTAAAATTTTATTTTATTTTATTTTTTTTATTAAATGCCCTCCAGTTCAAATTTTTTCTTCCCCCAGAAAGCCAACGATGTATCACACATACATATCGAACAATTTTGAAATTTGGCCAAATTGGGGGTCTCAGAACCTAACTGCAAGTCACCAGAGTGTTTTCTGCCATATATATAATTAATTGGATTGCAACTACCTTCTAAATGTTCTTTAATGTTTCAATGAACCTTTTCTACTGACCGTGATATTTCTGTTTTGGTTAATGGTTGAGCGTTGCAGAGTAATAAGAGACAATAATCTTGGGATAAAATATGTACAACATGTTGTTTGATTTTCTTCATACATTCATCTCTGATGAAACTGTTACAGTGATCTTTGTGTGCGCACCTTAGGAATGTACCCTTTAAAGAGACTTATAAATAAAAGCATTTTGAGTCGATACTCACACCAGCTGTGATAACACATAATCACTTTTGCCACACACATAGCCACAACAAAATGTTCCCACAGCAAATAGATGCTACAATGTCAGGGACATGACAAAGCCATAACCTTGTACGCTCTGAAATTCAGACAAGAGACAAGAGACTGCTGCGTCAACAAACGCAATCGAGCTGCTTGACTGGACGCTGAGTTATTGTAAACCCAGATTATTGATTGTGTTATTGTACAGTTTGTGGCCATGTGATGTATGTAACTGTACCATGTCTGATTGTGCGTCTTTAGCTGTATGGGGGGACGGGAAACTGATAAGCATATGCTTCCTCCCGTCTACCTTTGTCTTCTTCTTCAGTTCCTTCCTTTGGGCAAATCATATCACATTTTGTAATTGTCAATGATTGTCAATGATACCGATGATGATGATAATAAATATTTCATTTATTCATTCAATAAGGCAAGGTGGACCCGCAAGGCAACAGAAAGGGTTGCAAGTGCAAAAATCAAAAAACGCAAACAAGAAAAAACCAACAAACAAAATACAACAGAACCTAGAGTAGAAGCAACAAACAAACAATGCAAACATATAGAGATCAATGACAGAAATCAGGAAACCTAAAATGACTCAACATCGTAGCAACAATGAACTGACTGACTGACTGACTGAACAAAAGTAAATGCAAAAACAAATATGACGTAGGGAGCTGACTGGTTCACAGTATGCCATCACTAGTGTGTGAACTTCACACTAGTGATGGCCTCATGATAACACATGAAAAAGAAAACCAAATCAATTGATGACACAAGAACTTAAAACACAGGCAAACAAAACAAGAATCTCAACCAAAACACAGACCTCAATCATTTTTTCCAATAGAAGTGGTCTGCATGGATGCTGCTGATTGTGAGGGTGAACTGCTTATGCACATGTTTATGTCACCTCCAGATAAATGTCCCTCATATTTCAACAGTCTCTGAGAAAGAACAGAAAATGGCAAAAGAAAAAAGCCCACATCCCTTCATCAGCCTCCTGCCAGCCGTGGAAAGCAGATCATTATGGTCGTGCATGCTGCAGTCACCCAAAGCTCTTCCGGCTTAATTGATTAGCTTTGAAGGTTTTGCATTGACGTTGCAGTTTAATCACCGCCACGAGAATCCAAGTTGACATTTTTGACATTCCCACATACATATTAGATATCTTAATTATCTTATTAAAGTGCCATTTTAATTAATCTTTCAGACAATGAATGATTGATTTTCAGAGGACAGATTGGAGGTTTCCCTGTAGTTACCTTGACATATTGTAATAAGGCCTATGTTCACAGAAACGGAGCTAATCTATATCTTTTGCATTTTTAGAAGATGTAATGTGGAACGGGTTCAAGAAATGACTTTGTTCACACAAAAACACTAAAATGTCAGTGTATTCAGAGCTGTGAAAAACCATTTGCTAATTTATCTTTATGTTTTTCTCTGATGATCAAAAAATGTATCACACAAAGACAACCCAAGTAAACATCAAATAGTTTTTTTAAGGACACTAAACTAGGTGCATGGCATATTATTAACAATAACTTCATGCCAATGGTCAAACTGTAGTGTGATGGTTTGCTCAGCTCATTCAGGACCAAGACAACTTTCTTTGATGGAAATTTTCATCAGAATACAGTGCTACCTCGATATACGACTGATTCGACACACGATCTTTTCGACATCCGACGTAAAATTTGACTCGCCATTTGTTTCTACATCCGACGACATGCTCGAAATACGCCGATTTATGACAGCGCCGCAGTTTCTTTGTTTTCCCGGAAAATGGACATATGGTGAATTTTCTTGTGAAAGAAAACACGGGTTCCAAGGTTAGTGCAGATGAAAAATGAAAAAAGTGAGGCTTACCATTGAAATGAAGATGGAAATGATAGAAAAACATGGGCGTGGTGTACACATCAGTGAGCTGGCTCGACAATACGGCCGTAAAATGTCGATCCCGACGGTCCTCCTCCGACCTCCGTTCGCCAGTCTTTATACAGTGGGGCAAATAAGTATTTAGTCAACCACCAATTGTGCAAGTTCTCTTACTTGAAAAGATTAGAGAGGCCTGTAATTGTCAACATGGGTAAACCTCAACCATGAGAGACAGAATGTGGAAAAAAAAAACAGAAAATCACATTGTTTGATTTTTAAGAATTTATTTCAAAATTAGAGTGGAAAATAAGTGGTCAGCTACTAACAAGCAAGATTTCTGGCTGTCAAAGAGGTCTAACTTCTTCTAACGAGGTCTAATGAGGTCTAACGAGGCTCCACTCGTTACCTGTATTAATGGCACCTGTTTTAACTCATTATCGGTATAAAAGACACCTGTCCAGAAGCTCAGTCAGTCACACTCCAAACTCCACTATGGCCAAGACCAAAGAGCTGTCGAAGGACACCAGAGACAAAATTGTAGAGCAGCACCAGGCTGGAAAGACTGAATCTGCAATAGGTAAAACGCTTGGTGTAAGAAATCAACTGTGGAAGCAATTATTAGAAAATGGAAGACATAAAAGACCACTGATAATCTCCCTCGATCTGGGGCTCCATGCAAGATCTCACCCTGTGGCGTCAAAATGATGACAAGAACGGTGAGCAAAAAACCCAGAACCACACAGGGGGACCTAGTTAATGACCTATAGAGATTTGGGACCATAGTAACAAAGGCTACTATCAGTAACACAATGCGCCGCCAGGGACTCAAATCCTGCACTGCCAGACGTGTCCCCCTGCTGAAGAAAGTACATTCCCTGGCCTGCTGCGGTTCGCTAAAGAGCATTTGGATGATCCAAAAGAGGACTGGGAGAATGTGTTATGGTCAGATGAAACCAAAATAGAACTTTTTGGTAGGAACACAGGTTCTTGTGTTTGGAGGAAAAAGAATACTAAACTGCATCCGAAGAACACCATACCCACTGTGAAGCATGGGGGTGGAAACATCATGCTTTGGGGCTGTTTTTCTGCAAAGGGACCAGGATGACTGATATGTGTAAAGGAAAGAATGAATGGGGCCATTTATCGAGAGATTTTGAGTGAAAATCTCCTTCCATCAGCAAGCGCATTGAAGATGAGACGTCGCTGGGTCTTTCAGCATGACAATGATCCCAAACACACAGTCAGGACAACAAAGGAGTGGATTTGTAAGAAGCATTGCAAGATCCTGGAGTGGCCTAGCCAGTCTCCAGATCTCAGCCCCATAGAAAATCTGTGGAGGGAGTTGAAAGTCCGTGTTGCCCAACGACAGCTCCAAAACATCACTGCTCTAGAGGAGATTGCATTGGGGGAAAAGGCCAAAATACCAGCAACAGTGTGTGAAAAGCCTGTGAAGCGTTACAGAAAATGTTTGGCCACCGTTATTGCCAACAAAGGGTACATAACAAAGTATTGAGATGAACTTTTGGTATGGACCAAATACTTATTTTCCACCATGATTTGCAAATAAATTCTTTAAAAACCAAACAATGTGATTTTCTGGGATTTTTTCCACATTCTGTCTCTCATGGTTGAGGCCTACCCATCTTGACAATTACAGGCCTCTCTAATATTTTCAAGTGGGAGAACTTGCACAATTAGTGGTTGACTAAATACTTATTTGCCCCACTTTAAATTAAGGTTAGAATTATTATTGTGGTAACACCGCCAAAGAACTCACCAGCTTCGTCAGGTTTCTAATAATTTTTTCCATAAACTTGTACAACACAACACGCCTACTGTCCGCTGCAGTTGACGCCAGCAGCAAAACATTAAAAGAGAGAGTAAGATCTCAACCACGCTCTCTATCTCACTTTCACGTCACAGCTGATGGCAATGACAATCAGCCCTTTAAAAGCAGTGGACGCCGCCACCTTGTCGCCCGATTAACGTGTCTGTTTCCTACGTTAGTTGTACCTCGCACTCCTTATCGGATGATCACCGGCTCACGACATTTTAGCTTTTGCCCCAGGTCCTTTTTTTGTGAGCCCCTCGTCGGATTTTACGCCTGCCACCTTCCTGAGTTTGCTCGCCTCACGCCAACTCGACTACCAAGATCAGAGAGCACCGCTGTCTTTTTTTGGGAGACAAATAAAGTGTTTTGTTCCTTGCTACATCGTTACTGTGTCTGCTCAGGAATCCTCTCCACTCCGTGAACCCTAACAGCAATGTGTAATTGCCATTTTTAATAGTACCAGCAGTATTTATTAACTCATTCACTCCCAGCCATTTTCACTGGAGCAACTCCCTTCGCTCCTGGCCGTTTTACTGGATTTTGACTGATTTTGCGAGGCACACAGAAAATTCTGTTCTAATGTATATAAACATGGAACCCACCAAAAGAAAGATTAGACTCTCTTCTTTTAGCAGGAAAAAAAAAAGTTCGTTAATATCTTTTTCCATTCTTTAGAAATCAGCATTAGAAAATAGCTTAGTTTGAGCAATTTTCCAATTTCTGATGAAAAAACAGAGAAATTGAGATTTTTGTAAAAGCATACATTTCAAACATAACAAAGAAAATTAGAACATTAGGTAATCGTTTGCAAATTTAAATATTAATCGTTATAATTTTAATAGGAATAAAATGAAGGGTTTCTTTTTCTTGTTTTGTTTTTGGCAAAAAGTAAACACCCAGAGAGCATATGTATTGCCAGACACCCAAACCCCCGTATTTTCATTACATGGTTTGGTTCGCCCTTCCTTCGATCAGACTGGGAGCAGTGGTGCGCATTTACACCAGGCAATAACTGGGAGTGCGCTGAGCGCGGTACTGCAGAAATGCTTTTAAAACAAAAATCGGGTTTTCAAAAGAGGAAAGAAAAGAAAGCAAAACAGGAGATGGGTAGAAAAGGCCAACAGGATGTGACAAAGTACTTCACAAAGGAAGGTTGGGGTAGTGCAGTACATTAACCTGATATTTTAGCTCCGAAGCGAGGTCCCAGCTCACTCCGTAAGAAATACGGGATTTTCCCAGCCTCAATGAGTGACATTCACCTATTCAAAAACATGAATTCCAAATAATGACGACATTTTTTGGTATCCTACAGATGTTGAAACTTAAGTTGGTGTGGAAATGTTCTTTTTAAAAATCGGCTTAAATCCAGTTTGTAAAGAATTTATTGAATTTAGTTTGTCATCAATTGAATTTAGTTTGTTAACAAGGGACCTTGCTTCGGAGCTGTAGCCTATAGTGGAGATCGCGAGTTTTCAGATGAGGCTAAGCCTACTCCATAATGAAATACTGTAATTGGTTGCTAGCTAGTGTTTGCTCCACTTTTAGCTTACATTTAATCAGTACAGCGGGCAAACCCTTAGCAATCTCTTCATACTAAAGCAGTTGTATACTGTATACTGTAATGTATACTGTTGTATAGTTTAGTTAAAACAAAACATTTATTCTAAGTCATTCATTATGGGATTTGATTTGACAATATTTCTAATAAAAATATATTTATATTGTAAAACATGGCCTTCAGTACATTTCTCATAGATGATATCAATCTATTCATTATTGCTCTATACGCTGTATGTTTACATACATATATTTTCATCTTAAATTAATGCAGAAAATGCACAAATTAGTGTGTAAAGATTCACCAGAATGCAGGAAATTACGTAGTTGGTACTCTAAATGTGTGGTTGTGTGTGTGTGTGTGTCCCGGCACTGGTGGTAGGCCCAAAGTGATATCTTTTCATGGGGCCCAAAATCCCTGGCAGCGCCCCTGCTTCGTTGTCAAAGACAGCGCTCAAATAGACGTAAGCGTTTGGCACTAATTCAGCATGTTTTCCAGTTTGGCACCCACTGGTCCCAGCAGAGTGGAAGGGGAAACCCAGCATCCTAGTGTCTTCCCTCGCGTCTGTTTAATAAAAAAAAATGTAGCTGTTTGGATCACTTTGGAACAAATGTATCATTTTTGTATATCCCATCTCTATGGACTCATTACCTGCTATTCCCTCGCTGTCTGCTGTGGGGCTCTGTCGCACAGGAAATCACTCCTTCTCTCTCTACCTCTCTGTCTCTATCCCATTCCTCTGATGCATTCTCAACCAGCCCCAATAATATTTAGTCCTTGACACGTCAGATTTTGTCTCCAATATTGAATAAGGATGACCAGACTATAAAACACAATGAAGGTATTGATGTAAACGCTCTTCAAAATTTGAATTCAGTGTTTACTGCTTGTTGTTGACTATTCAAAATACTCACAGTGATAAAAAAACTAAAACCTGTTCTCAAAGCATCAATTTTGTATCATAACCATTTGCTTGTTGCCATTGCTAAATTTCAGTTTAATTTAAAGGTAACCACAAGCTTTTGCACCAACATAAACTTCTTCACACAGGCTTACGGGCCTTTCTCATTGGGATCACATCTCTTACCATGATAGCAGTTGGGAAACTCGAACTATACTTTATTTAAGCCCCTTATCAAACAACATGCACAGTAAACAGAGCAAACAGACAAATACTCTATGAGTGTTTATTAGGTTTTTAATTGGATGGTTAAGAAGAGATTTGTTCAAAAATCCCCGGACACCCTTTGTGGGCACAAGGTTTTCATAAGACTTAAGTATTAATCACACAATTAAACACATAGGATTCGCTGTTGAGTTGGTCAACCTTTTTTGTTGTACCAGTCGATGAATTAAGAGAGGGGACCATTAATCCCCTCATTTTCCATGTCAGCATAGGCAAAAAAAAAAAAATCCATTCAGGTGTTAATTACATCAAATTTGCGTGTGTGTGTCCACAGCAGCACAGGAACAGCTAAAAGAAAAATACCCATTCAGATGTTAATTACATTAAATTTGTGTGTGCGCGTGTGTTGAAGAGGTCATTTGTATCATAGATGACACCAGCACTGAAACACATTAATCAATTAGTGGTTGCTGATAAACACATGAGACATGTTGTCACGTTCTGCATGGAATTTTTGGATTCCAGTGTTCCTTGTGTCTTTCTGACCAACAAATGCATGTGTGCACTCACATACAGACACACACACAGATACAAACCACCCTAATTAAAAACATTGTTGTTAATAGATCTGATTCCATATCAGTATGGTTAACAGCCCTTCATGGATAAGTAATGAGCTGCTGCTGTTGCTACTGATGGTGGGGTTTGGCGGGGTAAGGGGGGCTTTAAACGTACTGGTAAATTCCTCACGTAGGCAGGACTGCTTTCCAGGTTTCTTCATAGGGGCTTCAATGGCAATGGGTGCTTTGGACGACAGGCATGTGTATAGAGCATAATGTTGAGAAGTGAAAACCGTCAACCCCTTTTACACAGTGGGTGTTGTGTGATTTAGTTTTATGGTACTTAAAGAGTTGTGTGACAAAGAACACTGCAATTTCAGAAATACTGTAAGTTGTTACTTTGATTATCTGCACATTAAGATGGTACGATCCACCCATTCGCATGAGTGCATCAACTATAAAAATTCATGATGCGACCGGCTCAATTAAAAGGGAGTGGGCTGGGTATGATTTCAGATGAACTTGGGATGCATTTCAACAGCTTCATCACCATAAATGGTTTCTAGACTCCTGTCCACAGATAGCCATTCCAACTCAAATTTTTGTTAAACTTTGAGATATTGTGAACCTATATAGGAGGAAAACCAGTATTTAATTTCGACATACTAGAAGACAGAAATCTGATCAATTAAATGCCTTTAACAATCCATCCATCCATCCATCCATCCATCCATCCATCGGCGTAGGTTTGGTCTCAATATTGGTAGGGATGATATAACTGCATAATCTGCATGTACATTTTTTTCTGGGAACGGGACATTAATAAGACCAAACATATTGGCTGAACGGCGGTCAGGGCAACATTTCTCACCAATGTGAGCCTAATTAATTGATAGGCTAAATGATTAATGCAAAGTAAATCTGTATTGACCCGTACTAACTTTCACAACACAATTTTATAATGTCTTAATCTAATAATTTTTGTTAAATTTGGTCAAACAATTGTCTCCATCTTGTTTTGAGTGTTAAAGGCTAGTTAACAGATTAAAGCAAATCAAATCGCATTTATTTATAATGCCCTTTACAAAACCCAAAAGGTCCCCAAAGTGCTTAACAAAGACAAACATGGCTAATCGTAAATAAAAGGCGGGAAAGTATTATACAATAACATTATGAGAAAAAAAAGAAACAAAACAACGCATCACGATACAAGTCAGACAGAAAATAAAACAGTAAAACATAAAGTCTGTGGGAAAAACGTCAGATACTTAATTTTTTATGGTGCTTTAAAGACGCCACGTGATCGAACACGCACATATAACGGCAAGCGTATGAATGGTATAATTGAGTCATGTGATTATTATTGCGTCTCATTGGTGAAACTGGTTGAGCCACTGTTGGCGTCTCTGGCAAAAAAGAGAGGTAAAATCCAATATCTAGAATAAAGAGGAAAAATGTAACGACTAGTGTAGCCCAAAGTAGCGGCGTTTCTTCTTCACAAATCTCATCAAGTAAAAAGTACCCCGTAGTAAAACTACTCTGAGAAGTAAATTTTTCTCAAAACGTTACTCAAGTAAATGTAAAGGTATACATGTGACGCATTAGTACCAGCTGTGTTACTGTAATCTGATTACTTTCTTTCAGTAACGAGCAATTTAATGTTTTCATTTTTTCAAACCAGTAATCTGATTAAATAATCTGTGCGTTACTATTTTGTTATTTTCTCATAATGTACTGTATGTAGAATGAAGAATATGGTAATCATGTACAAAGAGCATTTTGAATAGAAAATATTAGAAAGGTTCCCATAAGATTCATTTCCATGGTAACCACTCATAGTTACTTCCTGTTTTGGTCTTGAGTCACATGCGCTGTGTTTTAGGACTGATAAAGGCGTGACGAACGCGGGTGCACTATCAAGCCGAGTGCAGCCACCTGTTGAGATGTGCGTGGGAAAGTTGATCTGTGTGCGTCCATGAATTAACAAATTTTTCCTTCATTCTGGAGGGTTCCAGCGATAGGTTGAAGCCGCAAAATGCGGGGCCGTTTCATAGCTTTGCCGTCGCAACGGCGGGTAATCATTGCTCCATATCGGTAATGCATTGTTTACATGATATTCGTGTTGCACATTTATGCCACGAGGTGACGTGTTCGTTTAGCATCTTTGGGATGTGTTGCGAGTCCGATTGAGTGTAAAGTGCTTCGTTGCTGAACGTTCTGTGGCGAAATTGACTGCGCGTGTGCACGGCGTACTTCCGGGTTGTGTGCGCGCGCATTCGCGCCTGCGCCTACTTTTGTGTTTATTGCACTGTTTATGGCACAATTTATTTGTGTGTTGTTGATTATTGTGCTGTCAATTTGAAATGTTTTACATTGGCACTGGTATGCTGTTAACCCTAACCCGAAGTTCAGAATTTCTGACAATAGGCTTAATCTTCGTGTGAGTAGGGGTCTAATTAGTCAGAGGAGTTGATTTCAACAAATTTCATGCAGTTTGTCAGTTATTTGTTAGTTTCAGAGCTCCTGAGTGGTTAAGCTAGCGTGAGTCAATTGTGGTTGATGTCAACTCCATCGACTAATTAAACCCCCGCGAACTCGAAGATTAAGCCTTATGTGAAAAATTCTGATCTTCTTCTTTAAATTCAATTATCGCAAAGTCAATTATATGTGATGACATTTTTCTGTTGTTATGTTGATGCAGCAAAGGGAGGAAAATCGTTAAAAAGCAACTGATAAATTACTTTTAAAGTAACTTACTTACTTTGATAATAAAGTACTGAAATCTGTAAAGTAACTACATTACTTTTTTGAGGCGTAATCAGAAATTAAATTATTTTTTTCAAGTAATCTGTGACAACACTGGTTACTATCCACCATATGGCCGTGAGTCCTAATGATGGCTCTTAAGAAAATTGATAAAAATGTATTATGTCGTAAGACACTAATATAGAGGTGCACACACATCACATGGAATGTGTCAATGCAGAAGGCCCTATTATTTCAAAGAGTGCCACTTTCAAAGTTATATAGCTTCTAAAGTAAATGTGCAGTTATGCATTACACAGTATAACCCAGTGCCTAACTTGTAGAATTACCATTAAATTATTTTATTAAATTAAATGACATGCAGCTTAGGCACGTGTGATATTTTAGAATATGGGGTGCATATTTTATTTCTTTCTATAGTGTGTGGATGCAACCTAAATTGGAGCTACACAGCATCAATGTGGGACTCACTTTCAGAGTTGGATTATTTATCGACAGTGTGTAGATGAAGAGATGCAATGATAATGGTTCCAATACATTAGGTCTGTTCTTGTGCACTGAGGGCCCACAGAGCCTTGCATCCTGGCCAAAACGTTGTCAGAGCACTGATTACAACTTAAATTTGTAGAAATGTATTTTCAACAGTATGTTATCTTTATTTGTACCTAGCTTGCATGCATAGCTCCATCATTCTTGTTAAAGTGTGCTCCTTAAAAGTGTATATCAGTAGGATAGGGATGTTAAGCACTAACCATAATTTTCTAAGGCAACAGCTACAGTAAATTATGTGGTATTTGAAATACACAACATGTAGTTCTCTCAGGTTGATACAACTGGAAGTGGCACTAAACTGCTTGAAGCCTCATTTTCCATCAGTTGTTCAATTCTATCCGTTGTAATTTGAGTTCACTGATACCTTACAGCACTTATAAATCAAAAGTTTATCTTCAGGTAAAGACAACATAAGTATGGCCATAAATACTTTCATAAACACTAACAAAAACTTGTACATAAGTACCGAATTTTTCGGACTATAAGTCGCTGTTTTTTTCATAGTTTGGCTGGGGGTGCGATTTATACTCAGGAGCGACTTATGTGTGAAATTATTAAAACATTATGATATAATTTCATGTGTTATTTTGGTGTTCTGGAGTGACACTGATGGTTTGGTAAACTTGTTTGCATGTTCTTTATGCTATAGTTATCTGAATAATTCTTAATAGCTATGTTACGTTAACATACCTGCCACGTTCGTGTTCTGCCTTTGGCAATGTGTGTTCAATTGTATTATTGACTTTTTTATTTTGAAATGCATGCTTTTAGTTTGTGGCGCTTTCGCGCCCAAGTGGGGGCACACTCACACTTGTTTACGTGAAGAAGAGCGCTCAGAAGCCAGAAAAAGACGGACAGCTACGCAGCATCTGAGCGAGTGGGGGAGTTAGAGAGAGAGAGAGAGAGAGAGAGAGAGAGAGAGAGAGAGAGAGAGAGAGAAAGACATGGCTGCGAACCTACGTTTATTGTTTATGCTTGTAAAAGATCTCTACAGAGGCAACGCCTGTGTGTATCATCTTTTCTGTCGTTATTGTGTGTTTTCCACCCGCGATCGGACACTTCGAGTCAGTTGTGTGGTTGTTTGAACGATGTGCTAATGCTAGCGAATGCATGCTAACCGTTTGTGTCATTGCTTTACTAGCAGCTAATTATCATTTACTTACGTTGATGCGAACCTGTTTGGTATCGAGGACGAAATTGATTTTTATTATTGGTATTTTTAGTTTCACTCTTCAAATGACGGTGTCATAATGACATCCAAAATAAAGTCAGCAAATTATACGGACTTCGTCATTTGGGAGTTTAGCTCGCTGTATAGCCAGGACCGAGCCGTAGTGTCCTGGTGAGGTCAGTACATCCGCATTTCGTTGTTCATGCATCATGTAACTTTATCATACTATACACTTATTCAGCATGTTGTTTTCTATTGTATTTTTATTTTAAACTGTCTTTCAAGATGACATATCTGTTCTATGTGTTGGATTTTATCAAGTAAATTTCCCCCAAAAATGCGACTTATACTCCGGTGCGACTTTTTTCCTCTTCGTTGGGCATTTTATGGCTGGTGCCACTTTTACTCCGAAAAATACGGTATATAAGTTAAAAACACACTAATAATAATGATGCATGCATGATGAATAATGACCTACATGCAAGTTCCAAAAAGTATTTTTGAACATTATTTTATTAGACTAAAACAAATTTTAGTAAAATAATTCCAGTATCCTTTTTTTTTTGGCTTCAGAAAGTATTCAAACGTAAGTGGCCTACTTGTACTCATACTTGTTTTTTAAAAATGTGTTCTCAATGCATTCATATGCAGAAAATATATGTTGTTAAAGTTCATACTGTATAGTTGACTTGATCTTGATCATACTCTGTGGGTTGGAAATAGAGCGTCTGAAGTCTACAAACTGCCTTGATGCCGAGTTTTCAAAGTGGGTTTGCATGCCAACTGTATGACTGAGTGTTCCCACACGTTTATGCCCTCGCCTGTTCTGACTCTTTACTGCTTTGATTTGAGCGCGGTGATCCAGCTAAGACTCGGAGCAAATACACGGATTAGGCCGCAGCGGTGCAGATAACACTCTGATCAAAGTGGCCTTGCTTTTTCGACAGGCGCAGAGAGGAAAATATGTTAAAAGAGGAGGAATGGCACACAGAGCCTGAGTTGCAGTTTTTTTTTTTTTATCTCCTCCAACAGACAGGGTGAGATTGTCCATCCTTATTTTCCTGTTTCCTTACAACCCTGCTGTCAATAGTCTGACAGAGAATTCTCTCCAATCAGTCCAAGCTAGGTCACTCTCAAGGCTCACTGAGGGAAAAAAATCTCTTACAGCATACACTCACTCTCACCTTTTCTTCACAAATGACTTCATTTTACAACCACAAAAAAATAAAATATATTTTTTTAAACATATCAGTCGAATAAACAAGCAAAAGAATTAGCAGAATACAAGGTCTCAGTCATGTCCCTGAAATATCACAGAGTCTTTCTTCAGTGTTTTGAATTACTTTTTGTCTGCCTTCTACGGCTATTCATCAGGGAAAAGTTGCGGCTATAATTGTGTAACTGGTCCCAATTTAATCACCTGTGTGGAGATTGAGCTGAATTGATAATAATATCGAATATGAAAAAAACATTACCGCAGCACTATGTCATCATCATCATCATTAGATGCCAAGGGAAATCTCATTCTCTCAGTGGGGCTCGAGAAAGATTACAAAAAACACAGTCACAGCACACAATAAAATTAGTATGGCAAGAGACGAGTGTGAAAAACATCCAAAGTAATTTTCAATAAATGCACTAGATTAAAGCTTGTTGCAGATATTGTTTGTTTGTCATTGTTAAGAGAACCAAGTCAACATTAGAGGATCTAGTCACAGCATTTAAAATTAGTAGGTTAAGAGACGAGTGTGAAAAACATCTGAAGCAATTTTCATTAAATACACTAGATTAAAGCTTGTTGCAGATATTCTTTGTATGTCATTGTTAAGAGTACCAAGTCAACATTATAGGATTTGGTCAGAGCATTTCTTATCCCATCTTCCATCAACCTGGATATTGACAACTGGTTGTGGGTGTACGGCTAAATCTGCGCCCACACAGGAGCCTTACGTCATATAATGAATGCCAACACCTACACACATTACTGACCATTCACTGTGTTTACTTATTAGTGACACATAATAGCTAGTGCTTCAGTGAAAGACATATTGCATTTATTTTCAGATAAGAGTAAATGTAGGTGCATTACTGTGTAGGAAGACCTTTTAACACTAAAAAGCTGTTTTCACACTCATCTGCTGAAAACTATCTCTTGACACTTTCTCTAAACCTTGGCCACAGAGGCCCTACATGTTAGCTAAAACTAATGGGTGCATTCAGTGATTAAAAATTGCAATTTTACTGCATCTTTAAAAAAAGGAAAGTGTGTTGTAATTGTGCAATGAATGGGTTCTTTTTCATGTGTTTTTGAATTACAGTTCACTGGTTGTGCCTTAGATGAGTTGGGTTGTCTATATTCAATTATGGTACTTTTCATCAAGTCAGCCTAACGTTGCATACTTGCACAGTTATTCTCTTTGTCTGCTTTGGGATCCACTTCGCAGCGCACTCTAACATCGGCGCTGAAATGTTGTAAACAAAGACGCGATTGAGGACCTGGGGAGTTGTTCTGCTTGAATTTCACAAAAGATGTCCAAATCCTTGCAGAAGAAGGGTTTTTTGGGCCACTCAAAGAGTGTTGTGCTTTTGTATGAGCAATTCATCTCTACACATCGAGATGGCATGACTAATCTCGCGAGAAAAACCCAGAAAATGCTTGCAATTCATGTCGGGGATACCGTGGTATTCGTATGGAGTGCTGGTAAGGTCTCGGGGAAATGACGTCATCAGGTAGCAGCTGGCAGCGAGGCGCGTCCTTCGTTGCCAAGGTGTTGCTATAGCATTAACTCAAAAACTACGTTGTCAATTTAAAAAAAAAATTAGTAATGTGAGTTTTGAGACAGCGAATGATGCATTCAAAGTAGACCAATTTAACCGAGTAAAACGCTCATCCGAAAAGCTCTTCAGCTGCCCTTTAATTTATTGAACAGAAATATTAACATAATGTATTATAAAATAAAATACAAATCAAAGGGGAAAGAAAGGGTTGAAAAAACACCCAACATTATCAGTTTGTTGCCTGACTAGCCTCATCCAGTCATTCTTTTGTGAAATATTCCGATAAACCCATCTGAAAAATGTAGTCATCAGTAAAAACAATAACATGCAGCTAATAACGTTAGCCTAATGCTATCAATAATGTGCTCAAATTAGTGACACTGACAAATTAACTAACTTCAACAATACATTGTCAATATCCTTTTAATTAACGGTTTGAAAATCAGACGTGCGGAGCATTTATACTTTGAGCGGTTTGTGACCACCACATAGAGGGGTGATGAAGTAGGGGCGTCATCACAGAGATTTTATGTTGGGGCCTTTTGATAAACTTGACATTATAGTCAATGGAGTGTGTTCTTTCAAATAGCCAAAATTGCTCAATTTAACCAATATTCAAACAACGTGATTTATCATAAACATCAGACATGCAATAATTTTACTGCAAATTGTAGAATATTTCATTTTCTCAAAACACAGCTAGAATTATAGCCACGTTAATACATAATACGATTCTAATAAACCAACCAATCTGTTTGATAATCCATCAAGAATTCTGTAAGTTATAAGTATTTTAGTTGTGAAACCCACTCACCTTAATCCTACTACAATAGAGCTCACCAGAGAAGTCACTGAATGCAAGATGTTACTTAGCGGCTGACTCAGCCTTTAGACATCTATCCTTATATATGTGATAACTATGAAGAGGACCACATTGTACTTACCTCTTGCACAGTATGACAGCTACGCAGTTAATATAAATGAAGCAGTTTTAAGATCTTGTAAATTAACTTTATTCTTACTTGATGACAATGTTCGAGTTATACTTCTTTGGGCATGAGAATAGCTTGAAATGCATGAATGAGAAACACGGTCAATGTGTGAGATTTGAGAACCCTGTGCATTATGCTAGCACGTGTGAGTTTAGCACACAAATCCATGTCAATCCTTAGTCCTCACCTTTCATTCACCTTGCAACAATCAAAACAAATTTTGGAAGAAATCTATTCATAAATCAGATGTGGCTGGTGAAATTAATACAGATCAAACACTTTGACTGAGGCATCCAATTCAGAATGCCCTCTCTTTATTAGGTAATTTAATGCCATTCTTATGGCCTCCCAGAGGAAACAATACTCATATGCAGATAGAAAAACAAAGCACAGAGAGGGAGCACAGCGCTTGTGCTATAATGAAATAACTTATGGAGATGGGTCTCTCGAAAAAGCAGATGAGGGTGAGCAGGAGGTAGCTGCTGTTGGCTCATATTGTCTCCAGCTCAGTTTGGAATGACTAGGTTTATCTTATTTCTATTGGGCACAGCATAGTGAAAAAAAATAAATATAACTTTTGTTGCCTCCTGTTTCATTTTAATGAACGTTGAATTTTCAAATGTTTTTCATTCGAGAAAAATGTCTCATGCTACGTTTGTTATTCAGTTTCAATAACTTGATTAGAAAAATATATGGCCCCGACCTCTGAAGAACATATGCGTAAAAAATATATCATAATGAAACCTCTAATAATGCCATTCCCACTGTTGTGACCCTGAATCATCTGAATTCATTGGACCGAAAGTTATGGTCAAGAGTTTAAAAAAATAGATAAATACATAAATACTTTCCAGTTTGTTTTATTTATTTTCATTTCAGAATTTTCTTTAACTTTTTTTTTTTTTTTTTAACTTTTATTTGTGCATGTCATATGAAAAAATATAATAACATTTTAACAATATAAGAACATTGTAATAACATCTTTCATTCATAACATTCATAATTTTTGTTTTTAGTTTTGACCAGACTTACTATTTTCTTACGTCAACCTATAAAAATACCTTTTTTTGCATTTTTTTTTCTTTATCATTAAAAGGAGATTATTTTTAGATTTGCCAACTTTATTGCTAACTTGGTTGTAATTAGCGGAGGTTCTGTTGGTATACAGCTTTAAATTGGTTTGCTGGTTTAAGAAGTAAAACTTTGACTCCATCCATGCCAAAGTACAACACCAAAAGGAATGTTTCTCTGCTTAATACAACAATGAATAGGACATCCCATTGAAATGGTGTTGTTTTAGTCAACGATGACAATAATGAAAATATTTGGTCAACTTTTTTCATGACGATGACAAGCTAAAAACTTGCATGGTGATACTAAAACATATCAAGACGAATGCCAGTTTCATCTGTCTAGACGAGAACGAGACAAAAATGGTGTAATGGTGTAGTTAGCCTGTCTGCTTGTGTCACTCTTGTGACGTGCTGCGCACCCCCCACTCACAAGTGCAGCCTCCTCCAATCACAAGGCGTACTACACACACAATAGGATTTGTTTTGTTATCTTGGCCAGAGAGAATATGCAAGGTCTATGCAAATAAAGCATATTTGCATAGACCTTTAAAGGGCTGTGCTGAGTGATCATCACACACTGGTTGGTTGCGTCCAAGTGGGTATATTTCATTGAAAATAATGTACTATTTTCCTGCTGAGTGTGTATTATCACAAAGTTAGCGTAGTCCTTGTAGACGCTACAATATGTGCTTGTCTGTCAATGTTCATTTAGTAAACGTTGATTTAAATTAGATGAAATTTGTCTTGAGTTTTCGGCAACAAAAACTTTTGAGACGACTTGTTAGGGTGTGCGATTGGAGGGGATCCGAATGCAGACAACGGCATGAGTGACTGTGATCAACTTTTTTTTATTGTTGAGATAGCGAAGATTTCAGACAGGCAGGATGCAGATAGGGTTCAGGGAAAAAACAGGCTTGAGGTTCCGACGTGGGGCGCGCAGATACAGGTCCTGGGACAAGAGTCATCAGTCCTCCCAGTCCTCCTGGAGTCATCACCTTATCGTGGTGGAGGGGTTTGCGTGTCCCAATGATCCTAGGAGCTAAGTTGTCTGCAGGCTTTAAGTCCCTGGCAGGGTCACCAATGGCAAACCGGTCCTCGGTGAGGGGCCAGACAAAGCATGGCTCACAAGACCCCTTATGATGCAAAACATTGCAGGATTCAAGTTTCCCTCGCCTGGACGCAGGTTACCAGGGCCCCCCTCTGGAGCCAGGCCTTTTCCCATGGGTTCCGGCCGTGCACAGCCCAAAAAGGCAACGTGGGTCCGCCTTCCCATGGGCTCACCACTTGTGGGAAGGGCCAAAAGGGTCAGGTACGTAGCGATTTGGGCGGCAGCCAAAGGCCTTGGCGGTCTGACCCCGGGCTACAGAAGCTAACTCTTGGGACATGGAATGTCACCTCTCTGGCGGGGAAGGAGCCTGAGCTGGTGTGTGAGGCAGAGAAGTTCCAACTAGATATAGTTGGAATCCCCTCCACACACACTTTGGGTTCTGGTACCAGTCCTCTCGAGAGGGGTTGGACCCTCTTCCACTCTGGAGTTGCCCACGGTGAGAGGCGCCGAGCAGGTGTGGGCATACTTATTGCCCCCCGGCTTGGTGCCTGTACGCTGGGGTTTACCCCGGTAGACGAGAGGGTAGCCTCCCTCCGCCTTCGGGTGGTGGGACGGGTCCTGACTGTTGTTTGTGCTTATGCACCAAACAGCAGTTCGGAGTACCCATCCATTTTGGAGTCCTTGGAGGGTGTGCTGGAGAGAGCCCCCTCTGAGGACTTCCTCGTTCTGCTGAGAGACTTCAACGCTCATGTGGGTAATGACAGTGAGACCTGGAGGGGCGTGATTGGGAAGAACGGCCCCCCCGATCAGAACCCAAGCGATGCTCTGTTGTTGGACTTCTGTGCTCGTCATGGATTGTCCATAACAAGCACCATGTTTAAACATAAGGGTGTCCATATGTGCACTTGGCACCAGGACACCCTAGGCCGCAGTTCGATGATCGACTTTGTAATCATGTCATCGGACTTGCGGCTGCATGTTTTGGACATTCGGGTGAAGAGAGGGGCAGAGCTGTCAACTGATCACCACCTGGTGGTGTGTTGGCTCCGATGGCGGGGGAAGATGCTGGTCAGACCTGGCTGGCCTAAACGTATTGTGAGGGTCTGCTGGGAACGTCTGGCAGAATCCCCTGTCAGAAAGAGCTTCAACACGCACCTCTGGCAGAACTTCTCCCTTGTGCCTGTGGGACTCCGGAGGCAGCTGACAGGTACTGGCTGGCCAAGCGGACTGCAGCTACGGCGGTCGCTGAGGCAAAAACTCGGACATGGGAGGAGTTTGGCGAGGCTTTGGAAAACGACTTCCGGACGGCTTCGAGGAAATTTTGGTCCACCATCCGGCGTCTGCGGAGAGGAAAGCAGTGCACCATTAACGCTGCATATAGTGAAGATGGGGTGCTGCTGACCTCGACTCAGGACGTCGTGAGTCAGTGGGGAGAATACTTCAAAGACCTCTTCAATTCCACTGACACGCCTTCCTTTGAGGAAGCAGGGTCTGGGGACTCCGAGGTGGGCTCTCCGATCTCTGGGGTTGAAGTCACTGAGGTGGTTGGAAAGCTCCTTGGTGGCAAGGCCCCGGGGGTCAATGAGATCCCCCCGGAGTTCCTAAAGGCTCTGGATGTTGTGGGGCTGTCGTGGCTGACACGCCTCTACAACATCGCGTGGACATCGGGGACAGTGCCTCTGGATTGGCAGACCGGGGTGGTGGTCCCCCTTTTTAAGAAGGGGGACCGGAGGGTGTGTTACAATTATAGAGGGATCACACTCCTCAGCCTCCCAGGTAAAGTCTATTCAGGGGTGCTGGAGAGGAGGGTCCATCAGGAAGTCGAATCTAGGGTTCAGGAGAAGCAGTGTGGTTTTCGTCCCGGCCATGGAACAGTGGACCAGCTCTACACCCTTGGCAGGATCCTCAAGGGGGCATGGGAGTGCGCTTAACCAGTCTACATGTGTTTTGTGGATTTGGAGAAGGCGTTCGACCGTGTGCCTAGGGGAGTACTGTGGAGGGTGCTCCGGGAGTACGGGGTACAGAGCCCCTTGGTAAGGGCTGTTCGGTCCCTGTATGACCGGTGTCAGAGTCTGGTCCGCATAGCCGGCAGTAAGTCGAATTCGGTCCCAGTGAGGATTGGACTCTGCCAAGGCTGCCCTTTGTCACCGATTCTGTTCATAATTTTTATGGACAGAATTTCTAGGCGCAGCCGAAGCGTTGAGGGTGTCCGGTTTGGTGACCTCAGCATTGCATCTCTGCTTTTTGCAGATGATGTGGTGCTGTTGGCTTCATCGAGCCGTGACCTCTAACTCTCACTGGTGCGGTTCACAGCCGAGTGTGAAGTGGTTGGGATGAAGATCAGCACCTCCAAATCCGAGACCATGGTCTGCAGCCAGAAAAGGGTGGCATGCCCTCTCCGGGTCGTGGATGAGATCCTGCCCCAAGTGGAGGAGTTCAACTATCTTGGGGTCTTGTTCACGAGTAAGGGTAGGAGCGAGCGATAAATTGACAGGCGGATCGGTGCAGCGTCTGCAGTGATGCAGACTCTGCACAGGTCCATTGTGGTGAAGGAGGAGCTGAGCCAAAAGGCGAAGCTCTCGATTTACCGGTCATTCCACGTTCTTACCCTCACCTATGGTCACGAGCTGTGGGTCCTGACCGAAAGAACAAGATCCCGGATACAAGCGGCCGAAATTAGTTTCCTCCGTAGGGTGTCCGGGCTCTCCCTTAGAGATAGGGTGAGAAGCCCGGTCATCCGGGAGGGGCTTGGTGTTGAGCCGCTACTCCTCCGCTTTGAGAGGAGCCAGTTGAGGTGGCTCGGGCATCTAGTTCGGATGCCTCCTGGACGCCTCCGTGGAGAGGTGTTCCGGGCATGTCCCACCGGCGGGAGACCCCGGGGACGACCCAGGACACGCTGGAGAGACTATGTCACTCGGCTGGTTAGGAAACGCCTTGGAATCCCGCCGGAAGAGCTGGCTGAAGTGGCTGGGTAGAGGGAAGTCTGGGCTTCCCTGCTAAAGCTGCCGCCCCCGCGACTCGACCCCGGACTAAGCAGAAGATAATGGATGGATGGAGGATTCAGACAGGGATCAGGGAAAAACAGGCTTGAGGTTCCGAATTGGGGCGCGCAGATACAGGTCCTGGGACAAGAGAAAAAATCCTGAGCCGGGAATCACAGAGGAAATACAAGTAAGGCTAATGCAACTCACAGTAAAACTAGACAAGTTGATTCTAGCGACGAGGTGAGGCGTCCACTGTTTTTTCAAGACTGCTGATGATGATAGCCTGCACCTGTAGTCGCTCCACCCGTCTGGCGTCCAACCTGTAAATAAAACATGCCCACCTGCCGGAGGTGGGCTGGGTCTCAGGAGGGAGGGGTCGAGGTCCTAATAATGACTAAACTATGACTAAGACTAATAAGTATTATTGTCCAAAAGACTAAGACAAAATTTAAAAGGCCTGCCAAAAACAACACTGGTTGAAATATTGTATGTAAATAATCTTGTCTGATCTGAGCTAAGGGTGGCCAAATTATGATGTTGCGCTTCCTGATCCTATTGAGACTTTCATGATAATAAACGAGATCTTCTGCATGGCAATACTCTTTTAACACTATATATTACGGGTGAGGGAAAAAGAGAACAAAACTGAAAAGGAGGAATTACCTAAGCACACGTAAGTGCCAGAATCCAATCTTGGCTCCATTAGTGCAAGACAAATCCTATACAGATAGAGGGGTTTCCATACTTTTCCATGAGGGAACACAGAAAGCTATTATGGAAATGACAGAGGACAAATTACATGATACAGATCACAAGTATTACGGAGGAACAAAATCTTGGTGCAGTACTTGGTGCTGAAGATCTTTGGACAACATAAAATTTGAATTCTTCCATTTATGTCATGCATTCAGAATGAAACTATTTCACTTCTCTCAACAATTCAGGAAACCCTCTGTTGTCATGGTGTTCTGCTCATCTATGATAAGTGAAAATTCACAATTTTTATGCATGTTTTAAGATCTTTCAACTTACTCATATTAAACAATACAAACACATTAAAATACTATATTGAGAGGTACAAGAGCATAGGCGGAGTTTGACTTTTGGGGCTGGGGGGGCACAATATGTTGATGACCCCAAAACGCAGTGTCAGCAATAAAATTCACTTACAAGAATATTTAAAATAATAAGTTGACAATGAGCGTTTTTTTGTTTCCCATTATTCTTGAGGGGAATTCTAAATCAGGCTGCTTAGGCAATACTTTTCCCCAAGATTGTCATCCGTTGAATTTGGTACACCCACCGGTGTCGTGCCAATGTAGTTACCCCAGTCAAAAATTGTATCCTCTGGTCGGAGCCATAAGGAGTTAAAAAAAAAAAAAAAAAAAAAAGTTGCTTCAATCAAAAAGAATGTGTTTGAATGCAAAAATAAATTTTAAACTCAAAAAAACAAAAACAAAAAAATGCATGTGAAAGCTATTTTTCTTTGATTAATTTTTATTTTTTGTTTTTCGATTTGAACTTTTCGATTCAAGTAATGTTGATTTGTGTTCGGGACACATTTTGGCTAGGACATTTTTCCCTTTATCATAAAATCAAAAAATAAGTTGCTTCAAAAAAATATAGATTTAAAAAAGAAAAATCACTTCAATCAAAAAAAAACAAAACTTTGCTAAAAAATATTTCAGATTGAAAAATTTGCATTTGAACACTTAATTTTTCGTTGAAAAAATTTTCTTCGATTGAAGCAATCCTTTTTGTGTTTGGGTCATATTATGATTAGGACATATGTGTCTAAATCATTCAATCCCCCAAAAAGTTCAATCAATCAAAAAATAATATTTTCAAACAAAGAAAAAAAAAAGTTGTTTTTTTTCTCTCTAATATACATATTTTTTAAATTATATGCAAAGCAAATGACTGTCTAAGGTGCTCGAAAAATAAATTCGACCAATTATAAAAATGTTTTTTTGTTAATTTCATTAATTTTTGTTGCATGTTTATTGATTTACAACCTCTATATACATATATAGGAAAGTCAGTTACATGCAATGACATTTTTCGGCCACCAGGGGGCCGAAACCCCCCTTAAAATCCGCTTATGTGCAAGAGCAATAAATAACACTAATATATTTCATTGTAGTATAAAAAAATAGAATTGGAATCATACTTGCACTCCCCCTCAAAATACCTGGGATTTTCGAGTGATCAACGGATGCGTCTATTCACACTCTCTTCACTTTGCCACAGCGTCTTCCACGTGAAATACTACAATTCAAAGGCATTCGATCATGTGCCAACCCTTTATCGCTTTGTCCCTCTCAACAACCAAGAACTCATTCTAAGTAGTCTGGAAGTCACAACAAGGTTATTTGGGAAGACAATTTGCCTGTTTTTTCCAATGTGTTAGCATCCCCTGCCAGCATATGCTCCATCACTGTAGATACAGATCCTTACAAACAATCTCCCTAATGCTAATTGAGGTAATTAAAGCTGCAGCATACAGGTACAGGTGGAAGGCATTACTCATGTCTTCTTGCCCTTGGAGGTAACCCTCTCAATCTAACGAGGTAAACAAGACACGTTAGTCATTTTTCACCGTTGTCTATGTAAAGGTGAGTGAACAGGAAGCCATATTTCCCCAGTGGTCGCAGAGTGACATTGCTATTGTGTATGAAAACAATCAAGATACGCTTCCTGTCTTATGAATCACATTTGACTTTGTGCAGAAACTTCATCAACATAAATGCAGTTTTTCAAGGAGAATATGCTAAATCCACTGATTGGCTTGGTTTTGCATAGAGCCCACATCATACCACAGGCTTTATATTTAGTTGCATGGTAACTTAATTACTAAGAAGAAAATGAAAACGGATCTAAAAACAGCCTTCAATATTTGAATGAAAATGCCACAGTAGCAAATGCCACACAGATTGAGATTGGTAGCGATGGCAGCAGGCGTCTAGGACCTTGTTTTTAATCAGGCAGTGATTAGATTAATACTAATTAGAGAATATTTGCATTTGGATCACCCCCGCCCCAGGCAACAGGAGACATGGAAATTAAAAATAGGAAACAATAAGCCTCCGCCCACCCTGTTAGCGCTCAACAAACCCAGACGTGCAGTGTGCATGTACTTATATATTGCAAATAGGTGTTATGAATAAAATATATGTATTCATACTCACATTCATTCATTTGTATACGGTAACCCAAACAAATAGCAAGCCGAAACTACAATACAACGCTACGGTATTAGGCTCGAGCGTTTACGTCACAGCAGCACGGGATCATGCGAGATTTGCGACAACGCAGCCATTTTGGAAGCACGTCTGCATCACGGGACATTTAAATTTAATGGCAAATACAATTCAACTACGAGTGCCAAAGATGGAAAAAAGTAAGGAAAATTTGCCAGTTCGATACAAACTTGTTACCACGGCGAAGGACAGATATATGAACAATTTTAAGGATGTGAACAATGTTGACCCTTACGAGCAAGCCGAACACAAATGTAATAAAGATGTCGACAAGCTTCCACCACTACGCGAAATGGACATCATGCTGTATTTAGTGTTTGGTGTAAGTTACTACACTCATCAGCAATTCCGGAACTACAAATCGCTACAAAGCTACGAACAGTTTTGCTGCGGATGGGTGCAGGACCTGCTCATTAGGACCATAGCAAACGGCAACACCATCTTTCTAGCAAAGGTAGGCAATGTGTGTTTACATTACTCTGTGACCACGGATGTACACATTTTTTGTTGCAGAAAATGTAGCCTGAGTACAAATTCTTTGCTCACGTCAACATACTACAGCTTTTTCATTTAGCAACGACAGGAATTATGTCTTATGACGACAATGCACATGTATGCATGCTAGTTGTTTAGCTGTAGCTATAGCTAACAACAGGCCGATTTAGGGCATAAAGTTACCGAAATTTGCGTAAACAAACGAAATTAACTTACCGGAGTGGAAGTGCATAGAGCAAACTCTGTGTGTAACTGGAGAATCAAACGTTATGCCCTTCCTTCTGATCGAGGCCACCCATGCCATTCTTCGATGTTTGGTAAGTTCAAACATGACCTTTCCCTCGCCTTTTCTCCATGTAGGGATCCGGAAGAAACTCAATGGGGTTCCGTCGAGCTGTATATTCTCCTTTCTATTCGATCGGTTGTTGCAATTCTTTACTGCACAATAATTTCCAACCATTTTTAAAGAGCGACCTGTGTTGAAATGCCTCACTGTTTATGTTTCCCGGCGTTCTGACACCGAACTTCCCGCTTCCAAAATGGCGATAGCGGCGGAAACCCCGCGAGTGCCACGTCATACGCTCGAGCCTAATAAGATGTGCAACATACTTTTTAACTCATTGCATGCCAATGTCAGCAATAGACATTCAATCCAGTTGGACTGATAGCCATGAAGCACTGCAAGGCCACCGCACCAAAATGAATTTGATGTCTTTTGCCACCAGTTGCAGTGAATGAGTTAGAGTCCCAAATAAAATGAAATATTTGTGACAGTTATACAGCTTCTTTAGAATTTATCAATCTTTTTTTTTTTTACCTCGTTCTGACACTTAAAGCAGGAAAGTTAATTCGTATTTTAGCAGTAATGGATGAAGTACTCCCCCCCCCCTTTTTTTTTTTTTTTTTTTAAACTTACTTACCTACGACTTAAAAGTACCGATACAGGTGCAAAATAATTATTTAAGTACAAGTATCTAAGAAAAAAATGTACTCATGTAAGTTATTGCTTTAAATTGACTTTATAAGTAAAACGTAAAAGTATTTTCTCCCTCTACGAAAATGTAATATACGTACTGTATTTTTCGGACTATGAGTCAGTTTTTTTTCATAGTTTGGCTGGGGGTGCGACTTACGTGTGAAATTATTAACACATTACGATATCATTTCACATGTTATTTTAGTGTTTTGGAATGACACTGATGGTTTGGTAAACTTGTTAGCATGTTCATTATGCTATAGTACTCTCAATAACTCTTAATAGCTATGGCCACATTCGCTTTTTGCCTTTGACAATGTGTGTTCACTTGTATTATAGATTTTTTTATATTGAAATGCATGGTTTTAGTTTGTGGCGCTTTCACACCCACGTGGGGGCACACTCGCACTTGTTTACGTGAAGAAGAGCGCTCATGAAGAAATGCCGTTTTCATGCCAAATTTGATGGGTGGCGGCTTATAATCAGGTGTGCCTTATAGTGCAAAAATTACGGTACATACATACAGAAATCTGAGTCTTTACTCAAAGAAAGGACCAGAAAATTCATTGACTGCTCCATTTTTATTTAAAACTGTGCAGAATTGGAAAAACAAGCAATACAATTGACTGCACTATAAACAGACGCTGAACAAGCTCAAAAACTCCAAAACTTATCTTAATGGCAGATTGCAATCAACTATCAGGTGTATACTGCCACCTACTGCACATGAGTGTGCAGCAACCATCTGAAGACGTGTTGCTCTCACTGTTGGTCTTTATTGGTCAATATCTTGTTCACCTCGAGTTGCTGTGAAGTAAAAAGAACAGATACATTCTGTAAAATGTAATGAAAAAAATTTTCACCTCATATTTGTACCAAGTGAAGTACAGATACACAAAAATGTACTTAAGCACAGTAAAAAAATACGTTTACTTCATTACATTCCGCCATCGTATTTTGAATATACTATATATGGTTTCCCTAAGATTCATACCAAAAGTCTATAATAGAATGCTCATTTTTTCTTACATTCCTGCAGAGTTCCTCATTACTTTTTGATCTGATTTTCATGAGGACATTCCTACCCCATAATTGTTACCATTTTCAAGAATTACTCTATTATTTGATTTCTAAAAGGTAAATGTTACTTGCGATGTTTCTCAAAAAAATCAGAAAAAAAAAAAAATTCATCTGTTCAATTTCTCTTGAATCCGTTTCAGAGAGATTCAATAACATTTAGAATGCTTTAAATTGGAAAACACAACTTTAGGCCATGTCTACACGTAGCAGGGTATTTGGCAAAAATAACTTTTTCTACGGTTTGGCCTATCGACCACACGCACATTTAAACGACGGTTCTTGAAAACCAAGCCCTGTGGAAACGTCACTGACTGCGACAAAACTTTGTCCCTACGTCACACGAGACCAATGTTTACTTTTGGAGTAAATTAGACAGGTGCTTTTTTGTTTCCATTTATTTACAAACTCTTGCAGTGCTTTATATTGAATAACACATGTGAAGGATGGCGGTATTATGGGCAATTATTTTTCGCGCATTGTTATAAATGTACTTAAAAATGAATGAATGCGGTTGGCTATGGAAGCGACGTATTAGAGCAGGATGAACAGCAAATTACTACATTGGAGCAGATCAATTACATAATATTGACAACGCTTGAGCGCTTTGGGGAAAAAGTGCTATAATTTTTCAGACTATAAGTCGTTAACTATTCTCCCCATTTTTGAAACCCGTGGCTTATCGTCAAATGTGGCTTATTTTTGTATTTGTACGGTCTAATGAGCAGCATTGTTACAGGATGGTCAGGAAAGGTCGAGGACCCAGTTGTAGTGGTGGTCTTGAAATCATTTAAAAAACAAAGTCTCAAACACAAAATCACCCAGAAAGGGGAAAAATGCACTTTCTCAGGACTTCATTTTCATTGGAAAAACTAAAAAGTAGTGATGCCACGAGGTGCGCCAAGCCTTCGAAGCGTGTACCGAGCCTCGCTTCATTTAGGGGAGGTTCCGAAAATGATGACGTCCGAAGCCTCGCTGCCCAGCTGTATCACGTGGTTGCTTCACGGAGTGCTTTAGATTTGTTGCGCGCTTTGACAGCTCGCTACAGTCTATCAACACCCTCTGGCTGCATTCAAAATGTGGGTGTTTGAAGGAGAGTTGCGATCAGGTGAGACTTTGGCTAGTTTGGAGGTGGTTTGGAGAGTGAAAAGTTTAAGTGAGTTGAAAGAAGGGGACAGTAGTTCATACTTGGATGGAACCAGCAAACAAACACGTTTACTGTTCTCTCCCTGATTACGTGTAGGGGAAAAGCTGGTGAGTTGGCTTCTGGCTTGGTGGTCAGAGCATCCGCCTGCCGTGCTTGATGTGTTGTACGCGTGAGTTTGAGTCCTGTCATGGGCAAATGGGGCGGATTGTGTGAATTGGGGCGGATCCATGCAACACAGACTACATACGCACGTGTCATTTTCAGAAAAAAAACAAAACAAAAACATTGCACAACCTGCCACATTATGATAATGCCATTTATGGAATCATTTTCACACATACACTCACTACATTAAAAAAATATAGATTGTAAATTTTACTTCATGAGTGACGTATGACTGTGACTGTATGTGGCCTCTCCTCTTACTGGACCCAAAAGTTCATACGTTTATATGCATAATTTGTTGTACGTTGATTTTTGGGGAGCTGCTTGGCACTGCTGACCTCCAGGAGACATCACCATATCATATATTTTTATGACTGTGAGGTATTGTTTATGTCTATGTGTGCGTTTTTGTTTCATATGTATTGGTCCTTTTTGGGGTGTTTTTCTTTTTGATTCAGAGGGTACTGCCCCCCATACATTATGGTCACTCAGGTTATGAGTTTGATCCCATTGTTGAAGATGTATGCCAAATGTAACTTCTGTGACAGAAAAACAATGAAAAGAAAGTTGAAAAAAAACTATACTTATGTGATAATCTATGTAAATCGAGGATATGGTGAGACAATATTTTGCCATATAATACCCTCCCAACAGACACACACACAAAAATTGACAAATCACTCATGTGGTTGTGAGACAAATGACTGTGATTATACACTTAGCCAATAGGTGGTTCCGTGGACACATGAAGCTCCGAGAAATGAACCCTTTCTCGAACCAATTGGCTCAGGTGGTGCAATGCCTCATGAGGCTTCATTTCACCATCACTACTTGTCCTCGATATAAATGTCTGACGTAGGGCGGGCAAATTACATTTGTGAAATAATTAGCCCCCACACTAGAATGATCAAAAAACAGACGTCTTTGGACAGATTTTTTACGGGGAAAAGGCCACCTGACGAGCCAGAAGATGAGCCTACAACCTCGAAGAAAACAAAATCTACGCTACTTCCCAATCACTAAAGATGCCGAACTGCGAAGGAGAGGATTCCTGACCCGTTTGTGAATAAATCGAGTGATTTGAGCATGTCTGTGCAACAGGAGGATCAATTTGTAGAGATCACAAATGACTGCGACCTTAAACGTACATTTGACACAACAACTTTACCGAGGTTCTGGTTAAAAGTTATTCCGGAATTGCATTACAAGTACATGAAAAAGCTTGGTTTTCTCAGGCGCCAGGCTACGAGCAATGTTGGTGCTGGAATCTGACAATTGGTGCATGTTTGGCCTGGGCTTAAAAAGGCTACTAATGGGCCACAGGTGTTGCTGATTAGCCTCACCCCTGAGGACACTGGTCCGTCCCGCACCCGTACAGCCTGCAGACAAGGTGAGAAGCATCATTGCTCAACGTAAGGCAAGATCACAACATGCATGTCTTTTGGTGTAAATATACCTGCATTTTATAGTCCTGTACATCTTATTCTGTACATCTTATTCTTTTTTTTTTTTTTTTTTTTTAATTTGGTGGGTTCACCTAGCGCCCAAAAATGACCGTACTTTGATAATGTTTAATGTTTAGGGCTGCCAAATTATTAACATTTTTAATCGAGTTAATCACAGCTTTAAAATGGATTAATCGTAATTAATCACAATTCAAACCATCTCTAAAATATGCCATATTTTTCTGTAAATTATTGTTGGAATGGAAAGACACAAGATGGACATAAATATTCAACATACTGTACATAATTACTACATTTGTTTATTATAACAATAAATCCACAAGATGGCATTAACATTATTAACATTCTTTCTGTTAAAGGGATCCACGGATCGAAAGACTTGTTCTTAAAAGATAAATTTGAGAACAAGTTATAGTAATTTTATATTAAAACCCCTCTTAATGTTTTCATTTTAATAGAATTTGTAAAATTTTTAAGTAAAAAATAAACTAATAGCTCGCCATTGTTGACGTCGCCGAGTGGGACGCCACATGGGCTTCCTGCCGTTCCTCCACAGTGTCTTTAACTACCCAAGGTAGTGATTGAAATACACCACAAGGTGCCAATGGTGAGTTTTAAATTAATTAGCGATCTAGCCAAGGCAAAGTCTGAGTAAGTTTTATGTGTATTTTGCATAGCAATTTTGATTGGGAATGCCAGTTCTCTTTGCATTGAGCGCTTGTCTTTTGTGAACATTATTTTTTTGAGAGATAGTAATATTATTTTTGTTGTGCTTTCACTAAATGATACTGTAGCAACTTAACTGCTCCGCCCAAATGCATGATGGGAAATTGGGCAACCATGACTGTTAGTGGTGGCTGCAAATGGTATACAGTATGTTCTGGGTCGTGTATTATTAAGTGTGTTAAGAAAAAGATTGTTTCCAGTCATTCTTCCCCGCGTCGTTCCCCGCAATACTTACTACTATATTTGTTGTGAAGGAGTTGCCAAAGCTTAAGTCAATAAAAGGCGCGGTCAAATGACCGCCAGTGTCCACTCGCATTTCTCTGCCTTTTTGCTCTCAATGAGCTAAAACAGCGTCATTGTAAACTGTTTAAGGCAAAGCATGAACGGGTCATTTCGTACATTCGTTAATTGCGTCAAATATTTTAATTTGATTAATTAACTAAATTAATTACCGCCCGTTAACGCGATAATTTTGACAGCACTAATAATGTTGTATAATTGACAATTAAATAATGCATCTGAGTTTGATTGATACAATATTAGCATTTGTCCTCCTCATACTGTACTGTTTGACCTCTTTCTATTCCACATCATGGCCATTAACATTACTTTAAAACTGCTCTCTTATGTTAATTTTTTTTGTGTGGGTTTAAAGATTTCTCAATAATTAGCCAATTTGTATGTGATCCTCATGTGTCCTTCCTTCCCCTGAGATCATTGGGAACGATGATCTTAGTAATTAGTGCTTGGAAAGTCACCGCTGCCTTTGTGACGCTACTACTTTAGCTGTCATTATAAGTGAATGTATTCATGACATCTTTTTGAGTCATTTTAAGCACCGTTTGGTGCTCTATTAGCTATGGGTTATGATCGTTAGGATAAAAGGGGCATACTTTACCAAGCTTCAGTTTGCCCGAAAGGGACGAACTTCAGAGAGTAGAAGATGGAGGGAAACTGTGCTTAGGCAGAGGCAGCTCTAATTATGCCTGTCATAAAGGCTTAACTTCCCTTTGCGAATGAAAAAGTGCAACTCTGATCTCCTGTGTCTAGAAAGAACAATGTAAGATGTTCCTCATGAGACGGCTGCCAGCTGCTTTCTTCCAGTGAGCAGTGGCATCAGTCCGGCTTCCATACTGAAAATCAGTCCGGCCTTTTCCTAATTATCCAAAGTACCAGCATTTCTACTTTGTGTCTGTATTTATTCTACTTTTGCTCTTTATCTCAGCCAAGGGGGTAGGTTGGCACTACCAACGTTTCAGGGTGCTCAAATTGTCCCCACCAACTTTTAAGCCACCTTATTTGCATTATATAATGAGTTCAGTTATATGGGTAATTTAGATTGTCTTCTCATATGTTTTAAGGATAGAATAGACCCTACCATTATAAAGTGAATCATTTTCATTATGTTCAGACTTACATTTGTCCCTTTTAACTTGATGAATGTGACGGTACACCCCCCCCCCCAACGCACGTTTGATTGGCTGATGACTTGACCCCTACCCCTTTCAGATTTTTTTTTTTTTTCCAGCCAGCACAAGCCATTGTAAGTAATCTAAAAAGATGTCAATGTTGTGGAGGTGGAGGAAACACCACTAATTTTGCAACTAAAAGTCCGACCTGCATCAGAGTCAGCATAGCATTAATCTGTGTGAATTTGCTAACTTGCAAAACTACTGCGGTCAGGCCAGCCTCCACAAGGAAGAACAAAGTCAAGCTAGCCATCCCTCATTTGGATCATTGTTTGCATAATGTGCATTTCCAGAATGCAACATGGTGGCTTCACAGTGCAAGTCCCAAGAATGGGTCCATTTCAGAGGGACGCTAACATGAACATAAATTGACCAAAAAAAAAAAAAAAACTGAAATGAAAAAACACATCAGAATTTCATGAGAGTACTTGGGTTCGAGTCTTGGGGTAGACTAGTTTGCCTCAGATATAGATCGATCCTTGGATCTCGTATTTTTTTTCATGATTTTTTGTCCCAAACTTCAATTTTTTAGTTTGTGTCACATTCGGCTGCTTGTCAATTATCTCATTTCAAAGTGTGGGCGGTGTTTCCCTGGACGCAGGTGCTTCCAGTGCTCATCAGCTGCATATTTAAGGGCAGGCAACCAGAGCAAGTGTGCTGCGTTATTAACTTGCTGATTGCCATTCGACACTTGTACTTTCAAGGCTCCTTGTATTTGCTAGCTTGTTCGTCAGCTGTTTTTTGTTCTTATTTTTTTTTCTGCCCACTGCTTAGTTTAATGTTATTTGATCCCCGTTGACCTCTTGTCACGGCCCGTTTTTGTTATTCCCCTTTTCTGCGATCGTGTGTTTGTTTTGTTTATATTAATAAACCCTTGTACGCATTCCTTCAATTGTTGTCTGTTCTTGGGTCTAATCTTGTATTCCGCAGTTGCGGACCATAACAGTTTGAGTCTAGGAGTGCTCCAGTGTCCCACAGAAGTGGACCCATGCTTTTATAGCTCCTCATTTTTTTAAATAAAGGGACTTTAAATGTTTCTGATGTGAGTTTTTGAAAACAGGTTTGAATCGAACTCTGTTTTACGTGAACCAATTCACATTGTGAGAAATGTGGCCCTGAACCCCGTTCAATAATCTGTTTGGTCTTATTAATGTCCCGTTCCTAGCAAAAAGTGTACATGCAGGTTACGCTGTTATACCGTCCCTACGAATGTTGAGAGCAAACTTACGCCGTTGATCTTAGCCACCAAGGATGCAGGATTAAAAAAGACGGTAAAAGCACATATGAAATCAAATGAAAGGATAGTTAGTTGGCACATTAATGATGTCAAGTATTTGCTAAAGTTACCGTAATTATAACTATAAGCCGCTACGTTTTCCCTCATTTTGAATCCTGTGTCTTATTTGTTTATTTAGTTGGGTTAATATGTAACACTTTATTTGACAGTGGTGTCATAAGACTGTCATGAGACTGAGACGTGACTGAGATTGTCATGGGCATTTATGAATGCTTATGACAGATGTCATTAAGTGTTATCCGTCAAATTTTGTCAATAAGTCCATTTATGTCCTGTCGGATCTTTTACATCTATTCAAAAGTGAAATAATTTGCTGGATGACACCAAATGACATCTGTCATAAGCATTACCATATTTTTCGAAATATTAGTCGCAGTTTTTTTCACAGTTTGGCTGGGGGTGCGACTTATACTCAGGAGCGACTTATGTGTGAAATTATTAACGCATTATTATGTCATTTCACATGTTATTTTGGTGTTTTGGAGTGACACTGATGGTTTGGTAAACTTGTTAGCGTGTTCTTTATGCTATGGTTATCTGAATAATTCTTAATAGCTATGTTGATTTCAGGGCTGCGGAGTGGCTATGCTAGCGCGAGTCAGTGGTGGTTGAATTCAATTCCACAGACCAATTAAACGTCCGCTAACTCGAAGATTAAGTCTTATGTGGAAAATTCTCAATCTCACCTTTAAATTCAATTATTTGAAAATCAATTACTTGCTATATTTTTCTGTTGTCATTCTTATGTTGAGCTGGCAAAGGGAGAAAAATGTTTAAAAAGTAACTGATAAATTCATAGTAACTTAGGTACTTTGATTATAAAGTAATCAGGAAAGTAACTAGTTACGTTAACATACCGGCCACGCTGGCATTTCGTTGTTCATGCATCATGTAACATTATTATACTTTACACTTATTCAGCATGTTGTTCTCTATTGTATTTTATTTTAAATTGCCTTTCAAGATGACATATCTATTCTATGTGTTGGATTTTATCAAGTAAATTTCCCCCCAAAATGCGACTTATACTCCGGTGCTACTTATATATGTTTTTTTCCTCTTCATTGGGCATTTTATAGTTGGTGCGACTTATGCTCAGGTGCAACTTATAGTCTGAAAAATACAGTAATTAATGCTCATGGCAGTATTATGACACCACTGTCTGAATTGTTACCAGTTAATATCTTTTGGTGTAAATATCCCATAATACAATGGGGACAGCTGCAGCTTAAATTCTGGTTTATCTATGAACAAATGCTGTTTTCGTGTCAAATTTGGCAGCTGGCACCTTATAGCAGTACTTCTCAAATAGTGGGGCGCACCCCCCCAGGGGGGCACAGAGCGATGCCAGAGGTGGCGCATGTGACCTCGGGGAATATGTTTTTTTTTTTTTTTTTCTGTACAAGAATAAAGTGTACTCGCACATCCACTCAGTGGGTGGCAGTGGCGCTCTCATTTTCAGAGTGCGCGCAGTATTTTTGAACTAAGCAAAAGCACACAGAAAAGAGATATGAAGAGCTGTGCGCTGTTTTCGAAAGCCGTTTTCTGGCCGGACTCACGGCAGCGACCCACTGTCTTCTCCGGTTCTCACGTCTCCGCCCGAGAAGTGCCATTTTCGGCTTGGGATCGTCACGACGACTGCCCGGTTCTCCCTCAGCCCTTTGCCTTTGACTTTTAATACAGTGGGAGATGAGGAAAGACCACTGTTTACTGTGTCTAAACTTGATTACAGCGGACAGCCAGAAGCTAAATCAATTGAGACACCACTTAAAGACATTACACCCCAATCTCATTGATAAGCCGCGTGATTTGTTTTTCTGTGAAAACGTGCCGAATATTGACAACAATTGTCCCGCTTTGTCAGTGTTATATCAGTAAACCAGTGAGCACTGTTAGCATGCTCAGTGAAAAATAACCCCACACCATTGCAAAGGCTGATTCTGTGAGCAGCAAAAATAAAAACTGTCCTTCTGTCCAAAGACACTTTTTTTTCTTCTATTCAGTTTTTTTTTTCGGTCAAATGTTTTGCATATTGTCCTCATGAGTTAATGTTTCTAATCTATTTGACTTTGTTATTATTTACTGATTTTATTACATTTTATTTTTCAGTATCAAATGGTAAAAAATGTATCTTGAGTGTATTTTTACAGTTTGGATGTGACTATTTTTTTTTTAATTCAGGCAAATTGATGTACGTTAAGTCATTTCTGGCACAAACAAAACAATGTTATACTTTATTATAAGTTGATATATGACACTTTTTTTCTTTAATAGAAAAAAAGGACACAATGTTAGGCATACTTATAATATACTTTTATAGACAGTACTATTTATAGTGGCGGCAGAGAGTTTGGGGGGGCGTGAAACATTTACGTCTTCCTTGGGGGGGCGTAACAGAAAATAATTGAGAAGCACTGCCTTATAGTAAGGTGCGCCTCATAGTCCGAACATTATGGCAACATTTTTTTAATATTCTTTTAGACACATTATTACTATTTATTTTCATGTTTACCTCGGTGATTTTTATTGTAAATAAAAAAACCTATCCATATGCTTTTAAAAACTTTGTGGTTATAATTGTCTTGTTTTGTTGCTCAGAGAAAAAAACACATTGGTAAATGTGTACTCGTTTGACTTGGTCGATTGGTTAACATTGTATTCTAGAAGTGTTCTGTAGATTTTAATTTTTTTCTGTGGTAAGTGCTGTCATTAGTACCTCTTAGATCAATATGCTTTTAACACACTGTCCAAATTCACTTGAGTGCAGAGGCCTTTTAAAAATGGCACTTAAAAAGCAATAATGCTCAAAAAGACACAGGTGACCAACTGCAATGTGTCTTTGAAGATTCCGTCAAATCTTTCAAGTAATGGACTTTTTTGAGATGCTAGCTGGTATGATAACAAACTTGAAAAATTACAAATCTCATGAAACTGCACCATTTCATTCGAAATAACAGCTTGGTCTAAAGTCGGCTAGACTGCTTCTCGTAGCTTGCTAGAAGTTCCATTTCCACACAAGCAATTTTTTTTTTTTTTTCCCATCCAAGAGTGCATTAGGTTGAAACAGGCTCAGGTTGTTTCCAATAGTCATTAGAGCTGACCACTGGCCTGTGTGTCAAGACTCCACCATTCTGCTGACAGGCCCAACATCATATGTCCATCTTTTTGCTACACCTCAAACTCACCTGCAGTACTTCATCTGGTTAGAAATGCTAACAATGTGTAGAAAGTCTGCTGCCTCTTTTCTTCGATGACATTTGCACAAAGCTTTCTGCTGGTACAGACAAGGAAGGCAAATGTTAGAGAGGTGCAGGGTGCTGTAGGTGTGTGCCTTTGCAATAAGTACCCTTGTTTAATTCAAAGCATGAATTCCACTCTAAGTCCTGTCTGCACAAACCACCTCTTGTTAAAAACACAAGCACAGAGAGTGACTTTTTGTGTGCAACCACACTCTGAAATCAATAAAGAAAACCTTTCATTTATGTTCCGGCCAGCCTCTTTACAGTCCCATTGATTTTTACACAAATGCAGATTTAAATACCCAACATTGTGTTCTGTGACTGAACCCTCATAGTCAGTTCCTCGACTTTTGGAATTAACGTACGGCTCTGTTTAATTTGCATGAATTATTGAATAGCACTATGAATCAGCTGTGCGCCAATTCCAATATTGAGAATGTTGGTAGAATGTTTCACCAGCTATTACATTTAAAATAATGCGCATGAATGTGTTTATTTCTTAGATGTGCATTGGAAAAACACAAAAAAACTGAAAATAATAGCCAAAATGTACACAATTTTACACTGAATGCCAAACATGGGCTGGGCAAAAATTTTAGCACCCTCAACTCAATATTTGATTGCACATCCTTTAGAAGAAATAACAAAGTACCGTAATCGCTTCCTATAACCATCAACCAGCATGGAATTTTGGACCACTCTTCTGGGCATTGGTCTCAGACCAATCTTTTGGGTCAATGTCCCGTTGGAACACCCATGACACGCCCAAAACATTTTGATAGTGTGCATATTTCATGACTTCTTGCACACTGTCAAGACACCCAGTGCCAGTAAAAAGAATGAGGTCTACAAAGAAAAGAACACAGTGCCTGTAATCAAACATAGTGGAGGTTCAATGATGTTTTGGGGTAGTTTTGCTGCCTCTGGCACTGGGTGCTTTGACAGTTTTCAAGGAGTCATGAAATATGGACACTATCATAATGTTTTGGGCCGCAACGTAGGATGTAGTGTCAGAAACCTTGGTCTGTGTCAGAGGTCATGGGTGATCCAACAGGACAATGACCCAAAAAATACCTCAAATAGCACAAAGAAATGGTTGGAGACAAAGCGCTGGAGAATTCTGAGGTCGCCATCGATGAGTTTGGATCTACTATAAATCATATTGAACACTATGGAGAGATCTCAAAATTGCTGTCGCAAGTTACCCATCAAATATGAGAGACCTGGAACAGTTCGCGAAAGAAGAGTGGTCCAAAATTCCATTTGAGAGGTGCACGAAACTTGTTGATGGTTATAGGAAGCGATTTATTTCTGTTATTATTTCTCAAGGATGCGCAACCAAATATTGAGTTGAGGATGCCAACAATTTTGCCCAACCCATTTTTTGTATTTTGTGTAATATTGTGTACATTTTGGCTTTTAATTTCTGCTTTTTTGTGTTTTACCAATGCGTATCCAAGAAATAAACACATTCATACTGAAAACATTTGTAATTGCATTAATTTTTGTGAGAAATGCTGTATTTTCTGGAAAAATTCCAGGGGTGCCAATAATTTCGTCCATGACTGTACATCCAAAGACAAACACGAGAACTAAATAAGACTGGCATACTCATTTACCACGGACTGTTTCCCCAAAATCAACTGCGAAGAGGTATATCATTTGCTAATAGGGA
This sequence comes from Corythoichthys intestinalis, assembly GCF_030265065.1. Classification (NCBI taxonomy): domain Eukaryota; kingdom Metazoa; phylum Chordata; class Actinopteri; order Syngnathiformes; family Syngnathidae; genus Corythoichthys; species Corythoichthys intestinalis. The sequence goes on along the minus strand of NC_080403.1, from coordinate 38,807,812 downwards.
AAACACGGTAAACTAAAAACAACCATTTTGATTTGGTAATTATTATTTTATTTACTTTTTCTGTAAATTTCTGTATAATAATGTTAAGTGTCGACTAGCAGGTGCTGATTACCAGTTTCAAGTTATACCGTGGTATGAAAACGTCAAGGTTTCAAAACCGCAAACATTTTCCATCATATTGTCCCTAAGGAATTAGTTATATTTTATGACCCGAAAAAGCATGGAAAAATCTCTCGCTTGCAGCTGCAAGGCTTAACCCTCTCCCACCGGTTGTTGCTGAGTGTCAGTGAGTCCGTGTGCTACACCATGGCTGGACGAGGTGAAACTCCTGAACTTTTTTCCCCCATCGAAAAAAAACCCAAAATCAATGGTATGGGAATATTTCGGCTCCAGAAAAGTTACAGAGGGCCAACCAACATGTAAAACATGTTTAAGGAGGATGGCTGTCGAGGAGGCAATACCTCCAATATGATTTTGCATTTATACAAAATTAAAGGTAAGTAAACACTGTCATGAACGTTTACCACTAGTCACGAGCGTTAACTCCAGCGTGTTTAGTGTGTCTAGCGGTGGTAAAACATGATGTTTTTTTCTTCCTGGCAACTGTCTGTGTTGAGATAGAGAGCGGCTGTGTGCGTGTGTGTCTGTGTGTATAATGTAAACATGATATGAGTCATACACATGTGCTATTTATGAAAAATTGTTCAATTATTTTTGTTCTGATGGCAAGAATGTTGAACTGTAGCTGTGGGTTTAGGCTCACCTAAAGGACTGCATTTATTTCAATTTTATTTAGAATATATACGTATATATATTTTTTAACATTCATTTTAACTTAACATTAGACCTGTGTTCCAATTTGCTAATGTTTTGAAAAATAAAAATCCTGTTCAATGGAAAAAAAGTTTAATTTGTATTTTTATTTATTTATTTTTTAAAACCGAGACATCTCAATGTTAGACATTTTAGAGCTGTTATTCCAATACTGTGATACTGTAATATTTTGGCATAAGGTTATCATATTGTCAGAATGTCATACTGCCACATGCCTAGTGTCAACAGTGTCAACTAAATTTTCTTGTGTAAACTTTTATGCATTTATATGCAGTATCTTATTTAGGTATTTAAACTAACTCTGAAGGATGAATAAATCATAATATAATTGCGATTTCTTTTTCTTTTCTTTGTGCATTGATTTTTTTCTTCTACACTTCTATTTAAGACTACTGGAGATTGCAATGCATGTATGGTATCTGGACACAGTTATATGGCGATCAATATCTTATAAAGATACTATACTACAGTATTATAATAACAGTTGCACATTAATAACAGTTGTAATGTTGTGCTGATAAAATAAAAGTACCTTTGTTCAAAAAAAAAAAAAAAATCAGACATTGTAAGCAGTTACTCAGTACTTGAGTATTCTTTTCTCTAAATACTTTTTTCTTGTACTTGAGTAAATTTTTTGGACAACTACTTTTACTTTAACTTGAGTCATATAATTTTGTAGTAACGCCACTCTAACTTGAATAAAACCTTTCACCCTCTACCCACCTCTGGTAAGTTCTGAAACCAGATGTCTTCACATAGATGTTCTATTTTTAAACATGTGACCAGAGAGACAGTGCAGGGGGCAGCCAGCCAGCAGCTCCGTGAGGCTGCACAGTAGTGGCACGCCCACCTCTTGGATTGTGACGTCCACCCTCCATTTTATTGGCCATGTTGCTGGAACAAAGCAAAGTTCTGCAATGGGTATATAAGATGAATTGGGTGGGGGGGTGAAGGATGCAGTCTCTTTTCCTCCTGACTCCCTAGAGTAAATACAGCTGTTTAATTATGAGACATGGGATTTCTGTGCAAATAAAGCTTCCACTTGTTCAACCAGAAGGATCGTGTCTCTTTTCATTTCTATTTCACACCCTTGAGGACTGGCTGGAGAGTCTCCAAGAAACCCCAACAAGCCTCAGAAAAAAATATATACAGCGCAGGAATGGCAACGTTTTGTTGTGCGAAAGCTTGAGTGCCCTTTGAATCTATATTGTATGTGCCCAAATTTCTATCTTATTTACTCATTGTTGTAAACATTATGCATTTTGAACCTGTTTCTCAATCTGCTTCTACTGAAGCACCTCCACCATAGTTAGCAGAGGGTTCAGGATAAAGAGTTTTTAATGGTCTTTTGTTCTATTGTCACCCCTCTCTCCTTCTCCCTTTGTCTTCTTCACAATGTTTTCTTCGGAATTGCCGCCAAGCTGTGTTTGCTTCTGTAATTACGAGCCGTAAGCATGCTTTCAAAAGTCCATTTTGAAAACAGCACATGCCCCAATGGTTTATTGATAACTTTGCTGCAGTACTGTATGGAGATGTACTTGGAGCTCCTCGAGCCTTTTCAGGTGGCCTGCTCTCACTGAAATAACAGATTGCGATATAAATATTATTTCACCACAGCTGCAAGGATTATGCTGGTATAGCTGTCCCTCTTTGTATGAGTGAAAATACCAAACGATAAAAAAAAAAACTAAAATATCACTATCAATAGACATTCTATGGTGTCCAAGAACTGTCAGGTGAACTACATATTCCCGATGCTTTGCAAAAGAATAAAAAAAAACAACAAAAAAAACACGGATACGAAACGAATCCCAAGAATCCCCCCCAAAAAACAAAAATAGCCACAAACAAAAATAGCCACAACATGAGTGCAAATTGCCAAAAACGAATGAAAGTATACAGTATTTATACATACTATAATTTTCGAACTATAAGGGGCACCTGACTATATGCTGCTACCCACCAAATTTTAATAGTAATAAGCCACTGCTGTCCTCTAAGGGATATTTATAACAAAAGATATTAACCTGTAACACTTGATGTCACGTTCTGCTGCTGATTAGATTATGTTTTGTTACAGAGCTCATTGTGGGGAGCGTTCCTGACGTCGTACCTGGACGCAATGCAGGCTCAGCAACACAGCATTTAAGCACGGCTGATCCCGAAGAAAGCTGTCGAGATATTGCTTGCTGATCGCCATTAGATTCTCGCACTACAGCCTTGCTACTTTCGCTTATTCCCTACCTAGGATTTGTGCTGCCCTCTGTTGAATCTCTACCTTGGGCAGGTATTTGAGTATTTGTATTTTGCCGGCCCCTTGCCTATTGTCTTAGTTACCCTCGAGTTTGTATTATTGAGCCCCGTTGACCTATTGTCACGGTCCCTTTTTGTTTTTTCTGCCTTTCCGCAATCGCGTGTTGTTTTTCGTTAGTGCTTAATAAACCCTTGTATTATTGAGCCCCGTCGACCTACTGTCACGGACCCTTTTTGTTTGTTCTACCTTTTCGCAATTGCGTGTTGTTTTTTCGTTCATGATTAATAAACCCTTGTACGCAATCCCCGCTTGTTGTCTGCTGCTTGGTCCAACCTTATTTCCGTATTCGCGTACTTAACACTTGACAGCGGTGTCTTAACACCGTCATATTTATGACATGGCACTGTCATGAGTAGAGGTCAACCGATATATCGGGCCGACATATGGACTTTTTTCCAACATTGGCCATTGTCCAATTAATGCAAAAAACAAAACAAAAAAAAAAAAAAAACGATAAAAAAGGATTTTGATCAAGCCTAATGTGTGGACAACTGTAGCCGCCGCTGAATGATGGTAGGACCCCGGAAGGACCTTGCAGAAGCTAACCTTTTTTGTAAATATTGTAAGATTTTTTTCATTTTGCATGAGAGAATTTTTTTTTTGCCTTTTAAAAGACTGCAAGTCCCGTTTTTTGGGGGGGCTATAAAGAAATACCAGAAAGGCGTCACATGACCCCGATACCAAACTGACTACTTCACTTTGTCAAACAATAGACCACTCGAACAAGCAATTAAGCAGCCTAGGTGTGAAGGGGGGTTTCACTCTGGATAGCTGCATTTAGCATCTTGAATATTTGCAAATCCAGACTTGTTATCTCCTGGGTTAGTGCAAAAATGATGAGCGGGCCATGTGGCATAAACTACGAGTAGCATCCAGAACTGTAGCTCAACCAGACTGTCTACATTTTAGAAAGTTGGGTGTTAGAACATCTAGGACAAATCCCATCAAGCACCTTTACTTTTTCTTGACAAGTCCAACATTCAGTTGTCAAGGTTCACAGTTTACTATGTTGAAGCACACAATGACCTAAGAACTTTCCACAGCAGCTCACACAGCCGTTTTGTCACAGAAAACACAAGCTTCAGCATACAGTACATAGTGTTGGCAAACTGCAGCTTTTGGAATATGTAAAAAGGTTGTCCGCCCGACTGCCTGCCTGAGCGGTCCACTGTCCAACAAAGCCAAGGCAGCCCTGCTTTGCAAACACTCAAGATGCTAATTGGAGAATCCAACCCTGTGGTTTTGCGAGTGTGAATGGGAATGACTAATGAGGACCTCAGTGCTCACAAAAGATATATGGTGATTAGGGTCAGATGACACTTGTCTGTTTACAAAAGTAATTTGTATCAACTGATCAACCCATGGTAGTTCTAGTTACTGAGTGATCCTTACACTCTGAATGTCACTCGTAGCTTTAACATTAGCTTTAGCATTGCGAGCATCCTCTTAAACTCTCACTCTCATTTAATTACATCTCCTGGTGGGTTTAATCATTAGAAAATAATGTACTGTTCTTGCTGTATCTTTTGTTAATAATCACAAAAGGTGCTGCGGTTGTTGGTTTGGTAGCACTAAACCGAATAAATCTTTTAAATCTCAGGTCATCATTGTAAATTCGAAGCTGATGGACTTGAAGCATTTTTTTTAAAAATCGCCTTTAATAACGTATGTGCTTAAAGAAAAAAAAAAAAAAAAAATATATATATATATATATATATATATATATATATATATATATATATATATATACATACATACATACAGTTGTGGTCAAAAGTTTACATACACTTGTGAAGAATATAATGTCATGGCTCTCTTTATTTTCCAGTTATTTCTACAACTCTGATTTTTCTCCGATAGAGTGATTGGAACAGATACTTCTTTGTCACAAAAAACATTCATGAAGTTTTGTTCTTTTATGACTTTATTATGGGTTAACAGAAAAAGTGATCAAATCTGCTGGGTCAAAAATATACATACATGGATCTGAAAAAGCGAATCATTGACTCTAACAAGTCAGGAAAGTCACTTGGAGCCATTTCAAAGCAGCTGCAGGTCCCAAGAGCAACAGTGCAAACAATTGTTTGTAAGTATAAAGTGCATGGCACTGTTTTGTCACTGCCACGATCAGGAAGAAAACGCAAGCTATCTCCTGCTGCTGAGAGAAAATTGGTCAGGAGGGTGAAGATTCAACCGAGAATCACCAAAAAGCAGATCTGCCAAGAATTAGAAGCTGCTGGAACACAGGTGTCAGTGTCCACAGTCAAGCGTGTTTTGCATCTCCATGGACTGAGAGGCTGCCGTGCAAGAAGGAAGCCCTTGCTCCAAAAGCGGCACCTTAAGGCCCGACTGAAGTTTGTTGCTGATCACATGGACAAAGATAAGACCTTCTGGAGGAAAGTTCTGTGGTCAGACGAAACAAAAATCATGCTGTTTGGCCACAATGCCCAGCAATATGTTTGGAGGAGAAAAGGTGAGGCCTTTAACCCCAAATACAGCATGCCTACAGTCAAGCACGGTGGTGGTAGTATTATGCTGTGGGGCTGTTTTGCTGCCAATGGAACTGGTGCTTTACAGAGAGTAAATGGGAAAATGAAGAAGGAGGATTACCTTCAAATTCTTCAAGATAACCTAACGTCATCCGCCCGAAGATTGGGTCTTGGGCGCAGTTGGGTGTTCCAACAGGACAATGACCCCAAACACACATCAAAAGTGGTAATGGAATGGCTAAATCAGGCTAGAATTAAGGTTTTCGAATGGCCTTCCCAAAGTTCTGACTTAAACGCCATTGAGAACTTGTGGACAATGCTGAAGAAGTCCATGTCAGAAAGCCATCAAATTTAACTGAACTGCACCAATTCTGTCAAGAGGAGTGGTCAAAGATTCAACCAGAAGCTTGCCAGAAGCTTGTGGATGGCTACTAAAAGCGCCTAATTGAAGTGAAAATGGCCAAGGGACAAGTTACCAAATATTAGCGCTGCTGTATGTATATTTTTGACCCAGCAGATTTGATCACTTTTTTCTGTTCACTCATGATAAAGTCATAAAAGAATCAAACTTCATGAATGTTTTTTGTGATATAGAAGTATCTGTTCCAATCACTCTATCAGAGAAAAATCAGAGTTGTAGAGATAACTGGAAACTCAAGAGAGTCATAACATTATGTTCTTCACAAGTGTATGTAAACTTTTGACCACAACTGTATATATATATCAGCTTAAAATATCGGCTGACAAAATTGGCTTTGGATATCGTCAATCGGCTGAATTTTTTTTTAGATATCCTCTAATCATGAGCATTAATGATGGCTTATGAGAGATGCCATTTATTGTCATCCAGCAAATAATCTCACTTTTGAATGGATGTAAAATATCCGAGTAGGACATAAATGGAGTCAGTGACAACATTTGCCGGATGACCCTGAATGACATCTGTCATATTAATAACAATAATAATAATAATAATACATTTTATTTATGCATTCATTAATGCCCATGACATTGTTGTACCATCATCATGCCGGTCTTATGGCAGTCGAATGACGCTGTCAAATAAAGTGTAACCTATCCACCCAAATAAATCAACATATAAACTGCAATGGACTATAAGCCGCAGTATTCAAAATGAAGGAAAAAAGTAGCGGCTTATAGTCCGGAAATTACGGTATGTATACATACTGTATACTTACATTCGTTTTTGGCAATTTGCACTCATGTTGTGTGAACTGTAGATCCTTGAGGCCTGAATTTATTTCCAATTATGAAGAGAAAAAATTTGGTTTTGCCTCCAAGTTGATACTAAATTAACTTGAAACAGTTAATTTTACTATAGCACATAAAATTAATATAATTTTGTGTATGGTGCAAATTAGCAACAGGAGGCATCCAAGGTAAAAAACAAAACAAAACACCTGTTCGTATCTGGAGAATGAAGAGTCTTTTATTCATGCAAAAAAGTTATTTTCAGTGCTTTCAAGTCTCACGACTGTCAAACTATCATAAAACACTACAATGAACTATATAAAAAACATTATCAACACAAAACACAAGCAGTGAACAAGAACAAAAGGCTGCAAACATCTCTTTCCACCCAGTCCACTGTCCTTTCAATGCAAAAAGTGTGCATTGCTTCAGTTTATATGTGAAATTCCTGTTATACTCTGATCCATAGCAAGTGAAAAAAAAAAAACATTTGGTCAATTTTCCACAGCAATATGCAGGGAGTGCTATGAATGTGATGATGGTGATCCAAGCAGGTTTTGCAGGGGTCCTTGATATTTAAAATTGACATGGGTGACCCTCCACATTTGCAGGCTGTCAGTGCGCATCATCCGGCAAAATGTACGCACATTAACTCTGCCCCATAATGGTGTATGCTCTAGGATTTAGATTTCCAATTAAGTTTGTAAATTATATGATTATCTGCAGCACTGAGCTGAGGAACTTTGGAAAAGGCATGTCAGTGGCCAATCAGCTTGTCCATTGAAAATATTCTTATTGGTGGACTTGCCACACACGTCACCCTCATATCTGCTCATCATGAACCTCTATCTCTTCATCTCTGTTCTGTATTTGCAATTTGATCTGGTTGAAGTCATAACTGTAAGTCATTAATGGCGCAAATGTAAGCCCCTCTGGGATTGTGAATGCTCCTTGGTAAACAATATCACACGTATTATCTGGAGTATATAATTGATGACGTGGTTTTCAAACAAGCACATGCATGTATATGTGGGCACAAAGAAAACCACACACTGAATGTGAATAATTTATCTGAACATGTTAGCTAGCGATGGAGACTTTATTTGTGTAAATGGAGGCACATTTTTAGACTGGCTTTACTATGTTTGACTGTTTACAGAAATGCATTTGACTTTTAGAATATTTGAAGAACAATGTCTAGTAATGGTTGTAAAAGTAAAAGAAGGTTGGTGTTAAGGGGCCGTTTACACGACAACGGCAAAACTTTCTCTGAAACTTAACATGGTCGATATTGATATGTACAACTTCAATGTCTATTTGAGGTACTGGTGAGGAATTAATACATTTTATCACTATTTTTTTAAGAATTTGGTTGATGTATATATTTAATTGATTTACAGCAGGGGTGTCCAAACTTTTTGCAAAGGGAGCCAGATTTGGTGTGGTAAAAATGTTGGGGCTGACGTCCTTTACGTAGAACAATATATTTAAGCAAATTTTAGCAAGCCATTCTGTGTGTCACATTTGCTTTATTATTTTTTTGAATTAATAATTTTAACAATCTTGCAACTAGCCTTTGTGGCGTTCTCTTTCAACTCTCAGGCTCTAGCAAAATACCTGCTGTAAAATTAAACTAGCTTCAAGTTGCTTCAATTTCTCTCTGCGTATCTTCCCTGCGAATCTTGTCGAACATGTCAGCGTGTCTTTTTTGGTAATATCGCCTCAGATAGAACTCTTTAAAAACAGCAACTGTCTCTTTGCAAATGAGGCAAACACAGTTGTTGCGTATTTTAGTGAAGAAATAGTCCAATTTCCACCTATCCTTGAAGCGTCGGACATCGCAGTCAACTTTTTTTTTGTTGATTGCCCCCATTTTAGAAAATTGCAAGTAAAGCGTAACATGGGGTAATGTTATTTAGAGTGCTGCTGTCTTTTAAAGGGTAAATGAGGAGCAGCATTTAGTATGTAAGCTACTTCATATGCTGGTAGCAGTACTGCTGACCAATTTATTAAGTCTGTGTGTGGGCCAGACGTTATTGATTTTATGACAGATGCTGGGGGCCGGATGAAATTTGACCACGAGCCGCATTTGGCCCCCGGGCCGGAATTTGGACATGTCTGATTTACAGCCATTAACAACAGTAGTCATCAAATCCGTCGAGGGCTGGCAGTGAATTATAGCAGTGATTTAGTTCATCAGAGCTGTTGAAATCAGTTGAATTACTGATGATTCGATCTCAAATTGTTTCTCGTCCAAATCAAAACAAGAAGACATCATGTATGGGAATCTACATCGATGCACACCACCAACTCCTGCACAACTGCAGCATTATTTGACTCAATACAACAACAGTGAATTAGGAACTGTAAAAAGAGAGTCGTCTGCTCCATTTGAACTAATCAAAAGAGTCGCAATTGCTTTGTTTTAATAGAAAGCTACAATAGCTTTCTATTAAAATCTGCAAACTTTGAAATGGAGTGAATGGATATCTGTAAATCGAATACAGGATAGAATAAAGTGTTTGACAGTGGAAAAACTAACATCATTTGAAGCATGCGGCTAATTTCTATGCTTGAGTTGATGGTATTTCATAACATCATTTGCAGCCTCCAGCCTTTCACAGATTTGATTTGAATGGTAATGATTGTAATTAAAGTAATAATAAAAAAAATAAAAGCTGGATGTTTCTATAATTTACAGTTAATTTAAATAATTAAATCATATAACGCAACACCACTGTATCTCAGAGATTAATTCAAAAGATGGAAACAACCATCTAAAACATATCATATTGCATATGAAAATTATTTCATAGAGATAAAATATTTTATGGCCGTCTTGCAAATACTGCTTCTTAGCTTTGTTTTTCATCTCCTCTTAATCCTAAGGGATATATTAGGTTTTAGAAGCTCAATAATGCCATATGCTCAATACATAACATATCTCTATGCCAAGCACAAAAGATTCTTTAAAAAGTTCTATGACCCTATAAAGACAGCTGCTAAATGATACTAGAAATTTTGTTCATGAGATTATGTAGTGTAGTGTTTCTGTTGACCAAAACCCTTCAGGCAGTATCTGATAGAGCTCCCTAACAATGGCCACGGAACAGCAAAAGTGTGAAATATTATGATGTCCTTTTATTCCATTTAACATTACACTTTTTGTTATACTAGTACAACAATAATTAACCCATAGTTGATAAAATAAGGATTCTGCTCCTCTAATTGTATCATACACTTGCACATCTCATTTTGCTGAAGTGTTTACTGCTGTCAAATAACTGCATTCCAGAATTGAATCACTTCAACAAGCTATATACACGCCTATATATGTGTATCAAAGTCCCACTTATAAGGTGTTGAAGTGACAGACCTTATTCATAAGTTTTTGAAGTGTTTACAGGTTAGAAGCGAGCAGAAGATTGGGTTGTTGTGCTTGAGACTCAAGTGAGAAAGGGGGAGAGAAACAGCTTGCCATCCTTCATGATCATAATCTCCTCAGCACTGCTTACAGCACACCTCAATATCCAAGGCAACACCAGTCAGATTGTACCTTGTGACAAGTATAGATTGCATTACAGCAGCTGGCAAATCCTCAACCCATAGGCGCATTATCATATCTCTCTCTAATTAGAATTATTTGCAGGCTCTATAGGATTCTTTTTTTCGTGATTCACGTTGCAGTGGAATGTCAGTGGAGTTTGCAGAATTCCTCCTTTTTTGTACAGACCGAACAAAGGTACAAATCTGGAAAATTGTTTCAGTCATTGTTTCAGGGAAGGCCCTTTCTGTTATAGCGTATGGCAGATTCCCTGCAACTTTACACTCCCGAACCATACAGTACTTTCCTGTTAAATACTTACGTGAGCTCTTAACAAAGTCTTAACTCACTTAAACCAATATATCATATATATTAAATCATATATCTTGAAGAAAGCCTCAATGCAAATATGGGAACTGCTGCACTAGCTGAATAGCGTACCGCACGTAACACGTCACCTTTGCTCATTAATATTCATGACGTTAGCAACTGTTGATAGGGAGGTCAAACTCGCGTTTGCCCATCATGCTCGATGCATGTAGATAGTGTGCGAACAAGATGTTTACTGAGCTAAACCTACCAATTCTGTCCGAAAATGATGTCCCTGGTGCCAAATTCACTGGTAAAGATGTGGAAGAACATAGAAATGTTCAGTTAAAGAGATCGCTCGAGTGTTGAGGGCTGAAAAAGACAGGGAAAAAAGGCCGACCTGATCCATAGGTAAATTTTTTATCGACACCTTTTTCTAGTGTGCATTGCCTTACGCCACTGACATTGACATTCTCCTGTTTCAACAAGCTATCCTTTACCACCAAATGCCCTGTCTTTCTTATATATTATATCGTCTGGTTGTCTTACATCTCTGACCCTTCTTGAGGGTAATTTATATTGCTATTTTTGTGAAGCGATTGCAAATGCTACTCAGTGACAGCCAACGAACACTTTAATTTTTTTCATTAATAACATCTTGATTCTATTAGTTTATCTGCACTTCCCCCTTGCTAAGGTTGTTTCTTTACAACAAAAAAGATAAAGCTCTTGAATCTAGAGCCAACCTGTAGGCATGAACAGGCTTACTACAAAAAGACCAAGACCAAACATGGCTAATTTATTTAAATATCCGTATTTGAGAAAAATAGGCCTACATGACTGTTGTGATATATGAATAAAATTAAAAAAAAAAAAATTATTTGCACTTCCCCCTTGCTAAGGTTGTTTCTTTACATCAAAAAAGATAAAGCTCTTAAATCTAGAGCCGACCTGTAGGCATGAACAGGCTTGCTACAAAAAGACCAAGACCAAACATGGCTAATTTATTTAAATATCCGTATTTTAGAAAAATAGGCCTACATGACTGTTGTGATTTATGAATATTATAATTTTTTTCAGGTCATTCATTGTCAGACGGAAGCAGCACAGCAAAATGCCGCGCTAAAAATTAAGTAAAAATATCAAAATGGCTTACCTCTTCGGGGCAGGCAATGCCATCTGTAGGACCATGGCCCCCAACAAAATGTTTACTGCATATGGAGGTGAATGGCTTCACTTTACTGGCGTTAAACTGGTCTTTTGAACGTCCGCACAAGTTTATCCATTGTTCTCAATTTTCCCCTCTGAGTTTTTGGCTTCGGGAAACGTATGAAGAAAACATCCCTCACATGTGGATGGGCTAAATGTCTAGAGTCGTTTCTACAAGTTCCATAGTCCAAGTTCCATTTAAAAAAAAAAAAAAAAAAAGAAAAAACGTGGTGACCTTTGCTATGTTTGGAAGTCATTTAATGTTGTGAACCATACGTTAAAGTTGTTAAAATTGCTCCCGTTTTTGCATTAGTTCCCTTTCGTCTACTTTCGACATGTGAAAGTTTTAAAACTGTTTCATCATTTAAAAATAGATTCAAGTCAAGATTTTGCTGATTTGGGTTACTTAGGTTCGCTTGGAAAGTTCACTACAATAGAGCCTTTCTGAGAAGTCTACTACTTTAAGATGGAGGTGGGGTTACTACCGCCGCCGAGTCTGTCATTTCGCATCTAGTTCTACAGTGCCTTGCAAAAGTATTCGGCCCCCTTGAATCTTGCAACCTTTCGCCACATTTCAGGCTTCAAACATAAAGATATGAAATTTAATTTTTTTGTCAAGAATCAACAACAAGTGGGACACAATCGTGAAGTGGAACAACATTTATTGGATAATTTAAACTTTATTAACAAATAAAAAACTGAAAAGTGGGGCGTGCAATATTATTCGGCCCCTTTACTTTCAGTGCAGCAAACTCACTCCAGATGTTCAGTGAGGATCTCTGAATGATCCAATATTGTCCTAAATGACCGATGATGATGAATAGAATCCACCTGTGTGTAATCAAGTCTCCGTATAAATGCACCTGCTCTGTGATAGTCTCAGGGTTCTGTTTAAAGTGCAGAGAGCATTATGAAAACCAAGGAACACACCAGGCAGGTCCGAGATACTGTTATGGAGAAGTTTAAAGCCGGATTTGGATACAAAAAGATTTCCCAAGCTTTAAACATCTCAAGGAGCACTGTGCAAGCCATCATATTGAAATGGAAGGAGCATCAGACCACTGCAAATCTACCAAGACCCGGCCGTCCTTCCAAACTTTCTTCTCAAACAAGGAGAAAACTGATCAGAGATGCAGCCAAGAGGCCCATGATCACTCTGAATGAACTGCAGAGATCTACAGCTGAGGTGGGAGAGTCTGTCCATAGGACAACAATCAGTCGTACACTGCACAAATCTGGCCTTTATAGAAGAGTGGCAAGAAGAAAGCCATTTCTCAAAGATATCCATAAAAAGTCTCGTTTAAAGTTTGCCACAAGCCACCTGGGAGACACACCAAACATGTGGAAGAAGGTGCTCTGGTCAGATGAAACCAAAATTGAACTTTTTGGCCACAATGCAAAACGATATGTTTGGCGTAAAGGCAACACAGCTCATCACCCTGAACACACCCTCCCCACTGTCAAACATGGTGGTGGCAGCATCGTGGTTTGGGCCTGCTTTTCTTCAGCAGGGACAGGGAAGATGGTTAAAATTGACGGGAAGATGGATGCAGCCAAATACAGGAACATTCTGGAAGATAACCTGTTGGTATCTGCACAAGACCTGAGACTGGGACGGAGATTTATCTTCCAACAGGACAATGATCCAAAACATAAAGCCAAATCTACAATGGAATGGTTAAAAAATAAACGTATCCAGGTGTTAGAATGGCCAAGTCAAAGTCCAGACCTGAATCCAATCGATAATCTGTGGAAAGAGCTGAAGACTGCTGTTCACAAACACTCTCCATCCAACCTCACTGAGCTCGAGCTGTTTTGCAAGGAAGAATGGGCAAGAATGTCAGTCTCTCGATGTGCAAAACTGATAGAAACATAGCCCAAGCGACTTGCAGCTGTAATTGGAGCAAAAGGTGGCGCTACAAAGTATTAACGCAAGGGGGCCGAATAATATTGCACGCCCCACTTTTCAGTTTTTTATTTTTTAAAAAAGTTTAAATCATCCAATAAATTTTGTTCCACTTCACGATTTTGTCCCACTTGTTGTTGATTCTTGACAAAAAATTAAAATTTTATATCTTTATGTTTGAAGCCTGAAATGTGGCGAAAGGTTGCAAGGTTCAAGGGGGCCAAATACTTTTGCAAGGCACTGTATATGCACATGATATCAAGTGTAGCATCAAGTGGGCGTAGATTGTAGGCTGTCGGGTATAGTCAGGAAATATTGGAGCCACCTAGCCTACCATCGCGTTTGCAACAGCGTCACAACTCTTCCCTCCTTCCCACTCCCGCTCTTCTTTCTCCGTGTCTCTAACTTCTCTCGCGTCATTCAACCAACGTAGTAAAGCAGAGTAACGCACATTGTCTCGCTGTCGAAACGGTGACAAAATCCGAATGGAGAAAAAAAAAGCGTAATGCACGAAAAATGTACAGATTTTGAACGTACGGCGTACACATTTAAAAAGCAGTGCTCACTTGTACAAATTACACCATAACCGTACAACTCTACAGGTATGCAAAACTGCTGATGAAAAACTGTTGTCGCTATAATCTGAATCTTTATTTTTTTTTTTTAATTATCGGCCGATATTATTGGCTACCTTTTATATTGGCAAACTCTAGTTATTACTGTTTTGTGCACAAACTTTAAACATTCAAAGCTTTCTAAAATATATCCCCCTTTAAGTTTGACCAATCTTGAGACATTTATGGTAACCGGTACTTTATAAGCTCCAGTTCCTCTAGTGATTGTTGTATTTATGATTAAAGTAAAAGAAGAATACTGTACAATGTATTGATGGTCCACAGTGAGACATCTTTTTCTGTAGTAAACGGGTTCACCGTTCCCGTCAGGTTCATTCTTGTGCTAGACAGCTGGTAATTATCCCGTTACTACAATGAATAATTTAACAACAATCATTATTGTTCTCCTGAAAATAAAGGTAAGTAACATTTATTGCGCTCTGCAATTCTTATTAAAGTGCGAGTAGCTTTTGGAAGACTATGAAGAATAAGTACTGAAATAATTGGAAAAAGTAACATTTTATCTTTATAGCACTTTTTTAAAACACGCAAGTTGCGACAAAGGAATGAAAAAGAGGCACAAATAAAGCAATCAAATTAATTACGGTTTAATGGAAGAAAAGCTGTGAATCTATCTCAAAGGACAGCATTGATTGGTTGTCTACGTATATGGGGATATTTTACTTGTGAGTTTGTAGAGTAAATGCCATCCAATGCCTCATCTTTATTATATAAGATGTCTCTACTGCATAAAGTCACATGGTCATGGACCTTTTCATACATTTCCTTAAAAGAAGCATCTCAAGACTGTTTTGCTAAAATACTGCACCGTGGACCTTTTTAGTTCCAAGCAAGCTCTTCTTGGCTCTAGTAGAAGCGAAAGGCGGTTTTAACCTTGCTCTGACCTTCGGGCATGAATAGGGATTAGTCTGTATGGATTCTGGGAAGATATAAAACAGATATGTCAAGACAGGGCATTTCTAGCTCATGGTTCAGGCAGTACATCATCTTAGAACTTGCTTGTGTTTTCGGTGTGGCAATGGTAAAGTAAACTGGTAATAGCTGAGGTTATTTCGGGTAAAACCCTATTCATTTTTTTCCTTTATCTAAATCTCTCCCTCGGATAATCTATCCATCCTACAGCTGAACAGGAGCACTCAGATTGTGCAAAATGATAAAACTCAAGGGAGGAGAGTTTCAGAGTGAGAAATGAAGGGGCAAGGGGTGAGCTGGAGACTTGATGGATTCAATTTTATGGCCAAGAGGAATTTGAAAACCCATCACACATGGGCTAGAGATCATTGCAAACCAGCCTTCTCCACCCTTTCCCCCCTCTTGATTCAAATAAATAGCAGGGAATATGAGACACAACCCCATCCCCTGCTAAAAGACACCAATGTATTGCTTGGATTTGGATCTTAAGGCAGATTTACCAACTGGATTAGCACTCTCAACTTTTTACCTCTTATCTGCATGCATTATGAGAAGAGAGCTGGGAAAAAAAGAAGGCTCCTCATGCTCTGCAGGTTGACTGTCATAATGTTTTTTTTTCAAATAGGATTCCTTGCATCCCACTGCTGACAGCAATAAACAGTTGCCAGATCAGTAGTAGTACGTTGCATTGTAACAATGAAACCCAGGATGTAAACTTTATGATAATTTTGACTTTTACATGATATAGCCCAGATTTAGACCCATTTAATTGCACATTCACTCTAACACAGTGACTCCCAACCTTTATTGAGCCCAGGCACCCATTTTACATTCAATAAATACAGTACAGTTTTACCAGCGAACATAAATGTCACAAAAAATGAAAGTTAAAATAATTATGATCCCGTCTTTTTTTACTAAAAAAATTTACTTACTCGGGGGTAAAATCTGAGCCTTTTTAAGTAAACGCAAAACTAAAATACTAGTTTTTGCACTTCCCATTAAATAGGAAAGGTGCTCTATAATACCCCTTTCCCACTGGCCAAAAAACCCGTGTACACCCACAACAATCGGCTTTTGATGGCAGTGGGAAAGGTGCAGCGACCTGCCTCGACCCGTGTCAATCGACCCGCCAAGCGGCCCGCGTTAAAATCACCTCGGCTCTGATCGTCATGCAGTGTGAAAGCAAAACCCCGGGTCAACAGTCAACACCCTAATCTACGTGGTGACGTAGGCTAGTACGTAATGCGTCATAACAAAAAACAAAAACCATGTGCTCGAGCCCGGATCCACATACGCCGAACAGTCGGTGTAGCAGCGTTAGCAATAGCCATAACAAATTAAACAAAGGCTCTTCTCCTCCTTCTGTGACCTACACGACTCCTTTCAATTTACAACCCAAAATTCACATTGCCTACGTTGCCTCAGCACAAGCAGAGTGTTGATCCTTTGCTGCATTTCGACCATTTTGCGGGCAGTAAAAAGCATGAAAACAGAGAACACAAACGGAAAGGAGGCTTCCATGTTGCTTTGCATAGTTAACTTCCTTGAACTGAATGAATTCGGTCGCACTTGTCGAAGCGCATCTTAGCGTGGTGACGTCACGAACCTTACGCACGGCTGAGGAGGGGTGGGGGGGTTAGACGGGTAAAAAAAAAAAGAAAAAAAAGACACGGCTTTTTTTGTCAATGGGAAAGGTGCCAAATGCCAATTCCTAGTGGAATGCAACGGCTTGGAAAAACGCGCGTTGACCCACTAGTTTCAGTGGGAAAGGGGCATAGGTAACTTTTCAACCTTTATAAAATATTTTCATAACATTTGTGATATGTCGACTGACAACTAGCTAAGTGACACCTCTTTTATATCTTGAAGGGGTCTGTATCACTTTCACCGGCGTTAATTAACTTTGAGGAGGGTGGAAGGAACCCTGGCACACTAAAAAAACTAAAAATATGCTGACTGCTTTACAGCATACGTCACTTACCCCTTTCCCTATTCATTATAAAGGCAGAGGTCGATGTAAATGCTTTCGCGTGAAATCTGCAAAGATGGCAGAGCAACAAAAGAGACAAAAAGTTTTGTCTAAGCAGGAAAAAAAGATAGAAGGACACTTCAGAATTAACATTGGCCCGGCTTTCACTCGCTGGCCGGACGAGTTCGGGGAAAGAGGCGGTTAGCCACACGAAGTCATGTGGTTGCTAACTGTCATATGCTATTGTTTAGCCACAACTGGATGTATTAGCCTAATACTATTCACCCTTCACACAGCTGCTGGAAACAGAACTATGGAACTTCCCAAACTGCGTTTGAAGCATTGGTGTTAACGTTATCATAAAAGCACTGAGGCACTCTCAGTCAGTGTTGATGTATCGTGTGTGAACTATCTGTTGTTGAAAATTAAACATCAAAACAACTCTTTTGCCACAAACCTGTTCTTTATTCTTCATATAATTGAAGTGTGACACGTGAATAAGTCACAGACTCACAGCAAACATATGTACACAATAAATAATGAAGTGCACCAACATAAAATACGACATAAAGTGATAAAAAGTTGGCAGTTTTTGGGCGACTGGGTCACAGCTTCGTGTGGCCACTTGATTCCGAACAAACACATACTTGTCTTGTGGTTCTTCCATTTTTTTTCAATTCAATCGCTGGCTGACCTCCAGCCCCGTATTTTCAGCAATCTCCTCCCACGAATTTCTTGCCATTTGGCAATCTTCATAATGTCTTGATGAGACATTGTACAAGTTGTCATACTTGCTCTTCGTTGATACTCTCGTAGGCATGGTCCATTTTTGCGTGTAGAAAAATAGCGTTTGACAATGCCGGTGATTTCGCGCTGAACTGGAAACAACAATCTGAGCGGACCAATTATAGTCCATTTCCAACACGTCACACGCGTTGACGCGACGCGAAGTCAGGAAAAAAAGGAAGGAGCCAAAGAGGCTACGGAGGAGGGTCGTAAATCGGGTCTTCCTTGATGACGGAGGTCTGACACGGAAGCATAACTCAGCCTTTAGTCTTGCATTGCTCTTACTAACTACCAAGTTACCGAAATCTATTACTCTAATCATTTTGGTTTGGAGTAGAATCTACATTTTGTTTAACTCATGTGAAATGCCTTTCTTACATAATATTGTATTTGAAGCTAGAGACATCAGATAAAACATTGTTAAAAGAATCCAAATCCTAGACTTCAATTAAACTCCATTTCACAAAAGCCTCTGTGAGTTTTCTTTTTTCCTGCTATGTCACCATAGAGATTTAGTGTGTTCTCAAAACATCCTCTTTCATCTGGTGTTTCAATTAGCAATTGCATGACTAAGTTTGATTCAGTTTATTTTACAAGGTATTCCTGCATTTGCAGTAGTTTCATTCACATGATCATTTTTTTCTATTCAGTACCATTCTATGAGATTCTTGGCACGTCCAAAATTGCACTCCTTTTCCTTTCACGGGAGTCTGTGTAGCGTCTTACGTGGTTAAGGCAAAGCTTCAGCAAGCGCTTGCTCTCATTGCTCCCCAGAGTATTCCACCTCCATGGTGATGACGAATGAGTCGGTCCATCACTTTTCAGGCATTTATTAAGCATTATTATCCAGCAATACAATACCATTTGTCATTGCGTGGCAACAGCCGAAGAATTATTTATCCAGTAAGCATGCTTTGTTTCACTCCTTTGACAAGATCATCGTGCAATCTGAGAATCTCAAGATTGCAGTGGCCATTAATATGTTAGAACCTGTGTGCAATTAACACTTTCTACATGGTGCTTTATGCCGCAGCAGTAGTGCAAGGACATGTTTCTTGTCACAAACCCTGTATATGAGAGCCCACTGTCAACATTTGATGCATCTCTGCAAAACCCAGACACTCAGCACTTATTCTTGTCGTGTAAAGATGAGATGTAGCAGGTGTTTTAGGACAGTATGATACAGTGGTGCCCAGGGGTGCTGCTTCTGTTGATAGGCTCACATGCATAATGAAGTACACCACCAGATGGGACGTGTATGTTGAAGTCTGGTGGATGACGGAACAGAAAATGACAATGTTTGTTAATAAAGTTACAGTTGAACGAAAAAGTATGTCAACACTCGGTGAATTAACTGGCTTTCTGCAGCATAGTCATAAAATATGATGTAATTTTCATCTAGGTCACTACACACTACAAAATGAGTCTGCTTAAATTGTCGCCCCTGTGTAAATGTTTACAATGTAGGGGGAAAATTTGTGTGAACATATTGGTTTAAATAACCTCTCCAGAGCTGATTGATGTGAGTTATTAAGGTGTTGGTTCAAGATGCCCTTTCTTGTTGAAAATAAATGCTTGTTTTTAGTTTTACATGTCGCCCCGGGTTACGATGTACCCGACTTACGCGATTTTGACTTTACGACGCCAAAGTCTCTTCCGCCATTCTGTCTCCAGTCATATATTTTTTTAGTCGCTTAAACAGTACCTAGTTCTTGCCATGCCTCCTCCCCCAGCAGCATCGCCACCGTCTTACAGTTCCTGACAGCGTCAGGTCTAGGGATGGGAATTGATAGGATTTTTACGATTCCGATTCCATTATCGATATTGCTTAACGATTTGATTCTTTATCGATTCTCTTATCGATTCTAATTTGGGGAAAAAGAAGAAGAAACGTTTTGATTGGCATCGAGTTTGTTTAATCAGAAGTCACAACCTTACAAACTCACAACGAGATCAAAAGAGGCCCAAAGCCTCAATGTTAACTGTGGCAATAAGTGGCAAATACACAAGAATGTGTAACATTTTACTGAAACATTTATCTAATAGAAATAAAAAATATTGGTATATATTGGCAGATAGGTTGTTGTTCTGCGTTTGGCAATATGTGTTCAAGCAGGGGTCCCCAAACTTTTTCCTGTAAGGGCCACATAACTTTTCCCTTCTCTGATGAGGGGCCGGGGTCAGTTTGTAACAGAAAAAGTGTGACGATTGCAGAAGTGCATAAATGTAAAAAAAATATTGTTTTTCAGAAAGCCACAATCAAATAACCATTTCTGGATTCTTAATAATAATAATAATAATAATAATTAATAATAAAAACACTATTAATTAAATAGATAATAACCAAATAGCCCTCTCTGAATTCTTCAAGGAAAAGGCCAGGAAATAAATAACACGATTGAGAAAAAAAAAAATTCAAAATGGCCGGACCAAATGTGGAGGCGGGCCGTATTTGGGCCGCGGGCCGCAGTTTGGGGACTGCTGGGTTAATGTGTATTATTTTACCATTACATTGAATTGCATGCCTTTTAGTTTTTGTGGCGCTTACACACTCAAGTGGGGGTGCCCTTGCGCTTCCTCACGCGAAGAAGAACGCGCTCACGTGAAGAAGAGCGCGCTTACACCCAAAGAAGAAATGCCGCATCCAAGTGAGTGAGCGAGTTAGTGAGAGAGGGAAACACTTCTACGAGCCTATGTTCTTTGTTAATGTTAATATCTACAGAGGCAACGCCTGTATGTATCATCTTTTGTGCTGTTGTTGTTGTGTTTCCACTCGCGATCAGACACTTAAATCCAGTTGTGTAGTTGTTTGAACGATGTGCTAATGCTAGCGAACGAATGCTAACCATTTGTTATTACTGTTATTAGCAGCTAATCATCGCCGATTTACAGTACGTTGATGCAAACCTGTTTGTTATTGGGGACGAAATTGATTTGTTTCATTTCTATTCTTAGTTTCACTCTTCAAGTGATGGTTGAATAAAGTCAGCAAATTTTACCAACGTCTTCTGCATCGTCATTTGGGAGTTTAGCTAGCTGTATAGCCAGGACTGAGCCTTAGCCTCTCTGTGAGGACAGCGCAGTCGTATTCCCTCCCGATGCAGTTATCTCCATCTTGCAATGACTGCAAGTCACTTTGTTGTAATTTTTCCTTGTGAAGTGAAGACACACTTTCGAGCGTTTGAACCTACGTGCTGTCGTTGTTATGTTTATGGCCGCAACGCTCATGCTTACCCGTCGTAACCTTTCATTTTCACACTCTTTCCTGGTGAAGTGTAGTCAAACTTTGGAGCGAGTGGTTCTTGGCGCCATGCTAGTTTGATGTGTCTGGACAACAACACACGTCACGGCGCAATACGCGTCTTTAGGAATCGGTAAAGGGATCGTTAAGGCTTTTTCATTGTGATGTCGAGGCCTCGAAACACTCGGAACCGGTTCCGAATTGGAATCGGATTTTGATTCCCATCCCTAGTCAGGTCCCACCTGCTGTCATCTCCGGTTTTTATGTGTCCGCCCGAAAAGCGCCCTTTTGGGCTTAGGTGAGTCATGACATCAAATTTCTGGTTCTTACCTGGCTGCCGACAATGAGCCTTTTTCAGACTTCCCACTTTCTTGATTGCATGCTGCTCCTGCCGCTGCTGCTGCTTCTCCCCCGGCTCCAACTCCTCTTGTGAGTCCTGATGCTTTTTTTTTTTTACTTCGGATGGCAGGCTTGCGTTAAGAGAGGCAACCTGAGCGGCCATGAAATCCCTCCTCTCTCGCCTCCCTACTCTTTCCACAGCACCTTTTTCGCACAGCAAAGCTACTCACTCGCGAGTAAAGTCCGAAACTTTTTTTTTTTTCTTTTTTTTTCTAAAAGCCCAAAAAGTCATTAAACATAATTGCATTTAACACAACATACCTCACAGTATCTTATTTTTTACTTGATCTTATTCATATGACGTAAAATATATGTTTTTAGATAGTTATTTTGTATTTAGAGGTACTTAAAGGGTTAATTCCGACTTTCACAGAAATTCCGGTTACATCGCCAGCCTAGGAACAGAACTAGTTTGCAACCTGAGGACTACCTGCACATCGTAGAAATATGTTTTCATATACCATATTTTTCGGACTATAAGTCGCGCCTGAGCATAAGTCGCACCAGCCATAAAATGCCCAACGAAGAGGAAAAAAAAACATACAGGCCTTATAAGTCGCACTGGAGTATAAGTCGCATTTTTTGGGGAAATTTACTTGATAAAATCCAACACATAGAACCGATATGTCATCTTGAAAGGCAATTTAAAATAAAAATACAATAGAGAACAACATGCTGACTAAGTGTACAGTATGATAATGTTACATGATGTATGAACAACCAAATGCGAACGTGGCCGGTATGTTAACGTAATATAGCTATTAAGAGTTATTCAGATAACTATAGCATAAAAAACATGCTAACACGTTTACCAAACCCTCAGATTCACTCTAAAACACCAAAATAACATGTGAAATGATATAATAATGTGTTAATTATTTCACACATAAGTCGCTCCAGAGTATAAGTCACACCCCCATCCAAACTATGAAAAAAAACTGCGATTTATAGTCCAAAAAATACGGTAATTGTGTATAATCATACATATTTGTTCACTGCTGGTCTTTTACAGTGTTCAAGATGATTCACAAAGTGGCTGCTCCCTTTTCTGTTAACATTTGAATTCTCAAGCTCAAAGCCATGATAAGATGGAATAGGAATTTTATTAATTAATTTATTGTTTACTTTTTGCCATCTGATACTTTCCGTGTACTGCACTTGGCTCGGCCCAAAGGGATGATATTAACTTGCTCATTTGCATAAGGCTGATTATGTGCTGACCCGATGGGTCCCCCGGCCCAGCCCCTGAGAAGAAGCCCCACCCACCTTATTGGTGCTTCTAGGGTCGAACAGGGGTTTAAAATGAACTTTTCCCTGTCTTTTGTTTTTGTATTTCTTTTGTACTTTATATCATGTCTTATGTTTGTGTCGTCTTGTTATAAAATGTGAACCTTCCTCTGTCTTGTAGAATAAAAGATACCTGCTCTAGAGGTATTCAGCTCTGACAGTTGTTGCATTAAATTATTTTTCTCTACAACATTTTCAAGAAGTTTGCATAAGTGCCCTCTAAAATTCTACAGCACAACTGACAAGCAATTGTGCGCGTAGATTAAACCAAAATCAAGTTATTTCGAAAGAAGACACAATGTAAATGCGCTGGGAAACAAAAGCACAGCACACTATTTGGGACTGCTTTGTAGAGGAGAGTCAACCAGATTTTAAATATAAAATGTTTACATAATACGTAAATTCTTACATTTTGTGTTGACTAAAAACAAACAAACAAAAAAGATAAGGGTGTTTAAAGTGCATGTGACATGACAATACTTAAATAGCATTATTATGGCAATTGAATCATATTTTTAGACGATTAAACTATTTACAACAATTTGGCAAAGCACAGATGACGAGGAACACTCCCCAATGTGCTCCAGGTCCATTTCTATCCCCTTAAATTGGAGGAAGGATGCTACCTGTTGCTCTACTGAATGTGTCTCTTGGACACTAGGCTCCCCGGTGTTAGTGGTCACCGCACGCGCGTACAAGCATGGCCTAATTTTGATGCCAGTGATGACCACATCATTCATACGGGTGCACTGCTCCAGGTCTTCAACTCTCTGCTCATGAACCATAATCCGTTTGTCTTTTTCGACATTCTGGTTTAAGTGTGGCTTTTTCGAACGATATTGTCTATCCAGAGGAAGTACAGTGGGGCAAATAAGTATTTTGTCAACCACTAATTGTGCTAGTTCTCCCACTAGAAAATATTAGAGAGGCCTGGGATTGTCAACATGGGTAAACCTCAACCATGAGAGACAGAAATTGGAAAAAAAAAAAAAAACAGAAAATCCATTTGTTTGATTTTTAAAGAATTTATTTGCAAAACATGGTGGAAAATAAGTATTTGGTCAATTCCAAAAGTTCATCTCAATACTTTGTTATGTACCCTTTGTTGGCAATAACGGAGGCCAAACGTTTTCTGTAACTCTTCACAAGCTTCTCACACACTTTTGCTGGTATTTTGGCCCATTCCTCCATGCAGATCTCCTCTAGAGCAGTGATGTTTTGGGGCTGTCGTTGGGCAACACAGACTTTCAACTCCCTCCACAGATTTTCTATGGGGTTGAGATCTGGAGACTGGCTAGGCCACTCCAGGACCTTGAAATGCTTCTTACGAAGCCACTCCTTTGTTTGGGATCATTGTAGCCACGTCTCATCTTCTTCTTGCTGACGGAAGGAGATTTTCACTCAAAATCTCTCGATACATGGCCCCATTCATTCTTTCCTTTACACAGATCAGTTGTCCTGGTCCCTTTGCAGAAAAACAGCCCCAAAGCATGATGTTTCCACCCCCATGCTTCACAGTGGTTATGGTGTTCTTCGGATGCAATTCAGTATTCTTTCTCCTCCAAACACGAGAACCTGTGTTTCATCAGACCATAACACATTCTCCCAGTCCTCTTCTGGATCATCCAAATGCTCTCTAGCGAACCGCAGATGGGCCTGGACGTGTCCTGGCTTCAGCAGGGGGACACGTCTGGCAGTGCAGGATTTCAGTCCCTGGCGGCGCATTGTGTTACTGATGGTAGCCTTTGTTACTGTGGTCCCAGCTCTTTGTAGGTCATCCACTAGGTTCCCTTGTGTGGTTCTGGGATTTTTCTCACCGTTCTTGTTATCATTTTGACGCCACGGGGTGAGATCTTGCATGGAGCCCCAGATCGAGGGAGATTATCAGTGGTCTTGTATGTCTTCCATTTTCTAATAATTGTTCCCACAATTGATTTCTTTACACCATGCGTTTTACCTATTGCAGATTCAGTCTTCCCAGCCTGGTGCAGGTCTACAATTTTGTCTCTGGAGTCCTTCGACAGCTCTTTGGTCTTTGCCATAGTGGAATTTGGAGTGTAACTGACTGAGTTGTGGACAAGTGTCTTTTATACCGATAATGAGTTAAAACAGGTGCCGTTAATACAGGTAATGAGTGGAGGTTCGTTAGACCTCGTTAGAAGAAGTTAGACCTCTTTGACAGCCAGAAATCTTGCATGTTTGTAGGTGACCAAGTATTTATTTTCCACTCTAATTTGGAAATAAATTCTTTAAAAATCAAACAATGTGATTTTCTGTTTTTTTTCCACATTCTGTCTCTCATGGTTGAGGTTTACCCATGTTGACAATTACAGGCCTCTCTAATCTTTTCAAGTAGGAGAACATGCACAATTGGTGGTTGACTAAATACTTATTTGCCCCACTGTATGTGACATAAATCCATATATTTTTGAGTTGTATTTGGAAGAGGAGGAAGTTTCAGAACGAGAAAAAGATGAAAGAGACAGCAAACACGAGGCTGATTACTAGAGGACACTGCATGTGCAACACAAAATGTCATCATTGTTTTTATCTCTCTTCTCTTCTACCTTTCTTCTATCTTTACTGGATATTTTTTGTATCTTAAAGTATTTTTTCCCCCCGATTGCTATATAAATTGCATGGTCATGACAAAAGTCTTGTGCTGAATGGAATATCAAATATTAATGAATTTATTCAGTACGAAAGGGCTAAATTACTGCATAATTGTCATAACTGAAGACTTCTTAAACCTCCCAAATGGTATTTTATGCCACCGGAATTAGTCTGGCTCTTGTCATTTCCCTGCCGGGACTTGGAGACGGACGAAAGAGCGTAAACAAAAATGGAGGGTGAGAGCTAGGCTATATGCTAACATGAACCGAGCAGCTGTTTCTCGCCTTTCGAACACGAAAAATCAGACAAAACTTCCCCGACTAATGTCACACACGGCGACGGGGTTGATTGTATTCACCGATCTGCCAGCCCCTGTTGGCGAGTTGTTTCGGCTCATCATTCCCCTGTTGCGTTCCCGGCAGGGTGTGCTTGTTGCCGGGGAAACAGCAGGGGAAAGAACACCGAAAATGGTGCATTCTCTGTGGATGAACCGGCTAACATCGGAGTGTATAGCACTGTCTAGGCGGGCACACGAAGAGGCCCGAGGGGGGTGGAAGTCTCGACACAATCGAGAATCGGAGACGAGAGCGGGGGGATCTCAAAGCCCAAGCTGAGTATAGCGCTCTCTAGGCAGCCCGCGAAGATGCGAAGAGGGCCGAGGGGGTGGAAGTCTCGACACAATCGAGAACCGGAGACGCAAGTGCATGGCTGCCCGAGCACGGGTGCTCCCACCTTCATGGCCCAGCGAAGGTGGGCGACCATGGTGTGCGATCAGCAACCGGTCGTCGGCCGAGGGAGGCAGGCATTCCCATCTTCTCGGTGGACAAACCATCAAAAGCATACATTCATTCATGTTCATGACAGATGTCATTAATGAAAGACCTATGGCACTGGTATAAGTAGTATTCAAATAAAGTGCTTCAGATGTTATTTTTTAAAGAAGAAAAAAAGTGATGTCTTTTAGTCAACAGATTTGAGGTGAGTCACAAAGGTTCAAGGACTGGAATTACCAAGAATAAAGTTGTATCCCCAATTACTGCAAATTTTCCTTTTCATTGTAGGGCACACAGGTAACCATCACATCTCCAAAGATATCCCGCAGTAAAAAAAAGTGATATTTGTGTCTGCTTTAGCATGACAGTGTGCCTGCTCACAATGTTATGAGCATCTGACAGCCTAGACATCAAGATAGAAGTGATGATAGAAATGCAGTGGATCCCGTCAGAATCCTTACAAAAGTGAGAAAGAATCCGGGGAGATCACTAACAGATATCTACTTTTGATTTTGAAATATATCTTTTGTGATACCAGTCCTGGAAGTTGGAACTTTTCTGGCACACGTCACACAACCCTTTTTTGCTGAGTTCTTTCTGGAAGGGTGCTTTGGAATTTGCATTAATATTTTGTTTATGATTATTATCATGCTACTGAACAAGATTAACTACAGGAGGGCAGTGAAGAGAGGCCAAATACTTTCTGCACGTGTGCTCATGGACATAGCAGAGAATATTTGTCCCATGAAATGTTATCTGAGTTCCGGGGAAGGCCGGCCCAGCCTATACGCAGACTATGCAGCTGCTTAGGGCCACCACTAGGGGGCCCCCAATCTGGCAAGCGCATTTTATACGTTGTTAATAGAGCATCGTGAATAATGTGGCGTGCATTGCTGTTTATCGATGCAAAAATCAATTTTCTTGTCATTACAATCTGGCAACCTGGGGAGTGACGTTGAACTTGCTTTGCAATGATTGGTGCTCAAACTTGATTGGAAAATAGATGCACGAATATGTAGAAGAGAATTTATCCTTTGGAGCTGCGAAATGAAAGAAGAAAATCAGAGAAGAAAAGAAGCAACAGTATCAAGGAAATAGAGCATGATGTTTAAGTTGTTGTTGTTGTTTAACGTTGTTGTCAATATGTCGTACTGGTAATTGCCATTAGCCGCAGTGCCCCCGCCGCCTACGCGCCGCCTAGTATGGACTGCTGTCACCATACAACATTCGGATACTCTCCAAGGGACCTCATGCCGTCGTTGTTTTTACTGCGGCATGACAGCATCGTAAACAATGGAGGCGGACGATCACGACGTGGCATTCCTGCTCTTTTCTTTTCCGCACATTTTTCTTGAACCTTCAAACTACGTGACATCTCAATAATATGCTTCAATTCAGTGCCCATTTGGGGTCCTCCCATCACAGATGAGGTGGAGATGAGCGTTTTTTACAGAGCTCGTCTCCCGAGTTGTCTCCGGTCAGCCAGCTGCGGGGCTGGCCCTTCCCAACTCAATGCCGACCAAAAATTAGTACTGTATATATAAATGCATAGAGGAAAATTAAACCCCGAAAAGGTGACCTGCGTGGTACCCCCAGTCAAAGAGGCACGTGATCAGTTTTTTTTTCTCAAGTCATTTCTGCCTGTCAAAACTGTCGCCACTTCCAGGATCGCTACTTTTACGCACAAGTTTACAGGAAATACACGCAACGCCACACCATATGCTTGTATTTGTTATTTTCCAAGTGGTGAGATCGCAACTGAGCATCGATTGTACCATCCCAAGTAATGATGTCAGGCTTACGTTGTTTTATAAAGATTTATTTCTATCACAGCTCGGCACCTGCTCGTAAATGTGCTCTCCCTTCACTCTCGCTCCTGCGTGATGCGTTCAACTGCGATCACGAAAAAAACAGTGATCACAAAATAATGACAGTAATGTGTAGTGATTTGAAAATTTGCCACGGGCAAGTAATGAGTTTCCGGTTCAGAGATAAACCGTGTGGGCGACGACGTAACACATTAGGCTTCTCCTTTCTACGCATGCTTAGTTTGCGCAAATGCAGTCGTACCTTGCAGAAGCGGGGGGGGGGGGGGTGAAAAGGTAAAAAAAATAGTCGGCAAAATACCCTGGAGAAAATTATCTGTCTCATTGCATTTATATCGCACATTATTATCAAGTAGTATGCCATGTATCAACCTATGGTGAATCTACTTAAGTAGTTGCGCATTCCCCACAGTACACGTTTTTGTTGACGAATATTTTCCTGGGCTGAATTTTGTTCCACGTAATCATATGTTGTACTTTGGATGATTCAAAGGAGCTATTGAGAAGTATCTCAGTATGGAATTGGAAGTGGAGTGCCGACATCTTCACAAGATGATGATTTCCCCAAATGTACAATTCAAGGTAATGCTTGGCAATGTCGTGTACACAGTTAAGCGATCAAGAATCAAGAGAGATGCACATAAGGTTGCAATTTTAATACATTTTTACAAAAATATGGGCCCTTTGGTATTATTTTGCTTAGGGCCCCCAAATGGCCTGGGCCGGCCCTGATTCCGGGATGTGGTTGTAGTGGGTTGGTATTGGTACATGTGTGTTTGTGTGAATGCCATTGTTAAAGTAGGCATTTAGCAGTCAATCAGCCTACTCTAACCCATCTGACCCAGTGTTCCTGGATGTGATCCAAGAAGCCTACAGTTCCATCTTCTCTGCCAGCACGGTTTTACAAAACCTTTTTTTTTTTTTTCTATACACCACTATTTCTTAAAAAGTTACATTCCCACTGCACACCCATATCCTTCTTTTACTTTTTGTTAGTTTTAAAGGCAGTTAACTACATCATTTGTTGTCTGCATATATACCAATTTATTCTGTGTCTGTTTACTCAAATATTCAGATCTGACAGTCATGTTTAATTCATCTGTTGCAATTTGTTCTGAGTGCATACACAAACACACACACAAACTGCCATTCCCTCTAAATTGTTTGTGTAACATCTTTAGATAGCTTGCAACATTTAGTGCTGCAAAGCTACACTTATATCTCACATTTATAGAAATGTTGATTATTACCGCAAAGGACTTTAACATTTATAGCTCCTTTATGAAGGTATTATCCCGTGAGGTAGAGCGGAGATGAGCGTAAAAGCTGTATACTACAGCAAAGTAGCAGTTTTATGACAGTTGCTCCCACGTCTGCTACTTGCTGCACAACTCAGTGCGCAGATGGTGCGTATTTAGTGTCGGTCAGCCTCCAGGACAGAAGATGTAAGACTCTAAATGTAATTTAAAAAATGCTTTATGTCTTAAGTCTATTCACAAGGTGCAACTCATTCAACTGACTGATTGTAGTCAAATTTAGCTGTTTTTAAAAACACAATTATCAGCAATGAAAATTTTAAGGTGTGCTACATTCACTAACAGTGCATTCACACACATTCGTGCTAAAATCGTGTGTGTGTGTGTGTGTGTGTGTACCCACTTTTGACACACGAATTTGAGTTTTAGAAATATGTCTTTACTTTAATTAGTGCATACTCTTTGATGAAATTCTCTTTTAGACAATGCTTGCGCAAATAAGGATCTGGTTTTGAAAGAAATGTCAAATAGTTTCCCTAAAATTCACAACATATTGTAGCCCTAATAAAATTAAAAAATTAATAAATAAAAATAAAAAATTAGGTAACCTGAAAACATGCACTCAAAAAATGCATGTGCACTATATTAACTTCTAAAGAGGTGCTTTTCATTGTATATACTCATTAGTTTTATGTTTTTACAGATAACGGAATCCATTGTTGTATTTTTCACAGAATAAAGTCAATTAAAACACTTATGAGTAAACATTGCTTAATATACAGTATACGTAACGTGATTTTTTTTTTTTAGATAGGTGTTTTTTATTGAATCTACACATTAGCTTTGTGTTTTTACACAATACTGAATCGATTGTTGTATTAATTATATAAGAGAGTCAATTAAAACACTTAGGAAAAAGTATTGATTAATATATGTGTAACGTGATTAAATTATATAAAATTAAAATTTTAAATAGGTGTTTTTCATTTTAAATACATATTAGCCTTGTGCTTTTAAAAATTACTCAACCCATTGCTGTATTTATAATGCAAAAGAGTCAATTACAACACTTCGGAAAAAGCATTGCTTAATATACCGTATTTTTCGGACTATAAGTCGCAGTTTTTTTTCCCCATAGTTTGGCAGAGGGTGCGTCTCATACTGTGGAGCGACTTATGTGTGGTTACTTACGGTCGGGTCGGCCGACTTCTCTCTCGCTAACTTTAAAAAAAAAATATATATATATATATATATATTCATATATTTATACTAAAACGGAGGAATGAAGGAATTGCTGTCCACCAAAGATCATGCCAAAAGTTCAGCGCAGAATACACAGAGAGGTAAAAAGAACCCTAGAGTGTCTGCTAAAGACTTACAGAAATCACCGGCACAGTCCAATACCTCTGTGCACACATCAACCATATGTAAAACTATGGCCAATAATGGTGTTCATGGGAGGAATCTACAGAGCAAACAACTGCTTTTTAAAAAACATTGTTGCTCGTTTAATGTTCGCAAAAAGGCACTTGGGAAAATATTTTGCGCACTGATGAAACCAAAGTTGAATTGTTTTGGAATAACACACAAAAACATGTGGAGGAAAAATGGAACAGCTCACCAACATCAACACCTCATTCCCACCATGAAGCATCATGATTTGGGGCTGTTTTCTGCCTCAGGGCCTGGACAACTTGCACTCATTAATGGAAGAATGAATTCAAAAGTTTACCAGGAAATGTTTTGCAGGAAAACCTGAGGCCATCTTTCAGACATTTGAAGTCAAAAGGAGAATGGATACTACAACAAGACAATGATCCAAAACACAGAAGTAAATCAACTTCTGAATGGTTTCAGAAGAACAAAATACACATTCTGGAGTTGCCAAGTCAAAGTCCAGACTTGAACCCCATTGTGATAATGTGACCTAAAGACAGGGATTCATGCCAGACATCCAAGGAATCTGACTGAACTACAGCAGTTTTGTAGAGAAGAATGATCGATGTGCCGGAATGATCTGCAGCTACAGGAAGCGTCTGGTTGAAGTTATTGCTGCCAAGGGGGTGGGGCACAAAATATCAAATGTGATGGCTCATTTACTTATTTTTTTCCCCCTTGTGTCATTGTTTGCATACTATTCTCATTAAAATATGAAAAACAATAAATGTTTGGGTGGTTTTAGTTAAAGCTGACAGTTTTTTCATCTGTGTCATTTTGACAAACATCAGATCACATTTGATTTGATTTTATGCAGAAATATGAGAAATTCCAAAAGATTCAGATACTTTTTCATACCACTGTACATTGAAGACTATGATTTTTTTTTCTATCAACTTTTTAATTACCATGGAGGCCAAATCAGTTGTATGTTGTTGATGTTTCCTGAGTGAAGCTTCTTTCATACATTCCTTCAACTAAGACCTGTAGAAGTTGCTGTTCTGCTAAATGTTGGATTGTGCGTGGGAACAGCATGAAGATGGGGGAAGGGTGAGAAGGTTAGTCTGTTTATGTGTGTGTATGTGAGTGTTTTTTGCTGCAGGGTTGGTTGCTGGTGGGACCTGCCTCTCAGTGTAATTGAAAAATGTGACCTGGAAAATGTTTGCCCAGCGGAGCATGAAAGTTACCTCCACATCGATGCCGGTGTGCTACGAGACGGCTCACCTGCCCCTTGACAGCAAGAGCCTTGTACTAGGTGGGAGCTCACGTGAAGAGCCACTTTAAAGCCCCAGCATAGGCAGAAAAATTAATTATTTAGAAAGAAGCCGAAAGTGACCGGAAAATGCAAAATAATTCATGCATAATCCCCACAAGATTGACCTCAACAAGGACTCCTGGTGTGCTCGTCCAGTGTGAATGTGAGTATGTAGTGTGCATATTTCAAGTAATCCTCACAGAAAAATAAGGAATTCCATTTCCACTTTAATAGTCACATTGAAAATACGCCACCTTGGAAGGAGTTACTGGGAAATACAAGTATACTGTACTTTATATGCCGCAGAGAAAAAGGTGATATAGAATCCTATGTTTCATTTATTATAAGGTGATAAAATGCAATCAAGAACATGACCCCTGTACTGCACACTCAGGTTCCCTTGTGTCATTTTCATTAACCCAAACGCATCATTTAACCAAACGCATGCGTCTCTCTACCTCTGCGTGTAACACGACGCATGAGTGGGGTCACACTTAAGCAACATACAGGCTCAAAGGATGAATACGTAGAAGGACATAATCAGCATATGATGGTGAAATTATGTGCTTTCTAATTAACCAGGAGTTCAAGGCTAACTTTGAATGGTCATAGTCATAGAGAATGAAATGAATATGTCAAGGCTGCTTTACTAAACTGAGCTTGAGGAATGTGGAATCCT
Source organism: Corythoichthys intestinalis (assembly GCF_030265065.1). NCBI lineage: Eukaryota > Metazoa > Chordata > Actinopteri > Syngnathiformes > Syngnathidae > Corythoichthys > Corythoichthys intestinalis. The sequence goes on along the minus strand of NC_080403.1, from coordinate 38,774,924 downwards.
GTGGACATCAAACATTAACTTACTACACATTTTGATTTATTCATTCATTCATCTGTGTATTTCAACCTGTGTATGTTTGGTCATCTTGAATGCAAAACAGTGGTACCTCGACACACAAATGCATTGACGTTCTTTAGACATACAACGTAAAATTGGACTCGTCATCTGCCTCGAAACATGACGACTTGCTCTAAATACGACGATTTACGACAGTGTCACAATTTCATATTTTTCCCACAAGACGGCAGCATGTCGGATTTTCTTGTGAGAGAAATCATCATGGGCCCCAAGAAGGTTAGTTCAGTTGGCAGTAGTGGTGAAAAAGGGAATTTAAATGAAAACTGATAAAGAAATCATAGAAAAATATGAGCATGGTGTGCGTGTGAGTAAACTGCCTAGACAATACAGCTCACAACATGGCTCACTGTATCTTCCTCTACCTACATATCCGCTGTCTCCCCCGACCTTCGTTTGTTAAGGTGTTATTAAAAAAGCTTTTTAAATGTATTAATTCATAATCCAGTTGTTTTACATGTATCTAATTTAATGCATTTGGTAAAATTAGACAGAACACGGCTCACTGTATCGTCTTCTACCTCCACACCTGCTGTCTCCACCGACCTCCGTTTGCAAGTCTCTAGAAGTTAAGGTGACAATAAAAATGCTTTTTAATTCCTGATTTATTTATAATTTATTTGTTTTGCTTTGTGAAATTGCCATTTGTATTTGTATCTGTAGTATTTATTAAGAATTTAGCGTAGGTTTTGTGGCAAATCCCAAACCTATTATCATGGGGAAATCCCTCTCAGCATACGACCATTTTGAGATACAAACCAGGTCCTGGAATGTATTAAATTCGTATGTCGAGGTACCACTGTAGTCTGAAGCAGAGGTACAGTAACACACCCAAGAAGGAGTAGACTACTGTTGCTTTTAAATAATCAAATTAAAGTCAAAAGTAGTCCTCAATAAAAATATATCATATCTCTTTACACACATCAACAACATTGAATGAGAATTTTTTATTTTTTTTTTAAAGTAACAATACAATTACCGTATTTTTTGGACTATATGTCGCACCTGAGTATAAGTTGCACCAGCCAAAAAATGCACAAAGAAAAGGAAAAAAACATATAGAAGTCGGAGTATAAGTGGCATTTTTGGGGGGAAATTTATTTGATAGAATCCAGCACCATACACAGACATGTCATCTTGAAAGGCAATTTAAAATACAATAGAGAACAACAGGCTGAATAGGTGTACGGTATGCTAACATTACATGGCGCTAGAAGTTAGAGCTGGCCTAAAAAATTCAGCCCGACCCGACCGGCCCGCGGGTATTAAAGCCCGATGCGACCCGAACCCGATCAATTAACTTGATTTGCTTGCCTTTGCCCATAGCCCCCCCCCCCCCCCCCCCCCAAATTTTATGTGTTATTTGTAGACACGAGCACAAAAAAAACTGAAATTTTATGTTTTATTTGTGAGGACTCAGGAAAAGGAGGAAATGTGGGGGTGCGATGCGTGGTTGCGTTTTGAGTGATCACGTTTGTGACGATGCCGGTGCATATATGCGTAATGATAACAAATTAAAGCCTGTCTTTTGTAACAAACTCTCCCAGTTAAACAAGACTATAAGATGGATATTCAATAAACATTTATATCTTTTATATTTGCGTGTCTGTTCTAACAGGCGCATAGTGGATTTGACATTTATTTTAATCCCCTCGAGTTGGCAGAAAAAAAAAAAAAAAAGTTTTCTCAATGTTTAAATAGTCTACATATTTTTATGATCATCATAAATGCATTTACACAATGAAATAATGCTGGAAAAGTATGCTCGATATATTTCTCGTATGAGACCAAAGCGCCACATTCGTTTACATTCAGCGAAGCCGACACAGGTTTCCTATAGCATCTTCAACAATCAATTTGAATCCTTTCCATATCCCACTCCTACCGCAGTTGTGTGCTTTTCAATTCCCCTGTCTTTAGTTTGTTTTTCACTCCTATACCTGCTCCATATCGAAAAGGAAATACCAGGATTCTCGCGGAGTGTGGCAGGGCGCGCGAGGGGAAGGTTGAAAAGAGAGCCACTGCGTTCACGTGCGCAGGCATGCAAAGCGCCTTCTCTGTTTTATCCAAATTATTTATTTTATTTAACATCCATACATCATTTTAGTATGAATATATGAATATATATTTATTAAAAAAAAAAAAGCGAGCGAGAAGTCGGCCCGACCCGACCGTAAATAATCACACATAAGTTGCTGCAGAGTATAAGATGCTCCCTCTGCCAAACTATGAAAAAAAAACTGCGACTTATAGTCCGAAAAATACGGTACTGACATTTTTGGCTATCCTAGCCATCACCGTGGTACTAGTATTTATACGCAAAGATTTTTCTTGTTTAAAAAGCTGAAAAATATCAAACAGTTTTTCCTCATAGCTGTTGGCTGTAGAATTTTGAGGAGAAAAAAAAAATAATAATTTGAAGTACAGTAACGCTGTAAATTATCAAAGTTTGGCAAAAGTGAAGCACTGAATACTCTCCTGTTCCACTGTATTTAATAGTTGTGTCAGAGTGGTGACAGAAATATCATGATGGTAGAAATACTAATAAATACAGTGGTACCTCTACGTATGAGCTTAATTTGTTCCAGGACCTTGTTTGTAAGTTGAAATGGTCATATGTTGAGCAGGATTTTCCCATAAGAATACATTAAAATTACATTTATTCGTTCCACAGCCCAAAAACCTACACTAAATCCTTAATAAATACTGCTGGTACTATTACAAATGGCAATTACACATAGCAAAACAAATAAATTATTACAAAAACTGGAATAATAAAATAGTAATAATAATACTGGCGGATGTTTTTTGCTGCACCTGAATGCACCGCGTGGCTGACGTGACAGTGAGATAGAGAGTGCGGTTCTATTTGACTTCCCCTTTTAATGTTGTTACCGTCAACTGGAGCAGACAGTAGGCGTGTTGTCTTGCACAAGTGTTAAAATAAATTGCGCGACAGCGCCGCGGTTCTCAGTCGCCGGGGACGGGGCATCCCTGCCCGGACGCGGCCGCCGATCGGGGTGGACTGGGACTTCTTCCCTGGTGGCTTTCGTGCTGGCTCTCCAGCGGTTAGAAGCCACAAGGCTTGTTCCCCAACGGCTTTCAGGCTGGCTCCTCACCACGGCCGGCTGCTGAGAGCCGGCCCTCACCTTCATTGCGCCTAGCTGGGAGGACCCTCCGGATAAATGTCACCTTTTCCCCTCTCCACCTGCACTGACCTTATTGGAACCTGTGTTGATTTATCTCACAAGAAAATCCGACGTGCACCCGTCTGCGGCGCTGTCATGTTGTCGTGTTTTGAGCATGTCGTCGGATGTAGAAACAAAAGGCGAGTCAAATTTTACGTCGGATGTCGAAAAGTACGTGTGTTGACGTGATCGTATGTCGAGGTACCACTGTCCCCGATACTTGGTAAAAATTGCACTTTTTTGTCCCTTACTCAAACGCATGATGTCCAATAAATGGTTGTGTTCCCGCTCTTTTTCTCTTTATAGAATATTTCCAAAGACATGGGGGAGTGGGATTCTTTTGACTAAATTTTAGTTTTAACTTTCACTGCCCATGCAAACTTGGAGAAAATAGGACTGGCTTCTTTTATTCCATTCTTGACATTTTGGTCGTTCTTCCACTTTTATTGATTTGACTTTATGGAAGCACAATAATAAACAGAAAGTTGCATCGACTTTGCCCCTTCACCAGACACACAAATTCATTTTTATCGTCTTTGCCCAGTAAATAACACATATAAACATAATATCAGGCAATATATGAATAGCAACACAAATGAGCTCATAGAGTGTGAATCTAATTAAAAGATAATGCCAACCAGTTGGTTGAATGTTTCCTGCACGGGCATGCCATCAAGACCTGCAGCCCCGCTATCTGTTGAGCTCTATTGCTCTCGAGCTGGAGGCTCTATCTTTAGTTATACTGCTATCTCCACTCCTTCACTGTGGACGGTATCTTCCTGACTTGGTGGCATTTATGCCAGCCATCACGCTCTTCCACGCTGTCGCACTATTTGCACCTTCGAAATATTATATGGCCTTTTGGCTTACTGCATTTTGTTTACAATTATACAGAAAATTGTCAACATGGAAGTGATATAAAATACTAAATAAATGGTAATACAAATGGATGTAGCTGACTATAAGTCACACCTGAGTATAAGTCGCACCAGCCATAAAATGCCCAACGAATAGGAAAAAACATATATAAGTCGCACCGGAGTATAAGTTGCATTTTTGGGGTAAATTTACTTGATAAAATCCAACACATGACACAGATATGTCATCTTGAAAGGCAATATAAAATTACAATAGAGAACAACATGCTGAATAAGTGTACGGTATGATAATGTTACATGATGCATGAACAACGAAATACGAATATACTGTCCTAACCAGGATGCTATTGCTTGGTCCTGGCTATACAGCGAGCTAAACTCCCAAATGACAATGCTGGACGTCCGTATAATTTGCTGACTTAATTTTGGCCATCGTTATGACACCATCATTTGAAGAGTGAAACTAAAAATAGAAATAATACAAATCAATTTCGTCCTCGATACCAAACAGGTTCGCATCAACGTAAATAAATGATAATTAGCTGCTATCACAGCAATGACACAAACAGTTAGCATGCATTCGCTAGCATTAGCACATCGTTCAAACAACCACACAACTGGCTCTAAGTGTCCGATCGCGGGTGGAAAAGATGATACACACAGGCGTTGCCTCTGTAGAGATATTTTACAAGCATAAACAATGAACGCAGGTTTGCAGCTGCGTTTCTCTCTCTATAGTCCACTCGCTCGGACGCTGCGTAGCTGTCAGTCTTCTTCTGGCGTGTGAGGGCTCTTCTTCGCGTAAACAAGTGCGAGTGGGCCCCCACTTGGGTGTGAAAGCGCCACAAACTAAAAGCATGCATTTCAATACAAAAAAGTCAATAATACAATTGAACACACATTGCCAAAGGCAGAACGCGAACGTGGCCATAGCTATAATGAGTTATTCAGATAACTATAGCATAAAGAACATGCTAACAAGTTTACCAAACCATTAGTGTCACTCCAAAACACCAAAATAACATGGGAAAGGAGATGATATTGTGTTAATAATTTCACACATAAGTCGCTCCTGAGTATAAGTCGCATCCCTAGCCAAACTATGAAAAAAACTGTGACTTATAGTCCAAAAAATACGGTACACTGTTATTGTGAATTGGGTTATGAGGTTTTAGCTCCCATGTTGTCTCTTATATCATACAAAATGTAAAGTCCTTTTAGTATTTTTGTGAATGCTGCTCTGCCAATTCAAAAGCCTCTTCTGTCTTTTGGGCCGTTTACATGTGACACCAAGACACAACGATTTTGTTGCAGAATAGCCCTGCATTTGAATGGGTGACGGCGAAAACGGAAGGCAGAGACGCAAACTTTTGATTCCGGCTTCCAAAGCGGAATGACAAGATTGCGGGGATTGCTCCGCAACCATCTGAATGGAAGGCTGTTGCTCTGATAATGTGAGCACTCGCACACGTCATTTTGGGCATGAGCAGTTGCCGCTAGTAAACATTCAAAAAAGCAAACATGGTGGATATACTGTATATACTAGTATGGCGGAAAATACTCAGGTGACTTAAAGTTCCACTCTGAGACCCCCAATTTGGCCAAATTTCAAAACTGTCCGATATGCACGTGTGATACATCATTGGAAAGCTTAAAATCTCAATTTTTCTGGGGAAAGAAACATTTTGAAAAGGAGGGCAATTTTATTTATTTATTAATTTGAAACAGAACAGAAAAAAACTATCTGGAGGCGAGAGCATGAAAGAGCAGAATTAAAGACGCCATGACATTAACGAGATATTATGGCATGATTACCTTGTTTCGATCCAAAAACTCCATGGAGCATGTATCACTGAGTGTCAAGACACTGCTGTGAATGGCCACAGCTGGAATTTTGGGGGATTTTATGGGTGAAACATGATAATATTACATGGGTTGGAAGCACAAATCGCAGACATCAAGGAGTGGTCGAGATTTACGTCGGAAAACGGGGGTTTCCAGGGGAAAACGGACAAATTAAAAATAGTTTGAGGGCTTAATGCGCCATGAATCTGCTATGGCAGCATATAGACATGTTGTTCTATCAAAAACAATCAGTTGTTTTGGCTTAAAATACAGCAGTTTCTTTTAAAGACGAGTGCAAGAGCAGAAACACAGTCAATGGCCCATTGGCAGTGTATCAAATCAGATACTTCCCACTGTATATGTATATATATATATATATATATATATATATATATATATATATATATATATATATATATATATATATATATATATATATATATATATATATATATATATATATATATATATATATATATATATATATATGCATATTGAACAGGAGGGCATTTTTAAAATAAAAAAAAAATAAATAAAAAATTAAACATTAAAACCCTTTCTGGAGGTGAGAGCACGCGAGAGCAGTATTACAGACGCCATGACTTTAACGAGACATTATTGCCGACTTACCCTGTTTTGATCCAAAAACTCCATGTAGCATGTATCATTCATTCATTCATTCATTTTCCATGCCGCTTTTCCTCACGAGGGTCGCGGAGGTGCTGGAGCCTATCCCAGCTAACTACCGAATGTCAAAACACAGCTGTGAATGGCCACAGCTGGATTTTTGGGGGATTTTATGGGTAAAATATGGTAATATAACAAGGGTTGCGATGCACAAATCGCAGACATCAAGGAGTGGTCGAGTAAACATGGAACCCACCAAAAAAAAGATTCGACTCTCTTCTTTCAGCAGGAAAAAAAAGTACGTTCATATCTTTTTCCATTCTTTAAAAATCAGCATTAGAAAATAGCTTAGTTTGAGCAATTTTCCAATTTCTGATGAAAAAAACAGAGACATTGAGCTTTTTGTGACAGCATACATTTCAAACATTACTTTTACTTTAAAACAGCAATGTTTTGCTTTAGTTACATCCCAAACATCTGAATAATGTTTTCCTTTTACAAAATAACATAAACAAAAAGACAAATACAACAATAAGAATTTATTTACACATAACTGAGAGATGACGCTGTTGTGACCGGAACAGCCAGATAAACTTTTCCCTCATCGCCGCCTGTCTCATAAAGATGTATACTTTTTAGTTTCTGCGGGGTCTGCTCGTCGAGCAGCTCGGGACTCAACGGCATCGTCCGCTGCACTGGTGGTCCCGGTCGTTCTGCTCAGTTGTCTAGCGCCTGGCATCCCGGGCGTCCTCTAGGTTGTTCTGCATTCGGTCGTCTTCCGCCGGCGCCCCGGCCGTGCGGCCCCGCTGTACATTGCCGTTGGATCGAGTTGCGGGTCTTACCAAATACGCTACTGCCCTCCAGTGGCCAGTTTTATTGCTTTAAAATGGATTTTCAGCTTTGTGCTTTGGAGCTAAATTGTATCAGAACCCAGAGATGTCTCATGTAAAAAAAAAAAAACCACACAAAAAAAACAACAACGTAAAAGACGTACAAATACGTCTTTGGGACACTGAAACAATTAAAAATAGATTGTATTTCTATGTTTTTGGGAGCAAATGAGTTAATATACAAAATTGTCATTGACAATTTTGCTGAAACTGAAAATATAATAGTGCGTGGTGCTGTTCATGTTATAACATGCAGGTTTGCCTTTAGGACTTCATTGCCAATTGAGGAAAAACCTTCGTCTCGCTACTTGCTAATTTTATACACATACTATATCTTCTGGGATGACTGACCGCCCACATCTCCACAGCCACTGCACATTCAGAATCAACATTATGCCGCAGACTGGTTAATGAAATGAAACGTGACAGAATAAGAGTGAGGAGAACTGACATGTGAGCATAGATGTCTCAGCATTTGCAGAATATTCTCTTCAAAGACTCTATTTGGAAAATAACTGGCAGAAAACACAACAAGCCTTCGCATGCAGTGTGAATGTTTTTCAAGTGTTGATGGTCCATTAAGAAGTGAGCAGGACTTTTTTTTTTTTTTATTTTGCTCTGCGTTGTGAATTTAATATGCTCATATATCTCATTATTGATACTAATGCTCACGCTTCTTCTTTAGTTGGATGTACCGTGTATGAGACTTGCATTTTCATCAGAGACAGCTGAAGTTATTGCACATGGCAGCAGTGGATAACGCTTTTTATTCCTCCGGTTCTGAGGGAATGCTACGCAGAAAAGCTGCCCCAAAGGCACATGTTGTTTATTTGCCAAGATATATATTAATCCAATCAATTTGCCTCACTTGTACCTTTTGCTAAATTGCAATAGAGCACAAGGATGCTGAATATTTATAAAAAAAAAAAAAAACTCTACTGCCCTCAGGCTAAATTTCAGTTGCTTTTATAAGCTCAAATGATTTTAAGTATTCAAAAATTTAGGGTACCTGCAATTTTATGGTATGATAATGATTTTCTTGGATTGCTTGCTGATGAGTACAATGAAAGTGAACATTCCGAAAAAGGGCAACGTTTATGTTTTCAAGTAACTTGGGCAACTAGATGAGCAATACAGATGAGGAAAATGTATAAAATATTTTCTTGTATGCAATTTTCTCCCTGTCTACTTTCACTGAAGGTCAATTAAACAACGTACGAACACGATGAAAACCACTTGGACGGAATATTGTGTAACCTTTTCAGTCGTGTTTCCATCTCATATTTACTGCCCTTCTGTCACACTAAAGTCACTCTCAAAATCACTGCTGGTGTATTCATTTCTTTTAGTCCATAAAATATCAAGCCCCAGGACACGGTCTCACAGTCTTGTTTGAGAGAGAGAATGGTGGTGGGGGGCAAAACGTCTTAGTGTGTGGCCATGTGTGACTGCATGTGTGTATATTCGCGCTCAAGTGTGTGTACTTGCCTATGTCGCAGTGTCATCCCACCCTGGAAAATGACTTATTAAAATGAAATTACGCAGTGCCCTGACCCACGGCAAACGGCATGAGCCTCAATTTGTCTAGCAGTTGAGCTGTGAATAAAATCAGATTGGCGATAATTTGGCTTTGCTGTTGATGTAGCATCCCGTCCTCCTCATCTTTTCTTCGGCCCCCCTTCCGCCCAACCCCTGCACCTTATGGTGGTGTTGATCTAAGGGTGAAATATTACGAATCTACCGATGTGGGGTCAGCGAACGGAGCACTGTGATGGCGATAAGTGGCTGGTTGTGAGTTTAGAGAAGGGCTATATGACGCAAGGAAGGATGATGTCAATGTGAAATGCCAAAACAGACCGCTGATCTTTAATAAAAGTGTGATTGAATAAATGTATGGAGGCTTCTCATCTTTTCTGAAATCTAAGTACCGTATTTTTCGGACTACAAGTCGCACCTAGGTATAAGTCGCACAGCCATAAAATGCCCAACAAAGAGAAAAAAAACATATATACTGTAAGTTGCACCGGAGTATAAATCGCATTTTTGGGGGAAATTTACTTAATAAAATCCAACACAGAGAACAGACACGTCATCTTGAAAGGCAATTTAATATAGAAATACAATAGAGAACAACATGGTGAATAAGTGTACAGTGTACAGTGCATGAACAACAAAATGCGGACATACTGTCCTCACTAGGACGCTACGGCTCGGTCCTGGCTATTAGTGTTGTATCGGTCGTGAACGATTCGTTCTTTTTGAACGAATTGTTTGGGTGAACGAGACCGAACTAATCATCTTCTGCACTGATTCGTTCTATGAAGTTGGGTCCCTTGTTATCTGCGTGGGAGGGCGTTGAGCAAGCGGCAGCGTCTACTGACATAGCACACGACCAACCAGACGCCAGCCTCATCGCGGGCAGGGGAGGGAGCGGAAACAGAATCAGGGGGTCTGTCACTCACTTCCACGTGTGGCCAATAAGCAGCCAGCATGCAGGCAGGGGGCAAGACTGAGTTATGTCACTTCCCGTTCACTGACTCTCCGTCCTACCGAGAATGCTTAGATGATTTGTTCTGCCAGACTGCTACGCTAATTTATAGTCAGCCTACACCGGCAGTCACGCAGCAGCGCTGCGGCAGTGAACGAGCCAAGGACTGAAAGGAAAGGGCTTAATCACATATTCTTTCATGTTGAGCCTATCATATGCTACTCAAATGCACAAAAATCCCCACATAAACACAGTGAGCAAAGTTTACTGTGCTTTTCTCGACAGACTCGAGACTACATATGACGACATTATATCCACAGTACGTTAAAACTTTCGCCAGTAGCTACAAGGCGATAAGGCTGAGCTATGGATACGTCGCGGGGGCGGGCGAGAAAGCTGTCAAGAGACTAGCTGGACATCATGGCAGCTAAATTTATCTAATCTGTGCCCATGGAAAATGACTATTTAGTATGATCACCATAATACTGATTTGCTATGAAACGGTAGTTTCATGACATTTTTCCGAGTTTCTTTTTTTTCCCCCGTGTCACAGCTTGTCGGGTTGGGGCGCAAATTAATTAACGTTGAGTCCATCAGTCCACCCTGTGCGACTAAAGCGTCCAAAAATTAAACGCGGGGACGTAGGATGTATATATACATGTATGTCTCCACTTTCTTAACATACCAATGAGAGTGGAATGGTTACATTGTAAAGAGCAAACGATTCTCTTTTCGTCAGCATTTGGTGATCTGAGATCGGGAGGGGATGACTGCGTGGAGTTGATGGGATTATTTATATATTAATACCAGTGCAAAAATGACATTTCAACACGATTTTTAGGTAATATTTTTTCGAGTGTTGTTTTATTTATTTATTTTCGTGTCAGAGAAGCCAAATAATAATAATAATAATAATAATAATAATAATACATTTTATTTATAACGCTGATTTAATATTTATTAATATACATAATAAATTGATTATTTATTAATATTTTTTATATTTTCTTATTTGTGTGCAATAAATCCCACTCAACCGGAAAAAATAGCCGAAGACAGTTTATTCAAATTCCACATTTATTTGTTCTTCAGCCGAAATGATTTGGTGGTATATCAAATGGCTTTCACGAGCAGCCAGCTCACGTAAACACGCATTTAAACTACGAATACGGAAGGGAGCGTACACGTAATTTAGCGTGATTGAAAAAGTTTGTGCTTAAAAAAAGGGGAAATGTTTAACCGTTTCCTATATCAAAGTGAAGCAAGCACAAGCCATGGCTTTGATCCCATAGAAATATGATAGACGCGGAAATTCTCATTGCTGAAGCGGCTGGGCTGCAAAGACGAGGCAGTGAAAAAAAAAGAAAGAAAAACACAGTCTGTCACTCACTTCTGAATCTACGAAGAGAGCGGCCAATGAAAAGCCTGTGTACTGTGCAAGAGGGGGAGGAACCAAGCTTTCCTGTTCAGTTATATATCCTAAGCAGTCTTTTGGTGATTCGTTTGGCAACGTCACTTCCCGTTCACTGACCGAACGATTCATTTGGGCGGTTGTGGGTGGGGGGATGAGGAGGGCGAACGATTCGTTGAACGATTCGTTGAACGATTTGTTTGAACGAATCTTTTTACTGAACGAACCGGAATTGATTCGTTTCCTCAGGTGAACGACTTTTCCCGTCACTACTGGCTATACAGTGAGCTAAACTCCCAAATGACGATGCTGGACGTCCGTATAATTTGTTCAATCAATTTCGTCCACGATACCAAACAGGTTCGCATAGTATTTCTTTTATTTTTTTCCTGTGTGTGTGGGCGTGTGTGAGTGTGTGTGTGTGTGTATATAAATATATATTCAGTTATTGTACATTAGTATGTTTTTGTAAGAGAACACTAAAAAACTGCAACTCACCCTATGCTCATCTGATAATGATCTGATAATGTTTCTTGTGATTGTCTTGATGTATGCAGGCTCCTGACTATAAGCTTTTAGTAGCTTCTTAAGGAGACCTGACTCACACATAATCTTGGCTCAGCACTGAGATATGATGTACACTTTGTAAGTATGAATGTGTGTGTGTGTGAATAAATTGAATTGAATTGAATTGAATTGAATTGAATCAATGGAAATAAATGATAATTATGTGCTATTACAGCAATGACACAAATGGTTAGCATGTGTCCGCTAGCATTAGCACATCGTTCAAACAACCACACAACTGGCTCTAAGTGTCCGATCGCGGGTGGAAAACACACAACAACAGAAAAGATGATCCACACAGGCGTTGCCTCTGTAGAGATATTTTACAAGCATAAACAATGAACGTAGGTTCGCAGCCGTCTCTCTCTCTCTCTCTCTCTCTCTCTCTCTCTCTCTCTCTCTCTCTCTCTCTCTCTCTCTTTCTGGAAGTAAATATAGATACAAAAATAGTTTAATGAACAAGTACAAGTACAATAAATCATTAATACGACTCATTCAGCAACAGTTTCTAAACTGTTGTTGATTAGTCTTCGGGTGAATTCACACAATTTCAATTTTCTTTCTTTTCTTTGGTCCGCACCAAAATACATTTTGGTCCTGACTTTTTTGATGTGGTTCCTTTTTACATTGCAGTTTGACCAAACGACCCAGGATTTGACAACAAACCTACGCATGTGCAAAAATCGTTCATTAATTGGACAAAATTGTCTAGGTGGAGTAGCACGGCAAAATAAAGAAGCAAACAATAACGGAGCTCCAGAGTACTGCAAAAGTGCTCATAATGATTTGTTTTATCCAATTACAAATGTTTGTGGGAAATTTGGAGCATCAGAGGCAGTGGTGTTACCAGGATGCTAGGTGTGGGTGGGCATTAGAATTACCTGGGGGGGCAAAAAAAAAAAAGCTACAATGTTCAAGTAGGTGGAAATTCAGCGTAGGGCTACTGCACCTTAAAACATGTTTTATTTTCTCCTTGAGATAACTGTTCTTGTGATTTGGTCTCAACAAATACAAGTTGATTTGATTTTATTTGACTTAGAACACATCCATAACTAAACAGTATGGACATGCAGGGGACAATGTTTTTTTTTTTTTACGTAACCTGTTGTGGTTCCTCGGTTTTATTATTATTATTATCATTGTTATTCTTTGTTCTGCAGCCCCTTTGAGCTCAATTTGACCCCCTTAGAATGCTTCAAAATGCACAAAAATCGGCAGGCAGGTCAAGACAGGTGCAATCTTTGATACCATGTAAAGCCAAATTCCAAATACACTATGTAGCGCCCCGTAGCAGTCATTCTTTGACCCCCTCCGAATGCTTCAAAACTCACCAAACTCAACAGCCAGGTGAACACTTGTGAAACTTTGATAAAATGTCAAAAAAAAAAAAAAAAAAAAAGAAAAGAAAAAGAAAAAAAATCAAAATATACGTAAATGTGTGTAGCAGCCCCTAGGAACAAAACCAACATTTCATTTCATTTCATTTTTTTTTTTTTTTTAAGGTGAAAGAGAAGGTAACAAGCAAAGGTTAAAACTTAGAACACATCAGTACTATATGAATTGGATATCATACGCGGTGCCCAGACTGACACTACATCCAGTTTTCTTTGGGTGAGCGTGTCCGTGGGTGGGCACTGCCCACCCCTGCCCCCCCGGTAACGCCCCTGATCAGAGGCCTTTCTTTGATGCCACGTTCATTATACAAGGACAGTAGACATTTAGCTCCTCATTGCTCCACGTTGAACACCAACTCATATAAATGGTAAATGGTAAATCCAGCCGATGTACTGCTAACCACAGACTGTGATGTTAACCAAACAACATTTCCTTACTACACGTGTTACATGCAAAAAGGTATGTGATTTCAGCTTTCACACCTTTAGCGAAGCACACCACAGTCCATTTGGAAAAGAACCGAGACCACCTCTCCGGTCTGCACCAGAGTCCTCTGGTTTGTAATCACACCAACCCAAAAGGTGCGCACCGCGAACCTTTTTGGTTTCGGACCAAACAGGGCAGGTGTGAATACACCCTATACAGTATGTTAGTATTTGTATTTGTGAGTACTCTGCAAACAACTTCTGACTAGCGTGCTTCACAGAAAACCTGGTGAAAATGATGTTTACTGGGATAATAAACGGCACACTGTACCCATTGCACAAGTGTGAAAAAGATAATTGTTTTATTTATATACAGTTGTACCTCTACATCCGATCACTTCGACACACAATCTTTTCGGCATCTGACGTAAATTTTTAATTGCCATTTTTTTCTACATCCGATGACATGCTCGAAATTTGACGTTCTATGACAGCGCCGCAGTTTGTTTTCTGGCAAGATGGACGCATGGCAGATTTTCTTGTGAAAGCAATCAACATGGGCTCCAATAATGTTTATGCAGGTGGTGAAAAATAGCAAAAAGGTGATGCTTATCCTTGAAATGAAGATGGAAACAATAGAAAAATATGAGCGTCGTGTGCACATCCGTGAATTGGCTCGACAATACCGCTGTAGAATGTCTACTGTCGACGGTCCTTCTCTGACCTCCGTTCGCTAGATTTTATAAGTTAAGGTGACAATTATTATTGTGGTAACATTGCCAAAGAAATCGCCAGTTTCGTCAGGTTTCTAAACATTTATTCCATGAACTTAAGCAACACAACACGCCTACTGTCCCACGCAATTGAACAAAGTGAAAGTTAAAAAGTCCCATCTCACGCTGTCAAGTCAGCAAAGCGATGCGTTCAGGTACTACACGAAAACAATTCGCCACATTATTATTATTATTATTATTACTATTATTATATTATTATTCCAATTTTTATTCACAAATCATTTGTTTTGCTCTGTGTAATTGCTATTTGCAATAGTACCAGCAGTATTTATTATGGATTAAGTGTAGGTTTTCAGGCTGTGGAACGAATTAATGGAATTGTATTGTTACAGGAAAATCCAGATCGACATACGACCATTTCGACTTACAAACTAAGTCCTGGAAGGAATTAACTTCGTATGTAGAGGTACCACTGTAATTTTAAAAACAATATTGGAAGAAACAAATAATTCGAGAATATAAAAATGGTCCTAAAACAGAGCCTTGTGGTACACCACAGGCAAGAGTATAAGTAGCTGAGTAATAGTTGTCAATGTTAACTGCAAAGGTTCACGCTAAAAGATAGAGTTGCTAGCTGATTTTTTTTCCTATTAAAACAGAAAAAGACAATGGCTTGAAAATGCTAAAATGTCTTTAAATGTCCCTGCTCATGTTAATCATACAGTCAGGCGTCGATACCTTGCCTCATGTCAGTAACCTTAAAGGTGAAAAATGATAAAAACTCTTACCTATGTTACTAAAATGGGAATCAGAGGGTGTAGTAAGTAGAAACCAAAACTTTTAATAAAACTGTCAGGTTATGATGATGTTCTGATGTTAATTCATTCATTAGAGCAAAATGCTGCCCTTTCCTCATTAATAGCAAACTGGTACATTGCAATTGAATCCACCCATTTATTAAAGTACGTGCAGCCCAGCTCAGCGACCATGAATGTTAAAACCACCTAAATGAATACCATATTTTTTGGACTATAAGCCGCAGTTTTTTTCATAGTTTGGCTGGGGGTGCAACTTATACTCTGGAGCGACTTATGTGTGAAATTATTAAAACATTATTATATCATTTCTCATGTTATTTTGGTGTTTTGGAGTGATACTGATGGTTTGGTAAACTTCTTAGCATGTTCTTTATGCTATAGATATCTGAAGAACTCAATAGCTATGTTACGTTAACATACCGGCCACGTTCGCATTTTGTTGTTCATGCATCGTGTAACATTGTCATAATGTACACTTATTCTGCATGCTGTTCTCTATTGTATTTTTATTTTAAATTGCCTTTCAAGATGACATATCTGCTCTATGTGTTGGATTTTATCAAGTAAATTTGTCCCAAAAAAGCGACTTATAATCCGGTGCGACTTATAAATGTTTTTTTCCTCTTCGTTGGGCATTTTATGGCTGGTGCGACTTATACTCAGGTGCGACTATTGTCCGAAAAATACGGAATATTTAGTAATAAATAGAAATGAAATGTCAAATGTATAATGCATTAAAAATTTGATAAAAACATTACTTTTTTTTAGGGGTCTGTAAGTCATAGGAAAAAGAAGAACATGAAGAGACGTCACAAAATAATGTCAGATTATAATCATAAGTATGTGAAGAAAAGTCTCAAAAGAAAAAAAAAAAAAACATACAAAAAAAACAAGTTGATTTTTTTTTTCTCTCAAATATTTTGAAAATACTTTAAATCATGTTGATAATAACTATTCAAGGTGAACATTCAGAGTTGTTTTCTATTTGTACTGTTAAGATCCTTTATTGAAGAATCATTCGTTTACCATTTTTTTTTTTCAATTTTTCTTCTATTAGAGACAGGGAAGTTGAATTTCCTCAGAGCAAATAGAAATTTAACTCTGGCCATAACTCCACTGTGTCCAGGAGTTGCAACACAAGGCAGGACCCTGGAGGAAATAGCTTCAAATGCCATTTTCTTAACTGTTCTCTCCTTATCTTTTTCATTTTTTCCTTTCCTGCTGCCATATCTTTTCATGATGTTTGCTGTTATTGGCAGCCACTTGAGTGGCCCTGTCTCTGAAATATTGATTTCTCACCTCCCCTTTGCCCCTCATCCCATCTTCTTAAAAATTTCCACCTCGTTTTGGTGTTGTGTCTCAGGCTGGGGTTTAATGCAAAGTCCAAGTCTGATGAGATTTTAATTATTTTTTTTCCCCATGATTTTTATTTATTTATTTATTTTAATCATGGCTTTCAATTAGGCAACACTTGATGTTAATCCTTCTATGACTCATTCATTGTTGGACAGACGACCCTAAACTAAAAAGACTGCAATCAATATTACTATATTCTCATATTTCTATATTACTCAATTAAGGTTGTGATCTCAAAAGACATATTCCTGTACTTTGACTTTTACTGGAAAAAATTATATTTGGGCTGAATAATAATCACAATAGGACAAGACATAAACAAATTGTATATTAGTCACAATGTTGTATACTTGCATATTATGAAACCATTTCACAGCAATGTTTGGAAAATATTCCATTAGTAGTATAACTTGATCATTTCCTATTATTGTTGTCTGTTAGTCTTTAACATCAATTAAACAGATAGATTTGAATGTAAGCTCAAACAGAAAAATCAAACTGCGGTCTTCAGGCGAACATTTTAGTCACTGCAAGATACAATTTCAAAGACACGGACTTCATAAAAAAATATATGGTTGAGTGATTTGATAAAACCCTTTATAAGATTTAGGCATATGTCGGTATGAGATTCTGACAGTATGATAACCTGAAGCAAAATTTTAAAGGTTTCACGGTATCACGGTATTGCAATTATGGGTCTAAAATGTGTTACTTTGTCATACTGTATCTGGGTTAAAAAAAAAAAAAAAAAATCCATTGAACAGGATTTTTATTTTTCAAAACATATTAGCAAATTGGAACATAAGTATAATGTTAAGTTAAAGTAAAAAAAAAAAATAATAATAATAATAATGACTGAAATATTCCACATAAAATTCAAATAAATGCAGTCATTTAGGTGAGCGTAAACCCGCAGCCACAGCTCAACATTATTACCATCAGGACAAAAATAATTTCATTTTTTCCCATAAAAAGCACATGTGTATGACACGCATCATAATTACATTATACACACACTTACTTTCTCTACAAAGACAGTTGCTAGAGAGAAAAAAAACACATTTTACCTGCTGGACACACTAAACACACTGGAGTTAACTCTCGTAGCTGGTGGGAAACATTCAAGACAGTGTTTACTAACCTTTAATTTGATGTAAATGCGAAATCATATTGAAGGTATTGCCTCCTCTGGAGCCACCTTCTGCAAACATGCTTTATGTGTCAGTTGGCCCTCCTCCTCTAAGCCGAGGCCGTCTGTAACCTTTCTGTAGCCGAAGTATTCCCTTACCAGCGATTTTGTTTTCTTCGATGGGGGGAAAAGCTCAGGATTTTCACATCCTCCAGCCAACGTGTAGCACATCTGACACAATGACACTGAGCAACAACTGGTGAAGGAGGGTTGAGCCTTGCACCTGCAAGCGAGGGATTTTCCCCTGGATTTTTGGGACATAAAAAATAGCTGATACAGTTGGGATGGTATGACGAAAGTTTTTGCGGTTTGGAAACCGTGACGTTTTCATACCACGGTATACCTTGAAACCACGGTATACCTTGAAACCGGTAATCGGCACATGGCTAATGAATATACTTAAATATATATATATATATACACACACAGTGGGGCAAATAAGTATTTAGTCAACCACCAATGCTGGTTGACTAAAGATTAGAGAGGCCTGTAATTGTCAACATGGGTAAACCTCAACCATGAGAGACAGAATGTGGAAAAAAAACAGAAAATCACATTGTTTGATTTTTAAAGAATTTATTTCCAAATTAGAGTGAAAAATAAGTATTTGGTCACCAACAAACAAGCAAGATTTCTGGCTGTCAAAGAGGTCTAACTTCTTCTAACGAGGTCTAATGAGGTCTAACGAGGCTCCATTCGTTACCTGTATTAATGCCATCTGTTTTAACTCATTATCGGTATAAAAGACACCCGTCCACAACTTCAGTCAGTCACACTCCAAACTCCACTATGGCCAAGACCAAAGAGCTGTCGAAGGACACCAGAGACAAAATTGTTGACCTGCACCAGGCTGGGAAGACTGCATCTGCAATAGGTAAAACGCTTGATGTAAAGAAATCAACTGTGGGAGCAATTATTAGAAAATGGAAGACATACAAGACCACTGATAATCTCCCTCGATCTGGGGCTCCATGCAAGATCTCACCATGATTTTCAAAAAAATTCTTTAAAAAACAAACTGTGATTTTCTGTTTTTTCCCCCCACATTCTGTCTCTCATGGTTGAGGTTTACCCATGTTGACAATTACAGAACTGTCTAATATTTTAAAGTGGGAGAACTTGCACAATTAGTGGTTGACTAAATACTCATTTGCCCCACTGTATATGCAATACGCATAAATAGAAGGTTTTTATTGGAATAGTGTTTTTTTTTTTTTCAAGGAGAATTCCCAAGGACAGGATGTTGAATTTGTTTGCATCAACTGTATTGTACATGAAGAACCACCACAGGATGGCCTTTCCTAAAATTATAGAAATGTTATGCATTCCACAGATTTTCCCAAAGATACAATACTCTAGTGGCTTGACATAAGCAATGAATTATGACAGGAGCACCAAGGGGGAATTCTATTACTTGCCTCAAGAAGACAACTGATGGGAAAAATTGTTGCTTGTCTCATCCTGAAATTAAGTTTGTGTCTTAACCCTCAAACTAGTCCAGCAGCGGTCAAGTGTTAGACTGAGTTAAAGTGGAAATGACATGACATTCATTTGATAGTTTGTGCATGAGAAATATTAAAGTTCATTCTTTCATAAACTCCATTGTCATGGTCACATTGGCCCTTCGAAGGGCTTTCTGACATAGAAAAAGGACAAAAGTATTTTCATAACAAAATATGTGTTTTTCTAAGTGGTCTTTGTGTAATAGCGAAGGGTGCTCGCACCCGGGTAGTCCTTCCTTCGACACCAACAGATTGAGATGCTTCTTGTCACGTTCACAAAGCCTCGCCTGAAGCGTAGAAAACTTTTGTGGACATGGGGAATCTAAACAAAGTATCATTCAGGTAACAAACTATGGTAACAAGTAAACATTTGGCACCTGAATGGGCCGCGGTTTGGATACAGTTTGCAGACGCGCCTACAGCAACGCCTACCAACACACACTTTTTTTGTTATTAATCTCTCGTTTATTTGCTTCCAAATTCAAAACCAGCTATCATTTAGTTTCACATGTTTGTAAAACTGTATAAGGCATTCTTAAATTTAGATTTTTCACATATTTAACAGTAATGATAGCCCTCTGAAGGAAAGTACCATGATGTCCCCCAAAAGATGCCATCTCTGTAGCTTACAATGGGCAGAGTGGTCCGAAAATACAGAATAGAACTACCTGCTGATGCTAGAAAACCAGAAGTAGTGGCCCATTGAGCCTACATTCTTGCCTCCACGGAGACCAAAGCCCTGGCACCCCACTGGTCTAAAAAAGGGAAGCATGTTGTGCTTATGAGCCCTCTGCACAAAAAGGCTGACATCAGCACAAGGGATGACCAGAAACCAAGCATTGTCCTAGATTACAATGCCACCAAAGAGAGGTTGGAACACTTGGACAAAGTCACAGGGTCATACAGCACCAATCAAGTGACTGTGCACTTGTTAGGTTTTGTGTTGGTTCCCTCCTAGTGTGTTCATGTGATTGCCCATTGATTTCACCTGTCGTGCCTGCTCCTAGTGTATCGCCACCCTGCATCCTTCTGTGTCGCCCACCTGTTCCTCGTTGTCTCGTTACCCCTCGTCTCTGTGTGTTTATAAGCTCCCAGTTTCTTTTCACTCCTTGTTGCGTCATTGTCTATGTCAACGTCACTTTCAAGTCCCGTCCAAGCCCTCGTGTACCAGTCCCTCAGTTTAAGTAAGTTTTGGTTTGAACATTGCCTTTTTGATCCCCAGTCCTTCTGGTTGTACTTTGTGCTTATGGTTAGTTGTTATTAAAACGTGTTTTGAGTTCACCGCCACCTGTCTTGCTGCTTTTTGTTTCCCTGCAATTGGGTCCACACCACCTGTCTGCCCACGCTTTCCTGACAGAATGACAACCAATTGTGGACCCAGCGGGAAAAATCCATTTTCGGCAGGCACGCCGACGGCCATCAGTCCAAACTTGGCCCACCTGCTGACCACAGCACATTTTGTTGGACTAGGATTTTTCTGACTACGAGGAGGATCATAATTTATATGATCTCCTATATACTGATTCTGACTCCGACTCGGATTTTGATTTCACGCCCCCTGTTTCCCCTGGTTATTTTTCTTTCCACCCGCCGCACTCTGTGTCCCGTTCGGAGCTTCTAGCCAAAGACTCCTACCTGGGATCCCGTTGGGCCATCTATCGGGGACCCCGCCAGGGTGGCCTGCGGGGTCGCCCAGGCTCATTGCGGCTTAATGAGGCATTTTTGCTGCCCCTGCCACGTGAAGGCACTCGGCAAAAGCCTCGGCGTGGTCGTCAACGCCAACGGCATGCTGCGGTGTCGACGTCGTGGCTTCCCGAAGCTACCATGCCGACGTCCCGGCCTCCCGCGCTGACGTCCCTGTCTCCTGCGCCGATGTCCAAGCTGTCCGAGGTGCCCGTCCCGGCGCCTCGTCGCCTAGTCCCCGTCCCGGCGCCTCGCCGTCTGGACTCCGGACAAAGCTGGCGATTTCTTTGGCGATGTTACCACAATAAGAATTGTCACCTTAAAGACTGGCAAACGGAGGGTTAGTTGCGTCACCAGCGTTGATTTCTCTCTCAAGAATATCAGCTGTGCGTCTGTCTCGGGGCAAAACAAAGAAACTCCTGCGCTGTCAAAAATCGTATTTCGAGCATGTTGTCAGATGTAGAAAAAAATGTCGAGTCAAATTTTACGTCGGATGTCGTAAAGATCATGTGTCGAAGCGATCGTGTGTCGAGGTACCACTGTATATGACAAATTCAGAAAATTCATCTGAAAAGTTTGAATAGTATATTGACAATAGACATGGAGTAGGTAGAGATTCAATCACACTTGTCTGTGCCACAGTCAGTCTGAAGTCATGCATATTGCGTCTTTAATTACAGTGTTTGATTCTAATCTCCATTAACCTGTCGAGCAGCTTCAATGTTACACATTTCACAATGTCACATTCCACATGCAATTACACAATAGTGCAATTTAAAACAATCTTTCAACACAGTTTTCCTTGAATTTGTCATCCATAGATACAGTCTATAGTAGGCTGATTTGATTAGAATTGCAAGCTTGTGATGTGTAGCTGCATTGCTATCTTGAAGATATGTCTAGGCTCTTTGCTCCCAGTGAAGAGAGATGATGCCGAGATAAGACATTGAGGAATACGCTCTCTTCACAGGAGCACGCAGAGAATTAAAGGTGTCCTCTCCATCTAAAAAAATGGCCCCTGCACCTGACACCACGCAGCACCTTTACTCAAGATAAGACCTAATCTGGACTTGCTTATATCTTTCTCCATTTGAGTCAAGGTTATAAGCACTCATGGCACAGAACATCCTGTCCTCCTTCAATCATACTGGGCAACACTAAGGTAGGGGTTGAAAAAGGAAGCTTAAATTGTGATACTTTTTAATTACAGTAACATTTCTAAAACTTAAATTTTAGCTTTCGAATTTTAGCAGCATTTTGGGAAATACAGTAATACCTTGTCCGATATTCATGTCTGATACATCATTAGAAAGATTAAAATCTTCATTTTCTGGGGGAAGAAAAATTTTGAACAGGACGACATTTAAAAAAAAAAAAAATCAGCGAAACCCTTTCTGGAGGTGAGAGCACGCGGGAGCAGAATTACAGACGCCATGACTTTAACGAGATATTATCGTGTACCTACCTTGTTTCGATCCCAAAACTCCATGTAGCATGTATCACAGAGTGTCAAGACACAGCTGTGAATGGCCACAGCTGGATTTTTTGGGGGGATTATATGGGTAAAACATGGTAACATAACAAGAGTTGCGATGCAGAAATCACAGACATCGAGGCGTGGTCGAGATTTTCTTTTTCATATATTTGCCCTTGTAAATGTTTTTTTTTTTTAATTATTATTTGTTTGGATTGATTATTTATCATCTAACATATCAGATAAAATGCGACAGTAACAAAAAAAAAAAAAAAAAAATACAATTAAGTGATAGTTATGAGGTAGATATCCGGGACTTTTTTGCAGACGCCATTTTTTTCATTTTTCATTGTGACGTAAAAATTTAAAATATGCGAGTGAATCATTTTTTAGAGTCGTTTTTTCTTTTTTAAGCGAAATATTAGACATCAATTAATGATTCTAAGATAAAAATGACAGACACTTTGAATAATAAATATAATTAATTACCTTCGTTTTATGGCTGGGTTGAAACAAAAGCGGTTGCACAACGTCTGTAAACGGGGGTTTCCAGGGTAAAATGGACAAATTAAAAATAGTCCAGAGGCTTAATGCGTCATGAATCTGCTATGGCAGCATATAGACATATTGTTCTATCAAACACAACAGTTGTTTTGGCTTAAAATACAGCAGTTTCTTTTAAAGAGGAGGGCAAGAGCAGAATATGCTTTTTCAGTCTTGTCTCTGTTTTCCGCCATATATATATATATGTGTGTGTATATATATATATATATGTATATGTGTGTGTGTGTATATATATGTATATATATATGTGTGTGTGTATATATATGTATATATATGTGTGTGTGTGTATATATGTATATATATATATATATAATATATATATATGTGTGTGTGTATATATATGTATGTGTGTATACAACATGTTTTTTCTAGGGCTGTCAAACGATTAAAATTTTTAATCAAGTTAATCACAGCTTAAAAATTAATTAATCGTAATTAATCGCAATTCAAACCATCTCTAAAATATGCCATATTTTTCTGTAAATTATTGTTAGAATGGAAAGATAAGACAAGATGGATGTAAACATTCAACATGCTGTACATAAGTAAACATGTTACTGTCCCACCAAATTATTTTTAACCAAGAGTAAAGTCGAAAAATTTTTGTCTTTTTTAAATGCTTCATTGAGTGAGTCCACTCAAATCCGCTCAGGCTGCTCACAATGAGTTGCCACAGCAACTGCTAAACAAGCTAAGCGATGACTGATGCATGTGGCGCTTTGAAGCTTCGGCTTCCAAGCGTCTCTGACAAGATCAAACCTTAACGTCTGTCACTCATCATTAACTTTAATAAGCAACTCCAGTGCACTGCCAGACGAAGAAAAGCAGCAGGAGGGAGCGGGAGACTACGTGATCTGATCTGTATTTATTTTTTTCAAACTGAAATAAAAAAATCACGATGGACTGAGGGCATGAAGTTTGAAGCGCAAAGTAGCGTGGGATCACTGTATTTGGTTCCAAAGCCAACCAAATTGAATTAAGGACATCAAATGACTGCTGCACACTTCACCAGACCAGGAAAATCAAGCAAGACTGAAGCGACTCTAGCAACTCTCTCTTTGAAAAACCGGTGATGGCTCATCTGTTTGTGAAATTTTTATGGAATTGGAATGTAAATTTACTGTATAGCATTAAGGCAAAGCAAGACAAATTTTTTGGTATAGCACAGTTCAACACAAGGCAACTAAAAGTGCTTAACATCACATGAAGATCCACAAGGATGAAATGATTCGTAAAAATCACATTAAATCAAAAAGTAAGTTAAAAACAGATAATTGAAACAGGAAATAACATAAAAAACACCATTAAATCATCAAGAGAATTAAAAAAAAAAAAAAATTGAAATCGGAAATGGAAATTAAAAGGTTACACATACAGTATGGTACATATTAGTACAACCCAACTCTATACCCTCACTGCTCAGTAAGTAACTACAACATCGGTAAAAAGCCAATATCCATAATAAGATTGATTTTATTTTCTACAGAAAAATTACAATTCAAATTCTGTCAACAGCAGAGATCATCATCACTGAACAATTTTTATGCACTGCATCATACTTTGTGAGTCAAGTTGTTTTGTATCAAAGATGCCCTTCAGCATTCCATAGACTTCTAATTAAGAGCTCTATAGCAATGACAATGCATTTAAAATTCAACATTTTGTAGGAGCCCACATTTCCCATTGAAAGTAATATTCATCAAGCTTTTATCTTCAGGGTGACTGAACAGCATCTGCCAAGCATTTTTAATGACTTTTTCTTCAGAAAACAAATGATCTTGATGTGTTTGGTTTGACACAGTTAATGATGCCAGCTGTCTACAGGAATACATGCATTCCACCAGGTAACGATACGCATTTACCAAAATGGCCGAACCGATGTTTTACCTTCCCTCTCACTGATTTGCTCCTTAGGAAACAATGGCTTGTTACATGTAGCAGTGATGACAGTATATTTAAATTCCCAAGGATTGTTTCTATAACCTTTCTTCTCAACTGAGTCATAACAGAGATGTAATCCCGGCACCACTGCTCTTTCGATTGCTCCCTTGCTGTCACTTGACACAAATAAAATAGTGACGCCTGGGATGTGGCATCACTTACCTCACCAGTGAGTGGGGAAATATGCCATCTTTTGACCTCCTGATGCATTTCAGAAAAGGTCAATCTGACAAACGTCGTTTCATCAAACTGTTGTTGTGATTTTGTCAGTCTTCCAGTGGGACCCTCCTGAGGTGGGGTGGTGGGTGGAATGTGGTTTTAGAAAGAAAAAAGAAAATCAACATTCTGATTCTCCACCACCCACCAATTGCTTGCCTTAGAGGGTTGGACTAAGGAGGGGGGTGACCTTCGCAGCTACCTTATCTTGTGGAAAGGTCACAGTGAGGCCTCTTGAAAACCGGAGGGGTGGGGAGGATCGATCTGGAGGCTTCTTTTATTTATCTCGGTAGACATGCTGCTCCTGGTGTTCTTCCAGGCCAATGGTGAGGAGGCAAGATAACGATCTATTAGTGTTGCAGATATCCTCATCCCTACCGCTCTCCCCTGCAGCTCCCCTTGTCTCTCAGTCTCCCTCCCAGATACCCCAACACTAAGGTGGACCCTGGTCCTAAGCCAGGAGCTCTCAGTGTAAAGAAACTTGGAGGTCATCAGAATGGGGTGGGTTACATCCTGGGGTCAATGCAATCAAGCCGTGTCATAGGTTAATGTGGTGTATATACAGTTGAGAAATAGGGTTGTCTTGATAGAAGGTGCGAAACTATTAGGACTCCAGTAACAAAAGGCAAGAGATAATCAAAAGCACATGTACTTGTCTGTCCCCATTGACTTTTACAATTCAGTGTACAGTACAAAGGCTCACTCTGATCACTATTTATCTTTCAAACTGTGCAATATCTAGGAAGTGATTGGATCAGTTAAGAGATACGCTGATAAAATAGACATCTTATCTGACGAGATGTTGCAGATAATCAGATAATTGAATTACTATAAATACTATTTGTTTTAGACTTAGTTTTGGAACATAAAAAATGTAATAAATTACTCAGTGGCTAAGATGCTGACTCATTCATAGCGCCTTAACACTATTTATATTGGTTCAGTAAAATAGCAGCATATGTACAGTGGGGCAAATAAGTATTCAGTCAACCACCAATTGTGCAAGTTCTCCTACTTGAAAACATTAAAGAGGCCTGTAATTGTCAACATGGGTAACCTCAACCATGAGAGACAGAATGTGGAAAAAAATCACATTGTTTGATTTTTAAAGAATTTATTTCCAAATTAGAGTGGAAAATAAGTATTTGGTCACCTACAAACAAGCTGTCTGGTTGTCAAAGAGGTCTAACTTCTTCTAACGAGGGCTAACGAGGCTCCACTCATTACCTGTATTAATGGCACCTGTTTTAACTCATTATCGGTATAAAAGACACCTGTCCACAACTTCAGTCAGTTACACTCCACTATGGCCAAGACCAAAGAGCTGTCGAAGGTCACCAGAGACAAAATTGTAGACCTGCACCAGGCTGGGAAGACTGAATCTACAATAGGTAAAATGCTTGGTGTAAAGATATCAACTGTGGGAGCAATTATTACAAAATGGAAGGCATACATGACCACTGATAATGTCCCTCGATTTGGGACTCCACGCAAGATCTCACCCCGTGGCGTCAAAATGATAACAAGAACGGTGAGCCAAAATCCCAGAATCACATGGAGGGATATAGTGAATGACCTACAGAGAGCTGGGACCACAGTAACCAAGGCTATTATCAGTAACACAATGCACCGCCAGGGACTCAAATCCTGCACTGCCAGACGTGTCCCCCTGCTGAAGAAAGTACACGTCCAGGCCTGTCTGCGGTTCGCTAGAGAGCATTTGAATGATCCAGAAGAGGACTGGGAGAATGTGTTATGGTCATATGAAACCAAAATATAACTTTTTGGTAGAAACACAGGTTCTCGTGTTTGGAGGAGAAAGAATACTGAATTGCATCCGGAGAACACCATATCCACTGTGAAGCATGGGTGTGGAAACATCATGCTTTGGGGCTGTTTTTATGCAAAGGGACCAGGACGACTGATCTGTGTAAAGGAAAGAATGGCTGGGGCCATGTATCGAGAGATTTTGAGTGAAAATCTCTTTCCATCTTCCTTCAAGGGCATTGAAGATGAGACGTGGCTGGGTCTTTCAGCATGACAATGATACCAAACACACAGCCAGGGCAACAAAGGAGTGGCTTCGTAAGAAGCATTTCAAGGTCCTGGAGTGGCCTAGCCAGTCCCCAGATCTCAACCCCATAGAAAATCTGTGGAGGGAGTTGAAAGTCCATGTTGCCCAACGACAGCTCCAAAACATCACTGCTCTAGAGGAGATCTGCATGGAGGAATGGGCCAAAATACCAGCAACAGTGTGTGAAAAGCTTGTGAAGAGTTACAGAAAACATTTGGCCTCTCTTATTGCCAACAAAGGGTACATAAAAAAGTATTGAGATGAACTTTTGGTACTGACCAAATACTTATTTTCCACCATGATTTGCAAAAAAAATTCTTTAAAAATCAAACAATGTGATTTTCTTGGTTTTTTTTCCACATTCTGTCTCTCATGGTTGAGGTTTACCCATGTTGACAATTACAGGCCTCTCAGTGGGACAACTTGCACAATTAGTGGTTGACTAAATACTTATTTGCCCCACTGTAAATGTGTTCACACAAATAGAATGATAAGTACTGTATATATTACAGACAATAAAAACATGCTTGATACACTTGCAAATATCACTTCCTCATGTTGTAAAATCGCCTGTATGTAGCCCACCCAAACTTATTCCAAATATTTCTCCATTACGCTGCCAACATGGTCAATTAGGCCCCACCTTTTATCTCCTTAACCAGGGTCCTCATCTATTGCTTGTGTCACAGGGCCTACACATAAATAATTCAGGAGAGAGGGGGATAATTTACAGTTCCCGTCTTACACAGTCAGGCTGTAAATTCTCAATGAGGGGAAATGGGAGAATATAGTTGGGGGAAAGGAAGGTAGACGAGGGTGGAGAGGGGTTCTGGGGAAATGCTCCCAGGGGGCCCATAGTCTCGCACAGGCAACATCATAAAGTCACCATTAGAATGCTGTATTTATAACAGAGGGTTTCCCCAAGGCTGTGCCTGTGATGCTAAATTCCCCTTCAAACACATACACACTTACTGTCTCTTCCACTTTGGAGCACACTTATCAAGCTAGTATATTCATACAGTATACACAAGCATGTAGCATGACATTTCCCATGTCCACATAATAATGCTTTTACCGGCAAGTATTAGGAGAGTTTCCACATAAAAACACACACTGTGTTCTACTCCTAGCACTACTGTCCCTATATGGCATTCAGCAGGGCGCCTGCATCAAAGAATATCAATGGCTTAATGAGGCGAGTGCTCTTTCTGATGTACGCAACATTGCCTCTTTGGGGGGAATATGAAGAGTGAAACGGCTTTGCAAAGAGATAACAACGCCCCCCAATGGACTGCTGGTCAGCATGGAGCATGCTCAGGAGTGCCTGACATGCTGCCTGAAATGAAAACAGCTAGCTTTCCAATAATCCTTTAAAGTGCGTACGACAGGAGAAAAAAAGTCTTGAATAGCATTATTATGTGAATCAGAATAATATTTTGAGACGATTCGACTATATACAACAATTTAGCAAAGCGCAGATGACTAGAAATGAGTTTTTTAATCTGCCGGTTAGCCATGCCTACCATTATAGGGCTCTAGCATCCCTAACAGGTGGATGACGTCAGTGGGGTAACGATTTCATCTGATTTAGTATGCAGCCCATTGAGGGGGAATTATTCAGAACGAGGAAAACGCGACGAAGAGAGCCGCAAAATGTCATTGTTTCAGTCTCTCTAATCCAATATTTTCACAGGATATTCTTTTTATCCAAGTATTTTCCCCCAATAGCTAAATAAATGGCATGGTCATGACAAATAACAGTCTTGTGCTAAATGGAATATGAAATAATAAAAATGCATTTATTCAAGACAACATGGAAAAATTACTCCATAATGGTCAAAACTGTCGACTTCACCTTTACTGTCGCACCTCCCGAACGATATTTTATGCCACCTAAATCGGGCGTATGTCATTTCCCTTCCCCGGCTTCAGAGAATGTAAACAAACCAAGAGGCATGACAGCTTGTTCGTGCTGCAACTGTTTTGTAGATACAGGATTATGCTTTTATTGAGATATTAATTTCGAGCGGGGACGTCACTCGTACTTTTTTCTTAGCTAAGATACCGCAGCCAATGGAGCATACCAACTCTCTCAATAACAGAGGGGTGTCCTAACAACTAGCACGAACAGAGCACAAAAAAATTCGGGTCCATTTTGCTGTAAATTGGGGGGCTTGAGATATTAATTTCGAGTGATGACGTCCCTCTAAGCCCCTCATTTACTGCAAAATGGTTCCGGATTGGTGCCATTCGTTTGTGCTAGTTGTTAGGACACCCCTCTGTTATTGTGAGAGTTGGTACGCTTCATTAAAATAACAGAGGGAGAGAGTTGGTACGGCCCATTAACATAACATAACAGAGGCTTTACACTCAATTGGACTTACAACACATCCCAAAGATTCAAAACGAACACGTCACCTCACGGCACAAATGTACAACACGAATATGATGTAAACAATGCTTGCCGACTATGAGTGATGACTACACGTCGTTGCAACAGCAAAGCTACGAAGTGGCCACGCATGTAGTGGCTTCAACCTATCGCGGGAACCCTCCAGAATGAAGTAAAAATACTCACGTTCATTTATGGACACACACAAATCAACATTGCCTCGCCACGCCTTTCTCAGTTCCAAACACTTAGCTCGTGTGACTCAAGACCAAAACAGGAAGCAACTATGAGCGGCTATCATGGAAACGAACATGTAATCGGTACCTTTCTAACATTTTCTCTCCAAAATGCTCTTCGTACATGACTACAATATTCTTGATTCTTCATACATTATAAGGGAATGACAAAATAGTAATGCACAGACACTATTGAAACTAATCAGATTACTGGTTTGGAAAAAATGAAGTTACTGAAAGAAGGTAATCTGATTACAATAACGCATTACTTAGTAATGCGTTAATGTAATAACACTGTTATTGTATTGTGACATTTGTATTGTAACAATTTGAATTGCAACAACAATGGTTAAAAGTAGAGATGTCCCGATCGATCGGGTCTGATCACGTCATTTTCAAAGTATCGGAATCGGCAAAAAAATATCGAACATGCCTTTTTTTAATATATTTTTTAATTAAATCGTTTTCTAATTGTATTTAACGTTACAGACAATGTGTTACAGTCTTCCAGAGTCTTTAGTTTAAGCTTAAGGTAGGGTTATCAAATTTATCGCGTTGACGGCGAGAATTAATATTTTTTACATTTATCACGTTACAATATTTAACACAATTAACGCATGTGCTGCACGACCCACTCACTCATTGTCGCGTTCAATCTATAAAGGCGCCGTTTTACCCATACAGTATATAGAGCTAAAAGGCAGCGTAAAATGAGTAGAGTGAATTTTGGCCGCCTTTGGAGCGTTTTTTTAAATAGTTAAAGCCTTACAATTCCCCTCCCAACAATTAGAATAATCGTGGTAAGCAATGTGGGGAAGAAAGTTAGTAGTTGATCTTTTTCTTAACACCCTCTGTTATTTCCCAACGCAGAGAAGATATATCAATTGGTACCACACCGCACAGTCATGGTTGCACTTCCCATCATTCATTTGGGCAGAAGTTAAATGGCTACAGTATCATTTACTGAAAGCTCAACAAATACAATAGATGGCAATGTTTAGTCACAATTTACAAAGTCACATTTATCCTTTCAGAATTTCAAGTCTTTCAATCCGTGGATCCCTCTCACAGAAAGAATGTTAATAATGTAAATGCCAGCTTGAGGATTTATTGTCATAATAAACAAATACAGTACTTATGTACTGTATGTTGAATGTATATATTTGTCCGAGTTTTATTCATTTTTTTCTTAATGCATTGCCAAAATGTATATGATCGGGAAAAATTATCGGGAATGATTGGAATTGAATCGGGAGCAAAAAAAAAAAGCAATCAGATCGGGAAATATCGGGATCGGCAGATACTCAAACTAAAACGATCAGGATCGGATCGGGAGCAAAAAAACATGATCAGAACAACCCTAGTTAAAAGTTACATTTTCTGCCCTTGGCTAGCATTGCCAAGTCAGTGTTAACACACCTGTCTGGGCCTTTTGCCCCAAGTCCACTCATGTAGGCTCCAGCTCACTCATGACCCTAATGAGTACAAGTAGAATACAAAATGAAGCAGTAGATTGGCGTTTTGCTCTTGTACTGTAACTATGGCAAAACTACACTTTGAAAATCCCAAATTTATACCCACTCCATTGGTGGGTAAAAAAATTAAATGTAAATGTACATTTATCTAACTTGTATAATATGTTGCATCTGTGGTACAATATGTGAGTCATGTAAAAGATATGACAAATATTCAGTTGGTCCAGGAAAAACAAGAACATGCAGAATCTCTAGAGCCTTTTCATACATTGTCAAAAAAGCAATAAGGGGAGCTGCAGTCCCTTTTGTTTATCCGTCCCACTCATGCGTTTATTGTCAAATCTTGTTTGAGAATATAATTTCCCTTTAACTGGCCTTTTGCCTTCCTGGCACTCATGTCAGCCGTCTACAGTGGGGCCCGTGCATTGGAATAAACTCCTTTTATTTAAAGCTAGCCAGAGGGGTCGGAGAGCCTGATCTGTCATTGGCAGTGTAATAAACAGAGAAAGAGAGTTCCACATAAACACCTCCAACCAATATGAACAGCCCACTACAGGAAATGAAAATGTGGCCACGGGAAGTTAACCCTTTACACGGCTGGGGGTTGTTGAAAGGCAGTGAATGCCTCATCTCCTTTGTGTGGGTTATTTTAAGGGGGCATTGCCCGAGGGTGTCTGAACATGCATTAATTGGTTGTCATGGAGAGATACGACTAAATGCGGACAGGGTGGCGGTGTCGAATCCCATTTAATGAGAGAATAAAACGGACTCCCATCGAAGGCAGATAGGGAGAATCATATTGACCCGCGTTGGTGCTCGTGAATAACTAGTTGTCTCCCTCAATCGATCACAGCACAATGAGACACAACAAGGAAGGAAGGGTGTCATGATTTGTGAATAACACGCAAGGTTAGAACATGTGCAAGTTGACATGATTCCTCCTTTGTCATACATCAGTAGTTTTGTTTTTGATCCCCCGCTCACGCCCAACTGGTGTGACAGTGTCCTTTCGGCCACATCATCCCAGCTTCCACCTCTCACCCATGCATGGTCATTAAGCTCAACTGCGCAATTCCCGGAGAGACAGAGCTAGAAAGAGTTGACCCTTCAACGGCGCCACTCTGACTTGTTACTCCATCTCCTTCGTCTTTCCTCTGTTCTCACTCATCTTATTCCCCACAGTATGCCTGTCAAAGGGCCAAAGCTTTGACTGCTTGTTGCGCATGCTAACTTTTAAAAATGTGAAAGATGGTACGGAGAGGAAGAGGAAGACAGACAGAGGCCAACATTGTTAAAGCTACAGTCTTCAACTAGAGACACACTTTCAGAGTTGAGTGAATAAATGCCCTGTCTACTTGGGACTGGGTGCACTCACTCTTAAAACCCGGCACGCATGCATAAAATCCTCAGGGTCGGGGGCTAGGGAGTGGAAAGATTCTGTGCAGAGAGATTGATAACGCCCCCTGCTTCAAACGGCGGACAATCCAAGTGAGCCCATGAGACTTTTAAAAACCCAGATGAATTGTGGCTGTAGATGGGTCAAGGGCAAAATGGGTGATGGGTGGGCGAAGGAGGTTTTCTTATCAATCAGGGAGTCATGAGGAGAATGCGAGAAGACAACGGCCAAGCTGGGATCGTTTGGAAGAAATTATGGGAGCAGGATAAAGCTCCTTCGGTAGTTGTGAAATATACAAACAGATGCAGAGAAGCGAGAGGAACATTTAAGTTTGGTGATGGTAAAAACTCGAGGCTACAGACTACAGAGGCTCATAGATTTATGTCAGGTGCGTCGTGTCAGGCAGGCGTGCCTGCTGTAGCTTTCAAAGCACAAGGATATGAAAATGGTACTTTTCCATCTAAAGCACTGGCTCTATTTATGGGCCTGTAATATATTTCATGGGAGGTATTTTTGCGGTAGTTCAAGAAGCATATTTGCAACCTTTTTAATAAATTTACACATAACAATTTTAATGAGCAAACCTGTACTTAATAAGCAAAATGGTGACGTTTTGATCAGCAAAAAACACTAACAATTGCAGAAATAGGCTTTAAAATTCAGAATTGCAATGAATTGTATGACAGGAATCAGTGTTGTTTTCGTCAACGATGACTATAACGAAAATGTTTCGTCGACAAATAATTTTTTCATGACTATGACGAGACGATAACGAGGTACAAGCATGACTTGGGAGACTAAAATGTAAGGACACAAATGCCAGTTTTCGTCCGACGAGACGAGAATAAGATGAAAATGTGCCATAGTTTTCATTATATGTTCACAATGTGTGACATTGTATGTGTAGTTAGCATGTGACGTAGAAGTGTCTGGCTGTGTCACTCATGTGATGTGCTACATCCCCTCCACTAGTGTCCTCTTCAGTCTCTCCATTGCTTGTTTTGAGACACACACTGTAAGATTGGTCTTCTTATCTTGGCAAGAGAGAATATGCAATGTTGCTTTAGCCTTTAAAGGTCTGTGTTGACTGATTATCACACACTAAATGTTGCATTTGCATAGCATTCACGTTCTTGTTAGCATTAGGCTATTGCTAATGGCAAGCGTCCCCTTAAACCCTGAGTTTTACTCCTGCGTTGCGGTGACGGCGAAGTGATTACGGCGTCAATCAGCATTCGATAGTTCTGTGGTGAGGGAACGCGTTGCTCTGTAATTCGCCGCCAAGCCACTAGAGGGGTGTGGCGTTATGTTTGTACGGTTTTTGGGCATGTTTGTTGACTTCTGCTAGTCTAGTTTAACGGAGAAAAAATAACCAAAGCAAGATGGAACGCTAGAATGTAAGCATTCTGCTCATCAACATTGAATAAATGTTGATAATACAAATGTTGAGGGGCAGGTGACGCAGAAGACGGTTTCAAGGCGGTCTGACCGACTTTTGATGCTGCACAGAGAGTTCTAGACTCGGGTGGTGACAGCTAGCTGTGGCGGCTAGCTTCAAACTGCGTCCAAGGTCTGCAAAGCCCTCCTGCCCGATTTGTTTGCCGTGTCCTACAACCAGCCATAGCAGATTTCTGGCGTCTATGGAACTTCCCAAATTGCGTTGGGAGCCTTGATTTTAACGTGATCATAAAAATCACCGAGGCACTCTCAATCAGTGTTGATGTATCGTGTGTGAACTGTCTGTTATTGAAAATTAAAGATCAAAACAACTCTTTTGACACCAAACCTGTGCTTTATTGCTCATATACTTGAAGTGTGATACGCAAATAAGTCACAGACTCACAGCAAACATATGTACACAATAAATGATGAGGTGCACCAACCAAAAATACGACATAAAGTGATAAAAAGTTGGCAGTTTTTGGCCGACTGGGTCACCGCTTCGTGTGGCCACTCGATTCCGAACACACACGTCTCGGTGGTTCTTCCATTTTTTTTTCAATCTCCGACCTTGCCATTTGGCAATCATAATAATGTCTTGACGAGACTTGCTCTTCCATGATACTCCCGTCGGCTTGGTCCATTTTTGCGTGTAGAAAAATGTTTTACAAAGGCGGTGATTTCACGCATATGCGTTGACATGACGCTAGGCTGATGCTAGGGTTTGAAAAATGAATAGGAGCGCGTCAGGCTACGGCGCAGGGTCGTAAATCGGGTCTACCTTGATGGCGCAGGTCTGACGCGGAAGTATAACTCGGCCTTAAGGCTGAGCTATGCTACTGCAGTAGACCTACGCCGCCAAGGCAGACCCGATTTACGACCCTTCTCTGTAGCCTGACGTGCATCTGCACAATGTTCTGACTCGTTAATGCGTCAACGCTTGGTGACGTGGCGCAAATGGACTGTGATTGGTCCGCTCAGACTGTTGTTTCCGGTTCAGCGCGAAATCACAGCAATTTTCAAACATTGTATTGCTACACGCAAAAAATGGACCAACCTGACAAGAGTATCATCGAAGAGCAAGTACGGCAACTTCTACAATGCCTCATCAAGACATTATAAAGATTGCCAGATGGCAAGGTCAGCGATTGCATAAAAAATGGAAGAACCACCAAGTACAGAGGGGCAGATAAGTATTTAGTCAATCACTAATTGTGCAAGTTCTCCCACTTGAAAATATTAGAGTAATTGTCAACATGGGTAAACCTCAACCATGAGAGACAGAATGTGAAAAAAAAAAAACAACTGAATATCACATTGTTTGATATTTAAATAATTTATTTGCAAATCATGGTGGAAAATAAGTATTTGGTCATTAGCAAAAGTTCATCCCAATACTTTGTTATGTATCCTTTGTTGGCAATAACGGAGGCCAAACGCTTTCTGTAACTCTTCACAAGCTCCTCTAGAGCAGTGATGTTTTGGGGCTGTCGTTGGGCAACACGGACTTTCAACTCCCTCAACAGATTTTTATTGGGTTGAGATCTGGAGACTGGCTAGGCCACTCCAGGACCTTGAAATGCTTCTTACGAAGCCACTCCTTTCTTGCCCTGGCTGTGTGTAACTAGACGAAGACAAACACATTTCGAAATGACTAAAATATTACTGAGACTAATAAATATTATCATCTAAAAGACTACGACTAAAAGGAAAATTAAAAGGGCTGCCAAAAACACCACTGACTGGAATGCAGACTGTTTACGTACATTCACGTAACACCAATGTGTGAGGGATTGAGTTTGCTGTCTAGTGATGGAAGTTTCTGTGTAGAAGTACCAGGGGTTTTGGTGCTCCCTAATCTTACCAAGGGTGTCCCAAAACCCTGGGATCCACCCCCAAGCCTAGCCTAGCCTTTGTTTTGTAAATGAGGCCATTACTTATGCACCGCCGGCCACATCCCATTTCTATTTTTCTACTCCTACCCCTTGGCCCTTCAAACGGCGCGATAAGGGGTAGGGCTTGAAACATCAGCCCTACCAATTGGGACACCCCTTCACACTCACGTACGTCAGAAGTCCGTTCGGCCAGTTGTTACGTAACCAAAAGTGACGATAAAAAGTGCACTAAGTGCACTTGTGCGTTTAGCAAAACTGAAAAACAAAACAAACATTACAAATGAAGAAACACAATGAACAATGAACAAACATTACAATTAGTGGTGTCCTTTTTTATTTATTACACCCCTAATTAGTGCACTTTTTATTGTGATGAATCTTTTTTAACTATTACTTTTCTGACTGAAGAAAACACATTGAGAGTCGATAATGCTGGTCATCAGCTGTTAGAATATTATTTGGATGTATCGAGCTTGTTTCATTTAATTTAAGCAAAGCAGATAAAACAAACACTTGCAACTAATGGAAGGGTCCACAACACATGCACATAGATGTGGAGCAGTAGTTCAGTTTAATTTAATTTGGTTTCAAATTAAATGTAATATTACACCATTGTATGAAACCTGAATGATAGTTTGTTTCTGAACCAAGAGTGGTACTTCCAATTCTTGCATATTTTTTTCCAGCAATTTCATGTGAGGTGCTTTTCTTTTTACCACTGTTGCTTGGTATGCATAGTTGTAGTATTTCTAAATATCCATGTATAACAATGTATATCCACAACAAATTGTTAATTGATCTTTTCAAAAATCTTTTTTCAACATGTAGAAGGTATTCAAACAAATACATTCGAATAAATTAGAATTATTAAAATAATATTATTAAAATATCCTCAGAAGTTTAGCAGTTTAGTGTCAAGTAATAAGTAACAGTGTCTGAAAGTAGTCTGACTGAGGAAGGTTTTGCCCAACCCCCTCCTGAGCTAATGGCTGAATTTGCAAGTAAAGAGAAAGTAGCTTGACTTAGGATTTTAGAGTTGTCATTTTTAGTACTGAGTTTACAGAAGCAAAACGCAGACTGGCCCTGATCACTTGCTTGGTTGTGGCTGTGGTAACATGCTTCATTTTGACAACAATAATAAATTATTTTGCTTCAATGCTGATAGGATAAGACTCATGACCTAAACAATAATGATGCTGTATTTTACATTCTTCACTGGACATCCAAAAGATGAATTACTCAAAGTGTGAAAAGTGACCTGAATCAACTTGATTGGAAATGATGTCTTCTATTCAAAGAACAGCCGAGAAGAATAACAGGTGGGAAGGTCCTTCATAATGGCAAATCAATATAAAGAATTTACAGCAGAGATCAGCCTAAATGCCACCCCACCCTTTGGCCTCTTATCAGTACGCAATCACAGGCAATCAAGCTCTTTTGAAGATAGATTTAACCCTGATGAGCCCCAAACTAGATAAACCTCATAAACAGGCACACATACACTCGCACACACCAAACACTTTCTGCAATACCGCACCAGAGATTAAAGCCACATGAAAGGTTAGAGACAAAGGTGACGTCTCCTCTTTTCAAATGGCAAGAGCGTAGTTTGACATGAAGCGAGTGGGTGAGTGCCTGGGTGAACAAAAGGCTGGCTCCATGTGAGAGAAAGGGCAGAGGCGGCAGTGGTGGGGGGCATGCCTTTAATTAAAAGGATTATATTGAGGTGCACTGTGCTGCAAAGGAGCTGTCCACTGGGTCCAGATTGACTACAGTAATGAAAACGATCCCTGTCAGAGGAGAAGGAATTTGAGAGTGATGGGCTTGGAAAGTAACACTGGTACCTTATCCAGAAATGATTCAATAATTTATATAGAAAACATTAACTTGAAGAATAAATGCTCATCAAGCAGATTTGGACGCTTAAAGTAATAAATAAATATACAAGGTCATAAAGAATAATAACAACGGATGAACTATGGCATTAAATTAGAAGTTCTTGTAGATTAAAGCCATTACTGATATGCTTCTAGCCAAGTGAGTTTCCCTCTTTAATGTAAATGAATGCTAAGTTTGGCATATCCATCCAGTGCCTCTGCTTCTCATTAATTTTTATCACTGCAGTTATAATGAAGTCATAATAGCAGGGGGTCTGATGAGTTGTCAATTAGAAACTTGAACGATCCCTGTCCTGAAGAAGAAAAAAAAAGCCTCAGAGGGACGGTCATTGATTCTGACCCATCTTTACCACAGTGGTAAACATCACCTGTCATCTCGTACTTGTTTATGTATCCGTGTTTGTCCTTCATTCACACCAGGAAGCCGTCAATGACATGTTTATGTGATGCAAGCGAATGACCTTTTAAAGGCAAATTATATTTACATGATGCCTTATAAATCAGATGGTTTCCGAGTTCGATCTACTGTATTTAGTGTCTGATACGGTGTTCAATAGAGACAGCATTGCAGACAAGAAATGTACTTTCACACATAGCCACTTGCAAACTTTCCTCAGTGGAGATAAATCCACTGTGTCTGCTTCTGACTATATTTATGTTATCATCCCAATCCGTTGTGTTGTGTGGAACTGCATGGCTTCCCACCGCTGCTGACCAAGATTAACATTATCTCTGTCCAGCCTGCCAGAAAACCCGACTCTGCAGTAAATGAATTAGATAGAGGGAGGACAGAAATGCTCTAACTTTTGCCACCTACTGTCTGCTCATTCCATATTGGTTCGGTATTTTCATTAAGTACGTATGTGTCTATTATGTGCAATACTGTATCTTTAAGTATATGCCTGGAATACCTTTACATAAACAGCACATTTTTGATGAAAAACATTGTATTGATATCAAATACAACGTCTCAATCAAAACGTCACACTTCACACAAAGCAAACATTTACTTTTTTAGAGATATAGATCTCAATATTTTTGTTCACATTGTTGTACAATGGCTCAACCTTACAGTATACCTAAAAGAACCAAACAATCTTCCTCCTGTTGTATATTCGCTGCCATTGAATCTAAGTTGTGCATCATAGCTGGCCTTACTTCTGTTTTAGAATTTTTCCCCTTCATCCCATTAGCAAACCCAACACATTATGACCCTCTCTCTCACCTGTTATAAACTGCTTGGAGCTCAATAACACACTCAGCATTTGACCAGAGTACTGTTGACCGTAAGTATTCAATTCTCTCTTTCTTTTTCAAGGCATCCAAACTAGGGCTGTCAAAATTATTGCGTTAACGGGCGGTAATTTAAAAAAAACAAATAATCACGTTAAAATATTTGACGCATTTAACGCACATGCCCCGTTAAAACAGATTAAAATGACAGCACAGTGTAATGGCCACTTGTTACTTGTGTTTTTTTGGTGTTTTGTCACCCTCTGCTGGCGCTTGGGTGTGACTGATTTTATGGGTTTCAGCACCATGAGCATTGTGTAATTATTGACATCAACAATGGCGAGCTACTAGTTTATTTTTTGATTGAAAATTTTACAAATTTTATTGAAACGAAAACATTAAGAGGGGTTTTAATATAAAATTTCCATAAAATGTACTAACATTTATCTTTTAAGAACTACAACTCTTGTCTTGCCATCTTGTTGATTTATTGTTATGATAAACAAATACAGTACTTATGTACCGTATCTTGAATGTATATATCCGTTTTGTGTCTTACCTTTCCATTCCAACAATAATTTACAGAAAATTAGGCATATTTTATAGATGTTTTAAATTGCGAATAATTACAATTAATTAATTTTTAAGCTGTAATTTACTCGATTAAAAATTTTAATCGTTTGACAGCCCTAGTCCAAACCTATTATGTCATCTTTTTTTACAACAGCAGATTGGCAGATTTTTCAAAACCCACAGAGTATTGCTTTTCATGAATATTTACACACCAAATCTACAAATAGGGTGATAGACACTTCTAGTTCAACAGCTCCCCCCAAAAATGTTTGATTCTCCTGTCTTCCATTTTTAACTCATTTGATCGCAAAAACGTATAAATATGTTCAATTTTAAATTGTTTCAGTGTCCCAAAGACGTATTTCTTTTACGTTTTTTTTTTTTTTTTTTTTTTCAAAAAAGACATCTCTGGGTTCTGATTCAATTTAGCTCCAAAGCACAAAGCTGAAAATCCATTTTAAAGCAATAAAACTGGCCACTGGAGGGCATTTGGTAAGACCTGAACCCGATTCAACGGCAATGAACGGCCAAGCCACATGGCCGGGCGCCGGCAGAAGACGACCGAATGGATGCCAGGTGGCGGACGACAGAGCAGAACAACCTGTAGGACGCCCGGGATGCCAGGCGCTGGACGACCGAGCAGAACGACCAGGACCACTAGTGCAGCGGACGATGCCTTTGAGTCCGTGCTGCTCGCGAGCAGAGCCCGCAGAGACTCCAAAAAATTCATCCTTATGAGACAGACAGCGATGAGGAAAAAGTTTAACCGGCTGTCGCAGCCAGAACAGCGTCATC
Source organism: Corythoichthys intestinalis (assembly GCF_030265065.1). Classification (NCBI taxonomy): domain Eukaryota; kingdom Metazoa; phylum Chordata; class Actinopteri; order Syngnathiformes; family Syngnathidae; genus Corythoichthys; species Corythoichthys intestinalis. The sequence goes on along the minus strand of NC_080403.1, from coordinate 38,734,251 downwards.
TTTCAGTTAGTTACGTCCGATATTCAGTGGATGACGATCTTGACGAAAAGTATAGCCTAAGCAGCATGAATTTAGAATTCCGCTCAAGAATGATGGGAAATAAAATAACGGTCATTTTCAACTTATAATCATAAATAGTCTTAAAAGTTAATTTTATTGCTGACAATGCATTTTGGGGTGATCAACATATTGCAAAATGCACTTTGGAATTGGGGCTGGAAAATATTGTCAAAGTTGTACTTGGACGGTGATAAATATTGACAAACATTTTTTGACGTTTAATAATGAATAGATACGCAGTTAATTATTATTTATTGTTTTTGTTGAAATGAAAATAAAATAGTTTGAGAACTACATCTCTCATGATGCTTATTGGCGAAACAGCATTAATTCCACTACAATTTGTACTCTACTGCTGACATATTTTTCCTGGTTATAATACAAAATATACATCGAGTTGGAAGGTTATAATCTGGGCTGGTTTTTGTTGAAATGGGCGGATTTTACTGTATGGATGTGCTTAGACTGTCTTTTCCATTAGGCAATCCTGTTAGCTATTGTATATTCTGTGTGACTTCGGCTAATTTTGAATTCCTCTCCTCTCCAGTGCATGCCTCCAACCTTCAAAATCTTCTTCCACCTGCTCCATGATTTTACTGCAAACCAAAAACCATGTGAATATCATGGTCCTTGGGGATTCCACTCTTTCTTCATCTGTCAACCTTTCCATCAATACTGCAGAGACGAAGGGGGTCAAAGCTGATTCCAATTGCTGTCTCACTTCCACGTTAATCTCATCTGCTACACCCACAGCACACCTCAATACTGTTTTGCTGCTCTCATACAAGTCCTGTACTTCTAGGCCAGTCCAGATTTCCTTATGCAGTACAAATGGCTCTTTCTGAGAATGTTACTCTAAATCTAAAAACTATAATTGAAAACAAATAGTATATTCCTGTGATTGACATTGACAGTCATAGAATTAAAAAAAAAAATCTCCCATGGAGGATTTTTTTTCTTCAAGTATGTGGATAGAATTACATCATACTAATCATGCTTTGTCTGAGATAATATCACTTCATATCATTTGAATTTATAAAGGTCAGCTGGAGAAAGGCAAAGCTGTCACAGACAATTTCATATTTCCTAATAAAAAGCATGACTACATTTCAAGGTGCACTGTACTCAAGGACATAGAATTTGTTAACACATACTTTTTACAGATTTACTGTTGCTCGGCTGTCAACTTTTTGTTACCGCTAAATGGCTTGCAATGAGACGTCTGACTTTGATGCTGCGTGAGTGTCAAACTAACCCAAATCTACTAAACATGTTCAGTGTTATGGATGGCTGGATATTAAATGTCTATTTAAATGTTAATTTAGCTCCACATTAAGACAGACTTCAAATAAATCATTCAAGAACCCTTCTAAATATTTGTAGATGCACAGAGTAGGCGAGACAACTCTTGATCATAAGTTATATTTTTCAAGTAGGCTACATTTAAAAAAAAAAAAAAAAAAAAGAAGATAGATTAATTGGATGAACTTTTGGGCAGGATTTCCATCCATTAAATTCATGTAGCCCCAACTTTTACTAAACACCTCCTTGTCCTATAATATTATTGAGTTGCCTGAATGTGTCTTTATCAAAAGATTTGATAAGTGTAGCACGAACCTAAACTACACAAATCATAGCAACATTATGTAACTGAGCTGGTCAAATTAAACTTTATCAAATACAGGCAAAATAAAATAAGTACTTCAAATTAATGGTTTTAAAGGTATGGCCAGTGTGCCAGAAGCGGCCTGTCAAGGGCATAAGCGGATTTTAAGGGGGGGGCCAGGCCCCCCCTGGTGGCCGAAAAGCATCATTGCATGAAATTGACTTTCCTATATATATAAAAGTTGTAAAGCAATAAAACTGCAACAAAAATGAATTAAATGTACAAAAAAAATATTTTTACAATGCGTCAAAATTATTTTTCAAACAGATCATGTGACTCACACCTTAGATGGTCATTTGCTTTGCATATACTCCCCCCCCCCCCAAAAAAAAAAAAAAAAATAGAACAATTATTTATTTTTCAAATGATTTTTTTCTTTGCCTAAAAATATATATTTTTTAAAATACCTTTTTTGGGGGATTTAATGATTTAGACACAAATGTCCTACCTATAATATGGCCCAAATATAAAAAGGATTGCTTCAATCAAATAAAAATTTTTCAATGAAAAATTAAGTGTTCAAATGCAAATTTTTCAATCTTAAAATATTTTTTTGCATTCAAAAACGTTTTATATGATTGATTTTTTTTCTTTCTTTGATTGAAGTGATTTTTCTTTTTGAAAATATATATTTTTTGAAGCAACTTATTTTTTGATTGAATAATAAAGACAAAAACGTCCTAGCCAAAATGTGGCCCAAACACAAATCAACATTACTTCAATTAAAAAAAAGTTGCTTTAATCCCCCCCCCAAAAAAAAATCAAAGAAAAATAGCTTTCACATGCATTTTTTTAGTTCCAAATTTATGTTTGCATTCAAACACATTTTTGATTGAAAATATATATTTTGATTGAAGCAACGTTTTTATTGAAGAAATTTTTTTTTCGGATTGAATAATAAAGACACAAATCTTCCTCCATATGGCTCCGCCCAGGGGATACAATTTTTGACTGGGGTATCTACATCTACCATATTCAATAGTTGACGATCTTGGCGAAAAGTATTGCCTAAGAAGCCTGATTTAGAATGCTCCTCAAGAATGGCGGGAAACAAAAAAACGCTCATTGTCAACTTATTATTATAAATATTCTTGTAAGTTAATTTTATTGCTGACACTGCGTTTCGGGGTCTTCAACATGTTGTGCCCCCCCTGCCCCAAAAGTTAAACTCCGCCTATGGTCAAGGGCTTCAGTCTGGCCTTCTGGATAGTTCTTTCTGACTGGGAGGCTCATTCATACTGTACATAATAATTTACACGCTTTTATCAGGTGAGTTTTGCCTCAATTTAGCAAATCCAAACTGCCAAATTTAAGTAGATTTTTTGGATCAATTTAAATCTTCACAAACGCTAAAGTGTCAATCGATCAACCCTGTCCTTTAAAACTTGCTTCTGTGTTGCCTTCAATTTACGTAAAGCCATTGAGTGTGGTTGAAGAGGTATGAAATGAATTTCATACCTCCTTCCCTCCCTCATTTCGCTGACATTTTGGCTGGTGACCTCTATTCAAGCTATGTGTCTCACTATTACAGAGCTAATCCATCCATGACAATGTTCAATTTCCTCTGGGGAATATTCACTGTGTGGTCCATCCACGAAGTGTTAATGACACTAACCTCATCTCCAAGAGCCACAGCTTTGTCTGACATGAAAAATCTTGTGGAAAGTGATAGCTCTTGGAGAAAACACATTTGATAGAGAACAAAAAGGAAAACCAAGGCCAGAGTGATGCAGATACAGTGAGGAGCAAAAGTATGTGCACCCTTTGTTATTTTGCATGTTCAACTACTTAGAAAATAGGTAGAGATGTGAACTTTCAATCATAGATTCATTTCTACTTATAAAGAAATGATTTTTAAAAAATCCGGGACTCACATTGTATGATTTTTCAATATTAATTTGTAATTTACTTGGGTTCATAAGTATTTGTACCCCTGAGAAAATCAGTGCTAATATTTAGTGCATAAGTCTTTGCAAATACAGAGGTCAGACGCTTCATGTACAGTGCCCTCCGTAAATATTGGCACCCCTGAAAAAGATGTGTTTTTTAGCTTCTAATATATATGTTTTAATTCAAATAGTATGGGACCTTAATGGAAAAAAAGAGAAAAATCCAACCTTCAATACAAGTGCATTCATTCAGTGGGGAAAAAATCCCACATAAAATATATATATATATATATATATATATATATATTTGACATCAAATAATGCGTGTCACAATTATTAGCACCCCTGGTGTTAATACTTTGTACAACCACCTTTTGCCAACAAAACAAAGTCTGGCGACTGAGATGGCCATTGGAGGAGCTTGAGTTTGTGTCTGGTGAACCATTTCTGTGTAGATTTGGCCATATGTTCAGGGTCATTGTCTTGCTGAAAGACCCAGTGACGACCCATCTTAAGCTTTCGGGTAGAGGGCAACAGATTTTTATTTAAAATGTCCTGGTATTTCAAAGCATTCATGATGTCATGCACCCTAACAAGGTTCCCAGGGCTTCTGGAAGCGAAACAGCCCCACAGCATCACTGACCCACCCCCATACTTCACAGTGGGTATGAGGTGGTTTTCAGCATGTGCATCTTTCGTGGCACGCCAGACCCACTTAGAGTGTTTGTTGCCAAAAAGCTCAATCTTGGTCTCATCTGACAAGCACAAATTTTCACATATGGAAACAGGGATTTTGGCCCATTCCTCACCCAAATCTTCTCTAGATCTGTAAGGTTTCGGGGCTGTCGTTGAGGAACACGGAGTTTCAGCTCCATCCAAAGATTTTCAATTAGATTGAGGTCTGGAGAGTGGCTAGGCCACTCCAGAACCTTGATATGTTTTTTAAACAGCCACTCCTTTGTCAGCTTGGCTACGCGCTTCGCATCATTGTCGTGTTGGATCCAGCCAAGATTCATCTTAAAATCTCTGACTGAGGGAAGGAGGTTGTGTCTCAAAATCTGATGTTACAGTTCAGCATTCATCCTCTGCCTTATACAGTACAGTTGTCGTGTCCCCTTTGCCAAAAAGCAGCCCAAAACATGGTTTCCACCACCATACTACACAGTGGGGATGGTGTTCTTGGGATTGTACTCATCCTTCTTTTTCCTCCACACACGACGAGTAAAGTTTGCACCAAAAAGTTCTACTTTAGTCTCATCTGAACACATTATTTTCTCACATGACCCCTCTGCATTATTTAGATGCTCCCTGGCAAACTTCTGATGGGCCTTCACATGTACTGGCTTTAACAGGGGAACCTTCTGAGCAAAGCATGATTTTTAACCATTGCACCATAGTGTTCTGCTGACAGTAGCCTTTGAAACCATGCATCCAGCTCTCTTCAGGTCATTGAACAGCTCATGCCGTGTAGTTCTAGGCTGAGCTCTCACTTTTCTCATCATGAGTGATGCCCCACGAGGAGATATTTTACATGGAGCCCCAGTCTAAGGTAGATTAGCAGTCATGTTTAGCCTTTTCCATTTTATAACAATTGCTGCAACTGTTGATTTATTCTCACCAAGCTGCTTTGCAATTGTCCCATAGCCTTTTCCAGCTTTGTGCTACTCACCATTTTTTTCTCTGGTGTCTTTGAAAAGCTTTCTGGTCTTGCCCATGGTAGCAGTTGGATTATGACTGACTGTGGGGTGCACAGGTGACAACATTGAGCTCAAATAGGTGGTGGGTGGGAGGTTACTCATGGGGTAAAGGTGAACTTTTTTTAAGATAGACTGACATCTCTTTGAATGTCACAATTATTGCTAAGTCTCAGATGTACAAATACTTATGAACCCCAGTAAATTACAAATAAACTATTTTAAAAATCATACAATGTGATTTCTGGATTTCTTTTTAGATTATGTCTCTATGATTGGAAATGCATGTATGATTGAAATTTCAGACCTCTACCTATGTGCAAAATTACAACGGGTGCAAATACTTCTATTCCTCACTTGTCTTTTTTTTTTTTTTTTTTTTTTAAGTTTTGACTCATGTTCTTGAATAATCATCACAAACTTTTACACCAAACAGGTTTGTTTTAAATAAAATATATTGCAGTCATCTCAGTTTTTTCCAATTAAAGTCTTGATGTAATAATATAATTAATTTTAATTGCTGCCTTTATTACTTCAAAGATGGTATAAAAAAGGATGCTGTTCCTACTGATCCATTTTTAGCAAATTAGGCTCGCTCAAATCTGCCATACCCTATTAGCAAGTAAAACCACTATTCTAGTTTTTGGTCTGCAGCGGAAGACATCGTGTAACTTCTAAATTTGAGGGATAATTCTCTCTAATTCTTATTCAACAAATGCAAAATAGTATTAATAATTACACTGGCAGATAAGGTTTTTGTCTTTTTTTGTAAAGAAAAAATGATAATAATAAATGGGGGTTTAGTCCCCCTTGAAGCTGTTAAGTGATTCGAGAATATATTTTTTTTGAGTACCTCATTGCTTTTGAGGTAAAATAAAATAGCAAATAAAAAGTGCACCAAATTACAGGGTAGCTATTTTTTATGTAAAAAAATGATTTGAAAAAAAAAAAGAAAAAAAAAAATCAAACAAATGTTTAATTTATACTAAAAATGTTGCCTAAAATTGCCAGTAATTCAGAGAATGACCCAAAGCTTCAGTTCACTTTTTAACAGACTATTGCTCTGACGAGACTTGTTCAAGTTGTTGAAGCATATGAGATGAAAAAATGTCATTCACACAAAAACATGGCATGCACTATACAATATAGGATTATCTGTCGGACACTTTAAACACATCCTGGTACGTTTCTGACTTTGGCTGACTTGGGGGAATCACAATCCAAATTGCCTTTTTACTTTACATTTATTGGGTTTAGCTGAACTAACAAGAAAATATCATTCTGATTCAACCACCTATAGTATGTTTCAAATTTTGGACAGTGGTACCTCTACTTACAAAATTAATTGGTTCTTGAAATAGTTTCATAACTTGAAAATTCTATAAGTAGAGACGTGTTTTCCATGAAAATGCCCTAATCCGTTCCAAGCCCCCCAAAATTCAGACATAAATCTTTTATAATGCATAAAAATGCATCAAAACATGGAACAAAAACATGTTACAATTAGATTATTGCACAATAAACATAAAGTAAGAGTTGTGCATAATTTAAAAATCCAACAATAAAGCAAATAATAAAAGTTAATACAGTCATGTAAAGCTGTCGGAACACAAGGACCAGATGAAGAGGATGCTGAGATACACACATACACATACAGTAGGCAATAGCCAATGGCAGAGCAGCTATAAGTATGTTACGTTCAGTAAACTCTGGAGCTGCGAGTACCAGCTATATTGTATTTTTGCCGTCTTCTTAACAAGAGGCAATATTTTCCCATTGAGGCTTGTCTTAACCTGAAAATTATGTATGTAGAGACGTTCCTAAGTAGAGGTACCACTGTACTGCATAATGCATCAAACAAAAGCTAATGTCATGAATTTAAGACAAAAATATCATTAGCCAGTTGGACAGTGTAACGATACATTTGTTTCCTATAGGTACAATATGTCTGTATTTTTGTTGCTTTTCTGTTCGGCTTCCAACCTTGGCAACTGTGATTCATGTGCTAAGTACAATATTGACAGAACAATCATTCTACAATCACGCCCAGCAGCATCTTTAATACTTATCATTGACCCCATCATCACTACCTCCTGGCCACCACACAAAGACATCAGCTGTCATGAGAGAGAGAGAAAAAGAAAGAATCTTGTGTGAGAGAGCGGCTGCAAATCTGTCAGCTCTCTAATGAGCTGATCTACTGCTACGTTTGGGACGGCTAAGTCGGTGACCTACAGGTGGCAATTAAATGTCAAGACATTTGGATTCCAATTCTGATCTGTTGCTCAGATACATAAATCAGATGGTAAATTCAGACTTGTCAGGCTGGATTGGCCTCATATTGCACCACCTAAGGTATTCGTCACTCAGCATCTGTACTGTATGTTAAACTGACATTTCACCAAGTTTAAACATGTTATTTTGGACTATGAATACCATAACTCTCCAACAATTTAGCTAGTGATGAGTAAATATAGCAGTTTTTAGCCACTTGCTCCATTCAAAATCAGTGGACAGAAATACTTGAGTGCTTAACTGAGAAAAAAAAAAATTAAATCAACATTATTGGAAGGGATTCTTTTAAGATCCATAAAATAGTGGGCGGCTTAAAGCATTGGTGTATAACCTTTTCCATCGGATCAAGTTCCTCTAATAGCGATTAAATTTCAGTTTTCTTAAAGCCCCGTGCAATCATTTCTCGCCCATCTGACAACTGCTCACTTTCATTTAAACACAAGTTTTGATATTGTTTCTCATTCATTGTTAAAATATATCGTCATGACCTGTACTAATTCAAAATTAAGTAATGAAATATTTTATTCATAATGCTGATTCTTTAGGATGTTGTAAGTACAAGGGACTGTAATTATTTGAACATATTAATTACACTTTATTAAGTATTGTTACATGGTCTTTGTAAATACAGTGGTATGACAAAGTATCTGAACCTTTTGGAATTTTTCACATTTCTGCATAAAATCACCATCAAATGTGATCTGATCTTTGTCAAAATCACACAGATGAAAAACAATGTCTGCTTTAACTAAAACCACCTAACATTTAACATTTATAGGTTTTCATACTTTAATGAGGACAGTATACAAACAAGGAGAGAAGGGGAAAAAATAAGTGTAAGTGAACCATCACATTTGATATTTTGTGGAACCCCCCCCCCTTTAGCAGCAATAACTTCAACCAGACGCTTCCTGTAGCTGCAGATCAGTCTAGCACATCGATCAGGAATAATCTTGTCCCATTCTTCACTACAAAACTGCTGAAGTTCAGTCAGATTCCTGGGATGTCTGCCATGAATCGCTGTCTTTAGGTTATGCCACAGCATCTCAATGGGGTTCAAGTCTGGACTTTGACATGGCCACTTCAGAACACGTATTTTGTTCTTCTGAAACCATTCTGAAGTTAATTTAGTTCTGTGTTTTGGATTATTGTCTTGTTGCAGCATCCAACCTCTTTTTAGCTTCAGCTGTTTAACAGACAGCCTCAGGTTTTCCTGCCAAACATCATGATAAACTTTTGAATTTATTCTTCCATTAATAATAGCAAGTTTTCCAGGCCCTGAGGCAGAAAAACAGCTCCTAATCATGATCCTCCCTGCACCATGCTTCACGGGGGGCAAGAGGTGTTGATGTTGGTGAGCTGTTCCATTTTTCCTCCACACATGACGTTGTGTGTTACTCCCAAACAATTCAACTTTAGTTTTATCAGTCCACAAAATATTTTGCCAAAGCTTCTGTGGCATGTCCAAGTGCCTTATTATGAAAGTTATACGAGCAACAATGTTTTTTTTTAGACAGCAGTGGCTTCCTCCGTGGAGTCCTCCCATGAACACCATTCTTCGCCATAGTTTTACATATAGTTGATGTGTGATATTGGACAGTGCCAGTGATTTTTGTAAGTCTTTAACAAACACTCTAGGGTTCTGCACCGAACTCTTGGGGTCATCTTTGGTGGAGGTCTACTCCTTGGGAGAGAAGCAAAAATGCCAAACTCTCTCCATTTGTAGACAACTTCTCTGACTGTCGATTGATGAACATCCAGACTTTTAGAGATGGTTTTGTATCCTTTCCCAGCTTTATATAAATCAACAATCCTTGATCGCAGGTCTGCAGACAGCTCTTTTGACTGAGCCATGATGCACATCAGACAATGCTTCTGATCAAGACAATTCTTACCAGGTGTGCGTTTTATAGTCGGCAGGGCAGCTTTAAACCAGTCATCTGTGATTAGGTACACACCAGACTTAAAATGTTTGGTAAAAAATTGGTTTCAATTGCTGTTTCAGTCTCTTTAGGCCAGTGGTGTCCAAACTATTCAACATAGGGCCGCTTTGGGTGTGGGTTTTTGTTCAAACCGATCATGAAGATGGCCTTTCACCAATCTGGTGTCTCACAAGTGTAATCAGTTGATTGCAGTCAGGTGCTGCATGTTTTAGCGCAAACTTCATCGGTTAAACTGTCTGTGCTCGATTGGTAAGAACAAAAACCAGGACCCACAGCGGCCCTTGAGGACAGGTTTGGACACCCATGCCTTAGGCAGAGTGTTCATTTGCTTATTTTTCCCCCTTCTGACATTGTTAGCATGCTATCCTCATTAAAATATGAAAACCTATAAATGTTTGGGTGGTTTTAGTTCAAGCAGACACTGTTTTTATTTTATCGGTGGGATTTTCACCAAGATCAGATCACATTTGATGGTGGTTTTTATGCAGAAATGTGAGAAATTCCAAAAGGTTCAGATACTTTTTCATACCACTGTAAATACTATTCCTGGATATTAGGAGTTGTTTATTTTAGGTACTGCAGTGTATCATCATTAATTCAATCTCCTCCCATTAAAGTGATAGCAGTGCATAGAAATGGATGCATAGAAACATCATTCAGATATCGATATTGTGTATTCCTCCATTCTCGTCACATTTCATATGTATGATGTTGGAGTTACATGCGGAATGTCAATGAGCATGTGGGAGACATACTGACATCCAAAGCATCTCCAAGGTCAGCCCCACATTTCAGTCAGTCCAAATCAAGCCCCTTCTTGCCCATTTGTTTCTTTGTTGCTGTTGTTGTTCCTGTCAAGCAAATCACCTCTCAATCAATAGCATTTGTTATTCAAACCTCACCTTAAGGTACCTTGTTTCAAGAAGAATTATTTTCAATACTTTGTAGAGAGTGGTGTGGCCAATACTAAAAATACTGTTGTGGACACTGTAACAACTCACTTGTGCAATTAATTGGGCATGGTTTCAATACCTCTGGTACCCAGAGCAGAACTATTAACAACAATCAGTGAAAAACAACCTCTTAATGAAGGCTTTACGGTTTCTCTTATCAACTCAAAATAAATTCCCACTGCTGCTTAAATCAAAAGTGGATGAGATTTCCCACTAAGATGTTTTAATTCCAACCTATTTCTTTATACAGTACGTCTGTTCAAATGGTCTACTGATAAATTGGAATATTTAAAGTCAATGTGGAAACCATTAGCCATAATGATGATTTACAAATTGAAAATAATGCTTTTCGTGTTTCGGAATAACATCATCAAACACTAATGTTTTTTCAAGAAAAGTTAAAAGCCGAGGTGGCCAATTAAGCCAGCACGAAATAAATATATTCAGAAACAAGTGAAACATGATATCCTCACATATACAACAGTAAATCATGATACTGGACCCTAATCTAGATATAGTTAACATTCTTGACATCCCATCAAGCTTCATCAGAGAGTAAAAAATATTGGGTAGTTCTAGGTAGTTCAGTTGCAGTACAGTTTGACAGTTTGAGCTTTCTTGTGGCAGAATCTTTGACTCAGCTCTTGAATTTAAACTAATAAAATGTTCACATACACTCCTTGTGAAAGTGTTACATCAGCGAGTCCAAGTCCTTTGTTTTAGCTAAACTGTACACTCAAAACATTTGGGTATAATACCAATGAATAATTAAAATGGCATAGCTCCTGGGGCCTGGCCTCCTGCCCATCTCGGCAGCTGGTTGCAGCGGAGGTCTGCTCCCCGGGTTCTGCGTTGGCCCGTTTCTCCCCGTCTTAGTCGCTTTTCACCTGGCACCTTAGCTTGCTCCTGACAGTGCTTGTTGATATGTGGTGCACTCTTGCAGGTGAGGGGCTGTTACTCTCCAGGGCAGGGGCAATTCCTGGGATAATTCCTTATGATCATGTGATTTTCTAGGTGCTCCTGGGCCGATGGCGAGTGGGGCGGTGGTGGGTTGCGTGGATTGGCTTGTGGCAGTACGGGTGGCCCGGGGGTAGTTTCCTCAGCTCACTTGTGGGGGCTCGTCAGGATGACTTGGTTGAGATGGAGGATTGTCCTGGGTCTTTGGATACGAATGGTATACCTTCGGAAAGTTGGTACCCACAAGCTCTCCACATGGATGACTGGTGTGAGGCCTATCCCCTCTTACGTTGCCTGTGTTGCATTTGTCTTCTTGTGCCTGAGTGGCACAGTAAAACTCCTCCAGGAAAGGAATATGTAAGATGTTGCTGTCAGCTGCTCGACTTTTCACCTTGAGTGACATCACAACATTGGATGTCCTATTTGTTTCGCACGACAATAGTTTTTCTTTTTGTTTTTAAACCAGTGTATGCAGCTTGATGTTTGTTGCTATTCAGAAGTTTAGAAATTGTTTAGGGAATTGAAAACAAACAAACAAACACACAAACACCGGAGGAGGAACACTTAAAAGTCTTTAAATAATCAATTCTTGTTAAGGCAAGGCAAATGTATTTTCAGTATATAGCACAATTCAACACAAGGCAATTCAAAGTGCTTTACATCACATGAAGATCATAAAAATCACATTAAAATCAATAGAACGTAAAAACAAGGACAATCGAAATAGGAAATAAAATTATATATAAAATCACATTTAATCATGAATAGAATAAAAATAATAAAAATCAATGAATAAATACTACTACTAATAATTGAAATCAGCAATGGAGATAAGCAAAAGAGGAATAGAAAGCAAATAGATTGCAATACATAGACAGTTATGGATATGCAGTGCTAAACAAAAGTGTTTTTAGCCCTGATTTAAAGGAGCTAACAGTTTGAGCATACTTCAAACCTTCAGACCTTGTTCCAGAGGTGTCAAGCATAATAACTATATGCTCCCTCACCCTGCTTGGTTCTTGTTCTTGGAACATACAGGAGACCAGTTCCAGACGACCTTAGGGGTCTAGATCAGGGGTTCCCAACCTATTCCACTAAGGCACACTGTGGGTGCAGGATTTCATTCTTACCAAACAAGATGACAACACTTTTTCCCCAATCTGGTGTTTTACAAGTGCAATCAGTTGATTGCAGTCAGGTGTGGCTTGTTTTAGCAGAAGCCTCATTGGTTCAACTGTCTCTGCTGGATCGGCTGGAACAAAAACCAGGACCCACAGTGTGCCTTGAGGACTGGGTTGAAAACCCCTGGTCTAGATGTTTCATAGGAATCTCATAAATCAAGCATGTATTTTGGTCCAAGGCCATTAAGTGTTTTGTAGAGGAGCAGTAGTATTTTATAGTCTATCCTTTGACTCACTGGAAGCCAGTGTAAAGATTTCAAAACCGGTGTAATGTTGTGCAGTTTCCTTGTTTTAGTGAGGAGTCTGGCTGCAGCATTTTGTACTAGCTGCAGCTTCCTGACTGATTTTTTTTAATCAAGACCTGTAAGTATACCGTTGCAATAGTCCAATCTGCTGAAAATGAATGCCTGCATATGTTTCCCCATGTCTTGTTGAGTCATAAGCCACTTAATTCTGGCTATATTTTTTAGGTGGTAATAAGCAGATTTAGTGACGGACTTTAGATGGCTATCAAATTTTAGGTCTGCGTCAATAATTACGCCAAGGTTTCTGACTTGATTTGTAGCTGTAAGTGACATTGTGCTAAGGTGCTTGCTTATCTTTGACCTTTCCTTTTTTGGCCCAATAATGATCACTTCTGTCTTCTCCACATTTCACTGGAGAAAATTCTGGCACATCAATTCATTGATTTGATGAATGCATTTACTCTGGGAGACTAAGGGACTATAATCATGTGGGGACACAGAAATGTAGAGTTGTGTGTCATCTACATAGGTGTGATAGGAAATCATACTGTTCCATAATCTGAGCTAGGGGAAGCATGTATATGTTAAATAAGAGTGGTCCAAAAACTGACCCTTGAGGGACTCCACACGTGAATTTGGTTCGTTCTGACTGATGGTTTCCGATTGACACAAAGAAATCCCTATCATGTAAATAAGATGTGAACCACTGAAGAACAGTGTCAGTAAGCCCTACCCACTGTTCCAATCTGTTGAGTTGTATGTTGTGATCAACGAATGTTAAGTTCCAAAGGGCTTCACAGATATGTACCAGTTAACAAACATGATTTTTTAAAATATCAAAGAAATAATGAAAAGTAAATCAAATAACTTAAGAAAAGAAAAACAGTATTAAAAAGCAAATCATCCAATTAATGGTGACCTTCCCTGATCGAATCCCTCACAGCGGGCAAGGAATTTTATTATTATTATTTTTTAATTGGCGAACAAAATAAGAAACCTTGAGAAGGGGCCACAGAAGGAAGGACTAGACCGTGATAGAGTCTAGCCATTTCACTGATCTAATCAACGTAACAACCAACTTAACAGTCTAGCCAAATAGAGCAGGGGTTCCCAACCTATTCCACTAAGGCACACTGTGGGTGCAGGATTTCATTCTTACCAAACAAGATGACAACACTTTTTCCCCAATCTGGTGTTTTACAAGTGTAATCAGTTGATTGCAGTCAGGTGTGGCTTGTTTTAGCAGAAGCCTCATTGGTTCAACTGTCTCTGCTGGATCGGCTGGAACAAAAACCAGGACCCACAGTGTGCCTTGAGGACTGGGTTGAAAACCCCTGAAATAGAGCAACGCATGAAGACACGAACATATCTTTCTATATAAGAAATTGTTTTATTCATGTATCAAATATGGTATATATGGCATAAAAAGGGTTAGGAATTTAAAACTGGGAATTTGATAATTATTTGACTAATATCTTTAATGATGGTTAAAAAAAAAGTTCTAATCACTTTTACTCTTGTTACATTCAAGTTCTTCTGTGTGAGGCTTACTATCTTGAGTTCAACCTCTCTTACCGTCTTCACAGTATAAAACACTACAAGAATAGAGTTTATAAACTAGTCAGATATCAAATCAAATCAAATTTATTCATGTTGCCCGTCACAAAAGCCCAAAAGGTCATCAAAACAAGGGATTTTTTTTTATACAAGGACATTGAGAAAAAAAACAAAAACAACACATAGCGGTAAAAGTCAAAACAGCAAATTAAACAATAAAACAGATAAAAATCCGAAAACATTAAAACCCTTAAGAAATACAAATAGGCTATCCAAGTAGACATTACCAGTTTCAAGGTATACCGAGGTATGAAAACGTCACGGTTTCAAAACTGCAAAAATGTTCCTTCATACTGTCCCTAAAGTATTAGCTATTTTTTTATGTACCAAAAAATGCAGGAAGAAATCCCTCGCTTGCAGCTGCAAGGCTCAACCCTCCCCCACCAGTTGTTGCTTAGTGTCAGTGTGTCAGTTGTGCTACACAATGGGTGGAGGAGGAGAAAGTCCTGAACATTTTCCCTCATGGAAGAAAACAAAATCGCGTGTATGGGAATACTTCGGCTATAGCGACATCACGACTCTGAAGACAGCTGTCCATTGTCCACAGGTTTATTGACATTGTGTAAAGAGTAAAACTGAAACACACAATAAATGAAATGAATATCTTTTTTCCCATACAATGTAAATATACTGAATTTGTGAATGAAATAAACCAACCTGCTTTTTAACTGCTATTTAAACATGTATTTATACTATTAATCGTCTTTGTTAATTATTATCACTTGTATTTATTCTCTTTAACTGGCTAATTAGAACGCTACAACCATCAGGCACAATGACAAAATAAATTCTCACATAATATTCCACAATAACTAAATTTACCAAAAATAATGATCTATATATGCAAAATGACATCTTAGAAATCAAATACGTACCGACGATGCTATCAAAAGCATAAGATGGTTGCAGATTCAACTAGATTGACAGAGGAGACAATAACAAATCCTGCTGCCATGCTTGTTATACTTCCTGACTTTTTCTGGTCACATGACACTTAACTTCCTGACTTTGTGGTCACATGGCAAGTCAGAGGCCATGTCTGGTACTACAACCTGTCTTCATTTAAAGTGACAGTAACACAAAACAAAACAATGACGATTCACGTGCAAAGTAAAAGTCATTTTAACATTTTTAACAGTGGTAACGGCACACTCCCCGCCTGGCGTGATTACATGCCACTTAATACTAACATATTCTGGCTATGCATCTGAAGGAACAAGAAGCACGATCTCAGTGACAGGCCTGAGGAAAAGCGTTGATCCTACAGACATCCGTGGCTTAGAGGAGGAGGCCCAACCAACATGTAAAACATGTTTGCAGAGGGTGGCTGCCGAAGAGGCAATACCTTCAATATGATTTTGCATTTATACAAAATTAAAGGTTAGTAGACCTAAAAGGCTAGTTGACTTTGCTCCTTGTAGGTGCCCGCCGAGGGGCAATAACCCCTAAAATATATCCACGAAATATTAGCGTGTAGTTCAGCGAGAACCTGTCAAAGATGGAGACGCTTTACCACTAGACAAATAAGCAAATCCAGCAGGTGCAGTCGCTTATGGGCAACCTGGAGAGAACGGAGCGCCAGTCAGTTCATTTATTAGAGAATGAACTCCAGGCTCGAATCGAGCAGATCTTCAACCAATTGGAGCGACTGGAGAACCTGGCCAGCAAGGAGCCGCCCAACCGCCGCCAGAATGCCAAACTGCGCGTGGACCAGCTCAAGTATGACGTCCAAAACCTGTGCACTGCCTTGCAGAACTTCCAGTACAGACGCTACAACCAAGAGGCCCAGGAACGAGAGCGTGGAAAGCTCATGAGCCGGACCTCCACCACCAACGATGCAGACAGGTCCGTCCCCATTGACGAGACGCTGCAGCTCAATTCCAACCTGCACAATGCACACCAAGGCATGGACGACCTGCTGGGCAGCGGTAGCAGCATCCTCAATGGGCTCAGAGATCAAAGATCTTCCCTCAAGGGGACCTACAAGAAGATGCTGGATGTGGCCAACATGCTGGGTCTTTCCAACACTGTGATGAGGTTCATCGAGAGGCGTGCCACTCAGGACAAGTTGATCATGATCGGAGGGATGCTCCTCACGTGCGTCTTTATGTTCCTGGTAATACGATACCTGGGCTGAACCCGGACGGACTCATGGGTGCTTTGAGGAAGTGCAATTTTTTTTTTTTTTTTTTTTTTTTACACAGAAGTATTTTATTACTTGTGCCATCGCAGTTGCTAACTGTCCTACAAAACAGTCTTTTTCCCATATCATGATGGACCTTCTACTTTGAAATGCAAGCTTATCTAAAATATTTAAAAGTTGTTTTTGGAGAAAAATATCAGTACACAATTGGGTAGGCAAGTAACTCATTGGCTGCCACTGGCAGCGACGGACATCCGACCCACTTCAAATGGATGTGACGTCCAATCATCCTTCCACTGTGTATTGAAATGTATGCGCATGTTCGTTCATTTTCTAGCCCTCCCACTTCAAATGGATCGGACCACAATCGCCATCAATGAGTCAAGAGATAGATGATAAAACAACTGTAATTGTACAGCGCATTGTCATGATTTACAGTTTACCCTAGTCTCACTATGTGAGTGATTTAATTCTGTTGAATAAAACATGTATTTAAAAAAATAATAATAATAATAATTAATTAAAGGTTAGTAAACACTGTCATGAACGTTTCTCACTAGCTACGAGAGTTAACACCAGCATGTTTAGTGTGTCTTGCGGTTGTAAAACATGTGTTTTTTTTCTTTCTGGGAACTTTCTGTGTTGGGAAAGACAGTGTGTGTATAATGTCAACATGAGTCATACACACTTTTTTTTTTTTTTTTTTTAATGGAAAATACCGTAATTCAATTGTTTTTGTTCTGATCGTAATAATGTAACACATCTTAGATCTGTAATTGCAATATCGTAATGCCGTGAAAGCATGATATTTTGGCTTAAGGTTATGATATCGTCAAAATCTCATGTCGACACATGCTTAAACCCTAGTCTGAAGAAAAGGCGAGTCTAAAAAAGTGGGTCTTTAACCGCGATTTAAAAAGGCCTAGATTCGTAATGGTGCGGATTTCAGAGGGCAGGCTATTCCACAACCTGGGAGCAGTAACTGCAAAAGATCGATCACCCCATTGTTTAAGTCACCATCTTAGAGCTTGCAGAACAAGGTAACTAGTAGAACGAAGAGCCAGAGTTACGTAGGGTTAAAATCTCCAACAAATAAAGACCCTTGCCGTTAATAGGATTAAAAACAAACAGTAAAAGTTTGAAATCAATTCTAAAATAAACTGGAAGCCAGTGGAGCGATGAGAGCACGGGGGTAAGTCAAGAGCTACAAAAGGTGCTTTATTCACCAAAATAATGAAGGGAATTTTGCTTCCTGGCATCTCCATCTCATTAGAGTACAACACCAGGATTATGTGTGATATAAAACACATTAGGCGTCAGCATAGTCATTTGTGATGTACAGTAAGTTAGTGAGCAACTTTAAGGCCTGCCTATCGGGACCTAGTTGAGAATAAATCGAATTCATGTTTGCATACATTACTGTTGTAAAGTTTTAATGGCCAAGAGCTGAGCTGATTACACACCAGCTCCCTACAGGAGAGCAGCTATTAGCATTGTTGTGCAGCTGTCAGGAACTCTTATCCAAAAGCCAGTCGTCATGGCAAACGTTGGGCCCTAGGAGAGCCATCAGCAACAACATTACTGTCTACTGGAAGCCACTGAACGAGTGGCACGTAGCTTATAGTGCTTGGCCTTGACATATGGTTTGGATTCAATTGGCTAATCTTTTGAAAAAGAAGTTATTGTAAACGCAATGTTCTGAGAAAAGACATTCAACAACACTGCTGCTGCGTAACGATAAAAATATTATATCAATACTGTTGACAAATAATTTCTCAATTTCCAATGTTTGTATGAAGCAAAGATGAAAATAGCTATGACCTTGATTCACACTGTCCTGCTCTGGAGAGATTTCTTGTTTTTGTTTCGAACACTCAACTCAAGGATTTACTGCAGGGGCACAGAGTAACTGTGCATATAATGTCAAGGACTGTTGTCAGTATTCATACATCATGCCCATGTATGTAATACAGAGTTGTTAAATATACATGCTCCCATGAAATAAACATGACCATTATTTATACAACACTCGTAGCGATGGTAGGAGTGGTAAGAAACCCCAGCATGAAATGCATATCTCCCACAGGTGCTTCCGCATCTGTTGTCCTCTCTCTTTTATTCAGTACTGGCCAACATTAACATGTTGGACATTACTTAAAAAACACAAATGTTATGCGATGAATGGTTGTGCAACAAAATGCTAGAACGGTAACCATGATTCATTTGCAGGGGACTGAATTCAAATCCAAAATTAGTCTACAACACAACGAGAGGGATTATGGATCCAGGGTTCCTTACTATCAGGGGATGAGAGTTTAATAAAACAAAGAGGCTGCCAGGTCCAGAGGTCAGATACACATGTAATGAAATTTAACTCAAGGCATACTCTCAATATCCTATACTGTTACTTTCAGATAGCATGAATGCAAAACTAATGATGTTAAGCTATAGTTATAGCTAAGTTAACTCATTCACTCCCAACCATTTTCACTGGTGCAACCCCCTTCGCTCCCGGCCGTTTTACTGATTTTGACTGATTTTGCAAGGCCCACAGAAAATTCTGTTCTATTGCTATATAAACATGGACCACCAAAAAAAAAGATTAAACTCTCTTCTATTAGCAGGAAAAAGTTTGAGCAATTTTCCAATTTCTGATGAAAAAACAGAAATTGAACTTTTTGTAAAAGCATACATTTCAAACATAACTTCGACTTTAACACAGCTATTTTTTGCTTTTGTGACCATCTCGAACATCTGAATAATGTTTTCCTTCTACAAAATAACATTAACAACAAGACAAATAGATAATAGAGCTTTTGATAGCAAAGTGACAATTTATTTACACATAACTAAACTATTGAACTGAGAGAAGACGCTGTTGTGGCGGCAACAGCCGGGGTAACTTTTCCCTCATCGCCGCCTGTCTCATCAAGATGGATTTTTTTTAGTCTTTCTTTTGTGGTGACCCCTGCCTCGTGGAGGAGTTCGCATGGGGAACTTGTGTGGGGCATGTTGTGTTCCTGGGGGGGAACTAGTTTGGCCATACGCATTTCCAGCTGAGTCGCAGGACACTGGAAGATCGCGGGGGACGCGAGCGGCCGAGCACTGCGGCGTAGGTTCTGCTCGGCGAGCAGCACGGACTTAACAGTCGTCCAGCGCCTGGCATCCCGGGTGTCCTCCCGGTTGTTTTGCTCGGACTTCCCATGCCTGGCATCCTGGACGTCCTGCTGGTCGCCCATTCGGTCGTCTTCCGCCGGCGCCCCGACCGTGTGGCCTGGCCATTCATTCCATTGAATCAGATTGCGGGTCTTACCATATGCGCTACTGCCCTCCAGTGGCCAGTTTTATTGCTTTAAAATGCATTTTCAGCATTGTGCTTTGGAGCGAAGTTGCATCAGAACCTAGAGATGTCTTGTGAAAAAAAACATAAAACACGTATAAATACGTTTTTGGGACACTGAAACAATCAAAACTAGAATGTATTTATACGTTTTGGGAAGCAAATTGGTTAAAATACTGTGGAAAATTCTAGCTGTATTTTAACAACATCATTTTTGACATAGTAAATTGTAGAAGAAATTCTTTTAACATGATTATGCTAAAAATACTGTACATACCAGTATGTCATTAGAGGTGTGAAAAGAGATGTTAGTACAGTATATAACCAATGGCAACCTGTCTGCCTGCCATGCTCAATGTATGCATGACTCCTAATAAACAATGAGATGTACAGATGAAAACAGATGGACCCTTAAACCCAAATGCAAAAAAAAATGATCGTGGCTCCCGGGGCGTGGCCTCCTTTCTACCTGGCCTGCCGGCCTGGGGGGGATGCCTGGGGTAGATGTCCGGGCTCCGATCTCGATCTGCCCCGTGGCGGCTTCTCGGCCCTCTCCTGCTTCTGCCGTCCACCCTCATCTCCACTTGGTTATCAGCCCTGCACTCCGGCACAGGACTCTTGCTGGATGCCGGTGGGTTGGCTGGGTATCGGCTGCTCTGGCAGGGGGTCCGGCCCTGCTTTTAGGCTCGTTGAGCTGTTGGGGGTCCTGCGATGTGCTGTGCCGGTTGGGAGACTGCGGCTGTGGCTCGTGGTCCACGTGGGCAGGCAGTGGTTGGGGTGGTCGTGGGGGGTGTTGGTGCACCCCCTTATCCCATCCCAGAAGGCCAGTTGATGGGGACCCTTGATACCTGGGGGGTGACATTCCCCTTTGCTGGGCTGTGGGAGAAGGGATGGAATGCGCTGGCTTATGGCACTTATCTCTCAGACCAACCCCCCCCCCCCTTTCCTTGTTTACCAGGCCCCCATATGGTGTCAACCGGAAATAAAACCAGCTAACGATGGCACCAGTATATTCATAGTTAGTTCAAGTAGGCGTTTAATGTATTTCTTGTTGTTGTTTGTGCTTCTTCTGTCTCTCTCTCCCTCTTTTCTTCTGTCCCCCCACAACCCCTTCCTGTTCGCTGCTTTCTCCTAATAAACGAGGTTCAATGAATGTTCACAATGGGTGTATGTCATACTACCATGTGGTACATTAAAACTGTTCAGATCAATCAGACACTAAATTCTCCATTCTCAGTGTCCAGCAGGTGAACTGGACAGTTTACAGAAAAAACAAAAAACTATGACTCCCCCCATCATTTTTAATAACAGTCCCACCTTGGTGGAGGTTGTGCTTTAATCAGAAGCATTCTGGTTGTACCGTACATGCTCACTACACTGTAGGATTTTTAAATCAAGAAATGTAATCAAGTCCCAATTAATTTCCTTTGCACAACATTGTGTTGTGTTCTATTTGTGGTTAACAATTTCTTTGTCCTAACACACCTACAGTTGATAGCAATCATTTTTTTAAACTCTGTTTAATTTAAATGGCTGATCACAGCAAGATGTTATAAAATAAGTATGTCATCTTAATCTTTTCCTTGATTGAAAACACAACATAAATAGAGGCATTCCTAGATGTGTCCACTTTTAATGAAAAAAAGACAAGCTTCTTAATGAGAAAAGCCTTAATTTGTTAGAATTATTGCACAATTTAATATTTTTGTTTTAACAAGAAGAGAGGTAGATCAAAGGATTAAAATCATAATCTGATCTATTTTGCTCATTTTTATTTTGATTTGTTCTCAAATTGGGAGCCATTCTCCCTTGGAGGCAAAGTCATTAGGCTTTATACATAACCATTGCTGCCACATTAAAATCACATTACACAACACTGATAATCATTGCATTCAATTACACATGGTAATAAATACCCAACACCATCTCCACTAAATCCATTAGCCTGGGAGACAAACACAAATGTGCATACACAGATGCAAACACAAGATCTGAGTGTATGGACCCCTGGTTTCATAGATACTGTCATCCCCTGAAAGAAGTGGAAGGAGGCGTGTGGGTATATGTAACATTTTACATTAGGCATTCATAGCACACACATAGCTGAATCAAAAATTGAGGGAAAAAAAGTTAAGTCCAGACTCCACAAAGCTCCACAGTTGGAGTTAAGAAAATACAATAGCCTTCAAAAAGAAATATGTATAAGAGCTTTTGCATCAGACTGTCAATGGATATTTTCTATATACTAGTACAGTACACCAGAAAAGCACCAATAACAATCATCAATCTTTTTGAGTCCATTGGAGGTGGTTGGGTTGTAATAAATTGAAGTGTTTAGCACATCCATTTCGCAGTCCTGTTGTTGGACATTCCAATCTGGGCTGTAGCCTTTACATTTTGAGTTTGCGTGTTCTCTCAATGCTTTATTGGATTATTTTCTGAACACACTGAAGTTTCCTAAGTTAATTGGAGGCTCCTAACTGTGAATGAGTGTTTATCCATAAGTGTCCTGAGCAATCTGCCTCTAAAGTTGAACAAAAGTCCAGACAGTGATGTGTGGGTCAACTAGATATAACGTCATTACGGAATGTAATTGATTGTTTAAAAAAAAAAAAAAAAACATTTAGAAGGTACAATCCACACAACCCTCTCAATAAATAGTGTTCATGTTAATCATTTCATAATGGCCAGTAAGTGAACTACCCTAGTTTTTGGACAATAGACCACAGCAAGACTATAAGCCACACCTATAAAAATGGACAAGAATCTGCATTAGTCAGAAAATTACAGTGTAAAACAAAAAAGGCTTTGTGTTTTCAAGACGACATACTTAACTTTGTCTAACGTAGCTCACATCATTCCTGTGGCCGCTGTCCAAACATAACTTTGACATTAGTTTAAGATTAGCTCGTAAAACTTTCCTTTATATTTTCGGTTGTCCTGTTCAGCCTACAATAAGTAGACTTACTTGGTTTTCATATAGAATAAGCAATTAAAATTTCCAAATTGAAATGTGCAGTCCGTAATACTAAATTTACATTGAGATCACCTCATCACAAATATACGGTGGCCCTGAAGTGCAAAACACAACAGCAATTTCAAAAGCACTACGGCAAATAACATTAAAAAAAAAAAAAAAAATGCGAAATCACATAAAAAACAAAATTAAAACACATCGCCAAAATTAAAAAACCACGGCAAATCACATTACAAAAAAAAAACAAAAAAAAAACACATCGCCAAATTATAAAACGCAACGGCAAATCACATTAGAAAAAAACTATAGAAAACACAACGGCAAATCACATATAAAAAAAATCCAAAAATGAAATTACTTTAAGGAACCGGAAGAGGTAGGTGCCAGTCAAAATTACACTCATCGCTGATTGGACGAATCTACCATCAACGGTAGGTACTGACAAACTAGGAATTTATTCCACGTCTGGTGTGGTATTTGAAAATGAGCATTACCAAACACGCAAACGTGGCTTCTGCTAGAAATCCATCCATACATCTTCAGCCGCTTTGAATATTTTTATTTGGGACATACGTATGAAGTAAAATATGCCGGTGCCGCAATGGTGTGTCAGCGCAACTTTCCTGTTGGTGCATTTGATGTGCCAACTGCACTTTGCACTTCAGGGCCACCGTACAAATACCATGAAAAGCTAACAACAATGTAAGCAACATATTTTACAGCCCCAATCCTTCCTTTCCTACAGGGCATTAGACTGTGAGCAAATTTTGCAAAACTAAACTTAGAGCCAGTGCGAGTATTTTTTTTTTTTTATCAACTCACACATGTGCAACCAGCGTTTTGTTTTTATTGTTTTTGCTGGCAAACTCCTTCTCAGTTAAATCCACTAGTTGGCAGTAATGTAACAAGCTGGTTTGCCAAGGGAAAATACAATGGAAGAAAAAGAAGTTGGAGTCGAGCTATGTGTGGAGAGGGTTATAATTTGGGGAGAGGATAACTTGACAGCACTTGCGAACAATGGCAATAAGGACAATAAAGTGGGGCAAATAATTATTTAGTCAACCACCAATTGTGCAAGTTCTCCTACTTGAAAAGATTAGAGAGGCCTGTAATTGTCAACATGGGTAAACCTCAACCATGAGAGACAGAATGTGGGGAAAAAAAAAAACAGAAAATCACATTGTTTGATTTTTAAAGAATTTCTTTCAAAATTAGAGTGGAAAATACGTATTTGGTCAACTAAAAACAACCAAGATTTCTGGCTGTCAAAGAGGTCTAACTTCTTCTAACGAGGCTCCACTCGTTACCTGTATTAATGACACCTGTTTTAACACTAGAAAACCCAACATTTTTTTAGCCTACTGGAAAGCCCAGAAGGGGATCAGATGATCCCCACAACTCTGGGTATCCACAATTAGCATCTGTATATGTGCAAATGAGTGTGTCATTGTCTCTCAAATAGGCCACTCAAGCACACAAGCAAACAACCTTACTCTAACCCACAAGGGTTGGTCAGTTTACACTGACTCTTGCCATGATAGTTTCAGTTATTATTTGAGAGTTTTATTTTTGAATATGGTTTTATTTTATTCATTCACTGCTCTGCCCATTTTTTCTTCTTCTCCTATAGCACACACAGGCAACTTTATGTATAAATTACTGCAATGAAATAAACAAACGCACAGACCATTGCAACGTGTATAAAATTATAATGAATGAAATAATCAATACATTTGTGACGACAAACAAATCTCAAATGTTTTGGTCTCACAACCCAACCCAAGTGTGATCAGCTCTGCCATGTGGCTTTCTGAATGCAAAGTGCTAACTACGTCAAGGGGCGGGGGATGTGCTTATCTTGATGACCGAGTTCGTGTGAGCGAATGACAGTCGACTGGCGGGGTGGATTTGAACAGGAGCAGGAAATTATGGTGGCTGAGAGGTGTCAGGCGAAATGCAAAGTCTCAACACTTTGCAAATAAAAAAAAAAGCATGAACCCCAATTGCAAACGCTTTGCAAAGGAAAAAAAGCATGAATGCAAACCGCCACAACACGATCCCCAGTTCCTAAAGCGCGATTGCAAATTGGCAAAAGCACGAACCCTAATTGCCACAACACAACAGCAAATGGTTCGCAGCACGAATGGCTCAGAAGGCAAATGCAAAGACACAGCAGCAAAAATCCCGCAACAGAACAGCAAAATCCCACAACACGACGGCAAGAGGATGACCTGGAAGTACAAAAAAATTAAGAAAAAAAAAAAAAAGGACGACATATTGTATATTGCTGTATGTGCTATCTGACCATCTCTACGGACCTCTGTGAAGTTGGCCCCCTCCCCCCATCAGACATATTTATATAAAAATGATGTCAATTGTTTGTACTGTAAAAGCTTTGTTAGTGCTGCTTTCGTTCTAGAGATATTTACAATTCTTTTTGGGTAAATCTGAGGTCAGCTAGCCCCCCATTTCAATTCAGAATTGTGTCTGTCATTTGTGCTAGTTTGTGCTGCAACGGTTTTGTAGATTAGTATTATGCTTTTATTGAGATATTAATTTTAAGTGATGACTTCACTCATAGCTTTTCCTTAGCTTAGCTCCCGTGGCTAATAGAGCATACCAACTCTCTCAATAACAGAGGTGTGTCCTAACAACTAACACGAACGTAGCACAAACGAATGGCAGCACTTCAGGACCATTTTGCAGTAAATGAGGGGCTTAGAGTGACATCATCACTCAAAATTAATATCTAAAGCCCCCAATTTACTGCGAAACGGACCCGAATTTGTTTGTGTTATGATCGTGCTTGTTAGGTAGGTAGCTAGGACACCCCTGTGTTATTGGGAGTTGGTATGCTGCATTAGCCGCGGGAGCTAAGCTAAGGAAAAGCTACGAGTGACGTAACCACTCGAAATTAATATCTGAATAAAAGCATAATACTGATCTACAAAACCATTGCAGCACAAACGATTGACACAACTGTTAATTGAAATGGGGGGCTAGCTGACCTCAGATTTACCTATATAAGAATTGTAAGTATCTCTACAACGAAAGCAGCTCAAACAAAACTTTTACAGCACAAACGATTGACATCATTTCTATATAAATTTGCGTCTGATGGGGGAGGGGGGGGGGGACTTCACAGAGGTCCGTACAGATAGTCACAAAGCACATATAGCAATTTAAAAAGTGTCGTTCTTTTTTTTTTTTTTAACTTCCGGTCATCCTTTTGCCGAGTCCTTGCTGAGTGAGGCTGCTTTCTCTTTCGCTACTACTACTAGTCAGGCTACTTTCAGACACTTATTTCTTACTTGCCTACTGTAGGTTGATAAATTTGTAGGTAGATTTGTTTATTTCTTGGTCAAGCCAAAAAATGTTCTTTCAATCAAAATATATATTTTCAAACGAGAAAAAAAAGTCACTTGAATGAAAGCAAAATGTGTTTGAACAAGTCAGGCTGCTGTTTCTTTACTTGCAACCAGCCATTAGCTGTGGAAGGGGGTTGGGCGTCAGGCTACTCTCAGACACTTTTTACTTGACAATAAACTGCTAAACCTCTGAGGATATTTTGACAGTATTTTAATACTTCTAATTTATTCGGATGTATTTGTTTGAATACCCTCTACATGTTAAAAAACAATTTTGAAAAGATCAGTTAACAATTTACTGTCGATATACATTGATATACATAGATATTCAGAAATACTACAACAAAGCACACCAAGCAACAGTGGTAACAAGAAAAACACCTCACATGAAATGGCTGGAAAAAAATATGCAAAACTAGTAAATACCACTCTTGGTTCAGAAACAAGCTATCATTCAGGCAACTTTTGCATTCAAACACATTTTGCTTTCATTCAAGTGACTTTTATTTTCTATTGAAAATATATACTTTGATTGAAGGAACCTTTTTTTGGGATTGACTAAGACATACACAAATCTACCTACAAATTTATCAACCTACAGTAGGCAAGTAAGAAATAAGTGTCTGAAAGTAGCCTGACTAGTAGTAGTAGCGAAAGAGAAAGCAGCCTCACTCAGCAAGGTTTTGCCCAACCCCCCCTCAGGTAAAGTAGCCTGACTGAGCCTGTTTCGCCCATCACCCTCCTCAGCTAAAGTAGCCTGACTGAGCCTGTTTCGCCCCAACCCCCTCTTCAGCTAAAGTAGCCTATCAGACATTTATTTCTTACTTGACACTAAACTGCTAAACATCTGAGAATATTTTGATAAAAGTATTTTAATAATTCTAATTCATTCGGATGTATTTGTTTGAATACCCTCTACATGTTAAAAAACATTTTTGAAAAGATCAGTTAACAATTTACTGTGGATATACGTTTATATTCATAGATATTTAGAAATACTACAACTAAGCACACCAAGCAACAGTGGTAACAAGAAAAGCACCTCACATGAAATGGCTGGGAAGAAAATAGGCAAGACTAGTAAATACCACTCTTGGTTCAGAAACAAACTATCATTCAGGTTTCATACAATGGTGTAAATATTACATTGAATTTGAAACCATATTTGAATTTGAAACAAAACTAAATTAAACTGAACGAGTTCTCCACATCTGTGTGCATGTGTTGTGGACCCTTCCGTTTGTTACAAGTGTTTGTTTTGTTTGCTTTGCTTAAATTCAATGAAACAAGCTTGATACATCCA
Organism: Corythoichthys intestinalis; assembly: GCF_030265065.1. Lineage (NCBI taxonomy): Eukaryota > Metazoa > Chordata > Actinopteri > Syngnathiformes > Syngnathidae > Corythoichthys > Corythoichthys intestinalis. The sequence goes on along the minus strand of NC_080403.1, from coordinate 38,706,620 downwards.
AATAATACTCTAACAGCTGATGACCAGTATTATCTACTCTCAATGTGTTTTCTTCAGTCAGAAAAGTGATAGTTAAAAAAAATTAATCACGATAAAAAGTGCACTATTTAGGGGTGTACTAAATAAAAAATCGACACCACTTATTGTAATGCTTGTTCATTGTGTTTCTTCATTTGTAATGTTTGTTTTGTTTTTCAGTTTTGCTAAATGCACAAGTGCACTTAGTGCACTTTTTATCGTCGCTTTTGGTTACGTAACAACTGTTCGAACGGACTTATGACGTACGCGAGTGTAAAGAGGTGTCCCAATTCTTAGGGCTGATGTTTCAAGCCCTACACCTTACCCCTACTCCTTACCCCTACCCCTTATTGCTTCGTTTGAAGGGCCAAGGTGTGGGCCGAGGGGTAGAAATGAGATGGGCTCGGCTTGGGGGCGGATCCCAGGGTGTCCCAAAATGGGACACCCTTGGTAGTTTTAGGAAGCACCAAAACCCCTGGTGGTTCTAGTGTAAAGCAACATAGGATAACAATGACAAAACAACCCAAATTTAATTTCTGAAAGATTTATTTGTTCCCATGACACACAGTCCACCAGCAAAAACGAGGCGCTGCCAAATAAAGAAGTGTACGGGGGGGAAAAAATGTCTCATGTCTGTCAGAAACGTGGCCGATTGACTTGTGGCTCATGCTGTACGCCTTACCCAGTGATGTGTCAGGATTGTATACAGTACACTGTACAGTTTTTTGTTTTGCTCTAATTAAATCTTTCAGAGATTGAAATTCGGTTATTTTGTCTTTGTTATCCTACTTTGGTTTAGGCTTAGAGTCTACATTATAAGCCTGCTGGAAATTGATTCAAGATGAAAAAAAAAAAAAGGATTGCTAAAATATAGTTCAATATACGATGAAAGTCAACCTGTTCAGCTACACATCCACATTAGGTCTGTGGCATATTTACTGTAGCTAAATGCTTCATTCCCACATACATACACATTTGCTTTTTTTTCCCTTTCTTTTTCTATGTAGAGATAGAAAAACACTCCGGTTTCCTCCCACATTCCTAAGACGTGCATGCTAGGCTGATTGATCATTCCAAATTGTCCGTAGGCGTGAGTACCAACGACCACCATCAACGACCACAATAGATGTGCAAATTAGGATCAGATGATCCCTCTCTGGGCACAAAAGGTATATTCATCAACTGATCCCTCCTTGGGTTTTCTAGTGTTAACTCATTATCGGTATAAAAGTCACTTGTCCACAATCTCAGTCAGTCACACTCCAAATTCCACTATGGCCAAGACTAAAGAGCTGTCGAAGGACACAGGACACAAAATTGTAGACCTGCACCAGGCTGGGAAGACTGAATCTGCAATATGTAAAACGTCCAGGCCTGTCTGCGGTTCGCTAGAGAGCATTTGGATGATCCAGAAGAGGACTGGGAGAATGTGTTATGGTCAGATGAAACCAAAATAGAACTTTTTGGTAGAAACACAGGTTCTCGTGTTTGGAGGAGAAAGAATACTGAATTGCATCCGAAGAACACCATACCCACTGTGAAGCATGGGGGTGGAAAAATCATGCTTCGGGGCTGTTTTTCTGCAAAGGGACCAGGACAACTGATCTGTGTAAAGGAAAGAATGAATGGGGCCGTGTATCGAGAGATTTTGAGTGAAAATCTCCTTCCATCAGCAAGGGCATTGAAGATGAGACGTGGCTGGGTCTTTCAGCATGACAATGATCCCAAACACACAGCCAAGGCAACAAAGGAGTGGCTTCGTGAGAAGCATTTCAAGGTCCTGGAGTGGCCAAGCCAGTCTCCAGATCTCAACCCCATAGAAAATCTGTGGAGGGAGTTAAATGACAGCCCCAAAACATCACTGCTCTAGAGGAGATCTGCATGGAGGAATGGGCCAAAATACCAGCAACAGTGAGTGAAAAGCTTGTGAAGAGTTACAGAAAACGTTTGGCCTCCGTTATTGCCAACAAAGGGTACATAACAAAGTATTGTAATGAACTTTTGGTTTTGACCAAATACTTATTTTCCGCCATGATTTGCAAATAAATTCTTTAAAAATAAAACAACCTCATTAGAAGAAGTTAGACCTCTTTGACAGCCAGAAATCTTGCTTGTTTGGAGGTGACCAAATACTTATATTCCACTCCAATTTGGAAATAAATTCTTTAAAAATCAAACAATGTGATTTTCTGTTTTTTTTTTTTTCACATTGTCTCTAATGGTTGAGGTTTACCCATGTTGACAATTACAGGCCTCTCCAATATTTTCAAGTGGGAGAACTTACACAATTAGTGGTTGACTAAATACTTAATTGCCCCACTGTAAGTGACTGCTTTCTTTCCGAAAAAACCCGCCACTCAAGGGCTCGACACATGGAAGGCGATGGCGAAATGTGAAAGTAATCGTCGTTGAGCTGAAAGCCAACACTTGAGATGCAATGCGACTGCAGCGACAAGCGAAGGCGACACACATCGCCCTCTGTCTGTGAGTCATCGCTCCTTTCTGATTAGCTATCAATTTGGAAGGCATTTTTAAAATTTGCAGTCTTTTCTGAGCACCAACAACTTCCCATACTGCTGCTGTTTTTATATATGTCCCGGAAATCATGCCAAGAGGTCTCAAAGTATTTGGTAGTTGCACACTGCTAGAATGATATGCTCCTTCATGTTGACAAAATGTGGCGTATGGATATCAATTTCTGGGTTGACCAATGTCCTCGCAGGTGATAGGTCGATCAATAAATCCATTGCTGAGTAATTGTAGTGCCAGGTGACAGGGACAGAAATACAACAAAATTCCCATGTTAATCTAATTTCCATGCAGTATCAGTGGTGTTATCAGGATGCCAGGTGTGGGTGGGCATTAGTCTTACCTGGGCGGGGGCAAAAAAAAAAAAAAAGCTACGATGCTCAAGTAGGTGGAAATCCAGCGTAGGGCTACTGCACCTTAAAACATGTTTTTTTTTTTTTTTTAATTTATTTTTATTTATTTTCCTTTCAGGCATGATCCAAAATCCAAACAAACATACAGCATTTATATGTGTTTACAATTAATTCAACCCGAAAAGAAAAGGGCTAACGGGAGAAGCCGAAGCTTATTGAAACCCGTCCCCAGTATACCATAAAGGACGCAGAAAATATCAAATATCACATTTTTGACATTCAGATTTTGTAATGATCACAAGTTTTTTTTTTTTTTTTTTTTAAATAATAACCATCCCCTCTGATTGTTCATTTTCCCAATAGTCCATAGTCGATCGATGTGCTCGTTATGTTGATTAGATCCAGTAGACTAGTTCATAATTTAGTACTTAGTTTATTCAGTTGATTCGATCCAGAAGATAGGAAATAGCTGAGGACCGATGGTAGGCCGTGTCCGCCACACTCCTTTTGTTGACTTAATCCTCGTAGCAGTTTTTTTTCCTAGCTTACTCCCGACAAACATTCATGTCAAGGTTGTGCAGCTTCGTCGTAGGTTGCATCGTTTTGTTATCTCCTTCAGATAACTGTTGTTGTGATTTGGTCCAAACAAATAAAAGTTGATTTTATTTGACTTCGAACACATCCGTAACTGAACAGTATGGACATGCAGGTGACAATGTTTTTTTTTTAGGTAACCAATTGTGGTTCCTCGGTTTTATTATTATTATCATTATAGTTATTCTTTGTTCTGCAGCCCCTTTGAGCTCAATTTGACCCCCTTAGAATGCTTCAAAATGCACCAAAATCGGCAGGCAGGTCAAGACAGGTGCAATCTTTGATACCGTGTAAAGACAAATTCCAAATACACTACGTAGCGCCCCCTAGCCCTCATTCTTTGTCCCGCCGACGCTTTCAGCCCTACTTTGACCCCCTCAGAATGCTTCAAAACTCACCAAACTCAATAGCCAGGTAAACACTGGTGAAAACTTTGATAAAATGTAAAAAAAGAAAAATAATTAAAATATGCGTAAATGTGTGCAGCGCCCTCAGGAACAAAACCAACATTTCATTTCATTATTTATTCATTTATTTATTTTTTTAAGGTGAAAGAGGAGGTAACAACGCAAAGGTTAAAACTTAGAACACATCAGTACTATATGAATAGGATACCATTCGCGGTGCCCAGACTGCCCTTACATCCAGTTTTCTTTGGGTGGGCAGAGCTTGTCCGTGGGTGGGCACTGCCCCCCCCCCCCGTAACGCCCCTGTGCAGTATACTGGTTGATGTTTAAACTGATAGAGAATAAAATATAGATTCATAAGTGTGTAGTTTAATGCATTAATTATAAAAGCATTTGTCGGTTAAACTGTGAAAATTAGTGAAAACTTTGCACGTCAATTTACAGTGTGCGCCCCTGAATCTTCTGCTTATGCCCCTAAAATTTTAAGTTTGGGGCCACAGTGCTCCTCGTAAACATGTTATTCTGGAGCCCTGGCCTGTATTTTCCTTTATTAGTCTCAAGTGTTACATTAGCAGCCTTTGTCCATTTTCTGCCAAGCTATACATGCCTAGTTTACTAATGTATCTCGGGAGATTTCATGTGTATATAAGTAGTATGGATGATTGATGAATGAAGGTATTTTTCAACAGTCTTCAGAGACACTTATGGGTGTTGGGGGTCATCTCAAAGCAGCTTTGAATCAACTTTCTGTTGTATTGTTTAGGTTCTACCCTCCCGTAGAGGCACACTTTTTGGGTGCAAACCTTTTGTTTTGAACTACAAAATATATTCACCTCTTCCTCTAAATACAGCTCTGCTAAGAGCAGCTCTCTTTCCTTCGCCTTCGACTGCTTCTCTACCCCCTTTTACTTGATGGCCGCCTCACTTGTAATTAACTGTTATGTGGGGGATTGATTGCGTACAGCTTAGCATTGACCAGCTTCATTATGGAGTCCCTTCAAAGTGAGATTCTGGTGCTGCCAATACTCCTGAGTTTATTTCAGTGAAGGGATCAATACCCAGCGCATTAAAAGCTTTATATGGGCTTTGTCCGCCCCTTGAGTACCGTCGTGCTGGTTGCTCTGTGGATCTTAATGGTAACGTCACTATGGCAGTTTAAACCTTTCAGAGTTGGGTGGTCAACAGTTTATGTTGGCTCCTGATCAGGTTTTCCAGGCAGGTATATTTTAGTACTTTTTGTCTGTTTGTTTTTTTATTATGTATTTTGTGATACATGGATCAACAAAAAAATTACTTTATGATGAATGCTAGATGGAATGAGTAATTTTATTTATTCATTTAGGAAATGTAAAAAATAAATAAAAGGGAAAAAATGATGTCTTGCTTTTTACTTGTTGTATTACACCCTAATCATACAGTATACCCTAGCAGACTAAAATCAACACAGCATTGCTGAATGAAATAAAAATAAAAAAGTATATAAAAAATCTATAACTACTAAATAAATCCACACACACAAACCTACCCCCTACACACCCACACACAAAAAAAAAAATCAATTTCATTACAATGTCAGTTCTTTATGACAATTTGTGGTCTCTATGAGCCACCAAATGTATTAAAAGGCTTTTTTTATTTCACAAAAGCAAGACGACTGTTTTGTTATGTTAATTTCCCAAACTCATTTTCAAAGGTCTCAAAGCCATGAGTGATGCAATAGATTGATAACCTCTTGTTTGACAGGCTTCCTTCTACAGCAAGGCATTACAGTGATCAGTTTTAACAAAAATTGCATGAATAGATTTGTCCTTAATCTTTTTTTCCATGCATAAAATAACAGACCAAACATTATTTGGGTAAAAATATGACATTGACCAATTTTGGCATGGATGGATAACAGTGTTGTTTTCGTCAACGATGACTATAACAAAAATATTTTGTCGACAAATAAATTTTTTCATGACGATGACAAGACAATAACGAGCTAAAAACGTATCTTGGGAGACTAAAACATAACATGAATAATAATAATATAATATCTAGTTGTCTAGTCTCTTCATCACTAGTCACCCGGTGTCCCCTTTCCCCCCTCCCCTCTGGGGAGGGGCTATTTTTCAGCTGCAGCCTCCTGACTGTCCGGACCCCTGGCTGGATAGACGTCCTCGCTGCTACCCCCGTCTCATCTGACTAGAGGGACCTCTTCTTGCTCCTTTACTCCACTGTATTTTTACGGACTATAACTTCGCTTGCTAATTCCCATTAGCAGTTCTGGGGTTCCTGTCTATCCGTCCTGGGAGTGGATCTCTCCTGACTGTGGTACTCCCCAAGGTTTCTCATTTTTCTTCCAATTGACTCTGGAGTTTTTCCTTGCCGGCATGGAGGGTCTTAAGGATAGGGGATACCCAGGACTTGAACTGTATCTATTCATCTTTGTTGCTTCATTTCTAATTGTGTATCATATTGCCTCTGTAAAGCCCTTTGAGACTTCTGTTGTGATTGAGGGCTATACAAATAAAATTGAATTGAAAATTGAACATGACTAATGTTGGTTTTCATCTGACGAGACGGGAACGAGAAGAAAATGCACCATAGTTTCCGTCACATGTTCACAATTTGTAACATTTTTATGTGTCATAGCAGTGTCTAGTTGTGTCACTCATGTGACGTGCTGCTCCCCCCCCCCAACTCACCAGTGTCCTTTCCATCTCCCCATTGCTTGTTTTGAAACACACTCGGTAAGATTTGTTCTCTTATTTATCTTCTTATCTTTAAAGGTCAGTGCTGAGTAATCATAACAAACCAAATGTAACTCATAGTGTTAGCATAGTATTTACATTCGCGTTAGCATTAGGCTAATGCTAACGTCGAGCATCCTCTTAACTCATTTGCTCCCAGAAACGTATAAAGACGTTCTATTTTTAAATGCTTAACTGTCCCACAAACGTATTTATACGTCTTTTGCGTTTTTTTGTACAAGAAGCATCTAGAGCTTCCGATCTATAGCCGAAACAAAAAAACAACCCTCAAAATCAATTTTAAAGCAATAAAACTGGCCACTGGAGGGCAGTAGCGCATTTGTTAAGACCGCAAAACCCAATTCAAACAGTACAACTTTATTAGGGAAGTTAGCAGAGCCCCTCCGCAGCTTGCTGCTCAGGTCCACCGCACGCTCGAGTGTGCTGCACGGAAACACGCACGGCCAAACCAGTTCCCCCCCAGGAACATAAGTTCCCCAGGCGAACGAGACAGTGGTCACCACAAAAAAAAAAAAAGACTAAAAAAATCCATCTTTACGAGACAGTCGGCAATGAGGGAAAAGTTTAACCGCTGTCGCAGCCACCAAACGTTATCTCTCAGTTAGGTAAGTGTGAATAAATTGTTACTTTGCTATCAAAAGCTCTATTTGGCTGGTTGTTCATGTTATTTTGTAAAAGGAAAACATTATTCAGATGTTTGGGATGTCACTGAAGCAAAAAATAGCCGTGTTAAAGTCAAAGTTATGTTTGAAATTTTTGCGTTTACAAAAAGCTCATTTTCTCCGTTTTTTTCATCAGAAATTGGAAAATTGCTCAAACTAAGCTATTTTCTAATGCTGATTTCTAAAGAATGGAAAAAGATATGAACTTATTTTTTTTCTGCTGAAAGAAGAGAGTGTAATCTTTCTTTTGGTGGGTTCCATGTTTATATAGCAAAAGAACAGAATTTTTTGTGGACCTTGCAAAATCAGTCAAAATCCAGTAAAATGGCCGGGAGCGAAGGGCCTTGCTCCGGTGAAAATGGCTGGGAGTGAATGAGTTAAACACTTGGACAACTATTTACATTCAGTTCGTGGCGTCCAGGTGGATATAATTCATTGAAAATGTTCTGTTTTCCTGCTGAGTGTATACTATCACTAAGTTGACGTTGTTCTAGATGCTAAAGTATGGGCTCGTCTGTCAATGTTCATTGTTACAAGCCGCCGTCTGCGGCTTTGATTTAGTGCTTTCACATCCTGTTTTATTTTGGTGGGTTGTTTTGTGTTCACTTGAGTCAGCTTTGTATTTCCCTCTCTAATCACCTGAGTGTCTACACCTGTTTGCCATTAGCCCTAGTCCTTATATACTCCTGTTTGTTGTAGTTTGCCAGTGCGTTTTCAATGTTTTTAGAAATCAGTAGGCCATTACGTCACCACCGTCATTCATGACAAGTTTTTGCCATTGCCTGTTTTGTGTTGTACTTTGAATCCTGTTTTTACATTTCCTTTTGTGAATTAAACACTTTTTGGACATTGCAATTCTCTCTTCTCGTGCATTTGAGTTTTGCCGTGTGTGCCCCGTTGTGACAGTTCATTCAAAATAGTTCTAAACCTTTATTTTTTTATTCATTTTTGGAATTAAACTTTTGAATTTCACAGATGAAAACATTTTTAGTACCTAAACGTCGACTAAAACTCTTGGGTTTTCGTCAACAAAAACTAGACAAAGACAAACACATTTTGAAATTACTAAAGTACGACTAAGACTAATAAGTATTATCATCCAAAAGACTAAGACGAAAATTAAGAGGGCTGCCAAAAACAATACTGATGGATACTGGGTAGCCCATTCGCCTCACAGGTCTTATATCAATGTATCAATTCCGGGTTCTGGCCTTTGCATGTCCTTGCCAGTGTGTTTTTTTTTTTTTTTCAGAGGACTCTGGTTTCCTCACACTTCCCAAAAACATGCATTTTAGGCCAGTGAAACAATATAAATTGTTCATAGGTGTTGTGATAATTAATATTTTTCTAATAGTATAAATCAACACTAAGGATTTGTGATACAGCTTGTCTTGAATCTTGTTGATGTACAGTGATGATATCTGGAGTCATGAAAACTTTGGATTTGACAGTCGGAGAATTCCCTTCACTTTTCTACAGATGTGTCTACATCCTGAACAGTTCTCCACTCTACCAATAGACTTATGCGCTCCCTTGGCAGCAGTTTAGAACTCAGTTTTGAAGCTCATGCTACACTCAGCGTGCTGCTCCATGGTACTATGTAGACATGTGCGTACCCAGGGAATTTCCTTCAGTTTCTCACACGCACACTGGAACATGCACACAGGTGGGGCTGCCCTCTGATGAGCTATCATTTTGTCATTTAGCATGCTGTGTTACAAGATCTATCTTCTCCAGGAAAGCGTTAGCAGCTAACCCAGCTCTGTCCTTGTCTGCTGTTACCCTCAAGGCGATACACACCGCAGAGGAGCCGCACAACCTGGGAGATGGAGTGAGCATGGCAGACACATTATAAATGACTATGAGATTCCTTCTCACTCGCTCTCCTATATTCTTCTGTTGCTCTCGCTCTATTTTTTTTTTTTTTGTTATTTTTTTTTTTTAGCTTTCCCAGCTATCCCATACACACCTGCATGAGCACACCAGTTGCCATCTGAGACCATTACAAAGATATTCCCTGCAGGAGCCCCATGGATACAAATGATGACCTTGCCCCAAAGCATTTCTTCTTTGATTCTCTTGTCTGTCTGAAATGGGGTTAGCATAGGAGATACCAGAGCAGAGTTCCTGGTCTTAGATTAAAAAATAAAATTTACAAGGCCAACTAAAGGCATATTTCACTTACTCCTTAATTATTATTAATTGAGACATCCTCAGCATAAGCGGATTTTCGGGGGGGGGGGCAGGGATGCTAGGCCCCCTGGTGGGCGAAAAGTGCCATTGCATGTAATTGACTTTCCAATACAGTACTGTACATGATTTTAAAATTAAGACTTTTCCGGGAAAATATTGTCTATAAAAGTTGTAAAGCAATAAAACAAACAACAAAAATTAATTTAATGAACAAAAATATATATTTTTATAATGGGTCAAAATGATTTTTCGAACAGATCATGTGACTATCACCTTAGACCGTCATTTGCTTTGCCAAAACCACCCGAGGACCGAAGAGGCAAGATGGATATACATAATTTTTTTCAACCCTAAGCTTTAAAAAGCAACAACATCTACTGAGCATGAACCACGGATTGAAAATGTGGACCATGAAACGCTAGAGACCACCGTCAAAATGGTGAGCGGCGTTTCAATTTGCCCCACTAAAGACGCTAATTGTACAACAGAGCCACCAGCGGTGTCTAGCCAATGTAGTTACCCCCGTCAAAAATTGTGTCCACTGGCCGTGGGAGCGCACACACACACATTAATTATGAGTTAGGTCGACTTAAACAAAGAATTGAAGCCAGAAAAGAACCACAGATATATATTTTGGACATCGATGTTTATTAAACTGGAGAAACTCTATACAGGGCTTGAATTACAGTAATAACAGTTATAGGTCAATCTATGTGTAAAACTGTTTTATTTTTTATTTTTATTTTTTTTAAATTATTATTATTATTTTTTTTATGTATGTGCCATTTTTTAAAACCTCATGGATAACTACATCACCAAAACACTGAAATTAAGCAAATCAGTGCAAGGCAGTGGCTCCACCCAGGGGATACAAATTTTGACTGGGGTAACTACATTGGCACAACACCGGTGGGCGTACCATATTCAATGGATGATGATCTTGTCAAAAAGTATAGCCAAAGCAGCCTGATTTGGAATTCCCCTCTAGAATGATGGGTAACAAAATGTTCTTTATTTCTTCTGAGTTATTTTATTTTTTTATGACACTACGTTTCGGGGTCATCAACATGTTGTGCCCCCCGCCCAAAAGTTAAACTCCGCCTATGATCCTCAGTCAACAGAATGTATCACCTGCCAAGTCAATCCTGAGATAACAAAAATGTGGAATAAACTAAAATCCTCAAACCCTTTGAACATTTCCAACTCATTACCTAAACAGTGGTGGTGACACTCAAATAATAAGCAGTTGTAAGTATCTGTACATTGACTGTATTGCTTTTGAAGTTGCTTTTGTTTTATATGAATATGGTACAGCAGAGGCTCTGGAAGTCACTCACAGTGAGGGTGCGGAGGATCTTATTTTGTTTTTCCCCAACCAAAAACAGCCGTTTCGGTCCAAATTTGTCATCCTCGCGTTTTTCATACAAGGCGTGCACAATGGCAGCACACACGCATGCTTGATAGTTTACACACTACTACTAGGCTACTACAAAGACAGTGTTCTATTTCACCAACAGTGTGAAGGAATTCGCGCCCCCCCCCCCACCCCCCCAAGCTGCGGAAATGGCGACAGCCAAACGAAGTGCCACTCTGCTGATGCCGCCCCCGTGAGTCAACCGGTGGGGGCCAACATTCCGAGCGTTCCCTTCCTGTGTTAACCCTTTGTATTGACTCCGTGTTGCAAAAGTTTGAAGAAGGCTCACCGAAAACAGATTGACAATTTATTGGTCAACAATGGTCAAAAATTAAGGCAAAAACAGACGACGGAGGAACAATGCTGGATCCAAGGTCGTCAAAACAACGGCCACATAGCAATGATCCCGAGGAGCGAAACGTTTGTTATCTCAGTGTCCAGTCTTTTTGAAAGCTGCGGTGGAGTGGGCCGGGACGAAGGTGCAGCTGGGTGTTGTCTTGGGATAATCCCTCTGTGGCCGGTTTTGGGCGGTTAGGTTCGTGCGTGGCTGGGACGTGGTTGCCACAGCGACCGACACTGGTCTTGACGTCCCAAGCGCCCGCTATCAACTTTGTTATCCTGGCTGGGCGAGACGCTACTTGTTTTAGGACAGAGCGCCCTGCTCTTTGTCCTTGGAGTGGCCGGAAGAACTGATTGCAAGAGTTGGTGCGTCAATCTTGCTCGTGACGCACACGTTGGGCTTCTGTGATATGATGGCGTTGTGTATCTATTCTGCTTCTTTTCATTAAATTATGGTGTGTTATTTATTTTATATTAGGTATGTTAGAGTAGTACAAACATTCCTACAGTACATATGAGAAACGGTACTATTCCCTGATTGATTATATTAAGTGTGTTAGAGTGATGCAGTTATATGGTGTGTGCGAAAGAGGTAACTATTCCCTTCAAGTGTGTGTTGGAGTTTTTGTATTGGAAATAAAGGCACCCGTATATTATAATGCAATTCCCCGCAGTTAGACAGCGCAATAACACACGAACACATTTGAAAACCAAAAGGTCAAATAAGACCCAGATTAACACCCCCTTTTCACAACACCAAAATACATTGCACACGACTATCCAACAGCGCTCTGCATAACGGTAACTCAACGGGCAACAACAAACAATACAATGCAAGCATGTCTTACCTAATTGAAGACACCAAAGGTAGATAGCCCTATCATCATAATCATCTTCATTTTTGACCTTGAATTGAATTTTAGAAAATGTTATCAGTTTTTGTAAAGGAAAAAAAATAGCTAATTCGTTTTAGCACCATATTAACTCATCCTCTGTCAACAGTTAACTTTTCCAAAAGTGCCTTATTCAATGTTACTCGATAGCAAGAAAGCTGTCAGGTAGTGACCATGTTATTAATAAAAAAATCAACATATATATTTAATCCTCAAAGTTATATACTCTATTGTTTCAATATGTTGTATGTATGTATGTAAACACATTTTTTCTCCTCAACACCAGGGAGTGCTGCAGCACCCACATCACCCCACTTCCCATGCCACTTTCGTACAGAATGCTCATCAAACAAACATTAAAATTATCTTATTGTCTCATTTTACATGAAGAAAAAAATGTTTTAATGTATTTTGTACATGGTTGAGCTCGTGTGTAACTATGTGCAACGTGCATGGATGTAAAAAGCCTCTTAATTAATATTAATATTATTATTTTAAGCATTATCTGCTTTAGAGTGACAGTAATATTGGCATAGAGAACAATCTAAGAGTCAGGTTGGATTAGAAATTAATTAAAACATGCCTTCATAACACAGAATAAATTTGGTTTGGCTACCAGAGGGCACTGATGGATTGTACAGGAAGAGAAAATGTAAAAGAATAGCAGATTCAAAAACCTTAACCCACTTTAGCTCCTTTTCATTTGGAGCTGTATAAGCAAGAAAAAAAAACCTGTAGATGGAATTTGATGAGAACCATCTGTCATTTGCTAATCAGTGGGCATTCCCTGCACAGTTCACTGAAGCTTGAAAAATGTTAAATTATAGATCATATACAGTATATGTGGTTGGGGGGGTGTCTGAATTTGACTTCGTTAAAGAAGGTTATGTTTGATCACATATCTGAATATGTGCTTGTAAGTTGATGAATCTTTAAAGTTTGTTTAATCAATCCTGAAACTATATGTACTTGATATGCTGAAATAATTCAACACCGGTCACATTTTCAGGATTTGGCAAATGTCAATATTCAGAGGCAGTCTTTTCTTTTCCCTATAAGATCTCTAGATGAGAGAGCGAGAGTGTGGGGACTGTCAAAACACCCACGTCAAGATGAAACAGAGGAAAGATAGCTGTTAAATTCTGACATTTCATTAATGAATAATTTTCCCCTTGCATAAATATTAATAGATAAAATTAATTAGTTAATTCATTGATGTGGGACAAAATCAACAGGGATGTTCTCGAGTTCAACTTTGTGCATTCTGAGCTCATTTAATTACATTTTGAATTTGCAAATTCAATATTCATTAATATTCTGAATAAGTGGCCGGATCATTAGATATATCTGCAGAATATAATTTGACTTTAATAAAAGAACAAAATATTTTGTATCAACTCATTCTGTGGCTCTTTTCAGAGTTTGAACAACTGTTCATTCACTGTCAACCCTCCCAGTTCAAATGAAGAATGTCAATTGACGTCAATGGCAGTCAATGAGTTAAGTGACATTTTCAAAATGCCATTGATTTAAGTAGCTAAAATTTTAGTTATATTTTGTTTTGAAACACATTCGGATGCATTTGAAATGATTGTATTTTGAAATATTATCAGAAAAATATATTTTTGAGCTTACACAGTATATTTTGAGTCATAGCTGTATCCAACAAAATGCCCTCCAAAGTTTCAAATAAACATTTTTTTCTTTTTTTGCTGGCATTGGAAAGTCAGCAGTCTTTGCCGCTCTCGCCTGTCATTTTATTTTACATAAATGAGTTCAGACGTACCAAATGAGCCGTCCCCGCCCTTAAAACAGCTAATAGGGTAATCATTAAAGACTACTCTGTTGACCTTTTAAAATGCTGGCTCCCAACTCCTCACTCTAAACCCTCTGCTTATTGACTTGGCAGCTTCTTCAAATGCTCCTCTTAAAGGGGCCGCGCATAGATTTTTTTTTTCTTTTTCTCATACACTTTCTCGTCTCCTTCCCTAGGCAGTACTGCTCACCTCTGACCCTGCCTGCAATGCCCTGGGAAATGAGTGGAGTATTAATGATGTCCACAAATGAGCTGCTATTGCCTGACAAGAGTGCACTGTACAATTAATAAACATGCATACAGTATACTGTATGTTCTCCAGTGGATATTGAAACAAAGCAGATGTTAACGAGCACTATGACTTCCCTTACTTTTCAAGATCATCCTTTGACTTAATTTTCATAACATAACATTTACTGTCACTCTCCTACTGCCACCTCCTGTTCTATGGTGTGCAGGCTCCACATAGCCTGAAGGCTGCAATGACACTGAGAACAATTCCTCCATTTATGACACCTGTGAAATGAGTGTGGAGAGGGTTGGATGTGCAATTTGACAAAATAATGGAAGAAGTTGAGACAAATGGCTTCAACAGCTACTTTACATGGTGCATCTTCTCCTCAAATAAAACGTGTGTGGTTGTGTTTATTCACATGCATCAGCATCCTTTACTAATAATGCTCATAACGTATATTTGTACAGCGCTTTTCAAGGGCTCCAAGGACGCTTAAATATTCATGCAGGTACCTCACACAGACCAACTACAGTGTGGCATGTACTGTTCATGTTTAGAATTTATTCTATGAATGTTTGTAAAGTGGATGAAACATTTGAATTATCGTCAGTTTTATGATTTCAGTATGTTGGTAGTGAAAGTTAGTGCTTTCTTTCATTAAGAGGGCGAATGATAACTTCCTGCACCATTGGTTGACCGTTACACTAATGATGCCAATTTAATTGAAAACAAAGATTAACAATCCCTAGCCACACATTGAAAGGAGAACCTGTGAGAAGGTTTGCTAAAGTGAGGATATCAAAGCCTAAACTAAAGCTCACTGATGCATTGTTTTGCTTCTCCTGATTAATAGGCAACAAAGGTTAAACAGAGGGATGAACCAATGATCCCCAGCAGTGTGATTACAGACATCAGATATCTTGGTACTGGAGAATGGAAAAAATTGCGGGTTGAAAACAGCTGTGATCAGCAGAGGATATTTGTCACATTTGTTGTGGATGTCACAATAATGGCAGTTGACACAATAAATACCTCAGTGAGTACAATGTTGAGTGAGAAACCTGTTCTCATTTTTGAGTGCTGCTAGTGGAGCTGCGTAGGCGGGCCTAAATGTACACATGGATATATTACCTTGCCAGCTCCAGATGCCACCCCCGTACAGATAGAATATTTTCCCTTAAGAAAATCGTTTTTTTATACTGAAAATGTATGTCCACTCATTTAGTTTAACTAAATATTTTAAACTGAGTATTTACTGCAGTACCCAACCTATTCCCAAAAATCAATTTTATTTTAGAGTAACATTGTTTTAAATGAGAAATGAGCACTTGTCTCCGCCATTTTCAAAGAGCAAAAAAAAAGCAAAGAGTGCGTGCTAAACCTCATGATTTGATTTTAATGGGTAAAGTTTCGCCCAGTCATTTCCCAGAAGTGGCAAAACAACAAAATTCAGTGTATTTATGAAATTATAGACGCGAACGTGTCATGTCCTTCAGCAGCATGCTCAGATCTGAAGGGGTTAAATTGAAACTGGTTATTTTATATATATATATGTGTATGTATGTATGTATATATATGGAGTATATGCGCGATACTCTGAATCCAAACGAAACATCTCTATTCTTTTGCTTTTCTGTTCTTATGGCTATAAATACAGTTGACTTAAAATGTTGCCATGTTACAACATTATTTCTGAACTCATTGTAGGTAGAAAATGTGACAACCATGTGTTCACTGCATTATGTGGATATCTTTCTGTAGGCTACTATTCAGTTTGTGCAGTTTTCTCTGTGCTTTGCTGAGCAGCCGAGTATTTGTTTTCTTCTAACCGCTGCATCGTGACGTACTGTATACAGCACATATTCACCCAGAGCTGTTTTGATTTTCTCCAGAGTGGAGTTTGCAAGTCAAGACATTACTTTCCAATGATATGCATGCCCGCACTCACAGTGGATGCACTCGGCATCATAGAGACAGAGTGAGATGGCAGACTAGCTCACAGTCTTGGCAGGCAAGCAGAGTGCCACATGCCTGGCAGACATTGATGATGACAGTAGAGAGATGAGTCCAGGCTCCAAGCCTCAGTATCAGCCAGGTGTCCATGCACCCAAAATGGGGAGGGTGAGAATAGATGAGGGAGCCAGAAAAGAGTAGCAGCTGCTACCCGGTCCAGCCGGACCTGCTGGAAAACAATATTTTAAGGATTGACCTTATACAGATAATTGTAATCAATTACTGTATTTTTCGGACAACAAGTCGCAGTTTTTTTCATAGTTTGGCTGGGGGTGCGACTTATGTATGAAATTATTAACACATTATGATATAATTTCACATGTTATTTTGTTTTTTTTGGAGTGACACTGATGGTTTGGTAAACTTGTTAGCATGTTCTTTATGCTATAGTCATCTGAATAATTGCTATGGCCACGTTCGCGTTCTGCCTTTGGCAATGTGTGTTCAATTGTATTATTGACTTTTTTATATGGAAATGCATGCTTTTAGTTTGTGGCGCTTTCACGCCCACGTGGGGGCGCACCTGCACTTGTTTAAGTGAAGAAGAGCGCTCACACGCCAGAAGAAGACCAACAGCTACGTAGCTCTGAGTGAGAGGGCGAGTTAGCAAGAGAGAAACACGGCTAGGCTTGCCACCCGTCCCTTGAAATGCGGAATCGTTCTGTAATTGGGAATTAAAAGTTGCGTTCCGTATTGAACCAACGCAGTTTATTCCGTATTTCACAATTGTCCCATGGGGCATCCCCGCGCGACCCGTGGCTCCGGTGGCGGGGAGTGGCGGGCGGCGGTGCGCCCAGCCCGTGCACGTCTGTCACACACTAACACACACCTCCTGCGCTCATGAGTGACCACTGAGCCAACAATAATGAACAAAAAGGGCAGGAGATATTAAAGACAGCAAGACAGTTATGTGCCTGCCCGCTGCTGTCTGCCCTGCACTGCGCTCCACTTCCAGGTTCGTTGCCTAGTTAACTCGCTCGCTGAGTGTTTTCAAAACAAAAATGTCTTCGTCAACAGCAGAAGCTCAGGACACCTCACCTCATCCTCAAAAGGGGGAACGTCTCCAAAAAATAGAGTGGAGTGGGAAGAGGGGAACCCGTGGCTCGATAGAGTCACTGATGATGATGATTATAAAGCGAACTTCAAGGCAGGTAGGAAAGTTTTCGCAGCGTCTCACGGAGGTGTAAAACAGCATGCTGCAGGGGACCTCCACAAACGGAATATAAGATCCCACAATTCTTTGTACCTGAAACATCCCCTGAGCTTGATTTGGTATGTTATTATGCTCTTGTATATTGATAACATACAGGTTATATTTATATTTACCTTCATACATCTTGCATAGCTAGGCTATTTCAGTTGCTACTATGGTTGATTATTTTCAGGAATGTTGATTTTTTTTTTTTTTTTAAGCATGCATTTATTATCAATCAATATGGAATGAATTTATGTAAAATAA
This sequence comes from Corythoichthys intestinalis, assembly GCF_030265065.1. Taxonomy (NCBI): domain Eukaryota; kingdom Metazoa; phylum Chordata; class Actinopteri; order Syngnathiformes; family Syngnathidae; genus Corythoichthys; species Corythoichthys intestinalis. Next base: position 38,688,939 of record NC_080403.1, on the reverse strand, counting down.
AGAACATCTTATTTTGTTACGCTAAGTAATGCTCCTCTTTTGGAATTATTCCTAATAGATTAACAGCAAATAAACACTGAATAAATAGTCCTACTGCGGATATATACTATCTATTGATTGATTGATAGTGAATTTGACATCATCCCACTCCTACCCTCTAAATTACTGCAGCTGAGGTGACACAGGTATACCGCACAGTAAAACGTAGCCAGCCAGAGCTACAATAGTGCTGACTGTGGACACAGGCTCAATCAGAAGATTTTTATGTGATGCCAAAATGGTGAAGAAAATGACTTTGGGGAGAACAAAGCAAGAGGCACTGTTGAAACAACTCCTGGGTCCAAAGGCAGTGGGTGATGTGCTCAAGATCTTAACGTCACCCATCCCATTCTCCATACAGACCGATGCCTCGAATAAATTGAGCAGGAAGATGCTTCCCCTTGCTGTCCACTACTTCATTCCAGAGTCTGGGCTCACCAACAAAGTGCTGGACTTCATAAAGAATGCAGACGAGTCAGCTGCTGGAATTGTAGCCCTCCTGGAACATTCCATTAATAAATTTGGCTTGTCAATGGATCACGTGACCGGATTCAGTGCCGAAAACACAAATGTTAATTACGATATTCACAACTTCGTTTTCACTAACCTGCAGAAAACAAACAAACAAACAAAAAAATTTGCTGCAAGGAAACTGCCATGCCCACATAGTGCAAAATACAGTTTTCTCATCTAAAAATAGATACATTTCTATGCATTTTAGGAGTTTTGGGGATGCCCCTTTTTTTTGCCCATAAGGTTTTGGGCACGAGGGGGGCGTCCCTTATTTCTATTTCTGAAAGGCGGCAACCCTAAACATGGCTGCGAACCTACGTTCATTGTTTATGCTTGTAAAATATCTCTACAGAGGCAATGCCTGTGTCTATCATCTTTTCTGGTGTTGTTGTGTGTTTTCCACCCACGATCAGACACTTAGAGCCAGTTGTGTGCTTGTTTGAACGATGCGCTAATGCTAGCGAATGCATGCTAACCGTTTGTGTCATGTCATTGCTGTAAAAGCACCTAATTATCATTTATTTACGTCGATGTGAACCTGTTTGGTATCGGGGACAAAATTGATTCAGCAAATTATACGGACGTCCAGCATCGTCATTTGGGAGTTTAGCCCGCTGAATAGACAGAACCGAGCCTTAGCGTCCTGGTGAGGAAAGTATATTCGCATTTCGTTGTTCATGCACTATACACTGTACACTTACTCAGCATGTTGTTCTCTATTGTATTTATTGCCTTTCAAGATGACATGTCTGTTCTATGTGTTGGATTTTATCAAGTAAATTTCCCCAAAAATGCGATTTATACTCCTGTGCGACTTGTATGTTTTTTCTCTTCGTTGGGCATTTTATGGCTGGTGCGACTTATACTCAGGTGCGACTTGTAGTCTGAAAAATACAGTAGAATGATATAAAAAATAAATGAACACAATTTATTAATTTTAAAATGCAACCATGCTTTTCCACAAAATATTAAACATGCATAATATGTAATTGCCGGCATTGGTTAAACTTCAATTGTCAACACGCTTTGTCAGTGGAAAATACTGGACACAAAACATTAATAAATGATAAAAAAGAAATGTCTGTACTGTTGGAAGTTTAATTGGTAATGTGAGACAGTGTACTTTGGAAGTGTGCGTATAAATATAGAATGGTGGATTCTGACAGTGTTCCAATGTGCAGCATTGTTTACAGTCTTTCATTGCCCAGCTTGCCAGCTGCTCCGAGCTGCCTAATTATGGAGCAAAACCCTGGCTTGATCTTCCCACAGCCTTGCACTGTATCCCGCATCCATCTCGGGCTCCTGAGAGCTCCCCTTCAACTCTCCACCACTGGCGTTTACACCTCCCAAACCACCATGACTTAGGTTTCTTCCGACTGCTATTTAATGCAAGCTACAGCCCCCCTGCTGCTCAGGAACCTAGCACACAACCAAAATCGTCTTCTTGGAAAATGAAGACAGTGAATGTGACGCAGCACGACATCTCATTACAGCAGTGGAAATTTTTCTACTGGTGTTTGCCCAGGCTTAGATCATCAGACGTGGGGAGCGATTGCTTGAGCTTGGTTCTGTCGTTTGCTGAACAGGAGGAGGGACAGAAAAATGAAAAGAGAAGAGGAGGGAAAAAGAAAGAAAGTAGGGAAGCAGGCAGTGGAACTGAGCGGAAGCTGTGGCAGATCGAATGCAGAGGAGCGAAGGTTCGAAGCCTGTGGGAAACAGTGGGTGCGAAGTGCTATAATGCAGAGGAGTCTGTGTACCCACGAAAGCAATGGGGGCCCGATACATTCCCTTCCCCCTCCAGGCTATCACAAATTAAGTATTATTTTGTGTAATGTTATAAACAATTTACATGAATTCCCACAATAGGAGATCATTTTGTGTAAATTAACAATCTTGAAAACAAACAGCTATGCCATTTTGTGTAAGCTTAGGGACAATAACATTACAATGTTATACATATTGATACTAGTGATGAATAGTGCTGGAATACTTTGTCACTAGGGGGCAGCCGTGGCAGAGTGGTCAAGAAGAAAGACACAATAAATACTTGGAATGTAGCCAACTGCTTCCTCCAACTGCTTAGTATGACTGTGTGTTCACAGCGAGGTGTTAGATGCATAGACCTAAAAAAGGTGATTTAATAATGTCTAACCGCTTGCAATATTTATTTGTATTCTTTTTTTTAAAGATGAATCTGTGATCTCTGGACCTCTGCAGCGTTTGCTATGACAATCTACTTAATGGAATTGTTGGGAGTTGTTGGACCATGTAATGACCAGTGAAGTTCTTCAATTATTCATTTAGCCTTGCCCTAATGTTGTCAAGACCCCCCTCAATGTGGTTGCTCTACAGGAAATGAAGTTGCACCTGGATCAAGGAAAGAAATAGGCAACGTGTAGATGGGTAAGATGTGAGAGCAGGCAAGAGGTGACAAAGCCATTGAAGCTGAGCAGAGGTTGAGTGGGGTTGGAGCCACACTGTAAGCCCTCCTTTCCCCCCGAGACAGACAGAGTTAGAGGGCCAGGATGATACTGGGTTACATGGAAGAACCTGGGGCCATTTCATTACAGAAAGTGTCTGTCCAGGAGATGGGAAAAGGATTATCCTCCAAACAGGATTTATTGGAGGGGATAATTCCTTGGCTGAACCCAAAGTGGTAAAGTGCCAAATAGGTTGAGGTTACAATATCGCTTCATTCACAGCTCCCAGCTGCCTGATTTTGTGCTGTAAATGTATGTGAGACTGCTTGCGTCCATGGGTTTGGAATAAGAAAAGCAAGCAAGAAAAGGCATTTTTAGACAAACTGATACATTTATGCAAGCATGCTCATGTAGTTTCATGCTTTCTCTCTCTCTGCTTCAAAATGTGCCATATATTCGTACTAATGGTGTGTATAAAAATGTATTGGCTACATTTTACACAGGACAGCAAGACTATTTTTTAGATTTAATGAAATGCATTGATCCCTCGCTACTTCGCGCTTCAAACTTTGCGCCCTCAGTCCATCGCGGATTTTTTTTTTTCAATTAAAAAAAGAAAGAAAAATACAGATGAGCTGTCCCGAGCCGATCGCATAGTCTCATGCTCGGTCCCTCCCTCTCCTTGCTCCTTGTTCATCAGAGAGTGAACTGGAATTGCTTATTAAAGTAAACGATGATTGACAGACGGTTAAGCTTTGATCTTGCCAAAGACTCAACCTTCAAAGGGCCGCATGTGTCAATCATCGTTTAACTTGTAAAGCAGTTGCTGTGGCAACTCATTGTGTGCAAATAAGCAGCTGGAGCGGATTTAAGTGGACACTCAATGAAGCATTTAATAAAGACAAGCATTATTTTTTTTCCATTTTTTTCTTGATTAAAAATAATTTACATTTAAGTGCTCAAACATACATATATATATATTTTAAATTATACTTTGGGGAAAAAGGTAAAAATAAAAAACATGTTTTATATGTATCTCTTTACAATGACATATGAATGAATACATTGAACAATTTGTTTTTTTTGTTTGTTTGTTGTGGTTTTTTTTGGGGGGGAGGGGGTGCTACCTCGTGGTTTTTCACTTATTGCAGCGGGTATGGTCCCCATTAACCGCGAAAAATGGGGGATGACTATAATTTTCCAATAAAAAATAAATAAATATATCACCATCATCAAACGAACACAAAGAATACATTTAGTTTGTAAGAAAACAGCTGAGTGATGAGACAAAATAGACAATAAAACTACGATTTGGGACTCATCTGTATTCTTAGGGCCTGTAGTGTACTTAACAAAACAATAATGGAGACAGAGCGGAATTTGCATTTAACAAGCTAGTGTCTCCTGGTCTGTCTTGTTACATTAATGCTGCATAAATATTGCTGCTCTTTTTATTTTTTGTCATTATTATTATTTGTATTTATTTATTTATTTATTTTATTAATGTAGTAATAAGATAACTGTGTTCACAGAAGTTTCTATTATAGCTTTTGTTTGCTACAGTTTGACAACTGGTATTATTTGTTTTTTTCAAAGACTTATTTTATGTGATGCCCAGTTCAATCATAAAAATGTGCAGCGCTAACTTTGCTCACGCGCAAACATGACCATCATGTGTTGGCAGAGAATCCCATTACAGTCCATGTGACTTTGCATCCACTACTTGTCCATTAATATTTTTCCAAGGGTTGGAAAAAAGAGCCCGAAATGATTCCCTCAAAAGGCCGTTGATTGGGGTGCTGGGGTCTATAATTTGCAATTAACGACTGGGCTCTGGAATTTGATTTGGGTCAAGGTCCTCATTTCCATACTCCTTCCTGACTAGTAGCGAGACTCCAGGGGTGCTCTGTCTTGATGACGGTGTCTCGTTGTCTGATTTATGTTCGGTGGTCACGGTGCGGAGAAAAAGCAGCGCGGCGCTGCCCTGTGCCACCTCACTGCACTCCTTGTGACTCGTCACTCTCTTGCATTTAATGAATTCTGAGCGCAAGCAGTGCTTTCTATTGGTTCACCTCAATTGCCTCCTAATGGCAGACTCGTGAGGCCGAGGAAATGTCAAACTCCACTTCCAGTAGTTGCGTCAGACTGACATCTTTTTGAGCTGTGAGCGCTTAGACTTTGATGAAATTGGCAAATGAAGTATAGCTGCACCTTTGAATCAAAATTTTGCACACGATTGGTGGGTAACAAGACCAACACAACAAACCCTACTTTTAAATCCTTGACAATCTTCTGGAGTTTCCTAGCACCCACTTCTCTCATTGTCCCTCTCAACACATAATGATTATAATGTCAACATAAGCTAATATTGTCCTCTGGCTTGCTAGCCTGGCAGCTCCATCTTCATCCTCCTTCTACAAATATAATTATAATCATAGGCGTAGTTTGACTTTTGGGGCAGGGGGGGCACAACATGTTGACAACCCCAAAAAGCAGTGTCAGCAATAAAATTAACTGACAAGAATATTTATAATAATAAGTTGAGATTGAGCGTTTTTTGTTTCCCATCATTCTTGAGGGGAATTCTCAATCAGGCAGCTTAGGCAATACCTTTTGCCAAGATCGTCATCTATTGAATATGATACGCCCGCCGGTGACGTGCCAATGTAGTTACCCCAGTCAAAAATTGTATCCCCTGGGCGGAGCCAGATGCCATATGCAGGTAGATTTGTGTCAATCAAAAAAAGTTGCTTCAATGAAAAAAAAAAAAGTTGCTTCAACCAAAATATATTTTTTCAACCGGAAAAATGTCGCTTCATGTAAAAAATAAAATAAAATAAAAATAGTTTGAATGCAAAAATAAATTTGAAACTCAAAAAAAAAATGCATGTGGAAGCTATTTTTCTTTAATTGATTTTTTGTTTTTGATTTTTTTTCATTGAAGAAACTTTTTTGATTGAAGTAATGTTGATTTGTGTTTGTCTTTATTATTCAATCAAAAAATAAGTTGCGTCAAAGAAATATAGATTTCCAAAAAGAAAATCCCTTCAATCAAAAGGAAACATTTCAACCAATCAGATTGAAAATTTTGCATTTGAACACTTAATTTTTCATTGAAAAAGTTTTCTTTGATTGAAGCAATCCTTTTTGTGTTAAGGCCATATTATGATTAGGATATTTGTGTCTAAATATTTTGTTATATTTGCTAAATAAGATGCTTCAATCAAAAAAATATTTTCAATCAAACAAACAAAAAAAAAATGTTTTTAATATTTTTTATAATATACGTATATAGTATATATGTACGCACTTCCAGGAGTTCACACAACCACGCCCGGCACAGAAAATCCCGTCGTCTCATCTATATCGTCCTGAATCCATTTTTGGAGATTCCGTGGGTTCCTGTGGTTTGATTTGGCATTTTAAAACTTTGTCTACTCTAACCGCAACTTAAGTGCTCTGTCTAAAACGGAAGTCTGTAGCAGAAATTGTCAAAGATGGCGCCGCCCAATTTTTGCTCAGGAGACTTGTCTATAGGAGCCGATTTCCTCGTAATGAGAACCTCAGAATCCTTATCCTTGCCACCACACATCTGCCTCCTGTCATCTTTTTAGTTACATTTTCTCCAAGGTGTACATTATAGCTGGCCTCACCACCATCATACTGTATGAGTGTTCCCCTTCATCCGAGAAAACACACTGTTCTATCACATAACACAGCTGACACTTTACTCCACCCGGTCCAATCTGCTTGGATCTGTTCCTTAACCTCTTTACTTCACTGACTTTTGGGCTGGACTGTTGACCCAAAGGGCTCTATTTTTGAAGGCGGCACATCTGCGCTCGAGCATGAAATGCAGCTCATCATTATCTTTGGTAAGATCAAAGCTTTGGAAATTTGGCAGACCGCTCAATGCCAAGTCGAGGGTTTCAGCATAGTATGTGTCCTTGGAGACACGCCTGCTGCACGAGAATTCTGTGGACGAAAGTTACCTTCTTGAGAATTGGTGTATATTTCGACACAATGTTGACAGCTCTCTAACACGATTTGGGTGGTCTGTGACAGAGGTGCAAACTCTTGATATAGTTATTGTTGAAACCAGTCATTAAAGTTATTAAAAGCAATTGTGTTACTACAGTATCATCTGTCAGGCCGAGACGACGAGGCAGACTCAGTTGCGGAGGTTCAGGCAAAAACTTGTGAATTTTTGAATTGAATTTGAATTGAAAATTTTGAAAACAGAGGTTCATCCACTTACATGCGGGGATGAGAAAAAAAGTACAAACCAAAAGCTCTCCAACAGAGGAATAAATCAGGACAACCACAATCAATGTTCAAACAAAAATGCACTCCAAAAGGGAGGAGGCAAAAACACAAAACGCTCCAAATAGGAAAAAGTCAAGATGGCTAAGACCAAAAAGCTTCAAACACAAATAACAAATCGCTCCAAATGGAGGATAATATTCAGTATCACTATGACAGACTATGGCGAGCGGCTGACGTGACTGACCTTGGAAGATAGACACTTCTGCACAAGACAAGGGGAACTAAAGCATTATATGCACACAAGGTAATGGGGAACAGGTGGAAACAATAGGTGATTAGATGACAAGAGGAAGGGCAAGTACGCGACAACAAAGAGGGTGAAGCCTTCAAAATAAAGCAGGAAGCGACGTGGCATGACGTCATCTTCATCAATATTTTCAAAATTATTATAATGGCCATGAAAAAAAATCATGGCTCTTGCGTTGGGGCTGGTTTCCTGTCCCATTGGGTATATATTTAAATTCTACAAGTTTTCTTTATATTTGTTATGTTACTTTCCAGAGATTTAGCGTTATAATTTTTTTCTAGCCTTCCTATTATCCTGCAAATGTCTTTCATTCAAAAACTATAAGTAAACTTTTGGGAGGCTTTTCATACTTCCTGATTTCCTAATTTGATGGAAACATTTAAGATAATATTTTCTAAATGTGCTGTGTATATGTTTCATACATTGGCCTTCCTCTGTGGTCAATTTGACATCAGGTTTATTTTTTAACTTTTTATTTTTGTAGCTGTGTCACTGTCAAGGACTGGAACAAGGCAATGCTGTGTCGAAAGAGTTTATGCCTAGGGCAGCTTAGTGACGCTGTAGTGCACCAGTGTCAAACTCAAAGCCCGGGGGCCAGATCTGGCCACCACTTCATTTTTTGTTGCTTGCAGAAGCGAGTCATGTGCACCGACTTCAAGTTTCTAGCTTAAACACAAAAATTGCACATGGTCATTATCAATGGGCTATTTTTGTAAAGAATAGCCCTTTTGAAATAAATAATAGTTTGGCAAAAAGCTTCTGATTTCATAGGCAATAATACACCTGGGAACATATGGGTTCACAATCATAATCGCCCACCGAGAAAAGCCATAACTAAAATGTGGCCCATTAAAAAATGCTAGTCTATTGAAATCTCATATTGAGAAAGGAGGGTGCCTTCTAAGTGCTTCAACAGCTGCTTTAGCGACAAACCATAACAGCCCACCTTCTCCAATGGTACAAACCAAGGGAAGGAAATATGGCCGATGCCAGGTTTGCCCCACCTGAAATTATTTAAAGATAAGCATGATCTGCACACAATGGAAAGAATATGTCTGCAAGGAGCATGCAAGCAGAGGGGTGAAAGAAAGGCTCTATCTCACAAAAGGCAGCAGTATTCATTCCCTAAAGGGTATGGATGTGCACCCAATTTGGAAAAAAAAAAATAAAAATAAGATGAAATATATACTATTGTACTACTTTACATTCCATATACCAAGGGCGAAGGTTTGGTCTCAACATTGGTAGGGATGATATAACAGCATAACCTGCATGTACACTTTTTGCTGGAGCCCGGACATAAATAAGACCAAACAGATTGGGCGAACGGGAATCAGGGCTACATATCTCACAAATATGATCCTAATTAATTGATAGGGTAAATGATCAATGCAAAATAAATCAGTACTAATTTTAATGTGTTGTAGTGACCACTACCTTATAACAGAATTCACCTATGGAACTTATGTGGAGCATGAAAGATGGCGGCGCTTCCGCTCCGGATCCCCGCGGTCGTCCTCCTGTCCCTTTGCCCGTGCGGCCACAGCACGCTCATGCTCTGGCGCTTCCCAACGCCGACGTTGCTATCTCGCCTCTGGCGCCACTCTCGCTCGCCTCGGCTCCGGCACTGCTCTACGTCGACGCCGCTGCGCCCGTCCCATCACCTTCTCGCCGACGCCCCGTCCGCCTCCGGCCTAGACGACGATGCGCCAACCTGTAGCCTACTTGACGACGATGCGCCCGTCTCCAGCGTACTCGACGACGCCCCGTCCGCCTCCGGCCTACTCAACGACGCGTTATCCTGCCCAGGTTTTCTCGACGATGCTATGTCCGGCCCAGGTTTTCTTGACGGCATTCCGTCAGGGCACGATTTTCTCATCGACGCAGCGTCTGCTCTTGGTCTTCCTGGCGACGTCAATCCTGTGCCTGCGTCTATGGCCATTGCTGACGTCGCTCCAGCACCAGCGCCTCTGGAAGTCTCCGAAGTGGCCCCTCTGCCAGCGCCTGCAATCGCTGCCGCCTCTCCTCGTCCTCCGCTTTTGGCTAACGATGACGTCGCTTCGGCTCCGGTTTCGGCGTTTCCCTCGCTCCTGCTGCGGCCAGTCGACGTGGCTCATTTTGCCAGTTGCCCTCGTCCCCGGCCACGACCGACCACCAACTCTGACCACCGTGCCTGTCACCTTTGTCTACGGCCTTGACTGGGTGGCACTGCTCGTCGCACGTCTCGACCTTATACTCGACCGCAGCTGAGCGTCGCCTGCCACATCTCTCGGCGTCTGCTTCTCTGCCTGTCACGCCTGGCCAGTGCTGCACGACGCGTTCTGGACGTCCACCAGATCTTCCAGCTCGGTCGTCCACCGCCTGGCATCCTGGACGTCCTCCTGATTGTCGCAATCGGTCCTCCACCGCCTGGCATCCTGGACGTCCTCCTGATCGTCCATTCGGTCGTCTTCCAAAGGCGCCCCAGCCGTGCAGCCCGACCGTTCGGTTCCGTTGAATCAGGTTGCGCCTGGCGTCCTGTGTGGGTGAATTCTGGGGGAGACCTGTGCAGTGACCACTACCTTATAACCAGTGACGTGCGGTCAGGGGAGGCAGGTGAGGCAGAGCCTCACCTGTCATCATGACAAAAAAATAATTATAGCATCAAATTTATATTAATATTTGTCCATTGCTCTTAATGTATGACTCATTTCAAACATTTTTTTATAGTCAAAATCGCTGAATTTGCCCATTTCCTGTTCAAATAACGAAATGAAACGAGAGGTGCGGCAGCAACTAGTAAAGCCTCACCTCTGATTGCGCAATCCATAACAAACTGGGTTGATACATGGAATTGGAGCATGCTGGTTGCCGTACATCTGCATGTCGCCATTATAATGTTTCCAGATACGTTTATTTGACCTGATTTTCCACAGTCTGGCTAATGTCTTTAACCCTTAAAGTTTAATGTTTGTTAGCGACGTATTTAGTTTAGCTGATGGGAAATAAAACCGCAGTGAAAAGGCACAGGTTGCGGCAGATAGTACGCTGCCGCACAGAAAGGGGGCGAACGTGAGCCAACAGGTAATGGCACCAGGCGAATCAAGTGCACTGCGGCGAGCCGTTTTGTATTGTTTACTACGTCGACATCGGACTCCCAAAATGGAAGAGGATTATATATCCAAACTTTAAAAATTCTCAAAACTGGACTTTCAGTCAAAAGTGGACCTGATTAACAGAGGAAGACCAACGCCGGAGCTAAAAGGTTTGCTTCAAACTACGGGACAGTCTAAGATAACTCGCTCTTTTCAAACGGAGTGGTACACCCGAAAAGACTGGCTGTGTGGCTGTCCTTCGAAAAACTGCCTTTACTGCTTCCCATGCCTTTTGTTCTCAACTTGTGCCAATGTCTGGACTAACACGGGATATTGTGACATGAAAAATTTACCACGAAGTCTCAGCAAACATGAGAGATCGTACACTCACATTCAAAGCCAGACTGCTTTAAAATTTTTTGGAAGCTCAAGGATCGATTTGGCTTTGAACGAACAGCGGCGGCTCAACGTTAGCACCCACAATGCTAGGGTAAAGGAGAACCGCGAGATTTTGAAAGACCTCATTAATGCAACCTGCTTCTTAGCTAAGCAGGAGTTAGCATTTCGTGGTAACGATGAGAGGGCAAGCTCTACTAATCGTGGCAATTATGTCGAACTTTTATACGCTTTTGCTGAGAAAGATGAGAGGTTAGCTAGACATTTGGACACATCCACTGTGTTTTCTGGCTTGTCAAATAGAATACAGAACGATCTAATTGAAGCAATCGGTGATGTGATACAGTCGGAATAGGACCGATTCAGGACAACTTTCCTCCCTGGCGATCATCTCCATTGAGGCGGAGAGACTTTTAAAACTAAAGGAAAATAAGGAGGACTTTTACAACAAAGTAACTGAGGTTTTTGTGGCGAAGGGCAGGCGCATGGACTTCATCTACAAATAAAGGTAAGACCACAGTTTTCATTTTAATCTTAATATTTTAAAACTTAAATTTTGGCCTTAAATAAAATATACTTTTTCTTTTCATGCTTTTTGTTGAGCAATCTGTATTAAATTGATTTAAGTATCAGATTCAAGTTTTAAAAACAACTGAATATTTCACAAAAGGTCAAAATTGAAATCTGTGGTTTTGTACACCACTCTGTACTCATTTATGTTGTATGAACTAAAGACTTGCGATGGAAATTCCAACACATGGAGAGTGTAGCGCAAATGTACGTTATTTTCTACCTTTACGTATCTGTAATGTGTACCGTGTGTGTGTGTTTTGTGAAGAATGCTGATGAGATATGAAATAACCAGTAGTTAATTGAATAAGCTATCCTTTTTGGTTATATATTTGTAAATCTGACACTTAAGGAGTCAGTGCCTCACCAACCACGAACCTCACCGCACGTCACTGCTTATAACAGAATTCACCTGTGGAACTTGTGTGGAGAATGTTGTGTTCCAGGGAGAAAACTGTTGTCGCGCGCGTTTCCGGCACTAGATACTACAGAGTCACAAGAGACTCACGAGTGGCTGAACACGGCAACACGTCTACGGCAATGGTGTATTGGTTCAGGTAATACATCGTTCGATTCAAACTTTTGTTTTCAAAAACTACCAAAGAAACATTTTGAAAACTTCCAGAATAAATGTCTGGATTTCATTTCCAAATTGGAAATTGCAATTTTGAACATAACTGAAATTATATTTACATACACAATAAATGCAAACTTGTTAATAACCTCCTAACTATCCAGGAATGCAAAAAAAAAAAAAAAATTTGTCTTAAGACCACTCAACATTGTCTAAATAAACAATATAACCGAAAAAACAACAACTTCTTAGTCAGGGTATAACATAAAGAAAAATGGAGCCTTCCTTCAGGTAAAACGCTACTCCTTTTGTCCACAAGCGGAGCTAAACACAACAAAAAATGAAAACTTTTTACCTCGACGATCATTAATGTATGATTACATGAAAAAGATCCCTGCATAGGCTGTAAATAAAAATATTTTTGAATAATAAATAAAGACATTTTAAATAAATGGAAGTCGTCAGCCAATCGCACATTCAGTTAGTGAAAAGGGGTACATGTAAGTTTGAACATAATGGAAATAATTCACTTAAGGGGTAAGTTCTATCCTTACAACATACAGTGCCTTGCAAAAGTATTCGGGCCCCTTGAACCTTGCAACCTTTCGCCACATTTCAGGCTTCAAACTAAAGATATAAAATTTTAATTTTTTGTCAAGAATCAACAACAAGTGGGACACAATCGTGAAGTGGAACAAAATTTATTGGATAATTTAAACTTTTTTAACAAATAAAAAACTGAAAAGTAGGGCGTGCAATATTATTCGGCCCCCTTGCGTTAATACTTTGTAGCGCCACCTTTTGCTCCAATTACAGCTGCAAGTCGCTTGGGGTATGTTTCTATCAGTTTTGCACATCGAGAGACTGACATTCTTGCCCATTCTTCCTTGCAAAACAGCTCGAGCTCAGTGAGGTTGGATGGAGAGTGTTTGTGAACAGCAGTCTTCAGCTCTTTCCACAGATTCTCGATTGGATTAAGGTCTGGACTTTGACTTGGCCATTCTAACACCTGGATACGTTTATTTTTGAACCATTCCATTGTAGATTTGGCTTTATGTTTTGGATCATTGTCCTGTTGGAAGATGAATCTCCGTCCCAGTCTCAGGTCTTGTGCAGATACCAACAGGTTTTCTTCCAGAATGTTCCTGTATTTGGCTGCATCCATCTTCCCGTCAATTTTAACCATCTTCCCTGTCCCTGCTGAAGAAAAGCAGGCCCAAACCATGATGCTGCCACCACCATGTTTGACAGTGGGGATGGTGTGTTCAGGGTGATGAGCTGTGTTGCTTTTACGCCAAACATATCGTTTTGCATTGTGGCCAAAAAGTTCAATTTTGGTTTCATCTGACCAGAGCACCTTCTTCCACATGTTTGGTGTGTCTCCCAGGTGGCTTGTGGCAAACTTTAAACGAGACTTTTTATGGATATCTTTGAGAAATGGCTTTCTTCTTGCCACTCTTCCATAAAGGCCAGATTTGTGCAGTGTACGACTGATTGTTGTCCTATGGACAGACTCTCCCACCTCAGCTGTAGATCTCTGCAGTTCATCCAGAGTGATCATGGGCCTCTTGGCTGCATCTCTGATCAGTTTTCTCCTTGTTTGAGAAGAAAGTTTGGAAGGACGGCCGGGTCTTGGTAGATTTGCAGTGGTCTGATGCTCCTTCCATTTCAATATGATGGCTTGCACAGTTCTCCTTGAGATATTTAAAGCGTGGGAAATCTTTTTGTATCCAAATCCAGCTTTAAACTTCTCCACAACAGTATCTCGGACCTGCCTGGTGTGTTCTTTGGTTTTCATCATGCTCTCTGCACTTTAAACAGAACCCTGAGACTATCACAGAGCAGGTGCATTTATACGGAGACTTGATTACACACATTTGGATTCTATTTATCATCATCGGTCATTTAGGACAACATTGGATCATTCAAAGATCCTCACTGAACTTCTGGAGTGAGTTTGCTGCACTGAAAGTAAAGGGGCCGAATAATATTGCACGCCCCACTTTTCAGTTTTTTATTTGTTAAAAAAGTTTAAATTATCCAATAAATGTTGTTCCATTTCACGATTGTGTCCCACTTGTTGTTGATTCTTGACAAAAAAATTAAATTTCATATCTTTATGTTTGAAGCCTGAAATGTGGCGAAAGGTTGCAAGATTCAAGGGGGCCGAATACTTTTGCAAGGCACTGTATGGGAAGACAATCTTAATTGCCTATTTAACTGAAGTCATTATATAGTGCAAATAATGTTGCTTAAAAGTTGGTGGGGACAATTTGAGCATCCTGAAAAGTTGGTAGTGTTATGTCCCTACCGTCTCAATGAAAACCTACGCCCGAGCTAAATACACAAAAATTGAAAGTCTGACCTGATGGTTGCGCAACAGAAATGAAAATGTCATCACCATGAAACAATAGATGTTATCGTTTTGTTATTCCACTCGGCAAAAAAGTGTTGATTCTGCAAAGAATAATCCTGAATTCTGAAAAGAGCAATTCTTGATTTCACAGCTTGAAAGTTGTTTTTTAAAGTTGTCCCCAGGTATTAAAAACCAAAGCCAAATTGACCAATTAAAAAGTAGATTAACATATGAATGATGGAATAATTCCTAATGAAATTATTTTTAACATCAAACTCTGTGAAACATCTCAGTCATAAAGAAACTTTATGTCTATACTTTGAATATCTTGGACAGATTTATTTGCTTTATTTATAAAGTGTAAAGCATTTCCTCACACAATGGGTTTGAGGCAAAAGTGATACTGAAGAAAGATTATAAAAAATAATGCTGGATCCTTCGGTCCTTTGGTAGGCTGCGTGTGTCTATGTCAATGTACCTTTTAAATAATTTAGTTTTGCTTAGATGATTCCTAAAATTATATATAGAAGCCATTAAGTGGGCTTGTACAGTTCCTGTCACTAATAAAACATTTAAGGTCAACAATCACTGATGTTGATCACAGGATGTAGAAAGAAGTTATTGTACACACCCACTCTTGAAAGTGGTCTGTCAAGTGCAATTTGCTTTTCAAACCACAACTATGAAGTCATCTGTCAAGTTGCTTGAAGTGAAGAAAAAGAGAGAAAGATGCTCCCACGGCGATAATCTTTGGGTCTTGTGAAGTGCATTGCTGATGGAACAACTTTCTCACGATTGAATTGGATGGGCTAAGACAATAGTGTGATGCTCTTGGGAGCTGCTGGCTTACATACTGTTGACTGTACTCCCCATTTATCAACCATCTTGACCTTGATGTTACAGACATCCGATCTTTATGCTGTGTCCAGACAATATACAATATTTAGGTACGACTTCATCTCATATGTGTGTCACTTTGACGTACATATGAGAAGACAGTGGTTTATTATCAGCAGCATTTCAAGAAAAAAATGCTCCCACTTGTTTGAACCACAATGAAACACATTTCCTCACACATACTTCACATATTTCATGTTTCTGGAACTTCATACGCCTCATAGTTTATTACTTTTCACTGTATCGTGTTGAGTGTTTTAAGTCAAGGAGTCTGTGGTCTTGAAAGTCCCCAGGGTGAAGTGTGTTTGTTTAGGGCCACTGCTCTGCTCGGACACCGAGATGCAGATGGTGGAAGGAGCCGGCCCTGGAGTGCCTTTGGACACGCTCCGGCAGAGTGCAGGGTCATGTTCTCTTGCAGACTACGAGACAGGAAATCCATTTAATTACCTGTGAAGCAGAAGAAGGGGTGTGGAGGTCTGACAGAAGAAGGCTGTGCTCCCTGTGCACTTTGCCAAGAGATGGGTGGGTTGTTGGCGGGGGGCAAAAGAGGGCGGTCTGAAAGGAAACGAGAAAACATAACAGCACATATGTAAAGAATAAAATAAAATAATAATAATCCAAATAGAAAATGTTTGATCCAGAGGGAAAGCCAAATGAAACTTTTTTTTTTCTAAATAAATAAAGGTTAAATAAAGACTACGGTACTAAAACTCTTGCTCTTCATTTTGTACTAAAAAAACGCAACTCCGAACTTGATAATGAGCCAGCCCTCTATTTCCCAACTTGTGTGCAATGTAAATTCCTGATGAGACAGATTGAAGAGGAAGACTGTTCATTCAAATAAAAGTCTATTTTCTTTTTTTGCATCAAACTAACATGACTGAATTCAGCAATTTTTTTTTACTGATTGTACTTCTGGTACATGTAGTTTTTCTTGATTTTTTTTCTAGCCTGAACGTGGAAGTAACATTGGTCCCAGAGATGTAGTGATTAATAAATACAGTGGGGCAAATAAGTATTTAGTCAACCACCAATTGTGCAAGTTCTCCTACTTGAATAGATTAGAGGCCTGTAATTGTCAACATGGGTAAACCTCAACCATGAGAGACAGTATGTTGAAAAAAAACCCCAGAAAATCACATTGCTTGATTTTTAAAGAATTTATATTCAAATTAGAGTGGAAAATAAGTATTTGGTCAACCGGCAAGATTTCTGGCTTTCAAAGAGGTCTAACTTCTTCTAACGAGGTCTAACGAGGCTCCACTCATTACCTGTGTTAATGGCACCTGTTTTAACTCATTATCGGTATAAAAGACCTGTCCACAATCTCAGTCAGTCACACTCCAAACTCCACAATGGCCAAGACCAAATAGCTGTCGAAGGACACCGGAGACAAAATTGTAGACATGCACCATGCTGGGAAGACTGCAACTGCAATACGTAAAACGCTTGGTGTAAAGAAATCAACCGTGGGAGCAATTATTAGAAAATGGAAGACATACAAGACCACTGATAATCTCCATCGATCTGGGGCTCCATGCAAGATCTCACCCCGTGGCATCAAAATGATAACAAGAACGGTGAGCAAAAATCCCAGAACCACACGGGGGGACCTAGTGAATGACCTACAGAGAGCTGGGACCACAGTAACAAAGGCTACTATCAGTAACACAATGCGCCGCCAGGGACTCAAATCCTGCACTGCCAGACGTGTCCCCCTGCTGAAGCCATTACACGTCAAGGCCCCTCTGTGGTTCGCTAGAGAGCATTTGGCTGATCCAGAAGAGGACTGGGAGAATGTGTTATGGTCAGATGAAACCAAAATAGAACTTTTTTGGTAGAACACAGGTTCTCCTGTTTGGAGGAGAAATAATACTGAATTGCATCCAAAGAACACCATACCCACTGTGAAGCATGGGGGTGGAAACATCATGCTTTGGGGCTGTTTTTCTGCAAAGGGACCAGGACGACTGATCTGTGTAAAGGAAAGAATGAATGGGGCCATGTACCGAGAGATTTTGAGTAAAAATCTCCTTCCATCAGCAAGAGCATTGAAGATGAGACATAGCTGGGTCTTTCAGCATGACAATGATCCCTAACACACAGCCAGGGCAACAAAGGAGTGGCTTCGTAAGAAGCATTTCAAGGTCCTGGAGTGGCCTAGCCAGTCTCCAGATCTCAACCCCATAGAAAATCTGTGGAGGGAGTTGAAAGTCTGTGTTGCCCAACGACAGCCCAAAACATCACTGCTCTAGAGAAGATCTGCATGGAGGAATGGGCTAAAATACCAGCAACAGTGTGTGAAAAGCTTGTCAAGATTTACATAAAACGTTTGGCCTCCGTTATTGCTTACAAAGGGTACATAACAAAGTATTCAGATGAACTTTTGGTACTGACCAAATACTTATTTTCCACCATGATTTGCAAATAAATTATTTAAAAATCAAACAATGTGATTTTATGTTTTTTTTTTTTTTCCCCACATTCTGTCTCTCATGGTTGAGGTTTACCCATGTTGACAATTACAGGCCTCTCTAATATTTTCAAGTTGGAGAACTTGCACAATTAGTGGTTGACTAAATATTTTATTTGCTCCACTGTAGATCTGCTATTTTGTAGCTATTATGACCCTGTGGGTCAGTTGTTGTTGTTTTTTTTTTTTTTGCTTTTTTTCCACTGCTGTATGTGTGCGTGCATTGGCTGATTGAGTGAATTAGGTGCAGGTTTTCCTTGTTCACCCGCTCCTTATTGGTGCCACCTGATTGGCCAAGGTGTGGACTTCCTGGCCTACTTAAGAAGCTTGCCACAAGCACTCTGCCACCTCTCCAGCCATACCAGCATTCAGAAATGCCACTTGATGTGTTTGGTCTATAGCAGTGATTCCTGCTTCGTTTAATCTTTGTATTTAGTGTAAGTTGTTGAGCAGTAATGTAGGAGGGAGAAGCCTTTTTGTTTTAGACAGTTTTCTCTGGTGATGGTAAACTGAAGCATCATGAAGCAATGAGGCTTTCCATCCAACTGGTTCGCTCCTGGGCCGAAGCATTATGAGGCTTCATTTGTTCTATTGCGCCTTCATGTGGAAAGTAAAAGTCATGATAGACAGAGTGATTAAAATGATACCATGGATTTGATGGGGTCAAAAGGGCAGGGAGTGGTGATGTGAATTAATGTGCGTGTTACCGTATTGGTCCGAATATAAGACAGTGTTTTTTTGCAATGAAATAAGACTTAAAAAGTAGGGGTCGCCTTATGTTCGTGGTCTAGACGTTATACCCATTCACGACGCTAGATGGTGCAAGATATCATTGAAGCGATGTTCTGTCATGACAGATCTCAGCTACTCTCAAGTTTAACCAGTTTGCATTATTTTTTTATTACAATGTTTTTTCTTATTCAGATTTGTTTCAAGACTACAGTCACAGTTAGACTTCACTTTAATGGTTAATGTAGTTATTGGAATTTTGTTATTTTAATAGATTGGATTATTAACATTTCAAAAACCAAAAGCCATTTATTTACGAATGTGATTGCACTTTAGTTTACATATTTAAATGTTCAGATATTAGGATTTGAATGAGGTAAAATAACATGCTTTTTCTCTCAAATATATTGTTATAATCATTTATTTTCAAATGTACTGTAATTATTTTCTATATAAAAATGTGTTGTTCAAAAAGTCTTTCTTCAAACTTGAGTCTTGAAAAAGAGGGGGGTCATGTTATAGTCAGGGACAACTTTTACGATACCTGAAAGAATGATTGCTTTATTTTAGACATTGACATATAAACAGAAAACAAGACACATCTTTCATTCATTTTTATTGAGGAAAATTAGCATTTCCAAAGTTTTTGGATTTAAACGGTTTCCTTTTTTTTTTTTTTTTTTTTTGGATAGGATTTCTCCTGCTTTTGAAAATAGTCTTTCGCAAGGGACGGATGATGCCGGGGTACAGAGAGGGGTTAGTGCTAGTTTGTAGAGGTTTGGGTAGACATGTTTGTGCAGCTCCCAGTAGTCCAGGGGGTTTGACATCCTGCTTATGTTGGGTTCCCCCAGGGAAGTGTGGACCTCTACAGTCGCATCTGCGGTCTCACTCTGGGTCCTCCTCTGCATGACTGTGTGGTCCAATCGCCGCCACAGTTTGTCACCTAAGACACAACAAACAGACTAACAGCCAACAGGCAGTTCTGGCTGCCCATCGTAGAGATGGGAGCAAAGAATGTCTTATCCCACAATAATGCACTGCCGCTCATTTCCTATTAATTAACACCATTAGAATGTTGGCGATGACGTAGGAAGCCCGTCTCGCGAGGCTTCAGACGTAGCAACGCCCATTCCGAGGCTTCGGGCTTGGTCACAAGCGTCATCAACACATGCCTCGATGCACGCTTTGCAGATTTTTTTCCGGTTTACTTGGCACACGCATCGGCACCTCGGCACAGTAGGCCACATCACTAGTTTTCTCCCTTTTTTGGTTAATAGGAGCTAGGTTAATTGAATGTCTTTAATTTGACCTTTTTCTTTTTGTTAGGAAAGGTAGAGTTGTCTTAGATTATTTTGTTTGTTATTTTGGCAATGTTCTCCCTCTGAGCCAAATAAAGAAACTGCTCTTGATTTTCTTTTTTTAACTGGCCTTTCTGTGTGAGGGTTGGACGGCAGGAGCACACACCCCATGTTACGTCCTGATTCCCCTAGATCGGGGCGTAACAGTAGTTTAGAGTTGTGCATTGTGGTTGCATTAGACAAATATATTGTACTATGGTGATGATGTTCTACACTCAATGTAGTTATTATTGTGGCATACGAGTGATAACAGAAGTGTCTGTTTCGATCTACAGTCCACTTTTGAAATCTGTAATACAATTCCTGAATATTTTAGCTACCTCATTTTTACAAACAAAAAGCAATATTGCATGTGTGGGAGTAAACACCCATCCATCAATTGTGCTTGCCACCACTCGTGTGTAGGGACCCCTGGGTGCGGCTGCTTACCTCACCATACAATCAATGAAATAATTTCATGTGAGAATATGTGTGATTCCATGTAAACGGAGTATGGATGGGTTGGTTTGCTAGCAATGTTATTTACAGTATATTTGGTCAAGCAGTTACTTTACTCCTTTTCAAGCCTTATGCTACATTAAGAGCCAAAGTGTAAATGAATGTTCTAATTGTTTGATTATTAGATAAAATTGGTAGGAATCATTTTCCTTCTGTGACTAGAGATTTGATTCATCCACTTGGTTTAGCCAGAATGATTGTGTGGTTTATAATTCTGTTCCATAACTGAACATATATACAGGTAGTTCCCAGGTTACGAATGAGTTCTGTTCCTACGCTGGGGACGTAACCCGAATTTCCGCGTAAGTCGGACTTAACCCTTTAAAAATTCAAAATAACTACCCAAAAAGTCCCGAAGTATTGTACAGTGGTACCTCTACATACGAAGTTAAATCTTTCCAGAACCGTATTTGTAAGTCGAAATGGTTGTTTGTCGAGCAGGATTTTCCCATAATAATACATTATTCCATTAATTCGTTCCAAAGCCCGAAAACCTACACTAAATCCTTAATAAATACTGCTGGTACTATTACAAATGACAATTAAACATAGCAAAACGACTTCTTATTGAAAACCGGAATTATAAAATAATGATGATGCTTCCTGTAATAATGTAAAAAATCAGGTTCTATGGTGGCGGAGGTGTTTTGCATGCTGTACCTGAACGCACCACGTCGCTGACGTGACAGAGAGAGGGAGAGGTGCGATTGAGATTTTACTTTCTCTATTAATGTTTTGTTGAAAACACCGTCAACTGCGCCGGACAGTAGGCGTGTTGTGATGCACAAGTTCTGATATAAATTATAAAAACCTGACGAAGCTGGCCATTTGTTTGGCGATGTTACCACTATAATAATTGTCACCTTAACTGATGGCGAACGGAGGTCGGAAGAGGACCGTCGGGATCGAGATTCTACGGCCGTATTGTTGAGCCAGTTCACGGATGCGCACCCCACGCTCATATTTTTCTATCATTTCCATCTTCATTTTAATGGTAAGCGTCACCTTTTCCTTGTTTCACCACCTGCACTAACCTGTTAATTTCTCTTACAAGAAAATCCACCGTGCGTCCGTCTGTGGCATGTTGTCGTACTTTGAGCACGTTGTTGGATGTAGAAACAAATGGTGAATCAAATTTTACGTCGGATGTCGAAAAAATAGTGTGTCGAAGCAATCTTATGTCGAGGTGGCAGCGTTGGGTCTGGCTGGACTGTCATCTCGTATGCCTCAGGAGCAGACTCAGATGTCTGACATGGATAAAGGATAGCTGCACTCTGTTTTGGCCCATATAAGGCTGTAAGGTGTTTCAGCTAATATATATGTTTGTGTATGCATTCGTAATTAAGTTTAGAGCTACAGTTTGTGGAGGTATGTGTGAGCGGTTTGCTATAAGAATTGTAAAGCATATGTGTGTTTTACAAATTGTCAAAAGTTAAGAAAGTACAAAGCTTCAAAAAGCACAATTGCTTTGTTTGCTGTCTGTAAAGCTGAACAACTTCACGTTATGTGAAGACCGAACACGTCATATTAATAAAGTCAAGTAATGAGATACTTTGAGGTACAATTAGGTACTGTTTATGTGACTAAAGTGGGGCGGCCGTGGAGCAATTGGTAGCTTGAGTTTTCATGGGACCGAAGGGTCAGTGGTTCGATTCCTGGCTATGACTGCCCAATGTCGAAGTGCCCTTGGACAAGGCACTAAACCCTAACTTGCCTCCAATGGGTTGGCAGCGCCTTGCATTGCGTGAAAGGATATGTGTGCTAATGTAAAGCGCTTTGGGCATTGTAACAATGTAGATAAAGTGCTATATAAGTACTTTCCATTTACCATTTAAAAAAAAAAAAAAAAAAAAGACTGGACACAAAATGGCGGACGAGACTCCTGCGTCGTAAAGTCGAATTGCTTAAGTTCAGTACGTCGTAACCCGGGGACTACCTGTACAAACTAAAACTAAAAAAAAACAATAACAAGCTGTGGCCCTCAGAACTTAATATATCAAGTGGCACAATTCAAACGGGACATTTTTCTATGATATTATTTTGTCTGCATCCAAGTTTTTGTGGAAAGACAGCTGTTGAGCTTTCTGAATCTTTCAGATTTGTATTTTAATTTGCCAGCAGATAGATACTGCTACTATTATTATATGCTAAACTGTACTATCATTGCTTACCTGATCCTCAGCTATATAGTAAATACATAAAATGATAAAAATGATCAAGTTTAGAGATTTTTTTTTTTTTTTTTTAATTCGGGCACAGCCTGCATGCATCAGTGGGTCCCAGATTTCTGTCATGTTCTGAAGTAATGCCCCTGTGTCCCCCGCCGTTTCTTTTATTCTTTCTTTCTAAGTCTTCACATCTTTTCTTTTTTCTGGTGGGTCAGTCAGCTAACGATCTGGCCGAGTGAGAATCCCTTGGGACTCAGTTCATCTGCAGTTCAGGCCGCGGCTGGGTGAAAGATGGAGCGAAAGACAGAAACACAAAAGGTATTCGCAGTATTCATCACCACCCTTGGTCATTTCTCATTCTTGATGTTGCTGTGTAATAGCTGTTTTCATGACCTAACTGCTGGAAAAAATGGTGTCATTTAATCTTCGAACTGAAACAATACATAAGGAAACATGTCAGTGTAAGAATCCCAAATGAATAAATGTTTCTCGACTGTATCAGACAAATCATAGGTGCAGCATAAAGTATTGATTTAAAGTATTTTGTCTCCATCACGGAACATAAAATGGTTGTGCATTTTAATGTGAACTTGAAAGTTTCACCCAAAGTGGTGTTTCATGCGTCATCTCAGTCTTATTGTGCCTATCAAAGTGTTTGTGACTCAAGCAGCATGCCTGTCCCATCCTACTGTTTAAATAGAAACAAAACATTCTTCTTGTATAATCTGTGTCCCCCATAAATCACTCATAGGGAGCAGCGATACCTAGCAAGGTGTTTGGAGAAGATAGTTTGCTAGTGGGAGCAGCAGAGCATGAACTTGGGTAGCGAGAGATGTGAAGTCGTGACAGTCCTGCACTGAGCCAAATATGTGGGTAGGTCCTCAGTAGGTTGGGGTGTGTGCGTGTGTGTGTGTATGGCAACATACTGTAGAAGCTGACAGGTGAGAAAATTGTTACCTCCAGACTGTACTGAGGGCATTAGACTGCAAGTTAATGGCTGTGTAGTATACAGTACACACACTGTAGATGTGTGTAAATCTGAGTGCATTTTGTTAGTGTTTGAGTTTGTTAGGTGTTCAGGTTTAATTCATGTTTGTGCATTACCCCCAAATTCCACTCGGTCCGCCGCTCTGCGCTTAGCTGCAGTCCGAACGACGCTACATATATGTTTATATTGTAATCAATCACATGGGTCGCTCAGCTCCAATCTGGATCCACCTGAGTCTGGCCTCTCCTTGCGTCAAAACTAAAATATGGACGAGGTCCATTTTCTGGTCCATCAACCTGCGGCCAGATCAAGCCCTGCCGTTTAGCACGCATCAAACAGGAAATAGAACGGCAGCAATATCCGGTATTTCAAAGTAAATAATGTTTATCATAGTATTATGCATAAATGTACAGAAAACAAAATGTATCTACCGTATTTTTTGGACTATAAGTCAGTTTTTTTCATAGCTTGGCTGGGGGTGTGACTTATATTCAGGAGCGACTCGTTTGAAACTATTAACACATTATGATATCATTTCACATGTTATTTTGGTGTTTTTGGAGTGACACTGATCGTTTGATAAACTTGTTAGCATGTTCTTTATGCTGTAGTTATCTGAATAACTTAATAGCTATGGCCACGTTCGCGTTCTGCCATTGGCAATGTGTGTTCAATTGTACAGTATTATTGACTTTTTTATATTGAAATGCATGCAGAGGAAGACGGACAGCTACGCAGCTCTGAGGGAGTGGGCGAGTCAGCGATAAAGAAACACTGCTGCGAACCTATATTCATTGTTTATGCTTGTAAAATATCTCTACAGAGGCAACGCCTGTGTGTATCATCTTTTCTGTTGTTTTTGTGTATTTTCCGTCCGCGATCGGACACTTAGAGCCAGTTGTGTGGTTGTTTGAACGATGTGCTAATGCTAGAAAACGCATGCTAATCGTTTGTGTCATTGCTGTAATAGCACCTAATTATCATTTATTTACGTTGATGCAAACCTGTTTGGTATCGAGGAAGAATGACAGGGATGCCCCAAGGACCTAAATGCTCGATAGTCGTGCTCAAACAAAAGTGTTTATTCTCCAATTAGTAAAGTTCAAAAAACGTTAACAAAAATTCACAGCAACAGCTGGACAACAATAAACTGAGTTACTTCTTCAAGAAACAAAAAGCATGGGTTCAAAAACATGAATCGTGATCAAAAAAGGGCTTACACAAGGATGTGGCGTAGGACGTGGCAGGATAGCAGATAAACCGACATTGGGCAAGTTTAGAAGCAGGCTATTTATACAGAGGGTCACAGGTGGACGCGATCAGCCTGATTGGCAAGGGCAGGAAGTAAAGTTAACTCCAGGAGGCACGCCACTACCAAATTAAATAATCTGACATGAATCAACACAAAACATTAACAAGACTTCCGAGACGTGAGAAAGAAATTGATTCAGCAAATTATACGGAGGTCTAGCTTCGTCATTTGGGAGTTTAGATCGCTGTGTAGCCAGGAACGAGCCGTAGCGTCCTCGTGAGGACAGTATATTCGCATTTCGTTGTTCATGAACTGTACACTTATTCAGCGTGTTGTTCTCTATTGTAATTTTATATTAAATTGCCTTTCAAGAAGACATATCTGTCCTATGTGTTGGATTTTATCAAGTAAATTTCCCCCAAAAATGGGACTTATACTCCGGTGCGACTTATGTTTTTTTTTTTTTTTTTTCGCATCGTTAGGCATTTTATGGCTGGTGCGACTTATACTAGGTGCGACTTGTAGTCCGAAAAATACGGTAGGTCATTTGCATGGGATATACAGTGCTTGTGTATCACCAAACTATAAAATATATTTTAAAATGGCTACACAAAAAGGCATTCTTACTAAAACTACTGTCGCTTCACTAGGAATACTGTCAGCACTGCAATGCTGCATCAGCACGACTCTCCTATTGCTGCGCTATACGGCAATGTGACACTCCCATTGGTGGGTTACTGACATCATGATTGAGAGCGGAAAAAAAATAAACAGTAAAAAGTGAGCTCGACTTCTGTGCTGATTTACTGAAGCTGATTTCTGCTGTCAATACTTGCAAGTAACACATTATGTTTGTGCGTGTGTGGGTGAGGGTTTGCGTCCTCAGGAAGTTGTGTGCTTTTGTGTGTGTTGAACGAAATTTAATCGTAGCTAAACTCTAATATTGGCCTTTGTGCATTTTTGGCCCATATCAGTTTGTTATATTTCTGAAAATACTGTCACAATAATAAACTTTGTGTTGATCTGATTACGTGGTCTCCTCATTCTAGAGTCCACGAGTGTACGGATCGCGTGAGAGACGTATGCAGTGGGTATTGCAGACGGTCCGATTCAGAGCTGAGCACAGTGCACACACAGCGCACACTGATATAGTGGGATTTCGGGGTTAGTGTGTCTTGTCCTTGTGATCACCTATTGATTTCACACCTGTTGCACCCCGCTCCTTGTGTGTCTGCCAATCGGCGTCCTCTCGTGTCACCTACCTGTTCCCCATCATCTCCTTACCCCATGTCTGGGTATTTAAGCTCCCAGTGTTTGTTCACTCCTTGTCCAGGTCAGGGCCATGTTCCTGTGCCCCCACCCAAGCCTTGTTCCTGTATTTGTTCGTAAGTTGTTTTGACACCCGGTCTTTTGTTTGCCTGGAGACTTTTTGGTTTGTACTTTTTTTTTGGGGGGGGGGGGGGGATGTTTCAACATTAAAGCATTTTTGAGTTCACCACTTCTTGGCCTGGCCTCTCTGCTTCATTGCACTTGGGTCCACACATCATTCCTCGCCCGCTAGTCCCCCAACCTGACACATTTGACATTTAAAGTAGTCTGACTTTGCTTGGTGAGATGCACAATGTTTTGTAGTTATTAGTGACAGACAAATGAAGCCTTGTGAAGCATTGAAGCTTGCTTTCTCTTTTTACCGAAATCGATTTTAAGCTTCCGGGGTGGGGACTACCCTGAGAGAGGCGTCATCTTTTAGTAGACCGAAATTACAGCAATGGCTCCATATTTGAACCGAAACATTAGAACAAAATATTGTTTTAAACTTGAACATGTGAGTAAAAACTCCTTTCAAATCACCCAGTAAATTTACCTTTATCAATTACCGTAAATTCCGGACCATTGAGCGCCCCGGATTACAAGCCTCACCCAGTACATTTTTAAAGGAAAAAGCATTTTGTACATACATAAGCCTCTCCTGCCTATAAGCCGCGTGTGCCCACATATTAAACTGAAATATTTATAAAGAAATACACAGTTTTCCAAGTTTAAATTCCATATTTTAACGAATCGGGTTATGATACAGCGCGTGACTTACAGGTAAGGGAGGTGCGGAAGAGCAAGAGACGTGCTGTCGTTGTTGCTGCGGGTGTGTCTGTGTGTGTGCGTCGGCTGCTAGAGGCAGCAGTCGTGTGTTGTTCGACGAGTTTCCAAAATAAAGAATTGCAACCTAACTTAACGGGTTACTATTTGTCATCGTTACTATACCTTAACTTTTCTTTCCAAACAGCGCCAGCAACACGGCACTTAGCTGACTCCTCAAGCTTAGCGTGTCGTCCTCTTCATCACGCAGCAGACCGGCTTTTCGAAACCCGTTGGTGATGGTGGATTTTTTTCACGCTGCTCCACGCTGTCAGACTTTTGCAAAAGTTGCTCTTCACATACGACCACTTTTGTAAACGATCTGACGCCGCTGGCCATCCAAGCCTTCAATTCAACTCGACACATCATATCCATTTCTTCTAGCATGATGCGGGTATGCTAATTCTTGCCTGGCACGGTCACACTGTTCTCCGTGTGTTTTTCAAACACTGAGAGAATAGTCTAAGACCCAGCCCATTAACGCCCTCTCGAGCAAGTACAAAATCAATCGATAAATCAGATTTGTTTATTTGCGTGACGTGCTCTAAACGAGCGGTGTCACTCTTCCGCGTCGGAAGTCGTCTCCACAACACAAATGGCGAACAGGAGAGCCGAAAATATGTTCCAATCCACGGTAAAATCAGTTTTAAATTACCAAAAACACATCGACACAAGTCAGTGACAACAGTCTGTCTCGCGCTAGCCATGTTGAATAAACTCCGCTCTCCTCGTATGTTTACTTCCGCGCGCAAGTCCCTCGTCCCGCCCGTCGCTGATTGGTCCACTCCGCTGTCTGTTTGCTGTGGCTTGCTCCGCCCTGAAAATTGTATCCGCTTAATGGTGGCCAGACTCAATAGCTGGAACAGCGGTGAGTCTGGAGTACCAGGCTATGCTAATTCTACTAATGCACAAAGATGAGGATCTGGTACTTTTATTCGTGCACAAAGCACAAAGTTAAAATACGGGTAAGAGTGCCAACTAGCGTCTTCCTCGACACACATATTCCACGTGTCTTATGCTTGTATTTTATGCTCGAGCGCTCCTGGCGGTGGTTAGAAAAATTGATAAATTGGCCGCATCATTGCATACGCCGCAGGATTCAAAATGAGGGAAAAAAGTAGCGGCTTGTAATCCGGAATTTACGGTACATGGAATATGTACTTTGTGGAACTAAGAAAACTGGTAGTTTATACAGAGGGATTATTTCTGTTCGCTTCCAAGCGTTATTTAGCCGTGAACCCCCTCACAGCAAAACAACCAATTCCCACCAGGCCAATAATATACCGACTGACTAATCAGAGCAGTTCACGGCGAAAGAAAAATAACGCTTTGCGAGTTGTTGGTTACGGTCATAATAACCACTGCCTAGTCTATTGAATCCTAGAAGCTAATTGGGGCAAAAAAAATAAATGATTAAAGTTTACTCACCAGTAATAAAATGTTGGCTGCAAACGTAAATGTGCGTGGATTTAGGTTCCCACTGGCGAGAATGGTCCACGGAACAGCTTCTTTTACTGTTCCTCAATTGATTGCTTTCAGGCATTTGCTTGTCCTTTTCTTCTCACGAGGAAGAATGAAGAACTTCAAATGCGGCTCCGAACTCTTCATTGTGTTACAAACCGCAACACGGCAACTTTTAGTCATTCTGACGGAAAAAAAGACCGCAAATAAGACAAAAGTTCAACACGTTTGTACTACAATGCACGACAGAGCAACTGCTTGTGACTCGTGTTTTGCCCCCATTTCAATATGGCGACGCTTTGTTGTGGCTGGTTACGTCATTAATTCCCGCATGTCCGAATGCGAGAATGTGTCTGGAGGAGAGAGAGGAAGTGCACGGATAACAAACGAGGTTGGAAAAACAACTTGTTTTGGTGATTGCTTGTTCAGCATGGTTGCGGCCAACAGTAACCTTTAATCCTGCAATAAAAAAAGAAGGTGAGACCAACTCTCCGTGCGTTCTCTATATCCAGTGCGACACTACAATAGACTAGATAACTGTTATAGGGAATTGGATGTGAGGTGGTGTACACGATAGACTGGAAAGATTCACAGAGAAAGTACTGAGTTCACACAAATTTTATTTTACTTTTTTTCAGGCTAAATATCACTAAATGCTAATAGTTTAGACACCCTCATGTTGAATACGTACTCAGTATATTCTGTAATGTGTGAATGGTAATTACGGTGACCTGGATGAATGAGAATCTACAGAGACATACCTGTTTGAAATGTGTGTATGAGAAGACTGGCGGTGAAGTAAAATTATCAGAGTTGATCCAGGAAGAAACCAACTGAGCATATTATGTTGAAAAATAATTAAAACACATTTAAACTACAACTCCTGAGCCAGCATTGCATTACGACCATTTGCTACCTTTAACACTGTCAGAGAGCCGTTAGATTACTAGGACGACAAAAATGCACCACATCCTTGTTTGTTTTGCTCCTAATATTCAGATGGAATGAGATTTTGTTTGACAGCTAACATTTTAATTTAAGAGCCCAGTCAATTTCCAAAATAAGAATAAAAAGGACGCTTGGTGAAAAATGTCAGACATAATCAGAACTTGTTCATTCTTTTAATGGGGCGCCTGACCGGTGTATTTTTTGTGTTTCTTATTGAACGTTGACAATTCTGCTGTCAGAACGTTCACCCGAGTTATGCTCAATGTTCAATTTTGTCATTCTTGCCCTTCAAGAAGTATCAAATTTTTGCCTCCAAAAATATTTGAATACATAATTGGGGTTTTAAATGTGGATCAACACAACTATTGGTTATAACCCCCATCTCACAATTCAAATAGCAGCAGCAACAGCGTGATTTAACATGCTACCATGCCACTGATACCTTGACTCGCTATCATTATAATACCTCAAAAGGCCAAAAGTTGGATCAATCTGGTGAGGCGAAAATCTCCAAAGTCTAACTGGCATATCATAGGTAATGTCAATGCCTCCATCACTCGAATTTTCCCCCTTGGAGCCTTTTGTTTCCTTGCCACATGCTCAGAGTAAAAGCACTAATCTTAAAGATCTTGCACTGTGCTCCCTGCATCAGGAGGCAGTCAGTCACTTCAGATTAGACCATGGATGGTAGGTCAAGGAGAATTAAATTGTCTTGAGGGAAGAGGCAATAGAAACTTCATTTCTATAGAGCAAGAAATGTTCTTTACATCACAGGAAGTGGTGGTACACAACAGACAATTTTGATTTGAAAACTGAAAATGTATTATTTTGGTAAGCAGCAACCATAATGAAGACAGTCTTCACCACAAGGCTCTGTTAGTTGTTTCACACTAGTGATGTGCACCTTCACAATACTGAAATGCAGTTCTTTTCAGACTATGTGAAGACTACCAAGAGATGTAACTATCTGTCTCTTTTTTCCCTTTTAATGTTTAAAGTTCTGGAAATTGACACAATGCACTGCAAAACCAAGTTGAATGGCACTGGTAACACCCTGGGCATAGAGATTCTTGTTGTCCACAAGAAAGAGACTCAGTCTCATTGAGGAGGGATCCCGTCCCATTACCCCGAAACATATGCTCAATGTCCTTGTGTGTTTGTTGTTGTGTTTGTGTTGTTTAGCAGTTTGTGATTTTCATGAAATGTTCATCTTCTAAATCAAAGGGTTGTGTTCGAACAGATCCAGACTTTTATGATGCAAAACAATTTTTTTAACTCATTTCAGTCTGGATTTCGGCCACAACACAGCACCGAGACCGTGCTTATCAAAGTCCAAAATGATATTCATCGGAATACCGATGCAGGCAAATCATCTGTTCTGTTACTATTGGATCTCAGCGCCGCATTCGACACGGTTGATCACAACATACTACTCAGCAGATTGGAACAGTGGGTAAGGCTTACTGACACTATTCTTCAGTGGTTCACATCCAATTTACATGATAGGGATTTCTTTGTGTCAATCGGAAACCATCAGTCAGAACGAACCAAATTCACGTGTGGAGTCCCTCAAGGGTCAATTCTTGGACCACTCTTATTTAACATCTATATGCTTCCCTTAGCTCAGATAATGGAAAAGTATGACATCTCCTATCACGCCTATGCAGATAACACACAACTGTACATTTCTGTGTCCCCACATGATTATAGTCCCTTAGTCTCCCTGAGTAAATGCATTCATCAAATCAAGGAATGGATGTGCCAGAATTTTCTCCAGTTAAATGTGGAGAAGACATAGGTGATCATTTTTGGGCCAAAAAAGGAAAGGTCAAAGATAAGCAGGCAACTTAGCACAATGTCACAATGTCACAGCTACAAATCAAGTCAGAAACCTTGGCGCAATTATTGACTCAGACCTAAAATTTGATAGCCATCTAAAGTCCGTCACTAAATCTGCTTATTACCACCTAAAAAATATAACCAGAATTAAGGGGCTTCTGACTCAACAAGACATGGAAAAACTTATGCATGCATTCATTTTCAGCAGATTGGACTATTGCAACGGTATATTTATGGGTCTTGATAAAAAATCAGTCAGGAAGCTGCAGCTAGTACAGAATGCTGCAGCCAGAGTCCTCAGTCACAAATACAAGGAAGCTGGACCACATTACACCGGTTTTGAAATCGCTACACTGGCTTTCAGTGAGTCAAAGGATAGACTATAAAATACTACTGCTCGTCTGTAAAACACTTAATAGCCTTGGACCAAAATACATGCTTGATTTGTTAGATTCCTATGAGACATCTAGACCCCTAAGGTCGTCTGGAACCGGTCTCCTGCATGTTCCAAGAACAAGAACCAAGCAGGGTGAGGCAGCATTTAGTTATTATGCTCCTCACCTCTGGAACAAGTTACCTGAACGTCTGAAGTATGCTCAAACTGTTAGCTCTTTTAAATCAGGGCTAAAAACGCTTTTGTTTAGCACTGCATATCCATAACTGTCTATATATTCCAATCTACTTGCTTTCTATTCCTCTTGTGCTTATCTCCATTGCTCATTTAAATTATTATTATAATTATTAGTTTTTGTTTTATTTTTATTTATTTATTTTTATTCTATTTGTGATTAAATGCAATTTTTATGTATAATTTTATTTCCGATTTTGATTGTCTTGGTTTTTACGTTGTATTGATTTAAATATGATTTTTATGATCTTCATGTGATGTAAAGCACTTTGAATTGCCTTGTGTTGAATTGTGCTATATACTGAAAATACATTTGCCTTGCCTTAACAAGAATTGATTATTTAAAGACTTTTAAGTGTTCCTCCTCCGGTACTTAAAGTAGGTTGTTCAATTAGAATATTTCTACTGCTAAAGTGTAAAATGGTCAAACGTTTGTGACATTCATTTCGAACTGGCGTGCCCAAGTCCAGTCCTCCAGAGCCCTTATCCAGCTCTCCTCCAGAGCCCTTATCCAGCTTGTTTTCCATGTCTCCCTCCTCCAACACACCTGAATCAAATAATCAGGATCATTATGATTGACATTTGATTCAGGTGTGATAAAGGAGGGAGACATCTCCCTCCTCCAACACACCTGAATCAAATAATCAGGATCATTATGATTGACATTTGATTCAGGTGTGATAAAGGAGGGAGACATGGAAAATAAGCTGGATAGGGGCTCTCTCTATCAAATAATCAGGATCATTATGATTGACGTTTGATTCAGGTGTGAAAGGAGGGAGACATGGAAAACAAGCTGGATAGGGGCTCTCGAGGACCGGACTTGGGCACCCTGTTCTAAATCAATGTCACAAACATTTGACCATTTCACACTTTAGCAGTAGAAATATCGTAATTGGGCAACCTCCTCTAAGTTATTGTCTGGTAAATTAAATACCAAGTAGTGAACCTCATCTAAATAGCCTTTACCTCAGAAATACAAACATCTCAATCCATGTATTTTTAATTCTTTTTTCCTTAATTAAGGTTACCAATGAGCTAAAAACTATCCCAGTAGACTTTGAGCGAATGACTGGGGTAAACCCCGGGTCGCTGGTCAATCACTGAGCACATATAAGAAAAGAATACAGGTAGTCCCCGGGTTAAGAACTAGTTCCATTCCTATGCTGGCAACATAACCCAAATTTCTGTATAAGTCGAAATTAACCCTTTCAGTACCCCTAAATTGCAAAATAACTACCCCAAACTCATCTATTATACATCACTTTACTATCCTCGCCAAATGTTGGAGCTAAATCCTAGATAGGCAACAATCCAAGCTCTGAAATTAGATGTCAGACACCCCTGTGGTTTGCTTACTTTATTCAGCTGCTCATGACTTCAACACTTGCTGATTTAAAATAAAAATGAAATTAAATCAGTTTCATCTTCAATAACATCAACTCAAATTTGTGTTTATAACCAGCTGTTAATACAGCAATAACAATCCACAAAAATGATTAGCATGTATTAGTTAGCGTCTGCACATCATCAAAAACAATCACATAAACTTGCCCCAAGTATTCGACCACAATTGAAATCGCACAATAAACACTACAAAAGCTGTTATACACAGTGGGGCAAGTAAGTATTTAGTCAACCACCAATTGTGCAAGTTCTCCTACTTGAAAAGATTAGAGAGGTCGATTGTCTTCGCTGATTGGCAAACCACCCGGCGGAGAGCAATTTACAGCTCGTTCCCCGGAGGAGGGCGACTGCAGTTGTGCAGCTAACGTGCAGCTAATGTGCACGAGGAGAGCTTTTTACATGCCTATCAATGATCAAATGTAAGTCATCCTTTATTTAAAGAAAGTTTGAAGTGTTTACTTTGTGTTAAAAATAGCCGCGAATACAGCGATTACAAAGTTGCAATTTCTGATCGGCCGGAAAATTTGACAGAAAACCGGGCACATAAGGAGGGCAGTAAGCAGAGTATAGTGCTCTCCCGGCGGGGGGATGTGTGACAAGCCGCCGTTCATCGGGAGCATGTCAGCCATAAAATGCAAGCCACCTACATGTTAAAATGATCCCAGTACATGACTTAATACAAAACACGATGTTTACTCACTTCCTCGTAAGTCCCATGGTCCCAGGGCTTGTTTTGGCCAATATCCACCGGTGAATGGGAACCTTTTGAAACTCCAAAAAGGCGCACACGCCTCTCCCTCATACAGCAAGATTTTTCTGCAGCAGTTTGGCTGGCGTGATGCGAAAAATAAACGTATTAATCCGCAAAATCAGCTGAATCCTTAGTCCTTCTCATACAACAGTACGACTGTATAGAGAAGAGGACTCCTTCCTCCGTACACGTCACAGCGCCCTCTTTCTCAACTCGAGACTGTTGCCGGAAGTCACTCATTTTCATGGCGTGATTCAAAAACTAAATAAATATAGCGATCGCTTCCATACACATCCAAGCGGTCCATTTAATTCAGGAGCATAAAATACCACGTGTATTATAAAATAAACATGCTTTTTCGTGTCACAGGCACTTTAAACGCACATTCACATCTATAGACAAAATAGACCAGGGATCTCCAAACTATTCCGCATAGGGCTGTGGTGGGATCTGTTGGATTTCACTCCAACAAAACAAGACGACACCTTTTCACCAAAATTTTGTTTTACAAGTATCATCAGTTGATTGCAATCAGGTGCTGTTTGTTTTAAAAGAACCTCATTCGTTAAACTGTCTGTCTGTCTGTCTGCTCAATCGGTAGTAACTAAAACCAGAACCCACAGCGGCCCTTGAGGACTTGGTTGGGGACCCCTGATGTAGACCCTTCAATTAGCTATATAGCCTACATAAGTAGGGAGACAATGCAAATCTGAGATATACAAATTTAAGTTTTAAATGAGTTCATGTCCAAAATATGTATTTTGAGTATCAAGCCCAGTTTGAGCAATGAAAGCAAGATGAAGCTTCAAAACAAGATGATGAGCGTAGCAAAAATTTATTTATTTTTTTCGGTCTCAATACTGCACTTTCATGTTTAAAAAAATCAATGCACAAGTGGAGTTGTGAATGCCATGTTCTGGTGAATGATTTATGCCATTTCTTCAACAAAGAAAGTATAAGAATCCACTCTCAAGCCATTCCTCTCTTTGCCTCTTTGAAAGCATATGCCTTTGTAGCTTGAGCAACAATATGTGAAGAATATGTGTGCCATAAATTAAGGTTGACTGGACAAAGCTGGGACTCTGCCCTTTGCTACAAAAGGGTATTATTGTGCAGCAGAGAGGCGGAGGCGAAGCTAAGTCATCTGCATCTGTGCAGGCAAAGAGAGGACTCGAGCATTCAGCGTGAGCCACCTCTGTGGCCGCTGAGGCCAGGCCTGCTGCTGCAGATAGACTTGTTCCAGCTCGGAGCCCTCCCAGGCTCCTTAGCCTGCCTCAGCCCAGGAACAGATGGAGAGAGGAGAGCAAAGGGGATGAGGGAGGGATATTGCTCCCTGTTTGGAGGTTGGCACAAGCATTCCAAGTATGTCTTACAGTTAGTTTACTGTACACTCGACTACTATGCTGTGTAGAGCAGCTTAAAAAAAATGCTGTGATGACGAGCACATACCTATACACAAATATATTCTAAAGGTGCATAGGAAACATAAACATATATGATTACTGTTGTGCTAAAAGTGTGAGAATGTAATTCTCCATTTCCACTTTTAACCCTGGTCAGTCTGTCTTGTTGAAACCACTTGTAATGGGCCAAACGACCTCTAGCTCTCCTAAATCTCCTTCATTACACTCATGCTGCTGGTTATGGGACTGGGGAGAGGCTTCAATGGCAATGTGCCATGGTGCAAGGGCTGCATCTGATGACATTAAACGACTTAGATCAAACCCTTGAGGCCCCCTTCCTGCCAGAAATCATAAATGGAAAACTATTTGCATATTTGAAACTCATTTACATATTTAAAATTGGGAAGCAATCACTTGCACTTGCATATTTTTAGTCCCCAATCAAATCTTTGGTCAACCTACTGTTCAACAGCACAAAATTGCTATTTAACAGCTTAGATTCTGTGTTTGGCACACTGCTAAGCATGGAACCAGAATCAAGGAAGCCATATTGCAAAGAGGTCTAGTTACTAAATTTTCAGTGTGTGACATAATGTTTCATGATACGATTAGGAATAAAGATGATGTAAAGGTGTGATTATTGAAAAT
The DNA here is from genome assembly GCF_030265065.1 of Corythoichthys intestinalis. Taxonomy (NCBI): domain Eukaryota; kingdom Metazoa; phylum Chordata; class Actinopteri; order Syngnathiformes; family Syngnathidae; genus Corythoichthys; species Corythoichthys intestinalis. The sequence continues at coordinate 38,652,843 of NC_080403.1, read as the reverse complement.
GTAGCTCAGATGAAAGGACAAAGTAAAAAGAAGTGAAGCAACACCTCCTGCTGTTCAGCATGCAATCGAACATGTTGCAGATAGCCGCACTGTGCCAGATGAGACAGCACAAGAGTGATGCATGTTGAAGCAAATTGATTGTATCTGAAAGGGCTTAGAAAACTTTAACCCAGATCAAAGCTCATTGTAAGTCGCTCAGATCACGCTGTAACCAGGCAGAGCAGCAGGGGAAAACAGAAAAATAGGGGTGTCTTGTCCTGTCTAATTATGCATTTCAGACAGCTCACCACCAATTATCTCCCCTTCAGTAGCATCTGCCCTTGCAATGACCGCAATGTTAATGTGTGGCAAGTCCACCGTTGGGTTTGGAAATTGAACTTAATGTATGGCAAACTGGCGGAATCTTGCTAATATCTAATGATAACAAATTCAAGGTGAATCGTAAGTTTAGTCAAAGGCTGAACAGTTAATTGACACAATTTCTCATCATGCAAATACTAACAAGAATGGCCTTTGGAAAACATACCACATTCATATTCATATCCCTGTAGACCACTAAAGCAGTAACCCTGTCAATTTACCATCCCATATGTGAATCAATAAATTTCATTCCATGAACGACCCCTGACTAATTTGGTCATTGTTGCATTTAGGTCATCGGTGGAGTTTGTCTTTTGGGGCCGAGGGGCTCAACATGTTGATGACCCCGAAACGCAGTGTAAGCAATAAAAATGATCATTCAAGAATATTTATAATAATAAGTGGGAAATGAGTGTTTTTTTGTTTCCCATCATTTTGAGGGGAATTCTAAATCAGGCTGCTTATGACAACCATCATTTTCGCCAAGATCGTCATCAATTGAATATGGTACACTCGCCGGTGCTGGCTCTGTTGTACAATTAGCGTCTTTAGAGGGGCAAATTGAAACTCGGCTCACCATTTTGGGAGTGCTCTCTCATTTCATGGTCCACATTTTAAATCCTTGGTTCTTGCTCAGTAGTTGTAGTTGCTTTTGAAAGTTTAGGTTTAAAAAAATTACATACAGTAGGGCAAATAAGTATTTAGTCAACCACTAATTGTGCAAGTTCTCCCACTTGAAAATGTCAGAGAGGCTTGTAATTGTCAACATGGGTAAACCTCAACCATGAGAGACCGAATGTGGAAAAAAACAACAGAAAATCATATTGTTTGATTTTCAAAGAATTTATTTGCAAATCATGTTGGACAATAAGTATTCATCTCAATACTTTGTTATGCACCCTTTGTTGGCAATAACGGAGGCCAAACGTTTTCTGTAACTCTTCACGAGCTTTTCACACACTGTTGCTGGTATTTTGGCCCATTCCTCCATGCAGATCTCCTCTAGAGCACTGATGTTTTGGGGCTGTCGTTGGGCAACACGGACTTTCAACTCCCTCCACAGATTTTCTATGGGGTAGAGATCTGGAGACTGGCTAGGCCACTCCAGGACCTTGAAATGCTTCTTATGAAGCCACTCCTATGTTGCCCTGGCTGTGTGTTTGGGATAATTATCATGCTGAAAGACCCAGCCACATCTCATCTTCAATGCCCTTGCTGATGGAATGAGATTTTCACTCAAAATATCTCGATACATGGCCAAATGAATTCCTTCCTTTACACAGATCAGTCGTCCTGGTCCCTTTGCAGAAAAAACAGCCCAAAAGCATGATGTTTCCACCCCCATACTTCACAGCGGTTATGGTGCAAGTCATTATTATTTTTCCTCCCCATAACACATTCTCCCAGTCTTCTTCTGGATCATCCAAATGCTCTCTAGCGAACCGCAGACAGGCCTGGACGTGTACTTTCTTCAGCAGGGGGACACGTCTGGCAGTGCAGGATTTGAGTCCCTGGCAGCGCATTGTGTTACTGATAGTAGCCTTTGTTACTGTGGTCCCAGCTCTCTGTAGGTCATTCACTAGGTCCCCCCGTGTGGTTCTGGGATTTTTGCTCACCGTTCTTGTTATCATTTTGATGCCATGGGGTGAGGAGGGAGTTGAAAGTCCATGTTGCCCAATGACAGCCCCAAAACATCACTGCTCTAGAGGAGATCTGCATGGAGGAATGGGCCAAAATACCAGCAACAGTGTGTGAAAAGCTTGTGAAGAGTTACAGACAACGTTTGGCCTTCGTTATTGGCAACAAAGGGTACATGACAAAGTATTGAGATGAACTTTTGGTATTGACCAAATACCTTTTTTCCACCATTATTTGCAAATAAATTCTTTAAAAATCAAACAATGTGATTTTCTGTTTTTCTTTTTCCACATTCCGTCTCTCATGGTTGAGGTTTACCCATGTTGACAATTAAAGGCCTCTCTAAAATTTCTAAGTGGGCGAACTTGCACAATTAGGGGTTGAATAAATACTTATTTGCCACACTTTATATCCATCTTGCCTCTTGGGTCCTCAGGTGGTTTTGGCTAAGCAAAGCAAGTAACCGTCTAAGGTGCAAGTAACATGATCTCATGATAATGAAAATATATATTTTTTGTTCATTTTTTATTCATGTTTGTTGTCTGTGTTATTGCTTTACAACTTTCATAGACAATATTTTACCAGAAAACTCCTCATTCTAAAATCACATATAGGAAAGTCAATTACATGCAATGATACTTTTTGCCCCCCCCCAAACTCAGCGTAAGATTTAGGTGTGTAGTAACACGATACTTTTACTCTGTTACATTTACTTGAGTAACTTTTTGAGACAAATGTACTCCTGAGAGTTTTTGTAAGCCATACTTTTTAATTTTACTTGAGCAGATTTGTGAGGAAGAAACGCTACTCTTAGTCCTCTACTTTGGGTTACACTACATTTACATTACATTTTTACTCTTTATTCTACATATTAGATTTTACTTTTTTTTGCCAGAGATGCCAACTGTCGGTCTACCAGTTTCATCAATGAGACGTCACAACAATAACCAAATGACTCCATTATACTAAGGGTTCAGACTCAAGCTTGTCGTTCTACTATATGACCATGCCGGCCTGTTCAATCACATTGGGTCTTTAAAGCACCGCAGAAAAAATAAGTATTTGACATACAGCGCTGCCGTCAACATGTATCGAAAGTACGGATTTTAATCTTTCTCCCAGTTTTTATTTGGCACAGATTGACCATGGAAAAGCTGAAATATGATCCTTTTTATTTCATAATAGGAAATATGTTTTCATCCTTAAAGTACACTCACGCTCTTTGGACGAATGACACTTTATTTCTGTATTTTTTTCTCTCGCTGGCTTTATTTCTGTATATTTTCCTCTCGCTGAAATTCAGTGTTTTTTTTTTTTTAAATCACTTCTTTGGCCTAGTGTGCTTATGTAATAGTTTATAGTACAGTATAATAATAAAAGTTCATAAAGATAACTGTGCTGAAAAAAATACCATTGTTAAAAACAAAAAAATCAAGCATTGTAAGCAGTTACTCACAATGTTACTCATTACTTGAGTATTCTTTCACCAAATACTTTTTTACTTGTACGTTTGAAGTTACGCGACTCTTACTTGAGTAAAAATTTTTGGCTACTCTACCCACCTCTGCATGGAATTATAAGTATTAAAACTGGATTCATCAACTGTATATCTATACTTAGTATTTTCATTTGACTATCGCTTGACTAACAATTGAGGACCACTTTCAGATATCAAATACATTTTACATTTCGAAAACTCACTTTGTGGATAGTTACAGTATGTGCAAAATGTCAACTAGTTCACTAGATGCAATTAAGAAGTTTGCTCCTATTTCTGATCTGAATTCCATTAAAAGTAAAAAGTGAACTTGTCCTGAGCAATGCTATGCTCATCTGGAAGAGACAGTAAAAGGTATCAACAGCACATAAGACAACAACTGACATTGCATTTGTTTTCATACTGAATTGATGTCTATTAAAGTTGACAGCTTTGAAGCATGGATGCCTTCTTTGGTTAGAGGCTTGTTACTGCTTCTCCCTTCTGCTCTCATCTCAGGTGGCTGGCGTGGAAGATGAGACCAGAGAAAAAGCAAGTCATCTAGCATGTATAATGTGTTTTTTTCCCCCCTTCATCTATCCAACCCTCCATCCATTTTGTACCGCTTACCCTATTGGTCAGATGTAGTGGCGCCTAACCCTCCTTACTGTGGGTGAGAACTTAAGCAGAGTATACCCTGGACTGGTCACCAGTCAAACATGTAGGCAAAAATGCACACAATTGCACATACAGTGGTACCTCTACATACGAAGTGAATTCGTTCCTGGACCTTGTTTGTAAGTCAAAATGGTCGTATGTCGAGCAGGATCTACCAATAAGAATACATTGTAATTCCATTAATTTGTTACATAGCCCAAAACAATCTACACTAAATCACTGATAAATGCTGCTGGTACTATTGCAAATAGCAATTATACAGAGCAAAACAAATAAATTATGAATAAAATTCAGAATAATAATATAATAATAGTAATACTAATAATAATACCTGTAACAATGTAACGAATCGGGTTCTAACGTGGCGGATGTATTTTGCGTGGCGTCCCTGAATGCACCGTGTGGCTGACTTGACCGAGTGAGAGAGGACTTTTTACTTTCACTTTTCATGTTCAGCTACAGTGGACAGTATGCATGTTGTGTTGAACAAGTTCTGAAATAAATGATTAAACATCTGACGAAGCTGGTGATTTTTTTGGCGATGTTACCACAATAATAATCGTCACCTTAACTTACTGGCGAAAGACTGGCGAACGGGGGTCGGAGGACCGTCAAGATTGTAGACATTCTATGGCTGTATTGTCAAGCCAGCACATGGGCGCGCACACCACACTCATTTTTTCTATCATTTCCATCTTTATTTCAGTGGTAAGCCTCACCTTTCCCATTTTTTCACCACCTGCACTGACATTCTTGGAACCCTTGATTTCTCTCACAAGAAAATTTTCATTCAATCCCCCCAACTTTTGGGGGGATTGAATGATTTAGACACAAATGTCTAACCCATAATATGGCCCAAACACAAAAAGGATTGCTAAAATCAAAGAAAACTTTTTAAATTAATAATTAAGTGTTCAAATGCAAATATTTGAGTCTCAAATATTTTTTAGCATTCAAAAACGTTTTTCCTATAATTGAAATTTTTCTTTTTTTGATTGAAGTGATTTTTCAATTGAAAATGTATATTTTTTGTTTGAAGCAACGTATTTTTTGATTGAATAATAAAGACACAAATGTACTAGCCAAAATGTGGCCCAAACGCAAAACAACATTACTTCAATCATAAAAGTTGCTTCAATCAAAAAAAAAAAAAAAAAATCAAAGAAAAATAGCTTTCAAATGTGTGGGTTTTTTTTTTAGTTTAAAATTTATTTTGCATTCAAACACATTTTTTAATCAAATAATGAAAACACAAATCTACTTCCATATGGCTATGCCTAGGGGACACAATTTTTGACTCTGGTAACTACATTGAAACGACACCAGCGGGCGTACCATATTCAATGGATGACGATCTTGGCGAAAAGTATAGCTGTCCTAAGCAGCCTGATTCAGAATTCCCCTCAAGAATGATGGGAAACAAAAAAACGCTCATTTTCAACTTATTATTATAAATATTCTTGTAAGTCAATTTTATTGCTGACACTGCGTTTTGGGGTCATCCACATGTTGTGCCCCCCTTGGCCCAAAAGTCAAACTCCGCCTATGGAGTCACCACTGTATGTGTAATGTGAATAAAAACAGTATTTGTAGAAAACTTTCACAATCTCAGGGTAAACAACAAACCTTGCACTGAAATGTAAATAATGATTTGAACCAAGAAACACATAGGCCGTGCTATTGTGCTAAATAGTTCTAATAAGGCTTGAAAATGTTGCTATGAAGAGTTAGTTTTACACTAGTGCTACATTGGTACTGATTTAAAAATGCACAAAATGCTTCTTTTCTTAGAAAATAAAATACCGTAATTTCCCGAATATAAGGCACACCCGTGTATAACGCGCACCCCAAATTTACTTGTAAAATCTAGGGGAAATTATTGTACCGGTGTATAATGTCCCTAATTTTAGCACCAATAAATAGAATACAAGAAAACGGAGCTCGTGTACAGATACAGAAATGTCATTTTACTGACTGGTGAAACACAGCACAAGCATAGCACATTGGTAGTTCAAAACATTACCGTAAACTGACAATATCCACGGTAATAATATGATCTGAAACTTCTCCAATTTACCAGAATCCAGGAGAAAACAAAACAGATGTGACTTTTCTTTTAAAGGCTGCTGTATAACTTGCTCGTTTCATCACGATGAATAAATGTTTCTTCCATCGATTGATATGGTAAAATAAAAATGAGTCGGAAATCGGAATGAGCGCATCGCTGTTGACTAACTAGTGGAACTATTGTTATTTGGGTTTGAGTTTCCTGAGGGACAGATATTATTGACGGACACAGGAAGTCTGTGTTGTGTTACGTTTGTTATTGTCCGAGTTGCCGAGTTGCAATAAACGTTGACTCAAATGAGTTAAAAAAAAAAACTAAATTCTGTGCTTTATGAAGAGTGAAAAAAGAATTTAACACCGACGAAATCATTCGCCCAATCAGAGTGAAGTATTACGAAACAAAATGGTGACGTCATGTACCGTAATGGTCGGCAACGGATCGCCGCATACGGTTTCTTCAACACAACAGGGCCGTGTAAATAAAAAAATAAAAAATCGGTCTTATATATATATATATATGTATATATATATTAGGGCTGTCAAAATTATCGTGTTAACCGGCGGTAATTACTTTATTTAATTAATCACGTTAAAATATTTGACTTAATTAACGCACATGCCCCGCTCAAACAGATTAAAATGACAGCACAGTGCAATGCCAACTTCTTACTTGTGTTTTTTGGAGTTTTGTCGCCCTCTGCTGGCACTTGGGTGTGACTGATTTTATGGGCTTAAGCACCCATGAGCATTGTGTAATTATTGACATCAACAATGACTGCTAGTTTATTTTTTGAAAACTATTTATTTATTTATTTTTATTTTATTTTTTAAACGAAAACATTAAGAGGTGTTTTAATATAAAATTTCTATAACTTGTACTAACATTCATCTTTTAAGAACTACAAGTCTTTCTATCCATGGATAGAACAGAATGTCAATAATGTTATCACCATCTTGTTGATTTATTGTTATAATAAACAAATACAGTACTTATGTACCGTATGTTGAATGTATATATCCATCTTGTGTCTTATATTTCCATTCCAACAATAATTTACAGAAAAATATAGCATATTTTATAGATTGTTTGAAATGCGATTAATCACGATTAAATCATTTTTAAGCTGTAATTAACTCGATTAAAAATTTTAATCGTTTTGACAGCCTTAATATATTTCTGTCTCCATCCCTGTACCCGTGTATAATGCGCACCATGATTTTACAAGTTGATTTTGGGGAAAAAAGTGTGCGTTTATTCAGGAAATTACGGTAATAAAAAAATATTCATAAAATATTAATAAGAAGACTAATAATATGTTTTATGTAGTTCTCAAAAGACGATTTATTGGCTGTAAAGATTTTTCTCAGTCCATTTTAGTGGTCATCGTCTTTGCCTCCTTTTTTTAGTGTGTATTAAAAAAAAAAGTTGTACTCTGCTCTTATGTTATCCCTGTGAGTAATGACTGACCAGCCTGAAGTATTGGAGGAGATGGAGTGAGTTTGCAACACCCTGAAAGGTGCGACTCATTGGCTCAGATAAATCATACAGTCTGTAGGCTTTAGCAAAGTGAATCAGCCAGATGCAAAAGTGAATGTGTAGGGGTGTGTGTGCGTGTGTGTATGTGTGTGTCCATGAAAGAGAAGACCTTTCCCATACTGCAATTGGCTTCACTGGAGCAGGCAATTGCAGTGTAGCCATGTGAGAACAGGGCAAGTTGGAGTCGCTTTTGCTGATGGCTCTTCGAAACCCAACAGTTTTGATAGCATGACATACCATGCCAAACGCTGGACAAACATTTCCAAAGTCTCATGCTTGCTTCTGCTTGCTGTGCAGATGCGACAAAGTGTTGCTAAGTTGACTTGATGTCTCTCAGTTGGAAATGGCCCTGCATGGTAATTCTCACTATAGGGCAACCATTATAGAATAAAAGATGTACTTTTCTACATTCTTGAAATCTTCTGTGCATGTGTATGTGTGTGTTTTGTCTTGAAGTCCTTTTTTTGCCCAAAAGAATGAAGAAAAAAACTTTTGAAACAAATTCCGTACCTTTCTAAATGGTCTTCCTGTGGTGTTGCTCCATTTTCAGACATATCGATTGTATGTGGAGGCACTGAGCCATGCCGTCAGTGCTGAGGGGCTGTTTCCTGTCACATGGCAGAGTTTATTGGAGGCATTAGCTCTAATAGCCATCAGCGCAACAGTTGTGTTTTGACTCACATCAATAGCAATGCGGCCTAACTATTATATTAGATGTCAAAGTCCAAGGGTCAGTGTGCCTATAGGTGTTCAAAAAGGTGAACCTCTTTCAAACACAATTAAAGGACATTTGATGAAGGGGAAAAAAATTCATCCTAAAAGATTTCTGACATACAAAATACCATTTCCTCATAACACACCGTGTAATACCAACAGTCGTGCGGCTGACATGTATATTTTGCATATCAAACTCATGTGGCAAGCATACCAAAATTACTACAACTCACTATGCTATTTGTGGTACAAGTGTGACACAGTTGGTCTTGTGATTCAATCTTACACTCGCATGACAGGGGTGCATGGTTGTCAAATGATTATGTCAATTAAGCATCAAAAACAAAAAATGCTACAAATAAAGATTCAGAAAATGTCAGTGCATGTGTATGTAATGGTTTAATAAACGGAACATTTTTCTTTATAAAACGCTCATATTCATTAGGGGTGCAACGGTTTGCGGTTCAAAACCGAACCGTACGGTTCGCCCTGTACGGTTCAATTCGCCTTTATGAACCGCGCCTTTTCGGTTTTGAAATTAATTTATTCCAAACGCTTATAGAATGAATTGGTCGAGCTCTGTATGACTGTGTGTGATGTGAAGCACAGCTGTGGATAAATTCCCGCCCCGCAAGTAAATGTCCGATCGCTGTCAAGCACCTGTGTAATAGAAGCCAATTAACGCCCTCTCTCGCTTACGAGCGAAGTGAAAGTGAAACAAGAAAGAAAACAAAAAGCTATGGCGAGCGGAGGAGTGGTGGGACCGAATTTTGTGGAAGCACTGGCTTCTTTCAAATCTGCAGCGTGGCAACATTTCGGTTTCCCCGTGGACTACAATGCGGAGGGAGATAAAAAATATAAGAAAAAAAAAAATTAGAACAATTTGCATGCATTGCTTAGCGCTTGTTCCCTATGCTAATGGCAACACTTATAACATGACTTCGACACCTAAGCCGGCATCACCCACAGATATCACTTTCTCAGAGCAGGACAAACCCAAAGATGACACCAGTGAAAACACACAGCGGGCTTCGTTAATTTATTTGCAACGCTCGACCCGCGTTAAATTGTTCCCTCGTGGACATATTTCTCCAACAACGTAATCCCAGACATTTATTAAATGGCACGCAAAGCCATCGAAGATGATTTGCTAAAGCACATAGTTTCGCCCTGACTACTGATAGTTGGACGTTCCGTGCTACAGAGCGCTACTACCCAACTGTGACGGTCCACTATAACGTTTCGGCAACGAGACAATGTGCATTAGAGAAAAGTCAGAGACATGGAGAGGGAAGCGTGTTTGTTGTGACGCTGTAGAAAACGCGATGCTAGGCTAGGTGGCTCCAATATTTACTGACTGTAGCCGACAGCCTACAATCTACGCCTAGATATCTCATGCATATAGAACTACATGTGAATTGACAGACTCGGTAGTGTAAGTAAACAGCCGCCATTGTAGAGCAGTAAACTTCTCAGAAAGGCTCTTTTGTAGTGAACATTCCTAGCGAACCTAAGTAAGCTTTTATCTAAAATACTCTTAAATCGGCAAAATCTTGACTTGAGTCTATCTTTAAAGGATGAAACAGTAATTTTCACATGTCGAAAGTAGACAGAAGGGAACTAATGCAAAAACGGGAGCAATTTTATCAACTTTAACGGTTGATTCACAACATTAAATGACCTCCAAACATAGCAAAGGTTACTATGTTTTTTTTTTGTTTTTTTTTAAGAAATGAAAAAAAAAACATGAAAGGTAACACCAGTTACTTTGCCAATTAACTTTTTACTACTGTGTATTTCAGTAGTCAGTCACTACACTAGCCAAAGAGCTAAAAGGCATTTTAACAGTCGAAAATGTTTACATTTTAAGTGTTTATTTCATTTTCTTAAAAGCAAAATAAAGGCAGTTAAAAAAAAAAAAAAAAAAAAGCAAAACGCAAACCGAACCGAAACAGTGATCCCAAAACAGATCCCAGAACCATGGGCTAACTGAACCGTTGCACCCCTAATATTCATGGAGCCCATTAAGCTTGAACAAAAATGTTAATACTAAAATGTATACTTTCTTAATTCTTGCACATATATTAGGTGATTTTAGAATAGAGTTAATTTATTTTAACAAAGTAATTTATGATGCTATGTTTAGCAAAAAAATGTTTGCACCGTTTTCACTGTGTACTCCTGTACTACGCCTTTTGAGAAGATAAAGACAATTTCCCTGCTAGCTGCTGCCACGGAACGTTCTGTAATAGTCTAATTGTGGCTAATGGTTTGTGCAGCTAATTAAAGTGTGTGAATTACAGTAATCAGTCAGCCGCATTGAGGTCTCCCCGCCTCATGCTGCTCCTCAGAGAGTGGAAGGCCAACACCAGAGAGGGAATGAGGTTTTGGAGGTAGTGGTGGGGTACAAGGAGGTTAGATGAAAGTGGTGAAGAGAAGAGGAAAGACAAGCTTGACACTCAGTCCCGAGGCCTGTGGAGCACGTGCACATCAATGAATGAGAGATGGAAAGGAAGAGAGCGAGCAAAGAGATGAGATGGACGGATAAGCTTGGAAAATTAACTGTAAAATGAAGTAGAAGTGCCATAAAACATGATTAAGTACATTTTGATTGAAGTTTGTTTCTATGGCGTGCTTTTAACTAGGTCTTTGCTTGATTATACATTCCCACATACCGCTGACAGTCTTGTTTTCTATTATCAATCGTGAAAGAAAATTTGAGATTTTTTTTTTCTTTTTATGATTACATACGTGAAAGGAGACAGCCACATTTTAGCAACCATCAAATGTATTTGCTAAAATGTGGCTAACTTAGGGTGACCATATTTTGATTTCCAAAAATGAGAACACTCGGCCCAGCCTCGAGATACTTTTTTTACTTTTTAGTAGATTTTACACAAAGTTCACTCAAAGGTGCCTATATCACTTTAATATATTTAAAGTGTGCCTCCTCCGTCTGGATAGAAAAAAATATATATACTAGTCCTTCTCAAAAAATTAGCATATTGTGATGAAGTTCATTATTTTCTGTAATGTACTGATAAACATTAGACTTTCATATATTTTAGATTCATTACACACAACTGAAGTAGTTCAAGCCATTTATTGTTTTAATATTGATGATTTTGGCAAAAAAAAAGTCAAGAAAAACCAAAAATCCCTATTTCAAAAAATTAGCATATCATGAAAAGGTACTCTCAAGAAGCTACTAACCTAATCATCTGAATCAACGAATTAACTCAAAACCAGTGCGAAAGATTCCTGAGGCTTTTAAAAACTCCCAGCCTTGTTCATTACTCAAAACCGCAATCATGGGCAAGACTGCCGACCTGACTTCTGTCCAGAAGGCCATCATTCACACCCTCAAGCAAGAGGCTAAGACACAGAAAGGAATTTCTGAGCGAATAGGCTGTTCCCAGAGTGCTGTATCAAGGCACCTCAGTGGGAAGTCTGTATGAAGGAAAAAGTGTGGCAGGAAACGCTGCACAACCAGAAGAGGTGACCGCACCCTGAGAGATTGTGGAGAAGGACCGATTCCAGACCTTGGGGGACCTGCAGAAACAGTGGACTGAGTCTGGAGTAGAAACATCCAGAGCCACCGTGCACAGGCGTGTGTGAAACAGCGGCAGAAGCGCCTGACCTGGGATACAGAGAAGCAGCACTGGACTGTTGCTGAGTGGTCTAAAGTACTTTTTTAAGATGAAAGCAAATTTTGCATGTCAATCAGAAATCAAGGTGCCAGAGTTTGGAGGAAGACTGGGGAGAAGGAAATGCCAAAATGCCTGAAGTCCAGTGTCAAGTACCCACAGTCAGTGATGGTCTGGGGTGCCATGTCAGCTGCTGGTGTTGGTCTACTGTGTTTTATCAAGGGCAGGGTCAATGGAGCTAGCTATCAGGAGATTTTGGAGCACTTCATGATTCCATCTGCTGAAAAGCCTTATGGAGATGAAGATTTTATTTTCCAGCATGACTTGGCACCTGCTCACAGTGCCAAAACCACTGGTAAATGGTTTACTAACCATGGCATTACTGTGCTCAATAGGCCTGCAGACTCTCCTGACCTGAACCCCATAGAGAATCTGTGGGATATTGTGAAGAGGAAGTTGAGAGACACCAGACCCAACACTGTGGATGAGCTTAAGGCCGCTATCGAAGCATCCTGGGCCTCCATAACACCTCAGCAGTGCCACAGGCTGATTGCTTCCATGCCACGCCGCATTGAAGCAGTCAAAAGGATTCCTGACCAAGTATTGAGTGCGTAGATGATATAATTGAAGGTTGACTATTTTTGTATTAAAAAAACTTTTTTGTATTGGTCGGATGATATATGCTAATTTTTTTAGATAGGGTTTTTTGGTTTTTCTTGACTTTTTTGCCAAAATCATCAATATTAAAACAATAAAAGGCTTGAACTACTTCAGTTGTGTGTGATGAATCTAGAATATATGAAAGTCTAATGTTTATCAGAACATTACAGAAAATAATGAACTTTATCACAATATGCTAATTTTTTTAGAAGGACTAGTATATTGCCATATAGTATATTGCCATATAGTGTATATTATATACTATATGGCAATATAATTAGTCCTGTGAAAAATCATGAAAACCGGACATGTTCATGAATTTATAAAATCCTGCCAGACGTGCCGGACAGAGTGTGAAAAGTGGACATGTCCGGACAAAAGAGGACGTTTGGTCACCCTAAACTAACTATTTTTCTTAATGGAAGACAGACACTGTAGTGGTAGTAGAGATGAACAGTTTTCTTCTGACTTGATGAAATCAGTCTCCTCCAAATGTATCATGTTTTGTTTGTGTTATGATTTTAAGAATTTCTAATGAGAGGAAATGTGACTTTTTGGTTTTCACACTAGAGCTAGAGAATATAAGTACCAGAATACATTTTATAAATGCATAGGAACATAGTTATCCATTATTACGAATTCAGGCAGCTGTACAAAGTTGTTTACTCTGATGACATAAACACACACTATATGAACCAAAACTTGTAGCTGGATTTTAATACAAAACATTAAAAGGAAACACATACGTATCTTTACGTCAAATGGATGAAGGAGAGTTGAAAATGTTGAAGGACAAGGCATGCAAATGTGTTTTGTAACCCCTTGACACACAGTACTTAAGTATTTGATTTTCAAATCTCCAGTTAAGATGGATCATGTGGTTTCGCCCTCATTTGTAATTCTTCGGGCCATTGTGGATACTTCTGAAGTGGAAACAATTTTATGGGGTCAGATTAGTCTCATAAGTACTCGTACACACATTGTGGGATTCATAAACACATAGCATGCGAAACACACACACATTGTGGGATTCGTACACACATTGTGGGATTCGTAAACACATAGCACGCGAAACACACACACATCGTGGGATTCGTACACACATAGCACGCGAACCACACACATTGTGGGATTCGTAAACACATAGCACGCGAAACACACACACATCGTGGGATTCGTAAACACATAGCACGCGAAACACAAACACATTCACCAAATGTGTGTGTGAATTGTTTTACGCGCATTTGTAACGTGCTTCCAATTACAAATTCCCACTTACGAATACAAATTCCCACTTACGAATGTGTGGATCGTTTTGATACCCGTCATGCGCAACTGAGAAGAACACATGCATTTTTTTAACTGGAGCCCGTCTTCAGCCAATCAGACGTCTTCTTCTTAAACAGCCAATCACAAGGGCTGGGCTGTTTCGTTACGTCACTGCTGTGCGCCTTCAAGTCCGGCTGGAGATTCCTTTTAGACTACAACGCAGTTCATGCGGTTGTCGTGCGGGTAAGTAAATTTCTAAAGTATTTTCTTTTTATAGTGCCTTTTGACCACTAACCTATGTAAGCAATTACATATACACGAAATACTTAATTGGAATATTGTTGATATTGCAAGACGAAAGCGTAACGAAGTTAACGTCTCATGATAAGGAGTAAACACTAGCTTCCTTGCTTCTATTGTTGTCGTTGGAAGGGAGTAATATTTCTAAAGTATATTCATTGTATAGTGCGTTTTGTCCGCTAACCTCTGTAAGCAAATACATATACACGAAAGACTGAATTGGAATATTGATGATATTGCAAGACAAAAGCGTAATGAAGTTAACGTCTAAGCAGTAAACATGTTGGTCGCCAAAGTTTTAATGGCGATTCGGTTATTGTTCAAGAGAGATTTTTTTACATTATAGCCGGTTAACAGCGTACGGAAGTTAGCATTGTATGATATAAGCATTAAACATTTGGGTCACCTGGGTTTTAATGGAGTTTCGTGCTTGAAATCATACAGAAATTAACCATATGGCTAGTGACCCAATTAAGCCATTATATTTTGAGAAGGCTAAGTCCTATATATATTAAAATTTTTCAAAAAAGCTTAACTGCTAATCATTGTTTTCGGGAGTGTATGTATAAAGTATTTGGAAGTCATTTTTCAAATTTGTCTTTCTGTGCATGTGCTTTACAGTTGGTGTACAACATGGAGAAGAGGTTCCAGGAGATTTTCAATTTTATGTCTAGGGGTGAATTCCCTAATTTATAGTGAATCTCAGAAATGTGCTTTAAGAAGATATATGCAGAAGCTCAAACTGAAGGGTGAGTAGGCAAAGTATTTGTGATGTTGCTGTTATTTATAATATATATATATGTGTGTGTGTGTGTATACAGCTATATAATTGTTATTTGTGTGTATTTGTGTTTATATGTGATCCAGTCCCAAACAGAAGCACGATCACTGTTTAATGAAGTACACTCGGCTTCAATTGGTGCACACACAGGCACTGTTAAAACCAGATCCTCAATGTACTCCAGAAATTATTGGGATGGCATGACGGTGGACATTGACTGATGGGTATGTGATGGTTTATTTCTGCATTTTGTCACTAACTAATTTTGGTGAGCTATTTCAGATCTTATTAACCTGACCCGTTTCTCATGACGATTTGTTTTAAGGTCTCTGAATGCGACGGATGTCAGAGGACTGGTAACTCTTTGGCTGTGTGTGACACAGCCATTACAAAGCATTAAGGTATATTTTCATACTGACCGTGTGTAATCAAATAAAGAAATGTATTTCTGGTTTTTATTACATGCGTGAAAAATTGGAAACAGCTTTGTCTAATGTCACGCATGTATTTAATATTTGGACATGCGTGAAAATTAGGTTTTTATGTGTTCCCTTCATATCAAGGTGGGAGCCATCTACCCAGATTAAGTTAAAAACTTCAAAGATAAAACATGGTGCTCTTCAGATTTTGTAGGAATAGCTGTAAGAGATATGTTCAATATTGGATTTGCCTTTCACAGGTGTCTGCTGTTTGGGAGTTGGTTGGGATAGACCTGACTGGGCCTCTCCCAAAAACCAAGGATGGCTTTCAGTACATTCTTACTGCCACCGATTATTTTTCCAAGTGTGTTGAGGCCTTTCCTTTAAAAAACAAAACAGCATCAGAAGTGGCATAACGTATCTGCTCAATTGTTTATAGACACAGATGCCCCCAAAGAATCCTGTCCGACCAAGGAAGAGAATTTGTCAATTAGGTATCTGAATGCATTAAATTATTTTCACAGTGGGATTTTGGCATTGTTGTTTTCCCCCTTTTTTATTTATTTTTTATTTTTTTAATTGGATTTATTTACAATGTATCAATTTTTCAGCTCAACGATAACCTTTGTGCCTCCTGTGCATTGAAAGGAGTGTTACAGCTGCATATCATCCTAAGACGAATGGGCTGGATGAGAGGACAAATAGCAAACATAAAACGGCAAGTTGTTGTTGGTGTTCTAAAATGTATATCTAATTGTACCCTTCTACTTCGTACAGCTCTTACAAAATTGGTGAACGACCGACAGGATTTGTTTGGTGGTTTGGCCTATTCAGTAGATAATTTTGACCGGATGGTCATCTGGTCAAGTGCCGTAAATAATAACTTTTTTGATTTAACAATGTTGTGTTTTCAGTTAAATTACTGTGGGCTGCAGAGGATCAAGGCAAGGTGGAGGCTGTCGTTGGACCGTATAAATTATATGACACATCTTTTCATACGCTAAAAGGCAACGGCTGGCTGTCTGATGAAGTCAGTGGGAGCAATAAGTGTTTAGCAAATAACAAAGATTCTTGCCTTTTGCCAATTTTTTTATTTTGCTATGCAAGTATTTGATGCATACATGCATATCCTCATTGAAAGGCAGCAGCCAAGTGCTGGATATAGTTTTTCTCAATGCATTTATTTTTTGCCGGAGTATAGTTGTAATGTTGTTACCCCTTTTTTTAACAGGAGCCCATTCACCAACTCTCTGCTGTGGTAGCTGGGAGTCTGCTTTTGGGAAAATTTCAGCCTGTTAGAAAGGTAATCCATTTCATGCCAATATTTAGCTATATTATTTTAACGCCAGTAACCCAAAATAACA
Source organism: Corythoichthys intestinalis (assembly GCF_030265065.1). Classification (NCBI taxonomy): domain Eukaryota; kingdom Metazoa; phylum Chordata; class Actinopteri; order Syngnathiformes; family Syngnathidae; genus Corythoichthys; species Corythoichthys intestinalis. Next base: position 38,635,932 of record NC_080403.1, on the reverse strand, counting down.
ATAATTTGGTATTGTATGTTCTTCAGAGGAAATTCCCTGTTGAAAAAAAAAGTATATTTGTCCTGTCCTGTCCTGTATGCGCTCATTGGATTTTAGTGGTTAGTGGGTTTCTTATATTTTCTTAAGACCTACCGATTCTGGAATGTATTATATATAGCTATTAATTTAGCTGATGCCATACAGAAGTTAAATTTCATTAGTAAGTTAACTACATAAATCTGTCATTGTGCAGAATTACACAAAGGAACTAACCTTTTATAGATTGTCCACATTTCTAAGAGAACACTGGTGATCAACGATCCCTTGAGTAACGAGGACAAATATGAGCAAAATCTTGCGGAATTGGAGGTAACCGCTTCAGAAAGTTTAAATTCCTAGTATGATGTTAATATGGAAGTTAATAGTTCAATGTTCATCTTCATTGTTTTGCTTATAAAACAATAATTAGGAACTTCTTGAGGTTGGCGGGCCGTGAGTTCCAAATAGAAACTTGGACTACCAAAACTGTGGCCCATAACAAGCAGCAGAACAACAGTAGCTGTGGGGTTTTCACATTAAAGGTAATGATTTTAAGATTTCGGAGTCTCTGCAGTAAAACTTTGCTGCTGTTGTTGTTTAGCACTGATATGTAACAGAATGCCTAAAATGCCATTTCAGTTTGCGGAAGAGTATATGGCCAATGGAGATCTCAGGCACAACCAGACCCACCTTCCCGAAGTTCTGAAGGCTCGAGGAGATCTAGCCTGTGCCCTCCTACAGGCTGGGAGTCTGAGATGTCTATTTAAATTAAAAAAATGTCTCAAAACTTACTTGGTCTCCTCACCTCACATAATTGAACTCCTGATTGCTCTCAATGTCACTATTTACTTTCAAAGGCATCCAAAGAACAGATCTGAGGATTTGCTGCTGCGCTTTATCCTCTCTTGCCATCATTGATCACTTATTAGGTTTGTCGCAATAAAAAAAAGTGTTTAAAAAGGTAGTAAAATTCATGTGGCAGGTCTTAACCCCTTAATGCCTGCAATATGAAGCAATTGTCAGAGAATCACAAAATGTGAAAAATAAGGTCTTAAACCTTTTTTTTTCCAAATTTGTAAAGAAAAATGTGTAATAAGCGCTCTAATATCTATTTTCCTTGTTAAATCCTGTTTTTCTCATGGAACATGCAGATGCATGAGTTGACTTGCATCCTTTTTTTTTTTTTTTTTTTTTTTTTTTTTGAGGAAAGAGTTCTAAATCCTAAGTGTATCAAATGTGATTCATTTGGCAAGAAAGCTCTGTTGCTCCAAGTCTTTCAAAAAATATATTTTTTTATATCCGTAATAGACTACCATCCTTTAAATACTGTCACTGTAGGTAGCATTTTTAACAGGCTTATAATGTCTATTTTTTTCCTTTTAAAATGGTCTTAAATTGGTTTAAGCATAGACATCACAATCATACATTAAGAAGTCTGAATTTTCCCAAGTATGACTTTCAAATAGGCTTGAAATGGAGAAAGTAATCTTAAAAAGACTTATTTAGCGGAAAAAAAGCCTGTTAAAAATGTGCCACATATAGTACAGTATTAGACATCTAATCTTGCTCTCATCATCCCTCTGCTGAGCGGTTCAATGAGTTTTTCACCAGTTGACATCCAATACATTTGAAGTGCATGGGAGGTCCTCCCACTCAGAATGGATGGGACGTCTTCAGCTGTCAATGACAGAGAAAGGCAAAACCGTTAAACGTATGCTACACGTACGAGGACGTTCGACGGGACACCTTGCATCGATAGTCCCCGCGGTCGAGTTGAGCTGTCAAAAACGGGGCTCCTACTTTTACAAAAGCTCCCCATTTGTCACTTGTCACTCAGTACACCGGACTTGAAGGCGCACAGCAGTGACGTAACGAAACAGCCCAGCCCTTGTGATTGGCTGTTTAAGAAGAAGACGTCTGATTGGCTGAAGACGGGCTCCAGTTAAAAAAATGCATGTGTTCTTCTCAGTTGCGCATGACGGGTATCAAAACGATCCACACATTCGTAAGTGGGAATTTGTATTCGTAAGTGGGAATTTGTAATTGGAAGCACGTTGCAAATGCGCGTAAAACAATTCACACACACATTTGGTGAATGTGTTTGTGTTTCGCGTGCTATGTGTTTACGAATCCCACGATGTGTGTGTGTTTCGCGTGCTATGTGTTTACGAATCCCACAATGTGTGTGGTTCGCGTGCTATGTGTGTACGAATCCCACAATTGCGTGTGGTTCGCATGCTATGTGTGTACGAATCCCACAATGTGTGTGTGTTTCGCGTGCTATGTGTTTACGAATCCCACAATGTATGTACGAGTACTTATGAGACTAATCTGACCCCATACAATTTGGGCAAGTCCCTTTTTGTCCCAGTGTGAGCCTGCCCACATCAAACATCTTAGAAATGAATTAGAACAGGGATTGTCAGCCAAGTCTTTTCTCTTAAACCCCTCCTCATAATTGTCGCCTTGGATGAATGCCCCAAAAAATTCCCCTCTTGTAAGAAAGAAGAACTAAAGTTTTTTCAAAAATTTATATTTTATAATAGAGGGCTCAATACTCTTTTCCTCAAACATGCTGATGGTGAAATCAACAATAATTCCAAGTTATGAACTCCACTGGGTATTTTAAAACTTTTGCAAATAATGACTATTGTTAAAAAGAATTAATCAAGTGTTCATCATATGGCGAACGCCTCATTATATGATGTATGACACACACACACGCACATTTTCTAGATGGTGAAATGACTTAGTAACCAAGCGATTTATTCCCTTTTAATAGGGTCTCAATTGCAGCAGCCACACTTAGACAAATGAGCAAACAAGTCGGAGAGTGACAGTGATATCCATTATGTGTTTAATTATCTTCAAAGTTCCAGTGAAGGGCATTTCTTTGGCTAATGGGGAGACAGTGCAGCGTGTCACAGCAAAGTGCTCTTCAAATGCTCCAACAAAACCATCTCGCGGTTCCATTTTGCACCCTCTTATCTGAGTTTTGACAGGCGGCATTAGGTTGGGGAAATTGCCACAATCAGTGTTCTCATCAAGAATAACTGACATTTGTTCGCTATTTGTTTCTTTTCCTTTCCCTTCCATTTCCAAGTCAAATTTCTTCGGCTGTAATTTGACTGACTTCCATTAGTTGGCATTGAAACAAGGCACGTTGATTGGTGTATTCAGGGTGAGATGATTGATACAAAGATTGGTGCCGAGGCAGAAATCTCATTTCTGAGTGGAGCTGATTGCATTGTGCTAAAGCAAAGCAGGGAACTGTGATTTTTTTTTCCCCTTTAGCATTAATCACAATGAGATTAGCTGCATCCTGTCACAACTATGTGTGCATGCCGGCGTGTGTGTGTATGAGTGTGGAAATGTGTACAGAGCTGACACAATTTGCCAAAGAAACTTCACTGCTGGTTGCCCTTCTTGTTTTATATAAACATTATCTAATTAAAAAGTGATTGTTAATTGGGGTATTCATTCTGGATTTAATTTAAAAATAATAATAACAATAAATAAACGGATCACATTGCTGCATTTTTATGGGTTGCATCGCCAGCGCTAACCTGATGTTGAAGATCTCCTCTATGCTTTCAGTCATTTGCTTAGCACTGTGTTGGAAACAGCTAAATGTTATGATTTATTTGGAAATATTTTGGGGTGAAAAGCACTGAATGGAACAGCTGCAGCTTTGTAGTGGCACGCTTCTGACTTGCTCCCTGCCCTAAAATATCTGCTTTTACCTTTTTTGTGTGTTTGTTTGTTTTGGTGTTTAGGATTACGCCTTAGCAGTGTTTGTGTTTATGCATGTATGTTTTCATCATCACAAAATGTCCTCATATTAAAAATAGGAACGTTATCAGTGTTGTCAATATGTGGCATTTAAATGAAAGCCACACACGCTGAGCAAACACACGTAAACATCAAGTGTTGTTTTTGCTGGATTTGGCGCAGAGTATAGCCATGCATGGTATTCACAAGGATATGCACAGACGTTAAAATGTGTAGGTGTGGGGATGGGGGTAGTATGGTGTAGCGGGAACCCATGCCCAGAAGGCCAATCACACATAATTCTGCTTACTACCACAGCACATACTCTGCCAAATCCATATGTTTACATTTTCCACTCTCCTGATACACTTTAATGTGTGGTCACCAGTGGGAACTCAAATAAAGATACTGTGCATTGCTGCCTTGAAGGGAACCACCGATAACTAGTAGGTTGCCATTGTTGATGACGTTGCAGGGCGGTGACGTCACTAACGTCACTGGACTACGCTGCTAGGCTTCCAGAGTATGACTAGCGACATTAACATGTCATCTGTTAAGCCCTTTCAGTTTGAACCAGAGAGGAACATTAATTACAACTAAAGATGTCCGATCACATCATTTTCAAAGTATTGGAAACGGCAAAAAAATATCGGACATGCCTTTTTTAATATATATATACATATTTTAATTACATCATTTTTAAATTGTATTTAACGTTACAGACAAAATGTCTTACACTCATCCAGAGTCTTTAGTTTTGACTTAAAGTAGGGCTATCATATTTATCGTGTTAACGGCGGTAATTTATTTATTTTTTTTAAATTAATCACGTTAAAATATTTACCGCAATTAACGCATGTGCTGCACGACCCACTCAAGCATTGTCACGTTCAATCTATAATGGCGCCGTTTTATCTATATATAGAGCTAAAAGGCAGCGTTAAATGAGTAGAGTGAATTTGAGCAGTCTTTGGAGCCTTTTTGTAATTGGCTAAAGCCTTAAAATCCCTCTCTCAACAATTAGTAATATCGTGGGAAGCAATGTGGGGAAGAAAGGTAGTAGTTGATCTTTTACTTAACGCCCTATGTTATTTCCCAACGCAGAGAAGATACAGTGGGGAGAACAAGTCGGCGGTTGTTGGGTTGATGGTTCACCAGGGGATAAGTGCAGGTATCCGACGAGGGGCACTCTGATCAGGTCCTGGAGGCGAAAAAAGGATATCATGAGCCGGGCGTCAAAATCAATATATATATAATAGGAGTGCGAAACAACTGACGGAGGCAAATTCCCCTTAGGCAGGGCTCAGGAGGGAAGAGCGGAGCCCCTAACATTATCTTTTTTTTCCTGGATTGAAATAAAAAATAAAGTAATAAAAATGAAACTACTCAAAACAAGTTAAAAATTACACAGTGTTCCAGATGTCTTGGCCAGATTTTGACACTGAATATCTTAAAACCTATTAAGGATATAAAACACATCATTTATATTCTGATACTTGCAATCGCAAGTTTTTTTTGTTTTTTTTTTTTACATTTTTTTTTAATGGAATGTTTGAAGACGTTCAATGTGAGAACGATTGGTCACATGGCACACATCAAGCAGATAGTCAAATTTTTGACAAATGCGTTCCAGCATTCCGTTGTCGATGGTTGCAACAACTTCCATTATTCCTGTCTTTCGTTTGTCCACGTAAAAAAATAAATAAAAAAAAACATGGAAGGGTAGGCTCATGGACCAATATTTTCACAAACCCTACAAAAAGAAATCACCAGTGTTGGGCACGTTACTTTAAAAAAGTAATTAGTTATAGTTACTCACTACTTCTTCCAAAAAGTAACTGAGTTAGTAACTGAATTACTCTATAGTAAAAGTAACTAGTTACTAGGGAAAGTTACTATTTCCGTTACTTTGAAAAGAAGTTGTATGTCAAAGAATTTGAAATTTTCTGAGCAGTATTCGAGTCAGTTAAATAGAGAAGAACAGACAAGTAGTTGTGTTATAGAACCTTGTAATATGTATTGCACCTCACCAGCAACAGATTTATCCTACACTTGAAGTGCAACAAAAATAAACAGATTTGAATTGCTTACCACAGATGTCGACAAAAGCTTGAAACAGTGTTTATATATCCACCTTGTAAAGAACAAATTTTCCTCTGAATGCTCTGCCATCATATCCCTCTGCATGTTTTACGTGTGTGTGTGTTTGCCGCACGCGCTGTAACGGTTTGTGTGTGAAAACACCGGCTCTGAAGTACGTGCGCTATTAGGCTCGAGCATTTACGTCACGAATGGGGGATCACATGAGATTTGACAACAACGCAGCCATTTTGGAAGCAGGTCTGGCTCGTGGGACATTAAACTTTAACTTGCCAGTTCGATAAAGAGACAAACTCATTACTAAGGCGAAGGACAGATATGTGATCAAACTTAAGGATGTGAACAATGTTGACCCTTACGAGCAAGCTGAAGACAAGTGGAGTAAAGATGTCGACGGGCTTCCACAATTACGCGAAATGGACATTCTGCTGTATTTATTGTTTGGTGTATGTTACTAAACTCATCAGCGATTGCTACAAAGCTACAAACAATTTTGCTGCGGATGGGTGCAGGACCTGCACATTATGACCGTATCAAACGGCAACTCCATCGTTCTTTCAAAGGTAGGCATGTGTGTTTACTATTTTCATTGCCATGAACCTGAACGCACCCCAAGTCTTGGATGACAAATAAACAGAGCAGAGTAGACTCGCTACGGCTGGTAGTTTCTTCAATTTATTCAAAGTAAGTAACGCACCACTTTTGACCGTCAGTAACGGTAATGGCGTTGTAACGGCGGAAAAAATAATTTGTTAGATTACCCCGTTACTGATAAAATAACGCCGTTATGTTACGGCGTTATTCCCAACACTGGAAATCACAGGGTGTGAGATCAGTAGATCTGGGAGGATGGGGATGAGCATGCGATGATCTCGCTCAAATCCTCCAATCTATCTATCTGGCAGTGTTATGTATTTTCCTGGACTGTCAGTGTTAAATTCTGGTTGTGATGCAAAACCTTAATTCAGCACATTATAGAGCGGTGATGATTGCAGACTAAAAATTGATCCCTATCCTTCCTATCACCAATTAATCTTGTCCAGTTGTGTAAGTAGAGAGATCTTAGATTTTGATACACTTCCTTTAAGCCATTAACGTATCAAAGCTGCACTCAATTCAATGCCCCTCTTAGGCAAAGGTGAAACAGACGTTTACCTATTTTTATTTTTACTTTATTTTGTTTTTAACAAAGATTTGACTATGTATGGGGAAACAAAATTAAGACATAATACCTTCATATTTTTCCAAGGATACACAAACAGGAGTTCGGGTTAATTTTGGGCAAGAATCTTGGTACATCCAGCACTGGATGCTAACCAGTTGCTACGGACTAATAGGTAAATTGTCAATTTTTAGTGTATGGTGGTGTGTGTGACATTAATGAATCTATAAAATTTAACACCCTCTACGTATATGTTATGCAAATCTGTTTGTAATAAAAAAAATTTTTTTTTTAATTTGGGAAGAGGGTTTTAGTGTTGAAGCAATAATTAAAACCATTCTATTGTAATTGCATGTGTCTATGAATAAGTTGTTTTTGCTTATTACATTTGATTACCGTAACTTCAATAGAGAAAATTGCACTAAAATTGACCGCTTTGTTGCCATGTCAACTCAGTTTCCAGCTGCTTTATTAAAGTACAGACATACTGAAAGATGAAACAATTTATACTTGTGTGTCCAACTGTGCAGCAATAAAAATAGAACCTAACGAACAACACGAAGTTTCTACAATTAAACTATACATTCTCTGCTGTATTGGTAATAACGAGAGCTAGGTGGACAGAGAGGACATTTTAAAAGATGAAAGGCTAAGACTATTTAAGTGGCTGCTGATGTGAGGCATCAATCTTTCATATGCTCTGAGGCCACTTCAAATCAATTTCACCCCTGCTTCCAGGCTAATCATGTGCCAGTTCGGTCAGGATCGAGGAACTGATGGACAGACAAACAGACATATAGGCAAACAGATCCACAGTCACTCAAACAGATAAACAGAGAGCCAGACAAACATCCCAAACCTGCACCAGGGAAGATATGGAGGAGGTTGATCTGAAATGACAGCCGGTCAACCATTACTGCCTCAAAATATTGCTACTGTGGTTTGGAACACAAATTAATTCCACTATACCGTATGTGCTAGAGTATTAAACATGTTTTACTTTATGAAGAAGCAATCTGAAACATTTGGGAACAGCTTTTTAAATATCCAAGACTCCATGAAAGACGAACCAAATTCTCAGCAGTCACCACTGTAAGCATACACTGTACAATACATATGCAATATTTGCTTGTTATGAATGCATTGTATCAACAAACACACAGGCAAAAACACAGGTGGAGTTATCAATCGGTCTCAGCTGATAAGTTCCATACACATATCCAGAAGCAACTTGCGCGACTGTGGAGCCCACTGTGATTTGACACTACTCATGCTGTGCTTGAGTTAGTGATGAATATGTACACTGAGAACGCTGGCATTGTATATTCCCTTGACGTATTTGTTCTGTCTATCGACTGTGTTGCCTGTAGCCATGGCTTGCTTTTCTCCCTTTAAATCACCACCTCCTAATTATCTGTCACATTTCGTGCTATCCCATGCCAGAGACACCCATTGGCCGTTAATGATCCCTATAGACAGCATCTATCAGGCACTCCATCATTGATTCCACTGTCTCTTTTCCTCTATTGTGCTCATTTTCTTCTGTGTTCCCCGCTTGCCGTTTGTCGTTCTATCCCGGTCAGTCACCTCCTCTACTCTTCCCTCACTTTCTGTCACTCTTCACAGCCTCAACACTTCACAGCTGATAAAAGCACCAAACAAAAACATCATAATACATTTTTATTACACATGGTGTTCATCTGTCATTATTTCCATTGCTCCCAATCAATAATGTATTGACATACATTTTCAGATGGATCACAGCTTTGGTTATGACTTTGTGGGGAAGCTTTTTAAGATTTTTTTCCAAAGATGACAGATATGTTCATCTTTGATTCTTTAAAAGTGCCTCAAGTAGAAGCTGTCATTCGCTGACTGAACAGACAGTGGGGAGTCAAAGTAGCTGATGGGCCAATGTGTGGCCAGAATGGACTCCAATATGACAGTAATGTAGCTGGAGTGTTAGTCCCCTGGAGGCTGGAGAGAAGCTCATTCCCCTCCCACAGTTTCGGCTGGCATCTGTCCCCCTCCCTTGTACATGTCACCCGCCGCCACCACCCTTCACCCCCACAGTCGCTCTCCCACTCCCCACAATAACGTCACCCTGCTGAGAGGGTCATTACAGCAAACTGTCACTGGAAACTCTCACAGTCGAAGATCCAAGCATCAATGTCTGCCAAGTTTGTTGCCTCCTCAGATTTACAGCATCAATCTTCCTCAACTAAGAAGTTCAAGCAACAACCTCTTTCCTTTACGCCCATTATACTGTCATCCTGATACAGTACTTGTGGGAACCCTTATTTAGTTGATGCCCAAAAAAAATACATGAAACACTTCTTTGAAGGATGAAAGTTAAAAATCCCATATGCGAACTGGATTAGCACACACAGTCAGTGTTGGGTGTAGTGACTCAAAAAAATTCACTTATTTATTTTTAGTAATATATTATTAATTACAGTCATGTGAAAAAAATTAGGACACCCAGTCAACTTTAAGAATCTCGAGAGATTCAAGTAATAGAACTAAGCAATTAAAATTGAAAAAAAAACAAATTTTTTTTAGGGCTGTCAAAATTATCGCGTTAACCCGCGGTAAATAATTTTTCTAATTAATCACGTTAAAATATTTGACGCAATTAACGCACATGTCCCACTCAGACAGTATTCTGCCTTTTGGTAAGTTTTACAGCAAGGATTTTTGTGCTGTCTAACAGCGAACCCTTGTGGTCGCTTTGCGACATGGTTTATTGTTTTCTTGCCAGTCCAATATGGCTGCACGACATCTCGGGCTGACGCCTACGTTGTAATGTTGTGCCTATATGATCCTTGGACAAGATTTGTCCGTAAGTATGGTTGTTGTAAAGAATGTACATATTATGTTAGTAAGCGAAATGTTATATTTTTTGTATGAGACACTTTTTGTTTATGTTTAGTGAACCTGTATAGCGTGCTAAGCTAACGTTGTTGCTAATGCAATGCTTGTGTACTTTTTTTTGTAGTTTTACGATGGTCTAAAGAGGACAATGGTTTGAGGCCATTTTATCAGATGAAAAAGGAAGAAGTCTGATTATTAAGGCGTCGTTCACTAGCTGTCTAGCTTTGGAAAAAGTAGATGCTTCGGAGTGAGGACAGCATAGACAGATTTAAATGACAGTAGAGTGAAATGCCCACTACAGTCCTTATGTACCATATGTTGAATGCAGGGGTCGCGTTAACCGAATATTTTCCGTCGTTGACCGGTTTTTTAAAACGGTGATGGAAAAAACTGAAGTCCATCCGTCATTTTGACAGGTTGCAATTCCCCCCCCTAGACCACAAGGGGGCGAATGAGCATATTAATTAGCTATTGTCTCTCTTGATGCATGACGTCGTTGGCCTTACTCGGAAAAATGTCAAGGCAACTGAGTGTTTGCCTGGCACGGCCAGACTGTTCTCCCTGTATTTTTCAAACACAGAGAAAAGTCTGGGACACAGCCTCTCGAGTAGGTACAAAATCAATTGACAAATCAGATTTGTTTATTTGCGTGACGTGTTCTTCACGAGCAACGTCACTCTTGCGCGCAGAAAGTCGTCTCTACAATAACACGGATGGCGGGAGAGCCGACAATATGTTCCAATCCGCGGTAAATTCAGTTTTAAATGAGCTAAAACACATCGACACGAGACATTGACAACAGTCTGCCTCGCGCTAGCCATGTTGAATAAACTCCGTTCTCCTCGTATGTTTACTTCCGCGCGCAAGTCCCTCGTCCTGCCCTCGTCGCTAATGGCACGTCTGCACGTCGCTGATTGGTGCACTCCGCTGTCTGTTTGCCTCTTGTTAAGCTTGTTCGGACAGAATATTAATTAAAAATGAACGAAAACTAAATACTATTGAATATGTCATTACTATCATTTTAAAAATGTTAGTGACGGGTAAAAATAGATTATGACCGGATTTTTATGACACTGTCAGTCAAAATGACAGACAACGAAAAAGTCTAGCGCAACCTCTGGTTGAATGTATATATCCATCTTGTGTCTTATCTTTCCATTCCAACAATTTATTTTACAGAATATATATATAATTTACAGAAAAATATGGCATATTTTATAGATGGTTTGAAATGTGATTAATTGCGATTAATTACGATAAATTAATTTTTAAGCTGTAATTAACTCGATTAAAAATTTTAATCGTTTGACAGCCCTAATTTTTTTTTAAATTTCAGTAAAATGTAATTTTAAATAAATGCAATTTCTGTTGAGGAATATATTAGGACACCCCCACATTCAATCCACTTAAAATTACACACACAGGGGTATCACATCAGGTGCACATGATTAAGACATCATTACCCATATTTGAAGGAGGCTTGACTTATTTAAACATCACATTTAGTTTGGTGTGCCCCAGACTGTTGAAGTGAGAGAAAACACCATGGTGAACTCAAAGGAGCTGTCTGAAGACTTCAGAAAGAAGATTGTAGACACTTATGAGTCTGGTAAGGGATTTTAAAGATCTCAAAAGAATATAAAATCAGCCATTCCACTGTCCGGAAAATATTCTACAAGTGGAGTACATTCAAAACAACTGCCAATATGCCCAGGTCTGGCCATCCAAGCAAGTTCACCCCGAGAGTAGACCGCAAGATGCTAAAAGAACTCTCCAAAAACCTAAAATGTCATCATGGGACTTACAGCAGGCTCTTATTACTGTTATTGTGAAAGTGCATGCCTCTACAATCAGATAGAGACTTCACAAGTTTAACCTTCATTGGAGGTGTGCGAGGAGGAAACCATTGCTCTTCAAGAAGAATATGAAGGCCAGACTGAAGTTTGCTAGAGTGAATGTTGACAAAGACCAGGACTTCTGGAATAATGTACTTTGGACGGATTAATCTAAAATTGAATTATTTGGACACCAAAACAAAGGACATGTTTTTCGTAAACCCAATACAGCATTCCAGGAAAAGAACGTCATACCAACTGTGCAGCATGGAGGTGGAAGTGTAATGGTTTGGGGATGCTTTGCTAAAGCAGGACCTGGCCAGCTCACCATCATAGAATCCACCATGAATTATATCGTGTATCAGAGGGTGCTTGATGAACATGTGAGATCATCTGTGAAAAAATTAAAGCTGAAGCGAAACTGGACCCTGCAACATGACAATGACAGACCAATACATACCAGTAAATCCACCAAGGCCTGGCGGAAAAGGAAGAAATGGAGAGTCCTGGAATGGCCGAGTCAAAGCCCAGATCTTAATCCCATTGAGATGCTTTGAGGTTACTTGAAACGGGCTGTACACGCAAGAAACCCCTCAAACATCTCCGAGCTGAAAGTATTCTGCGTTGAGGGGTGGGGCAAACTTTCTTCAGGCCGATGTCAAAAACTGGTAGATGGCTACAAAAATGCGTCTCACTGAAGTCATTTCATCCAAAGGGGATAACACAAGCTACTAGGTGGTAGGGTGTCCTAACGTTTTCCTCAGTCAGAATATGTATTTTGTTGATATATTTGGCTTAATGAGTAAAACAATATTATTATTATTATTATTATTTTTTTTTTTTTATGTTTACCTGCAATTAAATCACTTTTTTTCCCAGAGATAAAGAAAAACAAGATCATACATTGATATGTGAGCATTTCTTAATAAAGAACTAAATATTTAATGGGGTGTCCTGTTTTTTTCGCATATTACTCGTTCCATTTTTACCCCTACTTACTTTAAAATTGCCTGGGATGCAAAAAATGGAAGGAGAACAGAAAAATGTGTGTTTTCAAGTTTATTGAGCCAACGACAGACTGGCTATGCAAAAACCTGTACAGGTATGTTGTTTAATGGAAGAAGTTAACAAACAATGGCTAAGGCAAATTGGTACAAACAAGTGTATTTGTGACATTAACACAGCAATTTGACTGTTGAAAGAGGTAACATTTCCTCTACTACTACAAGGCCTATCCATCGCAGATTTTGATATTGGTACCAGAACCATTTGTTGAAGTGAAAGTCTCTAATTCATGTCACTCGGTTGTTTGCATCACAACAATAAGAGCAAATTGTTCACGTCGGCACAGGTTTTTTTTTACGTTGCACACATTTGAAATAATTACTGAATTTCTACACGTTTATTTCATTAGCATGTTCGCATTCCTACCTATCCTGGTGCCAACTGCTGGGTGGTGACCATTTGGTGATGCATAAAACCTCGTACAAAACCCCAACCAATAACTGTTCCACTCATGCGCCCTCCATCTTTCTTTTTTCTTTCGTGTGACGCCTGAGTGGTAAAGTTGCTCCAAGCAATGTAACGCAAGTAACAAGCTTGGAAACCAGTAAAATTATTACAATTTTCAGAAGATTAATGTCTTCCACTACCACATACTGAAAATGGTAATTTCATTACAGGAAATCGTTACACCCAGCACTATGACCAGCAAAACTAACGTCTACTATGGCAAAGTATTCGTAACTGATATCATGACTAAATTGTATAACATTGTAGATACCCATCCTTGATTTTGTAAACACGTTTTCATGATTGAGTCATTTAAAGTACCTGTGACACGAAAAAGCATGTTTATTTCATAATACACGCGGTGTTGTATGCTCCTGAATGAAATGGACCGCTTGGATGTGTGTGGAAGCGATCGCTATATTTATTTAGTTTTATTAATTCTGCGCTGTGTAGTAAAGCATTATTTTGCCATATTTGTGTTGACCATTTGGCAGCTACACGCTCCTCCGACGTCGGCCGGTTTGTTCGGCGGTCATTGTCCAGCTGCTTCCCCGGCGAGCTCTCCTGTCCGTAGTAGCAGGGGAACGAGCTGTAAATTGCTCTGCCGATCGGCTGAGACAATCGACAACCCAGTCGTCATGTGAAATGATACGGGCTAGTTATGTGTGATTTTCCGCTTCGAAGACTTTGAAACATCACTCGGTTCGGGTTAGCATGTTGACTAGCTGTCACGCCTCTTGGTTTGTTAACATTCTCCTAAGCCGGTGAAATGAAATGACATAAGCCCGATTTTGGTGGCATAAAATATCGTACGGGAGGTGCGACAAGGTAAAGGTGAAGTCGACAGTTTTGACCATTATGGAGTAATTTTGCCATGTTGTCTTGAAAAAATGCATTTTTATCATTTCATATTAAATTTAGCACACCATTTGTCATGACCATGCCATTTATTTAGCTATTGGGGAAAAATACTTGGATAAAAAGAATATCCTGTAAAAATATTGGAGTAGAGTGACTGAAACAATGAAAATTTGCGGCTCTCTTCGTCGTGTTTTACTCGTTGTGAATAATTCACCCTCAATGGGCTGCATACTAAATCAGATGAAATCGTGACTCTGCTGACGTCATCCACCTGTTGGGGACGCTAGAGCCCTATAATGGTAGGCGTGGCTAACCGGCAGATTAAAAGACTCATTTCTAAATGCACTTTTTTTTTTTCATTATCGGTGTCACACTTTTCTTATGGTCACCCATCATAACCATTGTGGGAAATCATTGACATTTTTGCATAATTCTTTGATAGAGTGGATCAAAACACTGCTGATTTAATTTGTAAGACCTGCAGTTTGAATGCTATGCATTGGAAATCATGAAACTTTCTGGTAATATCAGGAACATTTCTACAACAGGTGCCAGATCACATGTCTAAAATTTCTGAATTTATCAAATCAAACTCTGACCTGGGTGTGTGATCAAGTTGATCAGAAACTGGGGATATTGTTTTGTGCTTTTGAGCCTGTGTGACCCTAATGTTGTCAGTCATCGAGTCTAAAAATGGTGGAAACAATAGCTGCAGATAGATATACGTTCTGATGCCTAACAGCTCAAAATAGCGAGGAAGAAGTGTTGTTTTATTACCAGAGGCGCAGCAATGGTGTAGATAGCGTCAATCAGCAGGGTGCTGGAAAAAAAAGAAGTGTGAGAGCTCAAATGATCCTTGACGACACTAACGGTTTTCCTGTGATCCCTCTTACCTATGCCACATATACTAAGGAAGGCCATGACAAACTGTAGTCATCGAGAGAATGAGAATTACGCTATGTGCATGGGTGTGTGTGTGTGTGCTCGTATTAACCCTGCTCCCTAAGGGCCTCTCTCTTGGCGAGTCAGTCTGGTTTCTGTAATCACTTCGTCCACTCCAAACCTGATTTCAGCAGATTGTTTCATTTTGTTTTCCTTGGCTACTGCACCAAAGTCTCCCTACCTCGCCGTAAACACATTGCTGCCAATTTATTTTTCTTCTGTCTGCTTTTATGAATTTGTTTAACTCACCCAGCACCCATCACACTGTCCTTGTGCACCTAGCAGCTTTCTCTTCTGCCCTTTCATATACATTATCTAACTTCTTTCCTCCTCTGGGTGATGTCAGCTGATTGATGAAGCATTTTTAGCTTTAATTACACGGCAAGTGAGTGGCCAGGTCTGTTCATGCCGATGAAGCAGAAAACTTAACCTGGTTAGGTGATGCAGTAGATTGAATTTCTCTAATTGAAAACATTGGCGGTCTTCACATTATTAGTGGGTTACTCTTGTAACTTAAATCTTGTCAGTTATGTTTACAACTGCCTACTCGTCACACATTAGCTACCTACTGTGCTATGAGCTATATTCGCTTTAATAGACCCCTGAGGTGAAACAGGCTCCATCTGAAAAAGGAGAAAGACTGTGATGGATTGAACAGTTACATTAACCATAAACAATGTGTGCTACTTTATGCCTCTTTTTGAGAATATTGTACTTGGCCTGCACAATATATCGTTTGAACATCGGCATCACAACGTGCACATGCGCAATTGTCCCATCGCAGGGCGTGCGATTGCTTTTTTTTTTTTTTTTTTTTCTTGTTTTTTTATGTAAACTTTTGTTTTTCTTCCTAAAAACAGCAATTGTGCAGAGACAAGACTTCCTGCATCTCTTTTATATACACCAATCTTCATCATTCACAAAAAAAGCCCCTTAGCCTGGATTAAACGGTATTATATGAATACTCGGGATGTCCTGATCGCTTATTTTTGTACCCGAGTCCAAGTCACCAGATTTTGACAATCTGCCGACACGGAGTCCCGATCCGATACTGAAAAAAAACAAAAAAAAAACGGTTGTTTTCTTGCTTTGACGCTCATGCTGCGAACAGCCTCTCACTTACACAATGAATGAGTTGCCACAGCACACTTCAGACTGTGTACCAAGCTTAATGATGATTAACACATTTTTGCCTTTGATCGATAGGCTACTGAGGCCTCTCTGGACGGATCAAAACTACAAACTTGTCAATCTTCATTCAATTTAAGTACCAAACGCCAGCTGCACTGGTGACAGAGAAAAAAAGCTTGGTAACACTGCTTTTCAGGAGGGAGGATGAGAGGCTATATGAGCATGAAGCAGAAAAACATTTTTTTTAAATTAAAAACCTGATCCTTTTCACCCCATTCCAATCCTCTGAAAAATGGCGGGATCGGCCCAATCACTTGATCGGATTGGGACATCTCCAATGAATACAATGTGGTCTTAGTGAGTCAACCGAACGCTTCCCAAACAGAGCTACTCAAGTAAGTTGAAAATTCTTCTAGTTTTAATATAGCAATATATATCGTAATATATTGCAAAGCCCCCAAAAGTCGTAATGTCAGTTTTTCCAATACTGTTCAGGCCTATAATGCACGCGCATGTGTAACTGATGACATGTTGGTCACACAATGACTGCACTAATAATCGGTATCACTTTGTTTTTAAAAATTATGTTCTCCATTATCAGAGGTCTAAGAAAGATTTGCATGCTTCACTACTTTAAACAACCATCTGTCACATGAAGATCAAATATGCAGTATACACTATATGTATATACTAGGCGGTGCCTTTCCCTTTAATGAAAAATCATCTGACAAATAAAAAAATCCATTGTGAAAAACACAAAAATGACAGAACTACAGCATAATGTGATGCAGTGTGAGAACAGTTACCATGGAGCTTTGGAAAAAAAAAAATGAATGGAGCCATTAATGAATGAAAGGAGCCTTGTATTCCAATCAGGATTCGACCATATCTCAAGACCGAATGAAAACGGTTCTTATGTCAAAGACAACCTATTTAAGGAATGTGTGAAAGACAAAATTACAACTAGACATGTGCCAGTTACTGGTTTCAAGGTATACCGTAGTACGAAAACGTCAAGCTTTCAAAACCGCAAATATTGTCTGTCATACTGTCCTTCAGGTAATAGCTATATTTTATTTCCCAAAAATGCATGAAGAAATCCCTCGCTTGCAGCTGTAAGGCTCAAATCTCCCCCACCGGTTGTTGCTCAGTGTCAGTGTGTCAGCTGTGCTACACGATGGCTGGAGGAGGTGAAATTCTTGCACTTTTTCCCCCATCGAAGAAAACAAAATCGCTGGTATGGGAATACTTCTGCTACAGAAAAGTTACAGACCGCTGCGGCTTAGAGGACGGGGGCCAACTGACATGTAAAACATGTTTGCAGGGGGTGGCTGCCGATGAGGCAAGTCCTCCAATATGATTTCGCATTTATACAAAATTAAAGGTTAGTAAACACTCATGAACGTTTCCCACCAACTACGAGAGTTAACTATAGTGTGTTTAGTGTGTCAAGCAGTGGTAAAACGTGGTGTTGATTTCTCTCTGGCAACTGTCTGTGTTGAGAGTGTTTGTGTGATGTAAATATGATACGAGTCATACACACGTGCTTTTTATGGAAAATAAATAAATTATTTATGTTCTGATGGTAATAATGTTGAGCTGTGGGTTTAGGCCCACGTAAAGGACTGCATTTTTAAAAAAAATTATTTAGAATATTTTGTTATTTCATTTTTAAATATATTTTTTTACTTAACGTTATACTTATGTTCCCATTTGCTAAATGTTTTAAAGAATAAAAATCATTTCAACGGAAAAACGTTTTTTTGTTTTTTTTAACCCAGACATCTCAAAGTAACACATTTTAGAGTCTAATTGCAATACTGTAATACCGTGAAATTTTGGTTTAAGGTTACCGTGAGAATATCATACCAGTGCACATGCCGAATTAAAACAATTGAAAATGACATAGACATTGCCCACAAAAGAAGCACTGGGTCATTTTGACCACATTCATGCATCTAAGGGTTAAGTTAATGATTTTATTCCTTAGCTTCCTTTCTGGCGTTGTTTGTATACGCAGGGAACTGTTGGTTGTGGTAGCTTTATCAGGACCTGTTCCTCACTGGATCCATGTTATTGCTCTGCAATAAATCCTAAAGAGTATTGGACCTGTTTCACTGTCCATATTTTCTACCTTTTTAACTGTTACCACCCGGCAGGAGAAAATTACTTTTAAGCTCTGGCTCCCCAGTGAGGCAATTAATGATTTCAGTTTCACATTAAACCCAAGCGTGGATTTTATCTGATAAAAGTCTTACCAATGTTGTCGATCCATGAATTAATTTTCTCTTGCGCTTATCCCATTAATGGTTGTAGAGCAGTTCAACCCACCATGGCTGATGTAAGGCGAAAATCAAAATAATCATGGCTACTAACTCAAGGCACATATACTGTACAGTACATTCAGACTGCCATTCACACTTGCATTCATGACACCTAATGGTACCTGCACACTTCAGCGTAGCAATTCACTTTCCAATTTAACAAATACGTATGCTAAAAAGAGTAGTGGTCAATATGTTGAATTTGCATTTAGTGTTTAGCCATTCAATCAATGATTTGTCGAGTAAAGTACAAATGTCTTTATGCCTGTGTAATGTGCTGGATAAAAGGTAGTTGTAGCTACAGGTTTGGTGTATCTTATTATAGCCATTTATTTATTTGTTTAATCGATCCAAAAAAGCAACATAACGCAAAGGAACATCGTCTTGATTATATGAGTTGAACTAAATATACATAAATTAACTCCCCGTCCTGAGTAAAATATCAGGTAAACTAATGCCTGATCATTCTTGTTCGTCCCACTAGTGGCACACAGTGTTCTCAGTGGATTTTCAATTTCCTGGCCTCTTCCCTTCAGTGTAGCAGTAAATCAGGACCATGGACAGAGCGAGTAGCTGTCGACATGAATCAACATGTTTTCCTGACAAAGTGAGGCGTCACAACCTCAACACGGATCTGCACTTCTCAATAAAAATAGCTGTGCACATTTAACCTCTAGCTACAGCTGAGTGTCCCCCGGGGGTGTGCGCAAATGTTCCATGATGACACAATTGTATATTTAGAAACCTCAACACATTGCGTATTAGCTGCAGGCTCACATTTGATATCTGGACACCACTTGGTATTATTTTACGCAACTGCACAATAAACTTCTTTTTCATGTTTCATGTCAAGTAGAACAATTTAAACTTGAATTTAGAACAAAAAATATTTTACTCTACTAAATATGCAATATTTGCTGAACTGAACAAGGCTACATTATTCACATACAATAAAACAGGTCAGAATAGCTCTGAAACTGCAGTCACAATATACAACCCCTGGCAAAAATTATGAAATCAGCAGTCTTGGAGGAACCCATGCAAACTAAAGTCATTATATATGGCAACTTTCTGGCTTTGAGAAACACTATAAGACAGTGGTCCCCAAACTACGGCCCGCGGGCCGGATCCGGCCCACCTCCACATTTGGTCCGGCCCCCTGAACCCCCCCCAATAGTGTTATCTATTTCCTGGCTTTTTTTCTGTGAAGAACCCAAACAGGGTTATTTGGTTATTATCTATTTAATTGTGTTATTATTATTCATTATTATATGATATTATATCATATTATATTATTATTTTTATTTTATTTTGTTGCGTGAAGAATCCAGAAAGGGTTATTTAATTGTGGCTTTCTGAAAAACAATACATTTTTACATTTAGGCACTGCTGCAATCGTCACACTGTTTCTGTTACAAACTGACCCGGCCCCTCATCAGAGAAGGGTAAAGTTATGTGGCCCTCACAGGAAAAAGTTTGGGGACCCCTGCTATAAGAAATAAAAAAAATAATAATAATAAAAAAAATAAAAAGATGTGGTAGTCGGTGACTGTTAGGATTCGCGGATAGGAGGGATCCCAGCAGAACAGACAGTAAACCACAAATGTTTTTATTGTGAATCAAGCTGGTGGAATTCAGACTGGTGAGAGGCAAGCAATGCCCAGGGAAGAACACGGAGTGGGGATCGGACAAGGAGCGTCAAGAAACAGGTCCTGGGCCGAAAGCAAAAAATCATGAGCCAAGAATCAAAGACAAAATATAAGCAAAGCAACTGACAGTAGAACTTAGTGATGTGCCCAACTGTGACGAGGCGTCGATGCGTGTGCCGAGTAAACTGAAAAAAAAATCTGCAAAGCGCGCATCGAGGCATGCGTTGATTATGCTTGTGGCCACACCCGAAGCCTCGGAAGATGGGCTTCCTACGTCATTGCCAACACATAGTTTCGCGGGTGATTCGAAATTAAATAAAATGATGACTGAGACAATAATGAGCTGACAGGTGACAATGACACACCCGATTCGCATCTTCAAACCTCAATACATTCGGATTCGTTTTGCAATGGACGCACCGTCCACAATGGAAAAAAAGAGAACATCCCCTGTCTGGGATCATTATGAGCATATCTTTCCTAAAAAAGGTACAAATTATAGTAATCAGTGTGAATATATATTGTAAATTATTGTGACAACACGGTGTATCCCTCGTTTTAATGTCTTTCTTCGACTTGCTGATATTTCAAAAGGTGAAGTGTAAAGTTTGTTCTAAATAACTTGGGTACCAAGAAAACACTTCATCTACAGTAGGGCAAATAAGTATTTAGTCAACCACCAATTGTGCAAGTTCTCCTACTTGAAAAGATTAGAGAGGCCTGTAATTGTCAACATGGGTAAACCTCAACCATGAGAGACAAAATGTGGAAAAAAAAAACTGAAAATCAAATAGTTTGATTTTTAAAGAATTTATTTCCAAATTAGAGTGGAAAATAAGTATTTGGTCACCTACAAACAAGCAAGATTTCTGGCTGTCAAAGAGGTCTAACTTCTTCTAACAAGGTCTAACGAGGCTCCACTCGTTACCTGTTTTAATGGCACCTGTATTAACTCATTATCAGTATAAAATACACCTGTCCACCTGTAGCCTTTGTTACTGGGGTCTCAGCTCTCTGTGGGTCATTCACTAGGTCCCCCTGTGTGGTTCTGGGATTTATGCTCACCGTCCTTGTTATCATTTTGACGCCACGGGGTGAGATCTTGCATGGAGCCCCAGATCGAGGGAGATTATCAGTGGTCTTGTATGTCTTCCATTTTCTAATAATTGCTCCCACAGTTGATTTCTTTACACCAAGCGTTTTACCTATTGCAGATTCAGTCTTCCCAGCCTGGTGCAGGTCTACAATTTTGTCTCTGGTGTCCTTCGACAGCTCTTTTGGTTTTGGCCATAGTGGAGTTTGGAGTGTGACTGACTGAGATTGTGGACAGGTGCTCTTTTATACCGACAATGAGTTAAAACAGATGCCATTAATACAGGTAACGAGTGGACCCTCGTTAGACCTCGTTGTAAGAAGTTAGACCTCTTTGACAGCCAGAAATCTTGCTTGTTTGTAGGTGACCAAATACTTATTTTCCACTGTAATTTGATTTTCAGTTTTTTTTCCACATTCTGTCTCTCATGGCTGAGGTTTACCCATGTTGGCAATTACAGGCCTCTCTAATCTTTTCAAGTAGGAGAACTTGCACAATTGGTGGTTGACGTAATACTTATTTGCCCCACTGTATTGAATAAATGCACAAGTTCACACTGATATTTTGGACACTTTTCTTATTTCTTAATTGAAAGGGTATCGGGAATAATGAAATCGTTTTTCAGGACGACAATGCATCTTTCCATAGAGCAAAAAACTGTGATACTATTCTTTGAAGAAAGACACACAAGGTCAGTGTCATGGCCTGCCAAGAGTCCAGATGTAAATCCAATATAAAATCTGTGGTGAAAGTGGGAAAAAATGGTACATGATAAGGCCACAAACTGAAAAGCTGATCTGGCATAAGCAATCAGAGAAAGTTGGAGCCAGCTTGATGAAGAGTACTGTTTGTCGCTCATTAAGTCCACGGCTCTGAGACTGTGAGCTGTTATTAAGCTAAATGTGGTGCTACTAAATACTAGTGGTGTGTTAAATGCTTTTGTTGTACTTGGTTGTTTTTTTTTACTTCATATTTTTTTCTTCAGATTTGCGTGATTTCATATTTTTATTCCCTTGGCTTGGTCTAAAAAGAGAACTGTTACCAACTACCTTGTCGTTTTTCTTAAATTAGCTTTAGTCTTTCTTAAAGCAAGTTTTAGTTTTGTGTCATGCCTGTGATCTGCTTGTTTCTACAAAATTTAATAACTGCATGAACATCCTCCGAGACTGGTGATTCCAAAACTTTTGCCAGGGGTTGTAATGATGTTGGCTGATACAAGTATGCTTTGAAGGATCACCATAAAATACATGCCCTGCTTATTGAGGCAGTAACTTTGGTTGACAAGGAACACTCCTAGGTTCACTTTACATTTTTTGACTCAGATACATCACGTTTTTTTTCTTCTTCCTGTGACTTTAGCATCATGAATGTGATATATGTATAACCATATGCTCATTCTATAGTCAACAATAGTGCATCAGAAAGTCCCTGAATCAAAAGTGAGCAGCATGGATGACGCAAGGTATGGAGTCTTTCGATATTTTCCTGCTCACAAATTTCTTGTTGGTCAAGTTGACGTTTCATGGCAGGTCAAAACAACCTTCAGGCTACAGGGAAATGATGCTTTAATATTGCAGTAATGCTTTTGATCATGTTGGAATCTGGTGAACATACTGTACCATTTCATTAGAGTGAACCAAGGATACTGAGAGACAAGACTAGGATTGTAAAATTGATGTGTGATATCTTGAAACCTTGTATTCCTGCACTCTGAAATGCCCCCGATTCACCCTCATACTTGCATCACATATACAGTGCTGGCCAAAAGTATTGGCACCCCTGCAATTCTGTCAGATAATGCTCAATTTCTCCCAGAAAATGATTGCAATTACAAGTGCTTTGGTAGTAATACAGTATCGTCATTTATTTTGCTTGCAATGAAAAAACCTAAAAGAGAATGAAAAAAAATGATCATTTTACACACAACTCCAAAAATGGGCCAAACAACAGTATTGGCACCCTCAGCCTAATACTTGGTAGCACAGCCTTTAGACAAAATAACTGCAAACAACCGCTTCAGGTATCCATCAATGAGTTTCTTACAATGCTCTGCTGGAATTTTAGACCATTCTTCTTCGGCCTACTGCTCCAGGTCTCTGAGATTTTCTCCAAACTGCCATTTTCAGATCTCTCCACAGGTGTCCTATGGGATTCAGGTCCGGACTAATTGCTGGCCACTTTAGAAGTCTCCACTGCTTTCTCTCAAAACATTTTCTAGTGCTTTTTGAAGTGTGTTTTGGGTCATTGTCCTGCTGGAAGACCCATGACCTCTGAGGGAGACCCAGCTTTCTCACACTGGACCCTACATTATGCTGCAAAATTTGTCGGTAGTCTTCAGATTCATAATGCCATGCAGACGGTCAAGCAGTCCAGTGCAAAAGGAAGCAAAGCAACCCCAAAACATCAGGGAACGTTCACCATGTTTGACTGTGGGGGACCGTATTCTTTTCTCTACTTTTGTCTCATCTGACCAAAGAACATTCTTCCAAAATGTTTTTGGCTTTCCCAGGTAAGTTTTGGCAAACTCTAGCCTGGCTTTGTTATGTCTCTGGGTCAGAAGTGGGGTCTTCCTTGGTGTCCTACCATAGAGTCTCTTTTCATTCAGATGCTGGCAGATTGTACGGGTTGACACTGTTGTACCCTCGGACTGCAGGACAGTTATCCACCATACACACAATCTTTCGTTGAAATTTCTTGTCAATTTTTATTTTCCGTCCACATATAGGGAGGTTAGCCATGGTGCCATGGGCTTTACACTTATTGATGACACTGCGCACAGTAGACACAGGAATATTCAGGTCTTTGGAGATGGACTCGTAGCCTTGAGATTGCCCACGCTCCCTCACAATTTTGCTTCTCAAGTCCTCGGACAGTTTGTTGGTCTTCTTTCTTTTCTCCATGCTCAATGTCAAAAGGTCTTCAGCTAGTCTAGAACGCAGCAGCAAGACTTTTCACCGGAACTAATAGAGGAGAGCATATCACCCCTGTGCTCCAAGCCCTTCACTGGCTTCCAGTCGAGTTTAGAATTAAATTTAAAATCCATATTCTTACATTTAGGACCATTAATGGTTTGGGGCCGTCTTATCTCACCGATGCTCTGGTTCCATACCGCTCCAACAGAACACTTCGTCCTCAGAATGCAGGTCTACTGGTAGTTCCCAGGGTCTCTAAAATTACAGTAGGAGCTAGAGCCTCCAGTTACCAAGCTCCTGTCTTATGGAATAAGCTTCCAGCTAATATTAAAGAGGCCGACACAGTCTGTACATTTAAGATTAGACTAAAAATGTTCCTATTTGACAAAGCTTATGGTCAGGCTAGTTGAAAACAGACTGGACTCACAGTTCAGTCTAAGCTGCACCAGAAGCTATAATGCTTGGGGAAGTACAGCAACTGAGTCCCATCCCCTGTTTTTCACTCTACCTACCACTTGTCTTTATTTCTCTTTTCTAATTCTAATATCTAGTTCACTGGCTAGATGGACCCCCCTCCTGTTCTCTCACCCCATTGCATCTCTACAAACTGGAACTCCTTCTGCTAATACCCATCATCAGTCCTGGTGCATCTATAGCCTGTCCGTCCTGGGAGTGGATCTCTCCTGACTGTGGTTCTCCCCAAGGTTTCTCTTTTCCCACTGGGTTTTTGGAGTTTTTCTGTACCGCCATGGAGGGTCTAAGGATGGGGGATGCCGAGGACATGATGTCATCGAATTTTCATCGACTGTATCTGACTGTGTATCATATTGACTCTGCAAAGCCCTCTGAGATGACTTTGTTGTGATATAGAGCTGTACAAATAAAATTGAACTGAATTGAATTGAATGTGGTACACACAAGGACACAGGACAGAGGTTGAGTCAACTTTAATCCATTTTAACTGGCTGCACGTGAGATTTAGTTATTGCCACCACCTGCTATATGCCACAGGTAAGTAACAGATGCTGTTAATTACAAAAATTAGAGAAGCATCACATTATTTTTTTCAAAGGGTTCCAAAATTTTCCAGCCCATTTTTGGAGTTTTGTGTAAAATGATAATGATTTCATTGTTTTTCCCATTCTCTTGAACATATTACTACCAAAGCATTTGTAATTACAATCATTTTCTGGGAAAAATGAGCATTATCTGAGAGAATTGCAGGGGTGCCAATACTTTTTGCCAGCACTACAACTTAAAAGTAAAAAAAATAACCTAACAGCAGAGTGTGAGCCGTTAAACCTTGTCAGCTGTCCGGTTTCCAACACTACATAAAAATGTGCATTACTATAACATCACATTACCCAAATCCCACAGCAACCAGAGAGCACATGCTGTGATTGCTGTCATCAGTGCCGAATGAACACTGACATCTCCCTTGTTGGAGTATATCTTGATAGACCCTCAACTTTCCAATTAGTGTGTTAGCGCTTGCTGTGCAATGCCGTGATCCACTCAGTTCTTTGCTTGTAATCATTATTTCCATCTCAGATTTGATTATAGCAGACATGTTTAGGCAAACCATCAAAAAGGTTCCATCCTTATTGTTTACACCTTTCAAGACGGTTAGATCTGAAGTGTTATTGAGCAGCATATTTACAATGTGCGCTTTGACAAAATCTGTTTGTTACAAATTAAAATTACATAATCTTGGATTGCTCTAAATTCCATTTGAAGTGGTGCCTGTGGAAATCCGGGAGAAACCATGCAAATCTTGGAGAGCAACAACTATCTCTAGTTTATGGTATTGACTTGTCTTGTGTTTCACTGTATAATTTCCAAACGTTTCTTTCCGAGGGCGTTTTCAAGTGGCTCATTGTGGGTCTTTGCCAATTGGCCACAAACAATGTTTCTTGCTATTTGCGCATATTTGAGCATTTAAATAGTACATATGGAATTGAATTGAGAATTAATACAGTGCTAAATAAAAATTAGTTCCTGACCTAAAAAAATGTTAAATAACTTTAATGGGGAAATACTTTACTTTCCAAAAATCACATAATGTCACATCATGGAGTTGTGTCACGTCATTTCCTGTATTATTTTTGAAGGCTTCACCCTCCTTGTGTCTGTACACTTGCCCTTCCTCTTGTCACCTAATCACCTATTGTTTCCACCTGTTGCCCATTACCTCTTGTGTATAAATAGCCTGCATCTCCCCTGTCTGGTGCCAAATTGTCTTACTACCCATGTTAGTCACGTCGGCCTGGTTTCACAGCAATCATAGTTGTCTAGATTTTACTTTTGATCATAGTTATCTTGGCTTTTTCTTCCAGTTGTAGCGTTTTATGTTTGTAATCTTCCTCCTTTTGGAGTGCCTTTTGTTTGAGTTTTTGATCGAGATTGTCCTGACTCATTCCTCCGTTAGAGGAGCGCTTTTTGTTATTTTTCCTCATCCCAGCATGCTAGCGGAAGAACCTCTGTTTTCTCAATAAAAGTTTTTGCCTGAAACTCCGCAGCTGAGCCCGCCTCGTCATCTCGGCCTGACACATAATTTTGTTTCAATTATCATATAGTATATGTCAAAATAACCTGGCACCCTCTGTTAAAAGTTTCCACACTTATTGAAGAAAACAAATTAATTTAAAAAAATAAGTCGCAGGAGTCCCGAAGCCAATCGGCCAATTAAGATGGGTACACGTACAAACGTCCGCTTGGATGGACGCCGTCACGTTACACCATGTTATGTTATGTAAGGTGTCCATATTTTGATTTCCAAAAAAGAGGACACTTGGTCCGGGCTAGAGATACTTGAATTTTATTCGAAATTCACTCAAAGGTGTGTCTATATCAAATCACTTTAGTATATTTAAAGTGTACCTCCTTCGACTGGATAAAAAAATTAAGTTTTATTAAAGAAAAAAAATATATATGTGTATATGTATATATGTGTGTGTGTATATGTATATGTGTATGTATGTATATTATATACTATGTGGTAATTTTTTTTTTTTTACTCAACCGGGGAGAGGTTACTCAACAGGCTTTATTCTTCCTAAAAAAGTAACAATAAAAACATAACCCAAAAAAAAATAAAAATTAAAAATTAAATAATGCTGAAAAATACAAATATAATGTCGACGCATGGAAATGAATGTATGTATACACAAATTTGTATCCATGTTAGGAGAAAGGTATTTGACTTATGTATTCTTTTAGGTACATGAGCATTTGATTTCCAGTATACGTATTGATCCTAAAAAAAAATTAACAACTGCGCAGGCTCTCTGTGAACATGTCACAGGCAGCACAGTATCGTATGTACAAAGTGACAGTCAATTTCAACACAGGCTAATTGTGAAGAAATACTCCTCCGTGTCAATTTGGAATTTGCTTTTATTAAAATAGATGACGGAACCCTGAGGCATGAGAAACACAGCTACTTAGAATACTAACATTCAATGAAATACGCGAACGCATACAATTAATACAAGAATAATACAATATACTGCATCTATGTGTACACATATAACTCAATACACAACAGAAGACACTTGATCAACATTAACTCATTTGCTCCTACTCTTTCTTTTGGTGGGTTCCATGTTTACATAGCAATAGAACAGTTTTCCGTGAGCCTTGCAAAATCAGTCAAAATCCAGTAAAACGGCCGGGAGCGAAGGGCCTTGCTCCAGTGAATGAATTAATAGTAGATAAGCTTACATATCCGGTTCTTCCTTCGAGTAGATGGTGAAGTGTATAAAACACATGCACGGCTTTTTCAGTAGACGTTTTTTTTAATGAAACCGAATCAGCGTGGGACACTGCCACTCAACACGGCGCTCCCGTGCAACTTGCACCTGTTTCTCTCTCCTCTCCACTTTTTTTGCTTAGCCCAATTTCTTCTTCTGCGCTATATTTGTAATATGATTGATGAATATTGAATATGATTTTTTTTTTAGACAGCAGTGGCTTTCTCCGTGGAGTCCTCCCATGAATACCATTCTTGGCCCTTGTTTTACATATAGTTGATGTGTGCACAGAGATTTTGGACTGTGCCAGTGATTTCTGTGAGTCTTGAGCAGACACTCTAGGGTTCTTTTTTACCTCTGAGTATTCTGCGCTGAACTCTTGGCGTCATCTTTGGCAGACGGCCACTCCTTGGGAAAGAAGCCACAGTGCCAAACTCTCTCCATTTGTAGACAACCTCTCTGAATGTCAATTGATGAACATCCAGAATTTTACAAGATGGTTTTGTATCCCCTCCCAGCTTTATAAAAATCAACAATCCTTGATCGCAGGTCCTCAGACAGCTCTTCTGACCAAGCCATGATGCACATCAGACAATGCTTCTCATCAAGACAATTCTTACCAGGTGTGTGTTTTATAGTGAGCAGGACAGCTTTAAAACCACTCATCAGTGATTGAGCACACACCTGACTTAAAGAGCAATATAAACCAAGTTTTACCAAACAATTTAAGTCTCCTTAGGAAGAGGGTTCACTTATTTTTCACCATTTTGTCATTGTTTACATGCTATCCTCATTAAACTATGAAAAGCTATAAATGTTTGGGTTGTTTTAGTTTAGTTAAAGCAGACACTGTATTTTCGTCTGTTTGATTTTGACAAAGATCAGATCACATTTGATGGTGATTTTCTGCAGAAATGTGAGAAATTCCAAAAGGTTTAGATACGTTTTCATACCCCTTTACTAATGTACTTATTTTTCTAATTTTTATTCATCATTTACTCTAATTTACTCATTTAATATTTTAATGTCAACTAACATAAAAATAACCCCCAAAAAGATCAGCTAAAACCTAAATAATAAGTAATGCCACAACAGCCAGTCTGCCTTTGTTTAGTTATTTTGAATGTATTGATGTGGCAAATGATTACATTTCTCTTTTTTTAAGGGAGGCAGCTGCAATCTTAAGTTCATAATGGACTTTACTGATGCACATACAATATGTATTTGCAATCATCAGCATGGCATGTAACAACAAGTGAGAAACTGATCGAAAGCAATAATTCCACCTACCCAGCAGAGGGAAAAAAAATTGAGTTGAGAACATAGCAATAAAAAGAGTGGAGACATTCATGCAGAGAAAAGAATGTTAAGGACTCAGCATGAGGCAAGAGTCCCTGAGTCGCGTCTCGAATACAGAACTGGGCTCACTAAAATACACATGTGTCCCTTAAAAACCTGTTTGGATCTTCACTGGAGCAAAAATATTTATTTGAAGTTTAATATGGTCAGTGATGTTCTGCCTATAAATGCAGGACAGTGTGCAGAGCCAGAGAGTAATAAGGAAGGCCAGAGGTAAAGAACCCTGAGGCAACTACGACCGACATAGAGGGTTAACGCCACAACAAGTGGTCAACCTGCTTTAGTGTACGCTCATCCGCTGAATGCTGTGCCACAACACCAATGGGGAGGAATCAAGTGTTTGATCTACAGTTAGAGGCAGACCTTAAAAAAATTAATACATTTTGAGATTTTCATTCGGGGATTCAGGAGCAGTATTGTTAATAACGGCATTAGAATATAACGGCGTTACTAACTGTGTTATTTTCTTCAGTAGTGAGGAATCTAATCAATTACTTTTCTCATCTCGGCAACACCGTTACCGTTACTGAGGCGGGAAAGGCGTGCGTTACTATGCGTTACAATGTTGGTTGACTGATGCGAGAAAAATCTGAAAAAGACTGACTCACGGAGACGAGAGAGCAGAGCAGGAGTGGGGAGGAGGCAAGGGAGTGTGACGCCGTTGCAAACGCGATGCTACTATGCTAGGTGGCTCCAATAATACCTGACTGTAGCCTATAGCCTACAAACTACGCCCTCATGATGCTTCGGTAGATATCACATATTTGGCGGAAAACACAGACAAGACTGAAAAAGCAGTTTCTGCTCTTGCACCTCTCTTGAAAATAAACTGCTGTATTTTAAGCCAAAACAACTGTTGTGTTTGATAGAACAATATGTCTATATGCTGCCATAGCAGATTCATGGCGCATGAAGTCCCCGAACAATTTTTAATTTGTCCGTTTTACCCTGGAAACCCCCGTTTACAGACGTGGCGCAACCGCTTGTTTCAACCCAGCCATAAAAAGAAGGTAAGTAATTATATTATTTATTCAAAATGTCTGTCATTTTTAGCTTAGAATCATTAATTGATGTCTAATAGTTCGTTAAAAAAAAAAAAAAAGACTTAAAAAAAAAAAAAGACTTAAAAAAGAGTTATTCACTCGCATATTTTAAATTACAAGTCACAATTAAATAAATGGCGTCTGTAAAAAAGTCATGGATATCTACCTCATAACTAGGGCTGTCCCAAACGACTAATTTTCTCCCGATTAGTCAGCCGACTATTTTTACGATTAGTCGACTAATCTAATAATTTCATTCATTCATTCATTCATTTTCCATGCCGCTTTTCCTCACGAGGGTCGCGGAGGTGCTGGAGCCTATCCCAGCTAACTACGGGCAGTAGGCAGGGGACACCCTGAACTGGTTGCCAGCCAATTGCAGGGCACACGGAGACACACAACCATTCACGCACACACTCATACCTACGGACAATTTAGAGTGTTCAAGAACAAATAAACACGTAAATAACAATAATAAATCACAAATAAAAAATGAGTTCAAATGCTGATAGAATTAACTAGTGTAGCATCCCGATTGAAAAGATGGTCTCTTAAACTGATGGTTTACAACTTTTATTCCATCCTTGATGTAATCACACTGTAAAAGCTACAGTGCACACAAATAAAACAACACAATTAGAAATTAACGAAAACTTTTCACCTTTTTCCTTTTAAACCTATTTATATATCAATGAATTGCCTATATGAATTGCCTTTACCTTAATTTATTACCTTATCATTGACAATCTCTCCCTTAAGTGCAATCACTGTATATAGTGTATATATTTATGACCTTTTAACCTAATATAATTTTCTATACCATAAAATAAACCATAACATGAAATAAACCTTTCAGTTGGCATTAAGAACAATACTAATAGCATTTATAGGCCCATTGTCAATGAAACATTATTATTTAGTAAGGCGACAGCACCCTCTGGTGTACAAAAAAATGAAAAAAAAAAAAAATTTACAAACTGGGTTACGGCGCTTGAGGTGTTTATTCACGGCCGACGTGCAACCAAGCTTGGCATTGAAGAGACAGGACGGAAGAGTGGTCGCTCCTTTGTTTCTTTGAAATAAGTCAATGTTTTGGACACTCTGGTGCGCTTTTTTGGCTTTGTGCCGCTTTCCCCGCTTGCATACAGAGCATCCGACATTCTGAACTTTCCGCGCATATATTTTTTTAACCCTTCATTAACAGTCGACGGGATGTTGTGCTCGTCGACGGATTTACGTCATCGATGACGTCGACTATGTCGACTAGTCGGGACAGCTCTACTCATAACTATCAATTAATTGTATTTTTTTGTTTCTGTCGCATTTTCCTCAATATGTTAGATGATAATCAATCCAAACAAAGAAAAAAAAAAAAGTTTAAAAGGGTAAATATATGAAAAAGAACATCTCAACCACTCCTTGATGTCTGCGATTTCTGCATCGCGACCCTTGTTATATTACCATGTTTCACCAATAAAATCCCCCCAAAATGGCGGCCATTCACATCCGAGTCTTGACACTCGGTAATAGATGCTACATGGAGTTTTGGATCGAAACAAGGTAAGTACGCAATAATATCTCGTTAAAATCATGGCGTCTTTAATTCTGCTCTCGCGTGCTCTCGCCTCCAGTTAGGGTTTTGCTGTTTAAAATTTTTAATTTTTTTTTAAATGTTCTCCTGTTCTTGTTTAAGCTTTCCAGTGATGTATCACACATGCATATAGGACATTTTATAAATTTGGTCAAATTGGGGGTCTCAGAGCGGAACTTCAAGTCACCTGAATGTTTTTCGCCATAAACAGAACTAGATGCAAATTACAGACACGGCCGCATTAGCAATATATGTAATTAATAACTAGATGCGTTCGTAAACAACCACCATCTTAAAGCAGTAGACTTCCCAGGAATTCTCTGTTGTAAGGAACCTTCCTAGCGAACCTATGTAACTTTTTATCTAAAATGCTCCTAAATTGGCAAAACTTAACTTAAATCTATCTTAAAATGATGAAACAATTTTAAAACTTACACATGTCGAAAATACAAAGAAGGGTCCTAATGCTATAACGGGAGCAACTTTAACATTTGATTCATAACATTAAAGGACTTCCACACATAGCAAAGGTTACTATCTAGTTATCGCAATATCCGCAATACCCCTGTGTCTAGTTAAGTTTACGGTAAAGAATTGAGCTAGGGCCAATTGTCCCAAAAACCCTTTAAACTTCACATTGTAGGACCTGTTTTTTTGTTGTTGTTTTTTGGAGAAAAAAAAAAACATGAAAAATGATCACCAGTTACTTTGCCAAGTAACTAATCACTCTTACATTCAGGTAACTGAGTTACTAACGCAATTACTTTTTGGGAGAAGTAAATTGTAACTGCAATTAATTACTTTTTTAAAGTAAGATTAACAACACTGTTCAGGAGTAAACACTTTTTGCTCCCTTAGAGGAGAGAAGCATTGAATTTCGAGTGTATGTGCTTGTCATGTAGGCTTCCGGGCCAAAAATTAAAAGGGATTCTGCAGTTGAAAACTACTCCCGGTGAAAGTATGCATTTTTTGGGTTATTTATCAGGTTTAGTGTTTCTTAGTTAAAAATATAAGTGCAATTTAGCTCTCTTTTTTTTTCTTCTAACTAGTACATAGTCTCCCTTTCTGCCTCCATTTCGTTCTTGGTTGGTTATTTACAGTGGATGGACTTACAAAAATGGCCAATGCTATAATTATAGCATCTATTTACACATGTACCATATTGGACTCCAACCCCCGCCACCCGCAATTGCAACACAGCATAATGGAAAATCTACATAAACCTTGCAGGGAGATTTGTCTTGTTGCACAGACCTGCAGCTATGAAAAGTTAATTGGAGTCGTTTATGCTGTTTGCTAAATTCTCCCATAATTCAATCTGGTCACCTTTGATATCTCTTTTAAAGCATGTTTATGATCAATTGGGGAGAACAAGATTTGTATTTATTATTATTTTGTGATGCTTAAAGGGGCAAGAAACTGTTTAATTCCAATTGCAGTAAGTAATTTTCATTAAATGTCAATTTGTTATTAATTCAGAGCAACGCTAGAATCAAATGGTGTTCATTAATCACAGTGCCGTCCGGCAGGCTGCTAATTAAAATGTTGGGGGCCAGCTCGTTATTCACTGGCAGACCTGATTGTTAATGTCGACTCATTGTCCTCCTCAACCATGCTATCATTTATTTTCTTTGGTTTTCTTGTAGACTCTATCTAATTATTAAATTGTTTTTCTTTTTTTTGTCAGTTTTCAGATTATAATCAAAGGGCTGCCAAAGAGGGGAAGACGTCTGATGTGAAACAGGCCGCCACAATCAATTCATGTATTTTTATTCAGCAGTCATGATATGATACAATAAGCAGCGACCAATAGAAAGTGTGAAATAAAGGCGCAACTAAAATTACAAAATATAATTCACTGGAAAAATGATTTTATTGCTTTAATAATTTTGTTCTGCAAATAAGCACTACTTTATATTGGTTAAGTTTGGTTTACTACACACTTTATTAGAGTGGAATTTTTGATTAATCAAGATAATAAATGATTCAAAACTTTCCGCAGATGTCTTAATACAACACAAGAAGACAATTTTGAAAACATACTACCATCTAATAAATTAATTTGGTATTTTCAAAACCTTAAAATACTCACATGGGTGTAGGGCTGCAGCTGTCTAATATTTTAGTAATCGAGTAATCGACTAAAACATATATATTTTTAGGTGAAGAGCAATTATAAATATACATGAGAAAACAAGACATTTCATCTAATATTGAACCATTTTGATTCAATGTCTTTATTTTCAATGTACATTGTTGAAAACAGCCAGCAATTGCATCTCAGATGTACCTAAAATAAAAAAAAATTAAAAAAGACTAATTCACTCAAAAAAACTTAGGGAAAAAAAAAAAATATATATATATATATATATATATATAATATATATATATATATATAATTTCTTACCTAAAAATGCCATTACGCTGGATAACACACATCACTTAAAAGTTAGGTGTTCTTCCCATGTGTTTCAATTGAATTTCCATTTGTGTCAAGCTATTTTTAAGTTCTAGTTAAGTTTTAAGTTTGTCCTAACTCCTCTTAAGTCCTGATAGGATTTTGAGTTTTTACAGTGTTCAAAATAAATGTATGATACCTGCTGTATTGGAGTACAATAGGGACAAGTGTTACTTGGTGTTTTATCCAGCAATGACTACTGAGCTAAAATTGACAGTTAGCATTATTAAGTTTTTTTTACACCCTCATCACTCTACAGCGCTACGTTTTCACAGATTAGATAAAGCCTGTATGTAAGACACGTTAGCCACGCATCGACAGTGGTCGCAATTAATAGAAACCTAGCCCTTCGCAGGGCTAACATTACGTGAGCGAGTGACAGTAATGTTAATCTTATTTATTAGCTCTAAGATGGGGGCTGTTTACTAACGCCGCTGTCTCTGTCATTTCGCATCCAGTTCAACATACATGTGATCTCTATGAGACGCATCAGACACTACCTGCTACCACCGTAGCATCATGCGGGCTAGTTTTTAGCAACGTCGGCATCATTTGAAGCGGCTGTTAGCTGCAGTAAGTTTTTTTTTTTTTTTCTTTTTTAATTGCTTCTTCCTCTACGTACGTGACATCAGCGTGTTGTCCCGCATTACAAGTAGTCCAGGCAAAATGGGATGCTTAGAGCTGTCAAAATGAAATGATTACTCGAGGTGGATAAAATTACTCGGATCAGTTTTTAAACTCGAGTTGCTCCAGTATTCGTTTCAGCTCTACATGGGTGTTTAAAAAGGTTTATCATATTGTAGTTGGTATGTATGGACAATTAGTGAGAGTTATTTCTAAACAGGTTGACTCCCACAATTGAGGCCCAAGGTCTGTGTCTTTGACTCACACCACTCAGCCAGTGATATAACCTGTTTTCTTACTGTTCAATTATGCATGTTATCCACCAGCAGCCATATGTCTCTGTCAATACCTTTTCCTAGCATTCAGCGGCCGTCTGTGTGGGATTTGTGTGCATTAAATAATGCAGTACTGAAAGGTCATGAGGGAGACGGGGAGAGGGTCAGTGCTTTGGTGAGCTGCACAAGTGGGGGTTTGGAGCAGAAGCTCCAAGAGGCAGCCGTTAATTTCCAGGTCAGTTCCAATAATGAAATGCATACGGTAAATGTCAAACAGCACCCGGTAATCAGTAATCCGCCTCAACTGGGAAATAATGAATGGCTTTCTTTAAAATCCTTAAAACCTCATTGGGACACAGATCTCAGCATCTGCTTGAATTATTTTTTTAGGCAACTCCTAATCATGTTTTCTCCTCTTTTTTTGCGTTTGCTGCCCACACATGGATGACTCAATGTTAAATACTTAATAATTAACAAATAATGATCTGTGCTAGTTATACTGAACCAACAGTGAAAAAGCAGACCTCTGATCAATAACCTCTAAAATATAATGCTCTTGTTGTAACAGAAAACATCCAAATAGCGTTTCCCTCAAAGATGTGCTTGTAAACCTCACCATTTCCATCACAAATCACAGACACATTACATTAACTGCAGGTTTGTTTCCAACTACTTGTTTACAAAGAATTCTCATGTACAATATTTTTCAAATTATAGTTACAATGGGGCAAATAAGTATTTAGTCAACCACCAATTGTGCAAGTTCTCCAAATTGAAAAGATTAAAGAGGCATGTAATTGTCAACATTGGTAAACCTCAACCATTAGAGACAGAATGTGGAAGAAAAAACAGAAAATCACATTGTTTGATTTTTAAAGAATTTATTTCCAAATTAGAGTGGAAAAAAAGTATTTGGTCATCTACAAACAAGCAAGATTTCTGGCTGTCAAAGAGGTCTTACTTCTTCTAACGAGGTCTAACGAAGAAACAGATATACAGGATATAACAGGTATAAAAGGCACCTGTCCACAACCTCAGACAATCAAACTCCAAACTCCACTATGGCCAAGACCAAAGAGCTATCGAAGGACACCAGAGACAAAATTGTAGACCTGCACCAGGCTGGGAAGACTGAATCTGCAACAGGTAAAACGCTTGGTGTAAAGAAATCAACTGTGGGAGAAATTATTAGAAAATGGAAGACATAAAAGACCACTGATAATCTCCCTCGATCTGGGGCTCCATGCAAGATCTCACCCCGTGGTGTCAAAATGATAAGAAAAACGGTGAGCAAAAATCCCAGAACCACACGGGGGGACCTAGTGAATGACCTACAGAGAGCTGGGACCACAGTAACAAAGGCTACCATCAGTAACACAATGCGCCGCCAGGGGCTCAAATCCTGCACTGCCAGATATGTCCCCCTGCTGAAACCAGTGAACGTCCAGGCCCATCTGCAGTTCGCTAAAGAGCATTTGGATGATCCAGAAGAGGACTGGGAGAATGTGTTATGGTCAGCTAAAACTAAAAATAGAACATTTTGGTAGAAACACAGGTTCTCGTGTGTGCAGGAGAAAGAAAACTGAATTGCATCCGAAGAACACCATTCCCACCGTGAAGCATGGGGGTGGAAACATCATACTTTGGGTATCGAGAGATTTTGAGTGAAAATCTCCTTCTATCAGCAAGGGAATTGAAGATGAGACGTGGCTGGGTTTTTCAGCATGACAATGATCCCAAACACACAGCAAGGGCAACAAAGGAGTGGGTTTATAAGAAGCATTTCAAGGTCCTGGAGTGGCCTAGCCAGTCTCAAGATCTCAACCCCATAGAAAATCTGTGGAGGGAGCTGAAAGTCCGTGTTGCCTAACAACAGCCCCAAAACATCACTGCTCTAGAGGAGATCTGCATGGAGGAATGGGCCAAAATACCAGCAACAGTGTGTGAGAAGCTTGTGAAGAGTTACAGAAAACGTTTGGCCTCTATTATTGCCAACAAAGGATATATAACAAAGTATTGAGATGAACTTTTGGTATTGACCAAATACTTATTTTCCACCATGATTTGCAAATATATATATATATATTTTTTTTAAAGGTGATTTTCTGTTTTTTTCTTTCCACATTCTGTCTCTCATGGTTGAGGTTTACCCATGTTGACAATTACAGACCTCTTATATTTTCAAGTGGGAGAACTTGCACAATTAGTTGTTGACTAAATACTTATTTGCCCCACTGTATGTTACTTGATTTAGAGTTTTACAAATGTATTTGTAGGATGATCTTGACAGTATCTAAAAGGATATCTAAAGGATAGCCGAGTAGCTGTGATTGGATAAATAAGCCAAGGATATGGTCCTGTGCGACCACAAATGGCTTGAGAGTAAGGGCGCTTTCACATTAGACCAATGGTTCTCAACCTGGGTTCGAACAGTGAGTAAGTCCGAGGGGTTCTGCGAAGGTAAATAAATGGAGAGACCTGTTTTAATACGCTTATTATATCTATGCAAAGTGACATTTTAGACCAGATTTTGGCCTGGTTTGCGCCCAATTTACAGGCTTAATCCATTTCTTTTAACTGCCCGTCCTCAAGCTGATAGGAGGAGGAACTGGTTTGCTCAGTGGAAGGTTGACTTGCACTTTGTATGTGGAAATACAACACACCAATGGGCAGCGTGGTCTCAA
Organism: Corythoichthys intestinalis; assembly: GCF_030265065.1. Classification (NCBI taxonomy): domain Eukaryota; kingdom Metazoa; phylum Chordata; class Actinopteri; order Syngnathiformes; family Syngnathidae; genus Corythoichthys; species Corythoichthys intestinalis. Next base: position 38,597,962 of record NC_080403.1, on the reverse strand, counting down.
ATTTTGACCGGTTTATAAAACATGCTGTCAAAATTAGAAGAATTTCTAACGGGAATTTACTAAATTATTAGCTTGCTAGCTTAGTTATATTGGTTTTAAATTTGAAAAGCATTAACTCCGAAGGGTTCGGCCATTCCACATGTGAAACTTGTTGACAAGGATCAGGGAACAAACGGACCCAATATTGCAGTGCTCAGAGCAGATTTATTGACAATGATTTTGCGAGGAAGTCTTGGCTCTTGGTGAGGCACGGAGGGCTGTTCAAGCAGGGGGGGACGAGCAAGGCGAGGGCCCAGGCAGAGGTGATCCAGATTCGGTCCTGTAGCAGGTCGCAGAGACGAGGCAGAAGTACAGACAAGGAGCAGGCTAGAGGCAAAAAATCCACAAGGTCAAAAAGTATCAAAATCCAGCAAGACAGGAGAACTAGGATAGCTCGTATGTTGCAGTGAGGGCTAACAAACTCGCAATGAAGCAGAGGGCTGTGGGTGTTTAAGTAGTGAGACTGTGGTAATGACCAGGTGTGCAGGACAGGTGTGTAGAATTAGTCGTTGATGACTGGGAGGGAAAAAAAGGAAAAGGCATTCAGGCCTGCAGTGGGACTCTAAGGCTACGTTCATACTACAGGTCTTAATGCACGAATCCGATTTTTTGTCATATCTGTTTTTTTGGCGTGCCCGTTCAGATTGCTTTTGTCCATCGAGACCATTCAAGTATTACGCATGCGCACAAATTCGCAGTCCGACAAGCGCTGAGCAAGACGACCCGCATGCGCAGAAGCATCAAATCAAATGACCACACATGCTGGATGTCATCTGTCATTCCAGGGATATCATATTTTGCTTTTTATAAAGAGGACACAAATAACAGACATAAATAATCCCAGTTTAGGTTTATATTTAAAGTATATGGATCGATAGCATGCACGCACTGTCCGTGCTTGTCACACACACATACGCGCAGTGTGCCCCGACTCTCAGCCGTGTAAGCAATGTTCAAATATTGCTTATATGGAGCAGACAGAAAACCGATCATTCTCAGGCTTATCCTAAACCCATTTTTATTTTTTTTTATGACTGTTGTCAAGTTCGACCCTTCCTAAAAAGCCGTGTTCAAGGCAAGCTAGGCGCTAATAACGCACAGCTGCACCGCTACCGTGGCGTCTCTCTCGCTTTTTGATGATGTAATTGCTGCATGAATTCCGATTTGAGAGACTGGACAGTACAGACCGCCGCAACAGTCAGGAAAAATGTGGCCCAGATCTGATTTGAACCACATACGAAAGTGACCCAGATCGGATTTGAAATGGTCCAGTTCTATGCGACTTGTCACGTTCAGACCGTCAAGTTAATGCCTCACTCGAGTCGGAAAAACACGAAAAAATCGGATTCGTGCATTAAGACCTGTAGTATGAACGTAGCCTATCACTTGTGGGGTTCGGTACCTTCAGCGAGTTTAAGAACCACTGCATTAGACCCTTAGGACCAGGGTCCGGTTGGAGAGCTACCTTGAAAAACTCTTGCAAATGACTTGTTGAAAAGGTTCAGTATTCACACTGCGCCAAACAAACTTTCTGAGTAGCATCACGTGGACGAAATGTGCACTCATTGATTGGACAAATAGAACAGCCACCACCTCCCTCCTGGGAAGAGAGGAAGCGGGGAGCGTCACAGCGTGGTGCTGTGATGCTGCACGTGATGAAGCATAGCATTATTTTTACATGGTAAAATGGATTGTTTTTTTGTTTTTGTTTTTCAATGATAATACCACCATGCATCTGTATGTGTCATTTTTGTCAACCAACTGTGTTGTGCAGCAGATGTTTGTATGCATGTCAGTTAAAAAAACAAACAAAAACAAAAAACCTAATGTAGCATAGGATAGCAAGTCGCCACTCGGCCAGCGGCAGGGTCGCTCCCTCCCAACTCGAGCGAACTGGAGTATATTAAAAAATGCTTTGGGGAATATTAAACCATGAAAGGCAACCGCGTGGTACTCCAAGTCACACAGGTGTGCTTTCACTCTCACTTTCGTGACTTTTCGGACAGTCAAATTGTTGCCACTTCCAGGAAAGTGAAACTCACGAAACAGCCACCCTGAGAAGCTCCGCCTGTCTTGGCTTCTGTCACTCGCACAGAAAACAAAACGCATCCGCCACATTAGAACCCGATTCTGTGCAACTGCTTAGCGCAGCACAACAACATTCGGCCATGGTTCGTCTGACATCTTGCCATTGATTTTGAATAGCGTGCGCGCTGTAATTCCGCTTCCAAGGATGCCCTGCATGTACTGTCACAGCTTGGAGCATCACAGCTTCACGCTGTAACGCTGCACATAAAAAAGTAGCAAAAGCACACCCTGCACAGGTTGCATTCACAAGCGAAAAAGGGTGTGCTTAAAGCGGACCGAGACCCATGATTATTGAGCGGAGTTGGTTTGTGTGGTCTGAACTACAGTTCGGATGCACGTTCACATTTACAAAACGAAGCGGACTATCTGAAAAACGGACCAAACAGTACCAGTGTGAAAGCTCCCTAAATTAGCAACCTTTTGTTTGAGGCACCCAAAGAGTTGGCAATAAAAACAAATGACAGATGACTTCTTTAATCAGAGAAGTTGGCTCGCCCATCGTCACCTAAGCCTTGAATACAAAAAAATATGAAACTCTTCAACCTTCAATATGAAGTAGTGCTGCAATGATTAATCGATTAACTCGAGTATTCAATTAGAAAAAAATATTCCAATCAAATTTTGCTGCTTCAAGTATTCATTTAATTAAAGTGGCGTTGTAATGGTTTGATTTGAAAATGTTTGCATTTATTGATTTGGGTGGATACTTTGCCCTACTCACCTAGTCTGCCTCATTTCACATGGTTGAATCCAGCTGCTCCTTGTTAAGACCAACATAAGCTAAGTTTTTTTGTTTCAGCTATTTTTTATTTATTTATTATTATTTTTTTTTTTATGCATTCATAATTTAGTTTACAAGTACTGTATATTAAGCCTTTTTTTGTGGGAATATGTGTTTGAACTATTTATTAAGAGCATTGTAAAAGAAATTTTGGCATTTTATAGCATTTAAACTAGCGGACTTTTCTATGTAAATTAGCCAATTGGTCTTTTGTTGTACATATATTCTCATGTATTTATTTATTTTTTTATACCATTTGAGGCGCAGGTCAGGTATTTTAAATGTTTATGTTCCTTATCCGATTACTCGATTATTCGAACTAACTAGTTCATCGATTAATCAACTACTAAACTAATCGATAGCTGCTGGCCTAATATGAAGCATATAAATCCTTTTTTTTTTTTTTTTTTTTTTAGTTTGTAAACTACTTAAATTACTGCAAACCAGCACCAGACTCGGTGCACCAGGCCCCAGGGTGGTATTCATCATCATTATGGTTTAAATAATGATTTCATAGCATCTGCTGGTATGCCAAAAGAAGTTAATTGTTGTGTTTTGACAAAGAATGCGTTGTTTCATATCTCTCTTTAAAAATATGGTACTAAAAAGAGGCTGAGCCTCGAACAAACTGAATTCTGTAAGGGTATAAGAATATTCACTTTGAATTGTTGAGATGCTGTGAAATGAAGACACTTTACCTGTTATCAACAAGCATGCAGTGCACATCTCTCGGTTTCATTGCCATAAATTATTGAAGTGATTGTGGGGAAGATAACAACAACACTGCTATCCTTAGTGGAAGATGGGAGCTGTAATGAAAAGGAAAGGGAACTCAAGGTGAGCGTGACTCACAGACTACATTATCTTTTGGTTGCTCTGCTCCAATGTCAGTAGCAAAGAGAGATTCTTCTTTCATCTATGTCCTTGTTCTGGTTCCTTGTGTGTGAGCAATTGTATAGGATAGGCTTGAGTTTGAGCACAGTTGCTGGAGAAGCAAGTTTTACAGCAATTTTCAGTCATATAGCAAAGACGGAAATAACTATCAGCTTTTTCTATAATGAATGATGACCGTTTTGTTTTCAGGCAATGATTTAGCATGTTACCAATCACTTGACTTTTAACATCGTGCTATCTAGTTGAGCATGGGAGGAGTGTGTTAACCTTGGAGAGTACGCACACATGCGTCTTATCCACTTCCACACCACACACAAGACCACCCTCGAAGCCGCCCACAGAAACACACAAACATTTACAGCTCCCTCCTGTGTTTCTCCCTTTTTATCTTTTCGCACACATACGTCAACCATATACACACATGCAAACAAGGAAAAGAGGCATTTGGAAGCACACACATGCACACAAATACCTGAGGCGCTGGAATAAATGCATCTTTAATGATAGAAGATAAGGACTTCCAACCAGGCCTATAGTCATAGCTCAGTGATTTAGCTCGCAGCGAAAGGGAGTGTGGGAATGAAAAACAAGCCAGTGGAAACTTCTGGGCCTCCAGGAGTCATCCACAAAAAAAAAAAAAAAAAAAAAAAAAAAAAAAAACAGTCAGTCAGTCGGACAGAGAGGAAAAGCTCGGAGCTAGTCTTTCAATATGTTGTCAGATGCTAAGCAAAATCTCTTAAAACAACATAACTGCTGTTGTGGTTTTGGCTACTTACAATTGGCAAATTCAAATTATTTGTTTTGGGTGCTTGGGGAAATGTTTGACTATATTGTGTCGGTGTTATTCTCTTTTATTGCTGCTGTTAATGAAATTGCTAATAATTTTCTCCGGTGACACTTTAACAGATGTGGTTTTTTGCACGATTGAGTGAAGGCACTCACGTGTGAGATGATAAGATTTTTCAAAATACCTGGCATCCGTCTGTTTTATTGTTTTACCATTCTTATTGTGTGTCAATAACATATGTTGGCTTTAGGCTTGCTATGTTCACTCTCCTGTAAAAATCTGATTGACATGCAAGAGTCTGCATTCTTTATTCATTCACTTCTATCCAAACATCAATGGCACTAGTCTGTATCGTAAGCCTGAGCTTAAATAAATGGCAAGGCTCTCCCTCAGGCTTCTCAGCTGACATTTCCTAGATTTATTATGCATGTGGATGGGCTGCAGGGAATTCAGGTGACACTAGATAATGCTTGTGTTATAATGGAGGGTTTGTATGTCTTACAACAACACAAATGCCCATATGGCATGGGGAAACTTGACTGTGTTGGTGTTCAATATTCAAGGCCTCCTGCTGAGAGAAAAACAAGCATGCCCTTACATATTTTAACTTCTTAATTCCTCTTTTGCTTCTTCATAAGCCTTCTCTATTTTATCACAAGAAGCAAGCATTTCCCGACCCTATGATGTCAGTGAGGTCAGACAAGTAGTAAATCAGCAGGACGGTAAGGCTACACTACATATAGTATTTGTACTAATTATAAAATCATGCATATATATACATGCATACATTGTATGTATGTATGTATATATACAGTATATATATGTACAGTTGTGGTCAAAAGTTTACATACACTTGTGAAGAACATAATGTCATGGCTCTCTTGAATTTCTAGTTATTTCTACAACTCTGACTTTTCTCCGATAGAGTGATTGGAACAGATACTTCTTTGTCACAAAAAACATTCATGAAGTTTGGTTCTTTTATGAGTATATTATGGGTTAACAGAAAAAGTGATCAAATCTGCTGGGTCAAAAATATACATACATGGATCTGAAAAAGCAAATCATTGGCTTGAACAAGTCAGGAAAGTCACTTGGAGCCATTTCAAAGCAGCTGCAGATCGCAAGAGCAACAGTGCAAACAATTGTTTGTAAGTATAAAGTGCATGGCACTGTTTTGTCACTGCCACGATCAGGAAGAAAACACAAGCTATCACCTGCTGCTGAGAGAAAATTGGTCAGGAGGGTGAAGATCCAACCGAGAATCACCAAAAAGCAGATCTGCCAAGAATTAGAAGCTGCTGGAACACAGGTGTCAGTGTCCACAGTCAAGCGCGTTTTGCATCTCCATGGACTGAGAGGCTGCCGTGCAAGAAGGAAGCCCTTGCTCCAAAAGCGGCACCTTAAGGCTCGACTGAAGTTTGCTGCTCATCACATGGACAAAGATAAGACCTTCTAGAGGAAAGTTCTGTGGTCAGACGAAACAAAAATCGAGCTGTTTGGCCACAATGCCCAGCAATATGTTTGGAGGAGAAAAGGTGAGGCCTTTAACCCCAAGTACACCATGCCTACCGTCAAGCACGGTGGTGGTAGTATTATGCTGTGGGGCTGTTTTGCTGCCAATGGAACTGGTGCTTTACAGAGAGTAAATGGGATAATGAAGAAGGAGGATTACCTTCAAATTCTTCAAGATAACCTAACGTCATCAGCCCGAAGATTGGGTCTTGGGCGCAGTTGGGTGTTCCAACAGGACGATGACCCCAAACACACATCAAAAGTGGTAATGGAATGGCTAAATCAGGCTAGAATTAAGGTTTTCGAATGGTCTTCCCAAAGACCTGACTTAAACCCCATTGAGAACTTGTGGACAATGCTGAAGAAACAAGTCCATATCAGAAAGCCATCAAATTTAACTGAACTGCACCAATTCTGTCAAGAGGAGTGGTCAAAAATTCAACCAGAAGCTTGCCAGAAGCTTGTGGATGGCTACCAAAAGCGCCTAATTGAAGTGAAAATGGCCAAGGGACATGTTACCAAATATTAGCGCTGCTGTATGTATATTTTTGACCCAGCAGATTTGATCACTTTTTTTCTGTTCACCCATAATAAAGTCATAAAAGAACCAAACTTCATGAATGTTTTTTGTGACAAAGAAGTATCTGTTCCAATCACTCTATCAGAGAAAAATCAGAGTTGTAGAAATAACTGGAAACTCAAGAGGGCCATGACATTATGTTCTTCACAAGTGTATGTAAACTTTTGACCAGAACTGTATGGAAAACACTCAGGTGACTTAAAGTTCCCAATTTGGCCAAATTTCATAATTGTCCTATTTGCATGTGTGATACATCATTGGAAAGCGTAAAATCTAAATTTTCTGGGAGATTTTTTTTTTTTTTTTTTTTTTAATAGGAGGGCATTTAAAAATAAATAAATAAACCCTTAAACCCTAACTCGAGGTGAGAGCATGAGAGAGAATGATTAAAGATACCATAATTTTTACGAGATATTAGCGCATCCTTACCTTGTTTCTATTCAAAAACTCATTGTAGCATGTCTCACTGAGTGTCAAGACACAGCTGGGAATTGCCACAGTTTTCCTCCACTTTTTGGAGCTTTTATGGGTGAAACACGATAATATAACAAGGGTCACAATGCAGAAATCACAGACATCAAGGACTGGTTGAGATTTTCCTTTTAAAATATTTACCCTTTTAAATGTTTTTTTTTTTTTTTTTCTTGGATCAGTTATTTATCATCTAAAATATCGGGTAAAATGCAACAGTGAAAAATATATATATATAATTAGTCGACAGTTATAAGGTAGATATCCGTAACCTATTTACAGAAACTATTTTTTTCATTGTGACGTAATTTGTTTCAAAGTTTAAAATATGCGAATAAATAGTTTTATAAAGTGTATTTTTTTTAAACTAAATATTAGACATCAATTAATGATTTAAAGCTAAAAATTATATACAGTTCAAATTATAAAATTTTGTAAAGTGTATTTTTTTAAACTAAATATTAGACATCAATTAATGATTTAAATCTAAAAATGATATACAGTTCAAATTATAAATATAATTTTATAAAGTCTATTTTTTAAACTAAATATTAGAAATCAATTAATGATTTAAAACTAAAAATGATATACAGTTCAAATAATAAATATATTTCCATACTTTTTTTTTTTGGCTGGGTTGAAACAAAAGTGGTTGTGCTGTATCTGTAAATGGGGGTCTTCAGGGTAAAACGGATCAATTAAAAATAATTTGGGGCCTAATGCACCATGAAACTGCTATGTATGGCAGCATATAAACATATTGTTCTATCAAACAAAACAGTTATTTCAGCTTAAAATACAGCAGTTTATTTTAAAGAGGGGAGCAAGAGCAGAAACTGCTTTTTTAGCCTTGTCTGTGTTTTCCGTATATGTAAGATTTGGCATGAACTACTTAGCATACTTGTCAATGCATCCATCAATGTCTAGTCACATGTAGTCAGAAATTACATGCAAAAGGTTGAGTAAGAACGTCTATCTTCTTTTCATTATTGAAGATATGTGTTCATGTTTCGGCTAAGTAATTTCTTCATTTCTAGATTCCCAGAGTGTTTTGAAGCAAAGCTTCAAGCTGAGCACCACCATTGAAAGGTACGGGGTGGAATCCCTCTATTTAGCGGTGGCCCATCAGTCCTGCTCGCACACCTTTCTTTGTCCATTCGGAGCCTGCAGTGTCACAAATGATAAGCTTCATATTCATATGTAAAACAGGTCATCCATACGATCCTGCTTTCGGATTTGTGATGAGAGTGGCTCAAAATGCCACATGGAGCCTCATTAATCAGAGAAAAGCCAATGCCGCTGTTGGAGGTGATTGCAGCTGAAATCCTTGTTAAAAGTTAAGTATGCCTTCTTAACATTTGTTGTCTATCAGAAATACCAAAAGGATTTATAAATGCTGAGTGTGAGGCTGAACTTCTTATCCTATTGTTGCTACTGATTCATTAATGCACCTTCACTTCCTCCTGTCATGTAACTTAACAGGAACAGAACTTCATGCCACTAAAAAAAATTTTGATTTCTGATTTTTTTTTTTTTTTTTCAAAGAAATGTTTATACGTTTTTTAATGTCATTTGAAAGAAAAAAATGTGTGCATATACAGTATGTGTTCTCATTTGTATTCAAAATGCATTATGCGCCATTCTGGTAATAAAATAGAAATATCATACTCTGGTTTTTCCAACTGTTATCTTGGATTTTAACTTTTTTAGCAATGCAAAATGGTGAGCATAGAAAAGTGAAGTTCTGGCTCTGACCAATAGCCTTCCATTTATTTAATTTTAATTTTAGTTTTCCCAAAATTGCTACCTTTCCCAGTATCTTGTGATTTTATTATGAATAGAAGCATTCAGGAAAACTCAGTTTACTGTGTAATTGATTCATTGAAATATTTCATGAAACATAATTATCTTTATAATGGATTTTGCCCCTTGGAAAAAAACAAAACAAAACATGGCCATGTGAGATTTTAGACCAAATACTACTTTTTACCTCTCGTATTAAATTTTAACATATATGTTTTGCACAATTTCACTATATATACTCAAATGCAGGAAAGCATATTAATCATAGCTAGGTTCAGCACATTAAATATTCATTTTGAAATATTGTTAAACTATGAGTCAGAAATGCTTGTATTAAATTTAATGCACTTGGCAATGAGACAGTTGGCAATTGATGATGCTGACAGACATTTGTACGTGTGATTCCCTGCCATGTAAGAAGGAAGTTCTGCACATTCTACTTACAAACAGGTTTTTTGGTGTATTGATTTTCTTCTTTTTTTCAGCATGGGGACTACACAACCAACAAGTTTCCGAAGGAATGCATACCTGCCAAGTTGTAGGTTTCGGCGTAATTTGTACAAGTGAGTACTGATTTTTTAAATGTGTATGTGTAATGCCGTCTGTACGTTTTTTATGCATTACGTTTTTTTTTTTTTTCTCCGTTCGGATTTTGTCACTGTTTTGGCAACGAGACAATGTGCGTTATAAAGTCAGTATGCATCTCGCCTAATGCAATCATGTCTATAAATTGAGCTGTTTTTCACAGAAAACCACTGACAGTTAGTTTTGCCTCAGATAATCATGGACTTTAACTGCCAACAATAATCATGGACTTTTACCTGTCAACCAGCAAGGCTCATGACCTATTTTACAAGAAGAGTTAATCACCAAACAGACACACCTCCTTATATGTACAGCATATAAGCAACGCCGAGCTCTCTGTTCAGTGTGCATTTCTCTACACAGCCTTTGTTCTGTCATTGAATGCACCCAGAAATTTCTGAAATTAAAACTGCGCAGTAATGATCTCTTGCCTCCAGTCTTTTATTTAGCAATCCAGTCTAGCCGTCTCACCTGAATTGAAAACAAACATGTGGAGGACCTGAAAGACTGCTTTCAGGTTAATCAGTTACTATGCGTTACAGTGGTTGAAGACACGGAGAGAGAAGAGTGTTTGTTGTGACGCTGTTGTGACGCTGTAGCAAATGTTATGCTAGTCTAGGTGGCTCCAATATTTCCTGACTGTAGCTGCCAGCCTACAATATACACCTAGATATCACATGCATATAGAACTACATGCGAAATGGCAGACTCGGCGGTGTTGGTAAATAGCCGCCATTTAAAGCAGTCGACTTCTCAGAAAGGCTCTGTTGTAGTGAACCTTCCTAGCTAACCTAAGTAACTTCTAAAGTATCTGAAATACTCCTAAATAGGCAAAATTTTGTCTTGAATCTATCTTTGAATGATGAAAAAGTTTTAAAACTTCTCGAAAGTAGACAGAAGGGAACTAATGCAAAAACGGGAGCAATTTTAATAACTTTAACGGTTGATTCACAACATTAAATTACTTCCAAACATAGCAAATGTTACTGTTTGTTTGTTTTTTGTTTTGTTTTTTTGAAAAGATGAAAAAAAAACATGAAAGGTAACACCAGTTACTTTGCCAAGTAACTAATTACTCTTATATTTAGGTAACCGAGTTGCTGTAATTGCTTTTTAAAAGTAAGATTAACAACACTGGTCATAAAGATGTTGTCTGCAGAATGAAAAGTGACGAAAGCGGAGATTTTATTCTGCCAATTTGTTACCGAACACAATTTGCCCGCAACTATTGCTGATCATTTCTCAGAATTAGCAAAAGAAATGTTCCCTGACTCAAAGATTGCATCGGTAAGTTAATTTTATATGAATTGTCCTTTTTAATTTATTAATTGGACACACTAACAAACTGCCTTCAAGTCAAACTGAATTGCGAGCTGAATACATGACGTGATAGAAATTAACAAAAGTGCTACACACACTTAGGCAAGGCAAGGCAAATTTATTTATATAGCACAATTCAACACAAGGCAATTCAAAGTGCTTTACATCACATGAAGATCATAAAAATCACATTTAAATCAATACACGTAAAAACCAAGACAATCAAAATCGGAAATAAAATTATACATAAAAATCGCATGTAATAACAAATAGAATAAAGATAAATAAATAAAAATAAAACAAAAACTACTACTAATAATAATAATTGAAATCAGCAATGGAGATAAGCACAAGAGAAATACAAAGCAAGTAGATTGAAATATATGGACAGTTATGGATATGCAATGCTAAACAAAAGCCTTTTTAGCCCTGATTTAAAAGAGCTAACAGTTTGAGCATACTTCAGACGTTCAGGTAACTTGTTCCAGAGGTGAGGAGCATAATAACTAAATGCTGCCTCACCCTGCTTGGTTCTTGTTCTTGGAAACATGCAGGAGACCGGTTCCAGACGACCTTAGGGGTCTAGATGTCTCACTTATAACAAAAGTCACTGTTAAATTTTAGTCATCATGATGTAGCTGAATATATTGATTGTTCTTTGATTGCACTAGGTTATATGTTACAATATTACCAATAAAGTCATATTATTTTAAAATTTGAGTTTTATTTTTGTTTCATATTGCACTATATACACGACATTGTAAGATTAGTCACCAATTTGTAAGGGCACTGTAAGATTGCCAACTGCTTCGGGTTGACAGGTATGGGAATGCTTCCGAGTAATTTGATACCGTGTTTGATTAGTTTAGAGATCACAATTTGATAAGTAAAATTGAATGAAGTAAGGCTGTTTGATTAATCAATTTTTAACCGAAAACTACTTTTCTGGTTAAAACGATGTTTAAACGTTCAAATCGGTACGTTCAATTTTCTAAACCGCACTATTTTGGTTTACCTAAGCCGCCGTAGTTTTCTCTGTATTTTTGCTTCCTCCACAAGAGTGAGCTGTCTTAAGTAACAAGGACTACAACAACAACCGTGGCTACCAGCGATTCTGATACTTTTGCGCAGCCAACTTTGTGGAGTAAGTGTTTTATCTCATGATGTACTTAAAGTGCATATGACACCAAAAAGCATGTTCATTTCATATTTCACTCGGTGTTTCATGCTCCTGAATGAAATGGACCGCTTGGGTGTGTGTGGAAGCGATCGTTTTATTTATTCAATTTTTGAAACCCGTGCCATGAAAATGAGTTACTTCCGGCTCCAGTCTCGGGTTTAGGGAGAAAGCAAAAGTGACGTCACCCGGGTCAGCATCTCACAATACAGCATTGCTTTATAGCATGCAGATGGGCTGCGGTTTCAGCTGCTTTTGCAGATTAATTCGTTTATTTTTCACATTACGCCAGCCAAACGGCTGCAGGCTTTTGTAGCTGCACCAAGAAGAGGTGTGTGAGCCTTTTTGGGTTTCAGAAACTTCCTGTTCACTTCGAGATCGGCCAAAACAAGTGTGCGACAACAGTGGGACAGTTGGACTTACGAGGAAGTGAGTAAACATTGTGTTTTGTATGATGTCAAATACTGGGATCATGGCACACGTTTTAATACAAAGGTGGCTTGCATTTTGTGGCTGACATGCTACTTGTCCACCAAGAAAGACACTCGGCTGACGACCAGCAGCTTGTCGCACCACCCCACCGCCGGAAGAGCGCTATACTCGGTTTATTGCCTCTTTGTGTGGCCGGTGTTCTGTCAAATTTTCCACCTCATCAGAAATTGCACCTTTATGTTAAAAATGGCCGCGAATACAGCGATTACAAAGTTAACACTACAAACTGTCTTTAAATAAAGGAATATTTACTTACGTTTGATCATGGACGAACACGAGAAAAACTGTCCTCAGACACATCCTTCCATGTTAGCTGCACAACAATTGCACGCTTCTCTCACACTGTTTATGTCCTTCGCCGGTAGGACAGTAAGAAACGTCAACGGCGCGACAATGTGGCCGCCGCAAGAACGCAGTGAAACGCGGCCGTTAAAGTCAATCAGTCAATGCACACCGGTCGATGTGCGGCCACGTGTTAGACGCGTCCCAGAAGCGGCTCAACGCGATGCACGCAAAAAGAACGGCAGAGTTTATTATTTGACGCGAGACGCGGCCCTCCTGCGTCAATACTACTAGCTAGCAGACCGGGAAGATCGGAAGTCACTCGTGTAAAAATACGGTGGGTCCGGTCGATTTTCAAACTAATATTCAATCGTAACCCACTTTTTCCATCAGTCTTTTTCCATGAGTCCATCAGATCTCTTGAGTGGTAGATCGGGGCACGGTTGACTTGTCTTTGTTGATTTACAGTTGGCTTCGCTGCTATAATAATAACCAACATGGCCCTGTGTTCAATACAAAACCCTCCTACCACAATAAAACAAGTAGGAACTAATATTCACATAGGAACTAAAGTTATACAACATAAAATATATAATATAAATGAATATTAAAACACATAATAAAATAAATAATAGCCCATTTAAATAAAATACATTGAAGTGAGCTAAAACACCTGTAATTAAATAATAAGATTAATACACAGATCCTGCTTACACAGTTAAATTTATTAATTTCTGTGTGGCGCTTTAACTTGAGAAAATCCACCAATAAAGCTTTTGAAAACCATTCATAAGAAAAAAAAAAATTGAGGCATTTCATTTGTAAAATACATGTTATAATCTTTGTCGTTGGGATTGCTTTTCTCTTTATCACGGGACTTCTTTTTTCTTCTTTCTTTCAGAAAGAAAGCTGACCAATATGCGGGGTCTGAAAGGCAAATTGTTGTTGGATTATTATATTTAAATACCCGATACTTTTTGAGCAGAATTCTAGCTTTGTATAGGCTACTGTTCCTATTGTTGAAAGCACAAAAGTGCGTAACAAACAACTAGCACATTTATATTTTGCATTTTTCTTTCTTACTGTCCCGAAAATGAACCGAACCGTGACCTCAAAACCGAGGTACGTACCGATCCAAGATTTTTGTGTACCGTTACACCCCTAATATGGTCTAATCGTCTCAAAATATGATTCTAATTCACATAATAATGCTATTTAAGACTTTTTTTTAATCCTGTCGTAGGCACTTTAAACCCACAATACCAAGGTCATATTTATTATTGTAAATATGGGCGTACGCTTTTAATGCATCAAAAGGACACAGCGAGTATGACATAGACGGAAAATAGAGACTGGACAGTGTCATGAGTTGATGCTGACAGCAACTCCAAATGTGTTCATAATTTATTAAATTGCCGCATGTTGAACAAATTGAGTATAGAGCATTGCTGACTACCATCCTTCTTGTCCTCTTGTGAGGGCATTATATTATGAATTATTGTTATGCTTGGGTCTGACTCAATGTGGAAAGAATGATAGAGCAGATAGATAGAATTTTTCAAATAATGTACACTGTGCATGTACAGATTATCTGGCAAGAGAAACAGGTATCCTGTCATCTTTCCTAGTACCAGATTTCAATGCCAAGATAATCATAGTAGTGTAAGGTCACCCTTAGTCACTTATGCAGTGACCTGAAATGAATAAAAAGTGAATAAATGAAAAAAAAAATAAACACAGAATGCCTTATATCTACTGTGTAGTCTGTATTTTAACAAATTAATCTTAAATATCATCTACTAGCTAAAATTTCTAACTCTTCCAAAATTGTATTTTAGTGCAAAAAAAGAGGATCATAAGGATCATATCTAAAGATGGTAACAGGACAAAAATGAAACTCTGTCAAGGGTATTAGAAGTGAGAAGGAAAGCCATAGATCAAAGCGTGGGACGACCATTTGTTCCTGAGGAATAATAGCTGTGATGTGCGCCGGACCCGCTGACCTGCCGCAACAATAAAGCCGAGATGCGACTGCCTAAGAGCAATGACCTTGCACGGATGAAACCTGCCTGAAACGGGGAAAAAACGAGAGATGGATGGAACGAGGGCTGCGTGAGCAGGGAGAAACAATAACAATCTATATAAAGGTTGATTCCTGTCCGACACAGCTACTCACTCTGCTGGGAGAGGATTGTTGACAGCTGCCTCTTAGGAGCGGACTGAAAAAAAACGAGACTTTCATTACACGTGAAGGTCTTGAGATTCTTGTAATGCAAGCTACCACTTGTCTTTATAGCACAAAGTTTTAACTTTCGCAGAAAATAGTAGAATAAATAAATGATATTACAGTTAGATACACTAAGCAGGGGCGGACTGGTAATCTGTGGGTTCTGGAGGATCACAGAACGGCCGGTGCCCTGGACGGCCGGCGGCCGCCATTCCTTATACATCACTGTTTTTATCCCCCCTAGCCTCTCATTATCTACAGTTCGCATCCAATCCGACAGGTGGCAGCAATGCGCCTGGCTGTTCATTGCCAGTCTGATAAAAGAACGAAGAAAACACAAAGTACCCTTCATTGGTTCTTTGTACTAAGCAAACTAGCGACGAGCGTTAATGCACAATATGGATGGTGGTGGCAAAAATAAGAAAAAAAGGGTGGCACGGAGAACTTAGGTTAGGGAGAAAAAAATCAAAGAAACAGGAGAGCAAAGCATTTAAATGTCTTAAGTTTACAAATATTTTCACAAGCAGCAGTCTGGCTGCAACGGCCATGTCGGGTAACAGCAGCCTAGCCCCCGGCAATGGTGAGAGGGGTAGCGGGAGCCGCTCTGACGTGCAGCCGGTGCAAGGAGAGAGAAAAGAAGAGGGAGGGTGTAATGATAAGCTGGTGGAAGTTCCCCATACAAGCGCAGGTCAAGTAAAAAGGGATGAAGAGAGTCACTTGCTCGGTATACCGGAAATTGTTATCCACCAGGTAGCTACATTTTAAATGACAATTAAAGGGTTAGTGCAAGCTAGTCCATTTGCAATCGTGTCAAGTTACAGTATGCTAGTCCTACTATCACTCTCCTAAAGAAAAATATTTTAGCTGTAAAACAACGTATGCACACGCAGCAGCAATATTAATTCATAAGAAATATAACAAAATATTAATAAAATGAATGGTTTTACTTTAAAGTTTAGTAAGTCAAATTGATATGATTTTTTTTTTTTAAATCGTGTATATATCGTTTTGTTTTCTGGTTAATACTTTCCAATGAAGGTTATGTATCCAGGATTTGTCTTGAAATGTTTATTGTATTCTCATTGAAATTTATTATTTGTATGGCAAGATTAATTATGGCAGGGGTCTTCAAACCGGTCCTCAAGGGCCGCTGTGGGGCCTGGTTTTTGTTTCAACCGATCGAGTACGGACAGTTTAACCAATGAAGTTTCTGCTAAAACAATCAGCACCTGAGTGCACTTGTAAAACACCAGATTGGTGCATAGGTGTTGTCTTGTTTTGTTGGAATGAAATCCTGCGCCCGCTGCGGCCCTATGTGGAATAGTTTGGAGACCACTGAATTATGGCATGAACAATGAAATCATTTTATAGACAGAGATATATAGAGATATATTAGAATAAATTAGATACATAAAACTTGCTTTGAAAAATAAATTCTTTCATTTGTTTTTTCAGGTTGATCATAGAGCTAGTACAGAAAATGAACCCAACTCCAGTTCAGCATTGCAGTACTTTGAGCGCCCCAAGTCAGACAGTCACAATCTAGACACATTTTCTTCATTTTCTCTCAAAGTGCACGAAATTGATGCATTTTACAATAAAATGAAAAAAAAAAAAAAAAAAAAGTCTTCCCGGGGGTGGGGGGGGGCATGCCCCCGGACCCCTAGGGGGTCCGTGTTTCCCTTCGTATAGCGATTCTTGTGGGCTGGGCCGAGTCAAAGTCCAGGGCTGCTTTTTAGTCCCAGTCCGCCCCTGACACTAAGGATCAGCGTTATTGCGCAGAGGTGGGTAGTAACGCGTTGCATTTACTATGTTCGTAACTTTCTGAGAAAAATTTACTTCTTAGAGTAGTCTTACCACACAATAATTTTTACTTTCACTTGAGTATATTTGTAACGAAGAAATTCTACTCTTATTCTGCTACTTTGGGCTACAGTCGAGTTGTTATATTTTTCCTCTTTATTCTGCATATTAGATTTCACTTTGTTTTTGCCAGAGATGCTTTTAGAGGTCTTCAAAGTGCTTTACAACAAACAAAATACAGTGTAACCTCGACGTACGCTCGCTTCAACACACGATCTTTTCGACATCTAACGTAAAATTTGACTCGCCATTTGTTTCTACATCCAACGACATACTCGAAATACAACGATTTTGACAGCGCCGCAGTTTCTTTGTTTTCCTGCAAGACTAACGAACGGCGGATTATTCCTGTGAGAGAAATCAACATGGGTTCCAAGAATGTTAGTGCAGGCGGTAAAAAAAGAAAAAGGTGCCGCTTAAGGCTAAGTTATTCTTCTGCCGCAGACCTACAAGCCAGACCCGATTTATGACCCTCCGCCGTAGCCTGACGTGCAGCTCACCAAAATTCTGACTACTTGTCGCGTCAACGTGTGGTGACGTAATGCAAATGGACTGTGATTGGTCCCCTCAGACTGTTGTTTCCCGTACAGCGCAAAATCACCGCCATTTACAAACATTCTTCCGGGAACAACCACCATCGCCTGTGCCTCAACATTTGTATGATAAACATTTGATGTCCAATGTTGATGAGCTGAAGATCCACATTCAAGCTTTCCATCTCTGTTGGCATTGTTGTGTAATGAGAAGAAAACTAGAGGAAGTCGACAAGAGTCCCCCAAAACCGTACAAACACAACGCCACACCCTTCTAGTGGCTTGGCGGTGAATTACAGAGCAACGCGTTCCCTTGCCGCAGAACTATCGAAAGCTCACTGACACCGTAGTCGCTACACCGTCACTGCAATGCAGAAGCATAACTCGGGCTTTACCATTGAAATGAAAATGAAAATGAAAAATATGAGCGTGGTGTGCCCATCTGTGAACTGGCTCGACAATAAGGCCGTAGAATGTCTACGATCTCGATGGTCCTCCTCCAGTTGCCAGTCTTTATAAGTTAAGGTGAAAATTATTATTATTGTAACATCGCCAAAGAAATCGCCAGCTTTGTCAGTTTGTAATCATTTATTTCAGAACTTGTGCAACACAACACGCCTACTGGCTGACGCCAACAACAAAACATGAAAAATGAAAGTGAAAACTCTAATGCACCTCGCTCTCTCTGTGAGGTCAGCCATGCGGTGCATTCAGGTACACCACGCAAAACACATCCGCAACATTAGAACCCAATTTGTTGCATGATTACAGGTATTATAATTATTACTATTATTATAAGTCCGATTTTTTTGCTCTCTTTAATTGCTATTTGCAATAGTACCAGCAGTATTTATTAAGGATTTAGTGTAGGTTTTCTGGCTGTGGGACGAATGAATGGAATTATAATGCATTCTTTTGGGAAAATCCCGCTCGACATACTACCATTTTGACTGACTTACAAATAAGGTCCTGCAACGAATTGACTTTGTATGTAAGGTACCACTGTATACTACATGCTAAATAAAAGGCAGGAAAGTGCTATACACCACACACACTTGAAGTGGGAAGTCCTATGATCACGCCAGCCTGTTCAATTATTTGAAATAAAAAAACAATTACTTGCATTGCTTTACTGAAAATGGAATTCAACCTTTCTCCAAGACGGAGATATGATCGTTTTAATTTTATGGTAAGATATATGTTTTCTCCACCAGAGGGCACTCATACTCTTTAGACAGGTAATGTTTCATTTCTGTCGAATTCTCTAAAATGAATTTGATGATTTTTGTGTAGTTTTTTTGGTTTAATGTGGTTATGTAATAGGTTATAGTACTGCATAATAATAACAGACATGGTGCTGAGAAAAAATATTTACCATAGCTTGAAAAAAAAAAAAAAATCTGACATTGTAAGCAGTTACTAACTATGTGAGTATTCTTTACCACTGTACTTTATTGAGTAAATTACAGTGGGGCAAATAAGTATTTAGTCAACCACTAACACACAACACAACACTTGTGCAAGTTCTCCCACTTGAAAATATTACAGAGGCCTGTAATGTGGGGGAAAAAAAGAGAAAATCACATTGTTTGATTTTTATAGAATTTATTTGCAAATCATGGTGGAAAATAAGTATTTGGTCAATACGAAAAGTTCATCTCATTACTTTGTTATGTACCCTTTGTTGGCAATAACAGAGACCAAACATTTTCTGTTACCCTTCACAAGCTTTTCACACACTGCTGCTGGTATTTTGGCCCATTCCTCCATGCAGACCTCCTCTAGAGCAGTGATGTTTCGAGGCTGTCGTTGGGCAACACGGACTTTCAACTCCCTCCACAGATTTTCTATGGGGTTGAAATCTGGTGACTGGCCAGGCCACTCCAGGACCTTGAAATGCTTCTTACGATGCCACTCCTTTGTTTCCCTGGCTGTGTGTTTGGGATCATTGTCATGCTGAAAGACCCAGCCACGTCTCATCTTCAATGACCTTGCTAATGGAAGGAGATTTTCACTCAATATCTCTCGATACATGGCCCCATTCATTCTTTCCTTTACGCAGATCAGTCGTCCTGGTCCCTTTGCAGAAGAACAGCCCCAAAGCATAATGTTTCCACCCCCATTCTTCACAGTGGGTATGGTGTTCTTCAGATGCAATTCAGTATTCTTTCTCCTCCAAACACGAGAACCTGTGTTTCTACCCAAAATTCTATTTTGGTTTCATCTGACCATAACACATTCTCCCAGTCCTCTTCTGGGTCATCCAAATGCTCTCTAGCGAACCGGAGACTGGCCTAGACGTGTACTGGCTTCAGTAGGGGGGCACATCTGGCAGTGCAGGATTTGAGTCCCTGGCGGCGCATTGTTTTACTGATCGTATCCTTTGTTACTGTGGTCCCAGCTCTCTGTAGGTCATTCACTAGGTCCCCCCGTGTGGTTCTGGGACTTTTGCTCACCGTTCTTGTTATCATTTTGACGCCACGGTGTGAGATTTTGCATGGAGCCCCAGATCGAGGGAGATTATCAGTGGTCTTGTATGTCTTCCATTTTCTAATAATTGCTCCCACAGTTAATTTTTCATTCCGATAAGGAGTTAAAACAGGTGCCATTAATACAGGTAACGAGTGGAGCCTCGTTAGACCTCGTTAGAAGAAGTTAGACCTCATTGACAGCCTGAAATCTTGCTTGTTTGTAGGTGAGCATAAACTTATTTTCACTCTAATTTGAAAATAAATTCTTTAAAAATCAAACAATGTGATTTCTGTTTTTTTCCCCACATTCTGTCTCTCATGGTTGAGGTTTACCCATGTTGACAATTATAATTACAATCTCTAATCTTTTCAACTAGGATAACTTGCGCAATTGGTGGTTGACTAAATACTTATTTGCCATACTGTATTTGGATTACTACTTTGAGTAATTGATGATTATTTTTTAAGTGACTCTACTAGCACTTGAATAAATTGTTTGGCTACTCTACCCACCTCTGTTATTGAGTGACATTTCAATGCCTAGTTACAGGTTCTATCCTGTCTTAGTGTATAGCATTTATTGAAGTTGTTTATGAGCAGTGTTGACAATGAAGTATGGAAGCATAGGGATGAGAGGTTTTGTTTTCAAAAATGATAACGGTTAGACATGGACTTTACGCTGAAGCGTAGGGGAGTCATCCAAAGTGAGGGAAAAGTGGCAAGGAACAAATCAAAGGAGAAGGCCATTCAGCCACCTCAAAGATAGGTAACAAAAGACTTTCCACAAGCTCTGGGCTTCTCAAGAGATAAAAGTCTGGCTGAGAGACAGGGTTGGTGACTGGTGTTCATTGTGCTACCAGGGGAGGGTGCAGACAGTGGTGTGAAAGGAGCCATCAAGGTTGAATGGATGAGAAAAGGGGATCTTTGGGAGTGAATGAAAAGGGTTTGGATCAAGCATGCCATCAGTCTCAATAAGCTAAAATGACAGCACTGTGTACGGTACTCTCAGTGTGTTGCCACCAACAACTGTGCGTCTGTCGGTACGCAAATAATCTGTATTTTATATTTTTCAACACATAAAATAGGTTCCATTTGTGTGACACAAAATCTTTTTTTTTTGTCAAAGCGGCGACATGGTTAAAAATAAACAGGTCAAACTAAAATCTCTTGCGTTTGTGAAACAATTGGATTTTGTTTCTTTGCCAGATATTACGGAATAGGAATGGAAGTTGCCCACCGACACACACAAAAAGATGTATATTCAGGATCAGAAGCACTAATGTCTGAGTTTCAGTCAAAATGCTGATTTAGCTCTTTGGGCAGTAACCTTCATTTATTTCAGCAAGCTTCCATCTAGATGTGAACGTCTATTCAGAGTCAGAAACTCTGTTATGTCTGACACTATAAACATTTCACCCTTTGTTAATGTCTGCTCACTTTCATTTTGCTGATGTGATCTTTGCGCAAACAATTTTCATTTCTCAATCACATAAAATATCAACTCACTGATTTAAAACTGTGGCACCAGCCTCTGCCTTAATTGACTCTCA
Organism: Corythoichthys intestinalis; assembly: GCF_030265065.1. NCBI lineage: Eukaryota > Metazoa > Chordata > Actinopteri > Syngnathiformes > Syngnathidae > Corythoichthys > Corythoichthys intestinalis. The sequence goes on along the minus strand of NC_080403.1, from coordinate 38,576,504 downwards.
AACACTTAATGTAACTAACCATTACAGAGAGAATAGATGTAATGTCATCGAGACAATTTTAAGCCACACATGACCTCACAAACCTGTGGCAGATGAACTTTAATCAGTGGTCGTGATTCACTACTTCTGTCTCCCCTTGGCCATTCCTCCGTCTCCAGACGCCAGGTGGTGTCACGGCTGTCTGCCGGAATGCAAATTTGTCGCGAACAATGCGTCAACTCTTACAGTTGCCCCATTTATCACTGGATATGTTCATTACCCACAGCCTAAAATTAGTGTCGCAACAAGACATCCTGGCCATGCAATGAATCCACCTGCCACCTGCCTCGTCATTCCCTGTTTTCAATATGACTGCCCCCCTCCACTTGAGGCAACATCCCCTAATCCATAATGCCTTTTACTTATCTGTTCTTTTGTTCTTCAGTTTCCCTTGCAGAAAAAAAACGTTAACCAGTAAATGCTCTGTAAGAGCCCACCTATGACTGCAGAGGAAGCAATGTTAACCTTCCAGATGGGGTTCTAATGTTGCATTGGATAGCAAGGTGCTTCAACTCATCATAATAAGAAGGAGCCAGCAGCATGAACTGACAGTGAGTTATAACCTTGCAACATACAATACATTGCATCTAAACATAGAGAGCTGGTATGATTCTTCAGTAACCTTGTCGTAAGGGAAACAAAGTGACGTGTTGATAAATAGAAGTCACTAAATGTTTCCATGCATGTTGCATGTAGTCACTTGACTGCAAGGAGAGGTCACGCGCAATAATTACATGCCACCTCATCTGAGGACCCATTATTATTCCCATGTAGGAACTATGAGCACACCAGTATTGGCATTGACTCATATCTCAATTGAATTGAGAAAATAAATGCAAATGTAGTGCTTTATTTCAGCAGATTGTCATCAGAGTACAAGAAGGATTGCCGTGTGAGCATAATAATCTAATAGATTCTCATGTGTATGTGCAGTTCAATGTCATTACATTGTTGAGTAATGCAGACAGTGAAAGAAAAAAATAAAAGAGGAGAGAAAGGACAAAAAGACAAACAGCATATCCTCAAAAACCTTTAAAAGATCAACCTTTTCAACAGTCAAAGCAACATTTTATTTCATTATCACCTCTGACTTGGATTAATGATGACAGTCAGTTCGGTCACCACTGTCAAGAATGCACAGCTAGCGTGCAGAATCTCAGTCACAGCAGAAGGGCAGCCGCCACGCCCGACAGTTGGAGAAGACAACACCATAGTCGTCACTTTCATTTCCCCTTCTTTTCCACCCCCACTGTGGTAATGGTTTCTCTGACCTCTGTCTCCCCATTACTGTACGCTTCACCCAACATCAACCGTCAGACGACATTACTCATCAACACACATCGAACATCGTCAACGTGCCGGCAACACCCCTGCCGCCACACGATGCCCATCCTCTGATGACAGCCGGCATCTGTAAGATTATAAAGATGAACACAACAGTGTTTAGAATGGTGTTGATGACAATGATGATAACTTTTACTGCTTTTTAAAAAAAATATTCTGCTGTAAAATTGTGCTGCGGACTGCTTAATAATTCAGCATGTTTGCCACGAATTTCAGGCCATTGTCACGATCTCATTTCTATATATTAGAGAGGCCTGTAATTGTCAACATGGGTAAACCTCAACCATGAGGGACAGAATATGGAATAAAAACCCAGAAAATCACATTGTTTGATTTTTAAAGAATTTATTTGCAAATCATGGTGGAAAAAAAGTATTTGGTCATTACCAAAAGTTCATCTCAATACTTTGTTATGTACCCTTTGTTGGCAATAACAGAGACTAAACATTTTCTGTAACTCCTCACAAGCTTTTCACACACGGTTGCTGGTATTTTGGCCCATTCCTCCATGCAGATCTCCTCTAGAGCAGTGATGTTTTGGGGCTGTCATTGGGCAACACGGACTTTCAACTCCCTCCACAGATTTTCTATGGGGTTGAGATCTGGAGACTGGCTAGGCCACTCCAGGACCTTGAAATGCTTCTTACGAAGCCACTCCTTTGTTGCCCTGGCTGTGTGTTTGGGATCATTGTCATGCTGAAAGACCCAGCCATGTCTCATCTTCAATGCCCTTGCTGATGGAAGGAGATTTTCACTCAAAATCTCTCGATACATGGCCCCATTCATTCTTTCTTTTACACAGATCAGTCATCCTGGTACCTTTGCAGAAAAACAGCCCCAAAGCATGATGTTTCCACCCCCATGCTTCACAGTGGGTATGGTGTTCTCCTGATGCAATTCAGTATTGTTTCTCCTCCAAACACGAGAACCTGTGTTTCTTCCAAAAACTTCTATTTTGGTTTCATCTGACCATAACACATTCTCCCAGTCCTCTTGTGGATCATCCAAATGCTCTCTCTCGCCGACACGTCTGGCAGTGCAGGATTTGAGTCCCTGGGGGCGCATTGTGTTACTGATAGTAGCCTTTGTTACTGTGGTCCCAGCTCTCTGTAGGTCATTCACTAGGTCCCCTCGTGTGGTTCTGGGATTTTTGCTCACCGTTCTTGTTATCATTTTGACGCCACGGAGTGAGATCTTGCATGGAGCCCCAGATCGAGGGAGATTATCAGTGGTCTTGTATGTCTTCCATTTTCTAATAATTGCTCCTACAGTTGATTTCTTTACACCAAGCGTTTTACCTATTGAGGATTCAGTTTTCTCAGCCTGGTGCAGGTCTACAATTTTGTCTCTGGTGTCCTTCGACAACTCTTTGGTCTTGGCCATAGTGGAGTTTGCATTGTGACTGACTGAGTTGTTGACAGGTGTCTTTTATACCGATAACGAGTTAAAACAGGTCCTATTAATACAGGTAATTAGTGGAGCCTCGTTAGAAGAAGTTAAACCTCTTTGACAGCCAGAAATCTTGCTTGTTTGTAGGTGACCAAATACTTATTTTCCACTCTAATTTGGAAATAAATTCTTTAAAAATCAAACAATGTGATTTTCTGTATTTTTTTCCACATGCTCTCTCATGGTTGAGGTTTACCAATATTGACAATTACAGGCCTCTCTAATCTTTTCAAGTAGGAGAACTTGCACAATTGGTGGTTGACTAAATACTTATTTGCCCTACTGTATGTGGATGTTTGGAAGCGAATGGCCAAACGACACGGTGACCCAGCCGGCCAAAATCTGCCAGCTTTTTATCACTTTATGTCCTATTTTGGGTTGGTGTCGTTTACCATTTATTTTGTACATATGTTTGCTGTGAGTCTGTTACTTATTTACATATACACTTCAAGTATATGAAGAATAATGCACAGGTTTGGTGTCAAAAGAGTTGTTTTGATGTTTAATTTTCAACAACAGAAAGTTTACACACTTTATACATCATCACTGATTGAGAGTACCTCGGAATGCCATTTCATTTTGGCGTGGCACAGTTCCTTGAGGTGACTGAAAGAAAGCCATCAGGTCATTTCAAACAGCAAGGTAGCTCTGGGGAACGGGCCCTGGACAACTTTGTAGTTGAAGTAATCGCTTCCTGAATGTGACAGTGCTTTTATGGAAACGTGTTTACTATCAAGGCTTCCAACGCAGTTTGGAAAGTTCCGTAGCTGCCAGAAATCTACTGCTTTCCCACTCGCTGGTTGTTGGACACGGCAAAAAATGGGCAATAGCAATAGCAAAGGCTGTATCCGGCGCAGTAGGTCATCAAACCAGTCCGTTGACATGCGAAAGTAGCGAAAGTGCATTTCCGCATCGTGGGCAAATCAGTGTTTTGAATTCTCCGGTTCTCAACCTCGATTGGTTTAGTGGTCGGACAGACCACCTCTGCAACCATCTTCTACGTCACCTACGCCTCAACATTTGTATGATCAACATTTGTTGTTCAATGTTGATGAGCTGAAGATCTACATTCAAGTGTTCCATTGAAAACTAAAGGAATTTGACAAGAGTCCCCCCAAACTGTACAAACAAAATGCCACACCCCCCTAGTGGCTTGGCGGTGAATTACAGAGCAACACGTTCCCTTGATGGAGAACTTCGAATGCTCACTGACAACGTAGGGTCTACGCTGTCACTGCAATGCAGAAGCGTAAATCAGGCTTAACATTAATAGCTGCACACTATTATGCTGCTTCTGACAACATTTTTCAAATGAGCTCATTGAAGTATTTCCCAGGAGAAAAAACGCGATGAGCATTGTCACATATCATTATCTTTTTCCTGATTAACGGATCAACCACACTGATAATAATTTTATTTCATTAACTATCTTCCCTCTTAATTTTGTGCTTTTTGTATAATAAAGTACATGATGGGTCAACGATAGCGATAACCAAAAAATTTCATCGACGAACAATTTTTCATGACAATGACGTGACGATGACGTGCTAAAAACATGTTTTGGGTGACTAAAACGTAATGAGACAAATGCCAGTTTTCATTTGACAATACGACGACGAGACAAAAATGCGTTTTTCTGTCATATGTTCAAGATGCATGACACTTTCTTATTGTACGTGTAGCCTGTGTTATCACAGTGTTGGGTTGTGTCACTCACGTGACATATGCTATGCCACCTGCCTATTCATCAGTGCTTGCTTGTTTTGAAACACATAAGTTTTGTTATCTTGGTAGGAGAGAATATGCAATGTTGCTTTAGGCTTGTCTGTGCTGAGTGATCATCACACACTAAATGTAACACTTAGCATGAGCATAGCATTCACGTTTTTTAAATAGATTTCAATTGTGTCAAAATTAAAGCCCACAACATGCTCCCTTGACATTCGTCCTTCAAACTTTTTCAAAACTGTTTTGCATTTGATAGCTTCAGACGTACTTCAGATTATAAATACTTCTCTCCAAACAGGAGACTTTCCACAGTCTATAAAAACTGCAGTAATAAACCCTTTTCTAAAAAAAACTAATCTGGACGCCTCAACCATTTGTAATTATAGGCCGATATCAAATCTGACATTCCTGGGTATAATTATCGAGAGGGTTGTGTTTGAACAGATCCAGGTTTTTATGATGCAAAACAATCTTTATAACTCATTTCAGTCTGGATTTCGGCCACAACACAGCACCGAGAACGTGCTTATCAAAGTCTTAAATGATATTCGTCGGAATACCGATGCAGTCAAATCATCTGTTCTGCTACTATTGGATCTCAGCGCCGCATTCGACACGGTTGATCACAACATACTGACACTGTTTTTCAGTGGTTCACATCTTATTTACATGATAGAGATTTCTTTTTGTCAATCGGAATACCATCAGTCAGAATGAACCAAATTCACGTCTGGAGTCCCTCAAGGGTCAATTCTTGGACCACTCTTATTTAACATCTATATGCTTCCCCTAGCTCAGATTATGGAACAGTATGACATTTCCTATCACACCTATGCAGATGACACACAGCTCTACATTTCTGTGTCCCCACATGATTCTAGTCCCTTAGTCTCCCTGAGTAAAAGCATTCATCAAATCAATGAATGGATGTGCCAGAATTTTCTCCAGTTTAATGCGGAGAAGACAGAAGTGATCATTTTTGGGCCAAAAAGGAAAGGTCAAACATAAGCAGACACCTTAGCACAATGTCACTTACAGCTACAAATCAAGTCAGAAACCTTGGCATAATTATTGACTCAGACCTAAAATTTTGATAGCCATCTAAAGTCCACCACCTAAAAAATATAGCCAGAATTAAGGGGCTTATGACTCAACAAGACATGGAAAAACTTATGCATGCATTCATTTTCAGCAGATTGGACTACTGCAACGGTATATTTACAGGTCTTGATAAAAAATCAGTCAGGAAGATGCAGCTAGTACAGAATGCTGCAGCCAGAGTCCTCACAAATGCAAGGAAACTGGACCACATTACACCGGTTTTGAAATTGTTACACTGGCTTCCAGTGAGTCAAAGGATAGACTATAAAATACTAATGCTCGTCTACAAAACACTTAATGGCGTAGCACTAAAATACATGCTTGATTTGTTAGATTCCTATGAAACATCTAGACACCTAAGATCGTCGGGAACCGGTCTCTTGTATGTTCCGAGAACAAGAATAAAGCAGGGTGAGGCAGCATTTAGTTATTATGCTCCTCACCTCTGGAACAAGTAACCTCAAGGTCTGAAGTATGCTCAAACTGTTAGCTCCTTTAAATCAGGGCTAAAAACGCTTTTTGTTTAACACTGCATATCTATAACTGTCTATATATGTCAATCTATTGGCTTTCTATTCCTCTTGTGCTTATCTCCATTGATGATTTCAATTATTAGCAGTAGTAGTATTTGTTTTATTTTTTTTATTCTATTCGTGATTAAATGTGATTTTTTTATGTATAATTTTATTTCCTATTTCGATTGTCTTTGTTTTTACGTTCTATTGATTTTAATGTGATTTTTATTATCTTCATTTGATGTAAAGCACTTTGAATTGCCTTGTGTTGAATTGTGCTATATAAATAAATTTGCCTTGCCTTCAAAATAGATTTCAACGAGAAATATGAAATAGAGGCACAGGATTTGTTTTCATGGCTGCGAAATGGAACATATTTGTGGGTGAGTTCCGATAGACACTTGAGTCTAGAGTCTGTCTGGGTTACTGCTGAACACCATTGATTGCAGTAGTTAAGACAGCTGGTGATAAAATCATGGGTATTTTAGTGCCTTAGCAACTGTCTGGAGAGTGATGGCCAGAGTCAGGAGATTTTTTTGTACAGGTAGTCACAGTGCCTTGGGTTCATACCTATGACTTCAGTTTTCATAGCGCTGAGTTTGAATAGATTAGATGATATTAACAACATTTTACCTATGGCATTTCTGTGACAGTTTTTACAACGTCATTCCTGACACAATGCACCTATTTTCATCCAGCGTTAGGACTGCTACTGGATGAGAATCCACCCGCGCCACTGACGTGAAAGACCGAACCATGTACCATTACACTACCAGTGCTAGGGTATTACACACCGTCAAGGATGAAATCCATATTCCATGACTTGTTTGTCAGTGTGACAGTTGTCAGCATTACCAACATGCTCAGCGTGCGGTAAATGTAGCAATTACCTCCAAACTCAATTAATATGCTTTATGAAAACATTATCATTAGCATTACAGAGTCTTATCAGACCTTGCCAGGCTCTTCTCTTTCATCCCTCTTTTAACAGACACTGAGTCAATAATTTGGTTAAGCTTTGCAGCATAAGTGTGTGTATGTGGGTCTCTCTGTGTAGTTATTGCGTCTGAAAGTGTGCACATACAAAATTGTTCTATATGACTAAATTAAAAAAAAAAAAAAAAAAAGAGAGAAATACAAAAATAACCAGCAGTTTGCAGAAAAATCATTGCAGGTTTTGACAATTATACCTTTTTGCATATCATTTCAATTAATGTAAAAAAAAAATAAAATAAATAAATAAAAAAAACTAACACTCTATTTAGATATGTATATTTGGAGTGTATTTCTGCAAATAAAAATTCCCTGACACTTGAAGTTGTTAAAAGTGTGCAGAACTTTGTTGGCTCTTTTAAACATTAAACATACTGTAAATAAAGAATACAGATTAGTTAAGCAATCAGTACAATTTCAGACTGTTTATCATATTAAAGTATGTTATTATATTATGTTAATACATATATGGCGGAAAACACTCAGGTGACTTGAAGTTCCGCTCTGAGAACCCCAATTTGGCCAGATTTCAAAATTGCCCGATATGCATGTGTGATACATCATTGGAAAGCTTAAAATCTCAATTTTCTGAGGGAAGAAACATTTTGGACGGGAGGGATTTTTTTTTTTTTTTTTAATGTATTTTAAACAGCAAATCCCTATCTGGAGGTGAGAGCATGCGAGAGGATGCCATGACTTTAACGAGATATTATCGCGTACTTACCTTGTTTCGATCCAAACACTCCATGTCGCATGTATCACTAAGTGTCAAGACACAGCTGTGAATGGCCACAGCTGGATTTTGGGGGGATTTTATGGGTGAAACATGGTAAAATAACAAGGGTCGCGATGCAGAAATCGCAGAAATCAAGGAGTGGTGAAGATTTTCTTTTTCATATATTTACCCTTTAGAATTTTTTTTTTTTTCAATTTTCTTTGTTTGGATTGATTATTTATCATCTAATATATCGGGGAAAATGCGACAGTAACAAAAACAACAACAAAAAAATACAATTAAGCGATAGTTATGAGGCAAATATCCGTTACTTTTTTACGGACGCCATTTTTTTCATTGTGACATAATTTGTTTAAAAGTTTAAAATATGTGAGTGAATAACTTTTTAAAGTTGTTGTTTGTTTTTTTTAAAAAAACGAAATGAGACATCAATTAATGATTCTAATCTAAAAACGACAGACATTTTGAATAATAAACATAATTAATTACCTTCGTTTTATGGCTGGGTTGAAACAAAATGGGTTGTGCGACGTCTGTAAACGGGGGTTTTCGGACAAATTAAAAATAGTTCGGGGGCTTAATGCTCCATGAAACTGTTATGGCAGCATATAGACATATAGTTCTGTCAAACACAACAGTTGTTTTGGCTTAAAATACATCAGTTTCTTTTAAAGAGGAGTGCAAGAGCAGTAACTGCTTTTTCAGTCTCGGCTGTGTTTTCCGCCATATACATCAGGGGTGTCACAATTCACGTGGATGTATTGAACTGTTTCAGTTTTGCATGTCCGGTTTAGTTGCGTACCATTTTAGTGATGTTTTATCAATTTTTTCCTTCATAAAATCTATTATTAGCTCAAGCTAAGCTCTGCGTGCGAAAACGAAGTCCTGTGGGAGTTTCCCACAAATGCCTTAAGTGTCTACCACTATTGATATTGAGGGCTCCGAAAGAATTGCTTGCAGGCATGACAAATTGCATCATGACAAATGCAAACGAGAAGCCTGAGTCTGAGCTAGAAGACGCCCAACTAGCCCGCCTCAAACAACATGCAAAAATGCAAAATATTATTTTTTTGTTTCAGTTTAATTATATATATTAGAAGTTTTGGTATCAATCTGACCATAGTCAACTACTCTACCTGGAAGTGGGTGTTTCCCTTCCTACCAAAAAATCATGCTCTTTCTGTTCCTAGATTTACAAGAAAATAAATATGCTTTATAACACTGTCCACACATCTTCGAAAAATTCCGAAGTTCTGGTTAAGATTTGTAGATCTGGACGCAGTGTCAGCATCAGAAGACCATCTGCCTCCAAACACGCGTTGCGTTTCATATGACATGTCGTGACGGAAATGTTGGAAGTCTGTTTGACACAACACAAGACCCAGTTAAAAATTGCAATTTTGACAAGGCAAGTTCTCGCCTTAGGCCTTCCTTTCTTCATATGGTATTCTATGCCTGTCTTTCTCAGCCATTGTTTTTCATTTGTCTTTGCTTCATTCCCCGAAGATATTTGAGGCAAAAACAAGGCTTCTTATTTATTCATCAACTGAATAAAACCAACACTATAATATTATCTTCAATAATAATACTAATGGAGATACTGTATGTATGTATGTGTGTGTATAGTGTATAATACGGTATTTTACAGGATCAATATAATGACTCATTGTTTTGGGCAGCAGTGATCTTGTAAAAACGCTGCATGTTTTTCAGTACAGTGGTACCTCGACATTCGATCGCTTCGATACACGATCTTTTCGACATCTGACGTAAAATTTGACTCTCCATTTGTTTCTACATCAGACGACATGCTCAAAATATACGATGAATTATGACAGCGCCGCAGTTTCTTTGTTTCCCGACAAGACAGATGCATGGCGGATTTTCTTGTGAGAGAAATCAACATGGGTTCCAAGAATGTTAGTGCAGGTGGTGAAAAAAAAGGAAAAAGTGACGCTTATCATTGAAATGAAGATGGCAATGATGGAAAAATGAGCGTGGTGTGCCGTCCGTGAACTGGCTCAACAATACGGAGGTTGAATGTCTATGATCTCGACGGTCCTCCTCCGACATCCGTTTGCCAGTCTTTATAAGTCAAGGTGACAATTATTATTGTGGTTGCATCGCCAAAAAAAATCGCCAGCTCCATCAGATTGTTAATCATTTATTTCAGAATGTGTGCAACACAACATGGCTACTGTCCGCTGCAGCAGAACAAAGTGAAAGTAAAATGTCCTCTCTCACTCTGTAAAGTCAGCCACGCCGTGCGTTCAGGTACACCTCACAAAACACATCCGCCACATTAGAACCCGAGTCATTACATTATTACAGGTATTGTAATTATTATTATTACTATTATTATATTATTATTCCGATTTTTATTCGTAATGTATTTGTTTTGCTCTGTGTTTGCAATAGTACCAGCAGCATTTATTAAGGATTTAGTGTAAGTTTTTGGGCTGTAGAACAATTTACTGGAATTGTAATGTATTCTTATGGGAAAATCCTCCTCGACATACGACCATTTTAACTGACTCACCAACAAGGTCCTGGAACGAATTAACTTTGTATGTAAGGTACCACTTTATACTACATGCTAAATAAAAGGCAGGAAAATGCTATACACCACACACGCTTGAAGTGGGAAGTCTTTTGATTACACCAGCCTGTTCAAACATTTAAAATAAAAAAACAAACAATTACTCACATTGCTTTACTGAAAATGGATTTCAACCTCTCGCCCAGCATTTATTTGGCACTGATGGACCACGGAAAGATGGAGATATGATCGTTTTAATTTTATGGTAAGATATATGTTTTCTCCACTAGTGGGCACTCAAACTCTTTGGACAGGTGATGTTTCATTTCTGTCGACTTCTCTCAAATGAATTTGATGATTTTTGTGTAGGTTTTGTTTTTTTTTGGGGGGGGGGGGGGGGGCTTAATATGGTTATGTGATATTTTATACTACTGTACGACCAATTTGACCTACAAACAAGGTCCTGGAACAAATTTTCGTATTTTTCCGACAATAAGTCGCACCTGAGTATAAGTCGCACCAGCTCAAAAATGTGCAGTGAAGAGGAAAAAAAACATATTAGTCGCACCGAAGTATATGTTGCATTTTTGGGGGAAATTTACTTGATAAATTCCAACACATAGAACACATATGTCATCTTGAAAGGCAATTTAAAATAAAAATACAATAGAGAACAATATGCTGAATAAGTGTACAGTATGATAATGTTACATGATGCATGAACAACGAAATGCGAACGTGGCCTGTATGTTAGCGTAACATAGCTATTAAGAGTTATTGAGATAAAGAACATGCTAACAAGTTTAGTTTCCAAATCACCAAAATAACATGTGAAATGATATAATAATGTGTTAATAATTTCACACATAAGTCGCTTCAGAGTAGTCACACTCCCAGCCAAACTATGAAAAAAACTGCGACTTATAGTCTGAAAAATACGGTACCTTTGTATGTAGAGGTGCCACCGTATAATGTTTCAAAATGGGGTGTGCAATGTACTTAGTATGTTTTGGAAGCATTCGCATCCAAGAAAATAAGGCCTTTGCGTGATGTTTTGATGCTAAATTCATAAACATCATTAAGGCCAAGGCACTTAATGCTCAACTGTATAGCAAGAAGTTTAACTCACAGAACTTCTAATGTTAACAGAGGTGATCTCTGCTCTCTCTCAAGAGAAATATTAAATATACTTTTGGAATTACAATCGGATATGTATTGGGGTGAAGAATAATTTGCTGACATTAGCCTAGGTCTTTATACATATCAAGATGTTTGATATATTTGTGGTACAAATATAAATGTAACTAAGAGCTTTACTGCTACAGTCAAAATGTCGTTCATTTCATGTGTTCACATTTATGCTTTCCAATTAAAGTTCAATTAAGCAAATTGGTTGATGCTGGAAAATGGATAAAATTATTGAAGGAAGATATACCACAAGTGGTTTTATGAAGACATGACATGATACTTAGAATGAGGGACGGTCTACGGCGGATGTCCCCGACCCCCCCCCCCCCCCCCCCCCCCCTTTGTGGTAAATGGTTTGTGACGAGTTTTGAGTGATGCATTCTGGGAAACCCAACAATAATGTGTTCTGCACAGTGGTTCTTGCTGCATATCAACACATGCGCTGAACCACAGTAGACAAAAAAATAGAACAAGTGAAGTTTATGACTTTTTCCTTTGACAGTAGAGATCAGCTTTGAATGTTAGTGACTTGATTGCTGCATGACATGTATTAAGTACCACACTTTCTATTTTGTATAATTTGGACACATTATTTTCAGCACTTTACTGTGGAATCACCTCGCAGATCACATTCTTTGTGACTCTTGTTGCTGTTTGACTCTGATGACCTCGCTTACATACAATAGGTGCGATCAGTTATATCTGGCAGGCCTTTGACAACTGTTTTCATCTTCATGTTCTCATATTGATGAGTTAATGTGTTCTTTTTAGCTTTTCATCTGAGGCTGCTGCATGACAAGGTGGATCTCCCGAAGGCTTTAATGGCCTGTTGTACAGCAGAGTCAATCTGAGCCCAGACTGATAGATAAATCACAGCAAGGGAGAGATAGATGTGGGATGAAGATGGGCTAAATGCTGCAGGTGTACTTGTCGTGATCCACTTTTCTCCAATCTCTGCTAGTGTAATAACTCAGTGGGGTAAAAGTGAATTCCACTCCTCAACTTTCTCTCTTGCTATCGGAAGAAAAAGATAAACAGATTGAATTTTGACATCATGGCGTCTCCATTTGGCAAATAAATTGACTCCAACATCTTCATTTCCTTCCCCGGTGACTTTAAGACCCCCATCATATAGGCGACTAAATTAATCTACCTCTTTGGAAGTGCCAGTCAACCAAGATGTGTTAACTATGGATTATAAGGCAGTTGTCCCCAAGTGATAATTAATTTGAGAGAGTGTGTTTGTGAGAGAATAAACGTAGGCACATTAAATGTACCATTCCTTCATTCTGATTTTGATTTAAATTTTCCTAAGTTTATGTATTCCTCTTGCATCTACAGTGGGGCAAATAAGTATTTAGTCAACCACCAATTGTGCAAGTTCTCCTACTTGAAAAGATTAGAGAGGCCTGTAATTGTCAACATGGGTAAACCTCAACCATGAGAGACAGAATGTGGAAAAAAAAAAACAGAAAATCACATTTTTGATTTTTAAATAATTTATTTCCAAATTAGAGTGGAAAATAAGTATTTGGTCACCTACAAACAAGCAAGATTTCTGGTTGTCAAAGAGGTCTAACTTCTTCCAACCAGGCTCCACTCGTTACCTGTATTACTGGCACCTGTTTTATCTCATTATCGCTATAAAAGACACCTGTCCACATATCAGTCAGTCACACTCCAAACTCCACTATGGTCAAGACCAAAGAGCTGTCGAAGGACGCCAGAGACAAAATTGTAGACCAGCACCAGGCTGGGAAGACTGAATCTGCAATAGGTAAAACACTTGGTGTAAAAAAATCAACTGTGGGAGCAATTATTACAATATGGAAGACATACAAGACCACTGAAAATCTCAAACGATCTGGGGCTCCATGCAAGATCTCACCCCGTGGCGTCAAAATGATAACAAGAACGGTGAGCAAAAATCCCAGAACCACACAGGGGGACCTAGTAAATGACCTACAGAGAGCTAGGACCACATTAACAAAGGCTACTATCAGTAACACAATGCACCGCCAGAAACTCAAATCCTGCACTGCCAGACGTGTCCCCCTGCTGAAGAAAGTACACGACCATGCCTGTCTGCGGTTCGCTAGAGAGCATTTGGATGATCCAGAAGAGGACTGGGAGAATGTGTTATGGTCATATGAAACCAGAATAGGACTTTTTGGTAAAAACACAGGTTCTTGTGTGTGGAGGAGAAAGAATACTGAATTGCATCCGAAGAACACCATACCCACTGTGAAGCATGGGGTTGGAAACATCATGCTTTAGGGCTGTTTTTCTGCAAAGGGACCAGGACGACTGATCTGTGTAAAGGAAAGAATGAATGGGGCCACGTATTGGGAAATTTTGAGTGAAAATCTCCTTCCATCAGCAAGGGCATTGAAGATGAGACGTGGCTGGGTCTTTCAGCATGACAATGATCCCAAACACACAGCCAGGGCAACAAAGGAGTGGCTTCGTAAGAAGCATTTTAATGCCCTGGAGTGGCCTAGCCAGTCTCCAGATCTCAACCCCATAGAAAATCTGTGGAGGGAGTTGAAAGTCCGTGTTGCCCAACGACAGCCCCAAAACATCAATGCTCCAGTGGAGATTTGCATGGAGGAAAATACCAGCAACAGTGTGTGAAAAGCTTGTGAAGAGTTACAGAAAATGTTGGCCTACGTTATTGCCAACAAAGGGTACATAACAAAGTATTGAGATGAACTTTTGGTATTGACCAAATACTTATTTTCCACCATGATTTGCAAATAAATTCTTTAAAAATCAAACAATGTGATTTTCTTTTTTTTTCCACATTCTGTCTGTCATGGTTGAGGTTTACCCATGTTGACAATTGCAGGCCTCTGTAATACTTTTAAGTGGGAGAACTTGCACAATTAGTGGTTGACTAAATACTTATTTGCCCCTCTGTATGTATTCTAGCCACGTATAGTGCAAGGGACAACAACTAAATGATCTAATACAAGATGCCACAAGTGGGATTTTTCTAATGTAAAGTATGTGCCTTGCTTAATAAAGGTATGAAAATGTTTTCCTAGATGGCCAAAGATTATAAAGTCGATAGACTTGTTATTTTTCTCCGTGTAATCGAAACCAGTGATATGGAGGAACACTAAATATGCTGGACTCTTAACAATTTCATTCTTCTGGGAATCAAAATATTTCATTGGGATTTTCTTTTCCACCTGATGAGATCACTTGTTTCCGCCTCACTGAATTAAAAGTGTAATTTACATTAATTAATCCCACAACATTAAAGTAAATTCAATATCAAACTACATTTGCATTCCCTGGCTCTCGGTAAGACTAGCTGACATAGTTTGACAGGAATGAAATGAACAACTGCGTTCACAATTTTTCCTTATAATATGGCAAAATATTTGTCATCTATGACTAGGGATGGGAATCGAGAACCGGTTCTTAAAGAGAACCGGTTCCGAGTGGTCTGATTCCATGGACTCATTTGACAATTTATCTAATGATTCTCTTATCGGTTCCAACCAACACGATTTACATTTTAAAGTTTATGCATGTTACACACCTTTGAATCGACAAGCACAGCAACATGATTACCATTGGCGAGACTTCTCATCAAGTGTAACCTGGAAAGAGTCGTTGCCGAGTGAATTTGCATTGACTTTTAAAAGCCCTGTCATTATTCATGAGACTACTAAAAGAAATTGTAATTATTTTCCAAAAAAGTCTATTACTTGGTCTATCGTATTCCTCGTCGAATACTCTATAAGAAAAATATAACATAAATGCATCTAAAATAATCCTAAATGATTTTATTGGCAATTTTAATACTCCTGTTAGAAAGATTCCATGGGTATGCGTTTGTCCCCATAGCAACCAGTTAGTTTCTGTTATTGTCCTACGTCATGCGCGCTGCGTATTCTGGGACCGAGAATAGGCGTAAGGTGCGCATTTCGAGGTAAGGACGGCCACCTGTTAGAGGATTAATCTGCGCGTCCATGAACGAATGTAAGTATTTCCTCTTCATGCCATAAAGTTCTTATGATAAGTTAGAGCCGTTATGAGCGCGACCGTTTCGTGTTTTTACTGTTACGTTGGCTGGTTGCTACCACTCCTTCTCGCTGCGTCGAGGAGAGTATTGTTTACATGATATTCGCGTTGCGCATTTGTGTTAAGAGGAATGTGTTAGGTTAGCATCTTAGAATTATGTTGTACATCCATATGAGTGTAAAGTGCTTAGTTTTCGCCACTTTTATGGCCAAGATGATCGCAAGTGCACGCAGCGTGCTTCCTACTAGTGTGTGTGCACTCGGGCCACCCCACCTTTGTGTCATTATAATATTACGAGTCATGTATGTGTGTTATTGACTGCTTTCCAGTCAATTTGCTTTGTTTATTGCATCAGCACTAATATGATGTAATTTTCTTTCCTTTCAAATCCACACAAATGCAGGTCTTCTTCCACACACATACAAATACAGCTACATCTTTCCACGCATGCTCTCATCTGCTCATTGAGTGATTGTCATATCAAGTGCCATTGCCTGTATATAGTTGTGCCTGTTGCCAAGTTGGATTAAAAGTGCCAAAGACCAACTCCACTCTCCGCTCCATGTGTTCCAACCGACACTCCGAGGCGAATGAATCATAAACATATTGAACCCAGAACCTCATACAGTCCATTAGTCCAAATTAGAATCGATAAGGGAATCGATAAAGAATCAAATCGTTAAGCAATATCGATAATGGAATCGGAATTGAAAAAATCTTATCAATTCCCATGCCTATCTATGACCAGGTTTCATGAATCGAATGAGACATGATGCTGCCATCTACAGTTTTAGTCAAGGTGTCTTTTTTTTGTGTGTGTGATGAATCATCCTGCTTCAACAGTTGTAATTAGAGTTGTCCGACAATGACTTTTTAACCAATAACCGACATCCTAATATTGTCCAACTCCAAAATTTCATGTTTGTGTTCTCTGTATTGTTTTTGTTCATTCCACCATTTGATTGAGCTGGATGGGCGTGGTAGAGCTACGCACCAATTCAATTCAATTTTATTTGTATTGCACCAGTGGAGCATTAGGAGCGTGCTGTATTTAAGCCATGTCTATCAGTCGTGTGACTCCCCGACGTTTGTACAGTTTTATCCGAGTTTGATCATTTTGATTTTTTTTGTGCTTCATTTTTCTATTGGACTTTGTGACTTAGTTGTATTTCTACTTTGTTAGACTCATTTTCCGGCGTGCTCCCTAAGTTGTACTTTGTTATACTTGCGTTTTCTGGCGTGCTCCCTAAGTTGTATTTTCTTATACCCGTGTTTTTGACGTACTCCCTTTTTGTACTTATTAAATACAAACATTCGCTTTCCCTGGTCTCCGATTCTGTGATTGGATCCACATCAACGGCTTGCCGTTCATTAACTCATTCACCGCCAGCTATTTTCACCAGAGCAAGGCCCTTTGCTCCCGGCCGTTTTACTGGATTTTGACTGATTTTGCAAGGCCCAAAGAAAATTCTGTTCTATTGCTATATAAACATGGAACCCACCAAAAGAAAGATTAGACTCTCTTCTTTCAGCAGGAAAAAAGTTAGTTCATATCTTTTTCCGTTCTTTAGAAATCAGCATTAGAAAATAGCTTAGTCTGAGCAATTTCCAATTTCTGATGAAAAAACTGAGAAATTGAGCTTTTTTTGAAAGCATACATTTCAAACATAACTTTGACTTTGACACAGCTATTTTTTGATTTAGTTAACATCCCAAATATCTGAATAATGTTTTCCTTTTACAAAATAACATAAACAACAAGACAAATAGAGCTTTTGATAGCAAAGTAACAATTTATTTACATATAACTAACTGAGAGATGATGCTGTTGTTGCCGCGACAGCCACTTAAACTATTCCCTCATCGCCGCCTGTCTCATAAAAATTGATTTTTTTATTAGTCTCTGCGGGGTCTGCTTAGCGAGCAGCACGGACTCAATGACATCGTCCGCTGCACTGGTGGTCCCGGTCGTTCTGCTCGGTCGTCCAGCGCCTGGCATCCCGGGTGTCCTCTCGGTTGTTCTGCTCGGTCGTCCGCCGCCTGGCATCCTTCTGCCGGCGCCCCGGCCGTGCTGCCCAGCCGTTCGTTGCCGTTGAGTCTTACCAAATGTGCTACTTCCCTCCAGTGCCCTAAATGGATTTTCAGCTTTGTGCTTTGGAGCTCAGTTTAATCAGAACCCAGAGATGTCTCGTATGAAAAAAAAAAAAAAATGTAAAAGACCTGTAAATACGTCTTTGGGACACTGAAACAATTAAAAATAGAACGTATTTATATGTTTTTGGGAGCAAATTAGTTAAACAAAAATCCAATACCGATAACAAACCAATATCGATATATGTGGTCGTGGACTTAAAATATTGTGGCTAATTGTATTATGAATAGTAGTTTATTTAGCTTTAATAATGATACATGTGTACCACTTCAAGGTTTTTCGTGTTCAGGAAGGCGCTTATTATTATTATTATTATTATTATCATAAACATTCTGTAAAAAATTCAACTTCAACTGAAGTTATAGACAAACGTGCCTAAATACAGTATTTCACTAATATATTTGTTGTTGAAATAAGAGCAAACATCATTTTTTTGGATCAAGTACAAGTACAAAGTGCCAATAAGACAGTGCCATATGAATAGTGGCCCAAAACAGATAATGAAAAGCCTATGTCGAAATATCTAATATCCATCCATCCATCCATCCATCCATCCATTATCTTCCGCTTATTCCGGGGTCGGGTCGCGGGGGCAGCAGCTTCAGCAGGGAAGCCCAAACTTCCCTCTCCCCAGCCACTTCAGCCAGCTCCTCCGGCGGGATTCCAAGACGTTCCCAGGCCAGCCGAGCGACATAGTCTCTCCAGCGTGTCCTGGGTCGACCCCGGGGCCTCCCGCCGGTGGGACATGCCCGGAACACCTCTCCAGGGAGGCGTCCAGGAGGCATCCGAACCAGATGCCCGAGCCACCTCAACTGGCTCCTCTCAACGAGGAGGAGTAGCGGCTCGACACCAAGCCCCTCCCGGATGACCGAGCTTCTCACCCGAGAAATATCTAATATCATTTCAAAATGTTTTTTAATGACTACCCGATGATATTGGACAACTCTAGTTACAATGGATCTTAATAGAGATGTACCAGATATTTTGCAGTGGCAAAATCTCAGATTAATCCAGTAATAAGCAAACTCTTGCCTATGTTTATAAATACTCAGCTTTCTAGATTAGATTTTTTTGCGAGCAAACAGTGTTGGTACCTGCTATTGTATTTCTGTGCTTAGTACCATAAAGTGCCATGCCAAGTATGAGACAAGGTATTAGTGGCTTCAAAGAAGTGAAGAAAATGTCAGAGAAAATCACAAGGGACTAATGTGCTCTTGCCAACTCCACCTCCACTTGGATGTTGTCTTAATCCTGAAGCGTTTTGGGAGCTAAGCCTCAAAGTTGGCTCACAGAGACAATTCTCTCAGGCTTGATCTCATCGGCTTCTCAGTGATGGCTCCCAAGCCAATGTTCTCACCCATTGTTGTGCTGTGACTTGTGTCAACTCCCAATTTATCGCCCTGTGAGTGGGCAGGTTTTTATTTATTTTTTATCATGAAAGCGTTCGCTGAGCTTCTTTCCTCCCTATCCCGCGCCTTTGCTCCCACTCAGCTTTTTCTCATCTCTGTTCTGCTCTGTTTGTCATCACTCAAGTCTTATGGTAAAATCACGGCTTTGACACAACGTGGTCACAATTCACAAGGCTGATTATCTCGTCCACATTTAAATTTTGTTTCTGTTAGTGATGTGAACACAATTTGCAGCTCAACTCTCGAGTGAACTCAAGTTAGTATACAATGAGTTATTCAGTGCAAGTGAAAGCAGTATTTGTGATTCACCATTCGCCACCAGATTGCTTTCGGACAAAGATGTTGAAAATTTAACTCATACTGTAATATGTATGAACATGAATTTTGTTGTCAAATTATCCAAATCTTCAACATAATTCACACTATAGCAGTGAAACAGCAGTCATGGATTATATGTAAAGTAATGTGTGTGGCAGTCCGTCACAGGCATATACCCTGATTCTCTCTACACACGATTTCCACCCACCCAAGATAGAATGGTGACCACTTATGACTGTTGAATATTCATAACCTGTGGTAATGACCATTTATATAATCAGCAGAGATGGGGTTGGAGATGGATCTGGGTTAATTATCTGGAGCAGTTGAAATTGCATTCTTCTCTGTACTGATGCTAGTGAATTCATTCGTTGTGTGTATGTGTGAGTGAGAGAAGGAATGGGGGATATGATGTGGGTGGATTACACAAGGGAACATCAGCATTCTTTTTCGTTAACCCACTAGATTTGGAGGAAAGAGTGTTATTGCTGCTTCCAGGACTTGACTGGATGCAAATATGGAGCCAAGCTCAACCGGGCAGCTGGGTCTGTGCAGCTGAAGATAGGGAAGGATTAGGGACATGTATTCCTCTGGGTATGACCCTCTTAACCCTTCCATTGTGTGTAAAGCTTCTGCGGTTCCTTCTGAATCCTTGAGTCCCTTCACTGGGATGCCAGGTCCCCTTGTAATTGTTTGGAGAGAAGAGGATTTTGCTTGTATGTTGGTCTTCATCGGTATGAGTCATCATTCAGATTTTAAACCAAAAGAACGCAGTACGAAAGAGCCAATTTTACACATATACAGTATTTAAGCACCCTGCAATTACATTGTAGTGGCCTTTTCTACAAAATGGAACGCATAATGCAGGGCGTTAAAGCAATGTTGTGTATTAATCAATGCATGTTGGTCTAAAGATGGTTAATAACATTTACCAGCAACTGCCATCTCTTAATAATCACAAATGCTTGACTGTACAACAATGATAACAAAATAATGTGACCTAAAACTAATTTAAAAGAGTTGGATGGTGAAAGTGCAGAATGTGGATGCCTAGAACAGAAATACACACAAAATCTAACTGGTCAATCCACAAATGAGAGAAATTAAATCAAAACCATCCTTTTGTTAAGAGGTGAATATATTTTAAATGGTGACAGATTAAACAAACAGCATCCAAATTAAAAGTAATACAAGCAACACCAATTCAGGGTGTAACCTGTCTACTGCCCATAGTTCACAAACATAGGCTCCAGCACCCCTGCAACCTGGGTGAGGGTAAACGGCACAGAAGCTAAATGGATGAATAAGAAACAAACAGACAAAAGTAAGCATATAAGCAATATAATAATTTGCTGCCTTTCTTCCGGTGACTGGCAATATTATGTGACAGAGGAAGCCATGCCCCCAATGCTCCCAACTCAGCAGCACAGAAACATGATAAAGGGAGTGGTTTTGGCCAACTGATACATCAAACTGAAGAAGATGTGGTTTGAAGTCAGATATTACATTTCAGTGAAGGAGACAAAAACCCATAGGTTCACATTTCACAGAATATCTCTGAAGCTTAACTCACGTGTAATCCAACAACACAGTCACCCAATGACGACAAGAACATCAAATTGTGATAGATAGCCATCCATTATTTCAGAGGTGCCCAAGTCTGGTCCTGGAGAGCCCCAGCCATCTTGTTTTCCATGTCTCCCTCCTGTAACACATCAGAATCAAATGATTGGCTCATCAACAAGCTCTGCAGCCTGATAACGATCCTGATTATTTGATTCAGGTGTGTTGGAGGAGGGAGACATGGAAAACAAGCTGGATAGAGGCTCTCGAGGACCGGGCTTGGGCACCCATGCATTATCTGTAGCGCTTTTCCTCACAAGCATAGTAGGGGCACTGGAGCCTCTCCCAGCTAACTACCCCAATAGCAGGCGACGGTGTGCCGCATCCGGCCTCAGCTCGCCAGATCCACATAGCAATCAGACCCGCTTAACGTCAGTGCGCTAGCTGCGGCCCGGATGAGGACTATGACAATTTTGCCTTAACTGTCGGATTGAATGCACAGATGGGTGAGCCTGTGACCAGGTACCGCTGATCATCGTCAACAGCTTACTTAAACCGGTCCTTGGCCTCACATCATTGCCAGATCAACAACTCACTTACAGGTAAGTGACTTTCAGCTAACAAGCAATCCTGATACTGAGCTCATTTTTTGTGGTTTCCCCGCCTAAATCCTCTACTGCTTGCCTGACAAAACGCCTGCCTGCCCGTTCACCTGTTCTATCGCCTAACTGGCCGTCAGATTCTTCGGACACTATCTTCCACTCCCTCTCAACGTCAATAAATTAGGTCCCCTGTTACCCCAGAACTTTAACAAATACAATATGTTGTTGACAGTTTAAAATTGGGTCATCTTTAATCTGGAGTGGCTTGTTCCAATTAAAATATTTTGTGAAAAAAAAACAATGCAGTACTGTATTGTTGTTGTATGTTGCATTAATATGATAGCATTAATAAAAGGCATGAAAAAGAAGTGTTGCCATTATTGCTTTTAATAAAAAAATTTAATTTGCAATATCAACACGTTAACTCATTCACTGCCAGCCATTTTCACCGGAGCAAGGCCCTTTGCTCCCGGCCGTTTTACTGGATTTTGACTGATTTTGCAAGGCCCACAGAAAATTCTGTTCTATTGCTATATATACATGTAATCCACCAAAAGAAAGATTAGACTCTTTTCTTTCAGCAGAAAAAAAAGTAAGTTCATATCTTTTTCCATTCTTTAGAAATCGGCATAAGAAAAAAGCTTAGTTTGAGCAATTTTCCTATTTCTGATGAAAAAACAGAAATTTAGCTTTTTGTGAAAGCATACATTTCAAACATAACTTTGACTTTAACAAAGCTATTTATTTGCTTTAGTTACATCCCAAACATCTGATTAATGTTTTTCTTTTTGAAATAACAGAAACAACAAGACAAATAGAGCTTTTGCTCGCAAAGTAACAATGTATTTGCACATAACTAACTGAAAGATGACGCTATTGTGGCAGCGACAGCCGGTTAAACTTTTCCCTCATCGCCACCCGCTTCAAAAAGATGAATTTTTTTTTGTCTCTGCGGGCTCTGCTCGCGAGCAGCACCGACACAACGGCATCTAGTGGACCCGGTCGTTCTGCTCGGTCGTCCAGCTCCTGGCATCCTGGGCGTCCTACCGGATGTTCTGCCCAGTCGTACGCCGCCTGGCATTCATTCGGTCGTCTTCCGCCTGCACCCCGGCTTTGCGGCTTGGCCGTTCGTTGCCGTTGAATAGGGTTGCGGGTCTTACCAAATGCGCTACTGCCCTCCAGTGGCCAGTTTTATTGCTTTAAAATGGATTTTCAGCTTTGTGCTTTGCAGCTAAAAATGAATCACAACCCAGAGATGTCTCTTTTGAAAAAATAAAAACGTAAAAGACGTATAGATAAATCTTTGGGACACTGAAACAATTAAAAATATAACTTATTTATACGTTTTTTGGGAGCAAATGAGTCAAAGTATGATAGACTTAACAAAATGGACCCCAAATTTAATACTGAAAATGGTTTTGGTACAAATCTGGCACAGATTGGGTAACGTGTGCCATATCAGGGCCATACATTAATGTAGTGTCTGCTACTTTGGACCAGTTCTGGCCCAAAACTGTTGCTGATCCGGCAAGTGACTCCTTACTGAGTTAGGGCCATGGTTCGAAAAGACACTAGGACGGATCCGTTTTACGAAGTTGGGCCGAAATTTGCAAAACATCAGGCCCATGTCCGCTCCAGTTATATTTTGCTATCTGGGTATGGATAGAAAGTAGGGTTTACCCTGAACTGGTTGCCAGCCATCAATTGAACGTAAAGAGACAAACAACCATTCATGCTTACATTTACAATGATGGATATCTCGAGCGTACGGTCAACCATGTGTTTGGGAGGAATCTGGAGTACCTGATGGCAAGGGGTGAAACTGCAGGGTCGACAGAGGGAGGGTGGAACCAGGGCTTGAACACACCTCAGAACTTTGGGCTAAAAAGTCAACCACCATGTAACTCATGTCATCAGGGGATCAGGGGTGGGATAAAATAAGTTTTTTCTTCTTCCCACTCCCTTTCGAGTGAAATTATTTTTGTTGAATTATATTGTATGTTTTTTGTTTCATTTGTGTGTGCATGCTCGAAATAAAACAGTTTCATCATCATCATCATCATAAAGGACATTATTATCATTATTATTATTATTTTGAATTATTTATTTTAGAGACCTAAGATATCATAAAGAGGGATGAGTTGCGAAAGAGTATAAGGAGTGTGTAGGTTCAGGAAAAGTGCCAACATCCGAAGACGTCCTGGGATGAAGGTGCGTCTCCCTTGTCTTTCAGTAGAAATTTGCCAGCCATTCCTCCTGAGGCATCAATCACCCAGCCCAACGTCACTGTAAACCATTCATGTCGCCAGACTTGTGCCTCAAAAAAGAATGGCCTGTCATTTCTATGGTTAAATTCAATCCCATCCACTTGAACATGCATCGACAGGGATCCATTGGGACGAGAGTGTCATTCATCACGCTTCAGCTGCTGTTGTTGCCGTGCATAGTGGTTTGTGTGTGAGTGCGCGGCAGCGGCCCAGATTTGTCTTCAAGACGCCGGGGAAAGATGATGGGAGCGCAACGTGATCAGCAAAGCAATAGAGCATTTAAGCTTGCATCAGACAGCGTGAGATTATGATTTTCCCCCACTTTTTCTGTCTATTTGAAACAAGCGCAGAACACATCTGTAGCCTTTTTGTCTTTTTAGCCCTTCTCCTCATCTCTAAATCACCCCACTGAGCTTCAATATTGGCAATTTTAGGGTCACAATACATCCTTGTGCACAGTAAAATGGATGAGAGGTCAGGTCGACTGCCTGTAAATCCCAGTGCTCATTGTCATTTCTACTGTATGTAATCGTTTAAGACTCTGAGCAGACTTTAATCTAAAACTGAGGTCAAGGCACGTATAATCTATATGTACGCACAATTTCACTTTTTTCATCATTAGTTTTATTGAAGAAGAAAGCCATAAACTGGGGTTCATCCCGTGCACTCTTTCATGGAGACGTCCTACAGATCTTTGCACTGAAAGCTCTAATGTTGTATGTAATCTCTTCCAGGATGCGCTGGCTTGGTGATACTGTACTGTATATGTAGCATTCACTAATTCACAGTATAATTTCTTAAGAACATACTGCATAATATTTTCATAATACTGTCTAAGGCATTTCAGACGATGTCAGATTTAAAAATAAATAAATATATATATATATATATACACATCAATTTTTATGATTTTTATGATGATTTTATAAGAGTAAAAATAAGTTAATGACTCTCCATATAAAAAAATATTCAAACTAATAAACTATGATATTCTTAAGAATAATTAATAAGTATAAGTTGTTTTCCATCTTTTTCTAATTTGTGACATATGTAGTACCATATACTGTATATGACATATATCAGTGTTTTTCACCCGACGTGTGTGAGAGATCGTCAGGTGTGCCGCGAGAAATTATCTAATGTCACATTCATATATAGATATAATATATATTTGTAATGTCCGTAACTGTGTGCGGGTCCTTGAACGCGCCATCAGACTGCAGAGTGGTGATGTAGCGGGAAGCAAGCAAAGAGGGAGGGAGAACGACGTGTGAGCGAAGTTAGCGGTCCCATGTTGCTGATGCCGCTGTTATTTTGTTTATTATTTTCCATTGTGGCCACAATAAAGTGGGAAATTCATCACTGACTCCTCTCCCTTCCATTTCCCCATTCGGGGCTATTACAATATTTTTTTTACGTCGTCGGGCGGAGTTGCAGTAAGACGGAAGGAAGGAGTTGGTAGAAAGTTCTCGGTCGTGTGCAGTATGTATGTGTATGTGTTATAGAAATAACTGACCGAAACAGTTTTCTTTGCATTTCAGTAGTTATGACCCCCCCCCCCCCCCCCCAAAAAAAAAAAACAACAACAAAAAAAAAAGATAACATTTCTGGCGTTCCCTTAGACAGGGGCACCACAAAGCAATAACAGCTACAATTATGTTCAATCTGACTACAATTCTGTGTCGCGTCACAGCTGAGGCATCATTTGCTTTGCATTAGCCTCAACGACAAAGAATGGAAAACAAACACTCATCTACTACAAGCCATACAGTTGTGGTCAAAAGTTTACATACACTTGTGAAGAACATAATGTCATAGCTCTCTTGAGTTTCCAGTTATTTCTACAACTCAGATTTTTCTCTGATAGAGTGATTGGAAGAGATACTTCTTTGTCACAAAAAACATTCATGAAGTTTGGTTCTTTTATGACTTTATTATGGGTGAACAGAAAAAAGTGATCAAATCTGCTGGGTCAAAAATATACATACAGCAGCGCTAATATTTGGTAACATGTCCCTTGGCCATTTTCACTTCAATTAGGCGCTTTTGGTAGCCATCCACAAACTTCTGGCAAGCTTCTGGTTGAATATTTGACCACTCCTCTTGACAGAGTTGGTGCAGTTCAGTTAAATTTGATGGCTTTCTCACATGGACTTGTTTCTTCAGCATTGTCCACAAGTTCTCAATGGGGTTTAAGTCAGGACTTTGGGAAGGCCATTCGAAAACCTTAATTCTAGCCTGATTTAGCCATTCCATTACCACTTTTGATGTGTGTTTGGGGTCATTGTCCTGTTGGAACACCCAACTGCGCCCAAGACCCAATCTTTGGGCTGATGACGTTAGGTTATCTTGAAGAATTTGAAGGTAATCCTCCTTCTTCATTATCCCATTTACTCTCTGTAAAGCACCAGTTCCATTGGCAGCAAAACAGCCCCACAGCATAATACTACCACCACCGTGCTTGACTGTAGGCATGGTGTACTTGGGGTTAAAGGCCTCACCTTTTCTCCTTCAAATATATTGCTTGGCATTATAGCCAAACAGCTCGATTTTTGTTTCGTCTGACCACAGAACTTTCCTCCAGAAGGTCTTATCTTTGTCCATGTGATCAGCAGCAAACTTCAGTCGAGCCTTAAGGTGCCGCTTTTGGAGCAAGGGCTTCCTTCTTGCACGGCAGCCTCTCAGTCAATGGAGATGCAAAACACGCTTGACTGTGGACACTGACACCTGTGTTCCAGCAGCTTCTAATTCTTGGCAGATCTGCTTTTTGGTGATTCTCGGTTGAATCTTCACCCTCCTGACCAATTTTCTCTCAGCAGCAGGTGATAGCTTGCATTTTCTTCCTGATCGTGGCAGTGACAAAACAGTGCCATGCACTTTATACTTACAAACAATTGTTTGCACTGTTGCTCTTGGGACCTGCAGCTGCTTTGAAATGGCTCCAAGTGACTTTCCTGACTTGTTCAAGTCAATGATTCGCTTTTTCAGATCCATGTACAGTATGTATATTTTTGACCCAGCAGATTTGATCAGTTTTTCTGTTAACCCATAATAAAGTCATAAAAGAACCAAACTTCATGAATGTTTTTTGTGACAAAGAAGTATCTATTCCAATCACTCTATCGGAGAAAAATCAGAGTTGTAGAAATAACTGGAAACTCAAGAGAGCCATGACATTATGTTCTTCACAAGTGTATGTAAACTTTTGACCACAACTGTAAATGGGCTTTTTACCCCAAATGCATAAATGCAAGTGTTACAAGTTTTTTGTTCAATTGTTTACAGGTGGAAAACACTGTTAGGCAAGGGAAGACAACTTGATCTGCCTCACAACTAAACTTACTGTACGTTGATGGACATATATTGAGACTACGTGCGTTATACCTTGATGATGGAAGGCTCGATTTATGCTCCGGCTTTGTTAATATTTTTCTAATAATTTTATAAATTGATTTATTGACCTGTTTTGCACTTGCACCAATTGTTTTAAATCTAACAAGAAATGGAATTGTGTTGTCCAAAAGTTTTATTCTGATTAGTCTCTGCAATAAAAAAGAATGACATACTATTTGTGTTTATATGTACATGTGCGATGACCTCAAAATACCATAACTACAGGTATAACTTAACTGGATGAAAATTATCTTATAGCAGCGGTCCCCAATCTTTTTTGCACCATGCACCGGTGTAATGTGGGCCTTTTTTTCACGGACAGGCAATGAGTGGCAGAAAATGACAGTAAATATAAAATAACACGTTGAGGCTAAAAATGAATATTAAGTGCAGGGAAAACGTCACTCACCATACACTGAATCAACCTTTTTTTAACAGCGGCTTCTCCTAAAACTTGTCGGCAAATACTTCCGTAGTCGCAAGCATAATGAGTTCCTCTCCAGTCGTGAAAGATTTCATAGCTTTAGCAATGAGGTATGATGCTCTCAGTGCATTCACTTTTGTTGCCTCGTTTGCTAGCTTTTAGCCACATATTAGGCAGAATGGACTTGGATGTAGGCTCCTCTTCTGGCTCAGCAGGTGGCCTTTTCACTGTAAAAAAAACTGTACAAAGACATCGTCGCCGGCAACACACAGCCAACAGCAGCTAAAGTTACTGTTTACAATGACTGGCGCCGGGCTGCTATAGGTGTGCAAACACCCTAGTAATTGTGGCCAACCACTAATTGGCGACCTATACAAATCTTTACTCAGATTAGTCTATAGAGTAGACAGGGATATTGATGTGTCAAGAGCCACAGGCCAGATTGCAGCTGTTAATAAATTAATTTATTTCTCTGCGGCCCGGTAGCAAATGCTCCACGGATCGGTACCGGTTCGCGGCCCGGTGGTTGGGGACCACTGCCTTATAGTATATCCTTGTAACAGCAAAATCCGTGTCAGCCCTTATGCATTCGGCAACTGTAATATTTATAATTTTGCCTCATTTTGGTCACTCAAGTGGGCGGCGGATCAGTCTACACTCCATGTTAACACAGGCTGCACAGATTGTTAGAATTTTGTCCACGAACAATTAAGAATGTGATAAGAACAAACTTTTAGGTGGGTCTTTTGGGGTTAAAACTGCGAGCCAAATCCTTAATCTGCTGCTGGCTTTGATTTAGGGTGTATGGCGAGGTAGATCCACAGTGGTGCTTTCAACCTGGATGCTGTTGAAAACATTCCACTTCCAAGCATATAGACCCCAATCACGTGACATCACAACTCCACCCCCCTGACTGGTGCCGCCATATTGTCCGTCAACTCATCGTGTTTACATATTATCGCTACGTACATTCCTCCTATTACTGCGTGTTTTTCTGCTTGTCTAAGGAATCACCGCATAGTAAACGAACCTAAAAACCTTCCTGACAATCGTTAACATTGATTAATCAAAATGGTGAAGGCATGTGTGGCGGTTGGTTGCAGTAACAGAGAAGATAAACGGTCATTTTGCTGTGTGCCCATTGTTAAAAGGGCAAATCTCTAAAGCAGCACGGTTTGTTTATCTCGGTCCATGATGCGTTTGTGTCGACAGCCGTTAGACAGCGGCGAAAACATCAATATGATGCCAACACGATCGCAGACATCATCAGACGGAGACGACGAAGCTCGTCGCCACGATCGCACAGCAAGAAGGTGAGCGCAACAACATGTGTTGTGCTGAAAAATAGCCGCCCTGCGTGAAATGTCCCCCCTGACGGGAACGCCCACACGGAGTCGACTTTCTTGTACCATGGATATGTATTATTTTACTCTGCTTGAACTAATAAATGTTATACCTGTGTGATTGTCATTGGGATATGGTCGTGAAAACCTGTAGACGAATACATTTCTGTTCAAAGATGGTTATGTGGCCCAGTCCATGATTTGTTACTAAAATACAGTACTAATATTTTGTGTAATTTAATTATTTAAAACTGATCTTACAGTCATAAATCCATTATTGTAATGCGTCCATGAAAACATTTGATGTTTTCACATCAATAAAGCGTTATAATTAAGCGCTCTCGTCTGGGGGGACATTTCACGCGGGCAGCTATTTTTCGACACACACCGGCCCGTTGTCGATCAAGTTTCATTTTACAATCGTGACAACAGTGATGCTCAGCTGACCAAATGTCGGTTTATATTCGGGCCAGTGCCGATTTTGGGTACCCGACTCCTCATCGTGACATAAACTGCAGTAGGATTGGAAATGTTGTGGTCTCAGGACAAGCTCTGACGCACGGGACGGGACCGGATGAGAGGAAACATCGGTTTGGGCATCAAATATGGATCTGGCGACTGGATCGACCGAAGCTTTTCCAAATAACGGCTTTTATGCAACTCATCCGATGGATTTACAGTGTTTGAAAGCACCGGGGCTTCCATAATTTGCAAGTGAATCCACCTTTAGAACTACGATCACTGACAATACGGACACAAAATGACGGACAATATGGCGGCACAATACAACGATCACGTGATTGTGTGACGTTGGTGATTGGGGTGTCTACAGTATATAGGTGCTTCCAGGAGTTCACACAGCCAAGCACAGTACAAAAAGTCATAGAGTACCATCTACGCCATGCTGAATCAATTTTTGGAGAATCAAAGAATCAGTCCTCTGGTTTGATTTGGCAGTTTTTTTCACTATATTTTTATTGATTATACACACTTAAAACTTTGTCTACTTCAAACGCAATTCAAGGTGTTCTGTCTAAACTGGAAGTCCATAGCAGAAAATGTCAAAGATGGCGCCACCCATGTTTCGCTCAAGAAACATGTCAATAGGATATATATATATATATATATATATATATATATATATATATATATATATATATATATATGATACTGTGAACGGAATATATAGAGATACACGTTCCCTTATTTCAATTAAATTAATGCAAAATAGCTCTGAGACAAGTTTGGAAATCTAAAATGTAATGTTTGCCAAACAAAGTGAATGACTTTGACGAATATGCTAATTGAGTCACTCAATTTGGGACCATTGTTTGTTATGCAGTTGTGTTGATGCGTCCGCAAGGTCTACCTGACTATTCTGTATTTCTCGTCAGCGGCCTAATGAATGTTTTGTTGTGGCTGGCATTTAAAGTACGAGCAGGAGATAGTGTCTATTCTGATTATTTCTATTTGTGCTGTGGGGTCTGTTTTGGTTGCCAGTTGATGCCCACAGCATGCAATCATTTTCTTGTCTGAGCTGCACAAATCATTACAAAGAAAGGTCTTCAGTAAACTAATTACCTTCTCTTTTTGTTTGGATGAGCCTTTATGTGTACAAATCAAGCCATCTTGTAAAAATTAGTCATTGACTTGAGCTGGGTACATTGATATCATATTACCACACTTATTTCAAATCCAGCCTTATTTATTAGAAATACATCTTATTTATTGGTTTAATAATATTGTTCTGTGTCTTTATTCCGTTGTTGAGAACTTGAACCTTTGACATACGAAAGGAAACTTTTCAAAGTAGTATACAGTCGGGGCATTAAAGGCTTTCGTTTTTGGTGTAAATACAATCAAAGGAACTAACCTACTTCTAAAATGTATTAATGTGTATTAATTTGTCACTTATTGTATCTTTACAGTGTTTCTGTATGTTTTTGTATGTAGGCTGCCAAGCTCATAGTTTTTTTTTTTTTTTTTTTCATAGGTTTTTTTTTTTAATTTGTCCAGTCAGATTGCATTTTATGGTTGTGTTGCCTTGTCACTGTAATCTGCCTACAGCTTGGTTAATGCTTGATGCATCTGTGAGGTCTGCGAAGCTACACAGGAAAAATAAAGTCTCCTGCAGAACGTCTCACTACGCGGTGCCCGCATGTGGCAGATTTCTGCACCGTGTACCTGCTAAAATTTTTAAACCACACGGACATTTTCGCGTGAAAAAAAACATGGCTACTATTGGCGGCAGGGATGTGACCCATTTGGGACGGCCGTTATGACTTGTCAGCCACTTTTTGTCAGTGCCATTCGATAAATATAAGATTAGCCAATTTGAAATAGCTATATTTTGCTCAATTTTCAACCGATTTTAAGCTGTTTGGTTCATCATAGATATTACTAAAGCAAAATGGAATTTGATGACAAGCAATAGCAAAGCAATGGCTATAAAGTACAGCACAGCTTTACTGTCAATATGTAATATCTATTAATGAGAACAAAATAAAAGTAGGTGACATTTCTAAAATGCCTGAATCCAAAGCAATCCTGCCATCCTTCAAGATGTACACAAGAGGTTTCCTAATTAATTTCCGCGTGGAACGTTCCGTGTGTTAAGTATAAACCAAGCTGTATGCCTTCGGAACCCTGAGTACGACCTAAAAATGGGAAATGTGGACCAACCAATGGACAATCTGAAAGCCTTGGCCATTTCACATTTAATAACTAAGTATGCATGAATGAATTTCAATGTTTATTTTAAATATATATAAATCAAATCAGGATGATTGCCAATTCTCAATGCTAAAACTGCATACCTTATCAGTTAAAACATCACTCAATTCTACTCTGCAATGAAGTCATTTGTGTTTGGTTCATTTTGGATATGTGTTTTCAGGAATTATCACACAGATAGGACACAGATATCAAATTCCACACAGCTAATTGTATATAAGTATCTTTAGGATGTGAATGTTTTTGCAATTCTAAACTCCAATGCTCTTTTCAAGTGTTTAGACATTTTGACTTTGTAACTTTAGCTCGTTGCCAATAGCATGCAATGATCTGTATTTTACAGTGCAAAAGAATATACAGTGCCTTGCAAAAGTATTCGGCCCCCTTGAACCTTGCAACCTTTCGCCACATTTCAGGCTTCAAACATAAAGATATAAAATTTTAATTTTTTTGTCAAGAATCAACAACAAGTGGGACACAATCGTGAAGTGGAACAAATTTTATTGGATAATTTAAACTTTTTTAACAAATAAAAAACTGAAAAGTGGGGCGTGCAATATTATTCGGCCCCCTTGCGTTAATACTTTGTAGCGCCACCTTTTGCTCCAATTACAGCTGCAAGTCGCTTGGGGTATGTTTCTATCAGTTTTGCACATCGAGAGACTGACATTCTTGCCCATTCTTCCTTGCAAAACAGCTCGAGCTCAGTGAGGTTGGATGGAGAGTGTTTGTGAACAGCAGTCTTCAGCTCTTTCCACAGATTCTCGATTGGATTCAGGTCTGGACTTTGACTTGGCCATTCTAACACCTGGATACGTTTATTTTTGAACCATTCCATTGTAGATTTGGCTTTATGTTTTGGATCATTGTCCTGTTGGAAGATAAATCTCCGTCCCAGTCTCAGGTCTTGTGCAGATACCAACAGGTTTTCTTCCAGAATGTTCCTGTATTTGGCTGCATCCATCTTCCCGTCAATTTTAACCATCTTCCCTGTCCCTGCTGAAGAAAAGCAGGCCCAAACCATGATGCTGCCACCACCATGTTTGACAGTGGGGATGGTGTGTTCAGGGTGATGAGCTGTGTTGCTTTTACGCCAAACATATCGATTTGCATTGTGGCCAAAAAGTTCAATTTTGGTTTCATCTGACCAGAGCACATTCTTCCACATGTTTGGTGTGTCTCCCAGGTGGCTTGTGGCAAACTTTAAACGAGACTATATGGATATCTTTGAGAAATGGCTTTCTTCTTGCCACTCTTCCATAAAGGCCAGATTTGTGCAGTGTACGACTGATTGTTGTCCTATGGACAGACGCTCCCACCTCAGCTGTAGATCTCTGCAGTTCATCCAGAGTGATCATGGGCCTCTTGGCTGCATCTCTGATCAGTTTTCTCCTTGTTTGAGAAGAAAGTTTGGAAGGACGGCCGGGTCTTGGTAGATTTGCAGTGGTCTGATGCTCCTTCCATTTCAATATGATGGCTTGCACAGTGCTCCTTGAGATGTTTAAAGCTTGGGAAATCTTTTTGTATCCAAATCTGGCTTTAAACTTCTCCACAACAGTATCTCGGACCTGCCTGGTGTGTTCCTTGGTTTTCATAATGCTCTCTGCACTTCAAACAGAACCCTGAGACTATCACAGAGCAGGTGCATTTATACGGAGACTTGATTACACACATTTGGATTCTATTTATCATCATCGGTCATTTAGGACAACATTGGATCATTCAGAGATCCTCACTGAACTTCTGGAGTGAGTTTGCTGCACTGAAAGTAAAGGGGCCGAATAATATTGCACGCCCCACTTTTCAGTTTATTATTTATTAAAAAAGTTTAAATTATCCAATAAATGTTGTTCCACTTCACGATTGTGTCCCACTTGTTGTTGATTCTTGACAAAAAAATTAAATTTCATATCTTTATGTTTGAAGCTTGAAATGTGGCGAAAGGTTGCAAGATTCAAGGGGGCCGAATACTTTTGCAAGGCACTGTAAATACATTAAAACTCATTTGATGAATGACACTCAAAATGGGCATCGTTCATGGCTACAAAGGAAAATCATATTTGCACATACCTCCTTGGATAAGTAAACTGTAACAACAGTTTACAGTATGTGTACAGTATGTGCCTCAGTTGGTCTCTGAGGCCTAGCTTGTGTACAACATTCTGTCTGGTAAACGGGAAATTTCCTTGTTCCACCCCTCTGGGAATTCCAAGCACAAACCATTATGCACCTTTATTTGACTTACTGTATATATCTGTTTAATGCTTTAGTGGGCACATAGCTATGAAGTATTTACCTTTATCAAGAGACAGGTGTAGAGAGTTAGCAAACTGCCAGCAATCTTAAAACAATAAAGAGCAGTCTATCACTTTATCGCTGCCATTTTATGAAATGACTTGAGGCTGGAGGTGATTTTATTGCTGGATGTGGAGAGTCCGCTGCGTCTTGTCTGGTTTTGGGAGCCCTTTGACTTGACTGCCTTTATGAAGTGTGTTTTAATACTGTGCCTCAATGAAGGCATAGAGTTTTCAGAGTGGGCTTGCTGTCACATTCTGCCCGTATATATACTACTATAATATATGGCGGAAAACACTCAGGTGACTTGAAGTTCCGCTCGGAGACCCCCAATTTGGCCAAATTTCAAAATTGTCCTATATGCATGTGTGACACATCATTGGAAAGCTTAAGATCTCAATTTTCTGTGGGAAGAAAAAATTTGAACAGGAAGGCATTAAAAAAAGAATAAATAAATAAATAAACAGCAAAACACTAACTCGAGGTGAGCGCACGCGAGAGCATAATTAAAGATGCATGATTTTAACGAAAAATTATTGCGAAATTACCACGTTTCGATCCAAAAACTCCATGTAGCATGTATCACCAAGTGTCAAGACACAGCTGTGAATGGCCACAGACAGATTTTGGGGGAATTTTAAAGGTGAAACATGGTAATATAACAAGGGTCGCAATGCAGAAATCGCAGACATGAAAGAGTGGTCGAGATTTTCATTTTCATATATTTACCTTTTTAAAAGTTTTTTTCGATTTTTCTTTGGATCGATTATTTATCATCTAAAATATTGGGGAAAATGCGACAGTAACGAAAAAAACACAATTAAGTGAAAGTTATGAGGTGCATATCCGTGACTTGTTTACAGACGCCAATTTTTTAAATTGTGACGTAATTGGTTTAAACGTTTAAAATATGCGAGTCAATAATTTTTTTAAGCCTTTTTTTTTTTTTAAACGAAATATCAGACAACAATTAATGATTGTAAGCTAAAAATGACAGACATTTTGAATACTAAATGTACCGTATTTTTCAGACTATAAGTCGCACCAGTCATAAAATGTCCAACGAAGAGGAAAAAAAACATATATAAGTCGCACCGGAGTATAAGTCGCAATTTTGGGGGAAATTTACTTGATCAAATCCAACACATAGAACAGATATGTCATCTTGAAAGGTAATTTAAAATAAAAATACAATAGAGAACAACATGCTGAATAAGTGAACAGTATGATAATGTTACACAATGCATATAAAACCAAATTCGAACGTGGCCGGTATGTTAACGTAACATAGCTATTAAGAGTTATTCAGATAACTATTGCATAAAGAACATGCCAACAAGTTTACCAAACCATCAGTGTCACTCCAAAACACCAAAATAACATGTAAACTGATATAATAATGTGTTAATAATTTCACACATAAGTCGCTCCTGAGTATAAATCGCACCCCCAGCCAAACTATGAAAAAAACTGCGACTTATAGTTCGAAAAATACAGTAATTACTTACCTTCTTTTAATGGCTAGGTTGAAAAAAAAAACGGTTGCGCTATGTCTGTGAACGGGGGATTCCAGGGTAAAACGGACAAATTAAAAATAGTTCGGGGACTTAATGCGCCATGAACCTGCTATGGCAGCATATAGACATATTGTTCTATCAAACACAACGGTTGTTTTGGCTTAAAATACAGCAGTTTATTTTAAAGAGGGGTGCAAGAGCAGAAACTTCTTTTTCAGTCTTGTCTGTGTTTTCCGCCATATATATTTCATTATTTATTTATTTGTTTATTTATTTATTTTTAATGATTTCTGACATTGTAAGGCTGGATTACTGTGAAACCAAAACAAACAAACGGTACAACAATTTTGTTTTCCCCATGGTTATTTTTTCAGTGATATACAGTTTTATTCAAATAAAGATAAAGAATAATGAATGAGCAGCATTGTAGTCTTTTCTTGACAATTTATCCGACACACTTGTTGAAAGAGCACATCCATTTTTAAGAAAATAAGAAAATGCAAAGATAACATGCATGACTCACTTCAGCTAAGATGAAACTCAAGTATCACTCATTTACTTTTTACTCTGGAGACATAGCCACCTCACATTTTAGTGAGTCTATTGCCTTCTCGTGTATGACCTAATGAAGATGTGACCCCTGAACAGCTTGGCCACTCAGACGCAGAAATGCTTCCATGAACATACAGGCCAGACCGCCAAACAGCTGCTGCTCACCCAACCACATCGATTCCTCGCTCAAGCAACATGCTGCAGGGGGAAGCTGGACAACACTAAGTAAGGTCATTTGGTACTTCCGTATACTGTACCGATATACCCAAAAAATAACTAAATAAAAATCTGCATACACATCCGAACATATAAAAACATACGTACACTGTAGGGGAGTGGCCAGACACAGAAATCAGCACATCTGTTCTTTTTCATTTCATGCAACAAATGTTATACAGTAGTTATAGCCAAAAGCAAACCATCTATCACACATACTGAAAGTGAAAGAAGAAAAGTGTTGCATGTCAAAGTATTGAAATAATCATAAGATGTAAAAAATTCTCTCTAAAAATGAAATTTGCCTGGTTCGTGTCCATGAACATACTGACATTTACAAATGGAAGTGTGAATAGAATGGGCAGCAGCCCATTACAGTAGACAAGACAAGTGCAAACAATTTACGCATTCCACATTTTCTTCTTTGTTGTGTGCAATCATGTTAAGTGAACCATGAGAGTCCAGTTGAGTATGTGAGCAAATCAAGAATCAATGTAATGATGTGGCCCATTAAGTTATGAAATGAGGTTCTTCACAAATTGTTTTGCTTCTAGTAGGTTTTTGAATCGGGTTCCCCTGTAATGACCTCCAAAGATGAACACCTCTATCAGCAAGTCAACTCCATGTGACTTTCTGCTTTTCTGTATGCTGGCTAACGTATAGAATGTTCATCGACGAAAGATCATTCTTCACAGTGGTGGGCTGAAAGCTAAACAGTCATGTAGAACTGTGGCGGTTCATTTTCAGACAACATTTTCATAGAACGGTCTTTGATGTGTTGTAGATAAGTACTGTGGTATCACTACATACAGTATGAATGTAATTCGTTCCAGGACCTTGCTTGTAAGATGAAATCGTCGTGTGTCGAGTTGGATTTTCCCATAAAGTGACATTATAATTCGATTAATTTCTTTAACAGCCCAAAAACCTACACTAAATCCTTCATAAATACTGCAAGTATAATTAAAAATAGCAATTGCACATACCAAAAAACAAAAAATATAAATACAAATCGGAATAATAATGTAACGAATCGGGCTCTAATGTGGCGATTGTGTTTTGCATGCTGTTCCTGAACACACTGTGGAACTGACGAGAGAGTGAGAGATGTGCGGAAGAGTGGGAAGTTATTACTTTCTCTTTTCATGTTCTATTGTTGTTGGTGTCAGCTACAGTGGATAATAGCCATATTGTGTTGTACAAGTTTTGATCTAAATTATTAAAATCCTGACGAAGATGGCGACTTCCTTGCCGATGTAACAATAATAACTATTGTCACCTGAACTTATACAGAATGGCGAACGGAGGTCGGAGGAGGACCGTCAAGATGGTAGACATATTCCCACCGTATTGCCGAACCATTTCACGGACGCGCACACCACGCTCATATTTTTCTAGCATTTCCATTTTAATTTCAATGGTAAGCTCACTTTTTTTTCCTTTTTCCACCACCTGCACTAATTTTATTGGGACCCATGCCGATTTCTCTCACAAGAAAATCTGCCTTGCTGCCGGAAAACAATGAAATTGCGACACATTTGTAAATCGTCGTATTTCGAACATGTCGTCATATGTCGAGAAAAATGCGGTCAAATTTGACTTTGGATGTCAAAAGGATTGTATGTCGATGGGTTTGTATGTTGAGGTACAACCGTACAACAAAATATGTTATAGTATATGTTTTATTTATGTTTTATTATATGTTAGGTTAAATATACAGTATCGATGTAACAAAATGTTACGATCAACACACAAACTGTAATTTTGTAAAAATAATAATTAACTGCTTATCGATAGCAATAGAGTTCGCCACTAGATACAGAATGATGCCCTCAGTGCAATTGCATTTGTATAGACAAGCTTGCTGAGCAAAAGATGAGCGGCAAAATCTTGGAAAATGTCTGCTCCGAACTTCCAGTTTAGAAAGAACAACGTGAATTGCGGTTGAAGTAAGCAGTGTCTTGACAAAGTTAAAACTGCAAAATCAAAATCAAACCAGAGGATCCCACGGAATCTCCCAAAATCAATTCAGCACGACGTAGATGACACTCCGAGACTTTCTGTGCTTTGCTTGAACTCATGGAAGCGCCATATATAAGTGGAATGTTTTGATCAGCGACCAGCTTCAAAGTGCCAGTGTGGATCTACCTCGCCATACGCCTTAAATTGAAACCAGCTGCAGACAAGAAGTTAAGTAAGTGATATAAACCTACGGATTTACATAAAATAATGTGTGATTATTCTTATCACTTCGTTGATAGTTCGTGGACAAAATCATTACAAACTGTTAGACTGTGTTGGCGTGAGGTGTAGATTGATACGCCGGAACTGAAATTGAATTGAAATTACAAATAAAATTACATTTATTTCATTACTGAATGCAGAAGGGCTGACACAGCCTTTGTTGTTACAAGGAAATACAACAAGAAAGCTTGTCTAAAAAAAGAATGACATAATATTTTTGTTTATATTTACATGTAAATATAACGACATACTATTTTTGTTTATATTTACATGTAAATATAATAGTACGTCATTCTTTTTTATTGCAGATATTGATCGCCATAAAACATTTGGAAAACATGATTCCATTTATTGTTTTATTTAAAACGATTGGTGCACGTGGAAAAGAGGTCAATAAATCACAATTTATAAAATTATTAGAAAAATATTAACGAAGGTGGAGCATAAGTTGAGCCTTCTGTCATCAAAGTAGAATGCATGAAGTCTCGATCATATTATAATCATCATCGTCAAAGGCAACAAGTTGTTTCATGCGCAAGATTTTAGCTTTAGTATTTTTTGAGCACCGAACACATGAAAATGCAGGGATAGGAAGAACGTACCTTCCATAACACAGCGGCAACATGGCTACAAAAACACCCGGTCTTTGTGGTGGCACGAGCTTGGTTCCACATCTACCTGAACAATCCCCTGTCGTGATGATGGCAGATGGATGCGGTGTTTCAAAATGATCTTTTTTAAAGGATTTTGATGAGTAAGGTTACTCCAATTCCACTGTTGTTTTGGATGGAGAAATTCTAAAACGGAAGTTGCGAGCAGACATGCGGAAGTAAAGCAGAAATACCTCGGAAACTTGTCTATAATTGGAGGCCATCAGTAATTCCTTATTCCTGTGTTTTCTTTCAAAGTCGTACAAAGGCTTTTTTCTTGTAATGCATTTTACTTGGTCTCCAAGTGTCAAAGTATTTTTGAAGGCTTCAATGCTTCATTGGCAAACCAGTCGCTGCATATTACACAGAACTGGTTGGTGTTTGTGTATCACATACACACACATACACCCCCTCCCAACCCCCACACGCGTACGTGAATGCCACACACACATACACCTACATAGCAGAAACACACCAGCCGTTCAAATTTTCAAGTATTAATTGCATCAACACTGACTGAAGTTAATGTGGTGTGACGGTTGTAATTATAAACATAATATTGAATGCAGTCACCCTATTATGATTGGGGACACATGGGAATCAGTAAGCAATCATGTCAGCTACTTGATATTTTAAACATTGTTCGGACAGCTCATTCTTACAAACTACTAACACATTCTTGCCACTTACTACAACTGCATAAAGTAGACTTTATCCTTAATGTTCTTATGAGTTGTCACATGATAAACATTGATAAAACTTCATTTCATAGACCTATTTATAAATCTCTCAAATCATAGTTTATAAGTGTGACAACTAGAGCAATATACAGTGGGGCAAATATGTATTAAGTCAACCACTAATTGTGCAAGTTCTCCCACTTGAAAATATTAGAGAGGCCTGTCAACATGGGTAAACCTCAACCATGAGAGACAACGTGGAAAAAAAAAACAGAAAAATCAAATTTTTTGATTTATAAAGATTTTATTAGCAAATCGTGGTGGCAAATAAGTATTTGGTCAATAACAAAAGTTAGTCTCAGTACTTTGTTATGTACCCTTTGTTGGCAAAAACGGAGGCCAAACGTTTTCTGTAACTCTTCACAAGCTTTCACACGCTGTTGCTGGTATTTTGGCCCATTCCTCCATGAAGATCATCTCTAGAGCAGTGATGTTTTGGGGCTGTCGTTGGGCAACACGGACTTTCAACTCCTTCCACAGATTTTCTATGGGGCTGAGATCTGCAGACTGGCTAGGCCACTCCAGGACCTTGAAATGCTTCTTACGAAGCCACTCCATTGTTGCCCTGGCTGTGTGTTTGGGGTCTTTGTCATGCTGAAAGACCCAGCCACGTCTCATCTTCAATGCCCTTGCTGATGGAAGATTTTCAATCAAAATCTCTCGTTACATGCCCCATTCATTCTTTCCTTTACACAGATCAGTCGTCCTGGTCCCTTTGCAGAAAAACCAGCCCCAAAGCGTGATGTTTCCACCCCCATGCTTCACAGTGGGTATGATGTTCTTCGGATGCAATTCAGTATTCTTTCTCCTTCAAACACGAGAACCTGTGTTTCTACCAAAAAGTTCTATTTTGGTTTCATCTGACCATAAAACATTCTCCCAGTCCTATTCTGGATCATCCAAATGCTCTCTAGCGAACCGCAGACGGGCCTGGACGTGTACTGGCTTCAGCAGGGGGACACGTCTAGCAGCGCAGAATTTGAGTCCCTAGCGGCGCATTGTGTTACTGATAGTAGCCTTTGTTACTGTGGTCCCAGCTCTCTGTAGGTCATTCAGTAGGTCCCCACGTGTGGTTCTGGGATTTTTGCTCACCTTTCTTGTTATCATTTTGACGCCATGGGGTGAAATCTTGCATGGAGCCCCAGATCGAGGGAGATTATCAGTGGTATTGTATGTCTTCCATTTTCTAATAATTGCTCCCACAGTTGATTTCTTTACACCAAGCGTTTTACCTATTGCAGATTCAGTCTTCCCAGCCTGGTGCAGGTCTACAATTTTGTCTCTGGTGTCCTTCGACAGCTCTTTGGTCTTGGCCATAGTGGAGTTTGGAGTGTGACTGACGGAGTTTGTGGACAGGTGTATTTTATACCGATAATGAGTTAATACAGGTAACGAGTGGACCCTCGTTAGACCTCGTGAGAAGAAGTTAGACCTCTTTGACAGCCATGAATTTTGCTTGTTTGTAGGTGATCAAATACTTATTTTCCACTCTAATTTGGAAATAAATTCTTTAAAAATCAAACAATATGATTTTCTGTTTTTTTTCCGCATTCTGTCTCTCATGGTTGAGGTTTACCCATGTTGACGATTAAAGGCCTCTCTAATCTTTTCAATTTGGAGAACTTGCACAATTGGTGGTTGACTAAATACTTATTTGCCCCACTGTAATTTGTGTGATATGCTGATTACAAAGAGTAACAAAAACTTTTAACTTTTAACATATGACATTTTTATTGATGCATTTACCCCCACAGGGATGTACTGTAGATGTCAGACAGTAAGCTGAGAAATTTGAACAGGTAGCTTGATATAGTGTTATACCACAGCCCCTTGAGAGATTATACTCAGGAACAACATTTGACGTTGTTTGTGAATCCTTACGCTGGGAATTCCTGTGTTGAAATCTCCCAATGCACTTGAATTGATTGGCAGCTCAACCTCACTATTCAGAATGCACATTATTTTCAGATTCCTCCAAAATCCACAGTCATCTCTTTTAGAGTATAAACATAGCATTTAAATAAAAAGGTATCATCTGTCATAATGTTCCCCAGTGGATCCCAGCTCATTAACTGGACTATAGCCTTACAAGAGCATAAAGTGTTGATTATGAATCTACCAAGTACCCCTACATACACAACACATACATATCCACACACAACACCTATGTTATGTATTTAGTGATGATTCAGCACTTACAGGAAACTGGAGCATTCATGTTGAGTCAAATTAGAGAGGAGGGGGAGGTGGTGGCACACTGCCAAGGCATCAGAGTGGAGAATGGGTGGTGGGCGGAAGGGTAAGAGTAGCAGAATTGGGGGTCGTTGGTGATGTCATTCAGGGCTTGGTGTGATGGATAACCTTACTAAGCACACACTCGAAGCTACCCACCATGTTGTTGTATACAAAAAAATGTGCTTGCGCTGAAATACTGTATATCGAGGGTATGAATATTCATCATTCAAATACTCTCCTCGTAATTTTTGTACGCACGCAAATAATTTACACACACTCAGATGGGGAAATCCACCCACTCCCAATCAGTTTCTTCTAGGTATTAAAGAACTTTGTTGGCTCTGATGACATGTCGCTTATCTTGAGCGCTGTGAAGATGTGAGGCACTGG
The DNA here is from genome assembly GCF_030265065.1 of Corythoichthys intestinalis. Classification (NCBI taxonomy): domain Eukaryota; kingdom Metazoa; phylum Chordata; class Actinopteri; order Syngnathiformes; family Syngnathidae; genus Corythoichthys; species Corythoichthys intestinalis. The sequence continues at coordinate 38,533,794 of NC_080403.1, read as the reverse complement.
GGGAGGAAGATGCAGCGATGTCACAAAACCTAACTCTATTTAGCTGACGGCTTCACTTTAAGTCGAGTTAAACAAAGCTGAGCTCTATTAACATCCATTCAAAGTAAAACACGATTCACTTGTGCCAATCAGACATCATCACATACCTCCAATTTAACCACTCTCTATTAAAGAACCATCACAACCTCAATATAAATTCATGTTATCAATTGTGGAACTTTTAATTCACTCATCTGAGATCTTAAAAGAGGATTAAGAAAAAAATTCCCCAGTGATGCATGTGTTACAGGGGTATGGTCTACAATAGCTGACGGCTTAATTATTCTTGGATTATGGTTATTGTGGCATTTTAAACATTATAGCTCAAGTATTAGGTGTTGCAGCCTTAAATCATTGGTCATACCAAATGTCTCCATTTACTTTCATCTCTTTCAAGTATTTAAGTTCCTCTCCATCTTCATTTCTTTTTCCAAAGGTGTGTTTCCATGTGTATGGGGGCTTGTGTGCGTGCGGTTCCTGTGAGAATTAGCTTAGTGTCAGGTAGTTTTTAGGCACTCCCATATGCCGTTTTGTGTCTGTCACATTCTACTGATCCCTTGTGGGTTTTTCATCCCCACTCACTCCTTTGTCAGGCAAGTGAAGAGAGTGAATATCTATAGAACGGTATGCCTTGCACCATTCACACTCACATTTACCGTGAAAAAAGACACGGTTAAACCATGATGAGGATGTTGAGAAAGAGCTGTAACATTTCACACCATCCACCTCAACCTGAATAATGAATGAACATATTGTTCTTTAAAGTGCTGAAGTTGTGATCAATTGTAGATCGTAACAAAGGCAGCACAGTGTATACTGTGAACTTTATGGAAATAAGATGAATAGTACAAAGACATAGACCTCTACAGTTATTAATCACAGTTGATAATGTGTAATCACACATTTACCAAGGTTCTGGACAAGTATACTGAACACTTCACCGTTTAATTTTTTTTTTTTGAGCGAAAACGTGCAGAATATTGCCAACAATCGTCCCGCTTTGTCAGTGTTACATCAGTAAAATAGCGAATACTGTTAGCATCATACAAGGTGGCCTCTCAAACTGCTCAGTGCAAAATCACCCCACACCATAGGAAAGGAGCTGATACTGCCTGCAGCAAAAATAAAAACTGTTCCTCTGTCCAATGACACTGTCCTTTTTTTCTATTAATTTATATGCATACTGTCCTCATGAGTTAATGTTGCTAATCAATTTGAATTTATTATTAATTATTGATTTTATTAAATTGTATTTTTCAGTACTAAATGCTCAAAAAATGTACCTTGAGTATGTCTATACAGTTTGGATGAGATTTTTTTCAGCCAAATTGATGTGCTTTAAGTCAGTTGTTAGAAACAAAACAATGTTAATAAAGTTATACTTTAAGTTGATCTACAGTGTATCACAAAAGTGAGTACACCCCTCGCATTTCTGCAGATATTTAAGTATATCTTTTCATGGGACATCACTGACAAAATGACACTTTGACACAATGAAAAGTAGTCCGTGTGCAGCTTATATAATAGAGTTCATTTATTTTACCATCAAAATAATTCAAAATATAGCCATTGATATCTAAACCCCTGGCAACAAAAGTGAGTACACCCCTTAGTGAACGTTGTCAGTATTAACATACAACAGGCCAACTGTCAATATTTTGTGTGGCCACCTGAACTATTATCGAGAACTGCCTTTACTCTCCTGGGCATCGAGTTGACCAGAGCTTCACAGGTTGCCACTGGAATGCTCTTCCACTCCTCCATGACGATGTTGCAGAGCTGCCGGATATTTCAGACTTTGCGCACCTCCACCTTCCGCTTGAGGATCCCCCAAAGATGATCATGTTTCCCTTAATGGAATGTAACTCTCCAACACCTGCAGCACTCATGCAGCCCCAGACCATGACATTCCCATCACCATGCTTGACTGTAGGCATGACACACTTATCTTTGTACTCCTCACCTGGTCGCCACCACACATGCTTGAGACCATCGGAACCAAACAAATTAAGTGCCTTGAAAGATGGAAAAGCGCTATGTAACACCATTTACCATCTCCATCTCATCAGACCATAGGACATGGTTCCAGTAATCCATGCGCTTTGTTGACATGTCTTCAGCAAACTGTTTGCAGGCTTTCTTGTGAACCATCTTAAGAAGAGGCTTCCTTCTGGGGTGACAGCCATGCACACCAATTTGATGTAGAGTGCCACGTATGGTCTGAGCACTAACAGGCTGATCCCTACCCCACCTCTTCAATCTCTGCACCAATGCTGACAGCACTCCTGCGACGATCTTTCAAAGAAAGCATTTGGATATGATGCTTAGCACGTGCACTCAGCTTCTTTGAACGACCAACCCGAGGCCTGTTCTGAGTGGACCCTGCTCCTTTAAAACGCTGGATGATCTAATCCACTGTGCTGCAGCTCAGTTTCAGGGTGCTGGCAATCTTCTTGTAGCCTTGGCCATCCTCATGTAGCGCAACAATACATCTTTTAAGATCCTCAGTGAGTTCTTTGCCATGTGGTGCCATGTTGGAACTTTCAGTGACCAGTATGGGAGAGTGTGAGAGCTGCACTACAAATTTGAACACACCTGCTCCCTATGCACACCTGGACCTAGTAACAATAGTTTCTATTGTTACTGTCGTGTCGACAGCGATGAGCGCTCACGGATTTCTGACTTACGTTCTCACTTTCATTTTACCATATCAATCCATGGAAGAAACATTTATTCATGATGATGAAACGAGCAAGTTATACAGCAGCCTTTAAAAGAAAAGTCACATCTGTTTTGTTTTCTCCTAGATTCTGGTCAGTTAGAGAAGTTGTCAAATCATATTATTACCGTAAATATTATCAGTTTATGGTAATGTTTTGAACTACCAATGTGCTATGCTTGTGCTGTGTTTCATCAGTCAGTAAAATGACATTTCTATATCTGTACACGAGCTCTGTTTTCTTGTATTCTTCAATTTATTGGTGCTAAAATTAGGGTGCGCGTTATAAACGGGTACAATAATTTTCCCTAGATTTCACAAGTAAATTTAGGGTGCGCATTATACACGGGTGCGCCTTATATTCGGGAAATTACGGTAGATATATTTTGAGTTATTTTGAGGAGTAAATAAACTAACTTTATTATATAAGCTGCACACAGACTACTTTTCATTGTGTCAAAGTGTCATTTTGTCAATGTTGTCCCATGAAAAGATTTACTTAAATGTCTGCAGAAATGCAAGATGTGTACTCCCTTTTGTGATACACTGTATATTAGTTTTTTCTTTAATATTAAAAAGGACACAATACTAGGCAGAGGTGTACTTATTATAATGATTATTTTGTAGACAAATGATACTAATTACAATACGTTTAGGTACGTTTAGGTCTTCCTGTGGGGGCGTAACAGAAAATAATAATTGAGGAGCACTGCTGTAAGGATACACGTAACAAAATCACGATCCTGTCTCATGGTGTGAGACAATATAATTGTGACACACACCTTCATGTCCAGTTCAAGCCAATTTTCTTTTCTGTTGGAAACTCACAGCTTCCTGCCTTGAAACAGATTGAGAGGTCAACTACTAACTAAAAAAAAGCTTTATGTTCAGTCCCAGTTATTAGGTAATGGAGGGAGCATATGTAGAGATACAGAGACAGAGAGTGGGGTAGTAGCGCACTTTATTTGTCTTGAAGGGATGATGCTCAATGTTAAATAAAATGATGAATGAATGGTTTCACTAAGAAGGGATTTTGTTGGCCATGTAACATTTTCAACAACTAATGCCAGTTATAATTCACGGTTCATTCAGAACCTTAATACTTCTCTCCCACAACCGCCTGTGTATGCATACAACTCTGTTTACTTTTAGCAAAATCCTGCAAGACAACATAAAGCCAACATTATGTAGTAGTCCTGTTGGTAGTTTCTTGTTAGCAAATACAGATAGGTTTTCTCTTTATTTATTTTTAAAAACCGTTCTGTATTTGTTCTAAAATTTTCTTTCTCGTGGCTTTTGCGCAGGATAAATGCAAGCATTTATCTCATACAATGGTGCTGTTGACGGGTTACGATTAATACCCTGAATACAACAAGTTTCAATACCATAGTTTTGAGTGTTTGTTTTTTTGTTGTTGTTGTTTCTGCATTTGAACACAAGACAGGAGCCATGAGATTGAGTCCCTTGACTTTCAAACATCTCACGTCGGTGTTGTACAGCTGAGTGTGAGATGACTCACAAGGCATAGCACCGGGCGCTCACAGCTCTCAGGTAATGAGAAATGATGCTAGTGTCAGCGATGGGATGGTCCAAATCATCCCTGAGCTGAGTTACATAATTCAAATATCATTCTTTTCCTCCTGCTCCTCTTTAATCCGTTATCATTGCCTTGTCCTCTGGCATGCTCTCCCCCGCTTCAAACAGATCAGATTTCTATTCCTCTATGTTCCACTGACATCGCCTCTCCTCTGAGAGACGACTTCTGGGATTGGAATAAGGAACAAGTCACCCATCACAGCTTAGCATTCTGGGAAAGGTTAAGGGGTGAAAAGATAAAAATGTATATAAGGACACGTTTTTAAATCAGTTTTTCCATATTTTTAAAAAATCGTCAGATTTTTTAAATTGTCGGATTTTGGTATGTAAAGTGTTAGTGTTGCACCAATACCATTTTTTTTTTTTTATACCGATACCTGTCTGTGCAGTATTGGCCGATACCGATACCATACTGATAGCACTTAGTTTGAAATGTATAAATGTATATATATATATATATATATATATGTATATATGTGTATATATATATATATATGTGTATATATATATATATATATATATATATATATATATATTTTTTTTTATACACTCACCGGCCACTTTATTAGGTACACCTGTCCAACTGCTCGTTAACACTTAATTTCTAATCAGGCAATCACATGGCGGCATCTCGGTGCATTTAGGCATGTAGACATGGTTTAAGACAATCTCCTGCAGTTCAAACCGAGCATCAGTATGGGGAAGAAAGGTGATTTGAGTGACTTTGAACGTGGCATGATTGTTGGTGCCAGAAGGGTTTGTCTGAGTATTTCAGAAACTGCTGATCTACTGGGATTTTCATGCACAACCATCTCTAGGGTTTACAGAGAATGATCCAAAAAAGAAAAAATATCCAGCGAGCGGCAGCTCTGTCGGCGGAAATGCCTTGTTGATGCCAGAGGTCAGAGGAGAATGGCCAGACTGGTTCCAGCTGATAGAAAGGCAACAGTGACTCAAATAACCACCTGTTACAACCAAGGTAGGCAGAAGGGCATCTCTGAATGCACAGTACGTCGAACTTTGAGGCAGATGGGCTACAGCAGCAGAAGACCACGCCGGGTGCCACTCCTTTCAGCTAAGAACAGGAAACTGAGGCTACAATTTGCACAAGTTCATCGAAATCGCACAATAGAAGATTGGAAAAACGTTGCCTGGTCTGATGAGTCTCGATTTCTGCTGCGACATTCGGATGGTAGGGTCAGAATTTGGCGTCAACAACATGAAAGCATGGATCCATCCTGCCTTGTATCAACGGTTCAGGCTGGTGTTGGTGTTGTAATGGTGTGGGGAATATTTTCTTGGCACTGTTTGGGTCCCTTCGTACCAATTGAGCATCGTTGGAACGCCACAGCCTACCTGAGTATTGTTGCTGACCATGTCCATCCCTTTATGACCACAATGTACCCAACTTCTGATGGCTACTTTCAGCAGGATAATGCGCCATGTCATAAAGCTGGAATCATCTCAGACTGGTTTCTTGAACATGACAATGAGGTCACTGTACTCAAATGGCCTCCACAGTCGCCAGATCTCAATCCAATAGAGAGTCTTTGGGATGTGGTGGAACGGGAGATTCGCATCATGGATGTGCAGCCGACAAATCTGCACCAACCGTGTGATGCCATCATGTCAATATGGGCCAAACTCTCTGAGGAATGCTTCCAGCACCTTGTTGAATCTATGCCAGAAAGAATTGAGGCAGTTCTGAAGGCAAAAGGGGTCCAACCCGTTACTAGCATGGTGTACCTAATAAAGTGGCCGGTGAGTGTGTGTATATATATATATATACATATATATAAATATGGGTGACGATAGTTAAATAAACCTTTGCTTGTCAAAGGCCAAAATAGTGCTAAATTCGTGAAATTTAAATATGTATAATACTAGCCCAAAATTAAGAAAGTAAAAATAAATGAATAACTAATGAATAAACTTTTTTAAACTCTGAGTTTTGGCTGTCAAAGGCCAAACAGTGCAATTTTCAAGAAATTATAAGTAATAATAATTGACCACAGCATCCTGTCACTCTATTAGGCTCCCTCTCTATGGACCAGCAGTAACACGCACTTAGCCACTTAGCTTAGTTTACTTCTACACCACGTTTTGAAACAGGTCTCAAATGACTGTGGCATTTGTTTCAGTAAAAGACATTAAAAATAAAGTAGACAAAGTGAGCTGACCTATCTGTTGGTAGCAGTTGCTGCTGTCGTAGCCTCAAACTCTGTGTGTTCGTTCACATTTCATCTTCAAATGTTTTATCAGGTTCGAGGTATTAACTCCAGCTCTCGAAACTTTCAGGCCGCAAATCTTGCATGCTGTTATTGTACTTGACGGAGATTATAAACTGAAATATGTCCAGACCGCCAACATGGTCTCGTAGTTTGTTTTTCCTACATATGAAAAAGCTGCCCCGCCATTGGTTAAGAGCAGCTATTAGCCCGTTCTCATTGGTCTGGAGCAGGCCAACAGCGGTAGCTGCTTGGCATGCAAAGTGATCACGTGTCATCACATGACAGAGAGTGTAGTGGGCGTCAGGAGAAAAAAATGCTGCAGTCAACTGTAATACTGGACCGGTAAATGGTATCGGCACCTTCTTTGTTGGTACTTGGTGATACTGATACAATCCTTTCGGGCCGGATAAGTCCCCCCTGCTGAAACTGGTATTGGTATCAGTGCATGTTTGATTTACATCATTCTTTGCTCAGCAAAGTAGCAAGGTTAAATGTAGGAAACAAATGCAGACATACTTTATTTTCATTTTTCTGAGATTTTTTTTTTATTTTTATAGTTTCGTTTTGCAGCTCTGGAGTACAGACAAAGCAGAATGTCCCATAATATAAAATGGAATGCCTTTTTCCACTCTGCACATGTGCTCTACCAATGTTGGTGAAGCGCAAAGCTGATATTACATCTAAAATCCCTGTGATAGCAGATGGTGACAAGAGTGATTCAAAATAGCAGGCCACCACAAAAAAAAAACATTTTCATAGGCTCCTGTGAGCACTGTGTTGGTGCAACATATTGAACTCAACTGCCCGAGAACTCTATTTGTAGCCAGCTATGAGGAACGGAAATGGAGTGCACCAGATTGTTTTTTGCAACCTGAATGAGGGAACTTTTTGACTCGATACTGATTCCATATTGGTCAGGTTGAGGTGAGATAGGGTGGAGAATATGAGCGGGGAGATGAAGTTGACCCCAACCTTTTCATTTCTGGCCCTTTTGTTCACCCTGCTCAGCCTTGCAGGCAATTCCTAAGCAAGGAAGTGGAGCAACATATAACTCCAATCATATACAAGGAGTCACTTCAGCTTCTATCTTTTTCCCACCCACTTGTCTTCCTAGTGATTCATTGTTCACTTGGACTCGCTGGAGCACAGTGTTTGCACTTTCTGTCTTCGCTCTCTTAAACTAGCACTTGTGTGTACACATGAACATGAACTCCTAGACATTTTTCAATTTCAAATGTGTTGACGTGTCTCTTACTTTTCCCACCGCTCTTTCTACTTTTTTCCCCACCAAAAGAGGGTCAAATCTTAGATGTATTGGAATGTCTCCTTTCATCACCCAACCATTTGTTAGGAGGATGGAAGAGAGTGTGCATACCCGAGAAAGTGTGTTGAGGCGTAAAGGACCCTCTCAGCCCAAAGCCAAGCCCTGTCCATCCAACAGAGAGCCCAGACGGTGTGATTCAGCCCTCCTGAAGCCTAGCCAACTCTTACTCACATGCACATACACACCCACACACAAACACTCTCTTAGCAAAAGTCTCAGACGTACTCTCTCTAAAGTCACCAAAGCAAGGCCACTGAAGTGGTGGCAGAGAGACAAGGAGTGGACAGGGTGATCGTCAAGCCTGAAGGCAAGGTCACCTTCACTTTGCTCAAAGTATGCAGACAAGATATGGAGACTGACGAGGGTCCAGGTTAACTTCGACTTCTGACAAACTTCTCTTGAAATAAATTCATCTCCCTTCAGGGCAAACGCATAAATGGATACATGTATATGAGGCAACGGTCATGTTTTGAGTATTGCATGCATGATTTAGTGGGAGATGAAAACCATGAAGGGTTTTAAGATATGAATTTAAGACATGGATGGCCAAACTATTTCATTAAGAGGGGTCAGGTTTTCATTCCAACCAATCAAGAGGATGCCTTTTCACTAATCTGATATCTTACAAGTTCTGTCAGTTGATAGCAGTCTGGTTCTACTGCCCAGACAGCAAAATATAACTGGAGCGGACATGGGCCAGATGTACCGCAAATTTCGGCCCAATTTAGTAAAACGTATCCGTCCCAGTGTCTTTTTGAACAATGGCCCAAACTCATTAGGGAGTCACTTGCCGGATCAGCAACCAGTTGTGAGCCAGATCTGGTCCAAAATAGCAGACACTACATGAATGTATGGCCCGGGTATGGCACACATATTACCCAATCTGGGCCAGATTTGTATCCAAACCTTTTTCAGTATTAAATTTGGGGTCCGTTTTGTACAATGTATCATAATGCAATGTGTTTATATTAGGGCTGTCAAAATTATCGTGTTAACGGGCAGTAATTAATTTTTTTAATTAATCACCTTAAAATATTTCACGCAATTAACGCGCATGCCCCGCTCAAACAGATTAAAATGACAGTGCAGTGTCATGTCCACTTGTTACTTGTGTTTTTTGGTGTTTTGTCGCCCTCTGCTGGTGCTTGGGTGCGACTGATTTTATGGGTTTAAGCACCATGAGCATTGTGTAATTATTAACATCAACAATGGCGAGCTACTAGTTTATTTTTTGATTGAAAATTTTACAAATTTAATTAAAACGAAAACATTAAAGGAATTTTAATATAAAATTTCTATAACGTGTACTAATATTTATCTTTTAAGAACTACAAGTCTTTCTATCCATGGATCGCTTTAACAGAATGTTAATGTTAATGCCATTTTGTTGATTTATTGCTATAATAAACAAATAAGTACTTATGGACAGTATGTTTAATGTATATATCAGTCTTGTGTCTTATCTTCCCATTCCAACAATAATTTACAGAAAAATATGGCATATTTTATAGATGATTTGAATTGCGATTAAATACGATTAATTTTTAAGCTGTGATTAACTCGATTAAAAGTTTTAATTGTTTGAAAGCCCTAGTTTATATTGCAAATTAAATTTGTTTATCAAAAGCAACAATGACAACACTTCTTTTTCGTGCCATTTATTAATGCTAACATATTAATGCACCATAACGATACAACATTTTTTTTCACAAAATGTTTTCATTGGAAGAAGCAGCCTCACAATAAATATGACCCAGGTTTAGACTGTGGACATTTTGTTAAGGTTCTGGAGTAACGGGGGACCTAAGCACCGAGACAGAGGCAAATTGGCAGTGGTTGCAAGAGTTCAATGACGATGAGAGGGAGTGGCAGATGGTGTCCGAAGAATCCAGTGGGCAGTTTGGTGATAGAACAGGTGAACGGGCAGGCAGGTGTTCTGGCAGGCAAGCAATACAGGATCTAGGGGGAAAAAAAACAAAATTGAGTCTGTATCAGGATTACAAGATTCTTAGCTGGCTGAAAGTCACGTCGGTGAGTTGTTAATCTGATGATGATGTGAGACCAAGGATGAGTTTAAGTAAGCAGCTGATGATGATCAGTGGCACCTGGTCCCAGGCTCACCCATCTGTGTAAACAAGGCAGTGACTCAAATATACAAACTCAAAGAAGAGGGGCTTAGTTTGAATAAAAGCATTCAAACATTGAAACGTTTACAGCAACACAGAGTAAATGCTTTCTTCCTCCATATGTTGTGATGCAACAACTTTTGAATTACTTAACTAGCAGACTAGGCAGATCTCTTGAATACACCGGCCTATTTATGAACGCTCGGTTGAATAACTTGTTTAGCAGTCAAGAAGTGACTTCAAAATGCAATTATGACTTTGAATGAAGTACTTACCTTAAAAATTTGTGTACGCAGAGATGCCCTGAATCCTCCGTGTTCTCCTGTTTAGTGTCGCAGCGGATGCCCGCCTTCAGGGTGCGTCCTGTTGTGACTTTGCACGTCGACCGTTAATTTTAAAATTTTTAGCGCATCTGTCAGCGCTGTCCGCCCCGGACCAGTGCGTAACCTATAGTTTGGACTGTCAGATTTGATGATCCGGGCCACATCTAGCGCACTGATGTTCACCGAGCATGATTGCTACTGTATGTGAATCTGGCAAGCTCAGGCTGGATCCGGCATGGAGTCTCCCACTATTGAGGTTGTTTCAGCTGAAAGCTAATTGCTTAAACTGTCAATGCTGGATCAGGTGTAGCAAAAACTGCACCCACAGCGACCCATCAGGACTGGTTTGGACATTCCCCATTTAAGGCATTTCAGTCATATTTCTAGATATTTGATAGTAGTGCATCCACCGCAAATTTGCTCTAACTCTGCACATGTACCTTCAGTTCAGTATGTTTAAATGAAATAACTGTATTTTTTTTAAATGAAAAGTGAGGGCTTGATCGAATATTTTGAATTGAAAAGGATGGAATAAATAGTTGATCATTCAAATCTGTTTAATTAGTTTTAATCAGAGTGAATAAATCGTAGGAGATTGTAATATACTAACCTTGTGTTAGCTGGTTCAAAAGGCAATCTTTTCATCAAGTTGCCATTATCCCACTGATATTAATATAATTTGATGATTTCCATCTGATATTGCACAGTGTATTTCTAATTACATCCCAGGCTGGGCAATACTGGGGCTAGAGGATATTAATTAAAGATATGCAGGTTTTTTTTCCCCCTTTCTTTTCGTTTTTTTACCCCCAAAGCCAAACTATCCAAATGTGGTTAAAACATTTTGATTTACACAATCCGTTGAAACTATTATCAATGGCATGTGATGCCTTGTGGTTTTTGGTAGTGCTACTCAGTGGGAGGATTTAAATTCATGCTTGAGCACCAGTTCATCTCTGCAGGCCAACCACGCATCTGGTAAAGGCAAAAGTATCTTATGCATTTTAAAAGAAAAATCTTTCATGCGCGTCAACAACTTTTCTCCTAGTTCAAGGTTTTTGTTGAACTGCAAACAGGATTCTTTTCAGACATCTTGAACAACATTTCTCCATCTCACAAAGATGACCTTATACAAAAACCCTGAATTACAATACATACAATCTCACTTCAATGTGATTGTATTGTTGCGTTCTGTATGTGTATGCGCCAGATCCACACACCACAGTTTTTGGAGTATAAGCCACACCCAATAAAATTTACAAGAAAACTTAATTTGTCCATATATGAACCACACTGATATAATGGTATTATATTTTTTAGACCAATCGAAGAGCTGCTCATTAGCTTGTGAAAATGAATAAATAATCTACACTGGACTATGAACTACAGTATTCAATGTGTGATTTATAGTCTGAAATTTGAGGTTTTTATGTATATATAAATAAATAAATTAATTAATTAATTAAAAATATATATAGGCGGCTTCATCCGGGGCCGTTCTCTGCTCTCTCATGGCAACAGCGGCTTCTTCCGAGGCCGTTCACCGCCCTCTCTGGCAGAGGCGGCAGCTTCCTCCAGGGCCGTTCTCCGCCCTTTCTGGTGGCGGCTTCCTCTGGGGCAGTTCTCCACCCTTGCTGGCGGTTATCTCCAGCCGCTCTCTCCTTTTCGCGGCGCCCTCTGCCTCAGCTGCGCACACGTGCACCAGGGCGCTGTTTTGGATAGTTATTTTGAGATTTGAGGGGTATTTATTAATTGCTAGTTATGATATTTGGTAACACTTTACTTGAGCGTGGCGCCATAAGACTGTCATAAGACCGTCATAATTATGAAATGACACTCCCATGAGCATTAATGAATGCCAATAGCAGATGTCATTTTGTGTCATCCGACAAATTATCTCACTTTTGAATGGATGTAAAAGATTATTTGAATGGAGTTAATGGGTAATTACGATTTATGTGGAAATTCTGGTTACGTCGCCAGCGTAGGAACAGAACTCGTTTGTATCCCGAGGACTACCTGTAGATTGAAGACTAATTTGTATGTAATTTGAATGGTTGTTTGTCTATACAGCATGGTATTGGGTGGCAGCCAATTCAAAGTGTCAACTTAGGTAGCCTCTGAAAATGCAAAAAAAAATGGATGGACTATATGAGTACAGTGTGTACTCCACACAAAATGGATACTTTTAATGTTGATGTTGAGCTACATCTAATTTTGATACAGCATTGTCTACCCAGAAACTAGTAGTGTTACATTATGTTTGTTATAAATTAGGGCTGTCAAACGATTAAAATTTTTAATCGAGTTAATCACAGCTTAAAAATTCATTAATCGTAATTAATCGCAATTCAAACCATCTCTAAAATATGCCATATTTTTCTGTAAATCATTGTTGGAATGGAAAGATAAGACACAAGACATACATAAACATTAAACATACTGTACATAAGTACTGTATTTGTTTATTATAATAATAAATCCACCAGATGGCATTAACATTATTAACATTCTTTCTGTTAAAGGGATCCACGGATAGAAAGACTTGTAGTTCTTAAAAGATAAATTTAAGTACAAGTTATAATAATTTTATATTAAAACCCCTCTTAATGTTTTTGTCTTAATAAAGTTTGTAAAATTTTCAATCAAAAAATAAACTAATAGCTCGCCATTGTTGACGTCGCCAAGCAGGACGTCACATGGGCTCCCTGCCGTTCTTCCACAGTGTCTTTAACTATGTAAGGTAGTGATTGAAATACACCACAAGGTGTCAATGGCGAGTTTTAAATTAATTAGAAAGGCAAAGTCTGAGTAAGTTTAATGTGTATTTTGCATAGCTATTTTGATTGGGAATGCCAGTTCTCTTTTTTCTCTTTGTGAACATTATTTTTTGAGAGATAGGAATATTATATTTGTTGTGCTTTCACTAAATGGTACTGTAGCGACTTAATTGTTCCGCCCAAATGCATGATGGGAAGTTGGGCAACCATGACTGTTAGTGGTGGCTGCAAACAGTATACAGTATGTTCTGCGTTGTGTTCAATTAAGCGTGTTAAGAAAAAGATCGTTTCCTGTAATATTATTTTTGTTGTGCTTTCACTAAATGATGCTGTAGCGACTTAACTGTTCCGCAAAAACGCATGATGGGAAGTTGGGCAACCATAACTGTCAGTGGTGGCTGCAAACGGTATACAGTATGTTCTGCGTTGTGTTCATTTAAGCGTGTTAAGAAAAAGATCGTCTCCTGTCATTCTTCCCCACGTCGTTTGCCACAATACTTACATTTGTTGTGGAAGAGTTGCCAAAGCTTAAGCCAATAAAAGGCGCGGTCCAATGAACGCCTGTGTCCACTCGCATTTCTCTGCCTTTTTGCTCTCAATGTGCTAAAACACCATCATTGTAAACTGTTTGAAGCAACGCATGAACGGGTCATTCCGTGCATGCGTTAATTGCTTCAAATATTTTAACTTGATTAATTGAAAAAAATTAATTACCGCCCGTTAACGCGATAAATTTGATAGCACTACTGTAAATCTAACCAATTCTTGCACTATTTTAACATTTAACCTTCTATCAGATATGAAGGTTGAGTGAAACACATTTCCATGAAACTCTTTAGTTTGTCTTTCATATAAATATGGGAATTGCAAATACTATATACGAATCAGTAAAACATTGATCTAAGAAACATAGTAATTTCGAATTTACGGACCACATCTGCCAGAAATAATAGTGTCTGTCTGGTGTTCAGACAGCATGTGCAGCAAAGGAAATCCTATGTTCGGGAATTGACAGGCTTTTATTTGCTGAGACAATCAACAGACTGAGCCTGGTACTGTACTCCACCACTGTGTGTGCATAAATGCCTCCAGGACACCTTGTAAAGGCTTGATGACACAACTGCAGTCGCCTGAAGGCTCCAGTCAGAAGTGAATGCTTGTGTCTCCACTGCCTCAGCCATGGAGGTTTACATTGGCCCTTCTGTTCATCCATCAGACATTATATAATACTTTTGGTGCATTCATTGCACAGTGTGGATGTAGAAGAAAAAAGGTGTGACCGAATACTTTAATTAACGTTCTCATTGGGAAAAAAAAAAAAAAAAAATGCAACAACACAGCCATGGCTGAAGGCCAGTCAAGTTGGCACTCAGGTTGTTGTTGTTCTTGTGTACACTAACATTGTAGTAGTACTCCTCCATCATTCGTGAACCGATCATCATAAAAGTTGATCGCTATGTAGCATGGGCCAGTATCTATAATTCCTTGGAGCCTGAGTTTTTTTTTTGGGGGGGGGGGGGGTGTATCAAGGATGATATAATCAATCGCGGACTTACTGGCATTTGCCTTGCCTCTAAGTTACAAGTTAGCTAATAGAGGGCATGCATGAACAGCACATGGACTTGTGTGAGATACTGTATGTGAAGTGATATGTCCAATGCTGCTTATGTGCATTTTCTACGCAGTGAGGGGAACTTACACCTCCATATGGCCGAAGCCTTTTCCAGGACGTGGTCCCAGGTGTGTAGCAGGGTGTATGGATTTCTTGTCCTGGTCCTTTGACGTTGTCACGCATTTTTGAATCTCAATGGCCTCTATGATTACTTTCGGCACGGAAGAGAAACCAAAATTATTCCAGTCCATTATGTTGTTTTCTCTTTTGCAGTCCCAGAAACGTCTGGTGTTGTGTCATACTCTGGTTACATGACGGTCTTTCTAAAATCTATTTTAAAAGAGCAAAGATCCAATAACAATAACCAAGAAGTTGTCTGTAATTTGAAAACTGTGTCTGAACAGAAGTACATCCATACGAAACAGAGCACTTTTAGAAAAATATATGGCGGAAAACACTCAGGTGACTTGAAGTTCCGCTCTGTCACCCCCATTTTGGCCAACTTTAAAAATTGTCCGATATGCATGTGTGATACATCATTGGAAAACTTAAAATCTCAGTTTTCTGGGGGAAGAAAAAATTCGAACAGGGGGGCATTTTTGGAATTTTTCTTTTCTTAAACAGCAAAACCCTATCTTGAGGTGAGAGCACGCGAGAGCAGAATTAAAGACACCACGGTTTTAACGAGATATTATCGCATACTTACCTTGTTTTAATCCAAAAACTCCATGTAGCATGTATCACTGAGTGTCAAGACACAGCTGTGAATGGCCACAGCTGGATTTTGGGGGGATTTTATGGGTGAAACATGGTAACATAACAAGGGTTGCGATGCAGAAATTGCAGACGTCAAGGAGTGGTCGAGATGTTCTTTTTCATATATTTACCCTTTTAAATGTTTTTTTTTTTTTTTTTTTTTTTTTTTAATTTTCTTTGTTTGGATCGATTATCATCTCAAATAACGGGGAAAATGTGACAGTAACAAAAAAAAAAAAAAAAAAAAAAAAAAAAAAAAAAAAAAAAATTAATCGATAGTTATGAGGTAGATATCCGTGACTTTTTTACTGACGCTATTTTTTTCATTGTGACGTCATTTGTTTAAAAGTTTAAATTTGCAAGTGAATAATTTTTTTAAGTCTTTTTTTTTTTTTTTTTTTTTTTTTTTTAATGAAATATTAGACATCAATGAATGATTCTAGGCTAAAAATGACAGACATTTTGAATAATAAATATAATTAATTACTTTTTTTTATGGCTGGGTTGAAAAAAAAAGCGGTTGCGCGACGTCTCTATACAGAAGTTTGGGGGCTTAATGCGCCATGAATCTGCTAGGGCAGCATATACACATACTGTTCTATCAAACACAATAGTTGTTTTGGCTTAAAAGCAGTTTCTTTTAACCCTTAGATGCACAAGTTACTGGACCCTACACTCTTTCATAAGTGGGGCAAAAATTACCTATATTAGAATTTTATGCAATTTGGTGAAGAATAATCACTTGTATATTAATTAGTTTTATATTTAGGGCCACACAAGAATGATTTAATGCTTAAAATATCTTTATGATTCAATTAACACTTAAAAAAAAAAAACAGAACAGCAATAGACTTTATCCTTCCTTGTATTTTATCATCAATGATGAAGAGCTCCCATGCATCTTTTTCGTGATACAGCGGTGCTAAGCCCTTGTGGAGGCACTGACCGATTTCTGAGGATATTGTGGTTCTGTGTTCTGCCCTGGGTGGGAGGTAATTCTCTCTAGTAAGAGCCCTACCAACTCATTCTGTTGGCCGTGATTTTGACACTTTCTTCTTCAGAGGACACATAAGTGGAGTCAGATTGATCCTGTTCAGTTGGATTTCCAGGTGCACAACTGCCATTGCCACCTGAACAATAGTCTGGGTCCTCATCATTAGAAAATTGGACACTTGAGTCCAACCCTGTCATTGCCTCTTCATCATCCAACATCTACAGGACCATTTCAGCTGTAAATCTAGCAGCTATGGCATTTTGGATAAGGAAACATAAGAGTAGTGTTTTCAATAGATCAATGTGTAGCTGTATAAATAAATACATTCATTCATTCATTCATTCATTTTCCATAAACACACTATATATAAACAGTAATGTTAGCTAACCTAGGCTAGGTTCGAATCCGATTTTTTCGTGTTTTTCCGACTTGACTGAACGGGAAAAGTTTCAAATTCGGTCAAGGTCACTTCCGTATTTGGTTAAAATCCCATCCGGGCCACATTTTTCCAGAATGTGGCTGCAGTCTGAACTGTCAAGTCCCCCAAATAGGCATTCATGCAGCAATTAACATCAGCAAAGAGCGAGAGAGACCGGGTGCTACGGTAGCGGTGCAGCTGTGCATTAGCGCCTAGCATGCGGGCCAGTTTGCTCAGCACATCTCGGACTGCGAATTACAGCGCATGTGTGATACGTGAACAGTATGGGGTTATATTGCTGACACTATTCTGAGCGAGCAATAATGGAAATTGAGCAAAAACAACCTAGATTTCGAGCACAAAAAAACTATACTGAGCGAGCAGTTAAAGATTTTAAGCAAGCACTCGTAGATTTTGAGCACAGAAAATAATATTGAGCAAAAAAAATCTACTCTGTGCCGCTCAATTCGCCCCTCCTGCTCTCGCTACATATCTGGACTCCGCTCAATTCCCCCCTCCTGCTCTCGCTCCGTATCTCAACTCCTCTGCTCGTTGGTTTCTTTTCTCTGCGCGCTGAGTTGTAGGGATGGACGGATCAATACCAAAATATCGATATTTTGATCCAGTGTATTAAATATTAATTATCGATCCCTAAGCAAAAGTATCAATATCTGGAATTAATATATTATATTTTCTTTGTCAATTTTTGGGAGTATTTTTGTGCACACTTTTAGTACTACTTTTCCCTTTCGCATTCTACACTCACGTAAGCAGTGCACACACCAGCGTGTGCTCCCGCCCCCATTCACGTCCCTGTCCTGTGTCGAACAGCATGCTGTTCCTCCGCCCCTCTTACGCCTAATTTCTTACTTAACCTTTTTATTATTTCTTATTCATTTATTATTTCTTGTGAATTTATGTTTCATACTTTTATTTTTTTCATGAAATGTTTTTCCATATTTTTTTTATGTTACAAATAATTAAATGCTTGATTTCTTATGTTTTGTTTATACTTATTTTTATTTTGTTAAAGGTCTGTTTCAAGTATTTCAATATCTGTTCTTTTTAATTTGATTTATTTTTATTTATTTTTTTTTTTTTTCAAAATCTGTTTGAAAATTGTGTTAGTAAAATAAAATTCAAAAACGGCAAGTGACTTGATTATTGGATTTGTTTTTAGTGATCTACCATTTGAGGGCGGTAACATGCTACTATTAATTCGTTCTTTAATTAGATCAAAAATATTTAATTTAGGTAGATTAAAATTTGATCAAATAAAACGTGTAGCAGGGAAATGTTCTGTGCATATGAATTTAAGGGTCATGGTTAAAGAGTGAGACTGACTAATCAGAGTTTGTTGTTGATGGATTGGTTTGTGAGTTTGAGGGAAACTGCTTTGCTCGTTATTAAAAGCAGCAGTTTTCCATTGCAAAGCATATTTGACACAAAGAGACTTAATAGTTTTTGAGTGCTTGATGTAGTTGTACATTAGATATCATCAGAATGGCTGAGAACACTGCAGGGTTGTCTATATATATAAAAATGTTTATATATATTATATATTATGAACTTCCGGTTTCGATATCGGATTGGGATCGCAATATTTGGCCTTGGTATTACTTGGAATCGGATCGAATCCAAAATCACTGGTATCGCCCATCTCTTATCTCAACTCCTCTGCTTGTCGGTTTCTTTTCTCTGCGCGCTGAGTTGAGCACATGCGTCACCAACGTGTCACGAAGCCAACCAATCAGAGAGCTTGCGGTATTTCTGCCAGTGATTTCTGCCTCTGATTGGTTGGCTTCGTGACACGTTGGTGACGCATGTGCTCAACTCAGCGCGCAGAGAAAAGAAACCGACGAGCAGAGGAGTTGAGATACGGAGCGAGAGCAGGAGGGGGGAATTGAGCGGAGTCCAGATACGTAGCGAGAGCAGGAGGGGGGAATTGAGCGGCACAGAGTAGATTTTTTTTTTGCTCAATATTATTTTCTGTGCTCAAAATCTACGATTGCTCGCTTAAAATCTTTAACTGCTCGCTCAATATAATTTTTTTGTGCTCGAAATCTAGGTTATTTTTGCTCAATTTCCATTATTGCTAGCTCAGAATAGTGTCAGCAATATAACCCCATAGAACAGGCTCAATGGACAAAAGCAGTCTGAACAGGTACGCCAAAAAAACAGATATGACAAAAAAATCAGAATTGCGCATTACGACCTGCAGTATGAACCTAGCCTTAGTTAGCTAGCTAGTTATGAAGTAGATTCATTTGTTGATAAATAATAATAAAAAGAGTCATGAAAGACACACACACAAAATACTATATGGACATAATTCTAACAGTACACGTATCAACTCTTGTTGTGTAAAATAATCTTAAGGGATGTCACTTTTTACATACCTAGTCTATGTGGTCCACGGTAAATTTATTCCTGACAGCCAAAGTTGATAAGAATGAAATATTCCCATTGTTAGGTTTTGTGTTGGTTTTCTCCTTGTGTGACTTGTCCCTGTGATTGCCCATTGATTTCACCTGTTGTACCTGCTCCTAGCGTATTCCTTAACCTGCATCCTCACCTGTTCCTCGTTGTGTCGTTAACCCTTTTCTGTGTGTGTGTATATAAGCTCCCAGTTTCTTTTCACTCCTTGCTGCGTCATTGTCTATGTCAGTGTCTATGTCTGTGTTAAAGCCAAGATCCTGTCCAAGCCCTCGTGTTCTAAACCCTCTGGTAAAGTAAGTTTTGTTTGAACCTTGGCTTTTTTTTGTGTGTGTTTTGTTAGTTATTATTAAAACGTTTTTAAGATCACCACCACCTCCTTGGCTGCCTTTTGTTTCCTTGCAATTGGGTCCACACAACCACCTGCCCGCGTTTTCCCTGACACCTATTGGATTCCATAGAAAATGCATGTGGGTCATTTTTGACCCACTTGTGGAAGCTTAGGGTATTAATACAAAAATGACAATTTATTCAAATGTATAAACAAATTCATCGAACATTTGAATGGCATTATATCAAAAACATGTTTTTTGAGGAATACCTGGAATATGAATTAATAACAATTTTCCATTCTGAAGATATTTCAAGAAAACAACCTTACCGGATCTTTTTTGACCCACTTATGCATGGAAGGGTTAAAGAGGAGTGCAAGAGCAGAAACTGCTTTTTCAGTCTTGTCTGTGTTTTCCGCTATATACAAGTGTCCATGCCAGTGGAAAATGTTTCAATTTGAATATTCCGTAATATACGTTCGTACTTCATCACAATACCATTGTATTAATGATCAGCTGGAAGAACCCAAATTGTTATTCATTTTATCATGTACAAGTATTACAACAAAAGTTTTTATAGACATAGTGAATTAAATAAATAAATGCAATGTAATGGAGAAGGAAAGTTAGAAAGGTGCTAATAGAATAAAAGAGGGGGAGGGCTGTGGGTAGTGTGACAAGCGACATAACGTCCTCTGAGATGCATTTGGACAGAGTGAGCATCTGTCAAAACAAGGCAGCCTCAACGGCCGCCTCACTAATGGCTGTAGACGTGAGCGACTAAGGGGGAGGAGAGACGAGGTGGTGGCACATGCACATTCAAAGAGACACAAGACTGCTACAGCTTGTATGCACTCTTACACAAAAGTACACGCATATACACACAAATAGCACCACACATCTCTTCAAAGAAACAACACCAGTCTGATATTAAATATCTACCAATCTACACAGTGATAGTCATTTAACTGCATGTTCCTGTGTGTGATTATGCTATTCTCCAAGTTGTTTGCCCATCGTTTTTTTTTTTTTTTTTTGCTTGTCAGATACTTTTCACCATTTTTCACCGTGATGAATTAGAAATGGTGTCAGTCACTCACCTGAATTGTATTTTGTATTTTTTTTTTTTTTCCGGAGACCATTTAGGCAGATTGGTCTTTCATTCTCTTTTTCTGCAGGCTACAAACATTATCACTCCTGTTGAGTTTAATTTTCAGTTCTGAAATGTGACCCTGGATGGCAGTTTTGACAATTGATTCATGTAGTGCAGGGGTCAGGAACCTTTTGGCTGAGAGAGCAATGAACACCACATATTTTTAAATGTTATTCAGTGAGAGCCATACAATATGCTTGAAACTAAAAATACAAGTAATGTGTGCATTCTATGTAATCTTAACACTTTTAAAGTACATTAATACTTCTTTTTAATAACATTGTTATGCTGTTGCTAATCAATGAGTATTTCCTACCATTCATGCGACTTCTGGCGCTGTATGGTTTTGCTCATGGCTTTGTAGTCTGGTTGACCCTTTGTGAGGTTAAGCTTCATGCAGGCGTTGAGAAACTTAGGATGCGTCTCTTATCATGTTCACGAAGAAGCGCCACGAGTCCTCTGTTTTTCCCCACCATCCACGGAGGACCATCAGTGCACACCGAAACAAGCTTATCCGTCGGTAGATTTTTTTTTCTTTAGCGAACTCAATGAAGGACTTGAAAAAATGCTCCCCTCTTGTTGTTCCTTTCATAGTCAAAACCTTGCAACCACACTGAACTGGGATAAATTGCTTATGTCTGTTGACTCATCCAAAGCGAGAGAAAAAACGGTGCCACATTTATGTCCTTCAATTTAGTTGCCTCAATTTGATTTGACATCCTGATGAGACGATCGCGGACCGTTCTTGCCAACAGAGGCATGTCTTTTATCCGTTTAATTAATTGTCTTGATTCGAAAAGTCATCCAAAAACTCGCCACAAAGGAAAATTCTTCTGTCCATTCCTGCTGAAAAGTACGATACTCCTTTTAGCCATCTCCTCTAAAGACAGCGCGGAAAACGAAACTGAAAACGAGGGAAGTTTACTTCCTGATCTCACGCACATGGGCACATCGGCTGCTATTTTCCACAGCAAAATACGGCAAACCCACTTGAATAGTATCTCTGCCTCATCTGCATTGCCTATGCAATTCATAGATAGATAAATAGACACAAGGACATGTATATTTGCCAATTTCCCACTAAAATTACTGCGAACCGGGTTTCTAGTCGCCGGTGACCGTCGCCGTTTCGCGCAATGCGCAAAGGACTAGGCAGAAACTTTTTTTTTGTTTGTTTTTTTGTAATAATAAAGATCTGCGAGCCAGATGCAGCAGTCAAAAGAGCCAGATCTGGCTCGCGAGCCATAGGTTCCCGACCCCTGATGTAGTGATTCATATAAAATGATTCAGCTTCTTCCGTATTCGTATTTATCACAAGATATGTTTGTGTTTGCTCAATAATGTGGAATAGGGCACACCTAGCTATAAGGCACGCAGCCAAAATATCACAAAATTTGTTAGATATTAAAAAATATAGATTGAAACGTGTTTCATCAATTTATTATGAAGCTGGATTTTGGTTGCACACAAAGGACTGGATTCTTGCAATGTGTTCCCTTTATTTTGTCAGGGCAGAGAAGCTTTATTTATATGGCATATTTCATTTAGAAGGCAACTCAATGTGTTTTGCATGATAAAAAGCAAAAAAAAAAAAAAAAGAAACAAGTAAAATCAAAAACATTGAAGAACACAAACAAACACAAATAAAAGACAATGTACTAAAAGGACTACAAGAGTATACAGCGTGAGTAAAAAATTTAGTAATGATTTAAAAAGTTTTTAACTTTGATTTAAAAACATATACAGTATACAATTTGGGCTGACTTATGTAGCTTTTTTTTTATCCCATTTCTATTCAACACAACAGATATATACTGCTTTTCCAATTTTGGTTTGAGCTAAGCTTGAGAACGATAAACCGATACGACCGGATATCCGGTTTTACAGGTGAGGGATACAGATGTATCGATAGTAAATTAGTAATTAGTAATTAGCGATAAAATATTCAATGAACCGATAGTAGAGATGGAATTCGGCTATCGCAAGCACAAGAGACGGCTTCTAATGCCTAGTTCAATGCATTGCGTAATATGATAATAATTTAGCTGTTACTTCACATGCTGCGCTTGTGTCATTCACCACACAACGCACTTCGATCGAGACCACATGCATGATATAATATGGACAAGCACTACTCACAGTCGTGGTTGCCTTAACTCCCCATGCATTTCGGCAGAACATCTACTTGTCGCCGTCATTACCCGATCGTCACGGGCGTGTCATAACAACGTGAGAGCTAACGAAACCACTGAAACGCACGCTCCGTAGCATTTTCTTCACAGCCCAAAACGAAACTAGTAGTGGCAACGAAGCAACATGCTAAAACAATGGACAGTGTGATCACCGACGCCAGCGACCTGCAGCGATTGATTTTCAACGCACCCAGGAAAACAAAAGTCGGACTTTGAAGTGATTAAGGCAGCCAGATCTGTTCGCATGGGACAGAGCTTGTGTGAAGTGTGGAGCGGTACGGAGATCTTGAGTTTTTAACCCTGAAAAATAACCCACTACAATGGTGAAAAGGGCGGCATATTGTTTCCACGAAACGCAATCTACTTAAACATGAACATGTGGATTAATTGATCTTCCTCAAGAAAAATCTGCCCTTCAAAAAATATATGGACAGTGATGATGAATAAAAAATGAGGAAGCACATGCATAAGTGAATGAATTTGCTGTGTATTAGGTTAAAGTAACGATTATTGACCTGTCTGTCTAAAATGCCATGTTTTTATTCCCCCAATTATACCAGTCGTAAAGCATAATTTATTATTTATTTATGATAACACTAGCAGGTTTAATTCTTTTTTTTCCCAGAGCTGCTGCATATAATTAATATTTTTGTTTACAAGATTTTTACGTTGAAAGTTTGCACTTAAATTACTTACCTCTTGTGTTAAAAACACCAGGAAATACAATAATTGAATTTTGCACTTTATTGTTGTCTGTCACTGGAGTTTTATTTTATTATCAATCCCATCCAACAAAATGACGGTCATATAGTAAGCCTTTTTTTTTTTTTCATAAAAAAATAAAAAATAACATTGGTATGAATGTTTGTTGTTTTAATTTTGCTATATTAGAAATGTGGTCTTTTTATATGTTTAAAATACTGTACAAACACACACAATAAATATTTATTATCGTATCGTTTTCACTCTATGGAACCGTATCGTTCTTACATTATATTGAATCGCTCGACCTTAAAGAGCATATGACACGAGAAAAAAAGTCTTAAATGGCATTATTATGTGAATTAGAATCATATTTTGAGACGATTCGACTATATACAACAATTTAGCAAAGCACAGATGACGAGAAATTAGTATTTTAATCTGCCGGTTAGCCACGCCTACCATTATAGGGCTTTAGCGTCCCCAACAGGTGGATGACGTCAGCGGTAGACTGGGCTCATCGGTTTTACTATTCAGCCCATTGAGGGGGAATTATTCAGAACGAGGAAAACGCGATGAAGAGAGCCGCAAAATGTCATTGTTTCAGTCTCGCTACTCAAATATTTTTACAGGATATTCTTTTTATCCAAGTATTTTTCCCCAATAGCTATATAAATGGCTTGAGAAGGACCAGTCAGCCCGTCAAGGGGGAACTATTCACAACGAGGAAAACGCGATGAAGAGAGCGGAAAAATGTCAGTGTTTCTGTCTCTTTACTTCAATATTTTTACAGGATATTCTTTTTATCCAAGTATTTTCCCCAATTGCTAAATAAATGGCATGGTCATGACAAATAACAGTCTTGTGCTGAATGGAATATGAAATAATAAAAATGCATTTATTCAGGACGACATGGCAAAATTACTCCATAATGGTCAAAACTGTCGACTTCACCTTTACTGTCGCACCTCCCAAACGATATTTTATGACACCTAAATCGGACATTATGCTACATCATACTATTATGAAATAAACATGCTTTTTCGTGTCACAGGCACTTTAAAAATGTATGTTTTTTTTTAATCAAATCGTAACCTGTGTATCTAGATACATATCGAATCGGCTTCATGCCAGAGATTCCCAACCCTAGTTTGAATCCTGGGCTCTAATATGTGACTCAAGTCTGAAGGTCTCTCAGCTGGTGTATTCTTTCCATTTGCCTTTCTCGACTGTATAAAGGACCTAAGTATTTCCGCTATGTATAGAACGGTCAATTATTCAATTCTCTCAACTTATGGTTGTTTGCTTTTACTTGGTAACATCCTTTATATAGTTTCGTTCAAGGCTGACGATTCATACATATGACTGACACTCTGTTGTTGCTGTAAAACCTCATAAGTTAAACACACCACCTCTTTCTTTCTTTTTTTCTTTACACAAATATGCACATACACACACAAAGAACATTGTATGGTGTGTTTTTGTTGGGATTTTGACAAACAACAACAATGACCTTTAAGAGAGGCGAGCCAGCAAGGCTGTGATCACAGGGAATGGAAACGGAGCCAGAGTGAAATGTCAACCGTCCCAGTGGTCTTAGCGCTGACGCAAAACTGGGAGAGAGAGAGCGAGAGGGCGAGAGACAGAATGAGAGAGAGAGAGAGAGAGAGAGGGACCAAGAGAAAGAGTGTGTGCATGTGGATGTGCCTATGTGTGGTAATTGCAAGGAAGTATTTTGTGTATAGACATTTGTTCCTTTCACAATCTGAGCTATAGCCAACGTTGAGGTCTCAAAGGACAGCCCTTGCTTACTTCACCCCGCCTTCTAGTATGTAACACAGAAAAAATTCAGGTACAGACACATGATTATTTTTTACAATTTGGGGGCCTCATTTCATACTTGGATTTTCAATATTCATTCAAGGTTTGCAGACTTGTGAACATCACTCCTCTCTGTATTTTTCTACACTCAATAGGGTTTTATCAGGCTCTCCTAAAGATGGTTAAATATTTTAAGTTTGTATTTCGTATCATTTTTGCAATTGCAGCTTAAAGCAACTGATGCGGGAAAATATTACATTATGCTTTTGTGATGTATGATTGCTTCTGTGACATAGATTGTAACAACTTTTACTGTTTTTCACCTTGTTCCCATATTTAGGAGACACGCTTGAGAATCTCACGAGATAACTTGTTTTGCACCATAGTATTATTTTACCCCACGCCTGGGTCCCATAGAGATAACTTGCTTTGTACCCATAATATTTACCATTTGTTGGCATCTGTTGCAGCACAGCTCATTTGTCCCATGTGAAAAGCCCTTTTTCAAGGGGGCTGAACCAAAAGTAGCTTAAATGTTTGTGATTGGACGGGACCGCGCCGCTCGGGGGCGGAAGTTGGCCTCTCCGCCTCCGAGGGGTGCGTCCTTACAAAACCGGACATTTCTGGGTGACCCGTGAAGTCCGCTGGTGGATCAAGTACGGATCGTCCAGCTTTTGTCTTTTTGACGCTTTACTGGAGTGTTGTTGGCTTCCCACCCGTTTGTCACGGTAAGCGATTTTCATTTCTAAGGGACAACTAGTCGTGCTGTAACGTAACGCGGGGATTCTGAGATTGACAAACTCAAATCTAGCATCACGTTACCATTTGTTTGCTTGTTTTTTATATCTGTTTGCTTGCTTTTGTGGGATTGTAATCAGTAAATCTCATTTATTCTGCATTTTCTAATCAGTAAACATCGGCTATTGAGCAAAAGTGTGCCTGTTACTGATTCACCGCGAACCTGGAAATTTCGGAAAACGGCAACAATAACCTTTCAACCTGTATAAAATATTTTCATAACATTTGTGATAATATGTTGACTGACAACTAGTTGGATGACACCTCTTTTACATCTTGAGGGGGTCTGTATCGCTTTCACTGACACTAATTAACTTTGAGGAGGGTGGCAGGAACCTTGCCACACAAAAAAAACTACCTATGTGCTGACTGCTATACTGCATAGGTCACTTCCCCTTACCCATTCATCATAAAGACAGAAGGCGATGCAAATTCTGTCGCATGAATTCTGTAAAGATGGCAGAGCAACGAAAGAGACAAAAAGTTTTGTCTGAGGAGGGAATAAACGAGGCTACGAGGATATACAAAATAAACATTGGCCGGGCTTTCACTCGCTAGTGTGAAACCCCACCCACCCCCCTCAACTGAACTTGTTAGCGCTGACGAGATTGGGTGGGGTGGGGGAATTAGCCACACTAAGTAACACGGTTGCTAACTGTCATATGCTGTTATTTAGCCACAACTGGTTTGATTGATGATTTTATGACACTGTGGGTGTGCGCTGGTCCTCATGGGAAATCCAGCGCAGGTCCTCACGGGAAACGCAGTCTCTCTTAAGGCATTACACTACGCTTTTGCCCACCTGCGTCACTAAAACCGACCAAAACTAAAACCTACCAAGTGTTGCTTTACAGGTAGCAAAATCCCCAAATTCAACATTATATATTAAAATAAATTAAGGCTGTCATAGAAGACAAACGCACAATTACTGTTGTGTAATATTTATGTAATATTTTCACTCCTTTTGTTGAAAAAGGAGGGTTTTAAAAACCATTCAGCCAGCTAATGTTACATAAGTTTGGCATATACAGTCATTGTAAGCGCATTGGTTTTGGTGCAGTAACAACTTTTTTCTTTATTGGGCTTTTCAGTCCATTTTTCCAAGTCCTTATTGTGCATCTTTCAAAAAAACCACATCATTACTTTCTGCAGAAAAACTGCAGCAATTGCAGATGAAGTTGCTCATGGGTTTCTCTTTCCATCCTGAGAAGTGTTCATGTCTGTTGTGGCTGAAATCATTGTTGCTCTACCTGTCTGATATATGGTAACAACAGAACCATGTATTTCCCACTCCATCAGTTTGAGCAATACCAATAGGCCTTTAGAAATCTTTTATCCCTTTCTACATTCTGTTAGCTTTTCTTATAGACCATCTGACAGTTGTTTTGCTTCCACCATGGTTCTGTCGAGAGATGATTGCTCTAAGACTGCAAGAGGATTTCAGCTTCTCCTAAAATGTTTAAAAAAATAAGTGATCAAATGTATACAGTACTGTTGTGTGTACATGTAATTGACTCAATATGCGCTACAACGCGCTCAACTTTTGTTCAGTATCAGCTTCTTATCACTGGTTACAATACGGATTTCTTTTTATTCATTCGCGCAGTGGACATTGTAAGTCTACGGAGTTGAGAGAACCTTGTTCCACTGCAGCGAAACAAGACGAATCATTGGATGAATGCTGGGTTTGTCCTACCCATCGGACGCTTAGCATTTCTGGGGGTCTATGGCCAGTAGGCAGGCCTCGGATCGCCCTGATGCCCCTTTTTGATCGACAGTGAAACGAGCGGGTTATCAGTGATCTTGTGGTGTGAACATCCACAGGAAGCATTTAATTTTCATTCCGTTATTGTGAGTTGAATCGGCAACTTTCCAAATCATATTAGCACTACTTTCTTTGTTAAAAGCAACTAGCGAAAAATCGAGCTAAGTTGTTTGAATTAGATTTTTAAAAATGGATGAATTAAAGAGACCGACGGTTATCTGCAGTCATGACCTTCGTGAGTAAAAGGACAATTGGTTCCTCTTTAATAACTCAATAATTTACAGGTGTGCATGTATTAATTAAAGTATTACTGGTGTCCACATTGGCAATAATATTTACAGAATATGTCCATTATTATACCAAGCCTCAATTCAGTGTATAAGGAACCAGAATTAAAGTTTTAATTTTAAAAAAAGAATGGAAACATTTCCAGTTTTAATCAGGAATGTTTTAAAAAGACAAAAAGACACACTTTCAAATCCTTTGGTTCAAGCTTCACTGGCTGCTAAGGAGGAAAAAAAAGTTACAAAAAAAAAAAATAATAAATCCCTAAGATAGACTCTGGTGTTTTGCGAAAGAGCTCTGGGTAAAGCCAATTTCTGGATTTTCATGTGATTTTCATCAAACAGAGACAAGAAGGTGCAACAAGCAATGTTTTATTGGACAGTCTTTCATGCATATTTTCAAAAGCTTTCAAAAGATATAACGCAGCACACTGAGAAATTGGGTACTCTGCCAAGACATGGAAAAATGTATCTATGCATTCATTTTAAGAAGACTGGATTATTGCAATGGCATATTTACAGTTCAAAAATCAATCAGGATGCTGCTGCTAATCCAGGATCCTGATGCCAGAATCATCACATATGCAAGGAAAATGGGTTTTGTTAAACTGATCATGAAATCAGTGCACTGGTTTCCGGTGAGTCAAAGGATAGACTATAAAATTGTACTTTTGGTCTACAAAACACTTGGAGCTGGTTTGTTGTATGCTCCAAGAAAAAGAACCAAGCAGGGTGAGCCATTCGGTTATTATTGCCCACCTCTGATCTATGGTGTACTGCTCCATTGCACTGTATAATCAATATTATACTGTATGACGTATTTACGGTGGCCGAGAGGTGTCAGGCGAAATGCAAAGTCCAAACACTTTGCAAATAGAAAAAGCACGAACCCCAATTGCAAACGATTTGCAAAAGATAAAAAGCACGAATGCAAACTGCCACAACACGGTCCCCAATTCCTAAAGCGCGATCGCAAATTAGCAAAAGCACGAACCCCAACTGCCACAACACGGCAGCGAATGGCTCGCAGCATGATAGCAAATTGCCACAACACAATCCCCAATTGCTAAAGCGCGAGTGCAAACTGGCAAAAGCAAGTACGCCAATTGCCACAACACGACAGCAAGTGGCTCGCAGCACGACCGCAAAAGGCTCGCAAGACAATTGCAGACGATGACCCAGAAGTTAAAAAAAATAAATATGTAATAAAAAGACGACACTTTGTATATTGCTATATGCTCTTTGTGACCATCTCTACAGGCCTCCGTAAAGTCCCCCCTCCCCATCAGACGCAAATTTATATAAAAATTATGCTAATAGTTTGTGCTTCAACGGTTTTGTAGATACAGTATTATGCTTTTATTGAGATATTAATTACGAGTGGGGACGTCAGTCGTAGCTTTTTCTTAGCTTAGCTCACGCAGCTAATGGAGCGTACCAACTCTCTCAATAACAGAGGGGTGTCTTAACAAGGCTAGCATGAACGTAGCGCAAATTTGGGTCCATTTTGCAGTAAACTGGGGGTTTAGAGGGATATCATCACTCGAAATTAATATCTCAACCCCCCTAATTTACTGCAAAATGGAGCCGAATTTGTTTGCTCTACGTTCGTGCTAGCCTTGTTAGGACACCCCTCTGTTATTGAGAGAGTTGGTACGCTCCATTAGCTGCGGGAGCTAAGCTAAGAAAAAGCTACGAGTGGTGTCCCCACTCGTAATTAATTTAGAGGGATGTCATCACTCAAAATTAATATCTCAAGCCCCCCATTGGGCGTGCGCAGCGGTGCCACTAAACATTAAAAACAGCAAATATGGCGGAACGTCGGCGTCAATTTACTGTTTTTATAATATTTTTAATTTAAATATGTTGAATGTTTCCATTTTTGTGCATTTTTGAGCAAAAGATAATGCCATTGCTTGGAGTGGGCGGGCATGTTGTCTTCCGGGCTAAGGAATTCAAAGTGCATCATTCGCTGTCCCCTTGTAAATCTGCACTGCCCCCTAGGGCCTGGCATGAACACTACATCGTTTTGATGCAGAATTGCGACATTGTTCGAATGGAGACGGAACCATATAAATGCAAACATGAAATTTTTCGTCTTCTGGGAGAGTCACCATGTAAACGGCCCCTCAGTCTTCCTTCATGGAAAACAGTATCGCTTTTTGTCCTACCGGTGTCGCTAAAATCGACCAAACCTTTCTTTAAGGGCGTCAAAAATGGCCCGTTTACATTTTCTTGAGATATCTTTGTAATATTTTTTTTTCTTATTTAAGGAACTCTATAACCATCTTTTTAACCTGTGCTGTCCATCTGTTTGACATGGAGAGTGGAAGTCTGAGTGCCCGATTGGTCTGAACAGTTGTAATGTTTGACATTGAGAGTATGACATTCTCCCATTGTGATCATTCACATACCTTGTTTATTATGACAAAACAGCGAACAGGAAGGGGCTTTGGGGGAACAGAAGAAAAGAAACACAAGAGAAGAAAGAAAAGAAACATAGACAACAACAAGAAATACATTGAACGTCTACACTAACTACTAACATGTTGGTGCTATCGTCAGCTATATGTATTTCCGGTTGACACCATGTGGGGGGCCTGTTGACCAGTGAAAGCAGGGGACGGGGTTGGAGGAGTCTATAAGCTAAGTGATTGCAAGAGGAAGAGTGTACACAAATTAGCTCTGTTATGTAGAACCCAGTAATTGTGTGAATACCTCGTGAATGTAAGCCCGTTGGCGACCGCCCCTACGCCGCCCCCCGCCAATCCCGGCACCGGGACCTCCCACCCGAGCGCGCCCCATCACATCCAACCGCATGCGAGCCCCACCAAGCGCGTGACAGCCACGTAGATGAGCGGAGACGCCACGCAGGCGCCAACCCAGCCAGCTCCCAGGGAGGAAGGGCGGGCGGGGTGGGGTTCAACGCAGCCCATCCCTCCTCCTGCAGCCCAGCAGTCAGCGGCACCAGCCACCCCCCCCCCCCCCCCCCCCCCCCGGGATCCAGGGTGGTCCCCCGGGCCACCCGCCCACCCATCAACCGGCCTTCAGGGATGGCGAGAGGGGACGCACCACCAACTCCACGCCCACCCCCAGAATCGCCCGCCCACCCGGCCCACGAGCCACAGCCGCAGCCCCCCAACTGGCACGGCATGCTACGGGACCCCCAGCGGCCCACCAAGCCCAGGGCAGGGCAGGGTCCTTCGCCAGAGCAGGCAACATCCAGTCGATACACTGGCGCCCAGCCAGCGACCCGCGACATCCAGTCGGAGAAGAGAGGGGAAGGCGGAGGCAGTAGGACGCCGAGAAGCCGCCGTGGGGCGACGCGAGATCGGAGCCCCCACTCCCGCGGCCGGCAGCCCAGGCAGAGGGGAGGCCGCGCCCCGGGAGCCACGCAGAGAGAAAAAATGTGGGACCCACCTACCACCCTATTACTGTGGCTGGCAGCCATTACCCAGCACCGTTTTGGGATTGTGAGGGGAGGGTAGTGCAATGTATGCATTAAAATAGGAGAGCTCTATAACCATTTATATACTGTATATGTTTAATTCTAACTGGATATGTCACATCTACCCACTGAATGCAACAAGGCCAACAAAAATAGAGCTCATGTGTTAATATTTCTAAAAGTTAATTCACTGATGTCAAGCTATAAGTGCGATGTAGCCTGGTGTGTTCAAATTGGAAGGGGAGTCTTTCACAAGTGAAAGTCTGTCTAACTGTGAAAAACCAAGAGCAATCAGAGTGAGATGACCCAAAAGTGAACGCGAGGCCCGAATGTGTGATTTGCTGCAGTATTTTTAGTTGGCGTGTGTTTGCATGAGCGCGTGAGCTCCTGGGCTGTATTGATATTTGGAATGTGATTGACAGGGGAGAAGTCTATTAGGTGAGATTGTTAACAGAGTTGAGCCTGTTATCTGCTCCAGGCAGCCGTGAAAGGGGATGGCTGATTCACAAGGAAGCTATTGAGAATTTCAGAGGTGTTGTATGAGCGATTTGGGCCCAGGCCCACGTCACACTGATCCAGCGAGCTGAGCTTGTTCTCAAATCCGTGCTGATCAATGTGCTGTCGCATTCTTCTTTCTTTACTTGGGCTCTTTCTCAGCATCTTTATTTGACTGTTTCTCTGTTCACACATTCCTTTACCCACTTTAAGCCTCTCTTTGTTTCTACTTTGCAAAGTGTGCGTTTTTGTCAGTCAGCAACACAAGTTGCGTCTCTCCTTTTGTTCTGTTTTTCAGAAGACCAGAAACTTTGCTTACATTGAGCACAACTTAATCCTCACAATTAGCACTTTTATACCGGCAAGCCCAAAAGCAAATAAATTTAGCTGATTTGCTTACACTCTACTTTCCCTTCTTGTTTTATCAGCATGAATATTTTATATCCCTTTTGTTTATGGCGCTTGTGAGCATTAGCCGAAGAGCCGCCACCAATCCCATTAATTTCTGTGAATACAAATACAGTTAACACAGTGAACATTTTCCTCATGGTAAAATGGATCCGCTGTAAGAAATTTGTCTGCAGGGGTTGCAAACTCTATGACCAAGTACAAATATATGGAAATAACCAGCGAGAAATTTGTGTCCATGCAATTTTGTTTGAGTGCAAAGTGAACTCTTTTTGACCTTGATTTTGATTCACCAAACATTGCCACGGGGAGGAATTCATGTGCATGTGTTTGTATCTGCGCTTGTGTGAATGCATGCACGGTAATGTGCTAGGTTAACCACTGGCTAAGGGAAACAAAATATGACATACAGTCCTATATTCTGCCAACAACACTCCAACACACACATCACATATATTAATGTGTGAAGCAACGTGGAGTATTTTGGAGCATATTCCCAGCGGCTGTTCGCTGTGCTCATTGGCTTTGAGAGTTGTGGTTAACTATTTCTGAAGGAGATATAGAGAAATTTTTCATGGCATAGAGATAATGTTTGTATCCTTTGCAGGAGCACACTTTGGATTGCATATGTAGAAATACAGCATGTATGTAGCGTGTACACATAGAAACTAACTAAACTAAAAAAATAGATGTGATTATAACAATGTGAATAATAGTAATTACTGATCACAGCTGTAGTTATTCTGAAAACTGTGAATTTATGTACAAACACACAATATGGGGTTTCCCTTAGGATTTTTTGAAGCTGTGGTGGTGGGCTACATCAGAGTCGGACAACCTCACCATCTCGTGCCTCGGCGAAATTGCGTCATATCATGACAAATGAGATTTTTTTGTTCACATTTTTCCCTGAAGAACCATAGCAAAGATCAATTTGAGATATTTCATTAGCCAGGCTAATATTGTTGCTCTCAGCTACGGTACATGTACGTAAAAATCGTAGCTGATTACAGCTACATTACCCGCCGAAATAATGCGACTTTTTTTGTCGTAGCAATTGTACGACTTACATCTCATAGTCCTTCTTTTTCCTTTATTTGGCCCTAATTCGTACTACATTACCACAACAATAATAGTCCTTCTGTTAAAGACCCATTTCAAGGAGTAGGGGGACATTCTAAAAGCCGTGTAAAGAGTTTTAGTAGTCTTGGTGAGAAGGTGAATAGTTTTTTTTGTTGTTCGTGAATTACATTTCCACACAAATGCACATTGAGGTACCATTTAGCTTTGAAAGGAGAGGTATGACAGTCATTTTTCCAGTGTCCCAGAGCTGGCAAAACTTGAAAAAAAGCGCATTTATCAAGGTTTCGGCAGACGTGATTGCGTATATCTGTCTGCCGAAACAGCCTGATAACACAGAGATTACAGAGAGTACACCTGCCCCTCTCTATTGGCGCAAATTCATTCAAACTTGCCGTTCCGTCCAAGACGGCCGTCCACCGCTCACTTTTGGCGAAAAGTCCGATCCAAAATACTGTAATGCCCCGGATGGGGGGGTGGGGGGTGATTCGGTATTGGCTTACGCACTTTATTGTGGCAACAATAATAAAAAATAAAAAAAACACAGTAACAAAATAACAGCGGGCTCCCGCGACTTGCAGCCTCTGTCTCTCGCTCTCGCGCCCGTTTTCCCATTTTCCTACTCACTTCCCCCTACGTCACAGCTCCCCAGTCCGATCGTCTCTTTAGGGGGCCGCAATTAGTTACGGACATTACAACACACAATGAATAGGTTGCCGCTGAACCCTTCAGACTAGGCTGCTGCTAGTTTGAAAAAAAAAAATCATCTAATTTGCAATGCGTGGCTGGTTTTGTTTTTGTGTGGCAGTGCGTCACATTGTTTCATTTGTAAGGGAAACCTTGCAATAATACAAAAATATCGATAGTAGGCATATCCTTAGGCACAATTGAAAAACACCAACACATAGCTTTAGTAACGTTTCATAACTGCATTTGTTATTGATTAAAAATGTAATTATGATAAGCTGCATCAAAAAGTACAGTATTTGCTTGTAAGCCCAACCACATTTGCAGAGAAATGTTTTGTTCCTGTCAGGTAAAGGATCAAGTTCTTTTTTGCGCTATTGGCAAAAACTGGGAAGCAAATAACATTCTCAAATAAATACTCAGATTCACGCAATTTGTGAGAAAAATAATCTAACTAAAAGGATGTTTTCAGTCCAGACAAATCTCCTTGATTAGCCCATAAATGGTCGACACCAACTACTCAACACGTGGTTAGAGAATATCCCTCAGCAACACATCACAGACATTTTGTTACTTTGACAGGAGAGATTACAACAAAAAAAAAAAAAAAAAAAAAAAAAAAAAAGATCCATAAATTGGAAGTGGATTTGTTGTCAGGGTTTTATGCAGCTCACGTTGATCTTAGATACCCTTTAGATTACAGTGATTGGTGGACACTTCTAACAAGTAAATGGTTAATGGAGTTCACTTATATAGTGCCTCGGAGCAGTGCACAGCATTATACAAAGCAATTAACAATGCTTTAAATCCCCCATATAAACACACTGTTTATACAAGGATGCCGAATGCAAGCCTTGTTCAAAAAATATATCAACCTGAATACCGAACTAACCTTCAACTAAAGCTTGCCATAACAGGTTGATTAGTTGATAAAAATGTTGACTGTAATAGTAAGGTCTGGCCAAAAAATAGCACAATTAGCCTTTTTCTTCTAAACTGGTGTACAGATTTTTAAAATTATTTTGAATAATTTATATAAATCCACCTTCCCCCCTTTTCCCTGTGTTTATCAGCAGCTAACGATGCACTGAAATTGAAAGCAGAATGCACAAATGAGTTGTAGGGGCCAGCTGAGCTACTCGTCGCTTTCTATTATTATTTAAGTTGTTTGTTCTTTATCACATTGTATAAATGTGCTCCATCAAATAAAAGGGCACACACTGATTTTGTACTGTTTCTTACTCTACCTTTACTGCACTGCTCCTAGCATGCCAACCCTGATTACAATTGCATCTCATGTTGACACTCAACACTGCAATTATCCAACTCACTCATATAAACAGGTGTTTAATTGCAATGTGCAGATCTCACTGGCCAATAATATCAAGTAATGTTTATTCCTTGGCCATCGTGGGCAGTGTGAAATAACATTTAAGAGCATGTGAAATTATACATTTTAATATATATATGTGTATACTACGTCAGAAGAACAATAATTAAAAAGTGGGTTTTCTTTCCAGAAAAGAAAACAGCACAGTGGTACCTCTACATACGAATTTAATTCATTCCAGGACCTGGTTTGTAAGTCGAAATGGACTTATGTGGAGCGGGATTTTCGTAAGAATGCATTATAATTGGATTAATTCATTCCACAGCCCAAAAACCGACGCTAATTCCTTCATAAATACTGCTGGTACAATTACAAATAAAAATTACACATAGCAAAACAAATTATAATGCAAATCATAATAATAATAATGTAACGAATCAGGTTCTAATGTGGCGGTTGTGTTTTGCATGCTGTTTTTGAACGCACCACGTGACTGACTGTGAAGTTTTTTCCTTTTTTTATGTTGTTAGTTTTGGCTACGGCAGACAATAGCCTTGTTGTGTAGCACAAGTTCTGAAATAAGTAATTGAAACCCTAACGAAGCTGGCGTCATCCTTGCCGATGTTACAATAATAATAATAATATTAATTGATTGTCACGTTAACTTATAGAGACTGGCGAACAGAGGTCGGAGGAGACCGGCCTGATTGTCGAGTCATTTCACACACTTGCACACCACGCTCATATTTTTCTTTCATTTCCTTCCTAATTTCAATGGTAAGTGCCACCTTTTTTCTTTTTTCACCACCTGCGATAAACTTCTTGGGACCCATGTTGGTTTCTCTCACAAGAAAATCTGCTGCGCGTCCAACTTGTGGGAAAACAATGAAAATGCGACGCTGTTATAAATCGTCGTTTTCAAGCATGATGTGTTATCTCAAGACAAATAGCAAGTCAAATTTTACGTTGGATGACGAAAGGATCGTATATCGATGCGATCATATGTCAAGGTACCATTGTATGCATTTTTAACCGTGTAGTGATACCTGTGAACAGTGTTGTTCAAGTTATTTTCGAAAAGTTATACTTACTTCTCTAAAAAAGTAACTCTTTACTAGTTATTCAATTATGAAAGTAACTACTTTGTTGCTTTACTTTACAATTTTTTTATTTAAATGTCTGTATGTCCACTAGGGATGGGAATTGATTGGATTTTTACGATTCCGATTCCATTATCGATATTGCTTAACAATTTGATTCTTTATCGATTCTCTTATCGATTCTAATTTGGGGAAAAAGAAGAACAAACGTTTTGATTGGCATCGAGTTTGTTTAATCAGAAGTCACAACCTTACAAACTCACAACGAGATCAAAAGAGGCCCAAAGCTTCAATGTTAACTGTGGCAATAAGTGGCAAATACACAAGAATGTGTAACATTTTACTGAAACATTTATCTAATAGAAATAAAAAATATTGGTATATATTGGCAGATAGGTTGTTGTTCTGCCTTTGGCAATATGTGTTAAAGCAGGGGTCCCCAAACTTTTTCCTGTGAGGGCCACATAACTTTTCCCTTCTCTGATGAGGGACTGGGGTCAGTTTGTAACAGAAAAAGTGTGACGATTGCAGAAGTGCATAAATGTAAAAAAATTATTGTTTTTCAGAAAGCCACAATCAAATAACCCTTTCTGGATTCTTCACAGAATGAAAGTAAATAAAATAAAAATAATAATATAATATAATAATAATTCATAATAATAAAAAACACTATTAATTAAACAGATAATAACCAAATAACCCTCTCTGAATTCTTCATGGAAAAGGCCAGGAAATAAATAACACGATTGAGAAAAAAAAAAAAAAATTCAAAATGGCCGGACCAAATGTGGAGGCGGGCCGTATTTGGGCCGCGGGCCGCAGTTTGGGGACTGCTGGGTTAACGTGTATTATTTACCATTACATTGAAATGCATGCCTTTTAGTTTTTGTGGTGCTTACACGCTCAAGTGGGGGCGCCCTTGCGCTTCCTCACGCAAAGAAGAACGCGCTCACGTGAAGAAGAGCGCGCTTACACCCGAAGAAGAAATGCCGCATCCAAGCGAGTGAGCGAGTTAGTGAGAGAGGGAAACACTTCTACGAGCCTACCTTCTTTGTTAATGTTAATATCTACAGAGGCAACGCCTGTATGTATCATCTGTTGTGTTGTTGTTGTTGTGTTTCCACTCGCGATCGAACACTTAAATCCAGTTGTGTAGTGGTTTGAACGATGTGCTAATGCTAGCGAACGAATGCTAACCATTTGTTATTACTGTTATTAGCAGCTAGTCATCGCTGATTTACGTTGATGCAAACCTGTTTGTTATTGGGGACGAAATTGATTTGTTTCATTTCTATTCTTAGTTTCACTCTTCAAGTGATGGTTGAATAAAGTCAGCAAATTATACCAACGTCTTCTGCATCGTCATTTGGGAGTTTAGCTAGCTGTATAGCCAGGACTGAGCCTTAGCCTCTCTGTGAGGACAGCACAGTCGCATTCCCTCCCGATGCAGTTATCTCCACCTTGCAATGACTGCAAGTCGCTTTGTTGTAATTTTTCCTCGTGAAGTGAAGACACACTTTCGAGCGTTTGAACCTACGTGCTGTCATTGTTATGTTTATGGCTGCAATGCTCGTGCTTACCCGTCGTAACCTTTCATTTTCACACTCTTTCCTGGTGAAGTGTAGTCAAACTTTGGAGCGAGTGGTTCTTGGCGCCATGCTAGTTTGATGCGTCTGGACAACAAGACACGTCACGACGCAATACGCGTCTTTAGAAATCATTAAAGGGATCGTTAAGGCTTTTTCATTGTGATGTCGAGGCCTCGAAGCACTCGGAACCGGTTCCGAATTGGAATCGGATTTCGATTCCCATCCCTCATGTCCACCCTGAAAAGCCTCCACTCTCAGTGTCTTGCACCATAACAGCGTTTATTAGGTTTTTTTTCAAACAGAGTTTTCTGTGTGTGCATAAACTGGGTTTGTGTGTCTGTGTTTCATACAGCCATACTGGTAAGACCCGCCATACTCTTGTCAGACTGTCTCTGATTGGCTTACCCTAACATCTTCCCCAATCGGTAATCTCTTCTGGGTCGTGCTGTGTTCAAGTTAGAGTGAGGGGAGCCATTTGGACTCCGAGGGTAGTACGAGAGCACAAAGCTGTCAAAAGAGAACACCACAGGTAGCAAGAGAGCAGCAGAGACGTCTGTAAAATGACAGATAAGCGCACGTGCTACGGCGCTGATGGCGGCCACTTTTCACTTGGATCACGGGACATAAATAACTTGGATAACGCTTGCACATTAACCAAAGAGCCATTAAAGAATGAGAAAATGCATTTCTCTTTCCACATCATCACCCCGAGCGTCCATTGCGCGCTTAAAAACATGCCACCCTCTGTAGGTCAAAACATGTTTCAAATTTTATACGTTTTTAAATCAATGGCAATATTTTATGTGTTTCTGATAACATATTTTAGTAAAAGAGAACAATTATGGCTTATTAGAGCCTACAAGTCTTTAAGTCCGAGGTTCCCTTTAAATAAGCAACATCCACAACTGGAAGAGATGTACAGTGGTACCTCGACATCCGCTTGCTTCGACACACGATCTTTTCGACATCCGATGTAAATTTGACTCGTCATTTGTTTCTACATACGACGACATGCTTGAAATACGAAGATCGATGACAGAGGCGCAGTTTTTTTTTTTTTCCCACAAGACGGACGCACAAGATTTTCTTGTGACAGCAACCTACATCCTCCAACCTCTGTTCGCCAGTGGTTATAAGTTAAGGTGACAAATATTATTGCGGTAACATTACTTCGTCAGGTTTCTAGTCATTTATTCCATCACTTTGTGCAACACAACACGCCTACAGTCCCCCACAGCTGACTATGTAATGTGAAAGTGAAAAGTCCTCCCTCACTCTGGCACGTCAACCATGAGGTACGTTCAGGTACACCACGAAAAATACATCTGCTACATTAAAACCTGATTTGTTACAATTTTTACAGGTGTTATTATTATTATTACGATTACTATATTAGTATTCCAATTTATATTTACAATTTACTTGTTTAATTGCTATTTGTAATAGTACCAGCAGTATTTATTAAGGATTTAGTGTAGGTTTTCGGGCAGTGGAACGAATTAATGGAAAAATCCTGCTCGACATACTACCATTTGGACTTACAAACTAGGTCCTGGAACGAATTAACTTTTGTATGTAGAGGTACCACTGTACTTCGTCTTTCAGAATAAAGAGCACAATACTGAAAATGTTCTGTTAAAATTAGAGATTTTGCTAACTAACAGTTAGCAGTTCTTGATAGATCATCTGTAAGTCTACTCAGGTAATTATTAACTTAACAAAAGGCAAAATGTACTTGGTTATTCGTGAGCGCACTTCCATACACCTCAACATATGAAGTGCCAATACATACTGTATAAGCTTTTTCTTGTTGTTCTATCTATTTTGCAATGTTTAAGTAGGGGAAGGTTCTATATTGGGTCTTGGAATTTGGTGGTTATGTAGCATGGGCCTGCATCTATCAATCCTCATAGCCCGATTTATTATTATTATTATTTTTTTTTTTTTGTATAAGAGCTTATTGCAAACTTATTGTGTCTGTAGGTTTTGAGCTAGCCAATAGAAGGCAGTGCTGACTTACTGTTTGCGACTCATACTCGTTTGTTTTACGGAGAGATCAAAGCACAAAACTACGAAACAAAACACAGTGAACAGTGGTTCATGTGTTACCTCATAATTTTGAGGTTCAGACTCCAAATCTTGTGTAAATCATGTGTAGTTTCCATCCTCGGAGCCTGATTTTTGATTGTTTTGTATCACAGGTTATTGCCTAAATGCGGACTTGTTGTGCCTGTGGGTTCTGATGTAGCCAGTAGAATGCAGGCGCGAAGCCTTTAGCCGTTAGTCTGCTGGGGCACACTTGTGCTTGTTTATTTATTTCCTGAACTGCACATCTGCTGCAACATTTGATGTAAAGCAGATATGTCATCTCACATCAATCATGACTTATTAGAGCATATTGTGTTGTACGTCTGCTATGTCCGCACATGCACGTACATGCTTCTACCAGTGATACAGCTGAATGCCCAACACATGCCATCACTCTTACCAGCTTGCAATTCAAAGTACAACACGCTGTAGTAAATTCCATATGTCCTATATGTGAATATGTAAGTGCCAGTACATACACAATGAAGATTCATCATGCAAAGCTGCTTAGACCTCACAAGTCGATTGTTTCCTGAAAGCACAAAACACAAAAACACACAGAGACCAGACAAAGCTAACCATGCCAACTGTCTTGGGGTGTCTGACTCTAACCAGCCTTAACATTGAGTTCCCCCTTGAGCTATATCACTGGGCCACAGGGGCTGTTGCTTGATAATCCTGAGCTGACTGAGGGAAGCAGACATCAGAACCAAAGGAGAGGAGTGGATTACACTGACTGGTGAAGTTGTAGGATGGGTATAGAAGGGCTGGATTGACCTAGCAAAGAGAAGTCCCATTTTGAAGAAAAAGCAAAAAGTGGATAATTTAATGTGACCTGAGAGATAGAGTATAACTATAGTCATGTGAAAAAATTAGGACACCTCATTAGATATTCAGTTATTTATTAAGAAATGTTCATGAAATGAATGAATGAAATGGTCTTATCTTGTTTTTCTTTATCTCTAGAAAAGAAAGTGATTTAATTGCAGGGAAACAACAAAAATTAACGTTGTTTTACTCAGTAAACCAAATATATTAACAAAAATGCATACTCTAACTGAGGAAAAAGTTAGGACACCCTACCACCTAATAGCTAGTGTTACCCCCTTTGGCTGAAATAACTTCAGTGAGATGCTTTTTGTAGCCATCTACCAGTATTTGAGATCGGTCTTAAGAAAGTTTGCCCCACTCCTCAACGCAGAACACTTTCAGCAGTGAAATATTTGAGGGGTTTCTTGCATGTACAGCCCGTTTCAACTAACCCCACAGCATCTCAATGGGATTAAGATCTGGGCTTTGACTCGGCCATTCCAGGACTCTCCATTTCTTCCTTTTCAGCTAGTCCTTGATGGATTTATTTGTATGTTTTGGATCATTGTCATGTTGCGGGGTCCAGTTTCGGTTCAGCTTTAATTTTTTCACAGATGATCTCACATGTTCCTCAAACACCCTCTGATACACGATAGAATTTATAGTGGATTCTATGATGGTGAGCTGGCCAGGTCCTGCCAAAGCAAAGCATCCCCAAACCATGACACTTCCACCTTCATGCTTCACAGTTGGTATGAGGTTCTTTTCCTGGAATGCTGTATTGGGTTTACGCCAAACATGTCCTCTGTTCTCGTGTCCAAATATTTCAATTTTAGATTTATCTGTCCAAAGTACATTATTCCAGAAGTCCTGGTCTTTGTCTTCATTCACTCTGGCAAACTTCAGTCTGGCCTTCATATTCATCTTGAAGAGCAAAGGTTTCCTCCTTGCACACCTCCAATGAAGGTTAAACTTTTGATTGTAGAGGCATACACTTTCACAGTACAGTCGTAAGAGCCTGCTGTAAGTCCCATGATGACATTTTAGGGTTTTTGGAGACATCTTTTAGCATCTTGCGGTCTGCTCTCGGGTCGAACTTGCTAGGACGGCCAGATCTTGGTATGTTGGCAGTTGTTTTAAATGTTCTCCACTTGTGGACTATTTTCCGGACAGTGGAATGGCTGATTTTATATTGTTTTTAGATCTTTTGAAATCCCTTACCAGACTCATAAGCTTCTACAATCTTCTTTCTGAAGGCCTCAGACAGCTCCTTTGATCTCACCATGGTGTTTTCTCTCACTTCGACTGTCAGGGGCACACCTAACTAAATGTGAGGTGTAGATACGGCAAGCTTCCTTGAAAACACTGGGTAATGATGTTCTAATAAGTGATGTGTGATGTGATACCCCTGTGTGTGATTTTAGCCATTTTTAAGTGGGATTAAATATGGGAGTGTCCTAATTTATTCACCAAATTGAATTTTATTTAAAACTACATTTTACAGAATGTGGTGGTCCTTGTCCACACTCCCCTCTTCTTCGACTTTTATTGTTGTAACATTTCCTGGTTTGACCTGGGGTTTTAGTTCAAATTTGACAGACCTGGGAACACACCTGCAGCTTATCAGCAATCACCACTGCTTTTGAGGAGCGGCCTGGGCATCAAGCAGGTGCCAGATGATTGCCTGTCTACATTGGTACATCGGCCAACTAAGCCTGTAGTTTTTGACTCGTTTTTGAACTCTTGACTAATTCTGTTTTTGCCATCAGGACACCCAGCCATCAAAGCCCTCACAGCCACAGCCTCAGCCACAGCCACTGACCAAAACCCACTAGCCGCCAACACCGTGCCATTGTTCAATAAACAACCTTCACTCCACATCTGTTTCCTGGTTGCACTTTGGTCCACATCAACTTTGCCTACCTTGGTGTAACACAGGAAAAAAATTCAGTTTTAATTGTTCAGTTCTATTACTTGAATCTCTCAACATTTTTAAAATTGATATTAAATATCCCTATGACCAAATATGTTAGAATACACAAAGGCTTCCATAGAGTGTCCTCATTTTTTCCGATGACTGTAATTTGCCTAGCTTTGCTTTTCAAAATTGAATTACTGACCAAATGTACTATGTTTGTTTACCAAAACATTTTAAGCCATTGCTATCTCCAGCTTCATGATGTTGCAACTTTGTGGGGGTATAGTGTAGTATTATTTTCTTGTTAAACAAAATAATTAAATCCACCACTATAGACAATGCTGCCCCCTTCCCTGTGGAAAATGTTGGTCTTTTGAATGATAAGACTTACAGTGGATGCACTCAATTTAGAAGCTTAAGAAATGTGTTTGTCATAATCCTCTTACATATAACCACTGAGCAATGAGTCCACCATTATACTGCCCCTGCTTGTTTACACAGAATTTATAAACTATAGCATAAAGTGTCATAGTGGTATTATTACAGTGTTTCACTCAGACACCCAACAGTTGCTGTTAGGCCAGCATAATTGTATACAGAATATGATATGCAAAGATAACAATCACCACCTCAATACTCATGGCAATACAAGAAACAGTAGA
The DNA here is from genome assembly GCF_030265065.1 of Corythoichthys intestinalis. Classification (NCBI taxonomy): domain Eukaryota; kingdom Metazoa; phylum Chordata; class Actinopteri; order Syngnathiformes; family Syngnathidae; genus Corythoichthys; species Corythoichthys intestinalis. The sequence goes on along the minus strand of NC_080403.1, from coordinate 38,489,778 downwards.
TTATACATCATCGTTAAAACTGTGAGGTTTTGCATTGTCTTTTTGGTGGTTGGTTTGGGCAAGTCCTATAAACATGGTATTTGAAATACTGCATATTTTGGTGGTGGTATGTTGAAGACAAATGTTATGTCCCATCACTTCCAGTAAATATCTATGACATGAAAAAATGAATAATAGATGCAATCAAAACAGTGGACCCTGACATACTGAACCGCATTTGGGAAGCATTCTACTATTAGGTTGACGTGGTCCGTGCCGCTGGTGATAGCCACTTTGAGCATTTGTAAAACATGAAATAAAAGTTTTGTTGGAATTACTAGTATATTTATATGCTCATGTACAGTGGGGCAAATAAGTATTTAGTCAACCACCAATTGTGCAAGTTCTCCTACTTGAAAAGATTAGAGAGGCCTGTAATTGTCAACATGGGTTATCCTCAACCATGAGAGAGAATGTGAAAAAAAACCCCAGAAAATCACATTGTTTGATTTTTAAAGAATTAACTTCCAAATTAGAGTAAGTATTTGTATAAGTAGTATAAGTATTTGGTCACCTACAAACAATCAAGATTTCTGGCTGTCAAAGAGGTCTAACTTCTTCTAACGAGGTCTAACGAGGCTCCACTCGTTACCTGTATTAATGGCATCTGTTTTAAGTCGTTATCGGTATAAAACATGCCTGTCCAAAATCTCAGTCAGTCACACTCCAAACTCCACTATGGCCAAGACCAAAGGGCTGTCGAAGGACACCAGAGACAAAATTGTAGACCTGCACCAGTCTGGGAAGATTGAATCTGCAATAGGTAAAACACTTGGTGTAAAGAAATCAACTGTGGGAGCAATTATTAGAAAATGGAAGACATACAAGACCACTGATAATCTCCCTCGATCTGGGGCTCAATGCAAGATCTTTCCCCGTGGTGTCAAAATGATAACAAGAACGGTGAGCAAAAATGCCTGAACCACACGGGGGGACCTAGTGAATGACCTACAGAGTGCTGGGAGCACAGTAACAAAGGCTACTATCAGTAACACAATTCGCCGCCAGGGACTCAAATCCTGCACTGCCAGACGTGTCCCCCTGCTGAAGCCGGTACACGTTCAGCCCCGTCCGTGGTTCGCTAGAGAGCATTTGGATGATCCAGAAGAGGACTCGGAGAATGTTTTATGGTCAGATGAAATCAAAATAGAACTTTTTGGTAGAAACACAGGTTCTCGTGGTTGAAGGAGAAAGAATACTGAATTGCATCCGAAGAACACCATACCCACTGTGAAGCATGGGGGTGGAAAAATCATGCTTCGGGGCTGTTTTTCTGCAAAGGGACCAGGACGACTGATCTGTGTAAAGGAAAGGAAGAATGGGGCCATGTATCGAGAGATTTTGAGTGAAAATCTCCTTCCATCAGCAAGGGCATTGAAGATGAGACGTGGCTGGGTCTTTCAGCATGACAATGATCCCAAACATACAGCCAGGGCACAAAGGAGTGGCTTCGTAAGAAGCATTTCAAGTTCCTGGAGTGGCCTAGCCATTCTCCAAATCTCAACCCCATAGAAAATCTGTGGAGGAAGTTGAAAGTCCGTGTTCCCCAACGACAGCCCCAAAACATCACTGCTCTAGAGGAGATCTGCATGGAGGAATGGGCCAAAATACCAGCAACAGTGTGTCAAAAGTTTGTGAAGAGTTACAGAAAATGTTTGACCTCCGTTATTGCCAACAAAGTGTACATAACAAAGTATTGGGATGAACTTTTGGTATTGACCAAATACTTATTTTCCACCGATTTGCAAATACATTCTTTGAAAATCAAACAATGTGATTTTCTGTTTTTTTTTTCACATTCTGTCTCTCATGATTGAGGTTTACCCATTTTGACAATTACACACCTCTCTAATATTTTCAAGTGGGAGAAGCACTATTAGTGCTTAACTAAATACTTATGTGCCCCACTGTACATCATCGTTAAAACTGTGAGGTTTTGCATGGACAATGTTTTTGGTGGTTGGTTTGGGCAAGTCCTATAAACATGGCATTTGAAATAATGCAATTTTTGGTGGTGGTATGTTAAAGACAAATGTTATGTCCCATCACTTCCAGTACATATCTATGACATGAAAGAATGAATAATAGATGCAGTCAAAACAGTGGACCCTGACATGCTGAACCGCGTATGGGAGGAATTCTCATATTGGGTGGATGTGTTCAGTGCTGCTGGTGGTAGCCACGTTGAGCATTTGTAAAACATGAAATAAACGTTTTTTTGGAATTACTAGTATATTTATATATTTATGTAATTTACAGTAGATTTTTGGGGGAGCAATGTTTGCGGGAATAAAGCTGCAGTTCATGAATTCACAGTGATGCTGATGTTATCGGGCAGATCCTGTCTGCAATTATGAAAATAAATTCTATTAAGAACACGTTGCATGATGCTTGCCAACACTAATTGCCCAGACCTGCTTGCAGCAAAACCTGTTATCAACTTTTCTGATCTAACTTGTACTAATTATACTTTGTCACCGTACTGGCACTGCAGTACATCTACTGCAGCCACAGATATTGCTATCTCTCTGCTTTTCTACGTTGGCATGTCATCAAGAATTAAGCCTTTTATTTCTAGAAGTTATTTTGTTGTAGATATGATCACATACTGTTTATATTAAATAAGCATTTTAATTTCTTTTATGTAAATAGATGTGTCTCTGGAGTGCCCACCCACCAAATGTGAGAATTACACAACAAGTAAATCATTTGTCAGCCGCCTTTTTCAAAAATGTTGCTGTCAGCAGGCTGTTTGTAAATGTTTCATGTTGTCCCTTTCCACCTCCCAAACTCCCAGATTGGCACACTAATTACGCATTTACTTATCACTTATCTCTTTAGTGTCAGGACTGTTTGAGGACAAATAGCCCTTGCTGTGCCCCTGGTCATCACTATTGTGACAAAAGATGAACTTTGCATGCTTTCTGAAAGCAAGTGGGACTGAGTGGATGTTAAGTACATGTTTAGTGATGGATGTGAGACAACTTTTATGAAAGAACCTTAATTCAAACAAAATAAGATGTCTCAATCGTCTCATGAGTCTCATTTAAATAAAAGTGTTCATGTCCTCAAACGTCTTTTCGTTTTTTGGATTGCAACATTTGAGAAATACAGTATAATTATCGGGGTAAGCAATCAATAGAGGGTGCTATTGCACAGCCCCTTCCATTGCTAAGTAATTTAAAAAAGGATCAACATAAAAATAACTAACTAAATAAAACATAATGACACAAATATTTCATATTTTTGTCTCAAAGGTGCCACAGTAACGGACTGTTTAGCATGTTGCCAACACAGTTGTGTGATCAAGGGCTCATTCTTGGGCTACGGCCATCTTGTGTGGATTTTACATTTTACCTGAATATCTTTACTTCTCTCCATGCCTGCGTAGGTATTCTCTGGGTACTCTAGTTTCCTCCCACATCCCATCTTTTTGGCTTACGGTTATCCGACAACTAGTTCAGGGTGTACCCTGCCTTCTGCCCAGAGTCAGCTGGAATAGGCTCCAGCACCCACATGACCCGAGTACAGATAAATGGTGAACGATGGCCGAGGTAAAGAATTTCACCAGCAGCTTCAGGTTTTTTTTTTTTTTTTTGTAGTATTCATCTGATCCATTATTTACACCTACTACACATTATAGTGCAACATTTCCAGTCATCCAATACACTGTGTACTGTAAAGCATTAATGCTGTTAATAATGACGTTAGAGAATAATAACGGTGTTGCTAACAGCGTTATTTTTGTCTGTAGTAATTAATTACAGTTACAAATTACTTCTCCCAAAAAGTAATTGAGTTTGTAACTCATTTACCTGAATGTAAGAGTAATGAGTTACTTGGCAAAGTAACTGGTACTTTTTATGTTTATTTTTTTTTCCCATTCCAAAAAAAAAAAAACTGCGACGTTCAAAGGGTTTTTTAGGACAGTTGGCCTGAGCCCTATTCTTCACCCTAAACTTAACTAGACACAGGGGTATTGCGGATATTTCGAAAACTATAGTAACCTTTGCTATGTTTGGAAGTCATTTAATGTTGTGAATCAACCGTTAAAATTGTTAAAATAGCTTCCGTTATTGCATTAGTTCCCTTCTGTCTACTTTCGACATGTAAAAGTTTTAAAACTTCACTTAACCCTTTAAAACATCATTTAAAGATACATTCAAGTCAAGATTTTGCCGATTAGGAGTATTTTAGATTAAAAAAAAAAAAAAAGTTACTTAAGTTCGCTTGTAAGGTTCTCTACAACAGCGCCTTCCTGATTAATTACTTTTCCCGTCTTTGCAGCGTTACTGAGGATGTGAAGGCGTGCGTTAGTACAATTTTGTTGAATCACACGCGAGATGTCTGAGAGACATGGAGAGAGCAAAGCCGTAGGTGGTTGTGACGCCATTGCAAACGCGACGCTCGGTAGCTTGGACCGTTAGCACAGCATTCGCGTTGTCGCTAGCATTAGCATTTAGTGTGTCGAGCGTCATCTTAAAATCTCGAGCAACTTCTTTTTTTTTTTTTCTTGGCGTTCAGGTGGGTACAATTATTTGAAATTAATGGACTGTTATCATGTTTTATGAGTATGCATTATCGTCTCCAAGTGTGCGCTGTCCTTGTAGATGCTACAATATAATAATAATTTGTTTTTTTATTACCAAAAATATCACTTGCCCTAAACTTTCCACGAATGACGTAGCCATAAACCTTGTGTAATTTTTTTAAAATCAAAACAACTACAGCAAAGATAGGAGAGGGAAGAGATTCAGAGCCTCACCTGCATACTGAAAAATATTTCTACAGTGTATATATAGTATAGTATATATATATATATATATATACTAGAGGTGTGACGGAAAACAAAACACGGTTCAGTACGTACATCGGTACGGGGGTCACAGTTCGGTGTGGGTTCAGTACAACAGGAAAACAAAAAGGCTTTTTTTGCACAGAATTTAAAAGTTAAAGTTTGTATACCATTACACTCTCCTATAGGTGAAATTTTAAAATGTAAAAAGTGTGATTTTTTTTTTTTCGGATGAAAAAGACAGTTGAATTCAAATCAGTTAATATAAAAATATTTGATGTGAAAAACGTTATAGAATGGGTCATGTAATAACGTGTAGAACATGAAAAGTAACGTCAGTTACTTTGCCAAGTAACTAATTACTCTTACATTGAGGTAACTGAGTTACAAACTCAATTACTTTTTGGGATAAGTAATTTGTAAATGTAATTAATTACTTTTTTAAAGTAAGATTAACAACACCGTACAGTATGCAGTTTGACTTGTGTTTGATGGAGATGAGCTTTTTCCATATTCAAAGAGGGAGCCGAATCTATAACATCAGTTCTATGGATGACTGTCAATAACATTTACAACGCATATTTAGTTGATCGTGAGATGTACTAAAAGTTGCTGATCTGATTGTTATTAAAATCCTATTCTTTAAGGAAACTAATTTGCCTGGCATTTTTATACGATCTTTAGCTCCAAGCCTGTCATTGTATTGTGTTTAAGCTAAATACTGATGTAGGAGACAGTTCTAACTTGCTTATTCAGCAAAATATATGATTCAGCATTGTTTGAAGAAGTTATTTCAATCAAAGAGAGCTTATGATGTGCTCCACGCTAAGCTTCCTGCTGAGCCCTTTCCCACATCAAAAAAGCATTACCGTTTGTGAGGGTCTTTAATCCTGCACCTATTGTGTCACTTCACATCTGGACTACGGGATACGGAACAAACAATGAAGACTTTTCTCTACATTTATTTTTGATCTATGGGAAGACTGATGTCTTTAAGGTCCAAGCCTGTCTGCTCTTATCAACCTTCCCTTATTAAGTAATTCCTAGATCAATCACAATAATGCGAAAGAGGGAGGGAGTTCAAATGAAACACAAGCAGTGGCTCATCTGATGATGCTCCCCCAGGTGCATTGAGGGTATAGCTGAGGTAAAATTCCCATACTATGAGGAGTCCCGATCAATAATGCATCAGTGTGGATGTGAGGGACACCGCTCAAAGGCATTTGCTTATCTCAGATGCCAGTTACTGCTTTCATCCTGGGGACATGCTGTGTGTGTGCGTTTGTGTGTTTATTGTAGTAGGTGCAACAGAGAGAATTCAGTATTTACACTTTTCTCAACGTGTTATTTATTTCACACCTTGATGTTTTCATCAATCTGGTGCCGCTATGAAAATGAGCACAGATAAAACAGTAATCAACATGAGGACTTTGAAGTCACTTGTGCAACTGTCTGCATCCTGGAAGCACAATAATATACAGTAAAGGAGAGCATTTTCTTAAGTTAAAGTGATTATGGAGGTCGAATAACAACGTTAATAAATGATGTGCTAAATATTTGCAATATCGTCAGCTGTGTGTGTATGTGTAGAAAGCACATTTTATCACATAATATGAAAAGAGTATCTCTTTTGCCAGTTTTAATTCAGATGTGTTTTTTTTTTTCTTGTAAATTAAAAGTTTCATTTGAGCCCTTGTTTTGTGGCCAACGTTTATGGTACAGAAGTCACCAAATTTTGTGTTTAATGAAATAATACACATCTGATCTAATTAATTTAAATTATTTTTTATCATCAATGATAGTGGTCAAAAATATGTTGCACTGATGCAAACACTTGTTCTTACATGGTTTTGAATCTAAATCTGACCTAATTTTTTTCCCCTGTATTTTTTTTTTGCAAAACAATTTCATTTTTTTGTGCAAAGCAAACTTTTTGCAAATCGATATTTTTAACAAAGTGGGTATATCTCCCAGCTGGCACTTTAAAAATACTGTAGTCCAACAATATGTAGCAAAATAATACCAGTTTTCCCAAGTTTTAGACAATTGCAGACAAAGGAGACCAACATAAGGGAAAATGTGACATGTGCTAGAATGCATCGCTTGCCAAAGTAGTGGGCCATGTTCCACACCTCCATTGTTGAGGCGGCCGATTGGAGCTGTGGCCATAAAGTGGTTGGTGCCTGTCGAGGCAGCAATCCACGAACCCGCTGGTATCCAGCGGTAAGGGATGCCGTCAAGCTGAAGAAGGAGTCCTATCGGGCCTTTTTGGCCTGTGGGACTCCGGAGGCAGCTGACAGGTACCGGCCAGCCAAGCGGACTGCAGCTTCGGCGGTCGCCGAGGCAAAAACTCGGACATGGGAGGAGTTCGGCGAGGCCATGGAAAATGACTTCTGGACAGCTTCGAGGAAATTCTGGTCCAACATCCGGCATCTGAGGAGAGTAAAGCAGTGCACCATTTAACACTGTGTATAATGAAGTTAGAGTACTTCTCACCTCGACTCAGGACATCTTGAGTCGGTGGGGAGAATACTTCGAAGCCCTCCTCAATTCCACCAACACGTCTTCCTTTGAGGAAGCAGAGTCTAGGGACTCTGAGGTGGGCTCTCCGATCTCTGGGGTTGGGGTCACTGAAGTGGCTGGAAAGCTCCTCGGTGGTAAGGCCCCGGGGGTCGATGAGATGTTGTGGGGCTGTCGTGAAGCGTTGAGGGGGTCCGGTTTGTTGACCTCAGCATTGAATCTCTGCCCTTTGCAGATGATGTGGTGCTTTTGGCTTCATCAAGCCGTGACCTCCAACTCTCACTGGAGCGGTTGGCAGCCGAGTGTGAAGCAGTTAGGATGAAGATCAGCACCTCCAAATCCGAGACCATGGTCCTCAGTCGGAAAAGGGTGGAGTGCCCTCTCCGGGTCGGGGATGAGATTCTGCCCCAAGTGGAGGAGCTCAAGTATGTTGGGGTCTTGTTCACGAGTGAGAGGAGGAGGAAGCGAGAGATCGACAGGCGGATCGGTGCAGCATCTGCAGTAATGCGAATGCTGCACTGGTCCGTCGTGGTGAAGAAGGAGCTGAGCCGAAAGGCAAAGCTCTAGATTTACCAGTTGATCCACGTTCCTACTCTCACCTATGGTCACGAGCTGTGGGTTGTGACCGAAAGAACAAGATCCCAGATACAAATGAGTTTCCTCCGCAGGGTGTCCGGGGTATCCCTTAGAGATAGGGTGAGAAGCTCGGTCATCCGCGAGACACTCGGCGTCGAGCCGCTACTCCTTCGCATTGAGAGGAGCCAGCTGAGGTGGCTTGGGCATCTGGTTCGGATGCCACCTGGACATCTCCCTGGAGAGGTGTTCCGGGCATGTCCCATGGGCGGGAGGCCCCGGGACGACCAAGGACACGATGGAGAGACTATGTCTCTCGGCTGGCCTGGGAACGCAATGGGATCCTGCCGGAGGAGCTGCTTGAAGCGGCTGGGGAGAGGGAAGTCTGGGTTTCCCTTTTAAAGCTGCTGCCCCCACGACTCAACCCCGGAGCATGCGGAAGATGATGGACGGATGGATGTTTGTATTTTGTGCCTTTTGGATCAAAAGAAAAATGCCATTGCTTGGAGTATGTTGTCTTCCGGGTTGAGGAGGTTTTTGGTGTCAAGGAAGTGCATCATTGGCTATCACCTCGTAAATCTGCATTGCCCCCTACGGCCTGGCATGAATACTACATCGTTTTCATGTGGAATTACAATATAGTTCAAATGGAGACGGAACCAAAAAATGCAAACATGAAATTTGTCGTATTCTCGGAGCGCCAACACGTCAAAAGGCCCCTATGGCTGGTGAGTTACAATGTGAGTATCTAAGTCCTTGCATTTATTGTTTATTTTTGTTGTAAAAAGGCCACTGCACCTGCTTGGAGGCTTCACATTGCACCAGTGGTACTACTTCACAAAAAGCAGATTCTTACTTTACTTGCGGTGTAGCTTCTCCCACTGCTTGAATAGGTGAATGAGGAAATCATTTTGCATTTATGAACTTTTCAGGAATCAAAACAAGAGATGAAGGTTTCAGACAAAACAGTCATAAAGCAAAATAGCACCCCACACCCGAACATCAGACGAACCTTAGGATTTGCGTCATCCTACGCTGGATAATAAATTATCAACTTAATTGCTCCATTTCTTACCAGTTTATCATTCATACCATATTGTTATTCACCAGGACGGTATGACTGTCACAAAATTACCACTATACTGCAAAATTGCCCATTTATACTGTTAGTTTGTGTCAACTGTAAGGGACGGTGCCTTATGTTTTGCTTAAAAATGCTTGCTTAAACATGTCAATTATTGAATGTAACAATTATAATGAGAGTGTATGTTGTTATAATGTGCATAAGAATAAATGTTGAAGTGCCAGTTCAGAAGGCTGTCTTCCACCTGTGCAGAATTAGTCTATTGGCTGCAGTAAGCCACTCTCAGCCCAGATCTGATTTCCACTCTATATATTCAACTGGCTGCTTTCCTATTCAACTCAATTTCCCCAAGACAGTTTCCCATCCAATTTTCTCTTCCATCGACTCCTTTTTACCAACCCCCTCCACCAGCATCACTGTAGCTGTGTTCAGTCCCGATTCAGAGATGGAAAGCTTCATAAACAATTTTCTCCACTTGCCGTTGAGGCACTTTTACCAAGGCACGGGTAAATGCCATGCCAATTTCCTGTAGCCAAACTTCACAGTTACCGATTGAAGTCCCAACCTGCCCCTCTTTCTTCCCTCCTTACTCCCTCTGTCCAACAAAACAATGTCCATGTCAGGACAATTATATCCACTTTCTGCCACACACACTAACTTGCTGTGTTTACCACCGAAGGGCTAGTGGCAGCAAAGCAATTTCCTTCTGATGTGACTGCTGTATCTCTCTCTCTCTCTCTCCGTCACAGTCTCTCATGGCTTCTCCAGCCCTGCAGACATCTGATCTCATAAGCGATATAGCTGCTGTTATAGCCACTGGCACCTCCTTGCATCCGGCCACCAACTCTGCCAGCGCTGGTTATTTTTGCTGGGAGGTGGTGGGAACATGACAGCCATAGCCGTGCAAACCGACAGCAGCCGGCTCTGCACTTTGAGCCCGTTGTATGTTGAGATTATTGCCCAGCCGCAGGCTCGACCTGCTGCACTCTTTCACAGCTCTCCATCTCTTTCAACATGTGGCCATCTTTGGTTTCCCAAGTCACATACGTTTGCCTTGTACCTTCACTCTAGGCCTGGTTACAAATAAAGATGCCTCAGTCACAACTTTATGACACTGTCCATCATGGTTGTGTACTGTGAATCCTCTCTGGGTACTTGCTGCTGTTGTGTGCACCTCGGATAGGTGGAATAAGACATGATTTAGCCCACCAAAGATAGGAGAATATTAAAAAGTAAATAGGTTAGATGCTCTGATGTCCTTTGATGCAGACAGTCCTTGGAAAATATACGCAATGCTCACATAGTTTGTGTGTGTACACAGACAACAATGCAAAGGAATTCAGTTACAACTAATAAGGTAGGGAAGGTGGGATTCAAAGCAAAGTCGAGATCATTTTATCAAATGCCAAATAGTCCCACTATTTTTTGCCCTGGATTTTACTGTAAATAATCTTGAAGAGGGCAAATGATAGAAAATGTACTTCGAGAAAGTGTAAAAGTTACTGTTTACAAAATCAATCTTCATGAAATCTGGCCAAATGAGGCAAAATCAATGAAAAGTAAATAAAATAAATGCAAGCCATTTATTAATTTGACTGACGCACACGTGTAAGTAATAAAACACTTTGCACATAAATGCAACTGTAAACAGTATTCTCACTCAAGCCGCATATTCACGGAGCAGTCTGGTGTGGGTTGCCACGGGTTGCGTAGGATAGTACCGTATTTTTCGGACTATAAGTCGAAATTTTTTTCATAGTTTGGCTGGGGGTGCGACTTATACTCAGGAGCGACTTATGTGTTAAATTATTTACACATTATGATATCATTTCACATGTTATTTTGGTGTTTTGGAGTGACACTGATAGTTTGGTAAACTTGTTAGCATGTTCTTTATGCTATAGTTATCTGAATAACTCTTAATAGCTATGGCCACATTTGTGTTCTGCCTTTAGCAATGTGTGTTCAGTTGTATTATTGACTTTTTTATATTGAAATGCATGCTTTTAGTTTGTGGCACTTTCACACCCAAGTGGGGGCGCACTCGCACTTGTTTACGCGAAGAAGAGCGCTCACACGCCAGAAGAAAACGGACAGCTACGCAGTGTCTCTGAGCGACTGGGCGAGAGAGAGAGAGAGAGAGAGAAACACGGCTGCGAACCTACGTTCATTGTTTATGCTTGTAAAATAACTCTACAGCGGCAACGCCAGTGTGTATCATCTTTTCTGTTGTTGTTGTGTGTTTTCCACCAGCGATCGGACACTTAGAGCCAGTTGTGTGGTTGTTTGAATGATGTACTAGCGAACGCATGCTAACCGTTTGTGTCATTGCTGTGATAGTAGCTAATTATCATGTATTTATGAATGGAATTTTATTGTCATCATCCTCGGTATTATTGACAATCATTGACAATTACAAAATGTGATATGATTTGCCCGAAGGACCCGAAGAAGAAGACAAAGGCGGACGGGATGAAGCATTTGCTTATCAGTTTCCCGTCCCCCATACAACTAAAGATGCACATTCAGGCAGGGAGCATACATCAAAACTGTAAAATAACACAGTCAACAATCTGCATTTAGTAAATGGTGTTGTACTTATATATAGCGCTTTTCCACCTTTCAAGGCGCTCAAAGCGCTTTACACTACATTGCCATCTACCTACTGGTGACGCAGCACCAGGAGCAATGTGGGGTTCAGTATCTTGCTCAAGGATACTTAAGCGAGTTCATCAGGGCAGAGAATCTAACCCACAACCTCTGGGTTGGGGGACAACTACTCTACCACTGAGCCACGCCATCCCAAGTAACTCAGCGTCCAGTCAAGCTTCAGGAGCTCAGAGTGCGTCTGTACACGGTGAAGGCTAAGCAGCGAATTTACATTGATGCGAACCTGTTTGGTATTGAGGACGAAATTGATTCAGCAAATCCTACGGACGTCCAGCATCATCATTTGGTTTAGCTCACTGTATAGCCAGGACCGAGCCGTAGCGTCCTGGTGAAGACAGTATTTTCGCATTTTGTCGTTCATGCATCATGTAACATCATACTGTACACTTATTCAGCATGTGGTTCTCTATTGTATTTTTATATTAAATTGCCTTTCAAGATGACATATCTGTTCTATGTGTTGGCTTTTATCAAGTAAATTTCCCCCAAAAATGCAACTTATATTCCGATGTGACTTAAATATGTTTTTTTCCTCTTCGTTGGGCATTTAATGGCTGGTGCGACTTATGCTCAGGTGCGACTTATAGTCCGAAAAATACGGTAAATATAATTTCCCTACTATGTCGTGCATTTCCACCGCTAAAGGTTTGCCATTCGAGTAGGTGGCATTCCATGTAGGTGGGGAACGTTGTGTCAGTATGACATCATATTTAGCGCGACATAAAGTTCAAACGAGTAGGAGTGATAGGTTCCGCCTCATGGTCTCGAATTGGCCAACATTGGACCTCGAAAAAAGGGAGACGAAAAATGGTCATGTTTTCCAAGCATCTATCTACAACTTGGCAGTGGAAAGTTGTGCAAATATTATTCTACCCTCCCCACACTGGACAATATGATGGCTTGAGTGATTGTTGTTGAGTGGGTGTGTCGCAAGCATACTGTATACAGGTACGTGGATGATAAGTCATTATTCCTCCGTCACATTGACACACATTTTGCAGAAATGTTTGACTTTCAAAGATTTGCAGAGAAAAAACAGAAAGAAGCGGACCTGTAAAATTATGTACAGATACAAGGATACCTTGATTTATGTGTTTCTAAATTGTTTTGCTTTTCTAGACATAATTTGAGCACCAATCGAACTTCAGCTTTGCTACTTCTGGAGTGATGTGAAAAAAAGAATGCAACCATCAGGTTCACTTTCAGTGGTTAATTAGACAGTACCAACTATCAATCACAAAGCAAAATGGATAAAAAACTGGCTCTGCATCTAATTTTTCTTTTACTCATGCCATCCTGCAGAATGTTTCTCAGGAATCAGTAGGGTAACATGAAACAAAGATAATCCCCCCTCAATGGAGGTTTGTTCATGTCCTTTCACATCTTGATGATTTGATATGCAGTCGTTGTTCCCGACAAGACTGAATTGTGGATCTACACTGAGCAGAGCTGATAAGAGGAAGAGAGGCTGCAGTGACAATCCAATCTTAGACACTGTGTTCATGTCAGCCGAATGTTTGCACGCCAAACTTGTGGTCGGCAAATGAATTTGATCGCAGCTGACAGCTTCTGAGAAGTCTTCATGCTTGGGTCACATGCATTTACTTCAGGGCTATCCCAGGTGGGACTGAGAACTTCTGATTCATGCTCTAATCTTCCCCTTTGCAAAAATTATATTGAGCACTGTACACAAACACATTCAAGGATTTTCAGCCGTTCATTTTTCAGCATTTGACTTGGATAAAAGTGCTTACCAAAAAAGTAAAAAACTTAAAATTGTCTGAGGCCCTACATTTTTGTGCAGCCAGAATCATGGGGAAGACCACTACTCCAATAGCAGGTGACTGTGTGCCGAATCTGGCCTCAGCTCGCCAGATTCACATAGTAATCACACTTGCTAAACGTCAGTATACCAGATGGGGTCATCTTGGTGAACTGCAAATTTTTATGGTAAGTGCTTTATTCAAAGTCATAAGCACGTTTTGAAGTCATTGCTTGACTGTTAAACAAGTTATTCAATGGAGCGTTAACATTACCCAGGTATCAAAATATAACTGGAGTGGACATGGGCCAGATGTACTGCAAATATCGGCCCAATTTCATACAACGGCTCCACCCTGGTGTCTTTTTGAACAATGGGTGAAACTAGGTATGGATTCACTTGCTGGGTCAGCAAACAGTTTGGGCCAGAACTGCTCCAAAGTACCAAAAACAACATTAATGTATGGCCCGGTTATGCCAAACATGTTACCCAATCTGGGCCAGCACTGAGCCAGTTTGTATCAAAACTGTTGTCAGTAATAAATTTGGTCCATTTTGTTCAATGTATCGCAATGTAATGTGTTTATAAAATAGAATACAAATATTTGTCATCCTTAGGTCTACAGCTCAGAACCTGAGGCTACTAGGTAACTTATAAAACCATTGAGCTCTATCTCAATGGTATTCAAGTGTTCTGCCATGTCTATCAGCAAAGTAATTCAAGATTTGTTGCAGAACAACTTATGCAGGGAGAAAGCATTTACTCTGTATTGCTGCAAATGTTTAATTTTTGAACACAGTCAGGGCTCCTGAGCCCTGTTCCTCCTCCTTGTGTGTGAGTATGTGTGTCACTGCTTTGATTGCAGGATTGGACAGCTGGTTGAGCCTGGAACCAGGTGCTAGTGATCATCGTCAGCAGCCTACTTAAATCGGTCCTTGACCTCACATCAGCGCCAGATCAGCAACTCAACTCCACGAGTTTGTGACTCCTGCTTTCAGGTCTCAAAGAATTCAATTCAATTCAATCCCTTTATTGTCATTGCAAGACGAGCAAACAACGAAATTGGAAAAGCTAATCTGTGGTACCATAAAACACCCACAAGACACAGGACAGTAAAATAACACACAACAACTTAAACATACTACTAAATAATAGACAATAAGTAAATAATTGTGCAAAAGTCGCTACACAGCAGCATCATGAAAAAATTAGTGGAATCCAGTGTTGTAACTATTTTTGTTTTTTTTTTCTCTTAAATCCTGTACTGCTTGCCTGCCAGAATGCTTGCCTGGGCATTCACCAATTCTATCACCAAATTGCCCACCGGATTCTTTGGACACTATCCACCACTCCATCTAACCGTCAATAAACTCTTGTTACCACTGCCAGTTTGCCTGCTGTCTCTGTGCTTGGGTCCCCCGTTACCCCAGAACCTTAACAAATAAAATATGTTATTTACACTCTATAAATAAGGCATCTTTATTGTGGAATTGCTTGTTCCAAATGAAATAATCTTTTTATCTGGGCCATACATTGTGGTTTCTGATACCTTGGACCCATTCTGTCCCAAACTGTTTGCTGATCCAGAAAGTGAATTCATGCTTTGTTTGGAGTGGATCCGTTTTACGAAATTGGGCCGAAATTTGCCTTATGTCTGGCCCATGTTCCCTACAGTTATATTTCGCTATTTGAGAATTCATCTGGCCCAGATTGGGTAACGTGTGCCATTATTGGGCCATACAATATTGTTTTTGTCCGCTACTTTGGACCAGTTCTGGCCCAAAACTGTTTGCTGATCCGGCCAGTGAATCAATACTGAGTTTGGCCCATTTTTCAACAAGACACTGGGGCGGATCCGTTTTATGAAATTGGGCTGAAATTTGCTGTACATCTGGCCCATGTCTGCTCCAGTTATACTGTACGTATTTTGCTATCTGGGTCTAGATGTCCAGAAGGTGTTCTTTGACACGCTTCACAAAGAAGGTAACCCACAAAAAAATTATATTTGCAAAATAAGCAGGTCGTTCACGGAGTGCTGTATTGAAGCATTTTGACAGAATGAGTGGCAGGAAAGGTGCCAAAGCTTAACATCTTCCAGTCTGTGTATGACTCTATATCAAATAAGTTTCACTTTCCGAAATATCTGAGCATTCATTCATTCATTCATACCGACGCCTTAATTAAATAGTCTCTTATCATATTGCCTCTCAGCCCCTAACAAATGTCACCTTGGCATTTTCAACAAAATCAAAAGCATCATGACTCAATTTAGGAGGTGGGACTGCTGTTGACTGATGATGGGCCGCTCTCCAAATTTGTATGCCACCCACACCAAAGTTTGTACAAATTGTCCAGGAAACAACATGCATATGAATGGACTCCCCACCCAAAAATGTTTAAAACATCATCTTAAATTGGTAATCTTGGTTTGTGTTGTGTCCTTTCAAACTGAAACCTTTAATGATGTTTATTCTTTACAAGAAACAAGTTGTGTATAAGACATGTACAGGCGCATTAACTGATTATTTTATGTCATACTTAATGTTTAATGTGAACATTATTGACAGAAGAAATCATCGAGCAAGGTTTGCATGTTCCGTATTTTTCAAGAAATACAGTAGGATCTGCTTTTAAGCAGTGATGAGGGATGTGCTGTGTTGTTGTCTGAAGCAGCTGTCCACTTTGATTTGTCATCAACTTCCTGTTCAAGAAGGTTGGCACTTTAAGTGCAGGGTGGCAGAGCAAAGTGGCCCTTTCACTATCATTTTAGGCTCACTCACTGTGAGAATCCTTCGAAAATGATGATGGAGAAACCATCTCATCACTTTGTCATCGTGAAGATGGTGAGGGGACAGGGCTGCTGACTCCCTGGGCCCCTGCAGAGAGGAAAGCTCTGATACACTTAGCTACAGCCCTGCTTTAATTGTGCAGAAAATGTGATTTGTGCCTCAGCCTCACTTTCCAAGGAAAGTGGTGTTCACAGTCGGGGGTGTTCCAGTCGCATGAATAGGTCTGCTGTGGAGCCATTCGGGGAGTGCATTCACTTGCCTTCAGTTCGCCTTTTTACAGGTGCACAGCAAATGTCGATGTTACCAGAAGATGAATTTTTACAAAAGTATTCCAAAAATCAACTTAGGTTTCACATTAAATACTGTACACCAAGGCAATTAACCGAAACCACAGGTGCCAAAATCAAGGTCCCTGGACTAGTTCTGGCCTGCTGCTAAAGAAATAAATGCGTGTGTGCATTATTTATTTATTTATTTGTTTTACTGTCTACCAGTAAATTGTGAAATGTGTTTAATTTTAAGATATTGCAAGCATTTTTATTTGACAGCCCAGAGGATAGGCTCAAAAAATTGTTTGCTTTTATTATCTTGATAAGGACACCAACTAAAATTGCTACTACTCAGTTGTTTGTAGATGGATCAGAATGAAGTTTGGTAGATTTATTCTAGAAATATGTAAAACCACATTGATTCTTGGAGCATGATTTCTTTTTGATTGTCTCAGAGGTGATTAATTACATTGACTAATTGCAGTACTAAATTTGCTACACCTTCAATACTTCTTGGTGGTTCAGAAAGAAATTTGGTATGTATATTCTAGGCAAGCGACATGGTGGCAGAATGGTTATCCCATCCACCATGCAGTTCAGAGGTAAAGGGTTCAATCTCAGGCTCTGGCCGTTTCGTATAGAGTTTGCAGGTTGTCCCACATTGTTTGTCTTGTTGTGCCCTGTGGTTGGCTGGCAACCAGTTCAGAGTCAGTTTACCCTACCTAGTGCCCGTAGTACGATGGGATCAGCTCCAGCTCTCAGGCGACGTCATGAGGATGGATGATCATCAGGAGAATGAATGACTTTGTAGTTTAAGCATGCAAACAAGTGCTGTCAGTTAACACGTTAATAACTGTGATCAGACATGCTTTTGTTTGAAGTTATTTGGGCGGAAATAGATAAATAGATATAAATAGTTTAATCATCTTTACAAATATAAAGTTGCCCAACTCTTGTTTCTAATAAGGCTTAAATTTGAATGATGTGAACTAAGCTCATCGGTCAGTTCCTGTGCTGTGCTAACAGGTATATTTAAAACTTCAAATAAATGATAATTTTTGCACTTAATAAAATGAAAACAGTGAAAAAATAGCTAGGTAACAATGCACTGCATGTGATTGATCTTTTAATCACTTGATGGCACTGGTATTAAAATTTTATAAAATAATGGGAGAGAAATGAAGGATTTTTTTTTTTTTTTTTTTTTTTTTAAGTGAGTTAACTATGAGTTAACTATGCAAAATGCGATTTAACTACGATTAAAGGGAACCATGGATAGAAGGACGCGTAGTACTTAAAAGCTAAATCTTAGTACGAGTTATAATAATCTGATATTAAAATCCATCTTAATGTTTTCATTTCAATAAAATTTGAAAAAATTATTTTAACTAGTAAGTCGCCATTGTTGTTGAAGTCGCAGGACAGTGACGTCCCATGGCCCCGCTGTTAAACAATTTAGCAACTCGTTTAGCTCAACAAATACACTGGATGGCAATATTTACTCACAATATACAAACTGTGATGCTGGGAACCATTACCAGGAGTCTTGTTTGTTGTGAAGACAACACTCAAATGAACGTAAATCAGAATGGGCTCGCACTAAACAGGAAACTTCTGCGTCAGTCGAGGGACAAAACACACTCATTAGCTTGATCTCTTATTAATTTAAAACTCACCACTGACACCTTGCGGTGTGTTTAAATCACTACCTTACATAGTTAAAGAGTGACGCTGTGAAGTACGGCAGCATGGCTATGTGATGTCACCGCCCTGCGATGTCAACAACAAGGGCGAGCTACTACCTTATTGGCCGGAATATAAGACGTTGTTTTTTGCATTAAAATAAGACTGAAAAAGTGGGGGTCGTCTTATATTCATGGTCTAGACGTTATACCCATTCACGACGCTAGATGGCACCAGATATCATTGAAGCGATGTTCTGTCATAACAGATCTCAGCTACTCTCAAGTTTAACCAGTTTGCATTACTGCAATGTGTTTCCTTATTCAGATTTGCTTCAAGACTACAGTTACAGTTGGACTTCACTTTGATGGTTAATGCAGTTATTGCAATTTTGTTGTTTTATCACAAAAGATTGGTTTATTTACATTTCAAAAACCAGAAGCCATTCATTTACGAATGTGATTGCACTCTAGTTTACATATTTAAATGTTCAGATATTAAGATTTGAATGAGGCGAAATAACATGCTTTTTCTCTCAAATATATTGTAATAAACATTTGTTTCAGATGTACAGCAATTATTTTCTGTATAAAAAATAATTTGGTGTTCAAAAAGTCTTTTTTCAAACTTTAGTCTTGAAAAAGAGGGGGTCGTCTTATAATCAGGGCCGACTTATATTCGGGCCAATACTGTAGTTTTTTTTTTTTTTATTTAAAATTTTGCAAATTTTATTAAAACGAAAATACTAAGAGGGGTTTTAATATCAAATTAGTATAACTCGTACTAACATTTTACTACAATAGAACTACATGTCTTTCTATCCGTGGTACCCTTTAAAATGTTTAATCGACAGCACTGATTTATATGCATTGATCTTTTGAACTGGAGATGTTATGTTTTTTGTTTCAGGGCTGATTAATTGTATCCTTTAATTAATTGCTGAATTAAAATTGCTACTTTATTATTTATTTGACAAATCACAATGAAATTTTGTAGGTAACCCACCAATGCGTATCGATCTATGTAGTTCGTAGTTCTTTCTATTTAAAATGCTGATGGTGCCTGACATGACAAGAAGGTCCGGAAGGTTGAAATGCATAAAATTATGATAACTTGGTGGTCACTCAGTGAAGAATTGTGTTTGGATTTGGAAGATACTCTGCATCAAATTGTGTCTCTTAGTGTTGAGGATTAATGAGAGAGGTCAACTCTTGAAGCAAACGCTTTAAAGTATCTTGGAGTAAGGAAAAATCAGTGCTGAGAAAAAATATTTTATTCTTAAATGATGATGGAGGAAACTAAAGTTTGCCTAACAAAGCCTTAAAACATTTGTTAAGTAGAGAATTGTCAATTTGGAGAAAGAAGCAGAATGAGGGAGTGACATTGGCCAAGTATGCGAGGGACTGCAAAGCTGTGGCTGGGTGAGAAATGGTAGCGTACCTGGGAGGAGTGAAAAAGACTGATAGGGAAAAGAAAGGAATCTTGAGCGTACACCCCTCACCTGGAAATGGTACTTGGAAGAGTCGCGGAAAAGTGCTGATGTGACTTGAAGACCGAGAGCTAGCTTTTCAGCGCAGAGAAAAGTGCTTACTGGTCCTTCTTGTAAGGCAAAAAGGCTTGAGGTACACGCCTCACATATCCTCTTTGTTTGGAGACTTTGCAGTGGCTAGCACTTTCCGTCCCCCTATCTGTTCTCTTTTTTTCTCTCTCTCCATTTCCTTATTCATTCCGTTTGTTCTCATGGCGACGCCTGGCAAGCTACTTTTGGATCAATTTGTTACAGAATAATCTCTGCCACTATAGCTTTTCCTAAAGTTGTTTCTGATTTTAGGAGTGCAGGATTTTGAATCAAGTGAAAGATTTTGATGTTGATGTGCTGTGCCATATTTTATGCATGGTCTTGTCTGTTTTTACAAAACACGTCAACTTTTGTTAATTTCTTCTCCGGTGTTCTCACTCCTTATTAATGTTTGACATATGGTGGACCAAGAGTTCTTGGCACATTTTTTTACAGATCACTCCCCAGAGTTTTTTTATTTACCCAGTGTACCATTAAGCATTCTGCACTATTCTTGCATTCATATTTCTCAGAAGAGAAGCAAGAGTGCTGAACTTTACCAATATTTTTGTCTAACAGTGGACAAAGGAAACCTATTCAAATAAAATAAATATGACCTTTCACCCATATAAACAGTAAGAAAGTGCTTGACAAAATAAAGTTAAATGAATAAACTAATCAAATTTAAGGTTTAATGTTTAGTTACCGTATTTTTCGGACTAAAGGTAGCAGTTTTTTTCATAGTTTGGCTGGGGGTGCGACTTATACTCTGGAGCGACTTATGTGTGAAATTATTAACATTATTATATCATTTCACATGTTATTTTGATGTTTTGGAGTGACACTGATGTTTTGGCAAACTTGTTAGCATGTTCTTAATGCTATAGTTATCTGATTAACTCTTAATAGCTATGTTACGTTAACATACCGGCCACGTTCGCATTTCGTTGTACGTGCATCATGTAACATGCACTGTACTGTACACTTATTCAGCAGGTTGTTCTCTATTGTATTTTTATTTTAAATTCCCTTTCAAGATGACATACCTGTTCTATGTGTTGGATTTTATCAAGTAAATTTCCCCCCAAAATGTGACTTATACTCCGGTGCGATTTATGTTTTGTTTTCCCTCTTCTTCGCACATTTTTGGGCTGGTGCGACTTATACTCATGTGCGACTTATAGTCGGAAAATAGTGTTTATTTATTTATAAAAGCTTTAACAAACATTTCCAGTTTTATACAAGTTTATACAAAACTATGACCACACCCCAATTGAGGTACTGCTGCAGAGCCTTAATAGAGTTTTTCATAGCAGACATCCAAGGAGTTTTGCCGAGAGCTGCAACAGGTTTATAAATAATACCCCTTTCATATGCACTTGAACACCGTTTAAAAAGCCTTGTATGTGAAAGCAATTTCCCGGGTCGACTGACACGGAGATTACGCGAACATTTAACAGGTCGCGTCTTAGTATAATGTCCGGGACTTTCCCGAGACGAGGCGTATGTGAAAGCAGGCGTTAAATTCCCGGGTCACAGCTCGATGGCTGATGACGTAAATATGATGGCGGGCCGATCGTCACTTCCTCTTTTTTTGCAGTAAGATGAAAAGCGGTAAACAAACATTGCAAATATTAAAATAGCAAGCAGGAAATAGCTAAATTAAACTGAAAACATAACTAAATTAAATTGCTACTTGATTGTAGAGCCGAGGAAGAGGGTCCAATGTCCATCTTTGGAAAAGTTTGGTTCAATTTTGTTGCCGATGTTAGGATTCACAACTGCGGAAACAAGGTTGTACCTCAAAGCAGAAAACAATGGAGGGAAGCATTCAAGGGTTTATTAAATACAAACAAAGTACACGTGATCGCGGAAAAGGGGGAATAACACAATGGGTCCGTGACAGTAGGTCGACGAGGATCAATAATGCTAACCTAAGCGGTAGGCAGAGAGCCGATAAGACAACAAAACTTTCTTTGTCTGTATGAGCTTGAATTGTCTGCAGGTGCGACGTCGAGAACGCTTCCACAAATGGCTCTATAACAAAACACGATTTGACCAACATTGTGACAGCCGATACCAACCAAAAATGATGTAATGTCCGGGTTATAAAATTGCGGCAGCAGCCCTCCCCACACAGACAGCGTCAGTGGGCAATATGGGAGTCTGTGAACATGAACGACCCGCGTCATTCACGGGATATCTCTACATGCGTGAAAGCAAAGATGCGAGTAAGTCCCGTGTCACCTTCTACGGGAATTTACTGGGATATGTTTGTGAAAGAGGTTTAAGAATGTCCAATATTCATCCTGATGGTTACGCACATCTGATCTGCAACTACAACTACTGCACATTAAGTGCAAGGGTTAACTTAAATTTTCCTCCCTTTATTGTAACTGTTTGCATGTCATTTTTAATTTAAAAATAAAAGCTTCGTATTTAGAATTTATTCTCCTTTTGAGGAGTAATGGAAATGTGAAGTTATTACACTGTACACTAAGATACAGTAGGTCAGATCAATTTGTTTTATCATCTTCTGGGCTGGATCATATGAATCAGACTATTTCAATGCGTATTTACAATAATTTTAAAGACATGCTTTTTTATATATAATTTTCAACAAATCTATCTACTCTTCCTATATTGTAATGAATTTGTGGTATCTCTTAAAAATAAATTGACAAATTATGTGTAATTTGTTGTTTTAAATGACTATGCGTTAATCTTATTTAAATAGCAAATGCATAATCTAACAAAGAGACCCCAGATCAATCGAATTTACTTGTGTAATCCTCTTAAAAAGAATGACACTTCTTGTGCCACTTAACATTTTTTTAATTAGTAGAACTTTTATGAAGTTCAATTAATGACTTCAAGCATTCAAGTTCAACTGCAAGAAAAGAGCCTCTGGCCATGACCAGGAAAGTAATCTCAGCTCGAGAAAGAAAAGACCACATACAGAAGGCAGAAAGGCAATAGGCTGCTTATTTCAAATTTCTGAATATCGAAATAATGCTATACATCAAAGACCCCTATCTCTTGGTTGTATGCTGTAATCTTCCCAAACAATCTCCAATGTGACCTTCAGCTAAGCGAGATAAAGAGGACTCAAAGTAAATAAAAAGTTTACTTTTAGCAGTGACACTCAGGAACAAGTATACCCCCCATCACCCCATCACCGATACATTTTTACTCTTTAGTTTACCTTCAAATAATAAGCATTAAGCAAGTCATCCTACATATATTAGAATTGCATTTATTTGGAAGGGCTGTTCAGCTATTTACTTTCTACACTGTAAAATATTAAAAGTTGACTTTACTAAAAAAATATATGCAAACTTGCTGCCTTAAAAAAATAATTTATGTTGCCTTAGATTAATTAGATTTGATTAACTTAATTATTGTGAGTTGGCAGTACTCAAATTAACTTAAAAAATTTGGATTATAGTCACTTGTTTATTTTGAGTTGGCAGTACTCAAACTAACTTAAATAACTGGATTACAGTAACTTGTTTATTTTGAGTGTAAAGTACTCCCATCATATTCAGGTCAACTTAATTTTCTTGACCTAAAAGAATTCCACAATAGAAATTACATCTGCACATACTAATTTCATTAAAAACACATTATCTAACAGTAATGACCCCCAAAACACAATAAATGGAGAACACTCATTGGATTAATTCAATGGAGTTAAAATTTACTTTAAAATGCTCAAAAGTGCATTTAATGGGAGACACTGGCTCCTGGCAGGCTGAACGGTGTTTGGTTAATGCTCAGTATCAATGAACAATCAGTGGATTAATTATAAACCCACTTTTGCAAACATTTT
Source organism: Corythoichthys intestinalis (assembly GCF_030265065.1). NCBI lineage: Eukaryota > Metazoa > Chordata > Actinopteri > Syngnathiformes > Syngnathidae > Corythoichthys > Corythoichthys intestinalis. The sequence goes on along the minus strand of NC_080403.1, from coordinate 38,466,204 downwards.
GCACCTCATACAATGTATAAGTACCTAAAATAACCTTTTGCTACAGAAATTACTGAATAATACCTGAACTGCATCAATGTCCACTCCTATCCTGTAATTTCCAAAGACTAACAAGCGAGATCCTATTATCATAATTTCAGGACATTAACTCAGCATTGAAGACATGGCGTCAAACTAGTTTCCCATTACAACATGAGCTTGAGCTCTGGTAAAGCTAACAGTTCTGATTTCTCCAACAATATTAGTGATCAAAACTGGAACTACAGTCAACATTGTGCCATGGTTTAAACTGCGCAGCAGTGATAAAATAAACAAAAATACAGAACTCTTTTTAAAACACACAACTCAGTTCAAATTCAAATTTCACTTTAACACCTGATACAGTAAACAAGATACTTTGTTTTTTTCACATCACTAAAAGAGTAAATGCAAAACGTGTACTGGAGTTATACACCTGAGAAACCTAAAATCTTACCAAGAATATGTGTCTTATTTTTATTCAAATTCTAATTTCATATTAAGCTTTTTCCTCTTAAAAAAAAAAAAAAAAAAGTAATTTCTATTCAAAAATATGTCATTAGTATATATATATATATATATATATATTTTTTTTTTCAATCAAAGAAAAAGTCATGTCAATCAAAAAAATTTGTTTGAATGCAAAAATAAATTTGTAAGTCAAAAAATATGTTTGAAAACTATTTTTCTTCGATTGAAAATTTTTTTTTTTTATTTAATTATTATTATTATTTTTTTTTAATTGAAACAACTTTTTTGATTGATGTAATTCTGCGTTTGGACCACATTTTGGCTAGGACATTTGTGTCTTTATTATTCAATCAAAAAATAAGTTGCTTCAAACAAAAAATGTATATTTTCAAAAGAAAATCACTTCAATAAAAAAAAAAAAAAAAAAAAAACAATTGTAGAAAAAAAGGTTTGAATGTGAGAAAATATTTGAGACTCAGAAATTTACACTTTATTTTTCATTGAAACTGTTTTCTTTGATTGAAGCAATCCTTTTTGTTTTTGAGCCATATTATGGGTAGGACATTTGTGTCCAAATCATTCAATCCCAATAAAAGTTGCTTCAATCAAAAAACTATTTTTAATCAAAGAAAAAAAAAACTTTTGCAAAAATATTTTTTTGAAAATATATATATATTTTTTAATTTTTATTTTTTAATTGACGTGTCACTTTTTTTTTGAAAAGCAAAAAGTTTTAAACTTTTTTTTTTTTTTTTTAAGGTGGAAAAAGTTTTGAAGGCACTTTTTTTTCGGTTGAATCATTTAGACACGAGATCCAACTTCAACGCTACTTCTGACATGTTTGAGTGGCAGGTGATTACGCCAATGGCATAAAAGCAGGAAGCAAAAATAATGGCCACCAGGGCACCATCCAGCCATCGGACTCTGCTCGAGTCCAAGCTGAAAATAGGGCACCGGTACGGGGGTGTGACATCGGCATCTCACCGGTGTGCCGGCGATGGTACGGTGCCCTGTTGCGGCACACTGGCAGACCCCGATATCACCACCCCAGCGCGGAGGCCGGCTGTTGAGTAGACGGCCCGCGACTGACACGACACTCATTCAAAGCTGAAGCCGCGGGGCTCCCGACGGGGCTCCCGGCGCGGGCTACTGGGCAGGCTAGTGTCGGGCCACTCGTCGGCCACTCCCATACCGGCGCGTCGCGACACTGCGGTTGGACCCCGATTGCCAACCGTCACGTCAGGGCAGTGGGTGAAGTTCCCCTCTTGAATCACATTAAGCAGCAGCGCACCATACCATCGCGGGCACTCCGGTGAGATGCCGATGTCACCCCCCCGTACCGGTGCCCTATTTTTGGCTTGGACTCGAGCAGAGTCCGATGGCTCGATGGAGCCCTGGTGGCCATTAGTCATTCTTTTATGCCATTGGTGTAGTCACCTGCCACTCAAACATGTAGCGTTGAAGTCGTATCTTTGTGTCAAAATGATTCAATCGAAAAAAAGTGCCTTCAAAACTTTTTCCACTTCAAAAAGAAAAAAAGAAATGCGTTCAAAACTTTTTCCACTTTAAAAACAAAAGTTTTAAACTTTTTCCTTTAAAAAAAAGTGACACGTCAATAAAAAAATATATGTATATTTAAAAATATATATATTTTCAAAAAGATATATTTTTGCAAAAGGTTCTTTTTCTTTGATTAAAAATAAGTTTTTTTTTTGATTAAAGCAACTTTTATTGGGATTGAATGATTTAGACACAAATGTCCTACCCACACTATGGCTCAAACACATTTCACATTTCTTTGCTTTTGTGTGCAGTGAAGGCCGAATAAATACTGCTCTGAAAGTTAGTCTTGATATGGGCAAGTAACCATTTGCCTCAGCTTAAGATGTCCTCGCAAATGGGTAAAGAAGGCTGCTTCTGAGCAGGGCTCCACAAAGTTGCACAACTGACGGTCGAATGCAGTTTCTCCACTTTTGCCTGCATCTTTTTGAGAGTGCCATGTCGATAGGTGTACTTTGAGTGCATTAAAAGATTTAAATGTGCAGAGGCAGTCCTTATGAAGACATGGGAGTAGGGATGTCCGAGTGTGGTATCCATGTTTTAAGCGGTAATGCTTAAGCAAGTAGGCTCTTTTCAGCAGAAAATGTGCAGTACTTGCAAGTCCACTGCATTAGAGAATACTGCTTTGGTTGACCTGAAAAGACACGATAATTTCAGCATTGAGAACTTGTTAGAAAAAAAAAGTTACATTTTTTCTTAACAGTCACAAATTAAAATGTCCAATTATTTTTAATCACAAATTAAAATCTGCAATAAATTATTTTAATATTCACAAACTAAAATGTTTAATAATAAGTTATTTTTAAATTAACGTAAATGATTATTTTTGAACATTCAAATTGAGATGTACAATTAATTTCTTAATCCATCTGTAAAAACATTAATGCATGTTTGTTATCCCAACCCATGAAACAAATACAAATATTAAATGATTCATTGATCAGTGTATGAAAGATACCTGTAATTGCTGAGACTGAGGTATGTGTGGACTTTTGACCATTTGCTTCAGCCTGATTGGGGGATGGTGAAAAAGAACACAAAATTAAGGCAACAATTTCAAAATATAGGCACATAAATGACCAACCTTAAACACACCAGGTTGTTATAGCGTCGAGTGTGATCTCTGCACTCTTTCTATCTGTATTCCTATATTAGGTTAGACCAAAGTTAAAGTGGTGAAATAACAGGGGGAAATGTGATCTAGTCCTCTGATTTTTGCGATTAATGCATTTTAAAACAATTTCAAATTATCAGTGCAGTTTTATCAAACATGGAGGGGGAGCACTGCACATGAAGAAAAGCAAATGGAAGGGCAGATGACAAACACTCTAAAGCAGGGGTCCCCAAACCTTTTCCTGTGAAGGCCACATGACTTTTCCCTTCTCTGATGAGGGGCCGGGTCAGTTTGTAACTGATAAAGTGTGACGATTGCAGCAGTGCCTAAATGTAAAAAATTATTGTTTTTCAGAAAGCCATATTTAAATAACCCTTTCTGAATTCTTCTTGGAACAAAGTAAAATAAAAATAATTATAACATAATATAATATCATATAATAATGAATAATAATAACACAATTAATTAAATAGATAATAACCAAATAACCCTGTCTAGGTTCTTCACAGAAAAAAGCCAGGAAATAATAACACTATTGGGGGGGGGGGGTTCAGGGGGCCGGACCAATTGTGGAGGCGGGCCGTATCCGGCCGGCCCGCGGGCCGTAGTTTGGGGACCCCTGCTCCAGCGCAAGAACCGATTACGTTGGCGCACATAAAGTCTGACTGTGCATTTAGCTCTTACCTGAGCCGAAATAGACAGGCTGAAGCTGACTTAATTCTAGCACTAACTCTGTAAATAAATCACTTTATCGACATTTCTAACATTTTTACGTGAGAAAGTAGCCGTTTAGATCTACAACGTGCCAATTCGGCGCTACTCAAGCTAGCCGTAGTGATTAAGCCACTTCCTGTTAGTTTCACAAAATAAAACACCCGCTAACGATAGAATTAGTGTTTTTATTTTTAAAACAGGAAGCGAACCTCCCCTCGGTCTAGCTAACTTAAAACCGCTGGGTAACTGTTTTACATCGGTTTTAAAAACCTCTCCCATCGCCTAAAAACGTTACGAGCCCCGTCTGTCAAGAATTTAAAACGGCGGCATAAAATGGGAGTCTACCATAAACTGTAGTCTACATTTGTTTCTGAAAATGATGAGGTTACTGTCACGGTCATATAGCATGCTTGCTAGCGGTGATATTTGATGTAATTGACACTTCTCCTCCCTGGCAGCACACAGGCTACTACACTACAACAAGACAAATCGACGGTTTACAAAAGAGTAAAATATTTACTTACCAAATCAGTGTGCTGAGGACAAGTAAACCCACAATGGCGAAAATAACTGAGAAAGGTGTTGGAAAGAGCGCGAAAGTTGGCTGGGCAGATCTGCGCATGTCTTATAGAACGCCCAAAGGACACTGGGTACAAGAAATTATTTTTTCTAATTTGACTTAACTGGGATATATCAAGTTAAGCAAGTTCTCCAACCTCAAATTACTACTTACTTATTTAAAAGTAGTGTTCACAACAGGTTGATGAAAATTGAGTTTAGTTCACTTATCACATTTAATTAATTTGAATGTTAGCATTTACAGTGTACATTTCAATTTCATTCATATTTTTATTTATTTAATTTATCTATTTAATAATAGGCTCGCATATTTACACCAACACTAGGTAACTTTTCAGTTTTGGTCGATTTTAGCAACGTCGGTGGACAAAAGCGGTAGTGTTTTGCCTTAAGGAAGACTGCATTTCCCATAAGGACCAGCGCACACCCGCACAGTGTCGTAAAATCATGATTACCCGGTCGCCTGTAGATGGATTGATTGACATTTCTCTTTCCAGCAGCTGTGTGAAGGATGAATAGTAATAAGGTAATGAATCCAGTTGTGGCTAAACAATAGCATGTGATGGTTAGCAACCGTATGGCTTAATGTGGCTAACCACCCCACCCAAACTCGTTAGCGCTGACGAGTTCGGTTGAGGGGGTGGGGTGTAACGCCAGCGAGTGAAAGCCGGGCCAAAGTTTATTCTGTATATCCTGGTAGCCTCCCTTTTTCCCCTCCTCAGACAAAACTTTTTGTTTCTTTTGTTGCTCTGCCATCTTTGCACAATTCGCACTAAAGCGATCGCATCGACTTTCGTCTTTATAATGAAAAGGGGAAGTGACGTATGCCATAAAGCAGTCAGTACATTTTTTTTTGTGTGGCAGGGTTCCTGCCACCCTCATCAAAGTCAATTAGTGCTGATGAAAACGATACAGACCCAACCTGGCCCCCCAAGATATAAAGAGATGTTATTCAACTAGTTATTAGTCGACATATTACCACAAATGTTATGAAAATGTTTTATAAAGGTTGAAAAGTTACCTAGTGTTGCTCTGACGACACTTAGTTAAATGCCAAAATGTAAAGTGAGCACAATCTTCAATGTGTGTTGGCGGAATAAGTGTTTCTTTTGCGTAGTAAACGTCACACAAGATAAAAGTACAAGGGATTTATACAATCTCAAGGTTTGTCTTTCCATTTTCAACCCCCTCTGGTATTATAATCAGTCTTTCTAAACCGTTTTAATCTCTTAATTCACTTGTATCGCTCAAATGACTGGCTCTTTCTTTCCACCACCAGCACTTTGTATCTTCTAATCCTCTAAACTGCAGGAGATTTCCTGACCGGTAGCAACCCCAGCAGAACATTAAGAGACATAACCAAAATATATGTTCAAGAGGATCAGCTCTTATTGGAAGGGACATTAAAATGGCTTTGTTTCCTGCAGTCAGCATATCTCCAACAGTGATTCAGAGGTTATTTAATCTCATTCTTTTTGCGACTACCGTAATGTCTCTGTAGAGATAATGGGGGATATTTCTCCCTTAGCTAGGTCTGGTCCGTAAGAAAAATTCATTTTAGTGGAAATCAAGTGTTAGAACCGATTCAATTGGTTGACTAAGAAACAAGTGAATAGCATTTTTTCTTACTTAAGAAATGAAGTCTAAAATCATCTTAACCAACTCGTCCGAGCGTTGTGTCATTAGGCAGGGGTCTCCAAACGGGTCCTCCAGGGCCGCTGAGGGTACTGTTTTTTTGTTCCTACTGATCGAGCACAGATAGTTTGACAGTTTGCACCTGAGTGCTATCAATTGATTACACTTGTAAGACACGAGATTGGTGAAAAGGTGTGGTCTTGTTTCGTTGGAATTAAATCCAGCACCCATTGAAGCCCTATATGGAATATATTTGGAGCAGGGCCATTCCTGACCAATTTGGTACCCTAGGCAACATATTTTTGACCCCCAAACCCCCCCCCCCCACACACACACATATTTTCACCACATATATTTAAACACTCACATTGAAAAAGCATATTATCTCTTTGTAATTTATTATATAAGAAAAGACAACAACAAACAAGTGCAGCAATTAAAATAAAACTGCTCTAATAACTATTCAAAAGCACCAATAAAAACAACTTTGCAACTTTGACATATAACCTTACTCACCTTGTCTTCACTGATGCAAAAGCATCTATTGCACTTCCATGACAGTTGTTTTGGAAGGTGCACTTCTTTGCTGGACTTGGTGAGCTTGGACTTGGTGCTGATGTGGATAGGTTTGCTGTAAAAGATGGTACAGAGGTAGAAGGAACATATTTCAGAAGAGCATCTACAAAGAGAAGAAAGTGGAATTTTACATTATATTAGTCAAATAGCTGTTGATTGTGAAACCAGCATGACATAACCATAATAGCGCCTAAATTCTTGCAGCCTACTGTACCTGTCTATTGTATCCGGCCACTATCTTTGATGGGTGTAGTTAAAAAAAAAAATAAAAAAAATCTTGAAACACTGCAACTACACAGGACTATCCAATAATAATGAATTAAATAATATATTATACCAAATAAATAAATTGAATATTTTTTTACATGAACATGATCGCCATTTTAATGAATTAATGACACATTTAAAAACAAATGTTTGCATTTAAAACCGTGGCACTTTTAGTCCCCCATACCACAGAACTTATTAATTGCCTATTTAACGGTGTATTTATTTAATTAACCTTGGCACTTTTAGGCAAGGCAAATTTAGTTGAAAAACACAATTTGACAATTTTAGTCCCCTATACACTTTGTCCAAATTTTTATAAAATGGGGGGTAAATTTAACTGAAACTTATCCACAGCTGGCTGAATATTGAAAATATTTCTAAAACAACAGCCTGGCTAATGATACAATATAATTTTGCTTTAGCAGTAAGTCATATAAACTCTATGTAAATAACCGCTAGCTTGCAGTTGCGCTAAGTATACGTGCTTATGCTGTTAAAAAAATCATCACAACAAACCTCTGTTTTACTTCACGTTTATGCTCTCTTCTTTTTCTTCTGACCCAAAGGGCTTTTGTCTTTTCATGAAGTTGACTTGTCACCGTAACGTCGCTCAATTGCAGAGGCTAAAATAGCCCCTTCAGGTAGCTCGCTGGTTTGCTGGGTTGTGAGACTCGGGTCTGTGGTGAAATTATCGCATTACAGGAAAAAGTGAAACGGGAAGAAGGCACACTAGAAAAAAAAAAATCATTGTTATTTAAAGACTTATTACGAACGGTTTTGTTGTTCTTTTGTTTTGTATAATTTTTTTAATACTGCTATCATCAAATATTATTTGAATATTTTCTTGACGCCCTTGTGGACGCTGCTGCGCCCTTAAGCATTTGCCTACCTCACCTTATAGGCGGCACGTGTTTGGTTTGGAGACCCCTGTCGTAAGGAAATTGTATGATCTGGTTATATGTGACACTTTTTGTTTTTGGGTTTATTAACTCAGTTGTAGTTTCTATTATTTTTTAAAAATGTCTATAGTCTAGTCACTTATTGACAGTAGGCCCCAGACCCACTTTGGATGTACTTGCTATGAAGTTCTAAGGGACTGTTAATAGGGGCACACCTGGCTGGACTCAAATGCACAAAACACGGGAGATTAGCATTTTCCGACGAATACGCTATTCAAGAAAGTAATGTGGAAACTGGCTTCAAAAGTTTCACACACATAAAAAAAAAAAAAAAAAAACATCACAAGACAAGAACATCGAATGGCAAACTTAACTTGAATGTCATCTCGTTGTTTCCTGCTCCTCTCTAATAAATGCACTAGCAAAGGACGAGAAACAAGAGGTGTATGTAGGGCAATCAGGTAATCAGAGAAAGAAAAACAAAGCTTGACAAAGTGAACACAAAGCACCAGGAACCCACCAAAATAAAAGATGACAGGAACAAACATAAATTAACACCGCTGACGGCAATGTGTGACAGTAGGTCGCCATTGTTGTTGACATTGTAGGGCGGTGTTGTCAATAGGTTACGCTGCCGGCTTCCAGAGTATGACTCTAGCGACATAAACATGTCATCTGTTCAACCCTTTCAATTTGAACCTGAGAAGAACATTAATATGTATGACAGTACTGTTGATATTTCACAAAACGAGCAGCAAAAGCAAAATCAACAGGAAAGACTGGATGAGACGAGACAAGAGTATGACAAAACCAGTGCTCTGCCAAAATGTGCTACATCGCCAAAATGCGTGTGTAACCCGAGTCTTATCTGTGCCGCCCCGCGTTCCGCTCCCACCTCTGACTAGGCTGGGACGCGAACCCGCGCGCCGCGACGAATTCTAGTCGGCAGGCAAGTTCGGTAACCACTGCGCCAATAAAGCTCGAGCCAACGGCACAGCCGTTAGCGACTTTACATGAAGGAATCGGCGGGGAGGTTTCCACGTGCTACAACGGATACACGTTCTGTGTACCCGTTACATGTGCATTTAGCTTGTTTTGTTTAGATGCTTACAGGCAGAACATCATAAAAATGCCTTAAGAAAGTACTTAAACAGAAATATCAAATAATGGGGGTTTAAATATGTCACATGACTAATGTGATCAAAAGATCAACTATCACAAGGCTTAAAAGTATGAGAGGGGAAACACATGCAAAAAGTATTTTGAGGCAATGAAAAGGTAATTAAAGTCTCAATAAAAACACAAATAGTAAGTACTCGCCGCTTTTAACCGATGGGTGCATTTGTTGGACGTCTCGCTGCGTAGAAGGAATTGCAGAATACAAGTAGTGTTCGTCTAGTGACAGTGAAAAACTCCATCACCCCGAGCGTCCATTGCGCGAATAAAACAAGGCGCCCTCAGTAGGTCAAAATATGTACTAAATATTTTAGATTTTTAAATCAGTGGCAATATTTTATGTGTTTCTAATAACATATTGTAGTAAAAGAGAAAAATTGTGGCTTCTTAGCAGTGTTGGGCACGTTACGTAAAAAAGTATTTAGTTATAGTTACTCACTACTACCAAAAAGTAACTGAGTTAGTAACTAAATTACTCTATAGTAAAAGTAATTAGTTACCAGGGAAAGTAACTATTTCCGTTACTTTAAAAAGAAGTTGTTGTGTGTCAAAGAATTCTAAATTTTCTGAGCAGTATTCGAGTCAGTTGAATAGAGAAGAACAGACAGGTAGTTGTGTTATAGAACCTTGTAATATTCATTGCATCTCACTAGCAACAGATTTATCCTACACTTGAAGTGCAACAAAAATAAACAGATTTGAATTGCTTACCACACATGTTGGCAAAAGCTTTACTCCGGGACATAAATTACACTTTACATGCACGTTCTTTCCTTTAATTTCGACCAACATGAAATAGTGTTTATATCTCCACCTCGTAAAGGACAAATTTTCCTCTGAATGCTCTGCCGTCATATCCCTCTGCGTGTTTGCCGCACGCGCTGTTCCGGTTTGTGTGTGAAAACACCGGCTCTGAAGTACGTGCGCTATTAGGCTCGAGCGTTTACGTCATAGAATGGGGGATCACGTGAGATTAATGCACCGCTTTTGACCGTCAGTAACGGTAACGGCGTTGTAACGACGGAAAAAATAATTAGTTAGATTACCCCGTTACTGAAAAAAATTACGCTGTTATGTAACAGCGTTTTTTATAACAGCGTTTTTCCCAAAACTGCTCATTAGAGCCTATAAGTCTTTAACTCAGAGGTTCCCTTTAAGGCAGTATGTTTGTACACCAGCTGATGTTTGCTTTTGGGCAGTTTTCACCATCAACATGTTACCTTAACATTGGAAACGACGTCTAATAGGATCAGATTTTGACTTTGCTGTAGTTAATGAGGACATGACGGTAGTTGGTGTGAGAGCAGAAGATGCAGAGGACAGGATTAGATGGAGACAACTGATTCGCCGTAGCGACCCCTGAAGGGAAAAGCCGAAAGCAAAAGAAGAAGACGAAAATATAAATGGATATACCATTTGCTGGGCTTTACCATACAGTATGAATCTGAATATTTCAATGCTTTATTATTATAAGTTGAATTGCTCACAAAATAATGACTTGTTCCTCAGGCGATGTGTCCCATGTCTTTATCCGACCAACAGCAGTGATCAAATACTGCATGCTTATGTGACTAAATTAAAGAGAGAAAGGTTCCCTTTCTTGACCGCTAACTCTATGAAGTAAATTATGTATTAAAATTATTTTAATGTGTCGTCAAAACATTTTTAACACCCATCTTATCTAATCACTGCACGCAAACTAAGTATCATTCTAAGCGCTCCCAATTTTGTCACAAACAAGAAGATAGCCGCAGACATTTCACACCTGCTATCTCAATTCTAAATAGCATCCACTTTTTATCTAACTGAGAAAGAGGAAAAAACGAAAATGTTTCATTGCCTCTGTCTGACAGGCAAAATAAATTGCCCTTACAAGATCCAAATTACATTGTTTAACCTCAAAATGATTGGCCCAGGCCCCTCTCCCTGGGCGTGATCCGCTGGGTGATGTATTGCTTTAGTTTACTCCAGCACTGCAAATCCCACAGTACTCTGCAGGCCCCCGGGAGCAGGGCTAAGGAGTAGGATGTGCACACCATGATGGAGCCAGAGGTTGTTTAATGTTTTATAAACCCCTTTTTGTGCATTCCACTTTAATTTGGAAATATGAAACTGGCCCTGTTGAAAAAGGAGATTATTATACGGCGCTAATCTCCTTGTATACAGCAGCCTTCCCAACCTTCATTTTCAAATTTTAAACACAATGAAGGGGAGGGGGTGGAAGACAGTGAAGAGGCAGAAGTGGGTGAGTCTTCTTGTTTGTTGTGCTGTGTTGTGAGCATGTAATAAGACTCAAAAGGTCACCGGTTCAAACAGCCGCCCTCTGGCAGTGTGGTATTGTGGGGATTTGTATACTGGTGGGTGAGCATTGATGAAATGTCCTCATAAGTTTGGGAGAGCAGGAAGTCCTTTATTTGGTGGATTTCTTGATGGAATACTGCTACACCTAATTCTTTGTTTTTTCTTAATAATCAATTATGTACAGTAGCGTTGTTCCGATCATGTTTTTTTGCTCCCAATCTGATCCCGATCATTTTAGTTTGAGTATCTGCCGATCCCGATATTTCCTGATCCAATTGCTTTTTTTTTTGCTCCCGATTCAATTCCAATAATTCCCGATAATTTTTTCCGATCATATACATTTTGGAAATGCATTAAGAAAAAAAATAATAAAACTCGGACGGATATATACATTCAACATACATAAGTACTTTATTTGTTTATTATGACAATAAATCCTCAAGATGGCATTTACATTATTAACATTCTTTCTGTGAGGGATCCACAGATAGAAAGACTTGTGACTTTGTATATTGTGACTAAATATTACCATCTAGTGTATTTGTTGAACTTTCAGTAAATGATACTGAAGGCCATGCCCAAATGCATGATGGGAAGTGGAACCATGACTGTGCGTAGTGCTAGCAATTGATATATCTTCTCTGCATTGGGAAATAACATAAGGTGTTAAGAAAAAGATCAATTGCTACCTTGCTTCCCGACATTGCTTCCCATGATATTTCTAATCAAAGGGAGAGGGATTGTAAGGCTTTAGCCAATTAAAAAAAGGCTCCAAAGGCTGCCAAAATTCACTCTACTTATTTTACGCTGCCTTTTATCTCTATATAGGTAAAACGGCGCCATTTCAGATTGAGCGCAATATTGCGTGAGTGGGTCATGCAGCGCATGCATTAATTGCGTTAAATATTTTAACGTGATACATTTTTTAAAAAATTAATTACCGCTGTTATTGGGATAAATTTGATAACCCTACCTTAAGCCTAAACTAAAGACTCTGGATAAGTGTAACATATTATGTCTGTAGCGTTAAATACAATTAGAAAACGATTTAATTAAAAAATATATATATATATATATTAAAAAAAGGCATGGCCGATATTTTTTTGCCGATTCTGATACTTTGAAAATTACGTGATCGGACACGATCGATCGGCATCCCGGCACAAGCATAGCACATTGGTAGTTCAAAACATTACCATAAACTGACAATATTTACGGTAATAATATGATTTGACAACTTCTCCAACTTACCAGAATCTAGGAGAAAACAAAACAGATGTGACTTTTCTTTTAAAGGCTGCTTTATAACTTGCTTGTTTCATCATGATGAATAAATGTTTCTTCCATGGATTGATACGGTAAAATGAAAGTGAGAACGTAAGTAAGTCGGAAATCCGTGAGAGCTCATCGCTTTCAACACGACAGTAACAATAGGAACTATTGTTATTTGGGTTTGAGTTTCCCAAGGGACCAATATAGTTGACGGACACAGGAAGTGTGTGTGCTTACGTTTGTTACGGTCCGAGTTGTGGAGCTGCAATAAACGTCGATTCAAATGAGTTCAAGAAACTAAATTCTGTGCTTTATGAAGAGTGAAAAAAGCAGAATTTAACACAGACGAAATCATTCGGCCGATTAGAGTGAAGTATTACCGAAACAAAATGGTGACGTCACGTACCGTAATGGTCGGCAACGGGTCGCCGCATACGTTTATTCATCACAACGTGGCCGTGTCAATTAAAAAATTGGTTTATATACATTATATATATATTAGGGCTGCAGCTATCGAATATTGTAGTAATCGAGTAATCGAATAAAACAAATATATTTTTAGGTGAAGAGCAATTATAAATATACATGAGAAAACAAGACATTTAATCTAATCATGAACCATTTTCAGTCAATCAATGTCTTTATTTTCGATGTATATTGTTGAAAACAGCCAACAATTGCTCTCAGATGTAAGTAGAATAAAAAAAAAAAGACTAATTCACTGCTTTCACTCAAAAAACCATTAGATCTTATTTTATATATATATATATATATATATATATATATATATATATATATATATATATATATATATATATATATAATTAAAGTATATATAAATTAAATATATATTATAAATTCAAAGTGCTTTACATCACATGAAGATCATAAAAATCACATTTAAATTAATACAACGTAAAAACCAAGACAAAAGATCGCATTTAATCACAAATAGAATAAAAATAAATAAATAGAAATAAAACAAAAATAAAAATAAAACAAAAATAAACATAAACATAAAACAAAAACTACTACTACTACTAATAACAATTGAAATCAGCAATGGGTAAAAGCACAAGAGGAATAGAAAGCAAGTAGATTGAAATATATAGACAATTATGGATATGCAGTGCTAAACAAAAGCGTTTTTAGCCCTGATTTAAAAGAGCTAACAGTTTGAGCATACTTCAGACGTGCAGGTAACTTGTTCCAGAGGTGAGGAGCATAATAACTAAATGCTGCCTCACCCTGCTCAGTTCTTGTTCTTGGAACGTATAGAAGACCGGTTCCAGACGACCTTAGGGGTCTAGATGACCTCATAGGAATCTAACAAGTCAAGCATGTATTTTGGTCCAAGGCCATTAAATGTTTTGTAGACGAGCAGTAGTATTTTATAGTCTATCCTTTGACTCACTGGAAGCCAGTGTAGCGATTTCAAAACCGGTGTAATGTGGTCCAGCTTCCTTGTATTTGTGAGGACTCTGGCTGCATCATTCTGTATTAGCTGCAGCTTCCTGACTGATTTTTTTATCAAGACCTGTAAATATACCGTTGCAATAGTCCAATCTGCTGAAAATGAATGCATGCATAAATTTTTCCATGTCTTGTTGAGTCAGAAGCCCCTTAATTCTGGTTATATTTTTTAGGTGGTAATAAGCGGATTTAGTGACGGACTTTAGATGGCTATCAAATTTTAGGTCTGAGTCAATAATTACGCAAGGTTTCTGACTTGATTTGTAGCTGTAAGTGACAAAGTGCTAAATTGCCTGCTTATCTTTGACCTTTCCTTTTTTGGCCCAAAGATGATCACCTCTGTCTTCTTCACATTTAACTGGAGAAAATTCTGGCACATCCATTCATTGATTTGATGAATGCATTTATTCAGGGAGACTAAGGGACTATAATCATGTGGGGACACAGAAATGTACAGTTGTGTGTCATCTGCATAGGCGTGATAGGAGAGGTCATTCTGTTCCATTATCTGAGCTAAGGGAAGCATATAGATGTTAAATAAGAGTGGTCCAAGAATTGACCCTTGAGGGACTCCACACGTGAATTTGGTTCGTTCTGACTAATAGTTTCTGATTGACACAAAGAAATCCCTGTCATGTAAATAGGATATATATATATATACATATATATATATATATATATACATATATACCTAAAAATGCCGTTACGCTTGATAACACACATCACTTAAAAGTTAGGATTTTTTTACCACGTGTTTCAATTGAATTTCTATTTGTGTAAAGCCATTTGTAAGTTCTAGTTAAGTTTTAAGTTAGTCTAAACTGTAAGTCCTGATATGATTTTGAGTTTTTGCAGTGTTCAAAATAAATGTATGATACAGGCTATATTGGAGCACATTAGGGACCAGTGCTACTTGGTGTTTTATCCAGCAATGACTACTGAGCTAAAATTGATAGTGAGCATTATTGAGTTTTTATTTTACACTCTCATCACTCCACAATGCTATGTTATGTTAAAGTCTGTATGTAAGACACGTTAGCCACGCATCGACAGTGGTCATAATTAATGGAAACCCAGCCCTCCGCAGGGCTAACGTTACGTGAGCTAAACGTTAATCTTATGTATTAGCGCTTAGCGCTCTTTATTAGCGCTTAGCGCTCTACTGCTTTAAGATGGCGCCTGTTTACTAACGCTGCCCAGACGCGGCCGAGTCTGTTACTTCTCATCTAGTTCAACATACATGTGATCTCTATGAGACTCACCAGACGCTACCTACCTATCAACTAGCATCATGCGGGCTAGTATTTAGCAACGTCGGCGTTGTTTGTTGCAGCTGTCGGCTGATGTAAGTTTTTTATTTATTTATTTTTTGCATCTTCCTCTACGCACGTGACATCAGCGTGTTGTCCCGCATTTAAAGTAGTCCGAGCAAAACGTGATGCTTAGAGCTGTCAAAATAAACGATTACTCGAGGTGAATAAAATTACTCGGATCAGTTTTTAAACTCGAGTTACTCGAGTTGCTCGAGTATTTGTGTCAGCTCTAATATATATATATATATTTCTGTCACCATCCATGTACCTGTTTATAATGTGCACCATGATTTTACAAGTTGATTTTGGAGGAAAAAAGTGCGCGTTATATTCGGGAAATTACGGTACACCCCTCGCATTTCTGCAGATATTTAAGTATATCTTTTCATGGGAAAACACTGAGAAAAATGACACTTTGACACGATGGGGTTTAGATATTAATGGCAATATTTTGAGTTATTTTGAGGGGAAAATAAAGTAACTATTATATAAGCTGCACACAGATTACTTTTCATTGTGTCAAAGTGTCATTTTGTCAGTGTTGTCCCGTGAAAAGATCTACTTAAATATCTGCTGAAATGCGAGGGGTGTACTCACTTTTGTGATACTCTGTATTTTTCTGAGGTTTGCAAGATTGTTTGAAATAGCAGACATGCACAGAATCAGCTGTGGATGAAGGAGCTGAAAATAATCAGTGGCGAAAATAAGGCGCTTTAAAATGTGGGGCAGTCACAGGATGGCTGGAGAAACTTGTTCTGTGTTCTACATTGTGTACGCAATGAAAAAAGATTAGCAAAAAAAAAATGAAACAACAAGAAAAAAAAAATCATGATACCCTGAAGGGTGAACCTTGCCTTTTCGTAGTTGGTCCAAATTTTGGGGCAATTAAGACCGATTATTAATATTCAATATACAAAAAAGCTTTGCACAATTGGATTGCTCAGTACCGTCAATGGATAGCAGTTTTGCTCTGATTGTTGATAATATGCTACTGGTTAACTCAGGTTAAAATAGTGTGTATCCCGGTACAGAAATAGTGAAGCCATTTTTTTTTTTTTTTTTTTTGAAAATACAATTATTTTCTGAGAAGAAATAGTTATTTTTTTATGCTCACTTCCTCCTATGTATTCACATGAGACGAGAATAGTCTTTTAATTGGTAAGTAAATTGATCATGCCCTCTTGAGATATCGTCTCAAAGGTTACATAATTTCCTTTCTTTTCCGCTTGCAATGTAACCTGTTTTGCATGGAGCCGCGCCGTGCGACGCTATCCGTCCCCCTAGTCCGGGTCAGGACTCGCACCTGCGCTGCACAACGTGTCCAGCACTACAGACGAGCGCGCTGACCAGTATGCCAAGAGCTCGGGCTAGCAGATTTAGCTTCCAGCGCACTCTCTTAAGAGCATCAGGAGGCTAAGCCATGGACCAGCTGGAGGACCATGGAGCGGAGAGCAGTAGGCAACGGGTTATGGTTGGAGTCAGCCTGGGCCGCCGCAACTGTTGCCAGCTCATAGCCTTGCTCTTCCTGCCGCTTACAGTGATGACACTCCATGGCCATACAGGGTCGGCGAGAAAGAGTGTCAGCATTGCCATGCTGTTGCCTTGGTCGATGCGTAGTCGTAACCCTGTAGGGTCGCCAGCCATCGAGCCACCTGCCCTTCTGGCACTGACCACTAAGCCAAAAGCCCGGGCTAGAAGCTTTAGCTGCCTCATGAAGGCATTGGGAGGGAGGTTTCTATGCACTGCTCACAATGGACACACGAGCACCCGTTACACTAACCCCCCAAAACCCTCACTGCAGATCCAGGTGACGCCACCAATGTAACCGGTCTGCATGGAGCTGCACGGGTGCGAGTCCTGACCTGGACGCAGGGGACGGATCACGTCGTGTGGTTCCGTGCATTTGTCCCTGTGAGCGGTAGGAGGAGCAAGGCCATTATCCGCCAACAGTTGTGGCGGCCCAGGCTAACTGCAACAAGAACCCGTTGCCGGACTTTCCCACACTGCAACTGAGATAGCTGCAGGAAGCGGATGAGACTGGTGAGAGAATGGCTGAACAAGGGACAGCGACCAGAGTGGGCAGAGGTGTCCCTACGGGGTCCTGAGGTGAAAGGCTACTATTCCCAGTGGGGAAATTTTGAGGATCGCAATGGGCTGCTGTACCGGAAGTGGCAGGCGCTGGCAGGTGGAACTGTCCACCTCCAGCTGCTGATACCTTCTACTCTCCGCTCCAAGGTCCTCCAGCTGGTCCATGGCTTGACCTCCCACTACCTTCAAGAGGGTGCACTGGCAGCTAAAGCTGCAAGTCCGAGCTTTTTGCTTAGTGGTCAGCGGACTCGCCTGCTGTGCTGGATGCGTCGTGCGGCACGGATGTGAGTCCTGACCTGGACGTGGGGGACGGATCACGTTGCGCGGCTCCATGTAAAAGCGGTTACAAGTGCACATACTTATATTCTGTAGGACTGCAGCTAGGCATCTTTGTAGTGGAATAAATTTGATAAAGTTACCACAGAGATATGTGGCTTGTGGCAGCGTTCTTAGGCTACAGCTACACTAGGACAGATAATTTTCTCCAGGGCATTTTGCCGACTATTTCTATACCTGTCCACCCTTACGCTTAAGCCCCCCTGCGTCCACAAGGTACGCCTGCATTTGCGCAAACTACACATGCATAGAAAGGAGAAGCCTCATACGTTACGTCATCGCCCGCGCGGTTTACCTCTGAACCGGTGTTGTGCCAAAAAATGCCCCCCCCCCTCGCGTGAAATGTCCCCCCCTGACGGGAGCGCTTATTTATGACACTTTATTGAGATGAAAACATCAAATGTTTTCTTGGACGCACGACAGTAATGGATTTACGACTAAAAAATCAGTTCTGAATAAATAAATTACACAAAATACTAGTAATGTATTTTGGTAACAAATCGTGGACTGGGCCACATAACCATTTTTGAACTGAAATGTATTAGTCTACAGGTTTTCATGACCATATCCCAATGAGAATCACACAGGTATGACATTAGTTCAAGCAGAGTAAAATAATACATATTCATAGTAAAAGATTTATTAGTTCAAGCAGAGTAAAATAATTCATATTCATAGTACAATATTTATTAGTTCAAGCAGAGTTAAACAATACATTTTCACAGTACAAGAAAGTCATTTCCATGTCCATCAATTGATAAGAAAAAGCTGTTTGTACGAGTGACGTGTGGGCACGCCCGTCTGGGGCTATATTTCACACGGGGGGGACATTTTTCGGCACAACACCGGAAACCCATTACCCGCTGGCGTCAAATTTCTAAATTACTACACCTTCTAGACCCTATTTTGTGATCACCGTTTTTTTTCCCGTGAACGCAATTAAACGCATCACACTGGAGCGAGAGTGAAGGGAGAGCACGCTCGGCTTTTATGAGCAGTCGCCAAGTTGTGATTGAAATAATTCTTTATACAACAACGAAAACCTGACATCGCTACTTCGGCTGTTACAATCAATGGTCAGTTGCGCTCTCACCACTTGGAAAATAACAAATAGAAGGTAGTGTGGCGCTGCTTTCCTGGACGCCGGAACTAGGTGTGCTTGTGCATAACAGTGGCGATCCTGGAAGTGGCGACAGTTTTGACAGGCAGAGATGTCATGGAGAAAAAACTGATCGCGCGCCTCTTTGACCACGCAGGTCATTTTTAGGGGTTTAATTTTCCTCTACACATTTTTATATACTCATGTTCGGTCGGCATTGAGTTGGGAGGGGTCAGCACCGCAGCTGGCTGATCGGAGAACACGCTCAGAGATAAGCTCTGTAATAAATACTCATCTCCGCATCATCCGCGATGGGTGGACCACAAATAGGCAATGAATTGAAGCATATTAATGCGACGTAGTTTGAAGGTTCAAGAAAAATGTGTGGAAAAGAAAAGAGGTGCAGGGATGCCATGCCGTGATCGTCCGCCTCCATTGTTTAAGATGCCGTGATGACACACTAAAAATGGTGACGGCATGACGTCACTTCCTTAGCATCAGATTGTTGTAGGGAGACAGCAGTCCATAGGAAACGGCGGGTAATATAACCCGCCTACATTATCCGTCTAACAACTAATCCGGATAATAAGCATACGAGTGTAACTGACATGCAGTATAGTCCAACTACTTACATGTTTAAGGCCATTATCCGTCTTAGTGTAGACCAGGGGTCGCGTTAACCCAATATTTTCCGTCGTTGACCGATTTTTTAAAACGGTGACGGAAAAAACTGAAGTCCATCCGTCATTTTGACTGGTTGCAATTCACACCCCAGACCACAGGGTGGCGAGTGAGCATATTAATTAGCTATTGTCTCTCTTGATGCATGACGTCGTTGGCCTTACTCTGAAAAATGTCAAGGCAACTGAGTGTCTGAAGTTTCTTCAAAAAGCCCCAAAACGACGATGGTGTTGATAAAAGAGGTGATAAAACAGGGACTGCACAAGCGGGCACGCAATTCAAGTCCATGCGCACCAGGAGGAAAGTGTGAGACTACGTTCAGGCCACAGCAGGTGAACTGTTAATTTCATTGTTCCATATGCTACATATGGTAGGCTACCTACCTACTGGGGCCACTGTCAGCTGTTTTTGTCACTGCGGAGAAAAAGTTACATATCCATCTGCTTGATGTGTGATGGCACGGTGTGGATTCTCTGTTAAGCTTGTTCGGACAGAATATTGATTTAAAATGAATGAAAACTAAATACTATTGAATATGTTGAAGCGGTATGCAATGTTAAGAGTCTTGTTAGCTGTAGGTGCACTATCCTATTCCCCTCACTATCCACTCGCGGGGGCCTGCGCTTGTCAGTGACGTTCCTTATTCTCACTATATGATTATACAACTTTAACATTTGTTAATAATACGCTCTGTGTGTAGTATCATCCATCGCTTTTCCTTTTTAAATGGGCACTTATAAGCGAACGCAAGAAGTAACAACGGGAACATTTTTAAACAGGCATTTCACGGGAGAGCATTTCGACTCTTCGGCCAATCATATAGCGAGAGCGAGTGGATAGTGAGGGGACCGCGCGGCTCTTAAGTGTCTCTGTCACGTGACTATCGTAGCCGGTAACGCGCTCGGCCAAATGGACACACAAGTACGGAAGGTGAATTATGCCAAACAAAGGGTCACCACAATGTCATTATCATCATTTTAAAAATTTAAGTGGCAGGTAAAAATAGATTATTACCGGATTTTTATGACCCTGTCAGTCAAAATGACAGACAACGAAAAAGTCTAGCGCAACCTCTGGTGTAGACGTAGTCTTAGTGACCTGAAACCTGGTCAGCTCACTTTCATTTACTTGAATGCACTTTGCGGCCACTCACACACATTTTGGTAAAAGAGACTGCAATTTTGTATGTTTAATCCACAGTTACATAAGAAACCCTGCTTTTTCCATCTACGTAAATTATTTTTGCCTCTTCTATACTGTATCATAAAGTACAAAAAGTGGATGTAATTATACCATATATGAATTTAAAATGAATGAATTTGCTGAAGGGTGTTATTACCGTGTTACTGGTAGAATTCCTCACATTATTTTTTTTTCAGGACTCCAATACATGTCTTAACATCCAAAACATGTGACACGATTTGTGTCTTTATTTATTTGATGTTATTGATATTTATTTGTTTTTTGTTTTTTTTAATTAGTTTGTTTTAATGTTTGTTTATGCTTCAGTTCTATTGCAAAGGGCACACGAAGAGCATTGTTTCTTTCACTTAGATCAAACTTACCAATTAGGCTACATGAATCTGATGACTGTGTCAGCGGGATTCCTCTTTTAAATTAGATTAAATCTACTACTTGTTTCCTAAAGGCATGGATAATTTTACAGATGGGTCCCCTTTTTGGCTTGAGCATCATGCCCTCAAAATGTATACTACACACTCTGAGCGGTATACTTTTTTAATGTGGGTTTATATAAATAATAAATACATTCATAGTTTAAAATATGTTGTAAATCTTTGTGTTCTTTATCTGTACAATGGTGATGACTTTACATTTTCTGAGGAGCTTCCAGGGAAGTGAAATATATTAAAAAAAAAAAAAAAATCCACATCCCTGCTTTTGTAATCAAACAGATTTCCCTTTTGTGTTTGGACCTGTGGAGGTTTGAGAGGTGTGGGTTTTGTTTACGTGCAAGTGTTTTGCGTGTATTGAGAGGGAATATGGGGGTGGGTGGGCAGCATGTGTGCAAAAGCGCGATTGATGCTTTGAGTAGCAACGGAATACAAATGAAGGATTTGTCAAACTGCAATATGTTGGTCCCAATAGACTACTATGCACTGAGGTAATTATGCACACAGTTGATTGAATGCAGTCAAAACAAGGCAAATGTGTAAACTTGCTGCAGTTGCTGCTTTTGATTTTTATTGAAATTGAGTGTCTAACACACTGACATGCATGTGAACAAACATGCACGTGCAGCTGTATAAACACTTATGCATGAGCAAATATGAGTCGCCAACCTTTTCATGTCCTTATAAATCTTAAATGATATAGAAATCACAAATATGATTGCTGAGAATCTTGTTTTTTTAGTTTTAACTGCAAGGTTGGAAGAGCTTCTCGGGTTCATCAGAGGTCAAACCTGATTGCAGATGGTTGTGTGATTTTTTTTTTTTTTTTCAGTGAAGCCTCAGTTAGGGCTCAATCATTCCCCGTGGGGTCCAAATAGCCCATTCCGTCGCTGTCTTTATTGTGTTCACACATTTTGATTGTTTCATTTTATCATTATTCCTGCAGAATTAAACACAGCATGAAATAAATGCCACTGGCAGTTCTATTATGTGTTATTGTCACAATGCAGCACAAACTCATGCACTACTTCTGCAATCATCATAACGGCTTGTAGTTTATATTTTATTCAATTTCATTATCTGGCTATTCACTGCTTCTTTCTAACATTGGATTTTTCAAAATGCCTCAATGTATATTATTCAATCTCAAGTCAGAGTACAGCTATAAAAATACAAGCTTAGCAAAAGGAAATATCGGTTGAAACTCTCCGGGCTCTGTTTAAATAATATATATTTTCTGAAATGTATTCATGCGGCCTTAAATATTTGTTCCCAAAAAGCGTACAGTATATGTATGTAATACCGGGCAAGTTTTGATTATCTGAACATAAGAAATGTGCAGATAGCTACGGTTCACTTGAGGGTACATCCTTTATTCAAAGTTTGAGCTAAATCAGAAGTTCCGAAATGTATTATTTGTCTTATTTGAATGTCAGATCACTTGTGACATTTCCTCCCTATTCCTCCAACACAAATCGACATTATGCATGTCATATCAGTATTACTTGTTGAAAATTGCCTTACAGTTACCCTTTACACAAGAATATGTCACGGGGGGTGGTCTAGTCTGACTTTTGTGGAGTTCAAGAACTGTTGACCGACTTTGTGTTGCATATCTTCTCAATAGTACGGTTTCCATCCAACTATTTGCATTCACATTTTCAAAAATAAAAATTGTAGAAATCTCATTGGAATGGGTTCTTCTGTTTTTTCTTGGCTGATGTAGAACAATTGTTTTTGTCAATGATGACGATAACGAAACGGGAGTGAACGGGGTTGCACCGGTGAAAATGGCTGGGAGTGAATGAGTTAATGGACAAATTTAATTTGCAATATAAACACATTACAGTATGATACATTGAACAAAATGGACTCGAAATTTAATACTGAAAACTTTTTATACAAATCTGGCCCAGATTGGGTAACGTGTGCCATATCCGGGCCAATGTCGTGTCTCCGACTTTGGACCAGTTCTGGCCCAAAACTGGTTGCTAATCCGGCAAGTGACTCCTTACAGAGTTTGGGACATTGTTCAAAAAGACACTGGGGCGGATCCGTTTTACAAAGTTGGGCCAAAATATGCAGTACATCCGGCCCATGTCCGCTCCAGTTATATTTTGCTATCTGGGATCGTTCTTTAAGCCAAGAAGAACACATTTAATACCCAAAAATGCCTAGGTTTTACATAAAGACTAATTTAATATAATATAACCCCAATAATAATTCCACTGCAAATTATGTGTTAAAATGTTTCATAAATAAAAATAAGACTATTTAAAATAGAAAAAAAAAGGTCAATTTGACCTGTTTCACTTTAAAAGATGTATTGAAATTTAAAACGGGTCAATTTGACCCATTGATGTAACAGGAGGGTTACGAAATCCCACAAAATCCCTGTGGGAACCAAGACCACTCACATCGCTGAATTTCCACAATAATGATATTATATACAATTTTGAGAGCTAAACGATAAGTACAGCAACTGAAATTGTTGCAAATGAAAGGTAAGGTTTGGTTACCTTCCTCTACCGACCTCAGCCATCCAGGAGAAGTTGATGCGGTCAGGCAGTCTCTGTGTCCTTGCTCGGCAAAGGTTATCTTGTTGAATCAGATAGGATGGTGGGTGGGAGTAAAGAATCACTTTTGCGGTTACTGCATCACCCATGTAGGGTGTGTGCCACCTGCTCCCAGAGGAGTGTGTGTGCGTGTGTGTCTCTGCAGAATTGGAGCAGGTGGTAGCCCCGCTATAGGAAATGTCCACAACAATCAGTAGACACCACCTCAACCTTGGGATGCAGGGTCCTGCCCAAGCCTCAGTCACTGTTTACAAAGTGAAAGAGACACACAGACAGAAGCTGTTATCCAGTCTTATTTACTCTCCAACTTAGCAACATACACCGTTTGCTCACCGCACAAACCCTTGTTGTTGTTTTTTTCCTTATTTAAAAAAAAAATGCACAAATGACACATTGACCTTAATGGAGCCTTATTTTATCACAACTTTACTACATACAGTACTTCGAACATGTATCTTTGTGTGTTGGAAATGAATACCAAGAAGTTATCTATTCTCCATTGTTCTTCTCTTCTTTTTTTGTTGTTTTTGTTTTAAGAAGCCCTTGACATTTTCTGGTATTAATACAAACATTTATTAACATAAAAGCTGCAACCTACTTGTCTTTTTCTCATTTTTGTCCTTCACAATGTGTTTAATAGCGCTCTCCGGTGAGTTCAACTGGAATCATAAAAGGATTGCCTCTTTTTCTGTTCTTTTAAGATGTATTTAATATTATTATCATCATCATCATTATTATTATAAGGGCTTAAAAATAGCCCTGTGCTGCTACTGCATTTCTTTGTCTTTTTTAGCTGGTAATTTTACTTCAGATTTATGTGCTCACGTCTTCTGATGTCCTTATGTGCACTCACTGATGTTGCATTCACATTGAAGCAAAAACCATAGACTTCATAATGATATTGACAGGACACGGGGTGCGGGGCCGATTAAAATCTCCGTCAAAGCTGACCGAGTGGAAACACATATAAAGAGCTTTTTATGTTTAAAATTATTGTGAATAAATGCCTAAATCCCTGAATTCTTTATGAATATGGACGTAAAACAGTCTCGATTCTTGGTTAAAAGCAAAAAAAAACAAAAAAAAAACGGGCACATAGCATTTATTTTACGTAAATATGTCGGATATGTTGCTAGTCTTTAAACCACTTTGGCACCGCCTTATCACAACAAAAGGCTTTTTACAATGAAATTTCTGGGAAGAAATGCTTAAATCCCTGAATTCTTTATAGATGTGGACGTAAAACAGTCTCGATTCTTGGTTAAAAGCAAAAAAAAACAAAAAAAAACGGCACATAGCATTTATTTTAGGTAAATATTCTCGAATGTGCTGCTAGTCTTTAAACCACTTTGGCGCCACCTTATCACAACATAAAGCTTTTTACGTTGAAATTTTTTGGAAGAAATGCTTAAATCCCTGAATTCTTTATAGATACTGACGTAAAACAGTCTCGTTTCCTGGTTAAAAGCAAAAAAAAAAAAAAAAAAAAAAACGGGCAGTATGCATATATTTTACGTAAATATGTCGAATGTGATGCTAGTCTTTAAGCCACTGTGGCGCCGCCTTATTAAAAAAAAAATTTTTACGTTGAAATTTTTGGGAAGAAATGCTTAAATCCCTGAATTCTTTTTAGATATGGGCGTAAAACAGTCTCGATTCTTTGTTAAAAGAGCAAAGAACCTGGCAGTTGGCATTTATTTTACGTAAATATGTCGACTGTGCTGCTAGTCTATAAACCACTGTAGCGCCGTCTTATCACAACGAAGAGCTTTTTACGTTAAAACTTTTGGGAATAAATGCTTAAATCCCTGAATTCTGTATAGGTATAGAAATAAAAGAGTCTCGATAATTGGTTAAAAGCAAAAAAACAAAAAACAAAACGGGCAGTCAGCATTTATTTTGCGTAAATATTGCGAATTATGACGCCAATACCGTAGCGGTTAATTTCTCCCATTGAATTTTTTTCACAACGTTTCAAAATGCATGCATGGTACGAAAAATATAATAATTACCTCAAATCCTCGAACAAATCACTGCTGAGACAATCCTTCCTGTTTGTATGTGGTACAGCTTTCGTACTCTTTTCAACCTAAATCCGGCGTTGGAGAATAACTGCGACTGACTTCGACCGACTGAAGCGGAGTGCAGGACCGCCCCCTACTTGAAGGCATGGTGCAGTGTCTGATTATGGTGACCCGTCAATATCATTACGAAGTCTATGCAATAACTATCTGTGCTCATGTTTTCATGGAATACTTCAATTCCAAGATGCACTCATGTTAAAATTTTCCAACCCAAGCCACACATTCACTTGACGTTACGTTACTAAAGCTACAGTAATTGCAGTTGAGACGACTTGTTGCACAAGGAAATAACAGAGAAGGTGCCATCTGTGTTTATCGCTTCCATTCATTGTTATTGGTTGGACCTTTTTAAGTCAAGGTAAAGAAAATCTCAAAATATTGCATCGTTGTCAATGTACATTACTTATCAATGCGTGTCCATTGATTGTCAATTTAAAATGGCTGGATCAATTTTATAACTAAAGTTGCATTAGCTCATGTTGATGTCAGAGCAAATGAACTATCTCCTAAAAAAAAAAAAAAAAAAAAAAAAAAAAAAAAAAAAAAAAAGTAAAAATTGCATTGTAATAAATACAGCCTTTATTATGACCTACTGTACAACCTTATCTTGTGACCATCATTTAAAAAGGTGCCAATAAAAGATTTGCTTAGATTTGTAAAGTAAAACAGCCTCTGTCTGGCATTTCAATTATGCCCCCCTACTCCACTGCTGTTTCCTTAAAATCATTCCTTGGTTAATTTCAGCGAGGTTTTCAACAATTTTCTCTTCACATTCTCATTAAACGCCCCAGTAGGAAACCTGCTTACTGCGTATTGCATTAGCTGGTTAGTCAGGGGAATGGCGGCGTTGGTCAATGTTTTATTACGACCCATGTTCTTTGTAATGCAATGTAAATCAGCAGGTCAGGGGGTCGGCGAACACATTAATTCAGCAATGTGGATAAAAAGATGAAGTCTCATTATTCCATCCTCATCACAAGCAATCCATTCTAATGCTGGGAAAGGACGTTTAAAGGAGGTAAAGAAAAGCTAATCTCAAAAAATACACTATTTATGTCATTTTAACTGACAGGTTTTTAAACTTCTAAAACAGTGTGGCTGAAGTGCTGTCAAGTTGCCACTCAGGTTGTTGTTGTTGTTCTTGTGGGAACTTTTGCATTCCGGAGTCCTACAACTCTGTCATTTGTAAACGGATTGTATTGAAACTTAGTCAAACCCCAATTTCTTTTTATTTTTATTTATAATTTTTTAAGGGCTTATTTATTAATTATGGAATTATTAGCCAGTAGAGGGCTGCCTGGTGTTTGCCAATAGAGGGCAGTGTGGGCTTATTGTTCATGACTAATTGTTGTTTAATTTAAGGGCAGAATGCGACACACTTTTGGCTAGGATTAGACCGCAGATCTTAATGCACGAATACGATTTTTTCGTGTTTTTTCTGACTCGAGTGAGACATTAACTTGTCGGTCTGAACGAGACAAGTCGCATAGAAGTGGACCATTTCAAATCCGATCTAAGTCACTTTCATATGTGGTTAAAATCCGATCATGGCCACATTTTTCCACAATGTGGGGGCAGTCTGAACTGTCAAGTCCCCCAAATCGGAATTCATGCAGCAATTACGTCAGCAAAGAGCGAGAGCTGTAGGCAGTATGGCAACGATGCAGCTGTGCATTAACGTTAGCGGCTAGCTTGAACTCGGCTTTTACACAGGAGGTGGGCTCGACCACAGTAAAAAAAATTATAATAATAATAAAAGGATATGACTGATCATGCACGGTTTTCTTTCTGTGAGGCAAATTTGCAATATTTCAGTATTGTTTACATGGCCGAGTCGGGGCAAACTGACCCACACATATAAGGCTTATGTGTGCGTCATGTATCCATCCATATAAACTTTGAATATAAGACTAAACTGGGATTATTTAAGTCTGTTAAACCTTTGTTACTATGGTCCCAGCTCTCTGTAGGTCATTCACTAGATCCCCCCGTGTGGTTCTGGGATTTTTGCTCACCTTTCTTGTTATCATTTTGACGCCACGGGGTGAGATCTTGCATAGAGCCCCAGATCAAGGGAGATTATCAGTGGTCTTGTATGTCTTCCATTTTCTAATAATTGCTCCCACAGTTGATTTCTTGATACCAAGCGTTTTACCGATTGCAGATTCAGTCTTCCCAGCCCGGTGCAGGTCTACAATTTTGTCTCTGGTGTCCTTCGACTGCTCTTTGGTCTTGGCCATAGTTTGGAGTGTGACTGACTGAGATTGTGGACAAGTGTCTTTTATACCGATAATGAGTTAAAACAGGTGCCATTAATACAGGTAACGAGTGGAGCCTCGTTAGACCTCGTTGACAGCCAGAAATCTTGCTTGTTTGTCGGTGACCAAATACTTATTTTCCACTGTAATTTGGAAATAAATTCTTTAAAAATCAAACAATGTGATTTTCTGTTTTTTTTCCCCACATCCTGTCTCTCATGGTTGAGGTTTACCCATGTTTACAATTAGAGGCCTTTGTAATATTTTCAAGTCAGAGAACTTGCACAGTTGGTGGTTGACTACTTATTTGCCCCACTGTATCTCGAATGAAAGCTGCACATAGTCAAATAATGTCAATGCAAATGATCCGAAAACCGTTGCCAATACTTATTACTGATGGTGCCTACTGAAGTTTTTTCTCTACTTTTTTCCCTCCATTTCCCTTTATATCTTCCAATCTTTGTAGCAATAGGTATGAGGACAGAGATGCATATTATGTACATACAGTATAATAAGGATGTGAGTGTCTTTGAGGACTGTGCAAATGTGAGCATACAACTGACATCTATTTTACCACACAGCAACAGTAAAAAGACAAGACAAGTTAATGCAAACGTAGTATATATACGTGTGTGTGCTTGTGTATGCATGCACACGCACGCACACGCAGGGAATGCAGTTAGGTGTGTAGCCTAATCACCTGCTGCCACAGTGAGTCCAGAACTCTCGCAGCAGACGCCCCCTTTGGGCCGCCTCCATCAGCCTTGCTTTTCCTCTGGGCGCACACTTTAATTAATAATCACGTTAATTGGATTGAGGTCCCTGCTGTGCAGTGCATGCGTGTGCGTATAGTATAACACATTCACATTATTTTCAGCATGAGACAGCATGTACAGTATGTTTTTGTGTCTGTATGTTTGATGGTTGCGAGATGGGCATTTGGTTTAAATATTGCTTTCATTGTGCATTTTAAAGATCACAGTAAAACTTGATGGTCCTCTAGAGCCAACTCGTATTTATTACAAATATCTTCCTTATAAGTTGTAAAAAATGTGACTTCCTCCCATCTCTCACAGAGTCTAAGATACACTCGAACTAAGAGGCTGCTGTTTAATTCCATTTACTGCAGACACACTTGAGAATTGATATGTTATTTGTATTTAAGAAAAACATCCTGTTTTTGAAATGTCACCATTTTACTTAATACTTAAATTATCTCAATCTTAAATGTTTTTAAATCTGTAAATACAATTGAGGGTTTTTCCTAATTATATTGAATAAGTCAGAAAATATGTTCTGAACTTATGTAATAGGGCCGAAAACACTTTACATTTTTATTTTTTGTATTATATGTGTTTATCTGCGATCATTTTCAGGTAATTTTCATGTGGTCCTGGCTTTAATTGGCCAACAAAGGAGCAATAACTTCTGTCTTTTGAGGAGGCCTGCAAGCGTTTGTTCAGGGATATTACCCTATTGGTCCGAATATAAGATGGCCCTGATTATAAGACGACCCCCTCTTTTTCAAGACTCAAGTTTGAAAAAAGACTTTTTGAACAACAAATTAATTTTTATACAGAAAATAATTACAGTACATCAGAAAGAAATGATAACAATATATTTGAGAGAAAAAGCATGTTATTTTGCCTCATTCAAATCTTAATATCTGAACATTTAAATATGTAAACTAAAGTGCAATCACATTTGTAAAATTATGGCTTCTGGTTTTTGAAATGTAAATAAACCAATTTGTTGTGATAAAACAACAAGATTGCAATAACTGCAATAACCATCAAAGTGAGATCTAGCTGTAACTGTAGTCTTGAAACAAATCTGAACAAGGAAAACCATTGCAACAAAATAATGCAAACTGGTTAAACTTGAGAGTAGCTGAGATCTGTCATGACAGAACATCGCTTCAATGATATTTGGCGCCATCTAGCATCGTGAATGGGTATAATGTCTGGACCACGAATATAAGACGACCCCCTGTTTTTCAGTCTTATTTCAATGCAAATCTTATATTCGGGCCAATACGGTACATTCTTTCCTGTGACGTTTACGTCAACGATGATAAAAACGATAACAATTCGTCGAGGAACAATTCTTTCCATGACAATGACACGACGATGACAAGAAAAAAAACGTGCCTTGGGAGACTAAAACATAACAAGACGAGTGCCAGTTTTCGTCTGACGAGACGAGAACAAGATAAAAAATGCGCCATCGTTTACATCATATGTTCGCAATGTGTGACATTTCATTATGGTATGTGTAGTTAGCCTGCACCATAGCAGTGTTTGGTCGTGATGTGCTGCGCCCCACCGTCCCACACACGCATTCCTCTCCAGGCTCCAGACAAGCTTGTTTTAAAACAAAAAGATTGGCTCGGCTCCATCTTTCTTGTTTGGATACACATGGCAAGATTTGTTTTCTTATCTTGCCTGGAGAAATGTTGCTTTAGCCTATAAAGGTGTGTGCTGAGTGATCATCTTACACTAAATGTAACTTGTAGCATTAGCATAGCATTCGCATTAGCATTTCGTGTGGCGACCATCGTCTTAAACTCTCGGACAACTTTTTTTTTTCATGCAGTTCGTTCAGGCGTCCAGCTGAGTTTAATTAATTGAAAATAATATACCATTTTTCTGCGAGTGTGTATTATCATCACAAAGATGGGAATGTCCGTCAGTATTCATTTGAAGTTGTTGGAAACCTTCATTTACTTTGGACTTAAACTTTTGAATTTTACAGACAAAAACAATTTAAGTATTTGTCGACTAAAACCAGAGTTGTCTAAAAACTAGACGAAGACGAACACATTTTAAAATGGCTAAAATACAAGACTAACAGGCATTTTCGTCCAAAAGACTAAGATGAAAATGAAAAGGGCTGCCAAAACAACTCTGGTTCTGTTAATATTTAACATTCATTAGTTGATGATTTTTAGACTAAGTAAAATGCGTCACTCTTATGCTCTCTGATGCTATGCACCCATTTACTGCCTGTCTCCCTGTTTTTCCTCTTAATATATTTGTGGGCATTTGGAAGAAAAGGTGCCACTTGCTGCAGGCCAGTTCTTTTTATTAGATGCCAGGCCTCAGATAGAGACCTAAAGGCATGTGGGTAAACATTTTGACAGCTTTTACAGGGTGGTTTTATCTGTGAAATGGAGTTGTGCATTATTGCCGGTGAAAGGAGACAAAGCACAAACAGAGGCATGTAGCCTTAATATTTCACAAGAGTTCCTTTTTTGTGGTTTTATACATTGCATATTAATATAGATAGCGATGGAGACGATTAAATCTAGTACTGCGTTCCGATGCAAGTTTAATTCATGAATTGTATCATGCCAACCAGTGATAATGGACGATCCATTAACAAAATCTCCGTCCTTGTGACTGCAGCATTAATGCACTTACAAAATGTAGCTAGAACCTTTACAGAACTCCTGAGTTTTATTTTATCAACGGATAAACAATACTTTCATACTTGAGTTGAAGATTCTAGGACTGGCCTTATACAAGATTTTTAAATGGAAGTAGTATTTGAGTCTCTCTAAAAAGTGAAAATAGAAAGTGCGAAATAAAAAGCACAGCATTTGCTTTGCTGTTTTAGTAATCGTAGCAATATGACTGGAAAATATCAAATTATGAGATACCATAATACCCAAATCATTTCCTTGTTAGAAGGTATAAATTCTCCATGAATTAGATAGCGGCTTCATGGTTATTATGTCTTAAATATAAAACCGCACATTTTGCAAGAGAAAGCTATAGCTGGAATTTCTCTGGCCAATAAAAAAAACCTTTCAAGACCATTTATTGAAAGATCAGCATCCTTCTCATCACTGTAAATTAATGATAATTTTGAATCGTTAGCAAAGCGCTTCACACCACAATGTTCCACAACCGTTGGTACGGAATTAATATAAAGTGAAAAAAGAACAGGACCGAGTTTAAAACCCTGAGGAACCCCAGACTTGATCGCCAAAGTACTACAGTTTTTAATTGTCGAACTTCACATATTGTACGCAATTTGACAAATAACTCTTAAGCCATCACTTTCCATCAATTTCACATAGGAAACGGTGTGAAATGCTTTACATACCGTAATTTCCGGACTACAAGCCGCTACTTTTTTCCCCTCATTTTGAATGCTGCGGCGTATGCAATGATGAGTCCAATATATCAATTTTTCAAACGACCGCCAGGAGCATAAAATGTAAGTGTAAGACACGTGAAATAAATGTGTCAAACAAGACGCTAGTTTGCACTCTTACCCGTATTTTAACTTTGTGCTTTGTGCACGAATAAAAGTAGCAGACCCTCATCTTAGTAAAATTAGCAGACCTGCATCATGGAAAATTCTAGAAGAAATGTGTATGACGTGCCGAGTTGAATTGAAGGCTTGGATGACCAGCGGCGAGAGATGGTTTACCAAAACTGGCCGCATGCGAAGAACAACTTTTGCACAAGTCTGACAGCGTGGAGCAGTATGAAAAAAATCCACCATCGCCAACGGGTTTCGAAAAGCCGGTCTGCTGCATGACGAAGAGTGCAGTATTGCTGGCGCTGTTTGGAAAGAAAAGTTAAGGTATTGTAACGTTGACAAAGAGTCACCGGCTTAGTTACTGCTGACTGCAGCGGCCGACGCACACACGTCTCTCACTCTTCCGCACTTCCCTTACTCCCGTAAACCACACGCTATATTACAACCCGATTCGTTTAAGTATGATATTAAAACTTCGAAAACTGTGTATTTATTTATGAATATCTCATGTGTGGGCACACGCAGCTTATAGACAGGAGAGGCGTGTGTATGTACAAAATGGTTTTTCCTTTAAAAATGTACTGGGTGAGGCTTGTAAACAGGCGTGCTCAATAGTCCGGAAATTACGGTACTTTATATCCATGTTGAAAATGTCTACATTTGTATGTACATCAATTGCTTCAGTCCACTGATTAACACATATGAGCATTTCAACAATACACGAACGACCATCCCTGAGACCATATTGCTCTGATGAGAATATTGTCTGTTCTTTACAGAAACTTAACAAATTTTGTTTCACTACCTCTTCTAGAATCTTACTTTGTATACACAATACAGTGATACCTCGACATACTATCGCTTCAACACACGATCTTTTCGACATCCGACGTAAATGTTGAATTGCCATTTGTTTCTAAAGCCGACGACATGCTCGAAATACGACGATTTATGACAGCGCCGCAAGTTCCTTTGTTTTCCCGCAAGACTGAAGCCCAGATTTTCTTGTTAGAGAAATCACCATGGGTTCCAAGAATGTTAGTACAGGTGGTGAAAAAAGGAAAAAGGTGAGGCTTACCATTGAAATGAAGATGGAAATGATAGAAAAATATGAGTGTGTTGTGCGCTTCCGCGAACTGGCTCGAAAATACGGCTGTAGAATGTCTACGATCTCGACGGCCCTCCTCCGACCTCCGTTCGCCAGTCTTTATAAGTTAAAGTGACAATTACTATGGTCGTAACATCGCCCAAACAAATCACCAGCTTCGTCAGGTTTTTAATCATTTATTTCAGAAATTGTGCAACACAACAGGCCTACTGTCCACCGCAGCTGAACATGAAAAGTGAAAGTAAAAAGTACTCTCTCACTGTCATGTCAGCCACACGGTGCATTCAGGTAGAGCACGCAAAACACATTGGACACATTAGAACCCGATTCATTACATTACAGGTATTATTATTATTATTATTATGATTATTATCGTAATTTCCTGAATATAAGGCGCAGCCGTGTGTAATGCGCACCCCAAATGTACTTGTAAAATCTAGGGAAAATTATTGTACCCGTTTATAACGCGCACCCTAATTTTAGCACCAATAAATAGAAGAATACAAGAAAACAGAGCTCGTGTACAGATACAGAAATGTCATTTTACTGACTGGTGAAACACAGCACAAGCATAGCACATTGGTAGTTCAAAACATTACCATAAACTGACAATATTTACGGTAATAATATGATTTGACTACTTCTCAAACTTACCAGAATCTAGGAGAAAACAAAACAGATGTGACTTTTCTTTTAAAGGCTGCTATATAACTTTCTTGTTTCATCATGATGAATTAATTTTTCTTCCATGGATTGATACGGTAAAATGAAAGTGAGAAGGTAAGTCGGAAATCCGTGAGAGCTCATCGCTGTCAACACGACAGTAACAATAGGAACTATTGTTATTTGGGTTTGAGTTTCCCGAGGGACAGATGTAGTTGACGGACACACACAGGAAGTCTGTGTTGTTACGTTTGTTATGGTCCGAGTTGCGGAGCTGCAATAAATGCTGACTCAAATGAGTTCAAGAAACTAAATTCTGTGCTTTATGAAGAGTGAAAAAAGCTGAATTTAACACAGACGAAATCATTCGGCCGATTAGAGTGAAGTATTACCGAAACAAAATGGTGACGTCACGTACCGTAAAATTGATTTTGGGGGAAAAAAGTGTGCGTTATATTCGGGAAATTACGGTGTTCCTATTTTTATTCATAATTTATTTGTTTTACTCTGTGTAATTGCTATTTGCAATAGTACCAGCAGTATTTGTCAAGTATTTATTGTAGGTTTTCAGGCTGTGATACGAATTAATGGAATTACAATGTATTCCTTTGGGAAAATCCTGCTAGACATATGACCATTTCGACTTAAAAACAAGGTCCTGGAACTTCGTATGTAGAGTTACCACTGAATACACATGAACAAACAATCTGGTATCTGAATTGTATCGGTTTTGGAAGACATCATATATTGGATGGAATCAGAAAATGTAGCTCGTTTCATTCCTAAAGTAATTTAAGTGATTCATCACCAAGCTGAAACTTTATCCATTTGTTTGTATCTCAATTATAATGCAAGTAAAGTCAGTAATGTATTAATTGCTTTATCAAAACTAAATAAATTTAAACAAATAACTATGCAGTACTATTTAAAGCAGTCCAAATGGTGCAAGGCAATTAGATGGGAGTCAGCAAGTTCTATAAAAGCTAAATAGTGTCAACTAATTTTATGTAATAATGTGATCACACTGTACCATGAATTAACAAGCCAAAACCAAAGAGCTGCAAAGCTTTAGGCAATTTATTTCCCCATGCTTTTGTAATATTAAAAAATAAAGGGCATATACTGTGCGTGAGGGTGAGAGGGAGAGCGAAAGAAAGAGGTGCACAGAGGAAGATTTCTTGGATGCATGCGCTTTGGTATGGCAAATTAAATTTGAATGCAAATGCAGCGGTATTTCTTGACAGTCGGTGATAAAAACCCTATTATGTTTAATGATATGCTTTGTGAATGCACATGAGTGCAGAGTGGCCAGCAACTCTGGGCATCTACTGAAGGCTGCCTAGACTCTGTGCTGGATTTAAACAGTAAAAAGTGCACATCTGTGTGTGGGCACTCTTTTTTTATGTGCACATATTTGAAACGGAACGGTTTGAAATGCTCTTACTTCTCTCTAAAGGAAGAGAGATAGTCTACAAAGATGTCTGCATTTAGTAGGGCTAATCTTAACCTCTGAAAAATCCCTTTCAAATATTTTAAGAAAGGCTCAGATGCGACTTTGATGTTTTTCGTGCGTGTGTGTGCGTACTGTATGTGTTTATCATCCCGGTAATCTACTTTGGGGCTTTTCTGTAGGATTCCAAAATTCCACGCTTACAGGAAACATGCCAAAGAAACATTCTTTACTGGATGATACATTCCATTTGTCATAGCTGTCCATGCTATAATGTGGTGAGGAAAGGCGAAAACAGCTGGTGGCAGCTTTTGTATGGATTGTATATTTCTTGCATTTGCAGTCTGGTCGTATGGCTCTACAATTTGAGTTGTGTGACTTAATGAGGGAGGGAGTGTTTAATGACCTGTCTATTCAGAGCCTATTGATTTGGTTTGATGTCTCTTTGTGGAGATGCATACTTGGCAGGGTGATAGAAACACACACATTAGTCATTGTGCTCATACTTGTTATTCCATCAAATGGATGTTCATATAAACAATCCTCCAGATATTCAATTCCATTCACAATTTCAGCTAAAAGTGATGACAATTTCAAAATGAGTCATGTTTAGTGTAACCTAGTGTTGTTTTGGTCAATGATAACAATAACGAAAATATATTTTTTTATGACGATGACGTCACGATGACGAGCTAAAAACGTGTCTTGGGAGACTAAAACACCAATGCCTTTTGTAAATCATGTGTCAGCTGCTGCTTGGTACGTTTTTTTTTTTTTATCTTTGCTATGCCATGTTGCTTTGCCTTTAAAGGTCTTTCTTTTAATCACTATTTAATCCCAGGGGTTTTTTTTTTGGTGGGGGGGGTGGTTGCGGAATTTTAGGGATAACAAAGCCTTATTGGTAACCTCTGTGAATTAGAATTTGTGTCTATAGTTATATAGCTATTTTATTTTTTTTTAATTTAAAACTGAATTTTTCCATCCAGACGGAGGACGCACATAAAAAATATACAGTGGTACCTCGCAAGGGCATATGTTCGGTCTCAACATTGGTAAGGATGATATAACAGCATAATCTGCATAAGCACTTTTTGCTAGGGATGGGACATTAATAAGACCAAACAGATTGGGTGAACGGGGGTAAGGGCTACCTTTTTCACAAATATCAACCTAATTAATTGATATGAGGAATCAGGGGTGCTTATTACGTCGATCACGGTCGATAAGTCAATAACTCTAGTGTGGGTAGCTTGCGGCATCCAAAAATATACATATATTTTTTATGTACATACTAAGTTATGATTATGTTGTGTGTATGTTGAGTTGTGTGAGCAACATATGAGGTTATGCAGCACCCGTCTCTCTCTCTAAGCAGCTTTTTGCTCACGTTTTTCTGGTTCTGTAGTTTCCAGCAGAGTTTACTACATTTCTTACAGTTTAATTAACGTTAACAGTAGAAAATACAAACGGAAGGACATTTCTCTCTAAGCAGCTTCCAAATAGTTTTGCAGGTTAGCAAGTTCACACAGTTTAATGTTATGCTAACTCTGATGCAGTTCGGACTTTCAGACGCACAATTATTGGTGTGTTTCCCACCTCGACAACATTGGCGTCTTTTTATTACTCACTGTGGCTGCTGTTGGTCAAAAAACTTCTTATATAACTCCTCTTCGAAGGGGGCGGAGGAGGCGGCATGTTGTCGACATGTATTTCTGACGGGGTTGTGTGAGTGTGAGCGTGCGTGTGTTTGTCAGGGCTGGGTCAAGTTATCAGTCAATTAAACGTGCGTTTGGGGGGGTGGACTGGCAAATTCAGAAAGTGAAAAGGGCTAAATGTAAGTTTGAACATAATTAAAATAATTCACTTAATAACGGTAGGGTCATTTCTATCCTTACAACATATGGGAAGACGACCTCTAACGGAACTCATTATATAATGCATATAAAATTGCTTAAAAGTTGGTGGGGACAATTTGAGCATCCTGAAAAGTTTGTAGTCTTATGTCCATGCCGTCCCTATGCAAACCTATGTCCTTGGTACCTCGACATATGATCGCGTCGACACACAATGTTTTCGACATCCGACGTAAAATTTGACTCGCCATTCGTTTCTATATCTGACGACATGCTCGAAATACCACGATTTATCACAGTGCTGCAGTTTCTTTGTTTTCCCGCAAGACGGACGCATGGTGGATTTTCTTGTCAGAGAAATAAATACGGGATCCAACAATGTTAGTGCAGGTGGTGAAAAAAAATAAAAAGATGAGGTTTACCATTGAAATGAAGATGGAAATGATAAAAAAAAATATGAGAGTGGGGTGCGATTCTGTTAACTGGCTCAACAATACGGCCGTAGACTGTCTATGATCTCGGCGGTCATCCTCCGTTCGCCAGTCTTTATAGGTTAAGGTCACGATTATTATTATTGTAACATCGCCTAAGAAATCGCCAGCTTCGTCTGGTTTTTAATCATTTATTTCAGAAACTGTGCAACCTAACATGCCTACCGTCCACGCAGTTGAGCAAGTGAAGTGAAAGTAAAAGTCCTCCTCACTCTGACACGTCAGCCACGCGGTGTGTTTAGGTACACCATGCAAGAATACATCTGCTACATTAGAACCCGATTCGCTACATTATTACAGGTATTATTACTATTATTACTATTATTGTATTATTATTCCAATTTTTATTCAGAATATATTTTGTTTTGCTCTGTGTAATTGCTATTTGCAATAGTATCAGCAGTATTTATTAAGGATTTAGTGTAGGTTTTCAGGCTGTGGAACGAATGAATGGAATTATAATGTATTCTTATGAGAAAATCCCGCTCGACATGTGACCATTTCGACTTACAAACGAGGTCCTGGAACAAATTAATTTTGTATGTAGAGGCACTACTGCATTAAAGTGATAACGCATCTTTGACTGAACTTCAAGTAAAATCTAAGTATCTCGAGGCCGGTCCGAGTGTCCTCTTTTTTGGAAATCAAAATATGGTCTCCCTACGTTAGCATAGCATTCGCGTTAGCATTTGCGTTTAGCACGGTGAGTCAGTGATTCTCTTGGAAAACTTTTTACATTCAGTTTGTGGCGTCCAGATAAGTTTAATTAATTGTAAATAATGTGCTGTTTTCCTGCTGAGTGTGTATTAGTATCATGAAGATGTTGATGTTCAAGTAGACTCTACTGCTCCTCTGTCAATGTTCATTCAAAATTGTTGGAAACCTTTTATTCATTTATTTATTCATGGACTAAAACTCTAGAAGTTCATAGAGGAAAACATTTTGAGAATTGTCAACGAAAACGAAACGAAATTTGTCTGCGTTTTCGTAGACTAAAACTACGAACACATTTTTAAACAACATTGGTGTAACCTGACATATATTCATGTTTTAAAATAATTAACTTCACACATCTATTTGGGAATGAACAGACACAAAACGTTTAGCAAAGTGCGGATAAATCAGAAGGAGAATGTACAAAAGAATTACTGTTAGAGTGGAGTCAATGTGGCTGGGAGTAGTAACACCCTTAAAAGCATTTTGCTTTCACGGCGTTATAACTAATTAAAAGTTATTTGAGGTTCAGTTTGCCATAAAAAAGGCTTTCAGATCTCATTATGTTGTCCATAAAAGCCATTTTGGATATTTGCTAATCCTCTATATGGTGCTCAGGTCTGTGGTATCTGTTTTCCCCCATTACTGACAGCAGGGGATCCGAATACTGTACAAGGCCTAATTAAACATATACATATATATATATATATATATATATTTTTTTTTTTCTCTATGGTCTTTTAACCATTGTGTTCTGTTACATTTTTTCAAGTGGATTAAATTTGACCTGTGATTTACCTCAGCCGAAAATACTAAACCTTTGCAGTACATACTGTATATAGTGTTTTTAGGTCAAGATTGACCCGTTTTACTAAAATTGGATACGTTAAAAGTACCATTTATTTTTGCATAACCGAATTTTAAAACAATTTGGACTCAGCTAGAACACAATGGTTAAATGTTAAATGTACTTCAAAGAGTAGTAAATGCAAGGTTTTTCAGTGAGTAGTAGAGAAAAAATATGCAAATAATTGGGATCCACACACACTTTTATTAATGATTTACAATATAAATATGCAAAACTATGGCCCGAAAAATCTAAAATGTCATTTTTTTAAATTAAAATATTATAAATACTATTAT
This sequence comes from Corythoichthys intestinalis, assembly GCF_030265065.1. NCBI lineage: Eukaryota > Metazoa > Chordata > Actinopteri > Syngnathiformes > Syngnathidae > Corythoichthys > Corythoichthys intestinalis. The sequence continues at coordinate 38,426,386 of NC_080403.1, read as the reverse complement.
ACAGTCATGTGAAAAAATTAGGACATCCCATTAAATATTCAGTTCTTTATTAAGAAAGGTACACATATCACTTGCCACGTTTACATGGAGCCAAGTATTCCAATTACAATCGGAATATTTGTTCAAACCGAATAAATGTGTTCCATATAAACACCTCATTCGGAATGAACAGGCCCAAACCGAATGGAATTTCATTCCGATTCACAGGGGTGGAATATTCCTTTTCCCAAACCGATTAGAAGTAAAATTATATCATGTAAACAGGGAAGCGGAATGGTGTCTGGTTGCGTTCTCTCTGCGCATGCTCCGTACTGACGTGGTGACGTCACTCGGTGACGTAAGTAACGTCACTTGCAACATGGCTTCCAAGCACACGCACAGCGCACCCACACAACTTTTTAAATGAACGGCGTATCATTCTAAAGTTTTGTTTCCACTCGAAAAGTTAAAACAGCAGCTGATCTGACGATCGATCTCCATGTTTTGCAACGTGACGCTTTGTTTTGATTAATCTGCGCATGTCAGACGGCAGTTGTCAAATGTCCTTTCGGAATAAAGGCAGTCACATGTAAACGCTGGATCGGAATAGATGAAGTGACATGTAAACAGCTGATGTGAAATTTCCATTCGGAATGATTTGAATCGGTATGAATAAAAGTCAGCATGTAAATGTGGCTAATGTCTGATCTTGTTTTTCTTTATCTCTGGAATAGAAAGTGGTTTAATTGCAGGTAAACAACAAAAACATTGTTTTACTCATTAAACCAAATATATCAACAAAAATGCATATTCTAACTGAGGAAAAAGTTAGGACATCCTACCATCTAATAGATAGTGTTACCCTCTTTGACTGAAATAACTTCAATGAGACGCTTTTTGTGGCCAACTACCAGTCTTTGACATTGGTCTGAAGAAAGTTTGCCCCACACCTTAACACAGAATTCTTTCACCTGTGAGATGTTTGAGGAGTTTCTTGCATGTAGAGCCCAATTCAAGTCACCCCACAGCATCTCAATGGGATTAAGATCTGGGCTTTGACTCGGTCATTCCAGGACTCCCCATTTCTTCCTTTGCAGCCAGTCCTTGGTAGATTGAATTTTATGTTTTGGGTCATTGTCATGTTGCAGGTTCAAGTTTCGCTTTAGCCTTAATTTTTTCACAAATGATCTCACATGTTCCTCAAGCACCCTCTTATACACGATAGAATTCATGGTGGAGAGCTGCCCAGGTCCTGCTGCAGTAAAGCATCCCCAAACCATTACACTTCTACCTCGATGCTTCACAGTTAGTATGAGGTTCTTTTCCTGGAAAGCTGTATTGGGTTCACGCCAAACATGTCCTCTGTTCTGGTGTCCAAATAATTCAATTTTGGATTCATCTGTCCAAACAGCATTATTCCAGAAATCCTGGTATTTGTCTTCATTCACTCTAGTAAATTTCATCTGGCCTTCATGTTCTTCTTGGATAGCAGTTTTCCTCTTTGCTCACCTCCCATTAAGGTTAAACTTGTGAAATCTCTTTCTGATTTTAGAGGCATGCACTTTCACATCAACAGTTGCAACAGCCAGCTGTAGGTCCCGTGATGACAATTTAGGGTTTTTGGAGACTTTTTTTTTGCATCTTGCGGTCTGCGCTCGGGGTTTACTTGCTTGGACAGCCAGACCTGGGCATGTTGGCAGTTGTTTTGAATGTCCTCCACTTGTAGACTATTTACCGGACAGTGGAATGGCTAATTTTATATTCATTTTGAGATATTTTGAAATCCCCTACCTGATTCATAAGCATCTAGAATCTTCTTTCTGAAGGCCTTCAGACAGCTCCTTTGGTCTTACCAATGGTGTTTTCTCTCACTTCAACATTCAGGGGCACACCTAACTAAATGTGAGGTTTACATAAGGCAAGCCTTCTTCAAAACACTGAGTAATAATGTTCTAATCATTTGCACCTGATGCGATACCCCTGTGTGTGATTTTAGCCATTTTAAGTGGGATTGAATGTGGGGGTGTCCTAATTTATTCCTCAACAGAAATTGCATTTTTTAAAAATTACATTCTAAAGAAAGTTCTAAAAAGATTTTTTCAGTTTTAATTGTTTAGTTATATTACTTGATTCTCTCAAGATTGTTAAAATTGATATTAAATATCCATATGACCAAATATGTTGGAAAACACACTGACTTCCGTAGGGTGTCCTAATTTTTTCACATGATTGTAAATGACTTAAAGCATTTTTTTCCCTTTCTTTCTTTGTCAAATACATAGTGGTGCAAATCTACTCTCATTTTCTAAATACATACTGATTTGGTTTTTGCTTTGGTTTTTCAATTTACTTTGTCAACTAATTAAGTTACTGTTTCCACGTGTTCTTTTTAGCGCCAGTCCTCGTGTTCACTCAATCAGCTTACCCCAGCAACTGGTGTTCTCGTTGTGTTGTCAGTTTGTATTGTTTCCTTTGTTCATTTAGTCTTTGTTCTTTGTTGATGTAGCATTCAGTCACATTCCATGTGTCCTGCTGTGGTTTCCCAAGTTTATGCCTTGTGTTTTTGCTTAGTTACTTTGTTTTCTTCGTATTTAGTTTTTCCCCCCAGTATGTTGTTGTTTTCATTTTTTTTTTTTTTTCTGGAAGTAAATACTTTGAAGTTTGCACCTGCTCTCCTGCCTTGCTTCACTGCACCATGCAATTGGGTCCACACTCCTGCTTTGCTCTTTGCCTCCACATAGCTGTAGTCCCCACTTGACACATACTATATGTCACAAAATACCCTTTTTTAAATTTGATGTTATTTCTTTAGCCAAGCAACTAGCTTTTACCAGCTGATCAAATGTTAACTTCCTCTGCAAAGGGTGATCTGGACATTTTTCTGAATCATCCTGAGAGGTTTATCTTTCTTTCCCTAATGTCAAGCCCACAAGGACCCTCACATGCCTGTCAAACCTCTACTGGAATCTTCCATCATCCTGTTGTTTTCCTTTCAAGTCTGCTGGCTTTCAGCGAGTGGCCAACACACGCTTCTGCAAATATTGTCTAGTAAAAGAAGCAAAAATGGTAGATGTTGGTGGATTTTCTTGTGTATGAAAGTCAACAAAATTGCAATCGTGTTATCAAAATATTTGTACATATCTGTGCAATTTGTTTTTTTTATTTTTATTTTTTTAAATTTATTTATTTATTTATTTATTTATTTATTTATTTATTTATTATCTACCAGTATTTATTTTGGGGTGTTTTCATTAAAGTAGTTGAGCCCTAACAGCTGCTTTTATTTTCCCCCCAGAGAGCTCAATCTACTACGGCACCACTACTCTGCACCAAGGCAAGCTTTGAAAATCCTGCTTTCAGAAGACATCGTTTCACACATTTTGGCTGTAGACAGCTTGCAATTGTAAAGACAAGTGGGCTGTCAGAGAGAGCAGGTGATGTGATAATCACTTTAATATTTGAGTTCCATATTGTAGTTGTGTGGAAGGAGCGCTTGAGAGCTGAGTTTAATTCTTGTTTACAATCTCACCCCCCCAAACCTTTAACAATCCCCTTACTTCAAGCAAAGTGCATATTAAACTCACTGGAGCTTGTGGTTCTACAACACTTTTACGTCGGTTGACTTAGAAGAAACAAGATCAGGTGTTTTTTTTTCCCCTACAAACTAAACTGGTTCCCATAATGACATGATGCTGCAAATATTATGAGATCATCACAATGGAAAAATCATGTGAATAATAATAGTTAATCTCTGAGAATAAGCTTGAAACAAAAACAAATACAGTAGCCACGTTTACATGCTGACTTTTATTCATACCGATTCAAATAATTCTGAATGGAAATTTCAGATCAGCTGTTTACATGTCACTTCATCTATTCCGATACAGCGTTTACATGTGTCTGCCTTTATTCCGAAAGGACGTTTGACAACTGCCGTCTGACATGCGCAGATTAATCAAAACAAAGCGTCACGTTGCAAAACATGGAGATCGATCATCAGATCAGCTGCTGTTTTAACTTTTCGAGTGGAAACAAAACTTCAGAATGACACGCCGTTCATTTAAAAAGTTGTGTGGGTGCGCTGTGCGTGTGCTTGGAAGCCATGTTGCAAGTGACGTTACTTACGTCACCAAGTGACGTCACCACGTCAGTACGGAGCATGTGCAGAAAGAACGCAACCAGACACCATTCCGCTTCCCTGTTTACATGATATAATTTTACTTCTAATCGGTTTGGGAAAAGGAATATTCCACCCCGGTGAAACGGAATGAAATTCCATTCGGTTTGGGCCTGTTCATTCCGAATGAGGTGTTTATATGGAACACATTTATTCGGTTTGAACATCTAAACCGATTGCAATTGGAATATTTGGCTCCATGTAAACGTGGCTATTGTCAGGATTTACAGGTAGTCCCCAGGTTACAAACGAGAACCGTTCCTATGCTGCCGACGAAACCCAAATTTCCGCGTAAGTCATAATTAACCCTTTAAAAAAAAAACTATCCACAAAGTCCAAAAGTATTATATTTTGTTTAATGGTGGAGGATACACTGCCTTCTGGTGGCAGTGTTGGGTCTGGCTGGACTTTGCCTGAAACTCCAGACTCACTGGAGTGTTCCAGCAATGGCGACCATTCCGCCGATCAAATTCCCAGGGCGGAGCAAACCACAGCAAACAGACAGCGGAGTGGACCAATCAGCGACAGACAGACGTGACGTTGGTAAAGCAACAAGAAACTCTAGCGCGAGGAAGGTGAGCGGAGAACAGAGAAGTTTATTCAACATGGTTGGCGCGAGACAGACTTGTTAATGACTTGTGTCGATTTATTTTTGGTCATTTAAAACTGAATTTACCTCGGATTGGAACATATTCTCGGCTCTCCCGTTTGCCATCTGTGTTGTTGGGGAGACGACTTCCGACGCAAAAGGGTGACATTGCCCGTTAAGAACACGTCACGAAAATGAACAAATCTTAATGCACGGTTACTTTTGTTCGGGCTCGAGAGGCCAATGAGGAGCTGGGTCCCTGACTGCTCTCTTCTGTTTGAAAAATACAGGGAGAACAGTCTGGCCGTGCCAGGACAAGGCTGGACTGTCATTCAATAATGTTTCCATACAGGAGCACTCAGATGTCTCACATGGATAAAAGATAGCTGCTCTCTGGTTTGGCCCACATTAGGCTGTAAGTTGTTTCAGCTAATGTATGTTTGTATATGCATTTGTAATTGAGCTTAGAGCTACAGTTTGTGGAGTTATGTGTGAGCGATTTACTATAAGTATTGTAAATATATTAGCGGTAACACTTTACAATAAGGGTCCCTTAATTAACATTAGTTAATGCATTTTTAGACAATAATGTTTAAGTAACATTACAAAAATTAATATAATTGCTTATCTAACATTTATTAATATATTAGCATGAGTTAATGCATTAGCTAATGTATTAGCTAATGCATTAGTTAATGCATAATCAGACAGTAACTAATGATTTTGTAAAATCAAAAATATATGTAGGCCTATATAGGGTCAGGGTTTTGGGTTTAGGGTTAGGGTTTGTTAACTTAGCATTTATAATTTCTTAGTTAAGGGACACATGTGCTACACTTTACAATAAGTATGAATGGTATTATTTCACGTGAACGTTCTTCATAAGTATTACCGGTACTTAACCTTAATTAACCATTACTGAATATTTTTGGGACCTTTATTGTAAAGTGTAGCACACGTATGCCTACTAAGAAATTATAAATGCTTAAGTTCCCCCCTCGTAACCTTTATTAACCATTACTGAATGCTTTTTGGACCCTTATTGTAAAGTGTAGCACATGTGTCCCTTAACTAAGAAACTATAAATGCTTAAGTACCCCCCCCCCCCCCCATTAACCTTTATTTACTATTAGTGAATGCTTTTTGGACCCTTATTGTAAAGTGTAGCACATGCGTCCCTTAAATAAGACATTATAAATGCTTAAGTTAACAAACCCTAACCCTATATAGGCCTATTAGTAGTAGTAGTTTTTGTTTTATTTTTATTTATGTTTTATTCTATTTGTGATTAAATGTGATTTTTATGTATAATTTTATTTCCGATTTTGATTGTCTTGGTTTTTACGTTGTATTGATTTAAATGTGATTTTTATGATCTTCATGTGATGTAAAGCACTTTGAATTGCCTTGTGTTGAATTGTGCTATATAAATAAATTTGCCTCGCCTTGCCTTGCCTATATATATTTTAATTTTACCAAACTATTAGTTACTGTCTGGTTGTGCATTAACTAATGCATTAACTCGTGTTAATTAATATATTAATAAATGTTAGATAAGGGATTTCATGAATTATTGTCATGTTACTTAAACATGAGTTATTTTTCTAAAAATGCATTAACTAACGTTAATTGAGGGACCCTTATTATAAAGTGTTGACATGTTAGCATTTGTAGCATTTAAGCTAGCAGACTTTTGTGAAGAAAATTAGGCTACTTTAATTCACTTAATTTAAATAGTGATCAGACTAGATGGATGTTTGAACACCAATCATTTTGTGTCGAGTGTTTTATTGTTAAAATATATATCGTTTTGAACAGACGTATACATAGGTGTGTTACAGCTTTACAAATTATCAAAAGTGAAGGAAGCAAAAAGCTTCAAGAGGCAGAACTGCTTTGTTTGTTGTCTGTCAAGCTGAACAACTTCATGTTTGGTGAGGACAGAACAAGTTGTGGTAATAAATAAAAGTAAAAATAAGGATTCTGTGAGGTACAATTGGGTATTTTTTGTGCGACTAAAAAAAAAGTCAAAATGGTGGACAAGACTCCGGCGTCGTAAAGTCGAAATCGAGTAAGTCGAGTACGTTGTAACCTCGGGACTACCTGTATATACTGAAAATCTAATTTCTTATCATTGACACTGAGTAAAAGACAGTTGTGTTGTTTCTTCTTTGTCAAAGCGTAATGCACAGCACATTTGATAGAAATGTTAGTTTTGATAAAGCGTGCAGTCTATCTGTGCAGTGCTTCAATTAATTACTGCATAAATATTTGTCATTCAAAGGTGTTTTACCCAGACGTATTAAAGTGTATGTGTTGACCACTGTGTCATGTGGTGGCCCAGGGAATGGCTCCAACCAGGTGGAGTGAGAACAAACAAGCTGTCAAATGTAATCTCATCTCGCAGACTGTGGACATAAGAATGCACCAACATATCTGTCCATCAGCCCCACAAGATGCATTGTCTTGCTCCAGCCAGAGCAACAAACAACGCATCTAGACAGAAATGTTGGCTCTAATTCTCTGTTGTTGTTTTTTATTGACTGAACAGGCCAAACAGAGAGAAAGATCTACTGTTCTCAGAACTCACAATATCCACTCCAAGATAAAAGAGGAAAGCAGCAGATGAAGCAGCTGAAAAGATCCACTAAGGACTGGCTAAATGGCCAATGATAATTCAACCTAGTATAAGCCTGAGTTTATCTGAAACTTCATGAGGAAAATTGTTGGATGTTCTCTTGTAATGTTTCTGTCTATTCATTATTCTATTCCCGCAAAAGCATTTAGGTCTCATTCATGCAAGCCAAAATATTGGGAGGAACTTCAAGGGAAATGAAGATATAATAAGTCGGCTTTTCCGATGAATTCAACAGGGAACGTTCCAAACTCACTACATGTTCACCTGCAAAAATACTTGCACTTATCCTAGTTTTAATCCTCTCCTTTGAATAGATTTTTTTAAAGAAAGAAAACATTTGTGATTAGTCCCAATATCTTTTCTTCCATCACTCCAACTGCAGGTTATTGAATGTCCCAGCAGACGGGAAAAACTAATTACGAAATGTGTCTGGCTAAAAGAGTTATCTACAAGATAGCCCGCAGTGCAGCCATGTTTTAGCCCTTTTGTTTTTTTGTTGTGCAAACTAATTACTTTCTCATTTTTGATGGGGATTTGCTCAGCTGCTCCCCAAACTAGTAATGACCTTTCATTGGAATTATGACACCAGCAGATGTAAAGCATTTGATTAAGCCCATTTACATGGTGCCCAAACTAGTTCAGACGTTCAGCTATGACGCAGAGTATTATACAGTACATTATTTCCCCCTTTGCTGGAGGTGGTTTTACAAATTAGTTGTATGCAGAATGAGATAATACAATACAGAATTTGTCAAAACATTTACTGCAATTTGTCAAAATATTTTTTTAATGTATATGTGCACAAGTAAAAAACTAGTATATTTAAAGTAATGTAAATAAGCTGGAAATAAGTGTGCATGTCCTTTAATAGTTCAGAGTTTTGCTCCTTAGCAATACAAATATGGATAGTCACCGGGTGACGACGTGCGCGACTTACGTGATTTCAACTTTATGACGAGTGTCTCGTCTGCCATCTCTCAGCATTGATGGTAAGTACTAGGGCTGCAGCTATCGAATATTTTAGTAATCGAGTAATCAACTGAAAATTCTATCGATTAATCGAGTAATCAGATAAAACATATTTTTAGGTGAAGAGCAATTCTGAATATACATGAGAAAACAAGACATTTCATCTAATATTTAATCATTTTCAGTCAATGTCTTTATTTTCGATGTACATTGTTGAAAACGGCCAACAATTGCATCTCAGATTTAACTAGAATAAAAAAAAGACTAATTCACTGCTTTCACTCAAAAAACTTTTAGATCTTGTATAAATAATATATATATATATATATATATACACAGTGGTACCTCTACATACGATCGCTTCGACACACGAACTTTTTGACATCCGACGTAAAATTTGACTCGCCATTTGTTTCTACATCCGACGACATGCTCGAAATACGACGACAATGGCAGCACCGCAGACGAATGCACGGCGGATTTTCTTGCGTGACAAATCAACACTGGTTTCAGAAAAGGTTGGTACAGGTGGTGAAACAAGGAAAAAGTTGACGCTTACCTTCTAAATGAAGATGCAAATGACAGAAAAAAATGAGCGTAGGGTGGGCATCCGTGAAATGGCTCAACAATACATCTCCACGGTCCTCCTCCGACCATCGTTCGCCAGTCTTTATAAGTTAAGCTGACAATTCTTATTGTGGTAACATCTCCAGAGAAATCGCCAACTTTTTATCATTTATTTCACAACTTATTCAAAACAAAAACACCTTCTGTCTGCCGCAATTGACGGTGTTCTCAAGAAAACATTCAAAGTGAAAGTGAAACTCAAGCTCACCGGTCTGTCTCTGGCACGTTAGCCCCGCGGTGCGTTCAGGGTCAGCAAAAAACGTCCACCACATTAGAACCCGATTCGTTACATTAATACAGGAATTATTATTATTATTATTATAATTATTCCGATTTTGATTTATAATTTATTTGTTTTGCTATGTGTAATTGCCATTTGTAATAGTACCAGCAGTATTTTTTAAGGATTTAATGAAGGTTTTTGGGCTGTGGAACGAATTAATGGAATTATAATGTATTCCTATGGGAAAATCCTGCTCGACATCCGACCATTTCGACTTACAAACAAGGTCCTGGAACGGATTAATTTCGTATGTAGAGGTACCACTGTATATATATATATATATATTTTAGGGCTGTCAAAATTATCGCGTTAATGGGCATTAATTAATTTTTTTAATTAATCACGTTAAAATATTTGACGAATTAACGCACATGCCCCGCTCAAACAGATCAAAATGACTGCAGTGTAATATCCGCTTGTAACTTGCTTTTTGGTGTTTGGCGCCCTCTGCTGGCGCTTGGTTCCAAATTATTTTATGGGTTTAAGCACAATGAGGGAGCATGGTGTAATTATTGACATCAACAATGGCGAGCTACTAGTTTATTTTTTGATTGAAAATTTTACAGTTTTACAAATTTCAATCATTTATATTATATAAAAATTTCTGTAACTTGTACTAAAATTTATCTTTTAAGAACTACAAGTCTTTCTATCCATTTAAGATAATGTTAATAATGTTAATGCCATCTTGTTGATTTACTGTTATAATAAACAAATACAGTACTTATGTACCGTATGTTGAATGTACAGTATACATCCATCTTGTGTCTTATCTTTCAATTCCAACAATAATTTACAGAAAAATATGGCATATTTTATAGATGGTTTGAATTGCGATTACTTACGATTAATTAAATTTTAAGCTGTAATTAACTCGATTAAAAATTTTAATCGTTTGACAGCCCTAATATATATTTTACCTAAAAATGCCATTACGCTGGATAACACACATCACTTAAAAGTTAGGTGTTTTTCCCACGTGTTTCAATTGAATTTCTATTTGTGTCAAGCTATTTTTAAGTTCTCGTTAAATTTAAAACTAGTCTAATCTGTACATCCTGATAGGATTTTGAGTTTTTGCATTGTTCAAAATAAATGTATGATACCTGCTGTTTTGGAGCATATTAGGGACCAGTGCTACTTGGTGTTTTATCCAGCCATGACTACTGAGCTAATATTGACAGTTAGCATTATTAAATTTTTAATTTACACCCTCATCACTCTACAGATTAAAAAAATTAGATTAAATAAAGCCTGTATGTAAGAACACATTAGCCACGCATCAACAGTGGTCATACTTAATAGAAACATAGCCCTCCGCAGGGCTAACGTTACGTGAGCGAGTGACAGTAACGTTAAACTTATTTATTAGCGCTTAGAAGTCTACTGCTTTAAGATGGCGGCTGTTTACTAACGCCGCTGACTCTGTCATTTCACATCTAGTTCAACACACATGTGGTAACTATGAGACGCATCAGACGCTACCTGCTATCACCGTAGCATCATGCGGACTAGTTTTTAGCAACGTTGGCGTCGTTTGTAGCGGCTGTCGGCTGCAGTAAGTTTTTTTTTTTTTAACTGCTTCTTCCTCTACACACGTGACACCAGCGTGTTGTCCCGCATTAAAAGTAGTCAGGGCAAAACGTGATGCTTAGAGCGGTCAAAATTAAATGATTACTCGAGGTGAATAAAATTACTCGGATCAGTTTTTAAACTCAAGTTACTCGAGTTGCTCGAGTATTCGTTTCAGCTCTAGTAAGTACAGTATATTATTTGTCATTTAATTTAGTTATTTATTAGGTCTAATTAATCTAAATCAGTCGTTTCCAACCCGGTCCTCAAAGGCCCGCTGTGGGTCGTGCTTTTTGTTCCTGCCGATCCAACACAGATAGTTGAACCAATGAGGTTTCTGCTAAAACAAGCAGCACCTGACTGCAATCAACTGACTGCACTTATAAAACACCAGATTGGTGAAAAAGTGTTATTTTTCTATTTGGAATGAAATCCTGCACCCACAGCGGGCCTTTTAGGACCGGGTTGGATACCACTGATCTAAATGGTTGATCTCTACAGTAACTGCTATGCATATCTGGTATTCAGGGGCGTTACCAGGAAGGGGCAGCGGTGGGCAGTGCCCACCCACGGACAAGCTCTGCCCACCCAAAGAAAACTGGATGTAGTACTAACAACAGTCTGGACACCGCGTATGGTATTCCATTCATATAGTATTTAATGTTTTCAAAGTTTTAACCTATGCGGTGTTACCTCCTCTTTCACCTTAAAAAAAAGAAAAGAAAAAAAGAAAGAAAAGAAAGGTTGGTTTTGTACATACATTTACGCTTATTTTTTTATTTTTTTTTTTTTACATTTTATCAACATGTTCACCAGTGTTCACCTGGCTGTTGAGTTTGATAAGTTTTGAAGCAATCTGAGGGGGTCAAAGTAGGGCTCAAAGCGGTGGCGGGACAAAGACTGACTGCTAGGGGGCGCTACATAGTGTATTTGGAATTTGTCTTTACACGGTATCAAAGATTGCACCTGTCTTGACTTTTGGTGCATTTTGAAGCATTCTAAGGGGGTCAAATTGAGCTCAAAGGGGCTACAGAACAAAGAATAACTATAATAATAATAATAAAACCGAGGAACCACAATAGGTTACCTAAAAAAAACATTGTCACCTGCATGTCCATACAGTTCAGTTATGGATGTGTTCTAAGTCAAATAAAATCAAATCAACTTTTATTTGTTTAGACCAAATAACAGCAACAGTTATCTCAAGGAGAAAACAAAACATGTTTTAAGGTACAGTAGCCATACGCTGGATTTTGACCAAGTTGAGCATTGTAGATTTTTTTTAATGACGACTTTACCTTTACTGTCGCACCACCCGAACGATATTTTATGCATCTGTAGTTAGTCAGGCTTTTGTCATTTCCCTGCCCCGGCTTCGGAGAATGTAAACAAACAAAGAGGCGTGACAGCTAGCCAACAAGCTAACCCGAACCGAGTGATGTTTCAAAGTCTTCGAAGCGGAAAATCACACAAAACTAGCCCAGATCATTTCACTCGGCGGCGGGGTTGTCACGGAACGGAATTCGTTCGTAACCTGGGGACTACCTATAGTTGGCCTTTTGTACAAATACCCAAGTCCCTGAAAGGTTTGATACACATGTTTTAACTTTGCAGCCCAAAGTACCAAATATACTGTTTAGTACAGGGGTGCTCACAATTTTTTGCTCCCAGTTCTAAAAAAAAAAAAAAAATCTAATTTTGGAAATCCAAGATGCAAAGACCTCTCAACTTGGAAAACGGTTGACATGTCATTGAAAAGCTAAGACCGAACCCTTTTTTATGATGCCAAAACCTATAATTTTGGGTCACTATGTAATAACATAGAAAGGTCTCAACAGAACGTGTCTTAATTTTATCTAAACAAACAATACAGTGAAACCTGAGCAGGAGAGCATCTGAAATTCAATATGCAGTTTGATGCCAGGATTCAGATAGCTGAACTGCGAGAGGGCAGAGAGGAGGATGTTACTTTGAACTAGAGGGCCAAAAGAAATGTACTGTTCTATTTCTTAGTGCTAACATAAAACCTCTGCATACAAAGAGTGTTTGTTTGTGCTTTAGGCTACGGAGAGGCAAAAAATAGAAAGAGGGGGATGTCAACAGAAAAGTGTGCCACAGGACCTGACCCCCAGGACTTATCTCCTGTGCCTTGTTGCTGATCCGTTAATGGCTGGCATCATAACTCTCTGCACAGAGGCGGTTGGGTGCCACTTCTTGCACAGGTTCATCATTATCTGATAGCTTATCACTCTGCAAGGAAACAAAGTAGACTCCCAATGATGTACATCCATCCAATGATGCCAAGAGTGGGAGGGCAGAGTACATATATACAGCCCACTGAGCAGTTCCAGGAAGGTACATAAACCTGGTAAATGATAACAATTAAGGACAAGTGCTGAGCATAACCCAAAGTCAACGTCACTAACTGGAGCTCATGAGCTGAAGCTAGGTGGGTTTTACAATTTATTTTAAGACTGGCCAGTTGCTATCATAATGTAATTTGGGACTGAGAGGCACTGCTAATTAGAGGCGTGCGAAATGTCCGATTCTTAGATTATTCGCGATTCGGCCGTGGAAGATTCGATAACCATTCACAAACATCCAAATTCCGATTAATGAATTATTCTCACAGTCGGACATCCGGGCATTAATGACGTAACCAGCCACAACAAAGAATCACCATATTGAAGAGGGGGCAAAACACAAGTCACAAGCAGTTGCTCTGTCGTGCATTTTAGTACAAACGCATTGAACTTTTGTCTTATTTGCGGTCTTTTTTTCCGTCGGAATGACTAAAAGTGGCTGTGTCGCAGGTTGTAACACAAGGAAGAGTTCGGCGCCGCATTTGAAGTTCTTCATTCTTCCTCGTGAGAAGAAAAGGAGAAGCAAATGGCTGAAATCTAGGCACATTTATGTTTGCAGCCGACATTTTATTACTGGTGAGTAAACTTTAATCGATTTTTTTGCTCCAATTTGCTGCTAGGATTCAATAGACTAGGGAGTGGTTATTATTACGGTAACCGACAACTCGCAAAGAGTTATTTTTCTTTTGTCTTTTTCTCTTCTGTCAATCGGTATGTTATTGGCCTGGTGGGAATTGGTTATTTTGCCGTGACGTGACTCATGCACTGCGTTCTTGCCTCGTGACACCCCATTTAGTTCTACTATCACGGTTCACGGCTAAATAACGCTTGGAGGCGAATTACCAGTTACAGCAGAAATAATCATCCATTAATTGAAATACCTTCCCATTTATTTTCATTTGTTTAAAAACAAAAAATGCCTAGAATTGATAAAGGTCAACTTACTGGTTGGCTTTATGAGGTAGTTGTAGATGTTTCCGAACTCCACTGCAGGCCATTCCTTTGGATTGTTTATCCAGCTATCAGTTGCGACTTTGTATGGGCAAATTTGCAAGCCAATACACGCTAATTTTAACTTCGCGTCCATCGGCAGTGACTCGTGATAATAATAAGTCATGTTTAAGACGTTTTTATGAAAAAAAGACGGAAAACACAGCTGAAATATATGAATTTCAGACAACGTTGGTCTACAGATGTTTACCTGTGCGTGACCCCTTCTCAAAACGGCGACACGTTGCTATGCGAAATGACGTCATCGTGAAATCACACCGACTGCGAGAATACCAGGTAAAGTGGAAATAAAACACAGTCAGCCCGGTCTTCAGGACGCAAAGAGGAACGGACCCAGAGTAAATATCATGTTCAACTCATGCCGCTAGTTTAAAAAAACAATAATACCTGACTGCGGCCGTCAGCCACGACCAACACCACCCAGTTGCCAGTTGCTACATTCATACGGCAAAATGGAGGAAGTCGGTGTGATGTCACGATGACGTCACCTTGCTTAGCAACGTGTCGCCATTTTGCGATAGGGGCATGCACAGCTTAACATTCCGTAGACAAACGTCTGAAATTCATATAATTCAGGTGTGTTTTAAGTCTTTTTTCATAAAAACTATTATCACGAGTCACTGCCGACAGATGCGAGGAGGCGATACAATTTAAAATTACCGTGTATTGGCTTGAAAATTTGCCGATACAAAGTCGCAGCTAATAGGTGGATAAACAAAGGAATGGCCTGCAGTGGAGTTCGGAAACATCTACAACTACCTCATAAAGTCACCCAGTAAGTTGACCTTTATCAGTTACGTGAAACATGTACTGTGCGGAACTGAGAAAATTGGTAGTACATACGAAGTGATTATTTCTGCCGTAACCGGTAATTCACCTCCAAGCGTTATTTAGCCGTGAACACATCACGGCAAAATAACCAATACCCACCAAGCCAATAATATAGCGATTGAATAATCAGAGAAGTTCGCGGCAAAAGAAAAATAATGCTTTGCGAGTTGCCGGTTACGGTAATAAATTAATAACCACTGCCTAGTCAATTGAATCGTAGCAGCTAATTGGGACAAAAAATAATCAATTAAACTCACCAGTAGTAAAATGTCGGCTGCAAACGTAAATGTGCTTGGATTTAGGGTCCCACAGACAAAAATAGTCCACGGAACCGTCTTCTTTACTGTTCCTCGATTAATTGCTTTCAGTCATTTGTTTCTTTTCTTCTCACGAGGAAGAATGACGAACTTCAAATGCGGCTCCAAACTCTTCCTTGTGTAACAACCCGCAACACAGCAACTTTTAGTCATTCCGATGAAAAAAAGACCGCAAATCAGACGAAAGTTCAACGCGTTTGTATTACAATGCACGACAGAGCAACTGCTTGTGAGTTGTCTTTTACCCCATTTTCAATATGGCGACGCTTTGTTGTGGCTGGTGACGTCATTAAATGCCCGGATGTCCGACTTCCTCTATACGGCTTTAGTAGATATCACATATATCTAGAACTAGATGTGAAATGACAGACTTTCCTGCGCTGGTAAACAGGCGCCATCGTAATGCAGTATACTTCTCTAGAAGGCCCTGTTGTAGCGAACCTAATTACTTTTTATCTAAAAAAAAAAAACCTAAATCGGCAAAACCTTGACTTGAATCTATCTTTAAATGATGAAAAAGTTAAAACTTTCACATGTCGAAAGTAGACAGCAGAGAAATTATGGAATAACGGGAGAAATTTTAACAACTTTAAAGGTTGATTCACAACATTAAATTAATTGAATGTAGTTTAAAGCTGCTGATATAGAATGGGGACTTGAGTATTTTATTTACTATTTTAGTATCAAGTTAAAAACAGTAGTTTGGTTTAGCCTGAGAGGATTTTTGAAAAATTTTAGAACTAATGTACAAAAAAATAAAACCGGGGGGGGGGGGGGGGTTTGCTTGGTACATCAATAATTGATTTATAATCCAATCGGAGCCTCTGAATCATATTCGAGTCGTTAGGTGCTCAAATATTCCCACCTTTACTGCTAATGTAAGGGCCTTGTATTCAATAGAATCAATCCCTTCACATCACGCACTCTCTGTACTTATATTAATAATAATGATATTTAAATTTTCTTAATACTCAAAGATGTTTCACAATTACCATAGAGAAAAATTACCATGGATTGCAAGGGTTGGTTATTAAAATGGATTTGAAGGAACTAAAGGTAAGGGCAGCTCAGATGTTTCACAGTACAGGGCCGGCAAAAGAGAAGGCTCAGTCACGTCAGTTCTTATGTTTTGTGATTGGTTTGAAGAAAGGGTTTGCATGATGGATGCATTTTCTTTTTGAGAGGGTAGTTAACTTTAGTTTGTGAACACTTGAATTCATGAAATACTCCAAAATGTGTCTGAACCAAATACAACACCACTATTCAAATAAATACTAGAAAGCAATTTGTTTCTACAATTGCACATGATTTATTTATCAATAAAGACAAATTGTTTTCATAGTCTTGTAAAATGTAAACTTTAGCCATTGTTGGATAGATGGTAAAAAGATAAATGAACGTCCAATGGTGTGTACAGATTATGCTTAATTGGATTTTTATCTCAGATCTGACTTCACTAGAACCGCAATTAAAATATTAAAGTACATATTATTATGGGATATAATCAAAAAAACATTGATATTTATTCTGTGGTGGACTGGCAGCCAGTGAAATTCAAAAAGGACAGGTGTGATGTGGTCTCCGAAATGGGTTTTTGTGAGGAATGGCAGGATTGTAGCTGTTGGAGGTTCCGTAGAGAAGGCTATTACAGGTGTCAAGACTTGTTGTGAAAGGATGTATAAGTTTTGTAGCAGCTGGGTGAGAGACATAGAAATTGCTAGTTCTACTTGTGCTGTTTTCGAAGAACTATTCAATCTCTGCCAGATGATGACATAATAATTCTACTCCATTAAACAAAGGGATTATACAAATAGGCAGTTAGCCTCAAAACAACATTACATTTTTTTTCTGTTTGTACTGTATGTGTATTCTCCATATACAGTGACCAACTGTATGTTAGTTTTGTTACATTTTAAAGATCTCTGTGTTCAGAATAAATGTTTGATTTACACCATATCAGTTGTATGATTGGCTGGATGAATTGCCCATATTCCCAAGTATGTCTGTCTGACTTGTTTAATTGAAATGCCATATGATGATGATGCTGTCCATGTCAGCTGATGTATGCAGCACTTTATATTTAAATGTTTTACTATTCTTATTACTGTTGCTTTGTTGTTGTTTTGTCATCTTACACTGGGGAGAACAAGTATTTGATACACTGCCGATTTTGCTGGTTTTCCCACTTGCAAGCCATGTAGAGGTCTGTAATTTGAATCATAAGTTCTCTTCAACTGTGAGGGACGCAATCTAGTACAAAAATCCAGAAAATCACATTGTATAATTTTTTAAATATTAAATTTGTATTTAACTGCATGAAATAAGTATTTGATACATTACCAACTTTTAAATATTTCGGCTCTTAGTTCTTTTTTAAGAACCCTTCCTGTTCTCCACTCATTACCGGAAGTAACTGCACCTGTCTGAACTTGTTACCTGTATAAAAGACACGTGTTCACATGCTCAAACAAACAAACTCCAACCTCTCCACAATGGCCAAGACCAAAGAGCTGTGTAAGGACATCAGGGATAAAATAATAGACCTGCACAAGGCTGGGATGGGCTACAGGAAAATAAGCAAGCAGCTTGGTGAGAAGGTAACAACTGTTGGAGCGATTAATAGAAAATGGAAGACGTTCAAGTTGACGGTCAATCTGCCTCATTCTGGGGCTCCATGCAAGATCTCACCTCGTGGGGCATCACTGATCATGAGGAAGGTGAGGGATCAGCCCAGAACTACACGGCAGGACCTGGTCAATGACCTGAAGAGAGCTGGAACCACAGTCTCGAAGAAAACATCGGAAACACATTACGCCGTCATGGATTAAAATCCTACAGCGCACGCAAGGTCCCGTTGCTGTAGCCAGTGCATGTCCAGACACGTCTGAAGTTTGCCACTGACCATCTGGATGATCCAGAGGAGCAGTGGGAGAAGGTCATGTGGTCGGATGAGACCAAAATTGAACTTTTTGGTCTAAACTCTAAAAGGATGAGTACAACCCCAAGAACACCATCCCAACTGTGAAAAACGGAGGAGGAAACATCATTTTTTTGGGGCTGCTTCTCAGCCAAGTATTGAGGGGAGGATGGATGGGGCTATGTATCGCCAGATCTTGGCTGACAACCTCCTTCCTTCAGTGAGAGCCCTGAAGAAGAGTCGTGGCTGGGTCTTCCAGCATGACAACGACCCAAAGCACACAGCCAAGGCAACTAAAGAGTGGCTCCGTAAGAAGCATCTTAAGGTCCTGGAGTGGCCTAGCCAGTCACCAGATCTCAACCCGATAGAAAATCTATGGAGGGAGCTGAAAGTCAGTGTTGCCCGGCAGCAGCCCCGAAACCTGAAGGCTCTGGAGAAGATCTGCATGGAGGAGTGGTCCACAATCCCTGCTGCAGTGTGTGCAAACCTTGTCAAGGACTACAGGAAACATTTGGTATCTGTAATAGCAAACAAAGGTTTCTGTACCAAATATTAAGTTTGATTTTTGTGATGTACCAAATATTTATTTCATGCAATTAAATGCAAATTTATTATTTAAAAATCATACAACGTGATTTTCTGTTTTTTTTTGTATTAGATTCCGTCCCTCACAGTTGAAGAGAACTTATGATACAAATTACAGATCTCTACATGGCTTGCAAGTGGGAAAACCAGCAAAATCGCCAGTGTATCAAATACTCGTTCTCCACACTGTATGTACCATGAGGGACACTTTCTGACATGCACTGATTGGAAACTACTGCAGCAATGATAGTGTAACTATTTTCCTTATGTAATGTATGTGGATATATGGACATTGTATTTGTTTATGTACAGCTGTTCCTTACCTCCGGACACCTCAGTAATTCTTTGCAATCTACGTTTTGCTCTAGCAGTTCTTCTTGGTGCGCTCAGTCTTCTCCTAAAAAAATAAAATAAAAATCTCACCATGGCTAACAGGCACATGCCTCGATCTATTTTTTTCTGCTGCAGTTTACCGCACTCACTGGCCAACAATCCTAGAGTAGTGAGGAGTTGGGTTTTAGGTCAATGGAAAATGCATTCTATTGAGTTCGATGCTCAGAGATTTGCTGCTGTTCAGCAGGAGTGACACCTCCATTGAGTGCTGTGTTTAATTGCAGTCGGTAACTAGGAGAAAACGACTGTTTAGGTCTGTAAATCACTGCTTAGAGAGCCTAGAGAGTGTCCACGCTGCCAATGAAATTGCAGAAGCAAAAGGTAACAAAAGGAGCTTTTCTATAACAACTCCCCCTCTCTAGGCACCTGTCATAATTCAGAAGAATAGCACTATCAGAAGGAAAGTAGGGCTGAATAAACCCCTTGGGTCAAATATTGTTTTTTTTTTCCTTCTTCTTTTTGAACTTTGGTCACAGTTATAAATCAGGTAGCTGTGCAGATCAATATTTTATTTTTTTCCCTCCATAGCACACTGTAAGATTTGTCAAATTCAGAGAGAAAGAGGAATTATATGAGTCTTATAATGGGTGTGTGCAGAGTAATGTCTTAATTTAACTGAATTTTCACATATCCAGGGAATAAATTGATCATTTAACAGTATTCTGCTATGTTTGCATGATTTGTTTCTAGGGCAGAAATGATTGGTCTGAAAGACTGATCGGGTGATGCAAAGCACGAAAGTTGACGCATGTTAAATCAAACCATTGAGCTGGATGGCAGTGAAACACTCTGTAGGTTTGTGGGAAACCACAAGTCAGTTTAAGATTCCCTGTGCATCCATCAGTCCTTTTCAATTCAGGTCATATTTTCAACCTCTCAAATAGTACAAATAATTTAGTTATGGAAAATAGATTTGAGATCTCTTCAGAAAATTGTATTTTATGGTAATTGCTGAGCAGTTTGTCATACAAAAGTGATGGCAATTAAAGCACAAACCTCACTGACAAACTCCAACCAGGTCGCACACTCATTTTGGCCTAATTTATTACAAAAAACATGAGCCAAAGGATGGTAAATTCTCTGAACTGACTGCTGCACTGGTTGGCAGTCAGTTGACAGTGCACATACTGGAAGTCGGCAATTGCCCTGAACAGATTGACATGTTTGAAAATCCCCAGTAGAAATGTGTCATACCACTTCAAGATGCTCAAATTCACTTTGTCTAAAACTTTCTCATGTTCTCCGCCCTGAAGACTGTTATATGCAAAAGTTGCAGCTAACATGTTCTGATCAAGTCTTCATGGACTAACTTCACTTTAGTGCAAAAAAATAATAAATGGGGAAATGCCAGATCAGTGTTGCACCATAATGGGGAAGACAATTAGCGACTCTAAGTCATTATAGAAATACTAGTATACCTGTACTTTTCAGAAGCACAAATTATCAAGCATGCATGTACCTCTGCAAACAATTGTGTCAGTATCTGTGAACACCGTCACGAACTCAAGAAAAAAACATCGTGTCATTTGCTTTTCTATAAGCTCAACAGTTCAACTCTGAGCATGCTAATGGTTGTGAGTCTTAATTAAAATGTCAAGGTGGCGTGATGTCCCATTTAAGGTTCCCCCCTCCTCCGAACATCCCGATGGCTTTTCTGCTTCTGATCCTCCCCAGGGACCTATTAAGCCCTGGCCAAAATGATTGAAGTTCAAAGAGGTGAGCCCAAAGGTTGGGCGCTCAGTGCTTCGCGATTCGCTGTCGTCCCAGCATCCACCAACCCTGACCTTTAGCGAGACAGCCATCCCCACTAATGCGCACGCATATTTAATGAGAGAGGGCTTTAGATTCAGACCTTCCTGTCAGCCTTGAAGACGATAATGCCACCGACCATCTCCAAATTTTCTCTTCCAGCACACTTCCACAGTGAATAAACAAATAATTATTTCTGATTCTGCCCCTTTCACGCTTCCATCTGAACAAACAGGGCAGCAGCTGCTTTTCATGACTTGGTACTGTCAGAGGGTGGCAGGGCCATAAATGAAGCTTCAATCATATGAATTAGATTTTGAGACGACAACAATATTATAAGATAAACAAACCATGGAAATTGTCCGACAGTGGCAATTTTGATGAAACTTGAAGAAGTGGCATCCTCACCGATATAAGACCGCTCACTGTTTTTTTTGTTTGTTTTTGTTTTGTTTTTTTAATAGACATACTAAATTTGCTTTACAAATGACACCATCTTAATTCTCACTTAAAAATTGTAATATAGATGGTTTTAAGTAGCGCTTTTGCAAAACTTCTCATACCACACACAAACTTTCTTTTCAAGGAACATTTATTTCAATAAATCAGTGTACGAGTTAAGAGGTGGGACTTGTTTGTTTGAAGTGTGCAGCTGAATGTTGGTTCAATGTACAGTATAGGGTTTAGGCCAACAGTGAAGTAACAAAGAACAGAATTTCGGATAGAAAGACTTGTAGTTCTTAAAAGACAAACGTTATTATGAGTTAAAATAATTTGATATTAAAACCCCTCTTGGTGTTTTCGTGTTTATACAATATTAAAATTAGTTTAACTATTAGGTCACCATTGTTGTTGGCCTCGCAGGGCGGTGACATCACTGGGTTACGCTGCCGGGCTTCCAGAGTATGACTCTAACAACATAAACATGTCATCTGCTCAGCCCTTTCAATTTGAACCCGAGGGGAACAGTAATGAGCATGACAGCATTGTCGATATTTCACAAAACAAGCAGAAAAAGCAAAATGAACAGAAAAGACGGGATGAGACAAGGCGAGAGTAGGTAAAAAAAAACTTTGTTCTGCCAAAATGTGCTACACCGGCGAAACATCCAACCACAGTCATTTGACACCCAAAGTACTACCGTGTGCTTTCAGCTTGTTTTGTTTGGATACTTACAGACATCCCGCACAAAAATGGTGGTATCGGTATCGGCGAGTACCAATAAAGAGGGCGTCAATACCATTTACCCCTCCAGTATTATAACACTTGACCGCAGCCATTTCTCTTTCGTACGCTCACTACACTCTGTCTCTGTGTTGTGTGATGACATATGATCACTTTGCATGTCAAGCAGTTATCGCTATTAGCCTGCTCCAGACCAATGAGAGCGGGCCAATAGCAGCTCTTAATCAATGCTGGGCAGCTTTTTCATATGGAGAAAAAACAAACCAGAGGAAATAGCGGTGGTCTGGAAATACTTCAGCATAGAAATTCCGTCGCGTACAATCAATGGCTGTATTCAAGATTTGCGGCCTGAAAGTTTCGAGAGGTGTAGTTAAATCGGCCAGTTTCAATACCTCGAACCTGATAAAACATTTGAAGACGAAACATTTGAACGAGCACAAAGAGTTTGAGGCTACAACAGCAGGACTACTGTCCAGAGAAACGGGGCTGGACCGGAGCAACAATCAAAAGTGCTGTAGAAGTTAGCTAAACTAAGTGGCTAAGTGTGTGATGCTGCTGGTGCACAGAGAGGGAGGCTAATAGAGAGACAGAATGCTGCGGTCAATTATTATTACTTATAATTTCATGAAAGTTGCATTGTTTGGCCTTTGACAGTCAAAACTGAGGCTTTAAAAAAGTTTATTCAGTTCATTCATTGTATTTTTACTTTGTTACTGTTTTAATTTCACTAATTTAGAACTATTTTGGCCCTTGAGAGCCAAAGGTTTATTTAACTATTGTCACCCACACCAGGTATGCAATAAAAAGTTCTACTTGATTCACTTTGTGTGCATACATACTGTATACCTGTATATATACATTTATAAAGTGGGGCAAATAAGTATTTAGTCAACCACTAATTGTGCAAGTTCTCCCACTTGAAAATATTAGAGAGGCCTGTAATTGTCAACATGGGTAAACCTTAACCATGAGAGAGAGAATGTAGAAAAATAAAAAACAGAAAATCCCATTGTTTGATTTTTAAAGATTTTATTTGCAAATCATGGTGGAAAATAAGTATTTGGTCAATAACAAAAGTTCATCTCAATACTTTGTTATGTACCCTTTGGTGGCAATAACGGAGGCCAAACGTTTTCTGTAACTCTTCACAAGCTTTTCACACATTTTTGCTGGTATTTTGGCCCATTCCTCCATGCAGATCTCCTCTAGAGCAGTGATATTTTGGGGCTGTCGTTGGGCAACACGGACTTTCAACTCCTAACACAGATTTTTTATATTGGGTTGAGATCTGGAGACTGGCTAGGCCACTCCAGGACCTTGAAATGCTTCTTACGAAGCCACTCCTTTGTTGCCCTGGCTGTGGGTTTGGGATCATTGTCATGCTGACAGACCCAGCCACGTCTCATCTTCAATGCCCTTGCTGATGGAGATTTTCACTCAAAATCTCTCGATACATGGCCCCATTCATTCTTTCCTTTACACAGATCAGTAATCCTGGTCCCTTTGCAGAAAAACAGCCCCAAAGCATGATGTTTCCACTTCCATGCTTCAAAGTGGGTATGGTGTTCTTCGGATGCAATCCCGTATTCTTTCTCGTCCAAACAGGAGAACCTGTGTTTCTACCAAAAAGTTCTATTTTGGTTTCATCTGACCATAACACATTCTCCCAGTCCTCTTCTGGATCATCCAAATGCTCTCTAGCGAACCGCAGACGGGCCTGGACGTGTGCTTTCTTCAGCAGGGGGACACGTCTGGGAGTGCAGGATTTGAGCCCCTGGTGGCGCATTGTGTTACTGATAGTAGCCTTTGTTACTGTGGTCCCAGCTCTCTGTAGGTCATTCACTAGGTCCCTCCATGTGGTTCTAGGTTATTTGCTAACCGTTCTTGTCATCATTTTGACGCCATGGGGAGAGATCTCGCATGGAGCCCCAGATCGAGGGAGATTATCAGTGGTCTTGTATGTCTTCCATTTTTTAATAATTGCTTCCACAGTTGATTTCTTTACACCAAGCGTTTTACATATTGCAGATTCAGTCTTCCCAGCCTGGTGCAGGTCTACAATTTTGTCTCTGGTGTCCTTCGACAGCTCTTTGGTCTTGGCCATAGTGGAGTTTGGAATGTGACTGACTGAGAGTGTGGACAGGTGTCTTTTATACCGAAAATGAGTTAAAACAGGTGCCATTAATACAGGTAAGGAGTGGAGCCTCGTTAGACCTCGTTAGAAGAAGTTAGACCTCTTTGACAGCCAGAAATCTTGGCTGTTTGTAGGTGACCAAATACTTATTTTCCACTCTAATGTGGAAATAAATTCTTTAAAAAATCAAACAATGTGATTTTCTGTTTTTTTTTTCCAAATTCTGTCTCTCATGGTTGAGGTTTACCCATGTTTACAATTACAGGCCTCTCTAATCTTTTCAAGTAGGAGAACTTGTGCAATTGGTGGTTGACTAAATACTTATTTGCCCCCACTGTATATACAATATACATTTCAAACGAAGTGGTATCGGCCGATACTGCACAGCCAGGTATCAGTCTCGCAGCCAAAAAATGGTATCGGTGCAACACTAATAAAACCAAAAATAGTAAGTACTCGCCGCTTATAACTGATGGGCGCATGTGTTTAACATTTAGTCGCGTAGAAGGAATTGCAGAACACTGTCAGTGTTCGTCTAGTGATAGTGACAAACTACGCCATCACCCCAAGCGTCCATTGCGCGCATAAAACATGGTGCTCTCCGTAGGTCAAAATATGTTCTAAATTTTATAGATTTTTTAATCAATGGCAATATTTTATGTGTTTCTAATAACATATTTAAAAAGAAAACAATTGTGGCTCATTGGAGCCAACAAGTCTTTAAGTCCGAGGTTCCCTTTAAGACTTTGGAGTGAAGGGGGATCTAGGTTTTTATGTGGATGAACTCATCTAAATAATAGTACTACTAAAAGTGTATTCAACTATTGGCCTATATGCAAATTACAACATTATCAACAGATTGGATATTTGGCATTTGAGTTGTGTGAATGGCAATTGACATACAAAGAGTTATTTTACCACATGGCATTAGACGGAGTACCATTTTGTTGTCCAGCCTCTCACTAAATTTAGCTAGCAAAAGTATTTTCCTTATCAAAAATAATAAATGATTTTCAGACATATTACAGTAACTAAAATTGAATAACTATCTATGGCACGTTGATGATCTCTCACAAGTGTTCTAAGGCACCCAAGTTGGGAATTGCTTGTAAAACTAGCAAACCCTGCCATCAACGACACAGCTCCATGTTTATTGGGTCGACCTTATGAACATGTCCTCTGCGTAGACAATAAATACTCTAATGCCATTCACGAATTCAGTGTAACACACAAAAAGAAAGTCTACACAAAACACACACTCTACTACACTATTTCAGGTACGCGTAAAACACCCCCACACACACTCTCATACTTTGGTGTGCAAAGGCATCGAACAGCGTGGGCCCCTGGTCTGATGCGCTTCAGCAACCCTATCTTATTAAAGGCTGTCAGCATAGCAAGCATGATCATAAGCTTTTTATTATTGGCTCGGAAAATATGATAATTTGAAAATCGCAGGCTCCCTCCTAACGACGGCACCATTTTCAATTTTAGCTGCGCTCCCTTTTTTTTTACGGGAATGATAAGAGCTTCATGAGCTTCACAATGAGATTCCCAATATAACTGATTATTTACTTCTGCTTTTTTTTTTAATTAGGATATTATAATTGAGGTCTATCACCTGTGGTACCTTCAAAGAAATCTAAAACAAATTTAATTAAAAATGGAATTTCCTATCATAGGGGAAAGTGAATTATGTGAGAAGTAGGACAGATTCTGTGCTGACAATATGCGTTATTTATTGAATCAGCTACTTCACCGTTTAGCTTTCTTTTTTGAGGCACATGAAACTAATCCCCTCTCAAAGTCATGTTTGACACCATGCCCAGAGCCAGTGCGTTTTTTGTGATGGGATTGGGTGCTAAATAAGTAATTCTCAGCTCGGTATTCTGAAATTGAACATCAGTTATCTGAAAGTGGGCACATTGTGTAGTTAAAATACTCATATGAGAGCAAGGTGTTTAAAGTGGTTCTTTTTACAGATCGTTCGTTGATATCAAAAAGTACACCCGGGCAATAGGCCAAACTCTCATCCATCAACAGATTTTCTCTCCTTGTCCTTGCTTGCATCTCCCTCACCACCACCTCTTCTCTCTCAGGGCCGTCAGCATTTTGGGATTACCTCGCTATCTTTTGTTGCATTCCCAGAAGCTCACCGTGTGATCCATAATTCAACAGCGACCCTATTTCGGGCCAAACTAGAATTTGAACTGGGGCATAATCTCCATCTGGCACTTGGAGGAGTAATCTCGGTAAACACTGTTGCTTCAATATTTTATTGACCCTCTATCTTGATAAGACATAATTGCCATTTCTAATCTGTCTGGAGGAATCAGCAACAGGGCCGCAATGGAGATCAGTTGTGCAGTACGTGGGTGGTCAGCAGTAAAAAAAAGTGCAGAAGCAAAGATAACCCTTAAAAAAGTTATTGCAACACGA
This sequence comes from Corythoichthys intestinalis, assembly GCF_030265065.1. NCBI lineage: Eukaryota > Metazoa > Chordata > Actinopteri > Syngnathiformes > Syngnathidae > Corythoichthys > Corythoichthys intestinalis. The sequence continues at coordinate 38,399,628 of NC_080403.1, read as the reverse complement.
TGCGCTGTGAATTTCGCCTTTAGCGGTTGACTAAAACACAAAGAATTTATGAATGTGGCCGCGCACTGTAATTATATAGTCCTAAAGAGGCTTAGTCTACCTGAATGATCGAAGAGCACATTTTAAAAGCAGAAATCATTCAGGGAAAGATGTTAATTTACTTATAACATCTAAAGTAACTCATTTGCTCCCAAAAACGTATAAATACGTTCTATTTTTAATTGTTTCAGTGTCCCAAAGACGTCTTTTACGTTTTTGTTTTTGTTTTTTGTTTTTCAATCAAAAGAGACATCTCTGGGTTCTGATTCAATTTAGCTCCAAAGCACAAAGCTGAAAATCCATTTTAACCCTTTAACACCTAAGCCTATTATGGCCGAATTTGCATGCCTTTGATGTTGCCTTTTTATTTCAAAGAAAAAATTACTCACAATGGCCAGGTTGGGTCCCCTTTTTAAGGACACCATATGCTTCATGTCCAAACTGTTGTTTTCTTCACTGACCAATTATAATCAACATTTTGGAACCAAAAAGACAACAACAAAAAATCCCAAAATCGTTTTTCAAAATTTGTAATGTTGATGTCCCATTGACACCCAAACATGCTTGGCCAACCGTTTTGAAGCTTGATAATATTTATTCAACTTGTTAGGATAAACATTCAATAGAATAAAATAAGACTGAATAGTTTTATGTTTAACAATTCATCACAAACAGCAGGTATGTCATAGGCGTTTTTGGCCTTTACCCATACTATGGTCAAAACAGGTTATATACAGTGCAAAATGAGAAAAAAAATATAATATGATATATATATATATATATATATATCATCTAGCACAAAAAAAGTTGGGAAAGGTTTCGTAAATTTATTAAAAATATTCACATTAGGTTCGTCCTTCTTGACCTCACAACGGCTGGATCCTGGGATACGTAGTCTTTAGTGCTGCTTTTGGTTTTGAAAAAGTACAAGAAATGATGGAACTATGGAGATAGACACATGGTCCATGCAGCATTTTAATCCTTATTTATGAGTGCAATAAAAAAATTAAAACTCAAATGACATTATCTCCTGTTTTACCTGGTCAATTGACTTCAAATAAAAACTGTTGTGGACATCAGCTTCTGCACTTTCAAATGAGAGCAACCAGCGCTGTGAGTGACGTAATTACAGCGTGACGAAGCTTCAAAGATCATAAGTGTAAATGCGTCGCTGCTGACACGTTCGGTGTTAAAGGGTTAAAGCAATAAAACTGGCCACTGGAGGGCAGTAGCGCATTTGGCGAGACCCGCAACCCAATTCAGGGACAACGAATGGTCAAGCCGCACGGTTGGGGCGCCGGCAGAAGACGACCGAATGGATGCCAGGCGGATGACTGAGCAGAACAACCGGTAGGACGCCCGAGATGCCAGGTGCTGGATGACCGAGCAGAACGACCGGGACCACTAGTGCAGCGGACGATGCCTTTGAGTCCGTGCTGCTCATGAGCAGAGCCCGCAGAGACTCAAAAAAATTATCTTTATGAGACAGGCGGCAATGAGGGAAAAGTTTAACCGGCTCTCGCGACCGGAACAGCATCATTTTTCAGTTAGTTTTGTGTAAATAAATTGTTACTTTGCTATCAAAAGCTCTATTTGTCTTGTTGTTTATCTTATTTTGTAAAAGGAAACATTATTTAGATGTTCTGGATGTAACTAAAGCAAAAATTAGCCGTGTTAAAGTCAGTTATGTTTGAAATGTTTGCTTTCACAAAAAGCTCAATTTCTCCGTTTTTTTCATCCGGAAGTGTAAAATTGCTCAAACTAAGCTATTTTCTAATGCTGATTTCTAAAGAATGGAAAAAGATATGAACTAACTTTTTTTCTGCTGATGAAGAGAGTCTAATCTTTCTTTTGGTGGGTTCCATGTTTATATAGCAATAGAACAATCTTCTGTGGGCCTTGCAAAATCTGTCAAAATCTAGTAAAACGGCTGGAAGCCAAGGGCCTTGCTCCGGTGAAAATGGCTGGGAGTGAATGAGTTAATCAAGACATGAAACAAATACACATTGCTTTATTCCATTGTAACTGCAAGGAATTTTTAGTTCATTTTATCAGTTAATTTTTCCAGTTTGGAAAAGCAAACCGGACGTTTCAGTCAAAATGGCAGAGCTCGTGGTTTTTGTGAAAGTGATGTGCAGCGTTAAAGCTGAATACAATTATCCTCATTCAGCCATTGATGCGATTTGAAGGGTGCTGCTTCTCTCCAGCATTCATACAGTGGGGCAAATAAGTATTTAGTCAACCACTAATTGTGCAAGTTCTCCCACTTGAGAATATTAGAGAGGCCTGTAATTGTCAACATGCTTAGACCTCAACCATGAGAGACAGAATGTGGAAAACAAAACCAGAAAATCACATTGTTTGACTTTTAAAGCATTTATTTGCAAATCATGGTGGAAAATAAGTATTTGGTCAATACCAAAAGTTCATCTCAATACTTTGTTATGTACCCTTTGGTGGCAATAACGGAGGCCAAACGTTTTCTGTAACTCTTCACAAGCTTTTCACACACTGTTGCTGGTATTTTGGCCCATTCCTCCATGCAGATCTCCTCTAGAGCAGTGATGTTTTAAGGCTGTTGTTGGGCAACACGGACTTTCAACTCCCTCCGCAGATTTTCTATGGGGTGGAGACCTGGAGACTGGCTAGGCCACTCCAGGCCCTTGGAATGCTTCTTACGAAGCAACTCCTTTGTTGCCCTAGCAGTGTGTTTGGGATCATTGTCATGCTGAAAGACCCAGCCACGTCTCATCTTCAATGCCCTTGCTGATGGAAGGAGATTTTCACTCACTTTCTCTCGATACATACCCCCATTCATTCTTTCCTTTACACAGATCAGTCGTCCTGGTCCCTTTGCAGAAAAACAGCCCCAAAGCATGATGTTTCCATTTCCCTTGCTTCACAGTGGGTATGGTGCAATTCAGTATTATTTTTCTTTCAAACACGAGAACCTGTGTTTCTACCAAAAAGTTATATTTTGGCTTCATCTGACCATAACACATTCTCCCAGTCCTCTTCTGGATCATCCAAATGCTCTCTAGTGAACCACAGATGGGCCTGGACGTGTACTTTCTTCAGCAGGGGGACACGTCTGGCAGTGAAGGATTTGGGTCCCTGGCAGCGCATTGTGTTACTGTTAGTAGCCTTTGTTACTGTGGTCCCAGCTCTCTGTAGGTCATTCACTAGGTCCCCCTGTGTGGTTCTGGGATTTTTGCTCACCGTTCTTGTTATCATTTTGACACCACGGGGTGAGGAGGGAGTTGAAAGTCCATGTTGCCCAACGACAGCCCCAAAACATCACTGCTCTAGAGGAGATCAGCATGGAGGAATGGGCATAAATACCAGCAACAGTGTGTGAAAAGCTGTGAAGAGTTACAGAAAACATTTGACCTCCGTTATTGCCAACAAAGGGTACATAACAAAGTATTGAAATGAACTTTGGGTATAGACCAAATACTTATTTTCCAACATGATTTGCAAAAACATTCTTTAAAAATCAAACAATGTGATTTTCTGTTTTTTTTTTTTTCCACATTCTGTCTCTCATGGTTGAGGTTTACCCATGTTGACAATTACAGGCCTCTCTAATATTTTCAAGTGGGAGAACTTGCAGAATTAGTGGTTGACTAAATACTTATTTGCCCCACTGTAAATCTCTTACAGTTTTCTTTCATCCTGCCTGTCAAACACCAAGTTTACATTGGGTGGCTTCTTGGCTTCTCGCCTATGTTCTATTCTAGTGACATAACTCTTAGAAGCAGTGCTTGAATGGTGGATGAAATTGTTCAGAAAATAATAATTTTCAAAAATTCAAAGACTCATTTTTTGTCCGCTAGATAAGTTTGTGCGATCCGCAATGAGTATGTTTTCCTATGTCACAATCGTAATAGATTCCATTAGGACCAAAGGAATTTCTCCCTGGGGCACATCCTGAGAATGATGGAAAATTGGCCAAGGCGAGCAGCCGAGAGCTAATGGATCAAAATTACCCGTGTCACAAAGTTTGGATGAGAGCTGACTGAAATTGCCCCCCTCCCTAATACACAAACCCACAGCCAACGTCTCTAACACATCACATCTCAATATGAGATAGACAGGGAAATCTGCAACATACGTATTGTCAGCGACTGCAATTTACACTCGTGCTTCTGTGCAGCTGTTCTTGTGCTCGATCACGTGATAAATTAATCTTTTCCTGTGCCACTGCATCAATTTTTTAAAAAGAATGCATTAGGCCTTTTTTCATGCAGTCAACATTTTATTCTGTCTCCTCTTTCAGACGCCATGACAAATTATATTTCAGATGAATAGAGACAGGCAAAATAACAAAAAAGCAAAAGGGTGAAATTTAAAGACCTGATCAAAACTTAAGATCATTTGAAAAATAGCTATACTTTACCTTTTGCACATTTGGATTTAAATGAGCTTATCAGTAGAGCTACAATGTGCCATAGCAAGAAGGGTGTGTGAAAAAAAGTGTTTTGAAAAGTAATTGATTGAAAACAAACATTAAATTGAAATAGGCTGTTTGTCAGCCGATTAAATTTTAAGACGATTGCTCAAAAAATAGGAGTCAAAAGTTCTGAGGATGACTTAGTAATGGGTATCACCAGCACTCTTGTCAATCACTTCAAAAATCTGTTTGGACATGCTTGATGATGGCTTCAAAGAGGGCATCAACTGTTTGGAACTAATGGCCATTTTCATAAAATCTTAAGAAGTCCTTCATCAAGCAAGATTTTTGAACTGGAGCATTCTCCTCCTGAAGAATCCAGCTGTTACCACAACGACGACGGGCCTCTGTCATGAGGGATGTTGTTGCGACATCTGCACGTAACCAGAACAAAACCTGAAGCTTCAGTGCCCCACTGAATTAATAAGCATCCCAGATCATGATCCACCTCCCTCCAATGTGCCAAGTTGAAAACATCTCCAGATGACTTCCGTAAATTGCGTGACAAGTATACAATGCTGAATTACAGAAAAGATTGGGGACTGCTGCCCGTGAGAACTGAGCCGCTCAATCAAATGATTGCCTGGGTCAAACATTATAAGTCAGGGCAGTTTCTTTTTCTGCCTAAATGATAATACACTCAGGCAGAAGTGCTGAATTTAATTTTTTACCTAAGCCCCTTTCACATACACCTGAACACCGTTTAAATCCTGGCGCCCTTAAATGTGAAAGCAATTTCCTGGGTCGACTGACACGGAGATACGCAGGCATTTACCAAGTTGCATCTTAATATAATGTCCGGGAAACGGTGTGTGTGAAAGCAGGCGTTAAATTCACGGGTCACAGCACGATGGCTGATTACGTAAATATCATGGCAGGCCGATCGTCACTTCCTCTTTTTTCACAGTAAGACAACAAGCGGTAAACAAACATCGCAATTATCGACATAGTAAGCTGGAAATAGCTAAATTAAACCTAAAACATCACAAAATTAAATTGCTACTGGATAATAGAGCCGAGGAAGAGAGTCCACCGTCTATCTTTGGAAATGTTTATTTTGTTGCCGATGTTAGGGTCCACAACTACTGAAATACTGTTGTACCTCAAGGCAGAAAACAACGGAGAGATGTATTCAAGGGTTTAATAAATACAAACAAAAATACACGCGATTGCGGAAAAGGGGGAATAACACAATGGGTCCGTGACAGTAGGTCGAAGAGGATCAATAATACTAACCTAAGCGGTAGGCAGAGAGCCGATAAGACAACAAAACAAATACACTCAAATACCAGCACAACGTAGGGGATTTCAAAACAAAGGCGGCAGACGAACAAGCTAGCAAATGCACTAAATTCGAGAGTACAAGTTGTTGAATGGGGCCCAGCAAGCTAATATCTTTGCACCCTTCTTTTGGATCGCCTTGACTTAATTACAGCCTAGATGAGCTTTTGAATTGGCTGCAGGTACGACGTCGGGAACAACCGGCTCTGTAACAAAACACGATCTGACCAACAGAATGTGACAGCTAATGCCGACCAAAAATTACGTAATGTCCGGGTTATAAAATCGTGCCAGCAGCCCTCCCTGCACAGAGAGCGTCGAGTGGGCAACACGAGACAAGTCTGTGAAAATGTACAACCAGCGTCATTCCCGCGATATCTCTCTTTCCGTGAAAGCAATGATGCAAGTAAATCCCACGTCACCTTACACGGGAATTTACCGGGATATGTACAGTTGTGGTCAAAAGTTTACATACACTTGTGAAGAACATAATGTCATGGATCTCTTGAGTTTCCAGTTATTTCTACAAGTCTGATTTTTCTCCGATAGAGTGATTGGAACAGATACTTCTTTGTCCAAAAAAACATTAATGAAGTTTGGTTCTTTTATGACTTTATTATGAGTTAACAGAAAAAGTGATCAAATCTGCTGGGTCAAAAATATACATACATGGATCTGAAAAAGCGAATCATTGACTTGAACAAGTCAGGAAAGTCACTTGGAGCCATTTCAAAGCAGCTCCCAAGAGCAACAGTGCAAACAATTGTTTGTAAGTATATAGTGCATGGCACTGTTTTTTCACTGCCACAATCAGGAAGAAAACCTAAGCTATCACCTGCTGCTGAGAGAAAATTGGTCAGGAGGGTGAAGATTCAACCGAGAATCACCAAAAAGTAGATCTGCCAAGAATTAGAAGCTGCTGGAACACAGGTGTCAGTGTCCACAGTCAAGCGTGTTTTGCATCTCCATGGACTGAGAGGCTGCCGTGCAAGAAGGAAGCCCTTGCTCCAAAAGCGGCACCTTAAGGCTCGACTGAAGTTTGCTGCTGATCACATGGACAAAGATAAGACCTTCTGGAGGAAAGTTCTGTGGTCAGACGAAACAAAAATCGAGCTGTTTGGCCACAATGCCCAGCAATATGTTTGGAGGAGAAAAGGTGAGGCCTTTAACCCCAAGTACACCATGCCTACCGTCAAGCACGGTGGTGGTAGTATTATGCTGTGGGGCTGTTTTGCTGCCAATGGAACTGGTGCTTTACAGAAAGTAAATGGGATAATGAAGAATGAGGATTACCTTCAAATTCTTCAAGATAACCTAACGTCATCAGCCCGAAGATTGGGTCTTGGGCGCAGTTGGAACACCCAACAGGACAATGACCCCAAACACACATCAAAAGTGGTAATGGAATGGCTAAATCAGGCTAGAATTTAGGTTTTTGAATGGCCTTCCCAAAGTCCTGACTTAAACCTCATTGAGAACTTGTGGACAATGCTGAAGAAACAAGTCCATGTCAGAAAGCCATCAAATTTAACTGAACTGCACCAATTCCGTCAAGAGGAGTGGTCAAAGATTCAACCAGAAGCTTGTGGATGGCTACCAAAAGCGCCTAATTGAAGTGAAAATGGCCAAGGGACATGTTACCAAATATTAGCGCTGCTGTATGTATATTTTTGACCCAGCAGATTTGATCACTTTTTTCTGTTCACCCATAATAAAGTCATAAACGAACCAAACTTCATGAATGTTTTTTGTGACAAAGAAGTATCTGTTCCAATCACACTATCAGAGAAAAATCAGAGTTGTAGAAATAACTGGAAACTCAAGAGAGTCATGACATTATGTTCTTCACAAGTGTATGTAAACTTTTGACCACAATTGTATGTGAAAGGGGCTCTACTGATATGTTCAGAGCACTGGGCCATAATGTTGCACCACTGGCAGGGACCTAATACCTACTGTGTTAAATCGGTATCATATGTTCTGATATTGTCCAACAAATGCAGTCTAGCCATGTACAGTGTATCACAAAAGTGAGTACACCCCTCGCATTTCTGCAGATATTTAAGTACCACATATCTTTTCATGGGACAACACTGACAAAATGACACTTTGACACAACGAAAAGTAGTCAGTGTGCAGCTTATATAATAGAGTTAATTGATTTTCCCCTCAAAATATAGCCATTAATATCTAAACCCCTGGCAACAAAACTGAAAAATGAAAAAACGTACATCCTGAAATGTCAAAATTGAGTACTGCTTGTCATTGTGTCAAGTGTCATTTTGTCAGTGTTGTCCCATGAAAAGATACACTTAAATATCTGCAGAAATGCGAAGAGTGTACTCACTTTTGTGATACACTGTAGCAAGACTTTTTGATGTTGTTGTCTGACAAAATTACTATACCTCAGATTTTGTTGTTATTTAGTTCGTACCGGATCGCAGCTCTCGTATCTAGATATGTATCAAATGGTCCTTATGCCAAAGATTCCCAAGCTGAGTATTCATCTACACCAACATTTTTTAGAACAAAAACAGCTGTTCCGGCATAAGATATGACATGAATTTACATTAAAATGAGTCGTCTTCCTCGGACTCCCAACCAGGCCAACCTGCAGAAATTTGTCTCTATTCGTCTTAGAGCAAATTGTCATTTAACCAGAGAATGTACCTGCACGGGAAATGAAATGACACTTTCAATGTTCATGCCTTGTCATTGTCATAAAGACCAAAATCCCCTCAGCTGTTTCTTAAAGATAAAATAAGCCAACCAATATTACTTGCTATGTATTCTCCATGAAAAGTAAGAAATGTAAATGTTTCTTTGTAGAGAATAAGAAGATACTCATCTGTAATCCAAGTGTTTATCTCGAACAATAAAATATCAAATGCTTGTTCTACAAGGAGAGTGATAGAAAAACACCTGCAATTAGAAGGTGATTGAATGATTAAAATCTACATTCAATTAATTTTCAATGTCTTATTTTGGTTCAGCATGAGAACAAACAAAAACAGATAAAACCTTGGTTTTAAAGTAAAGCAATCACAGATATTTATTCAAATATGACGGACAATAACGAATAATAATAAGCCTACATAATTGTTACCTTAAAAATTAGGGTCTACAAATGATAGACTTAATGCTGAGAACCTTAGATAAAAAGTTAGTACTGATGTAGTTGGCTTTCATTCATTAGGTTTTGACTATATCACTTACACTTTTAATTGCCAGGGCAACCAACCAGCAGAAAGGATGAAAACAAAGCAAATTGTAGTTTGTGCCACTCAAGAGGGGATTTCTGAGATGCTCATACTGGACTGTTATAGTTGTCTGCCAATGAACAGCCCAGCAACAATAGTAACTGGTAATTCCTTGGCTTACCTTCTGTCAATGCTATGCCAAAGATTTTCTAAGATGCACAAAGCAGAGGTGTGCCACAGACTAGAACTAACCAGTATCCACTTGGCTTTCACCATAGTTCAATAGGGGATTTGAATAAGCAAGTTCACTGGTGCAAATGAAAATGGATAAGAGGAGATCAAGATCCTCCAGAGACATTGAAACCATTAACTCCCTATTGGGCATCAGCTTCTGCTAGGAAATCTATTTGCTAACAGTGTCCCCCTCACTCATAGATTAAACTCTATATGCATTCTAAAGTCATTTCAATATAAGTTCACCAATACCGTATTGGCCCGAATATAAGACGGTGTTTTTGCATTGAAATAAAACTGAAAAAGAGGGGGTCATCTTATATTCGCGGTCTAGACATTATACCCATTCATGACGCTAGATGGCGCCAGATATCTTTGAAGCGATGTTCTGTCATGACAGATCTCAGCTACGCTCCCCAATTACGACGCTAGATGGCGCCAGATATTATTGAAGCGATGTTCTGCCATGACAGATCTCTGCTACTCTTTTTAGTTTAACCATTTTGCATTATTTTATTGCAATGTTTTTCCTGATTCAGATTTGTTTCAAGACTACAGTTACAGTTAGACTTCACTTTGATGGTTAATGCAGTTATTGCAATTTTGTTGTTTTATCACAATAGATTGGTTTATTTACATTTCAAAAACCAGAAGCCATTCATTTATGAATGTGATTGCACTTTAGTTTACATATTTAAATGTTCAGATATTAAGATTTGAATGAGGCAAAATAACATGCTTTTTCTCTCAAATATATTGTTATAATCATTTGTTTCGGATGTACTGTAATTATTTTCTGTATAAAAACTAATTTGGTGTTCAAAAAGTCTTTTTCAAACTTGAGTCATGAAAAAGAGGGGGTCGTCTGCTAATCAGGGCCGTCTTATACGGTATACGGTAATATCCATTAAAAAGTTTCCTCCACATGCTGCATTTCCATAAAACCTTTTAATTTGTAAAATCAAACTTGGTTGTTCCAAAGGGATTAAATCAGGAAAACAAATCAGTCAAATACAGTGAAGAAAACAAGTATTTGAACTCCCTGCTATTTAGCAACCCCTCCCACTGAGAAATCATGGAGGGGTCTGAAATTTTCATCGTATGTGCATGTCCACTGCGAGAGAGATCATCTGAAAAGAAAAATCCAGAAATCACAATGCATTATTTTTTTTCACAATTTATTTGTGTGATAGAGCTGCAAATAAGTATTTGAACACCTGTATATCAGCAAGAATTCTGACCCTGAAAGACCTGTTAGTCTGGCTATTAAAAGTCTGCCTCCACTCCGTCTATTATAATGAATCAGATACCCTTGATTGAGGTCGATAAGCATAAAGACACCTGTCCACCCCATACAATCAGTAAGACTCAAACTTGTAACAAGGTTAAGACCAAAAATCTGTCCAAAGACACCAGAGACAAAATTGTTTGCCTCCACATGGCTGGAAAGGGCTACTGAGCAATTGCCAAGCAACTTGGTGAAAAAAGGTCCTATTGGAGCAATCATTAAAAAATGGAAGAAGCTAAACATGACGGTCAATCTCAATTGGGGTGGAGCCCTATGTAAGATATCACCTCGTGGGATCTCAGTAATCCTAAGAAAGGTTGGGAATCAGCCCAGAACTACACGACAGGAGTTGATCAATGACCTGAAAAGAGCTGGGACCACCGTTTCCAAGTTTACTGTTGGTAATACACTAAGATGTCATGGTTTGAAATTATGCATGGCACGGAAGGTTCCCCTGCTTAAACCAGCACGTCAAGGCCCGTCTTAAATTTGCCTATGACCATTTGGATGATGCAGAGTCATGGGAGAAGGTTTTGTGGTCAGATGGGAGTAAGATAAAACTTTTTGGACATAATTCCACTAACCGTGTTTGGAGGAAGAAGAATGATGAGTGCTATCTCAAGAACACCATCCCTACTGTGAAGCATGGGGGTGGTAGCATCATGCTTTGGGGGTGTTTTTCTTTACATGGGACAGGACGAATGCACTGTATTGGAGAGAGGATGACTGGGGACAATGACCCGAAGCACACAGCCAGGAAAACCAAGGAGTGGCTTTGAAAGAAGCATAACCAGGTTCTAGGATGACATAGCCGGTCTTCAGACCTAAACCCATTAAATAAAACTTTAGGAGGGAGCTCAAACTCTGTGTTTCTCAGCGACAGCCCAGACACCTGACTGATGGATGGGCCAAGATCCCTCCTGCAGGGTGTGCAAGCCTGATGAACAACTACAGGATATGTTTGAACTCTATAATTACAAACAAAGGCAATTGTTCCAAATATTAACATTTGTTTTCTCAGGTGTTCAAATAAATGCTCATAAAAATAAAGAGAACACTAACATAAAAAGTTGTAGATCTGAATAAATGAAATATTTTTATTAAAAACTTTTTTCTTTCCATAGTTGAACGTGCTATCAACAAAGTCAGACAAAAATTATCCAGGCAAATGAAATGTATCAACCCATGGAGGTCCGGATTAGGATTTATACTCAAAATGAAAGTGGGAAAACACTACAGGCTGATCCAACTTTGATGTAATGTCCTTTAAACAAGTACAAATGAAGCTCAGTAATGTGTTTGGCCTCTGCATGCTTGTATGACCTCCCTGCAACGCCTGGGTATGCTCCTCATGAGGTGGCGAATGATCCCCTGTGGGATTTCCACCCAGATCTGGACCAGGACATCACTGAGCTCCTGGACAGTTTGAGGAGCAACCTGGCTCTGCCGGATGGACCTAAACACAATGTCCCAGAGGTGTTTTATTGGATTTAGGTCAGGCGAACATGGGGGCCAGTCAATGATATCAATTCCTTCTTCAATCGGGAACTGTTGCATACTACAGCCACATAAAGTTGAGCATTGTCATGGACCAGGAGGAACCCAGGTCCCACTGCACCAGCGTAGTTTATGACAATGAATCCAATGATTTCATACCGATACCTAATAGAAGTCAGGGTGCCATTTTCTAACCTGTAGAGGTCTGTGTGTCCTTCCTGGGATATGCCTCCCCTGACCATCACTGACCCACCACCACACCGGTCATGCAGAATGATGTTGCAGGCAGCATAACGTTCTCCATGGGATCTCCGGACCCTTTCACATCTGTCGAATGTGCTCAGGCTTTCATCGGTGAAGAGCACAGAGCCAGTGGCATAGTTGCAAATTCTGGTGGTCTATGGCAAATGCCTCTTAAACTCTACGGTGATTGGCAGTGAGCACAGGGCTCTCTACAGTATGTCAGGCCCTCAGACCATCTTCATGGAGCCCATTTCTGATTGTTTGGTTAGAAACATTTACACATTTACGGCTAAACGTCACTTTGTAGGGCTCTGGCAGTGTTCATCCTATTCCTCCTTGAACAAAGTAGTGGATACCGATCCTGCTGACGGTTTATGGATCTTCTACGGCCCAGTCCAGCTAATCCTGGAGAAACTACCTGTCTCCTGGAAACTCCTACAGGACGGAGTTCCTAGGAGATTCCCTAGGACACCCTCCGTCGTCTCATTAGCAGCATGCCCAGGCGTTGTAGGGAGGTCATCCAGGCACTTGGAGGCCACACACACTACTATGCCTCATTTTGACTTGTTTACATGAAAGTTGCATCAGCCTGTAGTGTGTTTTTCCACATTCATTTTGAGTATAACTCCAAATCCAGACCTCCATGGGTTGATATATTTTGATTTTCCTCGATAATTTTTATGTGATTTTGTTGTCAGCACATTCAACTCTGGAATGAACAAAGTATTTACCGTATTTGCCTGAATATAAGACCGTGTTTTTTGCATTGAAATAAGACTGAAAAAGAGGGGGTCATCTTATATTCGCGGTCTAGACATTATACCCATTCACGACGCTAGATGGCGCCAGATATCATTGAAGCGATGTTCTGTCATGACAGAGCTCAGCTACTCTGAAGTTTAACCAGTTTGCAGTTTTATTGCCATTTTTTTCTTTATTCAGATTTGTTACAAGACTACAGTTAGAGTTAGACTTCACTTTGATCGTTAATGCAGTTATTGCAATTTTGTTGTTTTATCACAATAGATTGGTTTATTTACATTTCAAAAACCAGAAGCCATTCATTTACGAATGTGATTGCACTTTAGTTTACATATTTAAATGTTCAGATATTAAGATTTGAATGAGGCAAAATAACATGCTTTTTCTTTCAAATATATTGTTATAATCATTTGTTTCGGATGTACTGTAATTATTTTCTGTATAAAAATTAATTTGGTGTTCAAAAAGTCTTTTTCAAACTTGAGTCTTGAAAAAGAGGGGGTCTTCTTATAATCAGGGACGCCTTATATTCAGGCCAATACGGTAATAAAAATATTTCATTAATTTATATCTACAATGTGTTACATTAGTGTTCCCTTTATATTTTTTTAGCAGTATTTTGCAGCTGTATGACACAAATAAATTGTTAAAAAATCATGCATTGTGATTTCTGGATTTTTCTTTTTAGATTATCTCTGTCACAGTGGACGTGCACCTACGATGAAAATTTCAGATCCCTCCATGATTTCTAAGTGAGAGAACTTGCTAAATAGCAGGGTGTTGAAATACTTATTTTCTTCAATGAATGTGTTGTAGAGGCCCGCTATAGGGATACCGACCGAGCCAGGACCTTTTAGAATCCGCCATACAATTGATGGCCCCTAAAAATGATGTAATTAATGATATTGATACTGACATACTGTACATACTCTTGAGAGCAAAAAAATCTGAATTGTTTCGCTTGAACTACTGCTTAAAATCATCGTCATTTTCAGTTTTGATTAAAATTAACAATACTTTTTCTAAAAGAATAACTGTTCTAGGAGGACACCTGTCCTCAAATTTGGATTTGTGGGGTCATCCAACTTATTTGGGGCATTTAGGGAAAATCACTTTTCATACCAGAATTTCTGAGGTGCTGAGTATTGTGGAAGTCCCCTGTTGTGACCAAATTAAAAGATCTTCTTTTGTTTGACAAACTCCACAGGGGAGATCAAGCATAAGCACAAATCCTTTTTTGCCACTGTCTCTAAAATTTCTGTCTTTCTTTCGTGAAAGAAAGGGTGGGAGGCAGAGGCACAGTGAAGATGAGCCCCCTACGAAGAAGCAATTAAATGCTCGGCCTTGTGAAGGTCTCTCAGCAGTGCAACCAGAAAAAGAGCCATGTGGTCGGGCATGGTGGTAAAAGGAAAAGCTTCCAACAGTGGTTTGATGAACGTAGTTTTTCACGAGTTAACCACCATAGCAAGCGAGTTCAGTATGGGGCTCTCTCTCATGAATATTTATAAAATGAATGCAAATCTTCGACATCAAAAACGCTTTGGAAAATTGAGTTTTACTAGTAAGAGTTTATGCAACATGAAGAATAACTCTGCAATCCCAAGACATGAAATCCTTGTGCACCTTTGAGCAATCATTTTGGAAAGGGGAGCCTTTTAAAAGCAGACGTGCGCCTGCCTAGAATGTTGGCCGTGCTTTGCCAGGTTTGGTTTTAAAGGCCCTCTGCAGTTAAATCTGTGCTGCTGATGCAATCCATGGTAATGTTCGTCCACGCTGCATTTTAACTTGTCAGCTCCTTCCCGCATGGAAACGTGCTCTCCTTGGATATCAGTCTCTTTGTTTAATTTGTTTACACATGTTAGCCACAACCAAGAGAGCATGTAACTGTGCTCGCTTTGCTACAGTCATAATATCTACGAATTCCTCAGTACTGTATTGCATGATTTTGCAATGTCATTCACAGTTAAGCCGGAGTTATGCTCCCGCGTTGCGGTGACGGCACAGCGACTACGGCGTCATTCGACATTCGATGGTTCTCCGGCCAGGTGATGCGTTGCTCTGTAATTCACCGCCAAGCCACTAGATGGTTGTTGTGTTATGCTTGTACGGTTTTGGGGCATGCTTGTTGACTTCCTCTTGTCTAGTTTAACGGAGAAAAAATAAACAATGCAAGATAGAACCTTGAATGTGGATCTTCAGCTCATCAACATTGAATAAATGTTGATGTTTTCCGAAATTTCCAGGTTCGCGGTGAATCAGTAACAGGCACACTTTTGCTCAATAGACGATATTTATTGATTTTAGAAAATGCCGAATAAATGAGATTTATTGATCACAATCCCACAAGAGCAAGCAAACATATCAAAAACAAATAAACAAATGGTAACGTGATGCTAGATTTGAGTTTGTCAATCTCAGAATCCTCGCGTTACGTTACAGCACAACTAGTCGTCCCTTAGAAATGAAAATCGCTTACCGTGACAAATGAGTGGGAAGCCAACAACACTCCAGTAAAGCGGCAAAGGGGCAAAAGCCAGGCGATCCGTACGAGGTCTGCCAGCGGGTCACGTACGGATCACCTGGCTTTTGTCCTTTTCACGCTTTACTGGAGTGTTGCTGGCTTCCCACTCACTTGTCACGGTAAGCGATTTTCATTGCTAAAGGGACATTTTGTTTTGCTGTTACGGTTACGCGGGGATTCTGGGGTTGACAAGCTCAAGTCTAGCGTCATCGTTGACATTTGTTGATACTTGTTTGCTTGCTCTTGTGGGATTGTAATCAATAAATATCATTTATTCTGCACTTTCTAATCAATAAATATCATCTATTGAGCAAAAGTGTGCCTGTTACTGATTCACCGCGAACCTGGAAATTTCGGAAAACAGTTGATCATACAAATGTTGAGGTGCAGGCGACGCAGAAGACTGTTTCGAGGCGGTCTGTCCAACTTTTGATGCTAAGTTCTTCTAGCCTCGGATGAAAACAAGCTAGCTGTGGCGGCTAGCTTCAAACTGGCGTCAAGCACTGCGTCCAGCGTTTTGTCCGAGGTCTGCAAAGCTCTCCAACCCGATTTGTTTGCCGTGTCCTACAACCAGCCAGTGGGAAGCCATAGCAGATTTCTGGCGTCCATGGAACATCCCAAACTGCGTTGGAAGCCTTGATGTTAACGTTATCATAAAAAGCACCGAGGCACTCTCAATCAGTGAAGATGTATCATGTGTGAACTGTCTGTTATTGAAAATTAAAGATCAAAACATCTCTTTTGACACCAAACCTGTGCTATATTCTTCATATAGTTGATGTGTGACACGTAAATAAGTCACAGACTCACAGCAAACATATGTACACAATAAATAATGAAGTGCACCAACCAAAAATACGACATAAAGTGATAAAAAGCTGGCAGTTTTTGGCCGACTGGGTCACCGTTTCGTGTGGCCACTCGATTCCGAACACACACGTCTCGGTGGTTCTTCCATGTTTTTATTCAATCGCTGACCTTGCAATTTGTCAAACTTTATGATGTCTTGACGAGACTTGCTCCTCGATTCTCCCGTCGGCTTGGTCCATTTTTGCATCTAGAAAAATCATGTTTTACAATGGCGGTGATTTCGCGCTGAGCGGGAAACAACAGTCTGAGCGAACCAATCACAGTCCATTTCCGCCACGTCATATGCATCGACGTGACGCTAGGGTTTGAAAAATCAATAGGACCGCATCAGGCTACGGTGCAGGGTCGTAAATCGGGTCTTCCTTGACGGCGCAGGTCTGACGCGGAAGTATAACTCGGCCTTTAGGGTTGTCAACTGTCCCTTGAAAAACGGAATCGTTCTGTATTCAGAAATGAAAGTACGCATCCCGTATCGAGCTTTCAAGGAATGCGCTTTAGCCCGTATTATCACGAAACTTGAAAATAGTGTCTTTTTTGTAAATCAATGGAATACTAATATGATGCTTTTCAAGAATATGCAGTGAAACCTCTTGGGTTCTTGTTCAGGTATGAGGGTAGGACGGAGTAGGTGATCGACAGGCAGATCGGTGCAGCGTCTGCAGTGATGCAGACTCCCCATTGGTCCGTAGTGGTGAAGAAGGAGCTGAGCCGAAAGGCGAAGCTCGTAATTTACCAATCAATCTACATTCCTACCTTCACCTATGGTCACGAGCTGTAGGTCGTGACCGATAGGACAAGATCCCGGATACAAGTGGCCGAAATGAGTTTCCTCCGCAGGTTGTCTGGGCTCTCCCTTAGAGGTAGGAGCCGCTACTTCTCCACGTTAAGAGGAGCCAGTTGAGGTGGCTCGGGCATCTGGTTCGGATTCCTCCTGGACGCCTCCCTGGAGAGGTGTTCCGGGCATGTCCCACCGGCGGGAGGCCCCAGGAACAACCCAGGACACAATGGAGAGACTGTTAATTCTGATTTGCGCAGAAATTACGTTGCGGTTACGTCGCCAGCGTAGGAATGGAACCTGCAGTTGATTGCAGTCAGATGCTACATGTTTTAACATAGACTTTATTAGTTAAACTGTCTTTGCTGGATCGGTTGGAACAAAAACCTGCATCCACAGCGGCCCTTAACTCATTTGCTCCCAGAAACATATAAATATGTTCTATTTTTAAATGCTTAATTGTCCCAAAAACGTATTTATATGTCTTTTGCATTTTTTTTGTTTGTTTGTTTTTTTACAAGAACAATCTATAGCTTCCGATCTATCTGAGAAACAAAAAACAAGGCTCCAAATCCATTTTAAAGCAATAAAACTGGCCACTGGAGGGCAGTAGCACATTTTGTAAGATCGGCAACCCGATTCAACAGCAATGACCGGCCGGACAGGACGGTCGGAGAGCCGGCAGCATGATGCCAGGTGGCGTGCCAACTGAACAAAACAACCGAGAGGACGCCTGGGAGGCCCGGCGCTGGACGACCGAGAAAAACGAGTGGGACCCCCATTGCAGTGGCTCGCCGAGCAGACCCCACAGAGACGCAAAAAATAATCCATCTTTGTGAGACAGACAACGATGAGGGAAAAGTTTACACGGCTGACGCGGCGACAACAGCGTGATCTCGGCGACAAAGCGTCATCTCTCAGTAGTCATGCGTAAATAAATTGTTACTTTGCTATCAAAAGCTCTATTTGTCTGGTTGTTTGTGGTATTTTGTAAAAGGAAAACATTATCCAGGGTTCCGGGGTGGCGTGGCTCAGTGGTAGAGTAGTTGTCCCCCATACCAGAGGTTGTGGGTTGGATTCTCCGCCCTGATGAACTCGTCTAAGTGTCCTTGAGCAAGATACTGAACCCCACGTTTCTCCTGGTGCTGCGTCACCAGTAGGTAGATGGCGAGATCGTGTAAAGCGCTTTGAGCGCCTTGAAAGGTGGAAAAGCGCTATACAAGTGTAACACCATAACACCATCCAGATGTTTGGGATGTAACTAATGCAAAAAATAGCTTTGTTGAAGTCAAAGTTATGTTTGAAATGTATGCGTTTACAAAAAGCTCATTTCTCCGTTTTTTCATCAGAAATTGGAAAATTGCTCAAACTAAGCTATTTTCTAATGCTGATTTCTAAAGAATGAAAAAAGACACGATTACTTTTTTTTCTGCTGAAAGAAGAGAGTCTAATCTTTCTTTTGTTGGGTTCCATGTTTATATAGCAATAGAACAGAATTTTCTGTGAGCCTTGCAAAATCAGTCAAAATCCAGAAAAATGGCCGGGAGCGAAGGGCCTTGCTCTGGTGAAAATGACTGGGAGTGAATGACTTAAGAATCAGTTTGAAAACCCCTGACTTAGGTAAAGGAGATTTCGTGCACAAAACTCCAAAGTAAACCATGTCAAACTAATTTTATCCAGAAATGCAGAATACTCTCATTTATCATGCATCCCATCTGTTTTATATAAACATATGATGATTTTTTTTTTTTTTAATCGATGCAAATTCTATCACATAGGATTATATCCCAGTGAAGGCTTTTTTGCATTTTCTTTTGTGGTTTTCAACCTATTCTTGTTGAATTCCCGCCTCAGTTACAACATACTGTATCATATGCCTCAAAGAAAATGCTATGGCGCGGGGAGCAAAATTCACATTACTTTTTTGCGGTCCATGTGTCAAGTCGTTAATGGACGGTGAGTGGAAGTGAAAAGCTGGAGCATTTTCATCTCGCCTTCCTCTGTCTCTTTTACAACGGGCAAAGAAGCAAATGTAAATTGGCTATGAAAGGAGAGGTGGAAAACAATTATGGGAGTGACGCGCCTGAGAGAAATGAGTCTATTGCTTGACCTGTAATGAAGTGGAAAGTTGACAAGCTGGCTTTGTGCGACTCGCAGATTTGAATGCAAGGAAATGACTCGTCTGTACTGTCAACGAACAGGGAAAGATTGCCAATTATAAGTGCTGGCCTTCTAATGCAGCTTAGCAGGCATACTGATGGGCAAGGATGGACATGAATATTCAGTACAAATGAATATTGATGCTAACATTTTATCAGAGTGGCACCAATGAGACCATAACAAACTATTAGTGATTGATTAAACATGAGAAAAAAGCATTAATCATACAAAATATACATGGGGAAATTGATAATTCAAGATTTGTCTTTTACTATTTGTACTCATTCACCTGCCTTTAACAGTTAGCATAAGAGCGCAATTTTACCAACAACATTGTTGCCGTCCTCCCCGAAAACATGCTTAAGTGTCTCCTTGCAAACTTATGGCTTACTCTAAATCTCTCACAGATAGAATGTTAAACTCGGCACACACCGAGTTATTGAACTGCATAATCATAGACAAATTGCAGTCACTGACTGATACTCACACACCTGTCTCAAACACATAACTTGCTGCAACCGCAAAATTGTTACCTTTGACGTTTCTATCTGGAAATTACTGTCTTGGCAGAGTATTCAGATCATGATACAGTATGCTCTGCATTTTAATGTCTTGTCTATTTGCTGACTGATATACAGTCCCAGCCTCAAATATCAACAAATCTTAGCTGCCTCTTACATTCCTAACCGTAAAAAGGGACAAATTCTGCAGCAGTATGGTGTTCCATCGCATACTTCAATCTCTACCTCAAAGTTCCTCAAGGCAAAGAAGATCAAGATCCTCCAGGACTGGCCAGCCCAGTCACCAGACATGAACATCATTGAGCATGTCTGGGGTAGGATGAAAGAGGAAGCATGGAAGACGAAACCCAAGAAGGTTGATGAACTCTGGGAGGCATGCAAGACTACTTTCTTTGATGTTCCTGTTCCGGCAAGGATTCATTCAATTTATTGATGAAGACCATGGAAGTCATACAAAATATTAAATTTGGCTCACACAGCACCACTACTTAATTCGCTTATGTTATGTAACATATGTTTGTATTTGAAGTACATTTTTTGTTCAATTTTCACACTACTTTCTGTAGGCGACAAAACTTTTGTCTTGCCAAAATTTGACATTTCTGTCTTTATTAAATGATACATCTTTTTTCAGTGAAACAAATATATTTTTGTGCATTCAACATAATTTGGTAGGGTCTTAGCTTTCAAATGAGCCATTTCTGAAACCAATTGAATAATTAAAAGCCATGTTATTAGCAATTGTGTCTACAAAATGGATAAGTGACCAGACTTTTGTCAGGGACTGTATTTAAACAGTATGGTAATGGTCAACAAGGTAAAAGTAAATAATTTGTTCAGATAAAATTTAATTGGATATGTTTAGAGACAGTTTGATAGTGGTCTAGTTCTTTTCATATTTACATGATGCTCTATCCATCCATCATCTGCCGCTTAATCCTGGGTCAGGTTGGGGGGGCAGCAGCTTTAGCAGCGAACCCCAGACTTCCCTCTCCCCAGTGACTTCAACCATCTCCTCCAGCGGGATCCCAAGGCCAGCCAAGAGACATGGTCTCTCCAGCGTGTCCTGGGTCGTCCCCGGGGCCTCCCGGCAGTGGGACATGCCCTCTCCAGGGAGGCTTCCAGGAAGCATCCGAACAAGATGCCTGAGCCATCTCAACTAGCTCCTCTCAACGCGGAGGACTAGCAGTTGACACCGAGTCCCTCCTGGATGACCGAGCTTCTCACCTATCTCCAGGGAGAGGTTAGTGTTAGGGTTAATTTAACCCTAACCCGTAAATAAAACCACTGAAAAACCATCATACTGCTTCGGTTGCAATTTTTGTGAGCAAGAGCCCCGCCACACTCCTCTCTGGCACCCCTGAATAGACTTTACCGGGGAGGCTGAGAAGTGAAATCCCTCTATAATTGGAACACACCCTCCGGTCCCCTTTCTTAAAAAAGGGGGACCACCACCCTGGTCTGCCAATCCGAGGCACTGTCCCCGATGTTCATGCGATGTTGTAGGGGCGTGTCGATTTTACATGATGCTCTGCAACCAATTTATTTCATACAGAATTGATCAGGCACATTATTAAGACATATGTACTGTATTTGTTTACCGTATTTTAAGTCGCGTTTTTTTTTTTTTTTTTTTCATAGTTTGGCTGGGGGTGCGACTTATTTGTGAAATTATTAACATATTATGACATCATTTCACATGTTATTTTGGTGTTTTGGAGTGACACTAATGGTTTGGTAAATTTGTTAGCATGTTCTTTATGATAGTTATATGAATAACTCTTAATAGCTATGTTACATTACCATACCGCCCACGTTCGCATTTTGTTGTTCATGCATCATGTAACATTATCATACTGTACACTTATTCAGCATGTTATTTTCTATTGTATTTTTATTTTAAATTGCCTTTATAGATGACATATCTGTTCTATCTGTTGGATTTTATCAAGTAAATTTCCCCCCAAAATGTGACTTATACTCTGGTGCGACTTATGTATATTTTTTTCATTTTATGGCTGGCGCGACTTATACTCAGGTTCGACTTATAGTCCGAAAAATACGGTTATCTGGAATTCTAAATCTAGGATGGATCACCTTCAAATTGCTCATATTCAGTGTTGTCACAGATTACTTAAAAAAGTAATTTAATTACTGATTACACCTCAAAAAAGTAATCTAATTACTTTACAGATTACTTTATTATCAAAGTAACTAAGTTACTTTAAAAGTAACTTATCAGTTACTTTTTACCAATTTTTCTCCTTTTGCTGCCTCAACATAAAAATGACAGCAAAAAAATGTCATCACATGTAATTGAATTTTTCACATAAGGCTTAATCTTTGAGTTAGCGGGGGTTTAATTAGTCGATGGAGTCTATTTCAACCACCATTGACTCACGCTAGCTTAGCCACCCCGGAGCCCTGAAATTAACAAATAACTGACAAACTGCACGGAATTTGTTCAAATCAATTCCAACGACTATATAAACCCCCGCTAACTCCAAGATAAAGCCTGTTGTCAAAAATTGTTAACTTTCCCTTTAAAATAAAGCCCTAGCTGCTAAAATATTGTCTATAAAAGTTGTAAAGCAATAAAACAAACAACAAAAATTAATGAAATGAACAACCTATTTCATAATGGGTCAAAATCATTTTTTGAGCAGATCATTTGACTAGCACCTAAGACACTAGCTTTTGCTTTGCTAAGCCAAAACTACACCTGTGGAGGCAAGATGGATATTTAGAATTACTGTAGACCTAAGCTTTCAAACGCAACCAACAACAACTGAGCTTGAACAGTTTTATATACAGTATATGTATACATACAGTATTGGCCAAAAGTTTGGCGACGCCTCAAAGGTGGATACTTTGAAGAATGTAGAATATAAAACCTGTTTTCAGCTATTTCACTTTTTTGGCCATTCCACATGTTCGTTCATAGTTTTGATGTATTCAGAGAGGATTTGCAATAGTAGTGAAAATATATAAAACGTAAAAACTTGTTACCTGTAGGCTGTTTCGAGTTTTGTGGCGTTGTACTGTAATTCCAAGTGCTTCTTTGTTGATTTAGCGACCGACAGTCATTTTTAGCCAGCGTAAAGTTTGCAACGCACGGAGATATTTAATGTGAAGTAATGGTTGTATTTCCAGTGAGCAAGGGCATCCATTTGGGGTATAAATATCCTGCCTTTCACTGTTAGCCTCGCTGCCTCGTCAGAATGCTATGTTGTTGACCGCCGTGGCAGACAGCGCTCAGCCTCAGACAGCACCTTAATACACATGAACCCCCCCCCCCCGATGAGAAATGCTCTTCGTACATGACTACAGTATTCTTCATTCTACATACATTATGAGGCAAAAAAAAAATAGTAACGCACATGCACTAGGGAAACTAACTTTAATCGGATTACTGGCTTGGAAAAATGAACGCGTTACAATACTCGTTACTGAAGAAAGTAATCAGATTATAGTAACGCTTTACTGACAACACTGCTCATATTGTATATTAAAAGTACAGGTGGTTGCTTGTTAACAGTTGAGAAGAGTATCCTTCAGTCATGCACAGCTGGTGCCACCGCTGCTAACTGGATGTGGCGCTTGCCAAAGTCAACATGAGGCCCATTTTTATATGCCAAATTCCCATCTATGGAGCTCAAGGTAAAGCTTAATGAATGAAATCAAGTTTTAGTTCCTAAGGATATGAAGCTAAAATGTATGCACGACCCGCATTTTGTTGCAGTATCAATTATTGTATCATTTGTGACAGGGATTTTATAAATTAATTGATTGTGCTTTAGTTTCATTTTATTTCCTAACAATGATGTTAATATTCCATGCTGTGAAAATGTTCCAAAACAAAATGGCCTGGTTTTCAGCTTGATTGAAATAATGTGAAGGACATGTGGGTCCTTGCTGTTTGTACACCTCATCATGTGTCATCAGAAAAGTTGCAACATGCTGCCCTACAAGATGAAAGCCTTGTTGTTTCTCTCTGTAATGTGCTTACGCACAAACATTTGTTCAGCTTTAACGAATGTGCTTACTGCACGCTCCTGAGTATATCCTGTGCCCGTGCCACTGTCAGTCTCTCTGGCTGAGTGACTGACAAAAGACCCCGGGACGATGAAAGAATGACAATTGGTCACCCTTGCAGTGTCATTCAGCATAGTACAGAAGCCATTAACTTTTAAAACCAGCAGCAAACCCCATGCCATTTAGCCTCCCTTTCTGTGACACTTCAAATGGCTGTGATGGGCAGGAGTCCAGGCACCTCACCCTTTTTTTGTGAGTGGGGGGAGCGAAGCACCATGGTGTTGTCCCACACTGTGAAACGGTTGGCACAGTTGTTACACTGCCGTGCATGCTTGTCTGTACGTGTCCGTCTGTCAATGAGGTCGACAGAATACACCTTGATTGAAATCTCATCAGGCACAACTTAATGGCACCACCATCAACCAATTAGAAGTCATTAAGGTCCCCAATTGAAAGTGGTTTATAAATAATGTATATCCAGAGTAATACCACATAATCTGGATATCAGAAAGTCAAAGGTGGATGCATTATTAATGGGGCCAAATTGGACTTTAATAACTATTCCACCGAGTCCCACATCGCAGCAGAATTAACTTATGTTAATATGCCTTTATTATTAATGGGCAGGCTTTTTCTAAAATGTTAACTGACTGGGTTGCTCCGGAGGCAGTTGCCAAGATTGACGAGCCTCGCATCTGGGTTGAAGAGGGTGGGAGATGGCAGCGGGGGGTTGCTTATTTATTTATTCACCTACCTGTAGCATGTCAGCCCACATCATTGTGTCAATAATTCCCTGGTAAAGCCATTAGGTGTGATCACAGAGGCCCAATTAGCTCTGCAATGTGTGAGATGACAATCGTATATCATTACCTCCATAATGGCATGCAGGAGAAAAGCCTCTTTAAAAACAAACAACAAGGCTATTACTGGGAATATATGCTGTCGTCAACAGTGTTACCTCAACCGTTCTGACTTGTGCTCGAATGCGCTTTTTATGCACGTCAAGTGTTATGGGACATTAGAGTGAATGTATTCCAATGAACATTTCTGGCTTATTCACAATGAATGCGTCTTCATTTCGGCATATTTGTGACGCTCAATTGTCTCCTTTCAATGACTCCGCCAAACTTTCAGGAGATAATCTTATATGTTACTGTATACAAATGTTGCTGTTTAGATTATGAATCCTCGTTGTTGCAGAAGTGGGAAGAGGACTTTATGTCAAAATGACTGCTATGTCACCCTGATTTATATTCACTCATACCACAGCTCAGTGGCGGCTCACGCTGAGCTTCTGAGACAATTTGGTAGAAGCATCTCTGAGGGTAGCTGATAGACTAGCTAATATGTTCTCTTATGGCATTTGCATAATGTCCATGGTGCATCGCCAGAGCGCTGTTCTGCTCCAGTTCCTCCTTGTAATATATCTGGCAGCATTTCTAAAATGCAGATGTTACTGGCACTGGCTCACAATTCTGACGGTGAAGCTCCATCTGGAATATCAAAGGAAAAATACTTTCAAAGTATTCTCTTTGTTTACAATCTCTTTTAGAAGTCCTGCACAAGGCATGTTGAATAGGTTATTTATGGCGCGTGCAAGTTAGGGTCAGTCTTTTTTCATTGTATCAAATTTAGAAGAAAACCATCTGGCTCAACATAGTCCTATGCAAAACATAGTAGACGATGGGCACGTGTGATGAAGGCAGGAGATACCTGTCGAGACGTCAGGTAAAAAAACAAAACACCTGGACCTGTATGGATTATCCATCTAGATAGTTGGATTGGCATATAATTTATACTTTAAATCTATCCGATAATGGCATTCTCATGGTGGGAAGTCACCTTTCTGGTTTTGAAAGAAAAAAAAAAAAATGGACAATGATATATAAATGGCAGAAAACACTCAGGTAACTCGAAGTTCCGCTCTGAGACACCCAAATTGGCCAACTTTCAAAATTGTCCGATATGCATGTGTGATACATCCTTGGAAAGCGTAAAATCTCAATTTTCTGGGGGAAGAAAAATTTTGAACAGAAGGGCATTTAAAAAAAAAAAAAAATGTTTTTTAAACAGCAAAACCCGAGCACGCGAGAGCAGAATTACAGACGCCCTGACTTTAACGAGATATCATGTACTTACCTTGTTTCGATTCAAAACCTCCATATAGCATGTGTCACTGAGTGTCAAGATACAGCTGTGAATGGCCACAGCTGGATTTTGGTGGATTTTATGGGTGAAACATGGTAATATAACAAGGGTCGCGATGCAGAAATCGCAGACATTAAGGAGTGGTCGAGATTTTTTTTTCATATATTTACCCTTTTACACTTTTTTTTTTTCCAGTTTTTCTTTGTTTGGATCGTTTATTTATAATCTAACATATCGGAGAAAATGCGACAGTAACAAAAAAATACAATTATGCGATAGTTATGAGGTAGATATCCGTGACTTTTTTACAGACGCCATTTTGTTTCATTGTGACATAATTTTTTTCAGTTTAAAATATGTGAGTGAATAAATTTTATAAGTTGTTTGTTTTTGTTTTTTTTTTAAACAAAATATGAGACATCAATTAATGATTCTAAGCTAAAAACGACAGACATTTTGAGTAATAAATATAATTAATTACCTTCATTTTATGACTGGGTTGAAACAAAAGTGTTTGCGCGATGTCTGTAAACAGGGGTTTCTAGGGTAAAACGGACAAATTAAAAATAGTTCTAGGGCTTAATGCGCCATGAATCTGCTATGGCAGCATATAGACATATTGTTCTGTCAAACACAACAGTTGTTTTGGCTTAAAATACAGCAGTTTCTTTTAAACAGAAGTTCAAGAGCAGAAACTTGCTTTTTCCAGTCTTGTCTGTGTTTTCTGCCAGATATATACTGTATATACAGTGCCCTCCATAATTATTGGCACCCCGAAAAAGATGTGTTTTTTAGCTTCTAATATATATATATTTTATTTATTTAAATAATATGGGACCTTAATGGAAAAAAAAGAGAAAAATCCAACCTTCAATACAAGTGCATTCATTCAGTGGGGGAAAAAATCCCACATAAAGAAAAAATTATTTGACATCAAATAATGTGTGTCACAATTATTAGCACCCCTGGTGTTAATACTTTGTACAACCCCCTTTTTCCAACAAAACAAGGCCTGGGGACTGAGATGGCCATGGGAGGAGCTTGATTTTGTGTCTGGTGAACCATTTCTATGTAGATTTGGCCATATGTTTAGGGTCATTGTCTTGCTGAAAGACCCAGTGACGATCCATCTTCAGCTTTCGGGCAGAGGGCAAGAGATTTTGATTTAAAATGTCCTGGTATTTCAAAGCATTCATAATGCCATGCACCCTAACAAGGTTCCCAGGGCCTTTGGAAGCGAAACAGCCCCGCAGCATCACTGACCCACCCCCATATTTCACAGTGGGTATGAGGTGCTTTTCAGCATGCGCATCTTTTGTGGCACGCCAGACCCACTTAGAGTGTTTGTTGCCAAAAAGCTCAATCTTGGTCTCACACAAAAATACACACGGTCCCAGGCTTTAACTGGGACCGTGTGCTTTGGTCAGATGAGACTGAAGAGATTGAAGGTTGGATTTTTCTCTTTTTTTCCATTAAGGTCCCATATTATTTGAATTAAAAAATATATAAGAAGCTAAAAAACACATCTTTTTCAGGGGTGCCAATAATTATGGAGGGCACTGTATAATATTTGTGATTTATGTTCTCCTCATTGTTATCATAAGTAGATTTTGAAAACACTTCTAGAGTGAGAGCTTTTTTCTTCTAAAACAAAGGGAGAACAAATTCTCTCTCCTGACACAGTGACATCACAGATTTTCAATTGGATTTAGGTCTGGACTCTGACGGAGTCACGTTCCGGAGGCAGGTGGCAGGGTCTCCGGGAACTCAAAAATGCAATAATAATAGTTCACTAAACTTGCTGGGAAACTCAGGAACTTCAACCCGAGGGCTATGATGCAGGATTGGACAAAAAAATCGACAATGATGCAACAAGAAAATACAGCACATGGGGAAATTAACCCCTTCAGACCCGCATTTTTTTTTGCTGGGCAAAAAAAAAAATTTTTTTTTAATCTGCACTGATTTTTGCTCCACTCAAACACCAGAACAAATTGCAATTTTTTTGGTTGGGGATATTTAATGCTTTTATTGCTTATTTTTTATGTTAATGTTCATGTGTTTTTAATGCGATATGAGCACTTTAGTTTATCCTTTTTGAAGTGGTTTGTTCAGCCATTTTCAAAGAGCTAAAAATAGAGGGCGTGCTAAACCTCATGATTTGATTTCGATGGATAAAGTTTTATCCACTCATCTCCCAGAAGTGGCAATAGCAACTAAATTCAGTGTATTTATTAGTTTAGAGATGTGAACGTGTCAGCATGTTCAGCATCTTCGGCAGCATGCTTAGGTCTGAAGGGGTTAAATACAGACATGGGGTAACGAGACAATAAGGCACAGGTGGGTGACGCAAGAGACAGCGGATTGGTCAACACACAAAGGAGCAGGCCACAACAGGAGAAATCAATGGGTAATCACAATGACTAGACACACTAGGACACAAACTTAACTGAAACCATGACAGATGGTGCCTTAGGGCCATTAATAAATATATACATTTGGAGATACAATATGCTTTCATAGATACTGAACCCCACATTGCTCCTGGTGCTGCATCACCAGTAGGTAGATGAGGATATAACGTTAAAGCGCATGGAATGCCTTAAGGGTGGAAACGCGTTATACAAGTGTAACTCCATTTACCATTCATGCTAAAAGGGGAAAATTCACTTTAAGGGGTGTGTTTGCCATAGGCCCTTATATGTTATGTATGAACTTTATAATTTTTAAATCAAAGTGCGTTATGTGGAAGTGTCCCTGGAGAATTCATGGTCATGGTTTCAAAAAAGTCCTGCTGCAAAATATTACATAAATCTAGGGAGTTGGAGAGTTTCTTTGCTAAAAACTCATTTTGCCATTTTGCAAGTGTTTACTCATTCAAAAAACTGATGTTTGTGCTGATTCAAAGCAGCTTTAGATGACTGAAATAAAAATAATATAATCAATCATTGAAAAAAAAACTTCCAAACTTTCACAAAAAACAGAAACCTATACTTCTTAATATGGCACTTCATTTTGTTGTGTACTTGATGCTTTTCGACACATTTTGGGCACACAAACTTTCCACAACAGCTTTGTGGACAGCAGTGTTGGGAACAGTGTTGTTAATCTTACTGAAAAAAAGTAATTAATTATAGTTACAAATTACTTCTCCCAAAAAGTAATTGCGTTAGTAACTCAATTACCTGAATGTAAGAGTAATTAGTTACTTGGCAAAGTAATTGGTGATAATTACTTTTTTTTTTTTCCCTCAAAAAAAAAAAAAAAAAAAACATTGGCCACACTATGTGAAGTTTTTTGTGAAGGTTTTTGGTACAATTGGCCCGAGCCCAATTCTTTACCCTAATTTACCCTTTACCCTGAATCAACTGTTAAAAGTTGTTAAAATTGCTCCCATTATTGCATTTGTTCCCTTCTCTCTACTTTCGACATATGAAAGTTTAAAACTGTTCCATCATTTAAAGATAGATTCAAGTCAAGATTTTGCCGATTTAGAAGTATTTTACATAAAAAGTTACTTAGGTTCGCTAGGAAGGTTCTCTACAACAGAGCCATCCTAAAAAGTCTACTGCTTTAAGATGGCGGCTGTCTACTAACGCATTTAGTGCCATGCAGTGTTGTTAATTTTACTTTAAAAAAGTAATTAATTACAGTTACAAATTACTTCTCCCAAAAAGTAATTGCATTAGTAACTCAGTTACCTGAATGTAAGAGTAATTAGTTACTTGGCAAAGTAACTAGTGATTTTTTTTTTTTCTCAAAAAAAAAAAAAAAAAAACAGGTCACACAATGTGAAGCTTAAAGGGTTTGGGGGGAAATTGGCCCAAGCCCAATTCTTTACCCTCCACTTAACTAGACACAAGGGTATTGCGATAACTAGCTAGTAACCTTTGCTATGTGTGGAAGTCATTTAAAGTTGTGAATGAATCGTTAAAGTTGTTAAAATTTCTCCCGTTATTGCATTAGTTCCCTTCTGTCTACTTTAAACATGTGTAAGTTTTAAAACTGTTTCATCATTTAAAGATAGATTTAAGTTAAGATTTTGCCGATTTAGGAGCATTTTAGATTTTAAAAAATTACTTAGGTTCGCTAGGAAGGATCTCTACATCAGGGCCTTCCTGAGAGGTCTACTGCTCTAAGATGGCGGCTGTTTACAAACGCATGTAGTCCTTAAAACATGTTGCAATGCAGCAGTGTCTTTCATATGCATCTAGTTCTATAATATGATATCTACCGTGTCATGTGGGCGTAGTTTGTCGGCTATGGCTGCAGTCAGGTATTATTGGAGCCATCTAGCATCGCGGTTGCAACGGCGTCTTCCCCACTCCTGCTCTGCTCTCGTCCCCGTGAGTCCGTTTCTCTCAGACTTTTTTTTTATTTAACCAACTTAGTAACGCATAGTAACGCACGCCTTTCCCGCCTCAGTAACGGTAACGGCGTTGCCAAGATGAGAAAAGTAATTAATTAGATTACTCATTACTGAAAAAAATAACGCCGTTAGTAACGCCGTTATATTGTAACGCCGTTATTAACAACACTGGTTGGGAATAACGCCATTATAAATAACGCTGTTAAATAACGGCGTTATTTTTTCAATAACAGGGTAATTTAACTGATTATTTTTTCCGCCGTTACAACGCCGTTACCGTTACTGACGGTCAAAAGCTGTGCGTTACTTACTTTGAATAAATTGAAGAAACTACCAGCCGTAGCAAGTCTACTCTGCTCTGTTTATTTGTCATCCAAGACTTGGGGTGCGTTCATTTTCATGGCAATGAAAATAGTAAACACACATAGCCTACCTTCATAATGTGCAGGTCCTGCACCCATCCGCAGCAAAACTGTTCGTAGCTTTGTAGCGATTTGTAATTTCGGAATCGCTGATGTGTTTAGTAACATACACCAAACAATAAATACAGCAGAATGTCCATTTCGCATAATTGTGGAAGTCCGTCGACATGTTTACTCCATTTGTCTTCGGCTTGCTCGTAAGGGTCAAGATTGTTCACATCCTTAAGTATGATCACATATCTGTTCTGTTCTGTTATTGACCTGGCAAGTTCAAGTTTAATGTCCCGCGAGCCAGACCTGCTTCCAATATGGCTGCGTTGTTGTCAAATCTCACGTGACGTTAACGGTCGCGCCTAATAGCGCACGTAGTATTTGATGTTAATAAAGTTTGTTTAAAAAAAAAAAAAAAATTTCAAAAAAAACTTCAGAGCCAGTGTTTTCACACACAAACCGGAACAGCGCGTGCGGCAAACACATACACGCAAAACAGATGCAGAGGGATATGATGGCATAGCATTCAGAGGAAAATTTGTCCTTTACGAGGTGGAGATACAAACACTATTTCAAATTGGTCGAAATTAAAGGAAAGAATGTGCATGTAAAGTGTAATTTATGCCCCGGGGCAAAGCTTTTGTCGACATCTGTGGTAAGCAATTCAAATCTGTTTATTTTTGTTGCACTTCAAGTGTAGGATAAATCTGTTTCTGGTGAGGTGCAATAAATATTACAAGGTTCTATAACACAACTACCTATCTGTTCTTCTCTGTTCAACTGACTCGAATACTGCTCAGAAAATTTCAAATTCTTTGACATACAACAACCTCTTTTTAAAGTAACGGAAATAGTTACTTACCCTGGTAACTAGTTACTTTTACTATAGAGTAATTCAGTTACTAACTCAGTTACTTTGTGGAAGAAGTAGTGAGTAACTATAACTAATTACTTTTTTAAAGTAACGTGCCCAACACTGGTGGACAGTAATTCAATTCTGTTTGAATTCCCATATCAAGCAAGCATGAATACAGGACATCCAACTTTCCTCACCAAGGACGATCTGAACTATGCTTGAAGTATGTTTAGAATAGATGCTCACGCTAACAATGTCTGGTAGCATATCCAAAGAGAAATCCAGCAGCATTTAAACATCAGTGCATTAAATCTCACTCTGTGTGCTCTTCTCAACTTGCTTAGCCCTTAAACCTTGTTTGGTAATGCCTCATGTTTTTCTTCTGGTTGAAAAACAACCACAGCATTTACAAAATAATTGGCATAGCTTTCAATCTCCTCCTCAGTCACTCCCTCTTTATTAGTCATCTTGCCACGGTGCACAGTTGACTTTGTGCGTGCTGTCAATCGAGGCGTCTAATCGTCGAAGGTGGATGTTTTCTGCCTCAGTAATATAAATTTGCAGGCCTTTGGGGAAACAGCCATGGAATTAAATGTGCTGTAGAGATTATGTGTAACAAGGCTTGTGTAAGATAATGCGTTTTCCTAGTTTGTGACATACAGTCAATATATTGACAATGTTTTTTACAACAACGCTTCTTTGGTGGAGCAAGCACAGTGTCATCTCAGCCAGGTGACCTGTCATACTTCGATTCACTGTCACAGTGGATTTGGGAAAGTGACAAACCTAAAGCCTGGGGGGGTGGAAATAGAGATAGCATCTTAGCAGTTGCAAGCACTTTAAACCTTTTGGGTGCTTTCAGATAAAATGAGTGCCTGAAATTTTCAATTGAAAAGAATGTTTATCCTTTAAAGAAAACCCAAATTTATTTTGAGCAGAGATTTAGCATATCTACCCAGAAATTAGACGACCTACATAAACATACACGCACACACTCCTAAAAATAAATAAACAAATAAATAAACAATAAATAAACCATCAGATTAAATGGCAAACAATCTATCAAAATGCCCAACAGACAAGGGCCTTTGGTAAGACAAAAAAGTGGCCTATACCACCAGGAATTCTCCAGCCAGTTCAAAATTACTAAAATTATTGAATGGTCTGGCCAACTCCAAACGCTGTTGTTCAAAGCAGGCACAAAATTGGCTACACCTCTGTGAGAACAAAACCTGTCTTTCCTAATAAAACTACTATATCAAAATATTGTTGCAGATTTCTTATCCAAGAAGGACGAGTTGAGCATCTCTTTATAATCGACTTGATTTTTGCAAGACTAAATCCATCTATTTAACGTAATTTTCAGACTATAAACAGCTATTTTTTTCCTTCATTTTGAATCCTGCAGGTTATAGTCCAGTGTGTCTTATTTGTTGATTTATTTGGGTTAATAGGTAACTCTTTATTTGACACCGGTTATCATGAAACTGTCATAATTATGACATGACACTATCATGGGTATTACTGAATGCTTATTACAGACGTCACTCAGTGTCATCTGGCAAAATATGTCACTAACTCCATTTATGTCCAGCTTGGATCTTCTACTTCCATTCAAAAGTGAGATAATTTGCCGGACAATACTAAATGGCATCTGTTATAAGAATTTATTAATGCTCATGACAGTGTCATGTCACAATTATGACAGTCCTATGGCGCCACTGTTATATAAAGCGTTACCAAATACCATAACAAGCAATTAATGAAACAACTGGAACAGTAACTGAAGAAATAATCAGCACAGAACATGAATTTTGATTGTTATTTACATCTGTAGTGCTGCAATGCATGCTAAGAGGCATGTTGGACAACAACAGTGTTAAAAGCACGTGGCAGCAGAGGTTGACTGTCTCCCCCAAGAGAGCAGTGATGGCCAATGATGGTGGTTCATTTGGTCTAATGACAGTCGTATAATGCTGCTGACAAATAAGTGTTACCGGTTAATATCTTTTGGTGTAAATATCCCATAATACAGTGAGGACATTTGCGGTTTATAGTCCAGTGCGGCGTATCTATGAACAAATGCCGTTTTCGTGCCAAATTTGGTGGGTTGCGGCTTATAGTCAGGTGCACATTATAGTGCGAAAATTACGGTACATCTTTTGCTTAACGCTGTTCTGAGGGTGGGGGGGGGGACACAGCAGTAAACTTGATTCGAGGTTTTGTTTCGGCAATGTTTATTTATTATTTATATATTTTAACAATCAGATTTTACAACAATGAAATGTCATTATACAACGTTATATGATGTGAATTGATAAATAATATTTTGTTATTTATGATAGCGTTTTATTACTTACCGGAAATTGATATCTATCCCAGTGTTCCACAATGAATTTATCTTTTAAAAAGTATATAGATGTTAACTGTTGAACAAATATTTCATTGACATCTATCCCAACAATCGTTTTTAGGCTGAGGCACCCATTTTACATGAGAAAAATCCTTACGCTTCAGCCCCCCCAAAAAATGTAAGAAAAGTATATATACTTTTGCTGCATATATGCAACTGAAATGTATGTAATTTTTGTCATTTGCTTTCAAACCGACATACTCATAGATACTGAAATCTGAAACATTCCATTCGAAAATTAATCTGATAGAATTACAAGAGGCAATAGCCTATTCTCATTTGAGTGAGAACATGTGGCCACAGTTTTATTGAACCTTCTATTCTTCTCAGAAGAGCATTTGATTGTTCTGCCTGTCACTATACATCACTAGCAAAGATAAACAATGATAAATTGATAGTTAATGAATAATAATTTACTGTCAGATTAAAAATAATTTTCACGACACCCCTTGTGTGCCAATAAGCCATCCTGATGGGGAATCACTATTCTTTCTGACTGCAATAACATTAAAAAAAAATGTAAATATGTGGATGGTTGATATTAAAAGAAAGGTTTACATTGTAAAAATAATACAGAAACTGATATGTTTACATAAGGAGGTTGTAAAATAATCTTATTCAGTTAAGTCACTATTCTTTTTATAAGCAGCACCTTTTGCATCTTGCAAAGAAGAGTGTGGGGGAGATGCCAGGTATGTCACTGCAAGAGAAAGGTTGTCTTAGGCACAAGGATCTGTGTGTAGAGTCAATCAGAGCTGTACAAACCCTTGATTGCCATTGACATTTACTGGGGCCCCATTTCCAATTAATCTTCAAGGGCCTCCACCTCTTGACGCCTGATTACGATTCCCCCCCGACAAACTGGCTAATTTGTTTTGAGGCATGTGCCTGGAAGAGGAAGCGATCCTTCGGTGGCGGTACAATTAAGACATAGTGGGAAAGGATTTAAATAAAAGGGCAGCCTTTCTGTAGCCTTAAACAATTATAATGCATCTAGCATATTATTACAAAGCTTACCGTACAGAATACTTGAAAGTTGAAACAGAGGACATTTGTTTTACATGGTATATAGAATACCAAACAACAACCCGTTAACACATGGGTGAATGAAGGATGGAAGTCAATAGATCATCTTTACAACTATTTGTGGATCTACTAGTATAAGTGTAGAGCATATGACATGTCCAATTCAGGTTTACGGTTAGTTCAAATAAACTGAATTGGTACAATGCATTATTAATACAATGTTGCTGTTTGGGCAGACACAATAATAGGTGTGCCTGGTTAGTAATTGAAATACACAACCTTTTGACTAGCCTGAGCAATCAAGTTTATGCATGTTTTTACGCATGCAAACCTTTATGTGTGTTCTAGGCGATACGTACTCAAGCCTGTTTACATACACAAACATCATGTATGGATGTACAATTTATATTATGCATTGTATATATAGTGATGAATTTTGCATTGTATATATAGTGATGAATTTGTATATTTATTACATTATTATATTTTTATTTCAAGAGGAACAGCTTGGTCAAATCAGGAGCCCACTGGTCTCTTTCCCTGTTTTCTTCTGTTTTGTTACCTCACAATTGCAGCTAAACGGCAAGAGAGGGACATGTTTTTCCCAAACTGTCCCCTGGACCAGTTTGATAACACCCACCCTTCCATCATTCTCTCCTGCCATCTCCCTTTACTCCTCCCTCTGCCCCAAGCCTGTGTGCTCTACAGACCAGTGCCCACAGTGAAACCACCCTGGAATATTATCTTCTGGCCAGGCTCAGTCCTGGTGTCTGCCACTCTACTACGTGGATATCTACGTGTGGAGCTGAGTGTTTATTTTGATTTTTTTTCTTTTCTACAATTGTACTAATCAATCTTACAACCAGGGAACACACTATGGGAATTTTCACAGAATTCGAATGTGTATTTTCAAGCCAGCACTGCAGAGATGATTTATGAATATATATATACAGTGGTACCTCAACATACAAAGTTAATTTGTTCCATGAGCTTGTTTGTAAGTCGAAATGGTCGTATGTCGAGCAAGAATTTCCCATAAGGATACATTATAATTCCATTAATTTGTTCCACAGCCCGAAAACCTACACTAAATCCTTAATAAATACTGCTGGTACTATTACAAATGGCAATTACACAAATCAAAACAAATAAATTATAAATAAAAATTAGAATAACAATAATAATACCGCATAATAATAATAATAATGATAATAATTCCTGTAATAATGTAACAACTCTGGTTCTAATGTGGCGGATGTGTTTTGCGCACTGTACCTGAACGCACCGCGTGGCTGACGTGACAGTGAGAAAGGTGCGGTAGAGATATACCATATTGGCCCGAATATAAGACGGCCCTGATTATAAGACGACTCCTTCTTTTTCAAGACTCAAGTTTGAAAAAAAAGACTTTTTGAACACAAAATGAATTTTTATACAGAAAATAATTACAGTACATATGAAACAAATGATTATAACAATATATTTGAGAGAAAAAGCATGTTATTTTGCCTCATTCAAATCTTAATATCTGAACATTTAAATATGTAAACTAAAGTGCAATCACATTCGTAAATGAATGGCTTCTGGTTTTTGAAATGTAAATAAACCAATCTATTGTGATAAAACAAAAAAATTGCAATAACTGCATTAACCATCAAAGTGAAGTCTAACTGTAACTGTAGTCTTAAAACAAATCTGAATAAGGAAACACATTGCAATAAAATAATGCAAACTGGTTAAACTTGAGAGTAGCTGAGATCTGTCATGACAGAACATCGCTTCAATGATATCTGGCGTCATCTAGCGTCGTG
Organism: Corythoichthys intestinalis; assembly: GCF_030265065.1. Taxonomy (NCBI): domain Eukaryota; kingdom Metazoa; phylum Chordata; class Actinopteri; order Syngnathiformes; family Syngnathidae; genus Corythoichthys; species Corythoichthys intestinalis. The sequence goes on along the minus strand of NC_080403.1, from coordinate 38,362,713 downwards.
AATGGATATAATGTCTAGACCGCAAATGTAAGATGACCCCCACTTTTTTAGTCTTATTTCAATGCCAAAAACACCGTCTTATATTCGGGACAATACGGTACTTTCTCTTTTAATTTTCTGTTGTTGCTGGTGTCAACTGTAGGGGGGACGAGTATTGATAAGAATATGCTTTTTCCCGTCTTCCTTTGTCTGTCATCTGTCTTTTTGGGCAAATTATTCCATATTTTGTGACTGTCAATGATTCTCTTTCTTTGGCCAAACTATCCCACATTTTGTAACTGTCAATGATACCGATGATGATGACAATAAACATTTCATTCATTCATTCATTCATAATGTAATTTTGCAGTATTGAGCACACACATAAAAGCCATGTTTTGTCTGATTTAATTCAAGCCGAGTGCATGAAAACTGAATGCAGGTGCACATTCTGTCATGTTAGGTTTACGCCCTAGTGTGTCTTGTCATGTGATTTCCCATTGATTTCACCTGTTGTGGCCTCTTCCTTGTGTCTTGACCAATCCGCTGCCTCTTGTATCAACCACCTGTGTCTCATTGTCTCGTTACTCCATGTCTGTATTTAAGTACCCCATGTGCTGTCAGTCTTTGTTACGTCATTGTCGTGTTCATGTTTCTCCCAAGGTCTTTTCTCATCTCATGGCTGTCCATGCTCCCATTGTGCCCGTATCCCACAGTTTGTTTCTTACCCAGTCTGTTGTTTGAATTTGGTTTGTACCTAGCTTATTTTGGCCTTTTTTTTGTACTTTGAGTTTTGTCAACCGATATTAAAACATTTTTGGAGTTGATCGCCACCCTGCCTTGCCTCCCTGTTGTTTTCTATGCGTTTGGGTCCTCCATGCTTTGCCACATGTTGACACATCATGCATAACATTTAATGCTCAAAACAGAACCCCAGGAAAATGGTGCTTAATACAGTGCTTCTAAACTAAAAGATTTGGGTTTCTCAATCCTTCAAACTTTTGGTGCACTTAAACCTTACTAAGTACTTTACTGCTGATACAGCTCTATTCTACCTATTGAAAATTTGGATTTATTTTCCATACAAATTAGTTTTTTTCCCCCATACTTTAAAATTAAAATCTAACCTGCACTTATTGAGGTCATTCCCTCAGGTGATTTCCACAGAGGATCACACATGAACATCCATTACTCACAGAGAGCAAATACGGTGAAATACATTGATTTCCACGGTGAAATACATTGATCACCTTGAAATTCCTTAGAAAATGAAAAAAAAAGAGAGCGTGAGAGAGAAATGCCCGACAGCGTCCATTTTCTAGCAATTGACGTGAGTAATAATCAACATCTTCTTCAAAATGCCATTTAAATCCCCTACCATCGACACCTTTGATATTGCTGGCGGCATTGTTAATTTGGTTGAATTTGGTTTGTACTTTGCTTTTTGGGGGGCTTTTGTTTGTACTTTGAGTTTTGTCAACCAATATTAAAACATTTTTTAAGTTGATCGCCAGCCACCTTGCCTTGCCTCCCTGTTGTTTTCTGTGCATTTGGGTCCTCCATGCTTTGCCACATCTTGACACATTATGCATTACATTTAATGCTTAAAACAGAACCCCAGGAAAATGGTGCTTAATACAGGGCTTCTAAACCTTTCTTAAGAGCACCAAGATTTGGTTTTCTCAATCCTTCAAATTTTTGGTGCACTTAAACCTTACTGAGTACTTTACTGCTGATACAGCTATATTCTAACTATTGAAAATTTTGATATATTTTCCATACAAAGTAGGTTTTTTTCACCTTACTTTAAAATTAAAATCTAACCTGCACTTATTGAGGTCATTCCCCTGGTTGACTTCCACAGAGGATCACACATGTACATCCATTACTCACAGACAGCAAATACGGTGAAATACATTGATCACCTTGAAATTCCTTAGAAAATGAAAAGAGAGAGACAGAGAGAGTGAGAGAGAAATGCCCAACAGCGTCCATTTTCCTAGCAATTGACGTGAGTAATAATCGACATCTTCTTCAAAATGCCATTCAAATCTCCTACCATCGACGCCTTTGATATTGCTGGCGGCATTGTTAATTTGTAGTTTCGCTTGTCCGTCATGCTGCAAGTTTCCCGCTACAAGAACACAGATCCCTGCTTACGAACCCCCCCCCCCCACTACCCCCCCCCCCCCCCACACACACACACACACACAAAGATGCATACAATTTGGATGTCTCCCCAATGGACTAAAATGACTATTGACATTTGGGTTTGGATTGGAAAAAATATGGCAGAGTGGGGGAGGTGGGCTTTGAACAGCCCAGTTACCGGACTGTTCTAAAGGGAAATTATATTTTTCCTGATGTTGTGGTTGGTTTACCTTGTGATTGTATTAATATAAAGAACCTAAGGTAAATCATCATTGTGGCAGTTGGCAATGGAGTTCTGCCGTGGTGATTTAGAAGCCTTTGTTTTCTTTTTTTTTTTTTCTTTTCCTTTTAGACTCTGAGTGGTAAACTTTGAGATGCATTCATCATTTGCTTTTCCTGTGTGCCTGCGGGATGAGGAAGGACAGGATTACCTTGTCCTTGTCTCATCTTGTCTGTTTATCTTCGTGATGGAGGTCATTCACATCATTTCTCAATCAAAACAGTGATCCCTAATATCTGCGCGCCCCGAGTTTCACTTCATTTAGCAACGATGATAAAGATTAATGTATATACAATTACACATTCCATGTGACAGGTTTTCACTTCGCTAATGATGTTTTGTTGACTGCATTAGATTGCCTAATTTTACTTTCACTAAATATTAAGGCAAATGGAATATTCATTTTTAACGCCTAATGATCTTGGTGGGGGCATGTTCATTTAATGATACATGAGAAGGTGACATTAAGCGCTTCATCCTAGTCAATTCCCTTGATTATTTTTTATTAAAGAAAGTCCATCACAGTTTTACTGTCAGGATAATTCTCAGTATTTGAAATTTCACAGTATCGAAAGAATGTTTTAATAGCAGAAACATTCCTTGTGGCATGATGGCTAACTATTTAGCATGTTGCTAATAGTTTAATACTTGTTTGCAATTGACTAACAACCAGTGTTGTTAATAACGGCGTTAGAATATAACGGTGTTACTAACAGCGTTATTTTTTTCAGTAGTGAGTAATCTAATTACCGTATTTTTCGGACTACAAGTCGCACCTGAGTATAGGTCGCACCAGCCATAAAATGCCAAACAAAGAGAAAAAAAAACATATATAAGTCGCACCGGTGTATAAGTCGCATTTTGGGGGGAAATTTACTTGATAAAATCCAACACATAGAACAGATATCTCATCTTGAAAGGCAATTTATTATAAAAATACAATAGAGAACAACATGCTGAATAAGTGTACAGTATGATGTTACAACAAAATGCGAATATACTGTCCTCACCAGGACGCTACGGCTCAGTCCTGGCTATACAGTGAGCTAAACTCCCAAATGACGATGCTGGACGTCCGTATAATTCGCTGAATCAATTTCGTCCTCAATACCAAACAGATTCGCATCAACGTAAATAAATGATAATTAGGTGCTATTACAGCAGAGGCACAAACGGTTAGCATGCGTTTGCTAGCATTAGCACATCGTTCAAACAACCACACAACTGGCTCTAAGTGTCCGATCGCGGGTGGAAAACACACAACAACAACAGAAAAGAATGATACACACAGGCGTTGCCTCTGTAGAGATATTTTACAAGCATAAACAATGAACGTAGGTTCGCAGCCGTGTTTCTCTCTCGCTAACTCGCCCACTCACTCAGAGCTGCGTAGCTGTCGGTCTTCTTCTGGCGTGTGAGCGCTCTTCTTCACGTAAACAAGTGTGAGTGTGCCCCCAAGTGGGCGTGAAAGCGCCACAAACTAAAAGCATGCATTTCATTAAAAAAAAGTCAATAATACAATTGAACACACATTGCCAAAGGCAGAACGTGGCCATAGCTACTAAGAGTTATTCAGATAACTATAGCATAAAGAACATGCTACCAAGTTTACCAAACCATCAGTGTCACTCCAAAACACCAAAATAACATGTGCAATGATAGCATAATGTGTTAATAATTTCACACATAAGTCGCTCCTGAGTATAAGTCGCACCCCCAGCCAAACTATGAAAAAAAAACTGCGACTTATAGTCCAAAAAATACGGTAATTACTTTTCTCATCTTGGCAACGCCGTTACCGTTACTAAGGAAGGAAAGGCATGCATTATTGTGCGTTACTATATTGGTTGAATGACTCGAGAAAAGTCTGAGGGAGACGGACTCACCGAGACGACAGAGCAGAGCAGGAGTGGGGAGGAGGCAAAAAAGTTGTGACGCCGAGCAAACGCGATGCTAGGTGGCTCCAATAATACCTGACTGTAGCCGACAGCCTACAAACTACGCCCACATGATATGGTAGATATGGTAGATATCACATATATATAGAACTAGACGCGAAATGACAGACACGGCGGCGTTAGCAAACATGTACAGTATAGGAACTAGATGCGTTAGTAAACAGCCGCCATCTTAAAACAGGAAACTTCTTAGGAAGGCTCTGTTGTAGAGAACCTTCCTAGTGAACCTAAGTAACTTTTTATCTAAAATAAATCGGGAAAATCTTGACTTGAATCTATCTTTTAATGATGAAACAGTTTTAAAACTTCCATATGTCAAGAGTAGACAGAAGGGAACTAATGCAATAATGGGAGCAATTTCAACAACGTTTAACGGTGAAATCAGGGTAAATGGTAAATTAGGGTAAAGAATTGGGCTAGGGCCAATTGTCCCAAAAACCTTTAAACTTCACATAATGTGACCTATGTTTTATTTATTTATTTTATTTTATTTTTATTTATTTAATTTTTTTTTGAGGAAAAAAAAACAAAACATGAAAATTATCACCAGTTACTTTGCCAAGTAACTAATTACTCTTACATTCAGGTAACTGAGTTACTAATGCAATTACTTTTTGGGAGAAGTAATTTGTAACTATAATTAATTACTTTTTAAAAGTAAGATTAACAACACTGCTAACAACCAGTTCAGAAAGGGATAGGCTATAGCATCCATGGACATTATAGTGAGGGGAAAAGTGGACCTAATTACCCAGAGGAGGTATTTTCATTTATAAATGAAAATACAGATTTATAGATGTAATAGTTATTATAGTTTTAATGGTTTTCATTTTTAAATTAATTGGAACTTCATATTAAAACCTATCAAAGACATTTTCTGGCTTCTAGAACACTTACCCTAATTTTCGCACTATAAGGTGCACCTGAGTATAAGTTGCTACCCACCAAATTTGGCACAAAAACAGCATTTGTTCATAGATAAGCCACACTGAACTATAAACTGCTGCTGTCCTCACTGTATTATGGGATATTGCCACCAAAAAGATATTAACCGGTAACACTTTATTTGACAGCGGCATCATACGACTGTCATAACACCAAATGAACCACCATGAACCACCTTTGAACCAATTGGCTGCAAAGCTTCATTGCTTCAAGAAGCTTCATTTGGTCATCACTGCTCCCTTGAGGGAGACAGTCAACCTCTGCTGGCACCTGCTGTCAACGCTCTTGTTGTCCAACATGCCTCCTAGCATGCAATGCAGCGCTAGAGATGCAAATAACAATCAAATATCATGTTTTGTGCTCATTAATTTTTCAGTTACTGTTCCAGTCGTTTCATTAATTGCTAGTTATGGTATTTGGTAGCACTTTATTTGAAAGTGGCGCCATATGGCTGTCATTAGATAATCATATTTATGACATGACACTGACATTAGCATTTATGAATGCTTATAAGAGATGTCATTTAGTGTTTTCTGACAAATTATCTTACTTTTGAATCGATGTAAAAGATCCAAGATGGATATAAATGGATATGTGACATAATTTGCCGGATAACACTCAATGACATAAGCATTCAGTAATGCCTATGATCGTGTCATGTCATAATTATGAGGGTCTTATGACAGTGTTATGACGCTGCTGTTAAATAAAGTGTTACCTATTCACCCAAATATATCAAAAAATAAGCAGCATTGGACTATAAAACGCAGGATTCAAAATGAAGGAAAAAAGTAGTAGCTTATTGTACGAAATTTATGGTATGTTTGGTACCAAAAAAATAAGTAAAGTATAAATACTTTTTTCGGTTTTTGGTTTTGTTTTGTTTTGTTTTTTGCAGTGGAGGCAATGCTTCACAGAAGTATTAACAGGGAGCGCAATTGGAATGCCCCCAAACAGCCAGCAGGTAACAGAATAGCATTGGATGCGCTCAGCTAGTATCAGTTTAAAATAAAAGGAGTTTAAAGGAGCAAGTTATAGGAGGAAGTTGAATGGCACAAACAAAATGGATGAATGAACGTAGTGAGCGTTTGGGTTATGCTGTATACTGGTCGTCAATGGGTCATCCTTGAAGGGTGCACAGAGTTTATATAGGCTAAAACTATGTGTTATAAGGAATTTGCACTCGCCTTCATGCACAAAAACATGCGTTCACAACCCCACACAGAAAGTCATGTATGCACATAATGTACATACGTGACATAGTTCAATTCCAACTTACGTATTTGAGTTCCTAACGTCATCATTTAAAATGGCTCATCGTGTTTTATTTGTAAATCATAGATTTTAATGTCAAAGACTATGTTTTTGTGTTGTTTATGTTGTGGTACAGTAGATAAAGCATTTTTTAGATCAGTGATTCTCAACCTAGGGATCCCAACTCCCAAAGAGGGTCTCCAAAGATCCACGGGTGTCGTGAGGTCCTCTTGATTTTCAGGGGATTAAAAGCCTTATCTGAATAATAACGCTTTTGAGAATATTCTGTTCCGATCAAACCAAACGAGAGGAGTGGTTTATGTCTGTTTATAATCCAATCTGCTCGCATCAAAACACTTATTGCAAAATAAGGGACCAAACCCTCTTTACCTTAAATGTCTGTGACGTCAGTATATGCGTCTCTGTTACTACAGGAAGCTAGACACTGAGCGGAAGAAGACTGAGCTGGTCTGTATCCGAGATGAACACGTTGCCGGGGAAATTAAACAATCTTACGATTGTTGAAAGATCTGATGGTAGAAAAACGTGAACAATGGGTGAAATAACTCTAACGTTTAAAGTAGAAATGGACGGAGTGAAGTTTTGTTGATACGGAAGTCACTACATCGTATTGTTCTACTATTTCCGGTACATTTAGTCAAATCTGCACATGCCTACAAAAATTTGTTCCGACTATCAGCGTGTCAATGCTCTCATTAGCCCTTTTCACACACATATGCATGGAAATTCCCGTGTAAAGTGACGCGGGATTTACTCGCATCATTGCTTTCACGCATGTAGAGATGTCCCGAGAATGACGCAGGTTGGACACCCGCTGGCTTTGTTTTGTTGTCTTATCGGCTCTCTGCCTACCGCTTAGGTTAGTATTTTATTGATCCCCGTCGACCTACTGTCACAGGCCCATTGTGTTTACCCCCTTTTCAGACAGCGATCGCGTGTATTTTGTATTTAATAAACCATTGAACGCTTCCCTCCGTTGTTTTCTGATTTGCAGGGGACGCTAACATCGGAAAGAAAATAAACCACACATTTCCAAAGATGGACGACTGAATCTGTTCCTCGGTTCTACTATCACGGACACATTGTGTAATTCCCCATTTTCAGTCAGCGATAATTTTTGTTTGCGGGGCAGCTGCGGGGAGAGGCTCGCTGTCTCCCCTCGCCTCAAGCGAGTAGGAAGGCGGCCGTGGTGCGCACGGAAGCCTTGCGGGCGGGCTCGACTGGAGCCCTTGGTGGTAGTTGCAAATACTGTATGTTTTTAATAAACCCTTGGACGGATCCCTCCGTTGTTTTCTGCATTGAAATACTGGACTGTGCCGGCTTTCGATTACCAGGTAGCCGGGCGTATCGGGGTATAAAATTGCATTGATGATTCAGTTGTTGTTTATTGCGATCCAGGCGTTTTCAAGCTTGTTCACAATCCAAATAATGGTGAGGGTTTCTTATTGCAAGCCACTTGAGTTTTATAAATGGACATTGGTCATAAGTCGTGGTCGTATGTCTTGTAAGAGTATTAAAAATGTTCAGATGGTTTAGGTGGTCAAAAACTGTGTGGCTACCCCGTACGTGTTCAAAACAAAACTAGCTTCTCACTTCCATTTAAACACACCTGATAGGTGTCAGTTGATTAGTGCACCATTTGCAACTGCCGTTCCATCAACTACAAAATGGGGACGCCATCTTTCCAAAATACAACAAACCAATACCGTGGGTGACCAATACTGAAATATGAACACAACTTTGCTAATGAATAATATGACTCTAACAACCTTGTTTCCAGTAGCAAAAGTAAAGTAGTAGAGGAACTGACGATCGGCCCGCCATGATATTTACGTCATCAGCCCTCGCCTGCTTTGCACACTGCTTCCCGGGAAAGTCCTGGACATTGTACTAAGACACGACCCGTGAAATGAAAACACTCAGGTGACTTGAAGTTCCACTCTGAGATCCCCAATTTGGCCAACTTTCAAAATTGTCCGATATGCATGTGTGATACATCATTGGAAAGCTTGAACTCTCAATTTTCTGGGGGAAGAAAAATTTCGAACAGGAAGGAGTTTTAAATTTTAAAAAACCCTATCTGGAGCTGAGAGCATGCGAGAGCAGAATTACAGACGCCATGACGTTAACGAGATATTATCGCGTACTTACCTTGTTTTGATCCAAAATCTCCATATAGCATGTATCACTGAGTATTAAGACACAGCTGTGAATGGCCACAGCTGGATTTATTTGGGATTTTATGGGTGAAACATGGTAACATAACAAGGGTCACGATGCAGAAATCGCAGACATCAAGGAGTGGTCGAGATTTTCTTTTTCATATATTTACCCTTTTAAACGTTTTTTTTTTTTTTTTTTTTTTTCTTTGTTTGGATCGATTATTTAATCTAACATATCGGAGAAAATGCGACAGTAACAAAAAAAAAAAAAATTACAATTCAGCGATAGTTATGATGTAGATATCGGTGACTTTTTTACATGACATAATTTGTTTAAAAGTTTAAAATATGCGAGTGAATAATTATTTAAAGTCGTTTTTTTTTTTTTTTTTTTATAAACGAAATATGAGACATCAATTAATGATTCTAAGCTAAAAACACAGACATTTTGAATAATAAATATAATCAATTACCTTTTTTTTATGGCCGGGTTGAAACAAAAGCGGTTGCGCGACATCTGTAAACAGGGGTTTTTAGGGTAAAACACACAAATTAAAAATAGTTTGGGGGCTTAATGCGCCTTAATCTGCTACGGCAGCATATAGACACATTGTTCTATCAAACACAACAGTTATTTTGGCTTAAAATACAGGAGTTACTTTTAAAGAGGAGTGCAAGAGCGGAAACTGCTTTTTCATTCTTGTCTGTGTTTTCTGCCATAGACAAAATGTACATCGGGGAAGGGGTTGCCAAAGTTTACAATGATAAAACTATGGGTCCCTGAAAACAAAGGTTGGGAATCACTGGTTTAGAAAGTTGAGCCTTCATAAGTCCCTCTTTTGTTAGTTTTTATATTTATATTTACACATTTATTATTTTTTTATTTTATTTTGCTTATTTTGCTCTTGCGGCTGTTGCACTGTCATCGACAGGGGCCCATTGACATTGACATTGTACATGGTCTACGATTTGGTTCTACGCCCCTGTTAGCATCCCTATGACTCTCGTGCGGGTAAGCAGCACAGATAATGAAGAAACTTTGCCTTATTTGAGAGGTTTTAGTACAGTCTTCCCCCATGTTCTCATGTTTTATGGTAATTTTGTGGAGATACTGTGTCCATACATGGTGAAGGAATCTGACCTTCTAGCCAGATCGCAGGAATCGCGCCAGCCAAACCACAGGACCCGCGCTGGCGCAGATCCAACGAATTGGGCAGGCAGGATCCCAGCAATCCGGCCAGAAGGGCAAACTCAGCACGTTCACCTTAGTCTTACCCCTTTGTACTGACTCCATTTTGAAAGGTTTAAAGAAGGCTCACCGAGAACAAGTTGACAATTTATTCAGGTCGACAGAGATCAAAACGGCAATGCGAAACAGAAACACCCAGGCGGGGAGGCAAGGTCAACCAATGTCAACAAAAGGTTCCTGAAAAAAATGACAACGCTTAGTTAAACATTGTCTTTTGAAAGCTCTTGTGGGGCGGACCGTGGGCAGGAAGAAGGTTATGTTTGGGATTATTTTCTGTTGGTGGATTGGACAGGAGGATTCGGGACTTACTGTTGTCCGGGCAACGAGAGTCGTGGATTTTGCCACCTCAGCGTCAAAGGGGCTCTTGGTTTCTTGTCAGTCGTGTTATCAGTTGGATATCTGGTGTTGTCCTGTGTTCCTTGTGTTAGGACTGACCCTCCCGCCATTTGTTGTGGACTGTCCGGGGGAACTGATTGCAAGACTTGGTGCGTCAATCTTGCTCATGACGCACAAGTTCGGTTTCCGTGATAAGAAGGTGTCTTGTATCTTTTAGGCCCTATATTCTGCTTGTTTTCCTTAAACTCTGGTATAAGTGCCATTTATTTTATAATGGCTGTGTTAGAGTAATACAAACAGTTAGACGGTGCCTACGACAAAAGGCACTATCTCCTTCAATGGAACTGTCCTGAACTTGTCATTTAGATCAACTGGGGCCCATTTGCAATTGTTTTTTCGTCCTGTTGCCATGAATCAGTTTTTTTTATTGTAATAGGCACTGTTGTTTCATATTACTGCAAAATTCAGCATTTAAAAAAATGGTTTGGATCTGTTTTACATTTACATGTTTCTCTTGTGAATATGTGGCTACACCAGCTTATTCCCAGTGGAGGTCAAATGTGCCTGTCCCAAACTAAGATGAATGGAAGATTTGCATAAGGAAGTGCGTCTGATGTATAAACTCATCACATCCTCATATTCCATGGTTAAGATTTTTTTCCCCCCATATACTACATCTCTTTTCATATTTCAATTGAAGTCAGTTTTACAGTTACTGTAAGATATTTTTAAATGAGTTGCAGATATGAATTATCAACCTGATGACATAGCACATTTAACATCCGCCTATTTCCATTTTAGCCTAGCAACATTTAAGAATTGAATTTCCACATGCATCTGCAGGAATTGGACCTCTTTTTTTCTGCTGGAAATAAATGAATGCGAATAGAAGCATCAATTCCAGCACACGCTTCAGAGACATCTGTTCCCTGCAGGCTTTGTGTCAGAGCTGCACTTGCAGGCAGGTGTTTTGCCTTTGTGTTTGAGACAGAGGAGCCAAGTAGTGCAGTGTCGGGGAGATCGATGCACCCTGGGAAGTGTTGTCTCTGCTTCTGCATGACGAGGTTTTACCATTAAGGTAGAGGTTGGCTTGTGTGGTCCGATACTTGTGTCCATTTGTGTGCAGTGGTGCGCTCACGTCCTAGCGCCATGGTTGTAATTATCGGCTCGATCTGGACATTTCTGACCACAAATCAAAAATGTATAGTGTGCTTTACTGTGTATGTTAATGGAATGAACCCTGGCTTAAGGATTTTTTTTAATATTACATCCAGTCTTTCATAACATATTTAATTAGGACTCGTCTATTTCTACTTTAGAGTAATTTGTATCCATGGCAACTTCATTGATCCTGCAATACCTTGGAACTAAATTTACTTTATTAAAAAATGCATCTTCACATCTTGTGACTGAATGAGTTTGAAAGTTGGCGCAGAATGGCAATACTGAACTTATCCACTTATGTGTCTTTCCCTTTGGGCCTACTATATCCAGATTAAAGGAGAGTTCACAGATAGGCAACAGGATCCAGCACCCATATCCAATCAAACGGATCCCTCAGGGCAACCATGTGGTGCACACATATGTGGTCACAACCACACAGCATGACACCCCTTGTCCTCCAGGAGTCCTCCACAAGAATCCTGAGATGTTATACACAAGAGTCAAGCATCATGAAAGAACTAAAATGTATTGGAAGATGAACTGAAGCAAATAAACACAAAAAAGACAAAGAGAAAGCGGTGATTTATTTGCTCGGTGCTGCATTTGCACAAATAGACAAAAAGAGGGGATGCTGCCAAATAGCTTTCGAAAGCCCACACTTGTCAGTGCTTCTCATTCTGCTCAATATGCCATTGTGAAATTCTATTTGTTAAAATGCTTACTTGTTGCCTGAGCCACTTATGGCTACACAATGCTGCTTTTTTAGGGTTTGCAGGAAATATGTGCATGTACTGCATGTTTAATAAAAATGTGGTCGACAGTGTATCATAAAAGTGAGTACTCCCCTCTCATTTCTGCAGATATTTAAGTATATCTTTTCATGGGACAACACTGACAAAATGACACTTTGACACAATGAAAAGTAGTCTTAGTGCAGCTTATATAATATAGTTAATTTATTTTCCCTTTAAAATAACTCACTAAACATAGCCATTAATATCTAAACCCCTGGCAACAAAAGTGAGTACACCCCTATGAAAAAACGTAAATCCTTAAATGTCCAAATTGAGCACTGCTTGTCATTTTCCCTCCAAAATGTCATGTGACTCGTAACAGAGGTGCTGTCAGCATTGCTGGGGTGAAGAGGTGGTTAGTGCTCAGACCATACGACGCACTCTACATCAAATTGGTGTGCATGGCTGTCACCCCAGGAGGAAGCCTCTTCTGAAGACGGTACACTAAAAAAGCCTGCAATTTCTGGAGAAATTACTTCTGGTCTTTGCCGTGTGGAGATACAGATCTTGGCCCCGCCCAGGTTGGTTTGGGGACAATTCGGGAACAATATCAGGTCACTTCCTGTTGATTTGGGCACATTTGGGGGCGTGGCTTGGTCATATCAGGTCATTTGGCAACATTTGGGAGGCGTGGCCTGGTCACATCAGGTCATTTGGGGACATTTAGGGGGCGTGGCCTGGTCATCAGGTCATTTGGGGACATTTGAGGGTGTGGCCTGGTCATATCAGGTCATTTGGGGACATTTGAGGGTGTGGCCTGGTCATATCGGGTCATTTGGGGACATTTGAGGGGCGTGGCCTGGTCATATTGGGTCATTTGGGGACATTTGAGGGTGTGGCCTGGTCATATCAGGTCATTTGGGAACATTTGGGGGCGAGGCCTGGTCATATCAGGTCATTTGGGAACATTTGGGGGGCGTGGCCTGGTCATATCAGGTCATTTGGGGGCGTGTCCTATTGATATCTGGTCATTTTCTGTTGATTTGGGGACATTGTTTTTTTTGCCATTGAAAATGAATGGGAAAAAATTTGGACATCCATGGCCGTTTAAAAAACCCGCCCGTCTCATCAGACCATGGAGATGGTTTCAGTAATCCCTGTGCTTTGTTGGCATGTCTTCAGCAAACTGTTTGCGGCCTTTCTTGTGTACTGTCTTCAGAAGAGGCTAACTCCTGGGGTGACAGCCATGTACACCAATTTGATGTAGAGTGCGCCGTATGGTCTGAGCATTAGCAGGCTGACCCCCCACCTCTTCTATCTCCTCAGCAATGCTGACAGCACTCCTGTAACGAGTCACATGACATTTTGGAGGGAAAATGACAGGCAGTACTCAATTTGGTCATTTAGGGATGTACGTTTTTTCATAGGGGTGTATTCAGTTTTGTTGCCACGGGTTTAGATATTAATGGTTATATTTTGAGTTATTTTGAGGGGAAAATAAATTAACTCTATTATATAAGCTGCACACAGACTACTTTTAATTGTGTCAAAGTGTCATTTTGTCAGTGTTGTCCCATGAAAAGATATACTTAAATATCTGCAGAAATGCGAGGGGTGTACTCACTTTTATGATACACTGTATTCTGTCTATTGTCCAAAATCAGACTGGAAGAAGTAATGCAGCTTTTTAGAAATTTAAGAATTTAATTCTCTATTTCTCAATTCCATAATGAAATATGTCTATTGCAGTACTGTTTCAAGTTCTTCACTGTGTAATATTTAATGAAACACACAATGACACTTGGATCTGGACAATCAAATCACACAGCAGCACTTCCTAAAGCCATCACACTTAATCGGCGTGTGAATGAATCACACGAGGCCACCATTTTCCTCTCATCTACCTTCTAGTCGGCAACAGGAGCAGAACGAAACTTTGGCTCACAATTTCACTGACAAAAGAGATGACAGCGAAGGGACAGTGAAAAGGCTATAATAAATGCTACTCTGAGATACAAGGAAGAGAGTGCAGTGTTTGAAAACGTTAACCTTTTTCAGATGCTGATTTGGTATTCATTATTAATGACCTTTCTATACCTGAGCTAAGCTGTAGCCAGGAAGCCCCTTTGTGTTATAGGCTGCCGTCAGCTAGGGGACAGGCGTGCCAGCCTTGTTCAGACTTGTTGCCTGATGGATTTGTTCATTCAGTATGCGTCTTTTTCAAACACACTGTTTAATTTGTCCTCCTGAGTCCACATGCTGAGTAAAGAATAGTAGGAACATATGTGGGCACAGAGTTAAAGTTCAGAGAAGCACGCTGGAAACAAATTAGGGGTCAGACAAGGAAGATTGGTCTTGTGGTATTTACATTGTCTGTCACTACCTGGCAGGGAAGAAGACGGGCAGACTGGAACACATAGAGCACCCTCCCTCATCCTCACACTCATCTTGTATTCAACATTCTCTCGATCTCATCAGAAGGCATTCTCATGCTAATCGAACTTGAAGACCAACCATGCATACGATGCATTTCCATGCGTGTGTTTGTGAGTTTGAACAATCAACTAAAATGTGCTCATCCATGCTCACTGTTCTATTCACGCTGCTTATACCCTGACATCATCTGAACACAGTGAAAGACATCATGCTAGGAGCATTCAAATTTCAATGCCAGTGAACAAACAGTGTACTGGGTAGGACTAAACAATTATTACTCCACCTGTTTCTTTATCTAGTGATCCCTTCACATCTATTGGTCATCCTTGTGTCTATGTTAGTGATTCTTAAACATTGTACTGGAAAATAATTTCAGTTTTGAATGTAAGCTGCGAGGGCCGGTATGTTACGGATGCTGCACACCGGGCGGATACTGTACTTTTGCGCAATATATGGGGTTGAAACGTTTTTTTATAAATAGCTTATTATTTGGCAGATGGTTTTCCTGGCTTACAAAGTTTGAATTGCGGATATGTAAGGAAACTAGCTAATGAAAATGCACAAAAAACATTCAACCGCTCTAAAAAAAACTCATGTGTTGACCCAAAGTAAACAACAATAATGCCAGCTGCATGTTGGACAGTTGAATGGTTGAAGTAAAGTGGTGCTTATGGTCATACTACTACAGCGATCTGTAGTTTTTCACGGTTAATTGGGTCCGGAACCCGCCGCGATAAGTGAAAAACCGCGAAGTAGCGCTCCCCCCCTGCACTAGAGCAGGGGTCCCCATCTGCCGGGCCGCGGACCGGTACTGGTCCGTGGCGCATTTGCTACCGGGCCGCACAGCAATAATAATTTAATAACGACCACATTCTGGCCGAATTAACCCTGTGCCCCTGCTTAACACACCAATATCCCTGCCAACTTTAGATATAATACTACGGGATAGATTAGAATGTCGTCATAGAAATCCATTGATTGGACTGCTAGCAGTACATCTTGTTTGTGTATATAATATATCTATGTGCGCTTGCCCTCGATAATTACGTATTGCTAGGCCGCGGGCGCAGCACATTTTTTCCCGGAAATAATTAGCCCCCACACGAGCGAAGATGACTGAAAAACAGACGTCTTTGGAGATATTTTTACGGCGAAAAGGGCACCTGACGAGCCTACAACCTCGAAGACCCACGAACTGCGAAGGAGTTTGTTTGTGAATAAACCGAGTAATTCGAGCATGTCTGTGCAACAGGAAGATCAACTTGTAAAGATCGCAAATGACAGCGAACTTATTAAACGTACATTTGAGACAACAACTCTACCGAGGTTCTGGATAAAAGTCATTCTGGAATATCCTGACATCGCTACAAGAACATTGAAAACCTTGCTACAATTTCCAACATCGTATCTTTGTGAAGCTGGCTCCTGTTTAACGACAAGGCGAAGTCGTTAACGGTGAGCGTGGTGTGCAGTTGTGTGCAGCTTACAAGGCAGGATGTATCTGAGGAGAACTTTTCTACAAGTCCTTCCATGATCAAATGTAAGTTAATATTCCTTTCTTTCAAGAAAGTTTGTAGTGTTTACTTTGGAATCGCTGCATTTGCGCATTTTGCGGCTATGTTTAACGTTACGCGCATGCGCAGAACCGCATCGTTGCAATTTTTGATGGGTTGCAAAATTTGTCAGAACACCGGTCCGTGAAAAAAAAAGACCCAAACAACACCGGTCCGTGGTGCAAAAAAAGTTGGGGACCCCTGCACTAGAGGATAGATCTTAAGCCCGAACCCGACTAGGTCGGGCCCAAAATGTTAATTATTTACGTTCGGGTCGGGTCGGGTCGGGCCGGACTTCTCTCTCGCTAACTTTTTTTTAATGAATATATATTAAACTGTATATGTATACTAAACGGTGTATGGATGTTAAACTAAGGAATACTTGTTATAAAAAAATAAATAAATTGGATAATCCCAAAAACATGCATGGTAGGCTGATTGAACACTCTAAATTGTCCGTAGGTATGAGTGTGTGCGTGAATGGTTGTATGTCTCCTTGTGCCCTGCGATTGGCTGGCAACCAGTTCAGGGTGTCCCCTGCCTACTGCCCGTTGTTAGCTGGGATAGGCTCCAGCACCTCCGCGACCCTCGTGAGGAAAAGCGACATAGAAAATGAATGAATGAATGAATGAAAACAGAGAAGGCGCTGTGCATGCCTGTGCACGTGAACGCCGTGGCCCCACCCTCTTTTTAATCTTCCCCTCCTGCCCTGGCGCCCTCCGCGAGTCCGCATCCTGGTATTTCCTTTTCGATATGGAGCAGCTAGAAGTGAAAAACAAACTAAAGAAGGAGGAATTTAAAAGGCAAACATGCACCGGGGATGGGGTATGCAAAGGCTTCAAATTGATTGTTAAACATGCAATACAGAAACCTGTGTTAGCTTCGCTGAATGTAAACTTTTTCAGCATTATTTCGTTGTTTAAATGCATTTATAATGATCATAAAAACATGTAGACTATATAAACATTGACATACACGTTTTTTTTTCTGACAACTCGAAGAGATTAAAATTAATTTCAATTACACTATCCACCTCATAGAGCAGACACACAAATATAAAAGATATAAATATTTATTGAATAGTCATCTTACAGTCTTGCTTAACTGGGAGAATTCGTTACAAAAGACAGGCTTTAATTTGTTATCATTATGCAAAGGCACAAATGTGATCACACAAAACGCAAACACGCATCGCATCTCCGCATTTCCTCCTTCTCCTGAGTCCTCACAAATAAAACATAACATTTCAGGGGGTTTTCGGGCTCGCACCTACAAGTAAAACATAACATTTCGGGTTTTTTCAGGTTCGGGCCTACAAGTTAATTGATCGGGCTCGGGCCGGGTCGGGCTTTAATACCCACGAGCCTGGTCAGGTCTGGCTGGATTTTTTAGGCCCAATCTAACCTGCCTGACCAAGAAAAGCGGAAGGAGTAAGAGTAAGAGACTACGTGATCGTATCGGGACAGCTTTATAAAATACTGTATTTTTTAATTGAAAAAAAATTCACATTGGACTGAGGGCGCGAGGTTTGAAGCATGAAGTAGCGAGGGATCACTATTCTGAGAATGCCTGATCTCATCAACTCTCAAGATATAACAGTTTAGGGAGGGGCTACAAACTGACTTCTGAATGCCCCTTGTATTGGTGATCCATGTTTGACAGGGATGGTAATTTGCTTATATAAAGGCAATTTATAAAATGAATGAATGTGATCAACATTACTGACTGAAACCTCAGGACAACTTAAATAAAAAAGTAAAAATATAGACCACATAAAATGACATAAATGCCACACTTCATCTCTACTCTAGACATTTAGTTTGCCCTGGGGCATACACATATAGTTGAGAACCAGGTGTTGTCACATTCCCTCGTGAGCCCCTATTTCCTCCATGTGGCAATTAATGGCTCCTGGGAGTCAGAAGCTCTGGTCTCAGAATGGCTACCTATCTAGAATGGAGGTGTCACATCACCCTGACAACCAGGTCAAGCCCTTTGAGTATCATCAGTGTGTGCCAACAAAATCGGGAGTCAGAGGTCATCTCACCCTGTGATCTCTCTGTGGGATTGATCCGTTGTAGTGGAAATGGGTTTTTTTGAGCTGCATGATTTAGACAGCAGCCAGACACTTTTTCATTCTTGTCAGACCTGTGTGAGAGGCCACATGGCTCGTGACATGGGACGCACAAAAGAACCGCAGCCTAATTAGGGTAGCTGTCCTTGTTCCCATTTGTGCATGTGTCTCTTTAAGTAACTTGCACTTTTGTTTATGTGCCCTGATGTCTGGGCGATGTGCAGAAAGCCTGTGTTTGTCAAGATGCCTGTGTTTTGTAGGCAGACAGTCAGTGAATGAGAGGAGCTGTCAGCACAGCTGATCTGTACAGCCGGTGCTCGGCACAAGCGGAGACGCCCACCCATGTCAAATGTCACAGCACTAATCTCTTTCCAATGCAGCCCGGCTATAACCGCAGGGGCCAGAGACTGACATAGCTCATTGCTTTGCACGACCAGCTTCCCAGGAAAGTCTTCTATCCCAAACCTACAAGCTTTCCTTAAAGTGCCCAAACATTGGCAATTCTTTAACGGTGCTGGATTTGAAAAACATGTCTGTAGAAAAAGCAATCCCTCCCAAAAAAGACTCATTATAGAATTTAGGATTGTTTTGACAGTTTAGTAATGGCCATATTGTCTTTTAAAAATCCGGAAGCGTGTTATTTACACTAAGGGAATGGTGCTATTCCCAACTGAACTTCACACACTTCATGTTTTTTTTTTTTTTTTTTTTTTTTTTTTTAATCACAGAATTGATTCATTTGAAATGCTTGGGAACAAACGTCTTGACCTTCTTGATTGGTCATTGTTTGTGAAGGAAAAGGAATGGAAACCTTGCTGTTACACGCAGCCGTAGGTGGCGTTGATTCATGCCAGTCAGTTCATATCCTGTTTTATTTTGGTGGGTTCCCTTTTGTTGCTCAGTGTTACCTTTGTCAGTCTTGTCTTGCCTTCCCCTTAATCACCTGAGTTCCCACACCTTTGTATCATTAGCCCTAGCCCTTAAATTCCCCTCTTTTGCCTTGTCTTGTGCCAGTGCGTTTTTCCTTTGATAGAAGCTGTAAGAAGCTAAGACACCATCGTCAGTAAGTTTTGTTCTTGTCATGTTTTGTCCCAAGTCTACATTGCCGAAGATTTTATGTTGTTACTTTGATTGATTTTGTCCCAAGTCTACATTGCCGAAGATTTTATGTTGTTACTTTGGTTTATTTTGAAGCTGGCCTGTGCTACATGCCAGTAAAATAAACTCATTGGAAACTGCGTTCCACCCTTTGTCTCTTGTATTTGAGTCCAGCCGTGTGTGCCCCCCGTGACACTTGCGATTTGGACCGATGAACAGAGTGGGTAAGTGTGCATTTTAATTTTCTTGCTTTTTATGTGCCGGGTTTCATAAACTTGTGCATATCATATACCCATGTCTTTGAAACCTAGTTGGATTAGATTAAAAGTGAGATGCTCTTATGACATTAAAGGCTATTAGGACCCGTGTTGTTAATAACGGCGTTAGGATATAACGGCGTTACTAACGGCGTTACTTTTTTTTTTTTTTTTTGTAGTGAGTAATCTAATTAATTACTTTATCTTGGCACGTTGTTACCGTTACTGAGGTCAGAAAAGGCGTGCGTTATTATGCGTTACTATGTTTGTTGATTGACGCGAGAAAAGAGAGACGGACTTACGGAAACGAGACAGCAGAGCAGGAGTGTGGAGGAGGCAAGGGAGTTGTGACGGCGTTGCAAACGCGATCCTAGGTAGCTCCAATAATAGCTGACTGTAGCAGATAGCCTACAAACTACGCCCACATGATGCTATGGTAGATATCACATATAATACGAACTAGATGCAAATGATAGACACGGCGGCATTATCAACATGTATAAAGAACTAGATGCGCTAGTAAACAGCCGCCATCTTAAAGCAGTAGACTTCTCAGGATGGCTCTGTTGTAGAGAACCTTCCTAGCGAACCTAAGTAACTTTTTATCTAAAATGTTTCTAAACTGGCAAAATCTTGACTTAGAGGCATCTTTAAATGACGAAACTGTATTAAAACTTACAAATGTCGAAAGTAGACAGAAGGGAAGTAATGCAATAACGGGAGCAATTTTAACAACTTTACCGGTTGATTCACAACATTAAATGACTTCCACATATAGCAAAGGTTACTATCTAGTCATCGCAATATCCGCAATACCACTGTGTCTAGTTAAATGTAGGGTAAAAAATTGGGCTAGGTCCAATTGTCTCAAAAACCCTTTAAACTTTACATTGTGTGACATGTTTTTTTTTTTTTTTTTTTTTTGTTATTGTTGTTGTTGTTGTTTTTTTTGTTAAGAAAAAATAAATGAAAATTATCACTAGTTACTTTGTCAAGTAACAAATTATTCTTACATTCAGGTAACTGAGTTACTAACGCAGTTACTTTTGGGGAGAACTAATTTGTAACTGTAATTAACTACTTTTTTAAAGTAAGATTAACAACACTGGTTAGGACCGACATGGACATGGACATCGTCAGATTTGATAGAGAAGCTTGTGCTCGTTCAAGGGAGTGGTGGCTATGTTTTATTCATTGCTGAACTAGTGATTGGACACCATTTTGGGGAACTGCTATATCAGTGTTGATTTGGGTGTGCAACGGTATACTTGCTGCTTGACATGAGTGGCGCTCTGAATAATCGAACAGCACTTTTCAACAACACTCCAAGCTTCTGAAGTTTAGTGTGTAACAAAGTGCATGCATTTCCAACCCACCCTTGGTGAAGAGACCAAGAAGTTACTGAGGCATCTAGTTCATTTCAGATTGCTCCAAAACAGATTGAATTTATTGGGAATTCATGTTACTTTCCTTTTCATGAGAGGAAAATACAGCTTGTTATTTGAAATTTGATATTTTTGATATACCTTTAAATAACAGCCATGACATAAACTGTTGCTTCTTTTATTAAAACATTAGCACAGTGGTTGTGCAATGTAAAACTTAAAAAGTTGGTGAGTGCATGCATTTTTTGTTTGACTTTGTTAGATATTTGTCTTGCTGTACCATGGACAGTCTTGAAATTGACTGCACTTTATTCTCTACATCAGGGGTCGGCCACCCAAAATGTTGAAAGAGTCATATTGGACCCAAAAAAAAAACAAAAAAATAATGTCTAGAGCCGCAAAAAAATAATGTCTAGAGCCGCAAAAAAATAAAAGCCTTATATAAGTCCTATAATGAAGGCGACACATTCTGTAAGTATCTATATTAGCTATATTAGCTTACAATCAAAATGACTGCAAATATACAATACAAATACATTATGTATTTGTAGATTTGTAGTCATGTAGTCAAGCCTTCATGATTAAATGTTTATTTTCCCTGCAGTGCATCCTGTAGAGAATGACCATCACCACGTGACAGCTCTGTTGTACAATGCCACCTCAAGTTTGATTTCAATACAATTTTAATGAATTAGAGGAATATTTGTGTCATGTTTGTCCTACAGAAATCATTTTAAAATCAAAACTATATATTCCCTTCCCCATCTTTTTCCATTTTCAAACATTTTTTAAAACCTCCAGGGAGCCACTAGGGCAGTGTTAAAGAGCCGTGTGCAGCTCTAGAGCCACGGACTGCTGACCCCCACTCTACACCATGCTTATCCAATGCCATTATGTTCTGGAAAAGCATAGATTTGATTACATTTGGATCCCGAGACAGTGGAATCCACATGAGTTAAGTCCAGTGCCATAGATAGCTGAACAGTGAGGGTGTTTTTTTTTTTTTTTCAGAACCATGGACAGACAAATTCATGTGTAGTTCATTCAAGAACCATGGACAGAGGAACATACCTTCTTTATTCCAACACCAAGGATAGAATGTCTTTTCAACATTGAGAGAGAGGCTGTATGTGTTGCTTCCTGGATCCAACAATAGTGCCAATTGTTTACCTGATTCCGCCCCCTTTTCTCATTTAATGCAGGCATATCCTTTTATGGGTATGAAATTATGATAAAAGTCCTAAGTCTTTTTCTTTTTCTTTCGGCTTTTTCCTTCAGGGATTGCCAAAGCGAATCAGTTGACTTCATCTAACCCTGTCCTCTGCAACCTCTGTTCTCACATCAGCTGCCTTCATGTCCACTTTAACTACATCCATAAACCTCCCCTTTGGTCGTCCTCTAGACCTCCTGCCTGGCATATGCAAATCCAGCATCGTTTTGCCAATATGGTCACTATCTCTCCTCTGGACAAGCCCAAACCATCTCAATCTGGCCTCTCTGACTTTCTGTCCAAATCCTCTAACATGTGCTGTCTCTCTGATATGCTCATTCCTGATGTTATCCATCCTGGTCGCTCCCGAAGAGAACCTCAGCATCTTCATCTCTGCCACCTCTAGCTCTGCCTCCTGTCTTTTCCTCAGTGGCGGTCTCCAGATCAAACAATATCGCTGTGGACAACAGTCAATCAGTAAAATATAACAACAGATAACATTTTTTTTTCATAACTACTGGTATGCCTCTGTACTTGAATAGCATGTTTTTAGAGATCAACAAACCTCTTAAGACCAATTCACGTATATATTCCGAATTTGTAAAATGAAAGCTCACACAATCTGTGTAATTCTGTATTGAAAATAAACAAGGTTGTAAAATTTCCCTGTATTTTGTTCAGTATGTGATGCGCTAATAATTTCAGTGAAATTTCATGATTTCAAATGGATTCTACCACCAAACGAAAGCTACATAATGATTAGGCAGTGCGTACATTAAATGAGGTGTGTTCCCATTACGCCACATTGTATGTAAAATATTGCCAATGGGAAGTCAGGCATGAGTGCAGGCCAGTCTGTAGTGCATAGTGAATGGGTAGAGGCCCTGAGGGAAAGCTTGGAGAGCAGAGCACAGTGTCATGCCAAAGAAAGCAAAGTTCCCCCCGCCCCACTGGGCCCGGTCATGCCGTGAAAACGAGATGACATTACCGGGCCATTTAGCTGGCAGAAGAGCAGAAAGAAATAGGTGAGAGAGGCACCTAGTGTATCGCTTTTGTTATATAATGGCTGGCTAATGTGTCATAGAGAAAAAGGAGAAGCCTCATGTTATAAAGAGTAAGAGAGTATCACATATGTACACTTTTCTCATAATTGAACAATGAATCAATGTGTGTGGACTATTTACATTACATTGTGCAATACTGCATAAATATCATTGAGATACATTGCCTCTTCATAGTGAAATGTGGTCCTGTATATGTCACGTTTTTATTCTTGTGAACTGTCACATCGCACAATGTTGCATTTGCTTGAAAACAGAAATTGTACTTATTCAAGTTTCTTTGTCTGATTGCAGATAAAGGTTTTCATTGATTTTTAGATGTGGTGTTATCCAACGCATTGTATTTAGTGAGGAAAAAATACCATGGAGACACGGCTCACAGCAAAGGAGGTAAATATACTGTAATCATTTGACCAAGAACATACTCTGATGTCACTATATACTGTATATTAGTGTGTTATTGAAATGATACGATGACCAGTCAGAGGTGTAGACTGCCTTCCCCCCAGTACAGAATTAACTGTGGAGAGAATGGATGGCCAAAGCAAGGGCGTAGGTTTGGTCTCAACATTGATTAGGGACGCTATAACAGCATAACGTACATGTTCACATTTTGCTGGGGACGGGACATTAATAAGACCAAACAGATTGGGTACATTTCTCAAAAAAAGCTGGTCCCTATGTAGAAATGAAAAAAGTTACAGTAAAATTATTTTCATGGGAGAAAGTAATTTTTCAAAATGGCATGCTTCATATAAAGGAAATTTACAGTGGTTGTGTTTTTGTTCTTTTGGGGGAGGGGGTTTAAAAAAATGTGCATCCGCTGCAAATATATATATATATATTTTTTTTAATGATGTAGAAAATACATTTTAATTTGGGAATAAATGCACAGTTGAATTAACGTTAAAAGTAGAAAAAGTACAGACAGACACGTCTCTAAGCAGCTTTCTACTCGAGTTTTACAGGTTAGCAAGTTCACACAGTTTAATGTTATGCTAACTCTGATGCAGGTCGGACTTTCAGTTGCAAAATTAGTGGTGTGTTCCCCACCTTCACAACATTGACATCTTTTTACATTACTTAAAGTGGCTGCTGCTGGCAGAAAAAAACCTAATATCCCTCCTCTTCAAAGGGGGCGGAGGAGGAGGCATGTCGACATGTATTTCTGTCAGGATTGTTTGAATGTGGTGGTTCTCGTCATCAGCCAATCAAACGTGCGTTTGAGGGGGGGGGGGGAATGGACCAGCACATTCAGTAAGTGAAAAGGGGTAAATGTAAGTCTGAACATAATGTAGGGTCTGTTCGATCCTTACAACTTATGGGAAGACAATCTGAATTACCTATATAACTGAACTTATTATATAATGCAAATAAGGTTGCTTAAAAGTTGGTGCGGACAATTTGAGCATCTTTAAAAGTTGGTGGTGTTATGTCCCTATACCGTCCCTATGCAAACCTCCGCCCTTGGGCTAAAGTAATACTGTAGAACTGTCATTAACCTCAATATATATTGTTACAAAGCTACAATTGTTATAATAATAAATATATCAGGGAGTAAACTCAAAAAAAAAAAAAAAAAAAAGAAACGTGGTTTCACGCAACTGCTTTAAGTAACTGTTAAGTTATGTAGTTAATGAAAAATGCCGAAATGATATAAGTAAGACTTAATAAACTACTTGAACAAGTTAAGCAATTCCTATTCAAACCTTTTAACATGCAAAATGTGTAAGCACCTCATGTTTTCTTACATAGGAGTGTTAATTTTAGATATTAATTGTGATGTTGTTAATGTTCTGGATGAATAGGGAACCCTAGTGCAGAACATGGGCCTAACTGGCAATTGTACCCTACTGTTGCGCTCGCGAGAGGTAACAGAGGGACTTTGCATCCCTTGGGTAAGTACAGAAGTCAGGCTCACTATTATGTGTTTTTTCAACCGAACACACTCCAGCTATTTATAGACAACACTACTTACAGTCGTGGTGTCACTTCACCCACAAGTCTTTGTGGCTGCTTTATTTTCTGACACGTGCATTTGAACTGGGTGTGGCCGATTTAACTCTGCTAGTACATTTAACTCTGCAAGGGGTGTCTGTGTTCAACTCACTTACAGTAATTGACCCCGCGCTTAACACTGTTAGTGTAATAACAACACCCAAATTAACACCAATTAACTCAAAAATAATTTACACTGAAACATCAACTCATTTTGCTATGTATGGCAACCTAAGGGGGACAAAAGTTTGAATTTGTGCAATCATGGTACATATACAGTATATTAAGCAATGTTTTTTCATTAGTGTTTAAATTGACTCTCTTACATGATAAATACATCAATGGGCTCAGTAATTTGTAAAAACACAAACCTAATGTGTATATAAAATGAAAAACACCTATTTAAAATTTTTTATTTTATTTAATCACATTACATACAGTGTTGTTAATCTTACTTTAAAAAAGTAATTAATTACAGTTACAAATTACTTCTCAAAAAAGGTAATTGAGTTAGTAATATAGTTACCTGAATGGATGAGTAATTATTACTTGGCAAAGTAACTGGTGTTACTTGTCATGTTTTGTTTTGTTTTTTTCATTCAAAAAAAAAAAAAAAAAGTCACGTGTATGTGAAATTCAAAGGGTTTTGGGGACAATTGGCCCTAGCCCAATTATTTACCTTAAACCTAACTAGACACAGGGGTATTGCGGATATTGCGATAACAAGAAAGTAACTTTTGCTGTTTGAAAGTCATTATATGTTTTGCATCAACCGTTAAAGTTGTTAAAATTGCTCCTGTTATTGCATTAGTTCCCTTCTGTCTACTTTCGACATGTGTAAATTTTAAAACAGTTTCATCATTTAAAGATAGATTCAAGTCAATATTTTGCCGATTTAGGAGTATGGTAGATTAAAAGTTACTTAGGTTCGCTAGGAAGGTTCTCTACTACAGAGCCTTACTGAGAAGTTTACTGCTTTAAGATGGTGGCTGTTTACCGTAGCATCATGTGGGCGTAGCTTGTAGGCTATTGGCTACAGTCAGGTATTATTGGGGCCACCTAGCATCGTGTTTGCAACGGCGTCACAACTCCCTTCCCTCCTCCCCACTCCTGCTCTGCGCCCTCCGTGAGTCCGTGTCTCTCAGACTTTTCTTGCATCCTTCAACCAACGTGGTAATGCATAGTAACGCATACTTTTACATCCTCAGTAACGGTAACGGCGTTGCCAAGATGAGAAATGTAATTATGTTACTCATGACTGAAAAAAAAAATTACGTCGTTAGAAACGCCGTTATACTCTAACACCGTTGTTAACAACACTGGTTACATATATATTAAGCAATGCTTTTTCATAAGTGTTTTAATTGACTCTCTTACATAATTAATACAACAATGGATTCAGTTGTGTGTAAAAACACAAAGTTAATGTGTATATACAATAAAAAACAAATTTAATAGTTAAAATCACACACGTACTGTATTTTTCAGACAATAAGTCGCAATTTTTTTCATAGTTTGGCCGGGGGTGCGAACTCTACTCTGGAGCGACTTGCGTGTGTAATTATTGACACATTATTATTTCATTTCACATGTTATTTTGGTGTTTTGGGGTGACACTGATGGTTTGGTAAACTTGTTAGCATGTTCTTTATGCCATAGTTATCTGAATAACTCTTAACAGCTGTGTTACGTTAACATACCAACCACGTTCGCATTTCATTGTTCATGCATCATGTAACATTATCATACTGTACACTTATTCACCATGTTGTTCTCTATTTTATTTTTATTTTAAATTGCCATTCAAGATGACATATCTGTTCTATGAGTTGGATTTTATCAAGTAAATTCCAGCCCCGAAATGCAGCTTATACTCAGGTGCGACTTAGATATGTTGTTTTTCCTCTTCGTTGGGCAATTTATGGCTGGTGCGACTTATATACGGTATATATTTAGCTATGCTTATTCCTAAGTGTTTTAACTGACTCTCTTACATGATAAATACAACAATGGATTCAGTAATGTGTAGGAACACAAAACTAATGTGCATATACAATGAAAAACACCTATTTAAAAGTTAGAAAAGTGCATGTGAACTTTTTTTAGTGTACACTAGCCATATGATTATCACCGCTTTCTCAATTGATTGGACTGATTTTGAAGGAAAGCTGTTTTTATCTGCATTAATGCTACATTTTGTTTGGCTATCTATGTCAGACAGATATTAATTGAAAATATATGACGGTTATTGTGGTTGTAGTTTGCAATGGTGTAGAACTGCAGATAATTTTTTTAGTGGCAGTATTTAGAGTCACACCTGTATGATATGCAGGTCTACACAACTGCACACTGTAATTAAACAATGCATTGTTACAGCATATTTTTTATGAAGCCCTCATATTGTGCAGGGTGTTATGTTATCGTCTGTCATTCTATGTCGGTTAGTTTTCTTTAAACAGCTACAGTATTTAAGAATGGATTTCTTTTTAACTCTAGTAGGTTTGACTATGCATTTTCTCATCCACTGGTACTTGATTGTCAACATTTTAAACTTGACTAATTTTCATAGTAGTCTAAACGATGATGATGAAAATTGTTGATGAAAACGACCGTGATGATCACAGTAAAATATAAGCAAAAATGCCATTGTTGAAAGTGAATAGTGTTTCTTTCAATATTCCGACCCACCCTTCTGTGCCCCCTCTGAACGCCACTCGGCGGTGCTCACAGACTTTCCCTTTCTGGGAGCACATGCATCCCGAGCACAAGGTTTCAGTGATAACACATTAAAC
The DNA here is from genome assembly GCF_030265065.1 of Corythoichthys intestinalis. Lineage (NCBI taxonomy): Eukaryota > Metazoa > Chordata > Actinopteri > Syngnathiformes > Syngnathidae > Corythoichthys > Corythoichthys intestinalis. The sequence goes on along the minus strand of NC_080403.1, from coordinate 38,334,616 downwards.
TTACATAGTGATGTTTCCAAGCTCATCAATTGTGAACAAAGTCTGGGAAAGTTTAGAAGTATGAAAAAGAAAACCATCAATATAAAACAATTTTGTGGACTGTAACATATAGGCTTTTCCGTTCAGCACCGCGGAGCTGTCCGGACTCGACGTAAGTAGATAGATGCACGTGGTCAAACGAGATTTAAAACACAAGCAAATCGCTTGAGACCTTTCAAATTGTCCATCGAATTTAACATAACATTTTTTGACGTGGTATTAATGAACACGCTATATTCTTGTGATTGTGCTGTATTTCTCTGGCTGCGCGGGAGCACAAAGGACCGTTTTTCTCTTTATTTCTCTATTTATAGCCCCTCTCCCCTCAGTGGAGTGTACCATTTGGTCTCCCCGTAAGAAAATAGGGGGGAAATGGAAATGCTGTCTCTCACATCAGCCAAGATCTCAGTGAGTTTTATACTGAAACCTCCCCACCTAAGTAGCAGAGGTTGAGTCAGTCCCGCTCGTTTAAACCGAGAAGACACCCATAGCGACTCAAATGCAAAAAAATAAAAGGGTGCCAAGAAGCTGGGATGAGGGAACGTGGGTGTAAATAGGCAGTGAACACGCTCTCTCTCTTTCCCTCCCTCTCTTCTCTACCTCCCCCTCTCTATCTAGCTCTCTCTCTCTCTAAACTCCCTTCTCTCTCTGTTTCTTCTCTTTTATTATATCAATGAACGACTTTCAGAGTAGGACTTAACATAAGGAACCAAAAGCCTCCGTCGGGACCAAAGCGGCATCACGTTTCTGATATGCGACTTGGCCGCACGCTACATGTGTTTTCACATCAATGTAAATATTGGTTTTAGGACGAGAACCCAATCAGCTCTGGCGCGGCTCAAAATTTGACCAAGACTCGCACTTTGCCTTTTGATTTGCCACTACCACCACCATCGCCGTCTGCTGCTGTTGCAAGCAACCCTCAAGTCGCTGGCCGGTCCGAAAGAAGATGGCAACTTTGACCAACGGGCAGGTGGACGCCGCGGTGCACGGTGTCGGTGCACATGTCGGGGTCGGGGTGGTCTCCGCCAGCACCAACGGGCTAGTGAACGGATTAAGCCACAATCACAGCCCGGCGGGCTGTCCGGCCACCATCCCCATGAAAGATCACGATGCCATCAAACTCTTCATCGGTCAGATCCCTCGCAACCTGGACGAGAAGGACCTGCGACCCCTCTTCGAGGAGTTTGGCAAGATCTACGAGCTCACGGTGCTCAAGGACCGCTTCACGGGCATGCACAAAGGTGGGTGATGCTCCTATGGACCCGTTGGTTTGTCATCTGTCACACATTTTGGGGCGCCACTGACAGAATGACGTGCCAAATAAAGCCACAATGACTTGTCGTTGCTGTACTTCAGCGAATCTTCAATCCTTGGCTTTCTAAGCAAATATATGTCAGCGTAAATAGTGTCACAAAAGCGGAGTCACGACAGCGTGGATGCGTGCCGGCTGCTGTTAGAGGTTGTGTTCATTGTCCGGCTGTTGTAAACTTGCTTTCATTCACTTCACTAAATCTAGCCCATTAAACTCACGTTTTCATGTTGCAAATAGCTGGAGGCTGTTTTTGATTGCCTGCAGCACTATGTTGTGTGTGAGTGTGTGCGTGCGCTCAATGTGGGTCCTCGTGTGCAACTAAAGTAGGTCCATAATTAGCTGTTTGCTGTACACTTTAAAAATAATAATAATAGTAATAATAATAAAAATAATAGTAATAATAATAAATAAATAAATAAAGACACATCTGATACAATTAAAAACTGAATGGATTCACTTAACAACGGTGGCTATTAATTAAGATGGTTTAACTTAATGGCTCATTAAATGATGTCAAATGTATCCAACTGGTTAGACATGGCCTTTAAGATGTAATATTAATGGCCGCCTTTGTTTAGATGCAACAGGAATGATGGTTCCTCCCACTTGCACTTTATTTTCTTCTCTCTTGGGAAGGCAAATCACCATTTAATGAGAGGTCAGTAATTGATCCACTGTACCTGCAGGACATCTCCCAGTGGAGCAAAGTGCATTAGGAAAGAACATCACTTTTCTTAAAGCTGGTTTAAAATTGCCTTGTAAACATTGTTTTACATCCTGAAGTGTTTAGCAAATTAATACATTCAAAATATTTCTGAGGGTCTGTATGCATTGGAGAACAAAGAGACACGGGAGGACATTGTGCGTTGGGGGATATATTTTATTAATGGCACAGCTGTATAGACCCCCTTGTCGGACAGTTAATCACCAGTGGCCCCAGAACTATAGGATTGGCTCAGCAGCTGATTCTAAGAAGTGTCTCCTCACTCCGATATACAGCCATGCTTCTCACTTTCATTAGCGAGTCCCCGCTGCGCTCATATTTTAACTAGCTGGAGGCACTAGCTACTGCTTGACTCACTCACATTCCCCACACAGGCCTGACATCTTAAAGTCACATTTTATATGAGAAGTATTCCAAATCAGCAGAGAGAAAGTACAACTGTCACAAATAAGTGACTCAACGATTGACAGCAAACAAGACCTGAATAATTTTTTTAATGTATTTTATAGCTCTTTGTTTTCTTATCATAAAGTCTTCTACGCGTATATTCCTAATATACTATTTACGTTTGTTCAATTGTACTGTGAAATGTTTTTGTAGATTGCATGGAAATGAAGTTTCCCATTTCCATTTGGTATTTTGGTATTATCATGCTGTCCAAGCCTCTTACCAAAAGTTTGTGCCCTTAAAACACTCAACTATTTTGTTTTAAATCTAATCTGTTCTATTCGTTATTCATCTTTCGTCTTGAGTGTATATACTGTATATTATATACAGTATGAAGCAGAAACTAGATGCATTTGGTGTGCTTCCACTTTGTTCATCCTTTTTCATAAAAAAAAAAAAAAAAAAAAAAGAGGAAAGACTACTTAGTGGTGTCATCACTAACGATGTAGTGCCACACATTGGGATCCTGTTGGCCCCATTTAACTTAACAAGCAGGCACTTTTACAAAGAAATAAGCTCTGTTTCAGCTCACTGATCCAGAGCTTTTTTTCCCTGCTACTGCAGGTAATAAATGTTGCTTATCCTGTTCTACAGTATCAACAAGCCTAAAGAAGCAGCCTTCCCTATGGTAATGCTACCGCTGAAGAAAAAGACCCCTATTATAGCCATTGTCAGCTGTGCCTGTGATACTATTGCCATAACCCTCCCCATAATGACTCCATGTATCACTGGTAATCTAGTCTTTAGGATTCTGTCCCCTTGGAACAGAGGGCTGAGAGAAGGAGGGGTGTGGGGGACAGAGGTCTGCAGAGTCTGGGAGTCGGCGCTGGGACGCCAGTGCAGGCCTACATTCTCTCAATGATTTTATTTCTCTCCCCTCTGCGACCGAGCCATGCTAATAGAGGCCATTTATAATGGTCACCGGCTGCTGCTGCTGCTTCTCCTGCTGCTGCAGCTACCAAGCGCAGCGGGCTGGGAAACACAGTTAGCACGCAGAGGGAGCTTCCAAAGCGTATGCCTCTCTTTGGAAACGAAATGTATTCAACAAGAGAATATGGGGATGTAATTACAACCACCATTCAATCGGATTTTGTGTAAAAATCTCCAATTGATTTGCTGTGATGTCGGCAAAGCGTTGCATTAGTAAAGTCTTGTTGTATCCCGTCACAAACACAACAATCTGCAACTATTAGTTTCTATCTTTGACTGATTGTTTCTAATTTAATGTTTGTTATTGAGCCATAGCAGTAAATGGATGAATAACTGCTGTTTCACGAGCTCATTCGATTGGATTTGCAAAGCTATAGAAGCTAAAGGCTGTTAAGACTTCATTAAATTTGGGGTTATCCACTCAGTGTCGACCTACTGCGTGATGTAAACAAAGTGTCACAGTTTGTTCGCTCAGAAAAAAAAAGTCTCTTACTCAAAGAGTAAAACTGAAAGATAATATCCGCATTTCATGAACTAGGAATACTGCAAATGCATTGTTATAGAAGGCTCCTACAATCATTGCTGATCATAAAGGGAATTGCATATGTACAAATACATATGCCATGTTTTTATATTTTACCCTCTTTAACCCAAATATATCAGAGAAGAAAGCTCAGAACATATTATTAGGCATATCGTGTTTGGTAAGACCAGGAAGTCACGATGCCAAAAACATGAAAGACTCATGCTGTGTTTTATTGCAGGCAATTAGATGTTACAGGCTACCATTAGAGAAGTACCATCTGCAGAAAGGAGGATAAAACCAAATTTGCCTTCGAACAAAAAGTGAGGGTGTGTGTTTGTGTGTGTTTGTGTGAGTGTTTGTCCTGCAGGTCTACGTTAATGCAGCATGCGTTCCGGACGAAAAATTTCACTCCAGTTGCATCATCCTCTCTGTGGGATCCTTTTCTATCTCCTCTTGCATTAGCTTTGAGATCTTTGTGTGTGTTTGGTGGTGGGGCTGGTGGGGGTGCAGGGACTCCTCCCATAATACTACACTCAGCTTCTCTTTCAATGCATGCTCAGACTCCACATTGTGCCCTGTTTCTCTCAAGATGCATCTCTATCGATTTGGGGTGTTTTTGTAGGGAGGACTGCAACATGTGTCACAGAGGTCGTCGCTACTTACAAAAGTACACTTAACCAGCAGCGCCACCCTGCTTTCACTAGGCACACCGTGGAACAGTTTACAAGTGTCAGAAGGGTTAAAAAGGCTGGGACCATAACAGAAATATTTCTAACTCATTTGTAAAGAGGAGACGTATCTCAGGTGTCCAAGCTGGTTGTGGTGAGATAGCCGAGCAGAGAGTCACTTATGTCAATTCAGCAGTTGAAGGGGAAGACAAGTATTAGTATGCAAACAGCAGAAATGGAGACATGAAACTTGCCAGGTAACAGTAACCTTCCTATATCTGTGACCTCCGGTGCTCACTCATTAAAACCACTGAACTTAACATACTTTACACAATCGAGATAATGCAAAGTGATGACAGAGCTCAGAAAAGAAAATACCAAATACAGCGGTACTTCTACTTAAGAATGTCTCTACATATAGAATTTTCAGGTTAAGACACGCCTCAATGGGAAAATATTGCTACTTGTTAAGGAAGAAATTTCAGGATACAAAAGGCAAAAATACAGTATGGGTCGTTCTCGCAGCTCCCAGAGTTGACTAAACGTACCATACTTATAGCTGCTACGCCTAGCATTCCTGGCATGCAATTGGCAAAGACGGACCTCCACTGTATGTGTGTGTTTTTCCCAGCGTCCTCTTCATTCGCCCCTCGTGATCCGACAGCTTTACATGAGGATATTAACTTTGATTCTTTATTCTATTCTTGGTGTTTTACATTATGCACAACTCAGATTTTGTGTTTATTGTGCAATAATCTAATTGTAACATGTATTTTTTACGTTCATTTTTTTAATGCATTTTCATGCATTATAAAAGATTTATGTCTGAATTTTGGGGGGCTTGGAATGGATTAGAGCATTTTATTGGGGGGAAGAAAAAAAAAGAAACTTCTCTAGTTACAGAATTTAAGTTAGGAAACTACATCCAGAACCAGTTAATTTCATACAAAGAGGTACAACTGTACTGCATACGTGTTAGAATAAAATTGAACGAAAACTTTCACCAAGTTTGACAAATTTCATATTCTCTGCAGCTGTCAAAACTGCCGTTTTGTGCTTGGAATAGAATCACTGTATATATATATATATATATATATATATATATATATATATATATATATATATATATATATATATATATATATATATATATATATTAGGGCTGAACAATATTGGAAAAAAAACTTACATTGCAACTTTTTGGGGGTTTGCGATATATATTGCAATATTAAAACTAGAAGAATTTTCACCAGATGAGATGAATAGCCCCGTTTAGGAAGACTTTGGTTTCCCCCTTGTTTTTCTCATTTATCCTTGATATTCTTATTTTTGTTTCTTTATTTTATATTGTTTTAAACAATTTATCATATTCTTCAATATAAAAATAATTTTTAAAAAATCTTTGTTTCTGTAACTTTTTTATTGTTGCATTATTGATTAAAGGTGCTTCAATTTACTTTAATTATATTTATTTATTTATTTATTATTCTTTTATTTAAGAAGGGGCGGCCGTGGCGCAGTTGGTATCTGGAGTTGTCCTTGGACCAAAGGGTCAGTGCTTCGATTCCCGGCTACGACTACCCACTGTCGAAGTGCCCTCGGGCAAGGCACTGTACCCTGATTTGCCTCCAATGGGTTGACAGCGCCTTTCATGGCAGCAGCCCCATTGGTGTGTGAATGGGTAAACGTGTGCTACTGTAAAGCGCTTTGGGCATGGTAACCATGCAGATAAATACGCTATATAAGTACTGTCCATAAGAACTGAAAGTGCAAAAAATTGCAAAACCGCGCTATATGACTGTATTCATATAATACCGTTTAATCCATGCTGTGGACGATCAAGATTGCTGTGTATAAAAGGGATACAGCCATTTCTCTGCACACTTTTTGTTTTTATAAAGCAAACCAAAAGTTTACGTGTTCTAAAAATGATGATAATAATCAAACATCCTGCGATAGGACTATTGCGCATGCACACATCTTGATGGCAATATTCAAACGATATATTGTGCAGGCCTAATATATATTTAATCAAAATACATCCTGCAGTTTTTGTATTAATATAATACAGTCACTGTCATCTATTGTCGATGGATGTGCAAAGCTAAACTGTTGCGGTCTGGTGATGTAGGAGCATCTTCATCTACTAAGGTAGTTAGTCCCAGGCCCACTTTTTTCTAGAACAAAAATTAAAAAAAAATAACAATCATGCCAAAATGTAATGGTTTCTTCCTTGAACTATGTGCTCCTGATTCAAATAGTATGCATGTAGAGTTTGTTTCAAATCGTTAATTTGTGTATAATTTAGTAAACAAGTGTTTTTGTTTTCCATTGTGAAAAAGTGTATGAGGGGCCGTTTACATGTGACTCTCCGAGAATACGAAAAATTTCAAATTTGCATTTGCATTTACGTCTCCATTCGAACAATGTCGCAATTCTGCATGAAAACAATGTAGTATTCATGCCAGGACCTAGGGGGCAGTGTAGATTTACAGGGCGACAGAGAATGATGCACTTTGATCCCACGAAGCTCCCTCAGCCCGGAAAAAAATATGTCCGCCCACACGAAGTAATGTCATTTTTCTTTTGTTCAAAAAGGCACAAAAATGGAAACATTCAACATATTTAATTTAAAAATATTATTAGAACAGTAAATTAAAGCCGACATTCCGCCATATTTGCTGTTTTTAGTGTTTAGTAGCACCGCTGTGCACGGCCAATATGACGTGTACGAGTGCTGACGTTATCGGCACGGTCTCGCGTCGCGGGAGCCTTTGATATGCCTGCCGAGGAAGCCCCCCTCAATCCCCCGCAATCGGATTCTTCCACTTTGGAGGCAGGATTCAGAATTTCATCTGCACCTTCCGTGTTCGCCTTCGTCTTCCTATTCCACCATATGCACGCGAGGCCACTCCGCAACACAGTCATTGCGTCTTCGTGTCGCAGAGTCACCATGTAAACTGTCCCTGTATAAGATACTGTAATAGCTACCCAGAATAGACGTTTTGGGGCTACCTTTCGTTAGTATACTTACCATATTATACGCTGGTATAGTAGTTATTTGATGTTAGACTGCCCAAATCGGTCCGTAGAGATATTTCAACGCAAAAAAATAACATCACAAAATCCCCTTTCACATATGCCTAATCACCGTTAAAACCGCGGGATTTAAACGGGCAGCCCTTGTATGTGAAAGCAATTTCCCGGGTCGACTGGCACGTCATGTTAATGTTCGTTGATCATTTATTTTGCACGACGCCAAGGCATTTATCATTAGAACTACATTTCTTGTAGGTTACAGTGATGTTGTTTCAATGTTGTAATAAGCTGACATTATCTCAATATTCTAACACACATTAACTTAATTCAAATTTCCAACCACCCTAGGGTAAACTGACAGAATTATGCAACTTGGTGTAAACTAATGTTACCTCGTTTCATTTCAAGTTTAAAGATTTAGCTATTGTTACCTTACAGTAGTAGGCCAGTATAAAGACTTAGTGTTCCCATGTTGATGCATTGTAAAGTGTGGCTGTAAGAGGACTCAATTTCAGAATTACATTATCGTTGGAACCCACTTAATTTACCCACAGAAAACATTTAATGTTAACAGTTCAGAGATCACTCAGTGTCCGAGTGTATACTTGTGCATTAGTGTGTACTTAATGTCTCTACTTGGCAAAGGCACAGGTCTCAGTGGATGGCGGTTCTGACCTGTGGAGAAGAGCAGATGCTGATAGATAGAGCCTGTTTTTTTAACTGGTTTATTAGGTTTATATAGTCTACTGTGCAAATGTTATACAGTTTTTATGCTCACCTAAGCTGTTCAACCGATAGCCCAGAGTGGTTTAAAATGAAATCCATGTTTTATCAACATTTGGCCTTTCGTATTCCATATGGCTCCTAGTCTTTATTTCCCATGGTAATGTTAGTTGCATTGGTTGAATCTTTTAGTTGGCAGGAAAAAAACAGCATTTGCAATAAATGCTTCACATGTCAATATGTTCTATTTCCCAAGCTCTTGCATCACATGCACCATATTTTCTTTGCTTTACGTTGAACTTAAAACAACTTGATATCTTAGGTATACATTTTTTTCTTCCTTTGTGATTCTAAATCATGCTTGTCCTGTCTGTCTGCAGTACCGGTGGCCAGTTGTTCAAACGACGCGTGCAATACTTCTGAAATTTGTGAAAGTCTTAGAAGTCGTTTTTCAACTTCACCTTTGTTCTGTGTGATTGCATCTATTTAAGTCTCTATTGCAAATAATGTGAATTGAAACATGCAAAGTATTTAAATTACTTCAGATGATGAAACGTACATTGCAAAAAATATTCACCAAAATTCCTTGGGAACAACTTGAATGCAGTAATTTTGAGTTGTTCTTTCCTTTATGAGTTCCATTCCTGGCATCTGTCCTGTTATCACACTTGTATATGGATAATTTTCTTCATATTCTCTGTGCAGCAGTTAAAACTGTCGTTTTGGTGTGTGTGTCTGTATGTCTGTTTTATTTTCTTATAGTATTTTATTTTACATTTGTCATACATGTTCTCCCACATCTCTTTATATGTATATGCTCTGACTAGAAAGTATGTGTGATTATACCGCAGAGAATAGACCTGTGCAGGGTTCCCATTTAAAAAGGAATGCTCAATTGTAACTGTCTATGTTTAATAGGAATATTAATATTTAACGTGCAAGCGCAGATGGAGCCCTCTCTATGCACATGAATTTAGCACTTGCTGCAACCCTGCACTGCAGAAGCTTTGCATGAGGAAATAGCAGCATGACACAGCAGTAATATGAAAAATAGACCTTAATATTGTCACTGCTAACAGTGTCAGTAGCCCATTAATTCACGTCCAGCGCACAATAATTCTAGTTGTACTTTCTGCCCCGCATGTCGTGCATTTGTTTAGAACCGAATCTAATGGATTCCATTTTTGAATGCATTTATTCTAATAAATCTCCTCGTTTTTCTTTTACATAGTTTTCATGGTGAATTATTCTTGGGACACTCAGATTTTCTTTCAGTAAACCAGAAAGATTTATAATTCCCACAAAATGGCAAAATGTATCTCAAAGTGGTTTTGTATTATCGTGTACAAAATTGAGGATTGCATGTGTTTTGTACAACAAAGTATTTGTCCAGGACTGTATACATGTCATAGACCTCTGTGCATTGCTCAATGTGTTGGCGCAGACTCATATTTAGCCGTCTGTGAATGCATAGTATGCATTTCTGATCCTCTTAACTCAAGCAGTGCCAGATTTAAGACTAATTCAATCTACGTACTTTCTAACCATCTCTCCTTCATGCTTATTTCATGTTTACAATTAAAAATGCACCACATTGACTTGTAAAAGGAAGGTAGGGATGAGGGTTAGGGCTCTCCAAAGATCCCGTTAAATAATTCAAAAACCAAGGGCGATTCAGGATATAGTAGTTGTGTCGTAAGTCACGCAGACGTTCTCGAGGGTTTGGGTTTCAAATGCCATAAAAGATGTTCATCCTTTAGTTTGACATACATTCAGTCAGAATTGAGTCTATTCTCTAAATTAAGATGAAAGGCACTCAAAATATTTATTTAGAACACGTGCTATATAACCACAACTACCATAATTTTGGACTATAAGGCAGACCTGAAAATAAGACGCCACCCACCAAATTTGACACGAAAAAACCATTTGTTCATTGATAAGCCACACTGGACTATAAACCGCAGCTGTCCTCACGGTATTAAGAGATATTTACACCAAAAGATATTAACCGGTAACACTATATTTGACAGCAGCATCATAAGATCAAATGAACCACCATGAAGCTTTGAACCAATTGGCTGAAACGCTTCAAGAAGCTTAATTTGGCCATCACTGCTCCCTTGGAGGAGACAGTCAACCTCTGCTGTCAACACTGTTGTCGTCCGACATTCCTCCTAGCATGCATTGCAGCGCTACAGATATAAATAACAATCAAAATTAATGTTCTGTGCTAATTATTTCTTCAATTACTGTTCCAGTTGTTTCATTAATTCCTAGTTATGGTATTTGGTAACACTTTATTTGACAAAAGCGCCATAAGACTGTCATAAGACCATCATAATGAAATGACACTGCCATGAGCATTAATGGATGCTTATGACAGATGTCATTTTGTGTCATTCGGCAAATGATCTCACTTTTAAATGGATGTAAAAGATCCAAACTGGACATAAATGGAGTTAAATGCATAATGTGCTGGAAGACACTTAATGACATGTCATAAGCAATCATTAAGCAAGCATAAGCAATCACTGCTGTCAAATAAATTGGTTACCTATTAACCCAAGTAAAGCAACAAATAAGCCGCAGTATTTAAAATGAAGGAAAAAAGTAGCGGCTTATAGTCTGAAAATTACGGTAAATCAATTGTAGCCAACAACATTGGGAAAATGTAATATTTCTTTGTAACATGTCTGCAGTCCATCAATGGTGATTGCTTGGCACCATCTATGTATAGCATGTGTGTTCCGGAACTCAACTAAATAGAGATTTGTTGGCTTAAAAGTATATAGTCTTTTTTTATGGACTGTCCCACTCGCTGCAAGTGAGAGCACGTTGCAGATTTTAACTCCCAGAGTCAGCATCCTTCATTTAAAATATGGCCCCTCTTTAGCAGATGCAAAAGGAAAATCTGACGTTAGCAACTCACAACAGCTTTCTAATTCTTGCCTTTCATAACAACAGTAAATTTCCTCATGAGAAATGTGTGATGTTTGGTGCGTACCCAAGTGCTGAATGAGATCCACTTTGAGTGCATTTTTGTTTGTTTTTTTTCAAATCTTCCTTTTTTCTTCTATATTGCAACTATGCCATTCTGTTTAAAAATTGAGCATATTGCAGATCAGATATTATCATTCCAAGCATATTGGTATCCCATTCAGGAAGCGACTTCAAGGCCTTATCCTATTATGCTGGTTGGAGAGCAGATAGAGCAAAACATATCGTTGCACAGGGAGATGGTGCAAGAGCGCGTAAAATGACACAGGAGCTCAAAACGGAGGGAGATGTTGAAACAGGGTGATGTAAGAGAATGCGTGAAAGAGGTGAAGGGAGATCCACAGAAGAGAGTTAGAGAGAGGATAGGTGCGCACAAAGACAGAATATCAAAAGGTAAGGATTCCAAAAGAAAGATGTTCTGGAAGAGGTGCAGCCCAAACCATGGATATTGTACAATGACTGGCGCATAGGAGGGGGGGGGGGGGGGGCTTTGAGGAGGAGGCAAGGAAAGGAGTGAGAAGATTGAGGGAGTCCCAGAGACAGATGTGGCCCCAGCTGATTGATAGCTTCTGGCCTACTTCCATGCCAGGCTCTGACCTCTTTGCCCTCTGCTGTAATTTATAGGGTGAGTTTTGCCAGATTTAAGTGCTATACTCTCTGGCCATTGGTCCAAGAAAGGAAAATGACCTTCTTTGGAAGGGAGCTGAATTAGACCCCCACTGCTCTCAGACACCCCAGGAGCAAAGTGTGCCCTCCATATTAGCAGGATCTTACACAACTCATTAAGCGACACACTTTGGTCATTTTTTCTAGGTCATGAAGTTTTGTGTTAGGATTTAACCTCAACAGGATTTGTTTAATAAATGAAATAGCATTTTGGGGAATAATTAGATAATTTTGGTCGCTTGTGAATCTTTTTTTTTTCCCCTTTGTTTATTTCTTGTTCTGACAAATATATAGCGGAAAACACTCAGGTGACTTGAAGTTCCGCTCTGAGACCCTCAATTTGGCCAAATTTCAAAATTGTCCGATATGCATGTGTGATACATCATTTGAAAGCTTAAAATCTCAATTTTCCGGGGGAAGACAAATTTTCAAAAGGAAGGAATTTTAAGAAAAAAAAAATGTTTTTTAAACAGCAAAACCCTATCTGGAGGTGAGAGCACGCGAGAGCAGAATTACAGACGCAATGACTTTAATGAGATATTATCGCATATTTACATTGTTTCGATCCAAAAACTCCATGTACCATGTATCACTGAGTGTCAAGACACAGCTGTGAATGGCCACAGCTAGATTTCTGGGGGATTTTATGGGTGAAACATGGTAATATAACAAGGGTCGCAATGCAGAAATCGCAGACATCAAGGGGTGGTCGAAATTTTCTTTTTCATATATTTACTTTTTTTAAACATTTTTATTTTCAATTTTTCTTTGTTTGGGTCAATTATCATCTAACATATCGGGGGGAAAGCGACAGTAACAAAAAATACAATTTAGCGATAGTTATGAGGTAGATATCCGTGACTTTTTTACATACGCCATTTTTTCATTGTGAACCTAATTTGTTTAAAAGTTTTAAAATATGCGAGTGAATAATTTTTTTTAAGTCGTTTTATTTTTTTTAGGCAAAATATTAGACATCAATTAATGATTCCAAGCTAAAAATGACAGACATTTTGAATAATAAATATAATTACTTACCTTGCTTTCATGGCTAGGTTGAAACAAAAACGGCTGCGCAACGTCTGAAAACGGGGGTTTCCAGGGTAAAACGGGCAAATAAAAAATAGTTCGGGGGCCAAATGCACCATGAATCTGATATGGCAGCACATAGACATATTGTTCTATCAAACACAACAGTTGTTTTGGCTTAAAATGAAGCAGTTTCTTTTAAAGAGTAGTGCAAGAGCAGAAACTGCTTTTTCAGTCTTGTCTGTGTTTTCTGCCATAAACATTTTAAATTGATGCAGGTCGTACAAAATAATTCACAATCTGCACCATCTCCTGTTTAATATAATAGGAATTGTTCCACAAGATTTCGATCCAGGCTTGCTTTACTTTGGGCCACAGATGAAAGGAAACCATACAATATTTAATTTTGCGCATTTTTATGAAAACAAACAAGGTCTTACACATTTGCATTCTTACTCTGGTGAGCTCATTTAGTTGGTGTGTGGGCTCAGCTGGGTTAGTGCTTGACCATTTGGAGTGCTTGTGCAATGCACAAATCAAGCAGGGAAAGATCTGGACGGAGAGCCATCAGCAAATTATTTGAAAATGTGCAATTTAATAGCTTCAGAGATCTTTCCTCCACGAAGGTTCCCAATGAAGCAAAGTCTATTAGTTTGGTTCTTCAGTCACATAGTAAGGAAGGGGAAATCATGGTTAGACAGTTCAAGCGTGTCACTTGATGTGGAATGATTCCATGAGGTTTATAGAAAGAGGTAGGCATGTGTTTGTGTGTGGGTTCCATCCACATCACTCTGAGCATTCAATATTTGATAAATTTGGTTTCCCCTGGAGCACCAATTTGTGTGTATTTGTGTGCATGTGAGAGAGAGTGATTCCTTTACAGCTTATTCATCAATAAAATGTAGACACACTCATCGCGCAGCACAACAAAATGAGAAAGATGGCTTCCAGCATCATGTTTCAAAATATTACAACCACAGCTGCTGAAATTGAAAAAGAGATAGTTTACACCATCAACTAACAGATCAAATGCACCACAAAATAAGGAAAAGGACTATTTCTACAGTATATTACATTGAGGTGATACATTAAATTTCTGAAAGCAACTCGATGAGTAATTCTGGAGTGATCCCTTTTAATACGGTTCAAAACAACATATAAATTGAATGCTTTGTCACCAGGGCTCTCCCTGAACTTTTTACTTTTAGTCACAGTGTAAAATACAGTGGGGCAAATAAGTATTTAGTCAACCACTAATTGTGCAAGTTCTCTCATTTGAAAATATTAGAGAGACCTGTAATTGTCAACATGTTAACCTCAACCATGAGAGACAGAATGTGGAGAAAAAAAAAACAGAAAATCACATTGTTTGATTTTTTTATTTTTATGGAATTTATTTGCAAATCATGGTGGAAAATAATTATTTGGTCAATACCAAAAGTTCAACTCAATACTTTGTTGTGTACCCTTTGTTGGCAATAACGCAACGTTTTCTGTAACTCTTCACAAGCTTTTCACACATTGTTACTGGTATTTTGGCCCATTCCTCCATGCAGATCTCCTCTATAGCAGTGATGTTTTGGGGCTGTCGTTGGGCAACACGGACTTTCAACTCCCTCCACAGATTTTCTGTGGGGTTGAGATCTGCAGACTGGCTAGGCCACTCCAGGACCTTGAAATGCTTCTTACGAAGCCACTCCTTTGTTGCCCTGGCTGTGTGTTTGGGATCATTGTCATGCTGAAAGACCCAGCCATGTCTCATCTTCAATGCCCTTGCTGATGGAAGGTGATTTTCACTCAAAATCTCTCGATAGATGGCCCCATTCATTCTTTCCTTTACACAGATCAATCGCCCTGGTCCCTTTGCAGAAAAACAGCCCCAAAGCATGATGTTTCCACCCCTATGCTTCACTGTGGGTATGGTGTTCTTCGGATACAATTCAGTATTCTTTCTCTTCCAAACACGACAACCTGTGTTTCTACCAAAGGATTCATCTGACCATAACACATTCTCCCAGTCCTTTTCTGGATCATCCAAATGCTCTCTAGCGAACCGCAGACGGGCCTGGACGTGTACTTTCTTCAGCAGGGGGACACGTCTGGCAGTGCAGGATTTGAGTCCCTGGCGGTGCATTGTGTTACGGATAGCAGCCTTTGTTACTGTGGTCCCAGCTCTCTGTAGGTCATTCAATAGGTCCCCCCATGTGGTTCTGGGATTTTTGCTCACCCTTCTTGTTATCATTTTGACGCCACGGGGTGAGATCTTGCATGGATCCCCAGATCGAGGGAGATTATCTGTGGTCTTGTATGTCTTCCATTTTCTAATAATTGCTCCCACAGTTGATTTCTTTACACCAAGCTTTTTACCTATCTCAGATTCAGTCTTGCCAGCCTGATGCAGGTCTACAATTTTGTCTCTGGTGTCCTTCGACAGCTTTGGTCTTGGCCATACTGGAGTTTGGAGTGTGACTGACTGAGGTTGCGGACAGGTGTCTTTTATACCGATAATGAGTTAAAACAGGTGCCATTAATACAGGTAACGAGTGGAGCCTTGTTAGACCTCGTCAGAGGAAAGTCCGTGTTGCCCAACGACAGCCCCAAAACATCATTGCTCTAGAGGAGATATGCATGGAGGAATGGGCCAAAATACCAGCAACAGTGTGTGAAAAGCTTGTGAAGAGTTACAGAAAACGTTTGGCCTCCGTTATTGCCAACAAAGGGTACATAACAAAGTATTGAGATTAACTTTTGGTATTGACCAATACTTACACCATGATTTGCAAATAAATTATTTAAAAATAAAAAATCAAACAATGTGATTTTCTGTTTTTTTTTTCCCACATGCTGTCTTTCGTGGTTGAGGTTTACCCATGTTGACAATTACAGGCCTCTCTAATCTTTTCAAGTAGGAGAACTTGCACAATTGGTGGTTGACTAAATACTTATTCGCCCCACTTTAAATAAAAACGATAATAGACAGATGTAGGTGTCCTTTTGAAACGTTTCCTCTCTTTTCTCTCTCCCCTGCACCTTTCTGTATTTGTTGGGGTTTTGCCCTGGCCTTGCACCTGCACCAAATACAGCATTGGTGATCACCATTATATGCTGGTTATTTTTAGTAGGTCCTCGTCAATTCCTGATTATCTGTTTTTGGACTCTATTCCTCTTTGTCACGGCGCCTTGACCTGCAGTCGAGACAGACAGCTCCCCTACAACGCGCACACACGCCTAGTCTCACTTCTTTTCAGGATTTCTCCCTTAGAGGCAGTTGAAGGGGCTCCTTTTCCTTTCGTACGTGCTTCAGTGGAGTTCACATGGCTTTCTTTAATGCATGGGGAGCATGGTTCTAAACCTGCATGTGCCTTTAGCTAATTGTCTGATGTAAAGTGGCATTAAATAATACCATTGAATTGACTTAAATGGCAGAGGAATTCTCAGATGCTCAAAAGGTCCATCAAATTGAAATACACTGAAAGCGGTACTCATAAGTTTGTACAAGCATTTCAGAAGAATTTTATCGAGAGCTATACTTAAAAAGTTCCATTTATATGTGTGTGTCTGTGGAACGGCTGGGCAGATTTAGATGAGATTTTACACGGTTGTTCTTTATGTTTTTGGGAGTGTTCTTAGATGGTCTCTTGCGATTGCAATGTCGCAGTTTGCTTTCAAACTTTACTGTTTCATCTACAAATATAAATGTGTTGCGATGATACGGTGCGGTTTGAGTACTATACAGCCCACAAGAAGACGGTGGATTCCAAAAAAAATGGTCAATTTTCCGGAATATTACTAAGGGATTCATTTCGATTGGATAGTCATACTGTACACAGTGATGGAAAAGCGAATTCGCATTAACCCCATTAGGGTGTCATTCTATTATGACTACATTACAGTTGCATCTCTGAGGAAAGTACAGTCCCTGACAAAAGTCTTGTCGCTTATCCATTTTGTAGAAACAATTGCTAAAAACCTGACTTTTAATTATTCAAATGGTTTCAGAAATGGCTCATATGAAAGACCCTCCCAAATGATGTTGAATGTACAAAAATATATTTGTTTCACTGAAAAAAGATTTATCATTTACTGAAGACATAAAGGTCTAATTTTGGCAAGACAAAAGTTCCATGGGCTTGAAGGACTGCATCCATGCGGTTTGGCAAGGATTCATACAATTTATTGATGAAGTCATCAGGAACATAAAAAAAAAGCAGTCTTGCATGCCTCCCAGAGTTCATCAACACTCTTGGGTTTCGTCTTCCATGCTTCCTCTTTCATTCTGTTCATGTCTGGTGACTGGGCTGGCCAGTCCTGGAGGATCCTGATCTTCCTTGCCCTGAAGAACTTTGAGGTAGAGATTGAAGTATGCGATGGAGCACCATCCTGCTGCAGAATTTTTCCCTTTTTATGGTTAGGAATGTAAGAGGCAGCTAAGATATGTTGATATTTTAGACTATTTATGTTTCCTTCCACCCTACAGATCTCTCACACACCCCCATACTGGATGTAACCCCAGACCATGATTTTCCCACCACCAAACTTCACTGTTTTCTGAGTGGATCTCAGATCCATGTAGGCTCCAGTAGGTCTCTTGCAATATTTGCGGCAACTGTGGTGTAATTCAATAGAAGATTCATAGGAAAAACCTTTTGCCACAAAACAGTAATGTACTTACATGCCAGTTTACAATCTAAAAAGTAAAGGTTTGAGTTCAGAGGTGGGTATTAACACGTTACATTTACTTGAGTAACTTTTTGAGAAAAATGTACTTCTTAGAGTAGTTTTACCACAAAATCCTTACTTTTACTTGAGTATATTTATGTAGAAGAAACACTATTCTTACTCCGCTACTTTGGGCTAAACTAAAGTCGTTACATTTTTCCTCTATATTGTTTACCTGGTACACCAGACTCACCGCTGTTCCAGCTATTGAGTCTGGCCACCATTCAGCGAATACAATTTCCAGGGCGGAGCAAGTCACAGCAAACAGACAGCGGAGTGGACCAATCAGCGACGGGCAGACGTGATGTTAGTAAAACGATGAGGGCAGGACGAGGGACTTGCGCGCAGAACTAAACATACGAGGAGAGCGGAGTTTGTTCAACATGGCTAGCGCGAGACAGACTGTTGTCAATGACTCGTGTCGATGTGTTTTTGGTAATTTAAAACTGATTTTACCGTGGATTGGAACATATTCTCGGCTCTCCTGTTCACCATCTGTGTTGTTGTGGAGACGACTTCCGACGCGCAAGAGTGACTTGCTCGTTAAGAACACGTCACGCAAATAAACGAATCTGATTTGTCGATTGATTTTGTACCTGCTCGAGAGGCCGTTAATGGGCTGGTTCCCAGACCTTTCTCTCAGTGTTTGAAAAATACAGGGAGAACAGTCTGGCCGTGCCAGGCAACTATATTGTACATATTGAAATTATTTTTGCCAGAGATGCCGACAGTAGGGCCACCTGTTTCGCCAATGAGATGTCGCAACAATGACACCATCATACCATTCAGAGTTAACAATGTTTTTTTCTCCACTAGTGGTCACTCATGCCCTTTGGACGGGTAATAGGTCATAGTGTTCTGGTCTAAATTTGATGATTTATGTGTGTGACTTTTGGTATAATACGGTCATGTGATTGGCTCAGAAACTCAGCAGGGATCCCGTAACACTACTCTTACTTGAGTAAAATTATTGGCTACTCTACCCCCCTCTGGATGAGTTCTATTATTTACTTCAAACACATTTTCGACAATTAAACATTTTATTCAGATTCTCTGAATTAATAAATCAGGCTGTCTGAGGCTTTATAAGTATGTTATCTCAGGTTTTTGCTAGAGCTGTCAAACAATTAAAAATTTTTAATTGAGTTAATCACAGCTTAAAAATTAATTAATCGTAATTAATCGCAATTCAAACCATCTATAAAATGTGCCATAATTTTCTGTAAATTATTGTTGGAATGGAACGATAAGACACAAGTCGGATATATACATTCAACATACTATACATAAGTACTGTATTTGTTTAACAATAAATCAAAGACATGTCATTAACATGATTAACATTCTGTTAAAGCGATCCATGGATAGAAAGACTTGTAGTTCTTAAAAGGTAAATGTTGGTACAAGTTATAGAAATTTCATATTAAAACCCCTCAATGTTTTCGTTTTAATAAAATTTGTAAGATTTTCAATCAAAAAATAAACTAGTAGCTCGCCATTGTTGATGTCAATAATTACACAATGGTCATTGTGTCGAAACCCATAAAATCAGTCGCACCCAAGCGCCAGCAGAGGGCGTCAAAACACCAAAAAAAACAACTAACAAGTGGACATGACACTGTGCTGTCATTTTAATCCGAGCGGGGCATGTGCGCTAAATGCTACAAATATTTTAACGTGATTTATTTTTTAAAAAATAAATTACCGCCCGTAAACGCGATAATTTTGACAGCCCTAGTTTTTGCACAACCAGTGTAAATTTTTAGGTGTCTCCAAATAGTCTTTCCTCTCTGTATGTCATGTTGTAAATTTATAGGTTAAATATGGTTAGTGTATTGATGATAATTTAAGGCTACTGAACCAATATATGGGCTTTACAAATGTTTTTTCCCCAATGTTTGTTTGTTTCAGACAACAAAAAAGTTTTAATATACTTTCTGGAAAAGTGCAGGTAGCTTTTAGAGTGCTGTCTTCTGCAGCTCTGCCATGATCATCCTGATATGGAATTAGCAACCATTTAATAGGCTCTACTTGGTAATGGCATGTTGGTAAATTATAAAGTGATTCAAGAAATGGCTGGAGTATGGTTTGTTGGTTTTAGCCATTGACACGTTGTAGAGGACGGATAAGCGTGTTTACTCTATGTATGGAAATGCCCGAATGTCTTTCATGTGTCCTTTCTCTATGGCGAGTGACTAGTGGTCCATGTTAGCTTTGCAAACATCCTAATTGTGTTAAATGGGGAAAAGGAGGGGGGGGGAGAAGATTAAAATCCATTAAAGTGTTCTGTGAGGGTATGCTATTCCCGGGATGGTGCTTTTGTTCACTTTGGCAAGGCAGAGTTTCTCCTTGAAACCCTACAAACGTTGTCATTGTGTCTACCTAAAACGTTGTTGCTGTCGCTGGCTCTTGCTCTTTTATTCACTGTCACACTCGCTTTGCTCCTCTTTGCATTTCTTTTCGTGATTGCCTCTCTCCATCCTTCTTACTGTCTTTGTGTGTCACTCCCATTTTCTCTCTGTCTATCGCTCGCCTGCATTCCCTTTGTAGCCCTGTTTCTCTCCATCTCCTCTCTCACTCTCCCTCTGTCTGTCTCAGCGTCAGATAAGCTCACTGGGGGAGACTTTAGAGGACTCTCCATCTGTGTATAAATAGCTCTGGATGAATTATTGAGGGACCCGGGGTTGCTAATAATCCCGCAGGACCCATCTGACAATGACACAGAAGATGGAGGGAAAACAATTACGCAGGATTTCTCCTTCAGAAGAGAAGGAATGGGGGAGGGAAGGAGGAAGCCGGTGGCCTCTGGGAGCCTCTTCGCGGGGCCCAACATCTTGGCTAATAAACCCAATTAAATCTCCGGAATCAATCGGGGCCCCGAGGGCATCGTCTCTCTTCCTCCCCCGGACGGCATGCAACAACAGGAAGTGTAATGATTCATGTTCCCCCTCCTGCGTTTAGATTGTCCTCTCATCTCCATCTTGCACATTGGCAAGGAGGACAGGACAGAACGGGATGTCCGCTGAGGCAGGATAATAGGACATGGAAAGGGAAGGAGAAGACGGGCGGGCCGAGTGGAGAGGCGCACAGAAGAATATTAATGGGAGTGTTTATCCCGTAAGTGTTTTACCCAGGGGACAAGACGTGGGAGCGCTCCCATGCCCCAGACTTTGTGTTCTCTCTGACACATCTGATTCCTCCTCTCACAGACTTTTGAGTAATGGGCCCGACCCTCGACATCCGTTTCTGACATATACCGGGCATACATCTGTTTATCTGCCTCTAATTGGGTCAGAGATGGAAAATCACATTTCAATGTTGTATTATGAACAAGACTTGAAAGCTAAACATCTTTTATTGCTCTAGTTTGTATTATTTTCGAAGCACTGTGTGTTTATAAGCAGCATGGTTGGCCTACAGTATATGCCTCACAATTAGGAGTTCTAGATCTGGTTTGCCTATTCTCCCTGTGGTTTTGTTGGTTTTCTTCCAGTACTATGGTTTCCTTCCATATTCCAAAGTTTTTTTTTAGGCGAATTGAAAATTGGCATTGCCCAAAGCACAAATATGAATTTAACTGCTATTTATCTAATAGTGTTTATGCAGTGATTGACTAGCAACCAGTCTAGGTGTATTCCTTTTGCCCTAAATCAGCTTGGATTGGATTTAATAAAGATGAGAAATGTATCAAATTATATATACTTGGACAACTGTACAGTATTGCAAAGACATGGACCTGATTTTATTTCTACAGTTCTCAACAACGCCCAAAATCAAATTTCGAAACAAACACGGCTTGTTAGACATTCTTTAAAGTGCGTATTTAGTAAAGAGTAAATGTACTTGTACTTGAATACACTTAACGTTATATGTGATGATCATAAATTTACCATAATTAGGGAATCGCTGTGGGGGGAAAAAACATGTCATGTTCTGCTCTGATTAAAGTGTCCTATGTGCAGGGTACGGAATCTGGGTGACAGTCAGTATATTATGTCTTTTAAAAGAGCATAGGTAGCCAGAAATGGCATGCATTTAAGGAGTTGCGCTTTAAAAGGAAGGTTTCTGGTCTTGACACAACCGATAAGTTGTTATGATCTTGTATTGAATCCAGGGCCGGCCCCGGCCATTTCGGGGCCCTAAGCAAAAATAATGCCAGGGGGCCCATATTTTTGGCCCACCACATCGTCACAGTGTACTGTGAAACCCATACATGCCAACCCACACATCCATATTTTGTATATTAATCAGATTTTGTTGCACTGCATACTTCAAACTACTCACCCCAAATGATTGTCAGTACTTACAGTAAATAGCGCCAAACCTTTTTCAAAAAGAGGAAAAGAAAGAAGTTAAGGAAGAACTTTTATTTTTTAAGCTTGAAATTAAGTATCCAAACTCACATAAATCAACTAAAGCAAACTGTAGTAAACAAAATAAAATATAAACAATTCCAGATTGGGGACCCCCTAGTGGTCAGTGGCCCTAAGCAGCTGCATAGTCTGCGTATAGGCTGGGCCGGGCCTGCTGAATCTCATTAGACTGTGCAAGTATATGGCGGAAAACACTCAGGTGACTTGAAGTTCCGCTCTGAGACCCCCAGTTTGGCCAACTTTCAAAATTGTCCGATATGCATGTGTGATTTATCATAGTAAAGCTTAAAGTCTCAATTTCCAGGGGGAAGAAAAATTTTGAACGGGAGGGCTTTTTTTTGTTTTGTTTTGTTTTGTTTAAACAGCAAAACCCTATCTGGAGGTGAGAGCACGTGAGAACAGAATTACAAATGCCATGACTTTAATGAGATATTATCGCGTACTTACCTTGTCTCGATCAAAAACTCCATGTAGCATGTGTCAGAGTGTCAAGACACAGCTGTGAATGGCCACAGATGGATTTTTGGGGGATTTTATGGGTGAAACATGGTCATATAACAAGGGTCGCGATGCAGAAAACGCAGACATCAAGGAGTGGTCGAGATTTTCTTTTGCATATATTTACCCTTTTAATTTTTTTTTTTTTTTTTAGATCGATTATTTATCATCTAACATATCAGACAAAATGTGACTAACAAAAAAAAAATTACAATTAAGCAATAGTTATGAGGCAGATATCTGACTTTTTTTACAGACGCTATTTTTTTCATCGTGACATAATTTGTTTAAAAGTTTAAAATATGTGAGTGAATAATTTTAAAGTCGTTTTTTTTTTTCTTAAACAAAATATGAGACATCAATTAATGATTCTAAGCTGAAAACGACAGACATTTTGAATGATAAATATAATTAATTACCTTTGTTTTATGGCTGGGTTGAAACAAAAGCGGTTGCGCGACATTTGTAAACGGGGGTTTTCGGGGTAAAACGGACAAATTAAAAATAGTTTGGGGGCTTAATGCGCCATTAATCTGCCCTGGCAGCATATAGACATATTGTTCTATCAAACACAACTGTTGTTTTGGCTTAAAATACAGCAGTTTCTTTTAAAGAGCAGTACAAGAGCAGAAACTGCTTGTTCAGTCTTATCTGTGTTTTCTGCCACATACAGTCATAGTAGTAAACATTTCTATTTTACGCTCAAATATTTTTTTATGTACAGTTATATGTACTACAAATACAGTTGTTTGTGTTTTCCGCCATATCTTAAGAAAACTGCAAAGGTTTTATTCAGATGAAAACTTGGCATCATTTTTTTTGTGATCTATTATAGTCCCATTTAGCAGATTCAGGTCATAGGGGGCAGAAAAATACGGCACTATAGAAGGTGTCAAAGTCCAGGTGGTAGCTGAGTCATCACTTTAGTTCAGTAGTTTCTTGAATGAGACAATTGGGGCCATTCAAAACAAAACAAAAAAACAGGGCTTGGAAGGCACATAGACAAAAGCAGCTTGACCAGGAAAGACTGCAGTCATATCTCAACAATTTCTCCATGAGTATGCATAATAAAATCACATTTGTCTTGCATAACTGCATTTGATCTGTGAAATAGAAACAATAAATGTGCATTGGTGATAGTAGACTATTTTCAGTTTGGTGTAATGAAATAATTTGACTTGAATGCATGGCATGCTGAATGAATAGATTTACAGTAAAAAGGCACACTTCCTCCCTAGCTCATAAAAAGTCACATACCTTGACCGTGCCGTGAGCTATGAGTCAGACAACAAAAGAAGCTTGTGAAACGTGTGCAGAGGACAAGGAAAATGAGTGTGCTGTGTGTATCAGTTCTGGAAATAAAATAGAGACACAAAATGTCTTCGTCACACATCTGATTTTAACTTTCTACCATTAAATTAGCAGTTTAGTATTAATACACACTGAAAAATACAATATTGCTTAATAGGCTATAAGTGTCTAATTTTCACTACAATGTATACAGACCATAGCACAAAGTCATTTGAGATCTAAATCATGCCCGCCAACACTAGAACAATGTCATTCATTGTTCTGTGTTTATACTGTGCTATTTTGGTCTTTCTCTATCCCAGCAGGCCTATTGGAGAAATCATTTCCAAATAGGAAGATGATTTATATCTGAGAAGGCAAAGACAGATGTGATCAGTAAAATGTTCCTGTGGGAAATACTAAACAGCTTTAATGAGTTTGGCAGAAAAATTACAAAAGCCCACAAATATCCATGCTGCTTCACGATTGTTGAACTGTTCACTTGTGACCAGGGAGATCAAGGTGGGGAGTTCACCTCAGGAGTCATTTAGAATTTAATTATTCATGGAAAAGCTAAAAATGGGTCACTCAAATATTTCCTGACAAAATGGCTGAGGTAAGATACGGCAATTTGTCCAGCCCTGATATTTGGGACAAACACTCACGTGTGTGTGTGTGCACACACCCACACACACACTGCTACTAAGGAGGCTTTAAACGAGTGTGCATTTATGGGCCAAAGTACCTTTGTCTTCAAGAGCACAACTTTGTGTGTACTGTTGGACTTGACGGTTTAAACCTCACGTACACTTAAGTCCAGTTTGTGTGTTTTCAACCCTCACTGGACGAATACTAGAGGAGAAAGCGGGAGTGAATGGGTTTAGGTTGGCGGTGTGTGTGTGTTTGACACTGTCCTAATGATGCATTTTCTAGTCCATTGATTCCGAGGCTCTGCTCTCCAGTAAATCCTTCACATGCAACACATTAAAGCTCGCCCTTTTTCCTCCTTCGCCAATCGATTAGCACAGCTTAGAGACAGCCTCGCTGGGAAGCAGGGCAAGAGATGCCACTTGTTATCTTCAGGGACACACACGAGCACACATACACGCACCTTTTCAAGGGTCTTATTCTGTCAATGTGAGGTTGGTTGGTTTATTTACGTGCTACTTCCTGTCTACAGTTTTTGATATAGTAACCTGGATTTTATGGCTTATTTTCAAGGATGATTCCATAAAAATTTGCTGAAAATTCACACTGATGTCATTAAATGTATGATTTGGATGCAGTGCTAAAAAGCTGTGATGACACAAACTTAAAGTTATCGATCCATTTATTTTCAACACCGCTTACCCTTGAAAGGGTCCTGGGCTGATGATGGGCTGAGTCCCAGGTGGCATTGGTCGAAAAGCAGTCGACACCCTGGCGCAGTTGCCAGTTAGTCACAGGGCACATACAGAGACAGACAAGCATTCACACTCACATTCAAACCCTGAGCCAAAGTCAGACGAATGTATGTACCACTATGACATCGTTGAAAACAATTTAGACTTACAGTAGATTATATGATTCGAAATCTGCACTTGACAGGTATTTGTGACATACAGTGGGGCAAGTAAGTATTTAGTCAACCACCAATTGTGCAAGTTCTCCTACTTGAAAAGATTTGAGAGGCCAGTAATTGTCAACATGGGTAAACCTCAACCATTAGAGACAGAATGTGGGGAAAAAAAAAAACAGAAAATCACATTGTTTGATTTTTAAAAAATTTATTTCCAAATTAGAGTGGAAAAATAAGTCTTTGGTCGCCTACAAACATGCAGGATTTCTGGCTGTCAAAGAGGTCTAATTTCTTCTAACGAGGTCTAACGAGGCGCTACTCGTTACTTGTATTAATGACACCTGTTTTAACTCATTATCGGTATAAAAGACACATGTCCACAATCTCAGTCAGTCACACTCCAAACTCCACTATGGCCAAGACCAAAGAGCTGTCGAAGGACAACAGAGACAAAATTGTAGACCTGCACCGGGCTGGGAAGACTGAATCTGCAATAGTAAAACGCTTGGCGTAAAGAAATCAACTGTGGGAGCAATTATTAGAAAATGGAAGACATACAAGACCACTGATAATCTCCCTCGATCTGGGGCCCCATGCAAGATGTCACCCTGTGGCGTCAAAATGATAACAAGAAGGGTGAGCAAAAATCCCAGAACCACACTGGGGGACCTAGTGGATGACCTACAGAGAGCTGGGACCACAGTAACAAAGGCTCCTATCAGTAACACAATGCGCCACCAGGAACTCAAATCCTGCACTGCCAGACGTGTCCCCCTGCTGAAGCCAGTACACGTCCAGGCCCGTCTGCAGTTCGCTAGAGAGCATTTGGATGATCCAGAAGATGACTGGGAGAATGTGTTATTGTCAGATGAAACCAAAATAGAACTTTTTGGTAGAAACACAGGTTCTCGTCTTTGGAGAAGAAAGAATGCTGAATTGCATCTGAAGAACACCATACCCACTGTGAAGCATGGGGGTGGAAATGTCATGCTTTGGGGCTGTTTTTCTGCAAAGAGACCAGGATGACTGATCTGTGTAAAGAAAAGAAAGAATGGGGCCATGTATCGAGAGATTTTGAGTGAAACTCTCTTTCCATCAGCAAGGGCATTGAAGATGAGACATGGCTGGGTCTTTCAGCATGACAATGATTCGAAACACACAGCCAGGGCAACAAAGGAGTGGCTTCGTAAAAAGCATGTCAAGGTCCTGGAGTGGCCTTGCCAGTCTTCAGATCTCAACCCCATAGAAAATCTGTGGAGGGAGTTGAAAGTCTGTGTTGCCCAACGACAGCCCCAAAACATCACTGCTCTAGAGGAAATCTGCATGGAGGAATGGGCCAAAATACCAGCAACAGTGTGTGAAAGGCTTGAGAAGAGTTACATAAAACGTTTGGCCTCGGTTATTGCCAACAAAGGGTACATAACAAAGTATTGAGATGAACTTTTGATATTGACCAAATGCTTATTTTCCACCATGATTTGCAAATAAATTCTTTAAAAATTAAACAATGTGATTTTCTGGGTTTTTTTCCACATTCTGTCTCTCATGGTTGAGGTTTATCCATGTTGAAAATTACAGGCCTTTATAATATTTATTGAAAAAAAATCTGCAATGGACTGAGGGTGTGAAGTTTGAAGCGCAAAGTAGCGAGGGCACACTGTATATTATTGTAATCTGCTTTTTTTTCACTTGTGATATAATTGTTCCGATAAGTAAAGCTGGGATATATTCTCACTCAATTCCACATTCACAGCTGTCTAACCCATTTAATTATTTGAGGTAGGACACCTTATCCCACACTGAAAAGACAGAATGCAGATGGATGGAGAATAATATGTAAACGGTAATCTGATTGTTAAAGTAACATACTGTTTAATATAGATTTTGATATAAATTTTATTGCAAACTCCTTCTAACGCCATAGATCTGCCCAGACGTTTTGTAAGAAAATAAACCTGTTCTTCCTGTCCAAGAATACGTACATACAAAGTCTTCTTTATGTTACAGCCGAGTTGCTTCTCTCTTACTACCTCTCTTAGATTCTGACACATTAACGTGCAAGCACACAAATCACACACCCACACACAGTACAACTAGGCCACTTTTGTGAAGGATTACGGAGACTTAAAGGCATTGAATGGGACATCAGCTCCTTGGACAAACTATTACTTTCTATTAATCTGCTGCTAGCTACCTTTAAGCTAATTAAATAGCCATTTCATGGTGATATTTATAAAGAGAAACCCTGACCTTTAAAACCATCAGACTAAATAGAAGTGGTAGAACTGCATATTACAAAACACATTTTTAACAGTCTGTGAGAAACGATGAGCTGGAAATTACAGAATTCATCTTCAAGATTTATTTTCTCTACGATCTTAGATCTCACCAACTACTGTAGATTGATCGATATGGTTGTATTTATTCATTTATTTATTTTAACTGTTTTTTATTTAAATTCACTTACTTATTCCCATATATGCTATGCGTGTATACGAGTATATGCTGTATATACTGCATATACAGTGGTATGACAAAGTATCTGAACCTTTTGGAATTTCTCACATTTCTGCCTAAAATCATGAAAATTTAATCTGATCTTTGTCAAAATCACACAGATGAAAATACAGTGTCTGCTTTAAGTAAAACCACCCAAACATTTTTAGGTTTTCATATTTTAATGAAGATATCATGCAAACAATGACAGAGGGGGGGATAAGTAAGTGAGACTGCCTCAGGAGACTTAAAAAGCATTTGAAACAAATTTTTACCAAATATTTTAAGTCGGCTGTGTGCCCAATAACTTATGAGTGGTTAAAAGCTGCCCTGTACATTATAATATACACACTTGTGGTAAGAATTGTCTTGATGAAGTCAAACGAAAATGTCCAAAGACGTGCGATCAAGGATTGTTGGTTTTGTATCCATTCCCAGCTTTATACAAATCCACCTCTAAAAGTCTGGATGTTCATCAATCGACAGTCAGAGAAGTTATCTAAAAATTGAGAGAGTTTGGCACTGTTGCTTCTATCCCAAGGAGTGGCTGTCCACCAAAGATGATGCCAAGAGTTCAGCGCAGAATACTCAGAGAGGTAAAAAAAAAAAAAAAAAAAAAAAAAGAACCCTATAGTGTCTGCCAGACTGACAGAAATCCCTGGCACAGTCCAATATTTCTGTGCACACATCAACTATATGTAAAACTATGGTCAAGAATTGTGTTCATGGGAGGACTCAACAGAGGAAGTAACAGCTGTCTAAAAAAAAAAAAAAAAAAAAAAAAACATTGTTGATCGTTTAATGTTCGCAAAAAGGCACTTGGACACTCCACAGAAGTTTTAGCAAAATATTTTGTGGACTGATGAAACCAAAGTTGAATTGTTTGGGAGTAACACACAATGTCACATGTGGAGGAAAAATGAAACAGCTCACCAACATCAACACCTCATCCCCACCGTGAAGTATGGTGGCGGGAGCATCATGATTTGAGGCTGTTTGCTGCCTCAGGGCCTGGACAACTTGCAATCATTAATGGAAGAATGAATTCAAAAGTTTATCAGGATGTTTTGTAGGAAAACCTGAGGCCGTCTGTCAGACAGTTGAAGGACAGATGCTGCAACAAGACAATGACCCAAAACACGGAAGTAAATCAACTTCAGAATGGTTTCAGAAGATCAAAATACATGTCTGGAGTGGCCAAGTCAAAGTCCAGACTTGAACCCCTTTGAGATACTGTGGCATGACCTAAAGACAGCGATTCATGCCAGACATCCCAGGAATCTGACTGAACTACCGCAGTTTTGTAGAGAAGAACAGGCCAAGATTAGTCCTGATCGATGTCCCAGACTGATCTGCAGCTACAGGAAGCGTCTGGTTGAAGTTATTGCTGCCAAAGGGGAGGGGCCACAAAATATTAAATGTGATGGTTTACTTATGTTTCCTCTTCTGTCCTTGTTTGCATACTGTACTCATTAAAATACGAAAACCTATAAATGTTTGGGTGGTTTTAGTTAAAGCAGGCAGTTTTTTCATCTGTGTTATTTTGACAAAGATCAGATCACATTTGATGGTTATTTTATGCAAAAATGTGAGAAATTCCAAAACGCTCAGATACTTTTTCATACCACTGTACAGTATGTGTGTGTGCATGTTGGGGTACACCTAATTTCATGCCGCAAAATAGTAATATTTCAATTAATATTATTACAATACTGTAGTAGAGTTGCATCCATCACCTGCATATGAAGGATCATGGTTCTGTCTGACTCACTTCTTGCCTGTAATGAAGTATAAGTAATCTGCATTTAGTCACCTGTTGATGATCTAACTGCTATTACACTTCACCATAAATGTATTCCCCTCCTCTTTCATAATACTGCCCCTTATTTCTGCCCGCCTCGGCTGAAATCATATCATACTGAGGACCAGCGTTCATTAGTCATGAGAGTCGCTCCTGAATATCAAGCCAAGTTTTACACAATAAAACAAAATGTAGTGTGCGCCGAACTGTAATTAAAGTTTTCTTTATTTGGCTTCCCTGTCCACACATACTTTCGTCCAGTGCTCATACTCAAGTTCATATTGCTGGCTTTTAAATTAAGGTTTATTGAATCAGCCTTTTCACCTCACAATTTAAGATTTTCAGATGAAAGAAGGTAGAAGTAGGAATATATTTGTCCCCTGAAATAGCCTCCATCCTCTATATCTATTCACTATTGTGAGTAATGATCTGTGGGGTCAGTATAGGTGAAGGGTATATGAGGAATTGCTGCTCACTTTATTGAATTACTATTCTTCACAGAGGCACTTGTTTTGTTTTTCGGATGATATCAAAGATACCAGGAAGGATATTCAACTCAAATATGTATGCACTTTTAATTAAAGATGAAACCTTAGCATTACAGAAATTAGTTTCTGATATATGTGGTGTGTGTGGATGGCACATACGTATGCATGTACTTGGATATATGTGCGTGCATGACTTTTTTTTTCAGATGGTTTCGTTTTTTGATAGTGTAAACCAGTGGTGTTACCAGGATGCTAGGTATGGGTGGGCATTAGTCTTACCTGGGGGTAAAAAAAAAAAAAAGAAAAGCTACAATGCTCAAGTAAGTCAAAATCCAGAGTAGGGCTATTGCACCTTAAAACATGTTTTGTTTGCTCTTTGAGATAACTGTTGTTGGGATTTGGTCTAAACAAATAAAAGTTGATTAGATTTTATTTGAATTAGAACACATCCATAACTGAACAGTATGGACACGCAGGTGACAATGTTTTTTTTTTTTTTTAAGGTGACATATTGTGGTTCCTCGGTTTTATAAATGAAAATTTTAATCGAGTTAATCACAGCTTAAAAATTAATTAATCGTAATTAATCGCAATTCAAACCATCTATTAAATATGCCATATTTGTCCGTAAATTATTGTTGGAATGGAAAGATAAGACACAACACTGATATATACATTCAACATACTGTACATAAGTACTTTATTTGTTTATTATAACAATAAATCAACAAGATGGCATTAACATTATTAACATTCTCTTAAAGCGATCCATGGATAGAAAGACTTGTAGTTCTTAAAAGATAAATGTTAGTAGAAGTTATAGAAATGTTATATTAAAACCCCTCTTAATGTTTTCCTTTTTTAATAAAAACTATAACATTTTCAATCAAAAAGTAAACTAATAGCTCGCCGTTGTTGATGTCAATAATTACACAATGCTCATGGTGCTTAAAGCCATAAAATAAGTCGCACCAAAGCACCAGCAGAGGGAGACAAAAAACACAAGTAACAAGTGGACGTGACACAGTGCTGTCATTTTAATCTGTTTGAGCCGGGCATGTGCGTTAATTGGGTCAAATATTTTAACGTGATTAATTTTAAAAATTAATTACCACCCGTTAACACGATAATTTGACAGCCCTAATATATATCATTATTCTTTGTTCCGCAGCCCCTTTGAGCTCAATTTGACCCCCTTAGAATGCTTCAAAATGCACCAAAATCTGCAGGCAGGTCAAGACAGGTGCAATCTTTGATACTGTGTAAAGACAAATTCCAAATACACTATGTAGCGCCCCCTAGCAGTCATTCTTTGTCCCGCCGACGCTCTGAGGCCTACTTTGACCTACTTCAAAACTCACCAAACACAACAGCCAGGTGAACACTGGTGAAAAATTGGTGAAAAACTGGTGGAAAAAATAAAATAAAATAAATCCTAACTATGCGTAAATATGTGTGCAGCGCCCCCCTAGGAACAAAACCAACATTTTTTTTTTCTTTTCTTTTTGTTTTTTTTTAAGGCGAAAGAGGAGGTAACAACGCAAAGGTTAAAACTTAGAACACATCAGTATTATTATATGAATGAGATTACCATACACGGTGCCCAGACTGCAGTTAGTACTATATCCAGTTTTCTTTGGGTGGGCAGAGTGTGTCCATGGGTGGGCACTACCTACCCCTGCCACCCCTGGTAGCGCCCCTGGTGTAAACTACACTTCAGCAGTATGGACAATTTAATCACCCCATAATTTTAATATCTTTGCATGCAGAGTTTCAAGTTTTCCTGAATGATAAATGAACTAATTTCTCATGTTTACTGAGCATAAGTCCTATCTTTGGTCAACGCTTTTGAGGAAAAGAAAACAAACTGACATGCGGTGTCAAAATCTGTGCAGACAGATAGAAATTGGACAACATCAAACACAACTCCATGCCAGAAGATTTTCGAGGCAAAGATCCAGGGCCGGCGAGGAGGTGGTTCGGCTGTGCTGGGGATAAAGAGTTTAATGCTATTGACTCTTTTGAGGCTTTTACCAAGATGTTCTGAAATATTTAAATGATCACTGGGAGTTGCTTCCCATCTGTAGCTGGGAATAAAAGGATAGAGTGTGAGGATGGAACTTTTTTATGTCCGCCTTTTTACAATCCATGAATTAATGGGCGCAAGATAATTAGAGAATTCTCAGCAATAACTTGTCCCTTAGCTTTCTAGTCTTGGGTGGCGCAGAGGTGGATTCTACTGGCAAAAAGTAATTCATGTTTCTAGTAAGAGTATGACACTCTAATTCAGGGAGAGATTCATTGGGATTCATCTGACTTATAGAGCAATCCGCATTCCAGGGCCGATATCGCTGTAAAACTGATTTTATCAGCTTTCTATCATTTGAATACATTCAAATAAAAGTATGGAACAAACTTTAATATCACCTCATTTTATCTCAACAGATAAATTCCCCACTGTCATCAAAGTGTTAAGACATTATCTGCTGGTCGGTATCACTTCTCAGTCGTATTTTCCTGTTGTTTGGTGATATAAGGCCTTAAATCCACGGAAATGACATAACAAAGGGGCTGTCTTACAAATCAATATGAATTTTA
Organism: Corythoichthys intestinalis; assembly: GCF_030265065.1. Classification (NCBI taxonomy): domain Eukaryota; kingdom Metazoa; phylum Chordata; class Actinopteri; order Syngnathiformes; family Syngnathidae; genus Corythoichthys; species Corythoichthys intestinalis. The sequence goes on along the minus strand of NC_080403.1, from coordinate 38,301,689 downwards.
TTTTTAATACTGAGGTGTGATACAGTGCCTGAAAGCAGTCTGTCCAGGACATTGGTCCCTTAAATGTACTAGTGGCTATGGTTGCCATATAACAATCGGAGCACGTATAATCAAGTCCTATGTTACGCTGTATAATGAAGCAGCTATAATACCTAATTATTTTTATTCACATTTGTACTCATTAAATTAAAAAGAAAAATATCGCTAGTCTTCATTGAGGTCGCAACTAACCAGAGCCAGCAATGCACCTTACTCCGCCAATCAATCTTACACACATTTAGACAAACATTGACACAAAATGGAAATTAAGATGGCAGATATGCTTCTTAATTAACCTAAAATGCATGTTTTTGCAACGGGTAAAAAATAGTACCAATAAAAAACGTTTGCAAGCAGTGGCGTAGGTTTGGTCTCAATATTGATATGGGCGATATAACAGCATAACCTGCATGTACAGTTTTTGCTGGGGACGGGACATTAAAAAGAGCAAACAGATTGGGTGATCGGGGGTCAGGGCTACATTTCTCACCAATGTCAACCTAATTCATTGATAGGCTAAATGTTCAATGCCAAATAAATCTGTATTGACCTATACTAACTTTCACACTGCATATTTATAACGTCTTAATCTGATAATTTTTCTTAAATCTAATCAAATAGTTTTCTCCATCTCGTTTTGAGTGTTAAACACTAGATAACATATTAATGGGTCAGATTGTTCCACTTAATTTACCCGAATTTTCGGACTATAAGTCGCAGTTTTTTACATAGTTTGGCTGGGGGTGCGATTTATACTTTGGAGCAATTTATGTGTGAAATTATTATCACAAATTTTTATATCAATTCACATGTTATTTTGGTGCTTTGGAGTGACACTGATGGTTTGGTAAACTTGTTAGCATGTTCTTTATGCTATAGTTATCTGAATAACTTAATAGCTATGTTACGTTAACATAAAGGCCACGTTCGCGTTTCGTTGTTTATGTAACATTAACATACTGTGCAGTTATTCAGCATTTTGTTCTCTATTGTATTTTTATTTTAAATTGCCTTTCAAGATGACATATCTGTTCTATATGTTGGATTTTATCAAGTAAATTTCCCCCAAAAAAATGCGACTTATACTCCGGTGCGACTTATATATGTTTTTTTCCTTGTCGTTGGGCATTTTATGGCTGGTGCAACTTATACTCAGGTGCAACTCATAGTCCGAAAAATACAGTAGGGAAATATTACCATTTTTCTTATTAAGCCCATACAAAAATATATATATCATTTTTCACCTAAATCAAGAAAAATTGCTTTTAAATAATATTTTGAACAATATCAATTCTTGAATTGACATTTCTGACGATAAAAGCGTTGTTTGTTTTTTTTAGATTAAATATACTCACTGTTTGCTTAAAGTGTGTTAAGATTATTTCCAGCTAATTAGTTTTCTTATTTCAAGAAATCTAAGTGAGTAAAATTTACTTTAATTACTTTAAAATGTACTTGAAATTTACTTGAAGCAATGGCAGATAACGTCACTTATTTCTAGTAGATTTACACTGAAAACAAGGGAATTTAACTAGTCGTCAGCTAATCCAATGTGTTTTTGAGGGGGAAAAAATGAGGTAAATGTAAGTCTGAACATAATGAAAGTGCAGTAATTCACTTAATAAAGGTAGGGTCAATTCTATCCTTACAACATATGGGAAGAAAATCTAAATGACCTCGATAACTGAACTGCATGCACAACTGCAGAACTGAGCTGATAACTGAACCTATTGCAAATAAGGTTGCTTAAAAGATTGGTGGGGACAATTTGAGCATCCTGAAAAGTTGCTAGTGTTATGTCCCTATCATCCCTTTGCTAACCTACGCCCCTGCTTGAAAGTATTGTAGATTATGTCAACTACATGCAGAGATTCTGCATCAATACCGCTATTAGACTATAGTGCATCGCACGCTACAAGATATATATATATTTTTTTAAGTACAGTAAATAATTGTTTCACATCTGTTTCATCTGTAATATTGTAGAATTTTTAAAATGAAATTACTGAAAATGATAACGAAGTGTAGTGTTTTCCTAATATGTAGTACGGATGGTTACAGTGCGCCATCTTTTTTAATCTTGCTTCCGTTTTTTTTTTTCCCTCGTTACCTCGATTTACGAGTGCCACAACGTCTTGACTTATGAGCATAGACGATCAATCAGCCTGTTTTTAATAGGGGGAAAAAAACTAATCTGGAAAGGATTAGTGGGATTTAAAACAATTTCAATGGGAAAATACATTTTATGAGTAAATCTAGCTAAGTGATTGATTGCAGAAAATAAATAAAGGTAAGTAAAAGTATCGCTAAATTTTCTGAAAAAAGGGAATACTTCATGGTGAGGGTTTACTACACAGAGATAGAATAAGATATCATCATGTATCATTGGTAGATGTTACAATACTTTATTTCGAGCCTTAAGATACTGCCCAAACATTTTGTGCCTTCTCAGCTATCTGGCAGTAAGCCTAAAAGTGGGAGAGCAAAGACACTAATACTGTAGCTGGGAAGACTTTACTTCTCAACATGTTGAAGGAAGTGAGAAGCTTTGTGGCTTTCGGCTGCCACTATGACATAAATGAATCCATAGTCCGGTACATAATGAAGGACGCAATGAGTACAGGTATAAGGTTGACAGCTGTAATGCGCTTTCTGCATGTGGAGTACATACAACATCAGCATTGCCTTCAAATTGAATGTTTATACCCATAACGAATGTTATATGCGGTTAATATTATGTGCAGTATGTTCAAGAGTATACTTAAAGAAACAGCACAGTGAAAATACCGTATTGGCCTGAATATAAGTGGGGTGGCGTGGCTCAGTGGTAGAGTAGTTGTCCCCCAACCCAGAGGTTGTGGGTTCGATTCTTCACCCTGATGAACTCGCCTAGGTATCCTTGAGCAAGATACTGAACCCCACGTTGCTCCTGGTGCTGTGTCACCAGTAGGTGAATGGCGAGATAGTGTAAAGCGCTTTGAGCGCCTTGAAAGGTGGAAAAGCGCTATATAAGTATAACACCATTTACCATATAAGACGGTGTTTTTTGCAATGAAATAAGACTGAAAAAGAGGGGGTCGTCTTATATTCCCGGTCTAGACATTATACCCATTCACGACGCTAGATGCCGCCAGATATCATTGAAGTGATGTTATGTCATGACAGATCTCTGCTACTCTCAAGTCTAACCAGTTTGCATTATTTTATTGCAATGTTTTTCCTTATTCAGATTTGTTTCAAGACTACATCTACAGTTAGACTTCACTTTGATGGTTAATGCAGTTATTGCAATTTTGTTGTTTTATCACAATAGATTGGCTTCTGGTTTTTGAAATGTAAATAAACCATTCATTTACGAATGTGATTGCACTTTAATTTACATATTTAAATGTTCAGATATTAAGATTTGAATGAGACAAAATAACATGCTTTTTCTTTCAAATATACTGTTATAATCATTTGTTTCCGATTAATTTGGTGTTCAAAAAGTATTTTTTCAAACTTGAGTCTTGAAAAAGAGGGGGTCGTCTTATAATCAGGGCCGTCTTATATTTGGGCCAATACGGTAAATACAGGAAATTCATAAAGCTTTAAAATATGTTAGATAAAAATAGTAATAAAAGTAATTTTAAAAATCCCCACCGTATTTAAACATTTTGCCTATTGCTGGTGTGTTCATCGAGTAGATTCTCAGAAAACCAGAAGGTACATTGCAAGTAAGATGCAGGTCAGACCTCATCATAAATTGCCAGTTTCGACCACCGCTCAGCAATTTCTCCCCATACTTCTCTCATCAGTAAGGATTCATATTATCCAACATTCCCTTGCTTCTCTTTTTCATCCTGTCTTCTTCTGTCCCCTTGTTCCTCTTCTCTGCCGCACCCCCTCCGTGGCTATGTGTCCCTTTGGGGTGTCTGCACCAGTTGAGATAAGCAGCAAGTGTAGGACACATGGGGATGGTGTTCACAGAAGCTAGGTGATCTTATCTCCACTCTTCCCTTCTCTCCCTCTCCCATACCAAGCATCTCTCACAGTTTGGTGCCTCTGTCCCGCTCCAATTTCCCCCTTTCATTTTTCTTCCTCACCCTTTTTTCCTCCATCTCATTTTAGCTCTCAGTTCTCTGTTACTCTCCTTCACAGATATTATACACACATTCGCTGAGACCACCTCAGCACTGCAGTTGATTTGAATTTGATGTGATGGGAAAACAAATTGGCAACATTGACATCAGAAACAAACAGCTTATCTCCCTCTCCTGGGCCAATATTGGTCTAAGTCAGATACTAAAGCCCCTGCCAGCATTGAACTTGTGACAATGATGATAAATTCAATGTTTGTTGATTTTCATGGAGTGTACTGTATACGTGAAACCTGATGAGCATCTAGCATTTTACCACCTTAATGCAGGAAAGTGAGAAGTGGGATAGTTTTTTTCCAATAGTATTTCTACTTAAAGCAACACTTGGTAACTTTTCAGTTATGGTCAATTTTACTGACTCCAGTGAACAAAAGTGGTAGTGTTTTGCCTTAAAGAAGACTGTGTTTCCCATGGAGACCAGTACTGTGTTTCCCATGAGGACCAGCGCACACCCGCATAGTGTCGTAAAATCACGATGGTCACCTGCAGATGGATTAAACAACCCATTTCTGTTCCCAGCGGCTGTGTGAAGGATGAAAAGTGATATTATGATTAAACAATAGCATATGACGACTAGCAACCGTGTGGCTTAGTGTGGCTAATCCACCCCAGCTGAAGTCTTCAGTGCTGATGAGTTCGGTTCGTGGGGGCTTCACAGCAGCGAATGAAAGCCGGGACAATGTTTATTCTGTATGTCCTGGTAGCCTTTCTTTTTCCTCCTCAGTCAAAGCTTTTTGTATCATGTTGCTCTGCCATTTTTGCAAATTTTCGCACGAAAGTGTTAGCATCGACTTCCGTCTTCATCCTTCGTATTGTTTTGGGGTCAGCATTAACCTGTTTTCAAATATTCCGATGCAAAAATCAATAGTACTTTTGACATACTCAAACTTGAAAACGGGTCAATCACACAGTTGATTTCTTTACACCAAGCGTTTTACCTATTGCAGATTGTCTTCCCGGCCTGGTGCCGGTCTATAATTTTGTCTCTGGTGTCCTTCGACAGCTCCTTGGTCTTGGCCATAGTGGAGTTTGGAGTGTGACTGAGGTTGCGGACAGGTGTCTTTTATAACGATAATGAGTTAAAACAGGTGCCATAAATACAGGTAACGAGTGGAGCCTCGTTAGACCTCGTTAGAAGAAGTTAGACCTATTTGACGGCCAGAAATCTTGCCTGTTTGTAGGTGACCAAATACTTATTTTCCACTCTAATTTGGAAATTCTTTAAAAATCAAACAATGTGATTTTCTGGGGGGCGGGTTTTCACATTCTGTCTCTCATGGTTGAGGTTTACCCATGTTGACAATTACAGTTCTCTGTAATCTTTTCAAGTAGGAGAACTTGCACAATTTATGGTTACCTAAATACTTATTTGCTCCACTGTATGATTTTAAAGCCTATTTGTCATATTAGGTGCATAGTCATAAAATTCTAAAGCTTAGTGGGCACGCAACTATTAAAAAACATAATTTAAGAATTAAGGGATCATGAAAAATGTGAATAAATGAATTTCACACACACAAAAAAAATCCACTAAAGTAACAGAAAATGTCAATGACAAAAGATCAATACAGTATCTAAGCTCAATGTAAGCAAAACCAACAAAAGGTGGTGGCGGTAGCCACAGCAAAAAGGAGAAGCCTAATGAAAAACAAATCTCACAATTAGAACTTAATCAGCACAGAGTATGTGATAATATACAATGGAAATTGTAGCTGTACTGAGTAGATTTGCAAAAACAAGCACACTGGAGGATAATACTATACTAAACTCTGAATGCCACAAAGCAACAGCCAGCTACAAAATTGTGTAGATAAGCATTTGGTAAAATCCGATGTCTCTTTTGCCACTACTGAGCCTGAAAGCCAGCAGAAGTAACACAGATGGCTCTACCCATGATCATTTACAATGGATGCTGAGTAACAACACAGAAACTTGAAAACAATATTAGTTGCTGTTTACATGGTGACGCTTCGACTAAAACAACAAACCACGACACATTTTATGTTTGCATTTACATGGATCCATCTTGGTTCCATCTCCGTTCGAAAGATGTCGCAATTCTGTGTGAAAATGATGTAGCATTCATTTCAGGCCCGAAGTGGCAGTGCAGTTTTACAAGGTGACTTCCTTGACAACAACCTCCTCAACATATACGCACACTCGAAGCAATGGCGACCACGCGTTTTTTTGTAAAATGCCGCAAAATCAGAACCATTTGCTTCAACAGACAAAAAAACGCAAGCACACCACACAAAAACAAGCCGACGTTCCGCCATATTTGCTGTTGTGCCCCGCAATCGAACCGTTCGACTTTGAAGACCGGAATTAAAAACTTGCGTCTTCTTCTGAGACCCCCAATTTGGCCGACTTTCAACATTGTCCGATATGCATGTGTGATGCATCATTGGAAAGCTTAAAATCTCAATTTTCTGGGGGAAGAAAAATTTTGAACTGGAGGGCTTTTTTTTTTTTTTTTTTATGTTTTTCAAACAGCAAAACCCTATCTGGAGGTGAGAGCATTCGAGAGCAGAATTACAGACGCCATGACTTTAACGAGATATTATCGGATACTTACCTTGTTTCAATCCAAAAATCGCATGTATCATGTATCACTGAGTCTCAAGACACAGCTGTGAATGGCCACAGCTGGATTTTTGGGAGATTTTATGGGTGAAACATGGTAACATAACAAGGGTCGCGATGCAGAAATCGCAGACATCAAGGAGTGGTCGAGATATTCTTTTTCATTTCTTTGTTTGGATCCATTATTTATCATCTAACATATCAGAGAAAATGTGAAAGTAACAAAAAAAAAAAAAAATACAATTAAGTGACAGTTATGAGGTAGGTTTCCGTGACTTTTTTTACAGACGCCATTTTTTTCATTGTGACATAATTTGTTTAAAAGTTTAAAAATATGTGAGTGAATAATTATTTAAAGTTGTTGTTGTTTTTTCAAACGAAATATTAGACATCAATTAATGATTTTAAGCTAAAAACGACAGATATTTTGAATAATAAATATAATTAATTACCTTCGTTTTATGCCTGGTTTGAAACAAAAGTGGTTGCGCGACGTCTGTAAACGGGGGTTTTCAGGGTAAAACAGACAAATTAAAAATAGTTTGGGGGCTTAATCCGCCATGAATCTGCTATGGCAGCATATAGACATATTGTTCTATCAAACGCGACAGTTCTTTTGGCTTAAAATACAGCAGTTTATTTTAATGAGGAGTGCAAGAGCAGAAACTGCTTTTTCAGTCTTTTCCGTGTTTTCCGCCATATAACAAGAATAAAGTCTATAAAAATGTGAGACGCTTGTCACATGTACTACACAGCCAACACTAGCCAGAGATCTCTTTAGCTTCTTCAACGTTGTTGTCGACCCTAATCAGATTTCTTCACATATCGTCATTAATGTTGGAGGAGCATCCAGTGTCACTATGCCAATATTTTCTCCATTTGATAATGACCATTTTCACTGTGTTCATGTAACAGTGTATACAAGGGTAAGTCAAGTATCTGCAGGGCTTTGCATGCTGTGTTGGCTTTGAGATGGTTCCACCGTTGATGACATGGCAAATGCACATTAGTCATGGTTCTGCATATGAAATCGTGCATAACAAGCTCAACTAAAGCTTAAGGGGCCGTTGTTTCATCACCAATCAACAGGTGAAGTAGGCGGAGCATACGTGGCTTACTGCTCAACCCAAAAGTTTTTTTTCTGAGGGTATGACAAAAAAGATGTCTGTGTAACTTTTTATTGTTGTTGAATCAAATAATAAAAATGGAGTGCAGATACTTATTGACTTGCCTTCATAGGTAATTTGAAAATTATTTTCTACTCCTTTATTGACTTATAAAAAATGATCTTAAGGTGTAAAAATTCACAGGAAATATCAGAATAAATTCTAATGAAGAGCTGAAATTAATGAATTGTGCAGACTCACAATTAAAGGGAACCACGGATAAAAAGACATGTTGTTCTTAAAGATAAATGTTAGTATGAGTAATAATAAAGGTAAATGTTAGTATGAGTAATAATAATTTGATATCAAAACCCCTTTTATTGTTTTCGTTTTAATAAATTTTGTAAAATTTTAAATAAAAAAATTAACTAGTGGCTCGCCATTGTTGTTGACGTCGCAGGGCGGTGACGTCACAGGGCCACCCTGCCGTACTTCACAGTCACTGTAACTATGTAAGGTAGTGCTTTAAATACACCACAAGGTGTCAATGGTGAGTTTCACATTAATAAGACATCAAGCAAATGAGTGCGTTTTGTCCCTCGACTGATGCCGTAGCTCCCAGTTTTTTGTTTTTTTTTTTGTTTTTTTTTGTTTTTTTAGACTGGGTCAATTGTGATTCACTCATTCGAGTGTTGTCTTCACAAGACTCCTGAAAATGGCTCCCAGCATCATAGTTTGTGTATTGTGACTAAATAATTGCCATCCAGTGTATTTGTTGAGCTAAAGGAGTTGTTAAATGTTTACATATAGTTTGACCAAAGTCTCAGTAAGTTTTTATGTGTATTTTGCGCATGTATTTTGATTGTGAATCCCAGTTCTCTTTGCATTGTTGTGGTAACTGTGTGAGAATAGGGCCTCTAATACAGATTGAAGCACTTTTCTTCTTGGTGATATTTTTGAGAGATATCAGTATTAGTTTTGTAGTGTTTTCACTATATGATACTTATGTGTGTTGTGAATGCAATGCAATGCAATATGCCAATAAACGGCGCAGTCCGAGCTACAAATCTGAATGCCTGTGTCCACTCTCGTTTCTCTCTCCAACTGTGGATTTAAGAAACTACAGCATCACCCAAAGGAAAAAACATACTATTGGCTTGATCCCTAATTAATGTAAAACACGCCATTCACATCTTGTGGCGTATTTAAATCACTACCTTACATAATTGAAGAGTGACACGTTTTTTGTTTAATTCTGATCACGGACACTACATCAGTTATAAGAGGTTGTGCAACCGCAGAATATTTGTTTATTTTTACTTCCATGTACACAAAGATTTTTTACAAATCAATTCTATATTACTGTTTGTTTGTTTTTTCAGAGTTATGGTGGAAAAAGTTCAACAATAATTTAAGTCTCATTTTATGGCACAATAACCTGCCGTTTGAACAGCAGTATGTAGGCTTTTAATATTCACCGAAGATCATAAACATTAAGGTAGAGTACAGGCAAGTGAATTAACTGTCATCCAGCACATGCATGTAGAGTTAATATGACAGGCCCAGAGAGGACGAGGAGGTAGATGAGCTGTCAACGGCCAGCTCCCATTTAACTTAATGAGTGAAAGGCCTGTTAATTACAAACACCAACAAGAGCAGCTCCCTCGAGAATTACCATCAGTACGACCTGGGGTTAAAGAGGACGGGTGGACGCAACTTCTACATTCCCTACATAGAGTTGCCCTTGACAACATAGCATTTAGGCGAAAACAGACAAAGGCAACTGGGATGAGCTAATAGAACAATATACCATAATTTTCACATTATAAGGCGCACCTGACTAGAAGCCGCCACCCATCAAATTTGGCACAAAAACGGCATTTGTTTATAGATAAGCTGCACTGGACTATAAGCCGCAGCTGTTCTCACTGTATTATGGGATATTTACACCAAAAGATATTAGCTCATTCACTCCCAGCCATTTTCACCGGAGCAAGGCCCTTCGCTCCCGGCCGTTTTTCTGGATATTGACTAATTTTGCAAGGCGCACAGAAAATTCTGTTCTATTGATATATAAACATAGAACCCACCAAAAGAAAGACTCTTCTTTCAGCAGAAAAAAAGTAAGTTCATATCTTTTCCATTCTTTAGAAATCAGCATTAGAAAATAGCTTAGTTTGAGCAATTTTCCAATTTGTGATGAAAAAAGGAGAAAATGAGCTTTTTGTAAACGCATACATTTCAAACATAACTTTGATTTTAACAAAGCTAATTTTTGCATTAGTTACATCCCAAACATCTGAATAATGTTTTCCTTTTACAAAATACCATGAACAACCAGACAAATAGAGCTTTTGATAGCAAAGTAACAATTTATTTACACATGACTACTGAGAGATGACGCTTTGTCGCCGAGATGACGCCGTTGTAGGGTTGATGCAAATAACCCCTACAGGACCCTTCAGACTATGACTCAACAAGCACGAGATGTTTGGCGCAGATATGTTGTAGAAGTTATGACTGTTCAAAACTTGTGGTGAGACGAAATGGCTTCAGTCATTTTTACTTCTCCTGTTGGACCCTTCTGCTTCAACCAAACCTCAGTATTTTTCATCAGGCACCTGAACACATGTGTTAAGGCTCCCCTGATGCAGGTTTGAGGTGAATAGATTTTTTTTCCTTGGAGGAGGAGCCTGTTTCATAAAAAAAGGCATTTCCTGTTCCCACTAGGGGGCGCTAGGCCTAATGGGTAATATTTCAATGCACTCGTGTTAAGGGTGGAATCCCGCACATATATGCCAGATATGAAAAAGATTGAACGTTGTTTCAAGGAGCTATTAGTCGTTTACTGAAGTCATTTTGCCGAAAAAATGGCCGACTTTGGCACCATGCCCAGGTCAGACCCGTGAATGAAAACGCACCATTTTAAAAACTTAAGATCTCATATGTCTCCTGAACAGTCTCACCAATTTTGAAGATGTTCCAACTAACTCCCTCGGCGAAAAGGTCTCAAATGTGCACCCTGTAAATCGATAAAAATTTCATATTCAATCCAAAATAACTGATTTCCTGTTGGGTTTGGAATATGAGAGTCAATGCTTTTTTGGAGCGGTTTTGGACAAGGTATAGACTCCCCAAATTTCATCGCTCTACGCTGATAGACCCTAATGTTATAGGACAATTTCAAAATTTCAAGGGGGCGCCACTGAGCCATTTTGTTACATTTTTTTGCAACGTTGCAAAATTATCGAAATTTACATTTTTCCGCATCTATGTGCAAATTTTGGTGACTTTTCGTGCATGTTCAGGCCTTCAAACTGGCCGTTTTCATTTGCTCTGAAAAAATTTTTTTAATTAATTAATTAAAAAATAATAATCCTTTGCAAAACAATAGGGCCTTCGCACGCCTAGTGCTCGGGCCCTAATAATGATGACTTTTAGGGATTTCATGTCTAATTAAATCATGTCAACATTGTGTTGTTGCGTTTTTACATGTTTTAGTCATTTGTCATCCACATGACTCATTTCCCCAGATATGGAGATTGACAGTCTGTCAGCCCCCTTATTGTGGCGTGCTCCTCGCTGTCATCATGGGATGGCGAGGGAGAAGCTCACGCATTCCCCACGGCTTCTTCTTCTGCCTCGCCTCCTGCGTCTCCATCTTCCATCCACCCCCACATGTCAGCCCAGGTGGCAACAAACCCGAGGATTGTGGGTTGTCTTGGAACAACATATGGATGCGAGAGTTGGACAAATGAAGAGGAGAAGAGAAAAAGGATTGGGGGGTTGTCAGGGAAAATGTCTATCTGTGTCACAGCAGCCAGAAGTGCGCGATGGCCGAATGGATAACTGGCACCCGGGAAGCTTCGTCACATCTGACATGTTTCTCAGGCAGAGGAGCTCTCACGCAGCATATTGCACAAATCTGCAAGCCAGCAGATATTGGGCTCCTTAATTTCTCAGTGCAGACTTGACTGCGCTCACGCGAATAAGAATGTTCCGCTTGGTCAGTCGCTTTTGTGTTGCTCACCATGCACGGTAAATTCCATATTCCTGATTAGAGTGACGGCGACAGGCAGGCTTTTGGTGTTTCTCTGTTGTTTTTATTTGCTGATGCTTCCTGGAGCAACCTCCCACGTCTCTTTTCCTCTGTCCCCAGCTCATATTATATAATTATGTCTCTCTTTTGTTTTGTTCCAGGCTGTGCCTTCCTCACCTACTGTGCCAGGGAGTCAGCACTGAAAGCCCAGAATGCATTGCACGAGCAGAAGACCCTGCCAGGGGTAAGTCATATACTGTATGTGGAGCACCATGTTGGCCTGGAAGCAAAGACACAGTCAACATATATAGCCGACAAGAAATGTTAGATTCATGGTGGCACTTATATATTCATTTTCCACATACAAATGCATGACATTTATTTCAAATCAAAGGGGACTCACCATCTTTGCCACGCCTGTCACTTTGTGTTTATCACTGGCTGTGCACCAGACGTGAGCATAGCCTTCCTTTCGCTTACCGTCCTCTTGCTCTCCCTCTCTTGTCACTCTGACAGTCACACACACATATAAACCCACAGGGAGAAAACCGCACACAGCATCACATCATAGGCACACTATTTATAGTCCTTTCTCCAGTTTGTGTAAATGAGTGTGCGCCTGTTTGCGTTGGTAAGAAGCAGCCGTGTGTGGGCGAGTGTGTGAGAGAAAGACAGAGAGGGATGAAAAAGCCAGTGGGTGTGCGGATGACGGCTATTTGTACATTTAAGTGCACGCTCTGCATCGTGTACGTCATGGATGTAGCCCGTCTTCTCGTCAGTTGCTCACGTGCGGGATATATTAGCAGTCATGTACGACATCTTTTGAATGTTGAGCTGTCGTTGGCGTGTGAGAATAAAAAGGGATTTTTTTTTTTAAAGGGAGGAGGTAGATATTCAATTCAAAATGTGAGTAGGAATATTTTTAAACAGTATGTGAATCATATACAGCTTTGTATTTCATTGCAGTGATTTCAAGATGTGATTCATTCCCATCACTAAGTACAGTATGTGCCATCTAAGTGCACATGCATGTTTGCGGTTATATGTGAGCGTGCACACTTGCACACGTGTGTGTCAAGGAAGTTTTGATGTGTCTCTGTCAGGCCTGGCTTGCTTTTCTGTGTTCGTTTTTAATGACGCCTCTAGGGAAGCTGACAGTCGCCGTGTTGAGCGCATAGCCTTTGATGTGAGTGATTATGACATCACAGACGTGTAGCGAGAAGAGCGGAGGAGTGGGGATCTGTGCTTTCAGTTGTTGTTTTTTCCACTTCCCAGTGGCATATTATTAAGAAAGAAACAGGGAGGGAGACACATACAGAGAGAGATTATTAAATATTTGGTCAAAAACCAGAATGCAATTTTGTGTTCACACATCGGCTATGACTGATGTTTTTTGCCTTTGCCATCATTGTTTGAGGGGGAAAAATGTGTTTGTAGTTGAGTGCAACGGTAAAAGTAGAAGGATTCATAGACTTGGTGGCATGCTAGATAGCATATAAATGTAAGTGTACCATAGATATACAGTGATTTAAACTCAACTTGGCTCCAATGAGAATTGCTAATTAGCAACGCTTTTGCCAGGAGAGGACACTCTCAAATTTGCAATTGATCGAGGGTGAGTTTAAAGTAAACAAGGGTATGCCTTTAGAGAGACCCAGTGTAGATCTTGAAAGAGAAATGGAGCAGGAAGCAACTGAGAATGCTGAAGACTGCCAAGCCATTTTTTAAATGCTTCTGCTGTTCATAAAAAGGAGAAGTCAGTCCAATTGTTGGTGTTCAACTTGCTATTAATACTTGTCCTCTCTGGTCCTGTAGATAAGTTCGAGTATAGGTATAATGGCCTGGACCAGAGGTTCTCAAAACTTTTACATCAAGGACCATCCCAACAAATAATCTTAACTAAGAATCCATCATGACCATTTTTTTTTTAAATACAGGGGCATAATAAGCCTCAATATTTATGGATAACAGAATGGCAGTTCTATTTTTAAAGTTGGAGTATCACCAAAAAATAGTTTGTGGAAAAACTTCAAATCACACACTAATTATGTGAATACGTTACAGGAAAACGAACGAAGTGTCCAATCTTCCGAAACCTAAAAAGATTAATACAAAAAATATTCAAACAGTTAATAACGGGGGGAATGACTAAAACTAAACAACAATGAAGTTGTTTTATTACATGTAGACAATTGTAATTTAATACCGTACTATAAGTCGCTACTTTTTCCCTCCGCTTTGAACCCTGCAGCTTTTATAGTCCGGTGCGTCTTAAGGGCCGTTTCCACGGGGACTTTCCAAGAATTCGAAAAATGTCAAATGTGCATTAATATGGTTTCATCTCCATTCGAACAATGTCGCAATTCCGCATGAAAACAATGCAGTATTCATGCAGGCCCTTGGAGGCGGTGCAGATTTACAAGGCGACAACGAATGATGTGCTTTGACCCCACCAAGCTCCTCAGCCCGGAAGAAAACATTCCCGCCCAATCCAAGCAATGGCATTTTTCTTTTGCTCCAAAACGCACAAAAATTTGAAACATTCAACATATTTAAATTTAAAAATATTATTAAAACAGTGAATTAAAGCCGACATTCCGCCATTTGCTGTTTTTAACGTTTAATAGCACCGCTGCACACGCCCATGTGACGTGTGTGAGTGCTTACGTCATCGAAGCGAAGGGGTTTCCATTTATATGAATTCGCTGCGACCCCCCGAATCGAATCGTTCCACTTTGGAGGCAGGATTAGGAAATTTGCGTCTTTGCCTTCCGTCTTTGTCGACACCATATGCACGCAAGGCCATTCCGCAACTTAGTCATTGCGTCTTCGTGTCGCAGAGTCGCCATGTAAACTGCCCCTTATATATGGATTTCGCAGGCCAATAAGGTGTACGTCTTTAGTAGGGTTGTTAAAAGTATTGAATTGTATTGAAACTGAAATGTATCGCGATATTTGATTACTTAGGCTACGTTCATACTACAGGTCATAATGCACGAATCCGATTTTTTGTCATATCCGTTTTTTTGGCGTGCCCGTTCAGACTGCTTTTATCCATTGAGACCGTTCAAGTATTACGCATGCGCACTAATTCGCAGTCCGACACGCGCTAAGCAAGAAGACCCGCATGCGCAGAAGCATCAAAACAAATGACACACGTCATCCGTCATTCCAGGGATATCATGTTTTGCTTTTCAAAAGGAGGACACAAATAACAGACATAAATAATCCCCGTTTAGGCTTATATTCAAAGTTTATATGGATCGATAGCATGCACGCACTGTCCGTGCACGTCACACACATATGGGCAGTTTGCCCCGACTCTCTCGGCCGTGTAAGCAATGTTGAAATATTGCTCACTTGTAACAGAGAAAATTGAGCATTCTCAGGCTTATCCTCAACCCATTTTTATTTTTTATGACTGTTGTGAAGCCCAGCCCTTCCCCGAAAGCCGTGTTCACTGCAAGCTAGGCGCTAATAACGCACAGGTGCATCGCTACGGTAACGACTCTCTCGCTATTTGATGACGTAATTGCTGCATGAAATCCGATTTGCGGGACTGGACAGTACAGACCGCCGCAACAGTCTGGAAAAATGTGGCCCAGATCGGATTTAAACCACATACGAAAGTGACCCAGATCGGATTTGAAATGGTCCCGTTCTATGCGACTTGTCACGTTCAGACCGTCAAGTTAATGCCTCACTCGAGTCGGAAAAACACGAAAAAATCGGATTCGTGCATTAAGACCTGTAGTATGAACGTAGCCTTAGTTATCTATTGGTTTTTAGGCTATCAGAGGTTAAGACAATTTTGTTTTCATGCATTAAACTTGATTTTGCACGACTCTTGATAGTAATGGAGGATATTTTTGGATATTCCTTGTTTGTTAACTAATTGGCTGCCGTTGACTGTGCTTGACGTCCAATCCATTTGAAGTGGGAGGGACGCTTGCGAATGAACGTTTTTGAGCCACAAGATTGGTTAACATAGTCCAATGGCACTGAACGAGTTCCTAAAAAAACATTTTTGAGTATCGAGTTGTAAATATTATAGTATCATGACAACAGTAGTCTTTAGGTGTGACTATCTCTGTGGTTTATCTTCCATTGCGGCTTATACATGAACAAATAGGGTTTTTTTTGTGCGCCTTATAGTCGGGTACGGCTTATAGTCTAAAAAATTATGGTACATATTATTTTACAGGAAGAAAATCAAAAACTTTTTTTTTAAATTAACTGGGGATGCACTGAAATCAAATATGAGAAAACTCTGGCTGAAAAACAATTCTTGAAAATATACTGTATATAGTTTTATATTCATATTTCAACAATTATTCTTTACAATTTAATTCATGAATGATTTTTTTTTTTTTTACATGCACTCTCATCATTACAAAATTATTTGTTCTATTATATTTATTTGGTGCTGAGAGTTCAACAATGAATAACATGAAATAAGATTTTTTTTTTTTAAATATTGTTCAAAATGCTAATAATACTCTGCCATTTGTTCTCAGACACACACTTTGTACTGTACTTTATTTTCACAACTTTATTATATTTCGGTCTTCTTTCGCTTGAAATTGTGTGGGGTTTTTTTTTAATTGAAGTGATCGTTTTGAAAATCTTTTCTTGGCATAGCTTTAAATGCAACCTTTAGTTGTGCTTGCTTGCAGTCGAGTCACCTTGAGAGCTTTGCACGTTCGTGGAAATGAGAGCAAAATAATAGTTTTGACAGACAACCTGGTAGCCCCATTTTTAGCTGATCAAAGGAGGGCACGAAGAGAGATGATCTAAAGGTGTGAAGTGAATGTCACGGGTGCATGGTCTACAACAGGAGTGTCAAACTCATTTTGGTTCGCTAGCCATATTATGGCAATTACCGGAAGATCTCATGTGGGCCAGACTAGTTTATTTTTGGCCAAATAAGTTAACTCACTGGTGTTCATTCACCCCTCCTAGTCAAAATGGATTTGACGTCGAGTGCCATCAGTGGCACTGTGCATTCACAGCCAGTCCTTCCAGTATAAGTGAATTGCGTACCGAATGAATGCTATTTTTAGACCGTGAAGTCGCCACCGTAAGGCAGAAGTGGGTCAACATAGACATGCCCTCGCATAAAATCCATGTTATTTCTGCTTGTTTTCTCCAGTAATCTTTCAAAAAAGAACATGCCGAGTAAACACTGCTGCTATGGAACTTGTAGAAACGACTCTAGACATTACGACATATGAAGGATGTTTTCTTCATACGTTTCCCGAAACCAAAAACTCGGGGGGAAAAAATGTGACGAATGGATCAACTTGCACGGACGTCCAAGAGACCAGTTTAACGCCAGCAAGGTGAAGCCATTCACATTTCATATACAGTAAACATTTTGTTGGGGGCCATGGTCCTACAGAGGACGAAGAGGTAAGCCATTTTGATATTTTTACTTATTTTTTAGTGTGGCGTTTTGCCTTGCTGACTTTTACCTTTTCTGTTTAAATAAATTATAGAATTATGATTTGTTATTAATGAAAAAAATTAAGTGTTCGTTGGCTGTCACTAAGTAGCATTTGCGATCGCTACACAAAAATAGCAATGTAAATTACCCCCCAAGAACGGTCAGAGACGTAAGACAACCAGATGATATAATATATGAGAAAGACAGGGCATATGGTGGTAAAGGCTATATTGTTGAAACAGGACATTGTTATTGTCAGTGGCGTAAGGTCAGTGTTGTTAATAACGGCGTTAGAATATAATGGCGTTACTAACAGCGTTATTGTTTTTTTAGTAGTGAGTAATGTAATTAATTACTTTACTCACCTTGGCAACGCCGTTACCGTTACTGAGGCGGGTAAGGCTTGCGTTACTATGCGTTACTATGTTGGCTGAATGACGCGAGAAAAGTCTGAGAGAGACGGACTCACGGAGATGAGAGAGCAGAGCTGGAGTAGGGAGGAGGCAAGGGAGTTGTGACGCTGTTGCAAACGCGATGCTAGGTGGCTCCAATAATACCTGACTGTAGCCGATAGCCTACAAACTACGCGCACATGATGCTACGGTAGATATCACATAATATAGAACTAAATGCAAATGACAGACACGACGACATTAGCAACATGTATAAAGAACTAGATGCGTTAGTAAACAGCCACCATCTTAAAGCAGTAGACCTCTCAGAAAGGCTCTGTTGTAGAGAATCTTCCTAGCGAACCTAAGTGTTTCTATCGAAAATGCTCCTACATCGGCAAAATCTTGACTTAAATCTATCTGTAAATTATGAAACAGTTTTAAAAATTACACATCGCAATAAGACAGAAATTTTTTTTTTTAAAAAGGTGTCGAAAAAGCTACCTCTGGATCAGGTCTGCTCATTTTCTCATCTTTTTCAGCCCATGACACTTTTAAGCCTTCTCTTTAACTGAACATTTGTATGTTCTTCCACATCTTTACCAGCAGGGGCGGACTGGGACTAAAAAGCAGCCCTGGACTTTGACTCAGCCCAGCCCATAAGAATCGCTATACGAAGGGAAACACAGACCCCATAGGGGGGTCCGGGAACATGCCCCTCCCGGGAGAATTTTTTTTTTTTTTTACATTTTATTGTAAAATGCACCAATTTCGTGCACTTTGAGAGAAAAATGAAGAAAATGTGTCTAGACTGTGACTGTCTGACTACGGGCGCTCAAAGTACTGCAAGGCTGAACTGGAGTTGGATTCATTTTCTGTACTAGCTCTATGATCAACCTGAATAAACAAATGAAAGAATTTATTTTTCAAAGCAAGTTTTACGTATCCAATTGATTATAATATATCTCTATAGATCTCTGTCTATAAAATGACTTCATTGTTTATGCCATAATTCAGTGGTCTCCAAACTATTCCACATAGGGCTGCGGCGGGCGCAGGATTTCATTCCAACAAAACAAGACAAAACCTCTGCACCAATCTGGTGTCTTACAAGTGTAATCAGTTGATTGCAGTCAGGTGCTGCTTGTTTTAGCAGAAACTTCATTGGTTAAACTGTCGGTACTCGATCGGTTAAAACAAAAACCAGGCCCCACAGCGGCCCTTGAGGACCGGTTTGGAGACCCCTGCCATAATTAATCTTGCCATACAAATAATAAATTTCAATGAAAATACAATACACATTTCAAGACAAATCCTGTATACATAAACTTCATTGGAAAGTATTAACCAGAAAACAAAACGATATATAAATGATTAATAATGTATATAACATCAATTTAACTACCTAAACTTTAAAGTAAAACCACTCATTTTATTAATATTTTGTTATATTTCTTCTGAATTAATATTGCTATGCTGCGTGTGCATACATTGTTTTACGGCTAAAATATTTTTTCTTAGGAGAGGGATAGTAGGACTAGCATACTGTAACTTGACACGATTGCAAACGGGTACATCGACTAGCTGGCACTAACCCTTTAATTGTCATTTATTTCATTTAAAATGTAGCTACCTGATGGATAACAATTGCCAGTTTACAGAGCAAGTAACCCTCTTCATCCCAATTTACTTGCCCTGCGCTTGTCTGGGGAACTTCCAGCAGTTTATCGTTGCCCCCTCCCTCTTCTTTTCTCTCTCCCAGCACCGTCTGCACGTCAGAGCGGCTGCAGCTCCCTCTCACCATCGCCGGGAGCTGAGCTGTTGTTACCCGACGTGGCCGTTGCAGCCAGACTGCTGCTTGCGAAAATATTTGTCGATTTATGACATTTTAATGCTTCACTCTCCAGTTTCTTTAATTTTTTCTCTCTAACCTTCTCCGCGCCACCCTGCTCTTTTCAGTTTTTTTGCCACCACCATCCATATTGTGCATTAACACTCGTCGCTATTTTGCTTCCACAAGGAAGGAACCAATGAAGGCTACTCTGTGCTTTCGTCGTTCCTAGTCTATCAGATTGGCGGTGAAAAGCCAGGCGCATTGCTGCCACCTGTCGGATTGGATGCGAACTGTAGATAATCAGAGGATAGGGGGGATAAAAACAGTGATGCATAATAATGAATGGCGGCCGCCGGCCGTCCAGGGCACCGGCCGTTCTGTGATCCTCCAGAACCCACAGATTACCAGTCCGCCCCTGTTTACCAGTGAATCATTTTTGGACAGAATTGGTAGGTTTAGTTCAGTAAACATCTCGTTCGTACACTATTTCCATGCATTTACTATTAGGGACAAACAGGAGGTTGACCCGCCTTGCCACAATTGCTGACGTCATGAATATTAATGAGCAAAAGTGAAGTGTTGCTTGCGGTGCACCATTGGACATTTATCATTTTCAGTGGCAGTGAATTAAATTTGTGCCACTTCCGTGTAATTTTAAGATACTTACGAATCGCATCCTGTAAAAATCAATTCCTGTTGATTTTTCCGGCATTTCCGGGCTGCTTCCCGTTGATTTTAGGGAATTTCCAGGTTACTTCCTGTTAATTTGTTGTTACTGCCTGTTGGTTTTGGGGTATTTTGGAGTCATTGCCTTGTTTACTCATTGGCTGCCATTGACAGTGGTAGATGTCCAGTCCGTTTTGACTGAGAGGGGGCGAATGAATGGATGTAACTGCATGCACGAAAGTGAGCAAGGTGCAGTAGTGATAGCACTCAATCACACATATCGCAAATCTACGGTTTTACAGTCTGATTTTGTATTTACAGTATGAACGACCAAATGTAGAACGTACCTGACAGAGAGCTAAACCCCTCGAGCAGGATTGAACTCTATTAAAACATAAATGTTGAAAGTTAAATACAACTGAACTGTACTGGGGCAGCCAATTATTTTTGTACTAGTAATGGCTTGAAAATACATGGACGCCATTAGTGAAATCTAGATTTTGCCAGGGTTAAAAGAAAAAAATCCTGACATACACACGATCAGAAAAATACCCACAGCTATAAAGAAAACTAAGTGCCTCTTTAGTGAAAGTAATAAAATTTGCAATTAAGATTTAGCCACAGAAAGCTCGTAGGAAATTTCACAGCATTTGCTCATACCCAGTTGTGATTCTTCCACCTTGTTTGTTTTCGCTATCCCTTCAGCCTCCATCAATCCTCTTTCTCAGGCCAACAGAACCAAAATCCTGCAAATGAAATCCCTTTCCCTCCTTAAAGCTCTTTCCCCTTCACTTCGTGTCCTGATGCGCTTTTTATCATCAAAGTTGCTTTTCCAACCCTTACATTTAAAAAGTTTTCCAGAGTCTTCCTTCTGTGGCTGCCAGGTGAGCCGAGAGTAGAGGGGATTAGACTACCTAGTGGAAATGCCCTGTAAGCATGGCTGTAGGCTGTTGGTGTAGCGAGTGCCAAGTACTGAAGCGTGTGTGTGTGTGTGGGAAATGGGTGGGGGGTGTTTGCTCTGTGTTTGTCAGTTGACTGAAGGTAAACAAGCGACAACCAAACTGACACTGAACTTTTAATGGCAGATATAAGTTTGAAATCCCTTCATCCATTTTCTGTTGCGTTTGTCTTCATTAGGGTAGCTAGTAAGCTGGAGACTTCCTTTTGAGTCTAAGGGAGAAATGAGGCACACCCTGGATTGGTCTCTTGCCGATCATTGAGTATGAAATACCACTAGAACTGCCTCACCCCAAATCTATCTTACTGATAAATTAGGACTTTATTCTATTTGAGTTTTAAATATTTTGCTTGAAAGAGCAAAGGACTTTGCAGAATTTTAATCAACATACAGTATACTATTCTGTTGGATATCTTTCGAACATTTAAAAAAAAAAAAAATTATCATTGTTTGATAAACCGCTGCGATACAAAGCAAGTCAAGGCAAAATTAATGGAAACTCACAGTTGAAGGCCTCTGGGGCCAAAATCTATTGTATTGCGCCACTTGAGCTTAGTGGCGAATGGTGAGCACTACAACTGGGCCGTCTGCCATCACCAGAGGTGGGTAATAATGCGTTACATGTACTTTGTTACATTTACTTGAGTTTTTGAGAAAAATGTAGTTCTAAGAGTAGTTTTACTAAGCCATAGTTGTTACTTTTCCTTACTTACTGTAAAGAAAAAGCACTACTCTTACTCCGCTACTTTGGGCTACACAAGAGTCATTACATTTTTCCTCTTTATTCTACATACAGTATTAGATTTGGGTTTTTTTTGCCAGCAATGCCAAGAGTAGCTCTACCAATTTCACCAATGAGACATCTCAACATTTATCACATAACTCCATTACACCAGTCCGACGCAAGATTGCTGTTCTATGATCATGCCAGCCTGTTCAATCACTTGGCGTCCTTAAAGCGTCCTAAAAAATGAAGTATTTGACATAGAGCGCTGCCCTCAACATGACTCGAAAACATGGATTTAAACGTCTTTCCCAATTTTTATTTGGCACCAGTTGACCACAGAAAACCGGAGATATGATCCTTTTAATTTCATAATAGTAACTATGAAGGAACTAATCACTATTCAAACTAGGAACTATTTTCTCCACTAGAGGGCACTCATGCTCTTTGGACAAATAATGCTTAATTTCTGTCTTTTTTTTTTTCCTCTTACCAGAATTCAATGTTTTTTTTTTTTTTTTTTGGCTTAATGTGGTCATCTAACGGGTTATTGTAGAGCAGGGTTCTGTAAATCTGGACCTCGGTGCCACTTTTCCTGTCGTGTTTTCCACGTCTCTCTCCCCTAACACTCCTGAATCAAATGATTATGTCATCAGCAACCTCTCCAGAGGCTTGATAATGATCCTGATTATTTTGATTCAGGTGTGTTGGAGGAGGGAGACATGGAAAACACGACAGGAAAAGTGGCACCGAGGTCCGGATTTAGTGAACTCTGTTGTAGAGTATCATTATAACAACAGTTAATATAGATATGTTTTTGCCGAGAGAAAAAAATACCATTGTTTAAAAGAGGGGGGAAAAAATCAAACTAAAGCAGTTACTCACAATGTTATTCATTACTTGATAATTGTTTGCACTGGATACTTTTTTACTTGTACTTGAGTACATTTTTGGATGACTATGTTTAGTTTTACTTGAGTAATATTATTTTGAAGTAACGCTACTCTTACTTGAGTAAAATCTTTGGCAACTCTACCTACCTCTGGCCATCACTGTCAAAAGATATAAATTAAAAAATACATTGTCATGGCAACACCACAAAGAATTGAACATGCACAACTGCAACCCATCATAACATTTGTAAGGCTCAACGATTTTAGAAAACGATCTTACAGCAATTTTCCATCAGAAATTGCATTGGTTAGTGCCCTTAATACGATGTAAATTGATACCAAGCTGCAACAAAATACTGTATATTTGAATGTGAAGAATGACTCACATTTGTTCCATGCTCAGAAAACAAGTGTAGTTTTCATGCATTCATTCAGTGTTATCATGCTGAAGTTCAATTGCTGCACAGAGATTGTGTGTGTGTTATAAAATATTTTTAAAAGCATAATTTTTGACAGTTGCTGAATGCGTTTCTGCTGGATTGCTTTCAGTCCAATCTAAAGTTATGCATTTTGTGGCACTAGGACAAAATCTCTACAAACACTTATTACAAAAAAAACCTTCAACATTTCCCCATGACCACATCAATGATGAATTACACATTCACAGCTAATGTTCACCTCCATATTATACAAAAACTGCCATCATAAACAGGAGAAATGAGACTTATAGTGGCAGCCCAATTTGGATGTGTCATAGTGTCATAACCAAACCAGTGTTGTGATTTTGGGCGTAAGATCCACCCCCACCCCTCTGATACCATCATAAACAGGAGAAATGAGACTTGCAGTGGCAGCCATGTTGGATGTGTCATAACCAAACCAGTGTTGTGATTTTGGGCGCAAGATCCACCCCCACCCCTCTGATATGTGGAACCAATTTGTCTTTCTAGACACATTTTCCTTCATGGCTGTTACTGATACTCTACCGTCTAGGACTTTAGGGTGCCCCGCCTACTTAAGATCAAACGTGATTGGTCGATTCACCCGTTACTCTCGAAACCAACATACATAGCTTGGCCCTCAGAAAATCCTTACTAAGTAATCCTAAATGAGCCATCTTATCATAGAGGCTGACAATTCTGATTGTACAATATGCTTTTAAGATAGAAACCCTTTCGTTGCCTATGTGAACTTGACAATTAGACATAACTTCATCAGAAATAAGAGGAAATGTGTTGATGTACTTATAAAATGTGTACTTGTAAAATTAGTAAAATGTCCAATTTTAACTGATAATATTTTAAATGTATTACTCATTTTATGAATATACTTTTTTTTTTTTGGTCCAGATTTTGTATAGCCTTTCTCTGAAGGCGCAGAAGGCCCTAAGGGATCCCGTCCGCTTGATTTATTACTTCAAAAGTGATTTAAAACTTGACTTCCAAAACTTGTAGAAAGCGGGACTAGTTGCATGTTCACCCATACAAACACACAATTATGTCAGTTAATCACAATGGAATTGTTTATTTTTTTTAGATAATTGGGTACGAACCTTCAGTCTTGCCCCAAACATTTGATATTCAACTGTACTCCTCTATGTATGCTGATTTAAAAAGCCAATGTAATGCTCTGAAAGTGATTGACCCTTTTTTAATTTCCCTGGAGAAGCAAAACATAGATAAGCCTCTGCGCTTAAAATCAAACAAAAACCTTTCAGTAAAAGCCTAAAAGATAAAATAAATAAGCAACAATAACATTTCAAATCTCTCAATATCTTCACATTCAGACAGTCTTTGTTGGTGTTCAGTAAATTATCAAACGGGTCCATTTAAAACTTCTAAAAAGTCTAGGTGTTTACAGACATCATGCTTGAGCTTTTTTTGTTTGTTTGTTTGTTTGTTTGCTTGCTTGTTTTCCCCCAGACGATCAAACAGTCAATTAAATGCACATGCTATACAACAATAATTATGAAGAAGAAACAAAAATGTATTTGTTTATCAAACTGGCAGTTTTAATAAAGCCACACAAAGCTAAATTAAAATAATTTTTTTTTTTTAAAGTTTTACCAAAAAATGTGCTTGCCCTAAACCATTTAGCATGTTAAAGTTTGAGGGATTATGATGACAAACACACCCAATAAGAAAAGAAAAAGCATATTTGTGATCCCTCGATCTGTTTCACAATTGGCCAAAGCATAGCCTCACTTCCAGTAATGGCCACCACATTTGTTCTTCAGATATGAACTGTTGTAAATAGGGGTGTGAAAAATATCAAAATAGTGATATATCGTGATACTTTGCATCCCAAAAGGTTATCGATATGCTCCTGCCAAGAATCGAGATAACCTTTTAAAAAGGTGTCAATGTTAAAAAAAAAAAAGGACCCAACAAGTTGCTATCAAAATCTTCCACTATAATAGTGTCTTAGTTAACTATATGGCTGCCATTGATGGCGCTCGACGCCCAATCCATTTAGACTGGCAGGGTCGAACAAACGTTTATTCATTCGAAACCAGAGCATTCACACAGGGCCGGCCCAGGCTACTTGGGGGCCCTAAGTAAAATAATGCCAAGGGGCCCATATTTTTGGCCCACCATTTCATCGCAGTGTACTGTGAAACCCATACATGCAATCCAACCCATACGTACATATTTTGTATATTAATCAGATTTTTTGTTTCTCTGCTCCAGAAGGATAAATTCTCTTTGACATATTCGTGCATCTATTTTCCAAGCAATTTTGAGCACCAATCATCGCAAAGCAGGTTCAACGTCACTCCCCGGGTTGCCAGATTGTAATGACAAGAAACTGGATGTTTGCATAGATGAATGGCAATGCGCGCCACATTATTCACGATGCTCTATTAAAAACTTATAAAATGAGGTTGCCAGATTGGAGGCCCCCTAGTGGTCAGGGGCCCTAAGCAGCTGCATAGTCTGCGTATAGGCTGGGCCGGCCTTGCAATCACAGACAGTCTTTCTGATTTTCAGGCCATTTACAGGTCAATTTCTGTTCATTTTAGTGCATTTACAGGTCGCTTCCTGTTGAGGTTGAGTCATTTGTAACAGTCACCTCTTTAAGTGGTGTTCCTCCCAACATCCACCACGCGGTGGCGCTGCTTCATTTATGTTGAGTATGTTCTTCTTCTGTTGCTGCTTACTTTTTTATTTTGGAGTTCGTCTGGGAACGCGTGTGTGCGTACCACAGAGCTCCTGAGTGACGAGTGGTAAAGTTGATTTATTTATTTTTGTTAATAAATGTGCATATTGGCAGCTTGTCCCATTTTTGTTACTTTTATGTACGCATCCTACCTACCATGCGTTACACACTGCCTATTCATTTGGGAGCTTCCCGGGCCACTTCCTGTTCTGTAACCCAATATCAACATGAAGTGACTCATAAAATGCCCCGAAATCAACAGGAACTTCAGGAAGTGACTGAAAATCAATAAGGTAATAATCTGAATAGCCCCAAAATTACCTCGTTGCCTAGCATTTGCTGCCACTGATGGCCATAGACGTTCATTCTGAAGTGGGAGGGATGGCAGCGAATGAACTGCCACCCTCCCAGTTCAAATGGATTGGATGTCTACTAGTGGTAAACTAATTCCAATTCACCACAGAAGCTTGTTTTTCTGTTTTTTAGTCGTTTTGTAGAATATCTTAGGTTGATTTCCTGACCAATGTATCGATAATCGTTGCATCGCCATATCGTGAGATCATCGTTATCGTAAGCTTTGTATCGCAAATCGTATCATATCGTGAGGTTCCCACTCCTAGTTGTAAATTTGTGGACATAAAATTCTGGTGTCACTTTTTGCATTATAATGTAGGGTTCTCAATTTATGAAAATTGTTTAGGGAGACGTTCTGAGATCGAGGGTTCTATCCTGGGTTCAGGCGTTCCTGTGTGGCGTTTGGATGTTGTCCTCGTGCCTGTGTGGGTTTCTGCGGGTGTACCCAGTTTTCTCTCTGATCCCAAAAACGTCCATGGTTGCCTGATCGAACACTATAAATTCTCCCTAGGTATGTGTGTGGCAACCGATTCGGGGTATACCCTGCCTACTTCCCATAGTTAGATGGGATAGGCTACAGCACCCCCGCGAGCCTTGTGAGGATATGCAGCTCGGAAAATAGATTAAGGAATGCTTAGTGAGACTGTGTGTGAACGCACATGCACATGTGTGTGTGTGTACAGTACAGTATTTCCTCTGTTTTTTCAGCATATGAGACTCTTCTACACAAATACTGTGAGTGGTATAACAAAGATTCACTTATTAATCATTCATAATTGCTGTGCAGATTTATCTTCTCACATGTGGAGTGGCCATACATACATCATGTTCTGGTATTGATACCTTATATAATTTATATGACGTTACCCATAACAATGTTTTAATGTTATGGCCGAATAAATGTTTTTTTTCACGTAATGGACGTTAAAGTCTCCATTCCAATACGGCCGACGGCTTAAAAAAAAAAAAGTGCTCATGAATTTCAGGTCTTTCAAGTTTCGAGTTGCCCAAAAATCGAAGGCTTATTGAAATTATCTCAGCTGGAGATATGGCATGATGCATAACTGTATATTGTTATCTTATACATGGTGTAATAAGCTCAAAAGATTGCTCAATTTTCAACCAATTTTCTATAGACTTGGTCTATCATTGCAGATGCAGTAATTTTATTGCTAATTTGAGAATATGTTTCTCAAAGCTAGAATCATAGCCATGTGAATACTGTTTATTACAAACCAAATCATTCGTAAAGCTGTAAAGAATTCAGTGAGGTTAGGGATTTTTTTCCCACTAAAATACTTCTAACGTACGACCGTTACAATAGAATCTGCCAGAGAAGTCCCCCAAAGCAAGATGGCTGCCGGTTAGGTACGCCACCAACATCTAGCCTTGTATATGTAGTATCTATGAAGTAGGCCACATTGTCCTGACAGTGCACAGTATGACGGTAGGGCAGCTAATGTAAATGGAAGGATTTTAAGAGCCGGTCACTTAATTTTATTTTTACATTATGACAATGTTCGAGTTATATTTTTATTAGCGTGAGAAGTGTAAGGTGTGGTGTAAGGCATGAGAAAGTGTGAGAAACATGCTCAATGCGTGAGAGTTGAGAAACCTGATAGTGATTGGTTGGCTAACAGCCCAGTTTGTAGCAAACTTATCAATATTATCAACCTCATGCATGCCATAAAAATCTAGGGAAGACAAATTACCTACATTTCAATACTTGTTGATGCTGATTAGAATAGGTTGTTAGTAGTCTAGGACGGGGGGTCGGCAACCCGTGTTTTGAGAGCCGCATGCAGCTCTTTATTTAGCGTTGCCTTAGTGACTCCCTGGAGCATTTTCAAAAATGTTTGAAAATGGAAAAAGATGGGTGAGGTACTGTAAATATATTTTTTGTTTTGACATGGTTTCTGTAGGAGGCCAAAAATGACACAGACATTCTTAACATTTTCCAATGCTGTAAAAATGTGCAGAATAAATATTAAATTTCAACATTTCTGTCAATGAAGATTTGCGTCATAGCCTGCGACACACATTTCTATGAGCAGGGCGGGATGCCAGGCAGGTGGTTTTTATAAACAAACCGGTAGCCGAGTACCCAGTTGGGAGTGAGAGAAAAAGTGTGATTCCATTACTTCTGGAGAATTTAGCTGAGAGCAAATTAGATTAAAGAACTGAATTGCAACGCCAAACTACACTACTGCTGCATGTTTTGTTGCAACTCGGGAGATAATAAAGCATGTAAAACCGTTTACAGATGGTGAGTACATGAAGGAGACATTCATCAACATATCAGAAAATCTATTTGCAGACTTCAAAAACAAAACCGAGATAATAAAGAAAATGAAAGACATTTGCACATATAAGGGGGAAGTTATGCACGTTCCATTTTGGGTTTTTTTTTTCGAAACCTCAAAATAAAAATGACATAAAAAATCGTATTTCTTTATTGCATTTCTTCAATTTCATAAAAGCAAAGAAACAATTCATTAATATTGTGATGAACTTAAAACTTGAGGTGGCATCATGCAACAGAGTAGTCACGTGGTGCGTTGGATGCATAGTAGCAAAAATAAACATTAAATCATGAAGGTTCATTATGTATTTTTAGCTGATTTAGTCATTTTGTTAGTAGCCTAATATAGCTAATACAGATACATACAGCATGTGTTGCCTTCACTATTAGGCTTATTTAACGCTTTTAATTTTTTACGGCTCCAGATATATTTGTTTTTTGGTTCAATATGGCTCTTTCAACATTTTAGGTTGCCGACCCCTTGTCTAGGATATAGCCCACATCTCACCTGGAATAGGTTCCAGCCTACCAAGAGCCCTAATAAGGATGGGCGATGCAGATATGATCGGATGGATGGACAACCCTAACTATATTGCCATACAATGTCCACAAGAGGTGCATACTCGGATTGCAAAGAATACTTTTGTACATTGACACAAAACAGACTGCTGGTGCCAACAACACATGCACTCACTCACACCGCAAATACTTCTCTTGTAACGGTAATACAAATCTCTTGACAAACACTTTCATTGAACAACCTGATACTCCTGGAAAGAGAGTGTATGGAGAGCGAGAGTAATATAGCGCAGATTGACTCATTCTGTATTAGTGGGCCTGATGAAAAAAAAAAAAAAAACAGAACGTTGTGAATCAATGTGTCATTTCAGAACATATATGCGCCCACATGCAATAGAGTACATACTGCTTTCAGTCCAGAAGCAAACAAATACCAGGAAAGAATGAGAAAGCAAATGAATAGCAGGAAAGAGGAAAATGTTGATGAAGCCACGTGGGAAGGAGTGGGAGTAGAGTTGTTGGTGAGTTGTCTCTGTCACAAATTATGTTTCTTTTTCCCACTTCCATCACCACTACCAGAAGCACCATTCCTTCTAGTCAAGATAATGCCAGCGAGAGAAAACATTGATTTCATAACAACTTTTTTTTTTTCAATAAGTCGCTTCTTTTGGACTATACCCGCCAGGCTCACGGGGTAAAGTAGGTGAATAGGTCGGAGGGAAATTTTGGTGGTGCTGGGTTGTGCTTTCCTCAGTAACACACTCCCTTTTGTCAATGTAGATTAGTGGTGCAATGGGCAAGGGTTGTAGCAGTATGTCCACATGAAAAATGCCACAGGCCTCAGAGCTACTGTAAATCATCCCCTTCCTCTCCCCCAACCATCACCCCATCAACCATCCTAATCACCCTTTTCCAAAAGAAAACCGTTTGCTGCATGGAACGCTCCAATTAATACAAGAAAAGCACACAGCCAAAGACGCAGCGTCTCCTCTTTGGCAAGCGTGTGAGTTTTATTAAGAACACAGATCGTTTTAAAAGCCAAAGAGCTGATGGGCAATTTATTGACAGCCAACATTTAGGAGCCCTGCCAAGAGGGAAATAAATAAACAATATCCAGTGTCCAAATAAAATCTGCGTTTTAAGAGGCACTATACAGCTTCTATGTTATGGTCTCCTGTCTGAAATAATGTTAAAACTGCTGGTGTGTTTCAGTGTGTCCCTGAACTACAATAGAAGAGGAGTTTCTATCAAATAAATCTGTGAAAGTTAAAATTTGGAAACATTTTACTAAGATTAAGGGGAATATGAGCTCATTTACAGGAATGAACGACACACTATGGCTGCAGCTTCGATTGCTTTAGTAGTTGACTAATCTATGAATTAGGTAGTTCGAATAATCGCGTAATCAGATTAGGAAAATTTAAAGCGTTGCAGATTATATTTTAGGAGATAAAACAAAGGGTTGCCAAGATTGCACTTTCAAAAAATCATTAAATGCAAATACAAAATAAAATTCCCGAGTGTTTCTTCAAACTACGCGGACTTGCACCTTCATTTAAATATAAATGAAAAAAATCTGAGTTTAGCCTCAAACTGTATAAAAAAAAAATAAAAGAATGAGGATCTAAGTACAACAAAAGAACAATTGGCTAACTTGCATAGCAAAAGTCCGCTAGCTTCAATGCTATAAAATGCTAACGTTTTTTCTAGGGCTGTGGAAATTATCGTGTTAACGGGCGGTAATTAATTTTTTTAAGTAATCACGTTAAAATATTTGACGCATTTAACGCACATGCCCCACTCAAACGGATAAAAATGACAGCACATTGTAATGTCCACTTGTTACTTGTGTTTTTGGGTGTTTTGTCGCCCTCTTCTGGCGCTTGGGTGCGACTGATTTTATGGGTGTCAGCATTATGAGCATTGTGTAATTATTGACATCAACAATGGCAAGCTACTAGTTTATTTTTTGATTGAAAATTTTACAAATTTTATTAAAACGAAAACATTAAGAGGGGTTTAATATATAATTTCTATAACTTGTATTAACGTTTATCTTTTAAGAACTACAAGTCTTTCTATCCATGGATTGCTTTAACAGAATGTTAATAATGTTAATGCCATCTTGTTGATTTATTGTTATAATAAACAAATACATTGCTTATGTACCGTATGTTGAATGTATATATCCGTCTTGTGTCTTATCTTTCCATTTCAACAATAATTTACAGAAAAATATGGCATATTTTATAGATGGTTTGAATTGTGATTAATTACGATTAATTAATTTTTAAGCTGTAATTAACTCGGTTAAAAATTTTATTCGTTTGACAGCCCTAGTTTATTTCACAACTCTCTTAACAAATCATTCAAACAAATATTCCCACAAAAATCAGCTAAATATACCTATAAACTGAATTACGAATGCATTCCCTCAAACAAAAACTTACCTTTTGTTGGTCTTAACAGGGACCATCTGGATTCAGCCATGTTAAATGAGTTATGCCATATTCACAATTGCCCCTAGTGGATAGTGTATCCACCCAAATCGATAAAACTAAATGCAAACACTTTCAAAACAAATCATTACAACGCCACTCTAAACGAATGCACGAAGCAGCAAAATTTGATTCGAAGCTTTTTTCTGTAAATAAAACTGTATTTGGCACACTGAATTTGTATTTGTTATGTCCTATGACAATTATATGTAGATGTTGATGAATTAATTACAGAGCGAGTCAACGGTGGTGTACAGGTACATTGGCCTGGCTTCGGCCCATGCGGCACGGATCAATTCCAGCTCAGTGACGGTGTGAATGGAAGTGCAAATGTTTGTCTTCCTCCATATTTGCCCTAAGACTTACTGTGGCAACCAGTTCGGAGCTGTAGTACCTTGCTACCCTGACTAGCAAAAGCTATTTTTAAAATAGCTGGATGAATGGATAATTGTCGCGCAAACACATTTGGTCCTTCCATATTTCTGCATGAACATCAGACCATGTTGTCGAAGATAAATCAAAGCAATTTCAGCGTAATGGCATTTAAAATATTATACTTGTGATCCAAAAAGCTTACTCAGTACTGTAGTTTTTGTTCCTGTGTGGGTCAGTTCTGTCGTGTAGTGGTTCCCTATTATCTCTTCTGCTGCACTAGAATGGATACATGTGACTAAAGAGCTGATACATGTCAAATGATACCATTGTTTCATCTGGAGATAAGATAAAGTTCTAGACCAGGGGTGTCAAACATACGGCCCGCGGGCCGGAACCGGCCCCCAAGGAGGTTCGATCAGGCCCGCAGGATAATTTGAAAGTGGAAAAAATGCATAAAAAACATGGAATTAATATTTTTAATTTGCTGCAATTCATGGATTATCCGCTAAGGGGCGCGCTCTTTCCATCAGAGTAGAAGACAAGCCGCATCACTGAGACAGACTGAAAACAGCAGACGGTATCAATGCGCCATCTGCTGCTTGTTACGACGTTGTTAATACATTGGTCTCTACCTCTCCGCTACACCCTCATTAGCCAAAATGTCGTTATCCAAACGGAGAAAAGTAGATAAGGAGTGTAGAATTTTCAAAGAAAAATGGACCACGTCCTATTTATTTACAGAGATGCACGGAAAACCTTTGTGCTTGGTGTGTTTGCAACAAGTTTCGGTATTGAAGGAATATAATATTCGACGCCACTACGAGACTCATCACAGCGAAAAATATGACGGCTTGCAAGGACAACTGAGAAGAGATAAGATTAACGAATTGCTGGCGGGTCTGAGGAAACAGCAGTCAACTTTCATCAAGAGCCGAGAAGTCAGTGAAGCAGCGGTAAAAGCCAGCTACCTAATTGCTAGCGAAATAGCATTAGCATCGAAGCCGTATTCCGACGGTGACTTTGTTAAACGATGCATGATGAAGGCGGCTGAACTTGTATGTCCCGAGAAGCGACAAGCTTTTGCCAATATTAGCCTGACGAGGAATACTATAGCAGAGAGGATTTTGGAACTATCGGCAGATTTAGACAGTCAATTGAAACAGAGAGCCAAGTCATTTATTGCATTTTCCGTGGCAATTGACGAGAGCACTGACATCACAGACGTGGCCCAACTGGCCATATTTATTCGAGGAGTTGATGAGACATTGACTGTTACTGAAGAGTTTCTTGAGTTGGTGCCAATGATGGACACCACAACAGCCGAGGACATTTTCGGCTCTGTCGTTGCTGCATTGGACAGAGTTGGAGTGGACTGGTCCCGCGCTGTCAGCCTGGCTACAGACGGCGCACCATCCATGGTCGGAAAGAAAGCAGGTGTCGCGACAAAGTTCAAAGACAAAGTACAAGCCCTTAATGGAGGAGATCGTTTCTGGACATTTCACTGTATTTTGCACCAGGAGGCATTGTGTTGCAAGTCGCTGAAAATGGACCACGTCATGGAGGTGGTTGTTCGCACTGTAAATTTCATCCGGTCCAGAGGTCTGAACCATCGTCAGTTTGACAAACTTCTCAGCGACAGCAACATTACCCACAGCCTGCCATACCACACTGAAGTGAGATGGTTAAGCCGAGGCGCTGTGCTGAGGCATTTCTTTGATCTACGAGAGGAAATCGGACAGTTCATGGAGAAAAAAGGAAAACCGGTGTTGGAATTACAATCTCAGGAATGGCTACGGGACCTTGCATTCTTGGTTGATATTACTGAACACTTGAACAATCTGAACAAAATGTTGCAAGGCCGCAAAAAAATTGTCACACAGTTTTCGGACAACATACATGCATTTAAGTTGAAGCTGACTTTGTGGGAGATGCAACTGGCAAATGGCATCCCTGCTCATTTCCCCCGTCTGAGAGAAGTGTGTGTGACCAGACCTGATGCGGACATGAAACGGTACAAAGACAAAATTGCAGGACTACTGCAGGAGTTTGAGAAACGTTTTCAGGTATTTGGTGAACTTGAGACAGAATTTTCAGTTTTTCGCTCACCTTTCACAGTTAAAGCTTCTGATCTGCCGGTCGAAATTCAGCTAGAGATAATTGATTTGCAATGTGATGCAGATTTGAAGGGCAAATTTGCCTCTGTAGGTCTGGACAGATTTTATCAGTATCTACTACCAGGGTACCCCAAATTAACAACCCTGGCTGCTAAAATTTTGTGCATGTTTGGGACAACCTACCTTTGTGAACAAATTTTCTCAGTGATGAATCTCAATAAAACAAAAATGCGTTCAAGGCTCACAAACAAGCACTTAAATGACATTCTGAAAGTGACAGCTAGTCAGGACATGACACCTGGTGTTGATGCACTTGTACAGGCCAAAAGATGCCAAGTTTCAGGAACAAATACAAGTCCAGACTAGACTAACACCTTTAAAATGCTGCCTTAGATACCGTTTGCATTGAAAGAATACAGCTCTGTGAAGATGAATCCTTACTGTGGTGATTTAAAAAATGTGCACTTTAATGTTAGTCAGCAGCTTCAAAACAAAAGTTGTGTGATGGAATTCTACTGTTCATACAACTCCATACATTTTCAGTATGTATTGTATGTTTCATGTATAAAGTTTACAGATTTACAGGAATTGTATGTTTCATGTATAAAGTTTACAGATTTACAGGAAAGGCGAACACTTTCTTCATTGCACATTTAAAATCACTCTCCTTAGTTTGTAAGGTGTACGCAGGGATTACATTTAGATTTTATATGCGTATGTGTAAGTGGTTTAAAAATTCCTTTCTTTAAAAGTCTCATTTAATCTTAAAGTGCATTACTATATTTTTCAGTACCAATTAAAGTTTTGTGCCTTTGTACAATCAGTGGGATCAGTTGCAATGCATATTTGTGAATGATAAAAGTAAATTGCACATTTGTCTAAGGAAATATGAGGTGTTTCGTGAAATGTTTTGTAAAAGGATAGTTCATTAAATTTCAATATTTTCCTAATGTTCTTGTGCTTCTTTACACCAAAACAAAGGAAACACATGATATTTTGGTTATTTATAGCAGAGTATGGTATAATTTTAATGGTCCGGCCCACTTGACATCTCCCTAGGCCGTATGTGGCCCACGATGCGAAATGAGTTTGACACCCCTGTTCTAGACATTAATAGTAAAAAGTCTGTAGATTGTGGTACGGTGAAAATAGCGGAAATAACGATGAGATGTTTGATGTTGCTTCCCTAGAGACTAGGGAATAGTCTGTGGGGCGGTCAATTCCTTCCTCCTTTTCCATCTTCTGAAGACAGTCTTTGATCTTCTTCTTGTATCCATTGGTAGGATCTTTCTTTAGCCTTTCATATGTCCTGTTATCATCCAGTAAAGCAGCCAGCTTTGCCTTGCAGTCTCTGGTGTTGGGGATAATCCCTTGTCTACTGGTACAATTGTGATGTTGTAGTCTGCCTTCAGGAATGTCACAGTCATTGCTGTTAGTAATATGAGCAAAATAGGGAGAGTTCCTAAGTGATGACAAGATCTGCCAACACTTTTGGTTCAGCTTCAGGTACGGTGATGAGCGACTCTGTTACTGTAATTAGGTATCCACCAAACGGAGATGTCCTGGTGTGTTGTGTCCCCTGGTCGACAACTTTTTCTGAGTGAGAATTATGTTGGATAAATTCTATACCCATCTTTCTTTGTTGATGACAGGAGAGATTTGTTGCCTGGTAGTGTAGATGTCATGACAGGGTGAGTAAATCTTTCTAACCTGAATGGAAGTTTTGGTTTTAGTGTTCCATTTTTTTGTATTGAATAAAGTATTGTCCACCCATTTACTGTATTTTAAAATGACATACAGTAAGAAAAAAAAACAAAAAAACTTTTAACTCATTCACTCCCAGCCATTTTCACCAGAGCAAGGCCCTTCGCTCCCGGCCGTTTTACTGGATTTTGACTGATTTTGCAAGGCCCACAGAAAATTCTGTTCTATTGCTATATAAACATGGAACCCACTAAAAGAAAGATTAGACTCTCTTCCTTCAGCAGAAAAAAAGTAAGTTCATATCTTTTTCCATTCTTTAGAAATCAGCATTAGAAAATAGCTTAGTTTGAGCAATTTTCCAATTTCTGATGAAAAAAACTGAGAAAATGCGCTTTTTGTAAACGCATACATTTCGAACATAACTTTGGCTTTAACAAAGCTATTTTTTGCATTAGTTACATGCCAAACATCTGAATAATGTTTTCCTTTTACAAAATACCGTGAACAACCAGACAAATAGAGATTTTAATTTGAGATGTCCCGAGCCGATATTTGGATCGGATTGGACGCCGATATGGGCAAAAAAATGCGCATCGGTGTCGGATCGGCCAACACGGAAAAATTCCAATCCAGACTTCCGATCCAGTTTTTTTTTTAATCCAGTCCGGGGTTTTCCAGAGCACCAATTTGCATAATCCATTCCAGTTTTTGCTTCGGTTTCCCTAAAATCTGGTCCGCATTTTACGGCACATCTTCAACACACTACATTTACATTACTGTCTCCCAATTTACCGAGAGACTTTATTGGTAAAAATGTCAGCTGTGTGGGATCCTTTCACCTTAAAGGACGACAAAGATGAAGAGGCAGAGTGCAACATACGCCACAATAAAGTCAAGCGTGGTGGTAAAGCTGTAAGAAGTTTTAATACAACCAACCTAATCAAGCACTTAGCGAAATACCACCACAAACAATATAAGAAGTATGTTAAGAAAACCGAAGACAAAAAGAAAGGTCCTACGCAACTAACACTGGCAGAAACTTTTGCTATGCGTGACAATCTGGCACTCGACAGTCCCAAACCCCAGGGAATAACAAGAGTCATTGCTGAAGAATTCATTCTGGATGACGAGCCATTATCTCTCGTGAGTAAAGACGCACCATCCAACACTTAGAACCACGCTACAACATGCCCAGCCGTCATTACATCCTTGAGCGATTCGGCCGTGGAAGATTCGAGAACGATTCACAAACATCCAAATTCTGATTATTGAAATATGTCAAGTAAAGCGGAACTAATACACAGCGCGGTCTTCGGGACGCAATGAGAAACGGACCGCATTGCGTCCCGAGAGTAAACATCATGCTTGTCATAGACCCGGGTAATGCCAATGCTCAACTTACGGCTTTAGCTCAACTCATGCCGCTGGATAAAAAACACAAGAATACCTGACTGCTGCTGACAGCCGCTACAAACTACATCAACATCGTTTTACTGTAGATAATACTGTAGATATCATATGTATATAGAACTAGATGCAACATTGAACTATTGAAAACTAGTTGCATTAGTAAACAGACGCCATCTTAAAGCAGGAGACTTCCCTAGTAGTCTGTTGTGAACCTTCCAAGGGAACCAATTAACTTTTTATCGAAAATACTCCTAAATCGGCAAAATCATGACTTGAATCTATCTTAAAAACAGTTTTAAAACTTTCACATGTCGAAAGTAGACAGGGAAATTATGGAATAACGGGAGCAATTTTAACAACTTTAACAGTTGATTCGCAAAATTAAATGAATTTAATGTAGTTTAAAGCTGCTGATACAGAATGGGGACTTGAGTATTTTATTTACTGTTTTAAAATGTTAACATGATACTGAATAGTCGTTTATTTAAACCTGAGAGGCTTTTTATACATTTTTTGTAACTAATACACGAAACATTAGAAGCATCTAATAGCTTGGGGGGTTTGTGGGATTTTCCACTGAGGTTGTTTGTGTGTTTTGCTTTTTTAAGACAGTTTACAATATTATTTGCACGTTTTACTGACTGACTATGCCATTTCTGTTTGTTATTTATAATGTTTTGTGTTTGTCACTGAATGAACAGCTCAGTTTCTTGTTACCAACTGTTGTGTGTTATTCAAACTCACCTAATTCAGCTGGCTAGTTGTTATCAAGAGTACTAAAACCTTTTTCAACATGAGTCTGACAACTAAGTAAGGAGGCTAAATAACTTTAAACTTTAACACATAGATAGGCCGATATCGGTATCGGCCATTATCGGTATCGGATCGGAAGTGCAAAATAATATCTGTAACGGATCGAAAGTGCAAAACCTGGATCTGGACATCCCTACTTTTAATAGCAAAGTAACAATTTATTTACACATGACTACTGAGAGATGACGCTTTGTTGCCGAGATGACGCCGTTGTCGCCGTGTCAGCCGTGTAAACTTTTCCTTCATCGTTGTCTGTCTCAAAAAGATGGATTATTTTTGCGTCTCTGCGGGGTCTGCTCGGCGAGCCGCTGCACTGGGGGTCCCACTCGTTTCGCTCTGTCGCCCAGCGCCTGGCCTCCCAGGCGTCCTCTCGGTTGTTTTGTTCGGTCGGAGCGCCGCCTGGAATCATGCCACCAGCGCTCTGACCGTGCTGCCCGGCCGTTCATTGCTGTTGAATCGGGTTGCGCTACTGCCCTCCAGTGGCCAGTTTTATTGCTTTAAAATGGGTTTGGAGCCTTGTTTTTTGTTTCTCAGATAGATCGGAAGCTATGGATGCTTATTGTAAAAAAAAAAAAAAAAATTTAAACGCAAAAGGCGTATAAATACGTTTTTGGGACAATGAAGCATTTAAACATAGAACGTATTTATATGTTTCTGGGAGCAAATGAGTTAAGAATTATAGGGAGTCTCAATGACATGCTCGTTGTATTTTTCATCTGTTTTGAGTTATGTGGCATTATGCTAAATAAAGAACATTTCTTTTGTTTCATAGAGCAGTAACCAACCCTCTTTTCACACCAGCTCCATAGCGTCTCAGTTGCCGTTAGATAGCTGTGACCTCTACCTCATACTGCACCTCTGGGAGAATTGAAGCATAGATGAGGAAAGCCCCAAGAAGAGCAACTACAGTTACAATGGTCAATTATGATCTTGTGAGGGGAATACAATAAATCCCTAAAGCCAAACTCATATTCCTGGAGTAAAACCAAGGGCGTAGGTTTGGTCTCAATATTGGTAGGGACGATATAACAGCATAACATGCATGTACATGCATGTACTGGGGACGGGACATTAGTAAGACCAAACATATTGGGTGAACGGGGCTACATTTCTCACCAATATGAACCTAATTAATTGATAGGCTAAATGATTAATGCAAAGTATATCTGTATTGACCTGTACTTTCACACCTCAAATTTATAACATCTTAATCTGATCATTTTTGTTAAATCTAGTCAAATAATTTTCTCCATCTTGTTTTGAGTGTTAAAGGCTAGTTAACAGTTTAATGCGTTAGATTCTTCCACTTACTTTAATATTACTATTTGTTCATATTAAGCCCATACTTATAAAAGTTGGTCATTTTTCACCTCAATTAAGAAAAAATTGCTTTCAAATAATGTTTTGAACAATATTCTTGAATTAAGAACATTTCTGACAAACAAGTTTTTCTATTAAGATTAATAATAAGGGTTGTTCCGATCGTGTTTTTTTGCTCCCGATCCGATCCCGATCGTCTTAGTTTGAGTATCTGCCGATCCCGATATTTCCCGATCCGATTGCTTTTTTTGCTCCCGATTCAATTCCAATCATTCCCGATAGTTTTTCCTGATCTTTTTGGCAATGCATTAAAAAAAAAAAAAAAAGAATAAAACTCGGACGAATATATACATTCAACATACAGTACATGAGGACTGTATTTGTTTATTATGACAATAAATCCTCAAGATGGCATTTACAGTATTAACATTCTTTCTGTGAGAGGGATCCACGGATAGAAAGACTTGTGACTTTGTATATTGTGACTAAATATTGCCATCTAGTGTATTTGTTGAGCTTTCAGCAAATGATACTGTAGCCATGCCCCAATGCATGATGGGAAGTGGAACCATAACTGTGCGTAGTGCTATCAATTGATATATCTTCTCTGCGTTGGGAAATAACTTGAGGTGTTAAGAAAAAGATCATTTGCTACCTTGCTTCCCCACATTGTTTCCCATGATATTTCTAATCGTAGGGAGAGGGATTGTAAGGCTTTAGTCAATTAAAAAAAGGCTCCAAAGGCTGCCAAAATTCACTCTACTCATTTTACACTGCCTTTTATCTCTCTATATAGGTAAAACGGCGCCATTACAGATTGAGCGCAACAATGCGTGGGTGGGTCGTGCAGCGCATGCATTAATTGCGTTAAATATTTTAACGTGATACATTTTTTTAAAAATTAATTACCGCCGTTATCGGGATGAATTTGATAACCCTACCTTAAGCCTAAACTAAAGCCTCCGGATGAGTGTAACATATTATGTTTGTAACGTTAAATACAATTAGAAAAAGATTAAATAAAAAATATATATATATATATATATATATTAAAAAAAGGCATGGCCGATATTTTTTGCCGATTCCGATACTTTGAAAATGACGTGATCGGACCCGATCGATCGGGATGCCGATCGATCGATCGGGACATCTCTATTATTTATACAAACTTTTTGCTTAAAATAAGTCTGTTAAGCTTATTTTCAGCTAGCTCTTATTTCAAGAAATCTGAGTAAAATTGACTTGAAGCACTGCAACAGTAGCAAAACCTCCACAACATTGACGTCTTTTTACATTACTTACAGTGGCTGCTGCTGGCGGAAAAAACTTCTAACATCCCTCGCCTTCAAAGGGGGCAGGGGAGGCGGCATGTTGTATTTCTGTCGGGCTGTGAATGCGTGTGTGGGTGGGGGGTGAAGTCATCAGCCAATCAAATGTGTGTTTGAGTGAAAAAAAAATGGACTGGCACATTCAGCGACTGAAAAGGGGTCAATGTACAATGTAAGTCTGAACATAATACAAAGTATTATAATTTACTTAATAATGGTAGGATCAATGATATCCTTACAACTTATAGGAAGACAGTCTAAATGACCTATATAACTAAAGTCATTATATAACGCAAATAAGTTTGCTTAAAAGTTGGTGGGGATCATTTAAACCTCCTGAAAAATTGGTAGTGTTATGTCCCTACCGTCCCTATGCAAACCTACGCGGCCCATGAGTAAAACTGTAATGATTTTTTTGTTTTAGAGTAGCAACTATGTATCCATTGGTTTATTTGTTGGTTTATTTGTTTAATTTCTTGCTGCACAACCTATAGAACATGCTATCACCATATTTCCCTTCTTGCCTTTCTAAGGTCACAATATACTGTATGCAGTGGTTTAGTTTGGGCTAAACTGGCCCATGCATGAGGAAATTATTGAAGTGATGCAATTGTAGCACAAAAGGTGACTGCAACTGTGAAGTCGACGTCATTTTCTGTCATCTAGCGCCTGAATGGCCTCATTATGGTCGGGCTCTAGGCCTGATGTTACAACCTAGCATTACCAAGTGGAGTTTCTAGCAGATTGTAATGAGGAAAATGAAGAAAGATTCATTCGTCTGGAGGCTACCGTTCTCTTTAATCCAGCGGTACAATTAATTTCAAAAGTGGTGCATTGTACCCTTTAGGCCCATAGATTGATGACCTAAATGCGACATTATACACCTTTACACTACTGGGCCATATTACAGTATGTGTAACGATATAATCTAGACAGTTTGTTTAATCTCATTAGGAGAGGAAAATATGCAGCGTGGGCATGAGATCCCCAGTGTCAATTCTAAATGACCAATTTATTCTCTTTCTTCTGTGGGGACACGTCTACTGCAGTTATTTTTCCTCAGTTCAGGCACTAAAGATAATGTTAAACACATACTGTATATTAATGCATGGTATCTGTTCTTTCTACTGAAAAATACAGTGCAGTACAGTGCAGTCAAGTATATATTTTATCAATATGTTTCTTGTATTATCTTGCATCTATCTGCCTTTTTACATTTCTTGTTTGACTGTGCACAACTGTATGACATTTTCCTTTGATTAGTCATGGTTATACTTCGAAAAGTTTGCACATGGATCTCGCCCTTTACTGTAGATGCCCACACTCAACCAAATGTGGTCAGTACAAAGCACGATGAATATTAATGAGCCATGCTTTGTGGAGGGTGAATCATGACACGCGAAACAGATATTGGTAGAATTTTTTTTTTTTGTTTGTGGTATTTTTTAGCTCAAACTGCTAAATGTTGAAGATACGAGGAAGGGAATAGTGTTTGGTTACATTGTTAGTATACAATGTTCTGTAAACAGGCCGGGTGTATCTCACAGTTTGCATTCAGTCCCGCTCATGTAAAGTTTCAAATTGATATACAGTGATACCTCCACTTACGAAATTAATTGGTTCTGAAAGTAGCTTGTAACCAGAAAATTCTGTGAGTAGAGACATGTTTTCCATGTAAATCTATTCAAATCACTACTGAAACGCCACATTAAATTTTAGAATGGGTGTAAAACGGAATAAAACAACAGCCAAACACATTTGAATCATTCCATATACCTAACCTAACCGTTAATACCTGTAATGAAGTAAATACCAGAGCATAGTGCAAAGGAGAAAGGAAAATATCTGGAGAAAAAACACTCAGGTGACTGTAAATTCCGCTCTGAGACCCCCAATTTAGCCAAGTTTTTTTAATTAAATTTTTTTTTTTTTTTTTTTTTTTTTTTAAACAGCAAAACCCAATCTGGAGGAGAGCAGAATTACAGATGCCATGACTTTAACGAGATATTTTCGCGTCCTTACCTTGTGTCGAGCCAAAAACTCCATGTAGCATGTATCACCAAGTGTCAAGAGACAGTTGTGAATGGGCACAGCTGGATGTTTTGGGGATTTTATGGGTAAATCATGGTAATATAACAAGGGTCGCGCTGACGAAATTGCAGACATCAAGGAGTGGTCAAGTTGTTCTTTTTCGTATATTTACATTTTTAAACGTTTTTTTCCTATTTTTCTTTGTTTGGATTAGGGTTAGGGGTTAGGGTTTCGATTATTTATCATCTAACATATTGGAAAAAATGTGACAGAAACAAAAAATAAATCAAATTAAGCGATAGTTATGAGGTAAATCTCCGTGACTTTTTTTACAGATGCCATTTTTTTTTTCATCGTGACGTAATTTGTTAAAAAGTTTACAATGTGCGAGTGAATAATTTTTTTAAGTCGTTTTTTTTTTTTTTTAAACGAAATATTAAACATCAATTAATGATTCTAAGCTAAAAATGACAGACATTTTGAAAAAGATATATTTAATGACCTTCGTTTTATGACTGGGTTGAAACAAAAGCGGTTGCAGGACGTCTGTAAACGGGGGTGTTCAGGGTAAAACAGGCAAATTAACGGGCTTAATCTGCTATGGCAGCATATAGACATATTCTTCTATCAAACACAACAGTTATAAAAGTGTTACTCCTTTGACGGCTTCCTTCTCTTTCAAGATGGTGCCTATGACACAAAAGCGCGAGGAGACTTGTACTCTAATCTGCTACTAATGTAGTGAACCATGTGTGGGCTTAAAAAAACTCTTCGTGAGACAAACACGCGAGGAGACTTGTCCTCTTTGGCAAAGATGTCGACCCGCCACAACAACAACTCTGTCGCGCCTGTGCACGTCATCATACGGCGACACCGAATTTGTCTTCAACGTTACCAACAATAGGTCAATAGGAGAGCAGAATCGCTTTACCTAAGCATAATGGAAAAGATTATGATTTATAGGGCAGCAGGATCTTATGGCGGGACATTTAAAAGCAGAAAGCAGGAAGTACATACTGTACATTTCTTTTACAGTAATGTACAGTATTTTTGCCTCTCGCTACCTGAAATTTCTTTCTTAACAAGAGGTAATATTTTCCCGTTGAGGCATGTCGTTACCTGAAAATTACATTTGTAGAGATGTTCGTGAATAGTGGTACCACTGCACTACTGTACTGTATATATTATTCTATTTTTGAACCAAATGTTTTTGTTTAATCTAGTAATGAACAAAAATTTACAAAACGCATTATCTGTGTGTATTATGCT
This sequence comes from Corythoichthys intestinalis, assembly GCF_030265065.1. Taxonomy (NCBI): domain Eukaryota; kingdom Metazoa; phylum Chordata; class Actinopteri; order Syngnathiformes; family Syngnathidae; genus Corythoichthys; species Corythoichthys intestinalis. The sequence goes on along the minus strand of NC_080403.1, from coordinate 38,257,674 downwards.
GTCAAAACCAAATTCTCATATGTGCCAAATACTGTAGAATTAACAGAAATGTCAAAAAAAAAAAAAAAAAAAGGTAAATATTTTGACGCTGATTATTGATATGTTGTTCCCGATCCCTGTAGGTCAAATTCCAGTTGTTTAAGTATTTTTGTAATGTACAGTGTGTGTTATTTTCATCAATTTCTTAAGCCCTGCCTTTGTAAATAGTCTCCACATTTGTTAATGCTTATTTTGATGGCTATATACAGGTATATTTGTTGAAAAAGTTAGGTATTTCGTTACTGGCACAGTAAAATGAGCATTTTATTGGGGAAGTTATTATAGGTTTTGTCACATAAACCCTTAAAATCTTCGCATAAATTAATCTGTATGAAAGCAGCCAGTGCCCAACTATCCGAAAGTTGGATAGAAGATAGGAAAATTGTATTCCTTTTTTTTAAATTATTGTGCTTCTTTGAATGAATGAATGAATGAAATGTTTATTGTCATCGTCATCGGTATCATTGACAGTTACAAAATGTGGAGTAATTTGGCCAAAGAAAGAGAAGCAATGACAGTCACAAAATATGGAATAATTTGCCCGAAGAGGTTCTCATGGGTCTGATGAATTCACCTGATTCTGACATATTCTATGTTCTCTTTTTTCATGTAGTTGACAGCCACATGTATTATGTTTTTTTTTTTTTGTTTTTTTTTTTTTTAATAATCTTTTTTTACATAACCCAAAGTGCCTTTGTACTTAAAATACATTGCTTTAATATTATTTGTCAATTTAAATTTTCATGTACATTATGAACGAATGTTGAAGAAGAAATAATAGTTATTAGAAAACATTCAAACCTAATATATCACACGCAATATGATATATTACAGTCGTGCTCTGCAGGTTTTTGGGCTATATTGAGTCTACCCTGAAAGCTGTATTTTTCCTCACGGAGGATGATTCACTTCTAACCTCCTTTCTTGTCATCAATACTGGCCAAGGAAAGTTCATTTATGTCATTGTTTATTGGTCGTTAAGTATGAAGCTTGTGGTCCTTTGCATTCCCATCTCTCTTAATCAGCCTAATTACCCTCCAGTTAGGTTTTTTTCACAAGTTTATAAATGAGGGATTGAACGAGAATGGTGCCGTGTGAAATTAAAGTTCAATGAAAGTGGTTAACTATTGGCTTTCTTCCTCCGACAATAGCATAAATAATTAAAATGCAATTGTCTTTAATGTACCTAATTGAGACAATTAACACTAGGTATCTTTTGTTTAACAAAATTGCTTCATAGACTTTTAGAAAAAAAGCAGATGAAGTGTTTTAAATCTGATGATAATGTTGCTTTCTAACACAATTGCTTCGGTTAGACATTCAAAGTCGATTGCAGAGCTTTTTAAGTGCTACGCTAGACAGTCAAGAAAAACGCTGTTCCAGTTTGAGCAAGAGCTTCAAGAATTAGAGCTCCCGAAAGAAAAATGATTGTGTCAGCTCAAAGAAAAATGGCAATTATCATCTATTGCACAGTTTTTTTCCGCCTTCTTTTGCCATAACAGTCATGGCAAACAATCTTCCAATTACAGACATCTGAACTTGTCATGCTATGTGAGCACAGCAATAAGAGTAGTGAGCTGCACTCCTTTGGAACAGGCTTATCTTATGCTGAAACAGAAACCCCAATTGTTTTAAGCCCACAATAAAAAAGTAGCAGAATTCAGTTCACACCTTGTCTCCTGGACCACATTTGCTACATGTCAGGAAAAAGGAAGACAGAGTCAACGAATGGCGCCAGACAAAGTCAACAACAATACAACAAAAGTTAAGTCACTTTGTATTGCTTAGTGACAAAATGCAGGAAGTTGATAAATACATTGCATCTCCGAGAAGAAACAAACTAAACTGAAAAACCCTCATAAATTTGGGCCAGTTTTACAAAATGGTCAAAGGTGTTTTCATTAACTCAGAACTTTTACAAAAAAAAAAAGCTGATACAATTAGGGCTGCAGCTATCGAATATTTTAGTAATCGAGTAATCGACTGAAAATTCTATCGATTAATCGAGTAATCGGATAAAACATTTTTTTTAGGTAAAGAGCAATTATACATATACATGAGAAAAAGGACATTTAATCCAATATTGAACCATTTTCAGTCAATCAATGTCTTTATTTTCGATGTACATACATTGTTGAAAACAGCCAACAATTGCATCTAAGATGTGACTAGAAAAAAATGCTTTCACTCAAAAAACTTCTAGACCTTAGATTATATATATATATATAAACCATATTTTGTACCTAAAGATGTAATTACGCTTGATAACACACTTCACTTGAAAGCTACGTGTTTTTCCCACGTGTTTCAATTTAGTTTCCATTTGTGTCAAGCTATTTTTAAGTTAAGTTTTAAGTTAGTCTAAACTGTAAGTATTGGTAGGATTTTGAGTTTTTGCAGTGTTCAAAATAAATGTATTATACCTGCTGTATTGGAGCACATTTATTCAGCAATGACTACTGAGCTAAAACTGACAGTTAGCTTAATTATGTTTTAATTTTACACCCTCATCACTCTACAGCGCTCTGTTTTTACAGATTAAATAAAGCCTGTATGTAAAACACGTTAGCCACGCATCGACAGTGGTCATAATCAATAGAAACCTAGCCCTCCGAAGGGCTAACGTTACGTGAGCATGTGACAGTAACGTTCTATTTATTAGCGATGAGAAGTCTACTGCTTAAAGATGGCGGCTGTTTATTAACGCTGCCCAGACGCGGCCGAGTCTGTCATTTCGCATCTAGTCCTAAATGCATGCGATATCAATGAGATGCATCGGACACTACCTGCTACCAAACTAGCACCATGCGGGCGTAGTTTTTAGCAACGTCGGCGTAGTTTGTAGCAGCTGTCGGCTGCGGAAGTTTTTTTTTTTTTTTTTTAATTGCTTCTTCCTCTACGCAATGTCAGCGTAAAAGAAGTCCGGGCAAAACGGGATGCTTAGAGCTTCCAAAATTAAACGATTCCTCGAGGTGAATAAAATTACTCGGATCAGTTTTTAACCTCGAGTTACTCGAGTTGCTGGTGTATTCGTTTCAGCTCTAAAGACAATGCAAGCTCACACTAGGCCAACTTTTTAATAAATATATGTGTCAAGAAGTAACTTAAAAATCAACATTTCTGCCACACGTTCAACTTTGGGTTGGAATGATAAAACCTGATCTGCCTTTGTTCCAACGAAAAATGTTTCCAATTTTGTTGACTTTAAATACAGTATTGGATGTTTGAAAATGAAGAAATTGTTCTACTGAGGTCAATTTTCCACATCACTACACTCTCAAAATAATATCAAAAAGCTTTTCCAACTCAAACCCTATTATGCGACCTTTACGGTGTAGCGTTAAATCCATAATAGAAATTCATATTCAGTAATTAGCCGGATAACGAAGGAAATGTTGCTGGAAAATCTTATTCCGAGCTTGGTTGTAGCAGCTGGTGAGCTTGTGGCCAGCAGATGTGATAATGACACAACACGCCAGCAAAACCAGGATAGCGGGCCACGACTCAGGCAGCTTTTAATAATTGATGGCAACCAAGGCCCCACAATGGCCAGTAATTGCATTACAGGTCACTTCTCAATAGCAATTTGGGAAAGTTGTGCTGATGTGTGCTGGGTTGCAATCAATAGAAAATGTTCAGAGATGGTGGCTTTCCTCCCTCATCCTCTCACTACTGTTGTATGATATGTTGCTATTATATACTGAGACTTAAAATATATATATTTGCCTGAAGTAGTAATGTGATTCAGATGTAACATTATTTTTTTATTCTTCAAAAGGGCAAAAATACACTAACCAGTATGAAATGAAAATAACAAACCTTTTTTTAAAAAAAAAAAAATGATAATACCAGTGGGTTTTGCTGAACTCTTACAGTATCATTCCCCTGGAATTAATGCTGGTAGAATAGAGAATGTGAATATCAAAACCGGGCTAATTTATGGCAATTGTGTCAGAGAAATGAGCCAAAATGTTTACAAACCATAATGTGAGACGTTTGTGACAGGATATCGAAACGTTTGACCCAAGCCATACAGTTCAAAGACATTGGGACCGAAATAGTAACGAATCATTTCCAACTTTTAAGAAAGTTATTTTAATTTGTTGAGAAAATATCCCTTTGTTATTTCTCTGGCATTTATCAAATATTTTTGGTTACCAAGGTTTAACCCTAGCCCTAGGATGGCAAGAAGGCAATATTTTTTTTTTTTGAACTTAGAATAGAATAGAATAGAATAGAATAGAATAGAATAGAATAGAATAGAATAGAATAGAATAGAATAGAATAGAATAGCCCTTTATTGTCATTATACAGTTGTACAATGAAATTGTGGAGCATCTCATTTTATAGTGCAGGATAAGTTAAAATCTCAAAAGTGACTTGCAAGTATAAAAGTATAAAATCTAAATAAATATAAAATGTGTATGTTCAGGCAGTGCAAATAATCAAAGTGGAGTAGCAGCAGTTTGACAGTGAAGGCATTGAATATTGCACGTAAATACGTATTGCACATAGAATATGTGTGAATAGAAGTGAAGTAGCAGCAGTTTGACAGTGAAGGCATTAAATATTGCACGTTAATAAGTATTGCACATAGAATATGTGTGAATAGAAGTGAAGTAGCAGCAGTTTGACAGTGAAGGCATTAAATCTTGCACGTTAATAAGTATTGCACATAGAATATTGCATGTAAATGAATGTTGGACTTTGCGTGACAGTTTTGTCTGAATACAAAACCAGCAATAAAAAATTGCAAGTAGCAAAAATACTTTTTCGCATTCTTTTCCAACACCCTCTTTTGAGGCATCAAATGGTTCTCAAGCAATAACTGATCCATCAAAAAAAGCAAAAGAAAAGGCAAAAAATTAATCTTTTGATTCTCTGTGTACGTTGGTTTCATGAACTACAGGGGTTGGACAAAATAATGGAAACAGCTTAAAAACTAATTTAATATGGTATAGGTCCGCTTTTTGCTGTAATTACAGCCTCTATTCTCATGTGAATTGTTTCCAAAGGAATTTTATGTCATTCTTCAGTTAGAATACCTTCTAACTCTTTTAGAGACGATGGCGGTGGAAATCGACGTCTTAATTGAATCCCTAAAACTGACCATAAATGCTCAATAGCGTTGAGGTCTAGAGATTGTGCCGGCCATACGGGATGCTCAACTTCATTAGAATGTCCCTCATGCCATTCTTTCACCATTATGTTCAATGATCATAGTGCCCAAATATTAGGTATTTCCATTATTTTGTCCAACCCCTGTGAATGACTGAAATTTTAATGATTTAGTGGCATCTTTGACTTGACTTCTGAATTATAAAAGTTTAGTTGCTTTTCCGCTATGCACAGCTGTAGTTGATATCTCACCTGCTTTGCCATCTAAACTCTCACCTGCCACATATGCTCTCTTTCTCAACCCTCCTCTCTCTCTTTGCTCCTCCCTTGGTGTCGTATGATAGAGGAGAGTAGAGGAGACAGTAGATTTTACATGCTCCAAATACAGCCTGAACGTGTGTGGGCCGCTGTCATCCAAAGAGAAAAGGGACAGGGAAGTGTTCTATTCTTTTGCGCGAGAGCAGGAATGAGTATGCATGCGCTGCACGTGACCCAATGTGTATTCATTGAGGCAAATGTTGAAAAACTCTCCATCTCGCTCTCTCTTCTGTCCCTCTCTTTCTCTGTCTTCCCTTGCACTTTCTAATACCCCTTTTAGTGTCGCTTTGTCTGGGTTGCCTTTTGTGGTTCTCACTGTAATGTTCTGCCTTTGTGTGCCATCTCTTTTGCTGTATGTGTCGCCTCTTTCGCATGTGCTTGGCGGGGTGTGACAGCATTGAGAAGTCACCAAAGTGGTAAATGATGATAGGCCATCCATCATGCTTTATGGACTCTGTATGGTGCTGCTGTGGCGAGTGGCTGCACTGTGCAGGCTGTAACTCAGGACACTCCATCCCTCCATATAACCTGGCAGGGGCTCTGCTGGGAGACTGTTTATGTGTATGTGAAACACAGGTGGAAGGTTGGTCTGAATTCCCCTCTAGTGTGTGTGTGTGTGTTTGTGTGTGCGCACCACAGAGTGTCATCTATGTGTGAATCTTCACTGCCCTCATGATTCTGGCCTCCATTCTATTATTATTCACCTGTCAAAGAACTGAATGCATAACCACTGTAAATGTACCACATCTTCAACGTTCTTCTGCCTCCTTCATTTTATTGCAAGCAGCCATTTTCCTGAGTATCTCTGTTTATTCGCGAAGCACTTTGAGAAGGTCAGAGTTTAGCATTCTGCTATATAATGAGTTGCATCCAGTGTCATTGTCACACGCCTCAGAGGTAAGCATGACTGAAACAAGTTTCAGTGACTGTTTGGGCTTTCAAGATTGGCTTAGTATGACAAAGCTGGTTTTAGTTTGACCAGTGCAAACTTTCATCAGTTTATTATAGTTTATACAACAAATCTAACATCCATGCTCTCTTTTAATACAGGTTTATACTATTGAATATACATACTTAAAGTAACACTAGGTAACTTTTCAACCTTTGTAAAATATTTTCATAATATTTGTGATAATATGTCGACTGACAACTAGTTGAATACAAGGGCGTTGGTTTGGTCTCAACATTGGTAGGGATGATATTACATGATAACCTGCATGTAAACTTTTTGCTCGGGATGGGACATTCATAATACCAAACAGATTGGGTGAACGGGGGTCAGCGCTACATTTCTCACGAATATGAACCTAATTAATTGATACACGAAATCAGGGGTGCTCATGACGTTGATCACGATCGACCAGTCAATTGCAAAGCTAGTGTGGGTAGCTCGTAAACCCCACCAAAACACTTTTTTAAAAATGTACATAATTAATTATGATTGATGTGTGTGCTACATATGAGGTTATGTAGCACCCCTCTCTCTCTAAGTAGCTTCTTGCTAACGTTATTCTAGTTCCATAGTTGCCAGAAGAAGTTACTACATTTCTCACAGTTTATTTAATGTTAACAGTAGAAAACACAAAGAGACTATTCTGTCGAAGCAGCTTACTACTTGAGTTTTGCAGGTTAGCAAGTTCACACAGTTTAATGTTATGCTAACACTGATGCAGGTCGGACCTACAGTAGCAAAATTAATGGTGTGTTCCCCACTTCCAAAACAATGATGTTTTTTTTTACATTTCTAACAGTGGCTGCTGCTGGCTGAAAAAAAAAAAAAACTTCTCATATCTCTAATATCTAATGTGGGTGTGTGTGAGGGTCAAATCATCAGCCAATTAAATGTGTGTTTAGGAGGAAAAAATGGACCGGCACATTCAGCAAGTGAAAAGATGTACATGTAAATCTAAACATAATAAAAATAATTCACTTAATAATGGTAGGGTCACCTACAATTAAAACATATGGGAAGACAATATAAATAACCTATATAACTGAATTCATTACATAACGCAAATAATGCTGCTTTAAAGTTGGTGTGGACAATTTAAGCATCCTGAAAAGTTGGTAGTGTTTTGTCCCAACCGTCCCTATGCAAACCTACTCCCTTGGTTGAATGACACCTCTTTTATATCTTGAGGGGTTCTGTATCACTTTCACCAGCACTAATTAACTTTGAGGATGGTGGCAGGAACCTTGCAACACAAAAAAACTACAAATGTGCTGACTGCCTTACAGCATACGTCACTTGTAACAGTCACCTCCTTGAGTGGTGCTCCTCCCAACATCCACCACGCGGTGGCGCTGCTTTATTTACACTGAATGTATTCTTCTTCTGTTGCTGCTTACTTTTATGTTGGCGTTTGTCTGGGAACGCGTGTGTGCGTACCGCTGAGCTCCCGAGTGACGAGTGATCGAAGTAGGTTTATTTATTTTTGTTAATAAATGTGCATAAGTGACAGCTTGTCCCCTTTTTGTAACTTTTATGCACGCATCCTACCTACCACGCGTTACACACTTCCCCCTTTCCCCATTCATTATAAAGACGGAAGTGGATGTGAGCGCTTTCGCGCAAATTCTGCAAAGATGGCAGAGCAACAAGAGACAAAAAGTTTTGTCTGAGGAGGGGATAAAAGGGAGGCTACCAACTTATACAGAATAAACATTTGCCTGGCTTTCACTCGCTGGCGTGACGCCCCCTAGCCCCCCTCAACTCAACACATTTCAGGTGGGGCTGGGGGTTTGCCACACTATGTCACCTGGTTGCTAACCATCATGTGCACAACTGGATTCATTACCTTATTACTATTCATCCTTCAAGCAGCTGCTGGAAACAGAAATGTTGTTAATCCATCCGCAGGTGACCGGGAGATTTAATTTTGACCGATTGATGATTTTACGACACTGCGCGGGTGTGCGCTGGTCCTCATGGGAAACGCAGTCTTGCTTAAGGCAAAACACTACCACGTCTCTCCACTGGCTCTGCTAAAATTGACCAAAACTGAAAGCTATCACGTGTTTCAGTAACAGCTACTTGACAATATAGGTTTACATTGGCTTTACTGTACTGTATGTTTCATGCATGTTTAGTGATCTGGTGTGGCATAACAAGACATCACATTGTGCCTCTGCTAAAATCAAGAGTAACTGTGTTCTCGTATAGCATTATTTTCTACAAAAATCTTTCTTGTAAAGTATGAAATTACCCCCAAAATGTGAGTAAATAAAATGATGGGTGAAGGTCCAAAAACTATATTTCGCGCAATATTGTTGCCTTATTTTGTACAGCACACTGTTTAAAATCTTTTTTCAACTTCTTAAACAAAAGAGGAATTATAAACAGTAGCAGTGGCACAGAGGATAAGTGGTTAGCACATCTTTCTCACAGTTCTGAGATCAAGGTTTCAATTCCGGGCTCAGACCTTTCTGCCTGGGTTGTCGTCGGGTTCTCCGGTTACCTCCCACATCCCCAAAACATGTATGCTCGGCTGAGTGAACACTGTAAATTCTCCATAGATTGTGAGCGTGAAAGGCTGTTTGTCTCCTTGTGCCCTGCAATTGGCTGGCAACCACTTTTGTGGGGGTATCACACCTCCTCCCAATGGTTAGCTAGGATAGGCTCTAGCAAATCATGACCTTCGTGAGGATAAACGGTACAGAAGATGAATGAATGAATGAATGAATGAATAAATGAATAACATCTACTGACAACAAATCTTGCCCTTACTATAAGACCTACTATATTGACATTCTGTTTGTTTGAAGCAAATGTAAAACTCGGTTCGTCCTTCCATTTTGTACAACACTTACTTTCTTCAGAAACAACCGACTATACCCTGGTCTGGTAAGTGAATGAGTGGTATTGACACCACACAGTCTGGACGTAAGTCGGCCGAGTAAACCATACTAGAAATTGTCAGACTGCATTTAAAAGTTGTGTTGTTCGATAACACTTGTGGTGCATGATAGCAATTCTGAGTAATAAACATACTGAACAATCGTCACAACCAGCCAGAGCTCAATCATGTCATAATCTTTTAACATACAAGAAAAATCTTGTGGAACATAACATTATACAGGCCACGTTAATCTAATTTTATCATTACACGGAGGACTATATAATCTGAGTATGCTGAATCAGTAATATGCTGCTGATTCTTTCTCATGGTGCCCCTCGTTGCCATACTTTTCTCTTTCACTTTGCCTCTTCTCACTCTTGTATAATGTCCTCCTGTCAGGCACCTTTCCACTCTTTTCTTTTGTCACCTTTACACATGAAAGAACAATTGCTCTGACAGCATTCACTCTATCTCTCTCTCTCTCTCTCCTGCTGCCTACCCTTGCAAACTCTCACCCTGAACCAAATCTGCCACATAAAAAAAGTCAAATAATGTATGTTTAGGGTTGTTTTCTTCTCTACTTCTCTTTTCGACACGTGTGCTTTTTTTTCCCCATATTTGACAATGGCCAGTGAATGTGGGGCTGAAACTTCTAACATTTTGAAAATTAAATCTTGATTTCAGACAGGCAATATTGAGATATTATTTGTTTTTCCGATGGGCTTGCTACTTGTGGACAAGTCAAAAACACCAATCAGTTTCTAAATCTACACAGTAATAGGTCTCGAAATCCATTTGACTATTAAGGGACCATACATTTTATATTTGTTGAATCTTTAATTATATAAAAGAAAAGGAATGAAAGCATTCTCCTCCAAGTGGAAGGGTTTGTTGAGGATAACAGTAACATAAACAAGAGTCCGGAAAGAGTTTTATGTTGCAATTGTAGTATGTTCATTCCAGGGGGAAGTGAACGAAGAGGAGGAGGAAGAGTGTGAAATGTGATTTCATTATTAATGAAGTGGGCGGCACACATTTGTTCTTAATGGCGTTAGAGTATATCAGCGTTATTATTTTCAGTACTGAGTAATGTAATTAATTACTTTTCCCAACTTTGCAACGCCGTTACCATTACTGAGAATGTGAAGGGGCGCGTTACTACTATTTGGTTGCATGAAGCGTGAGTTGTCTGATTTTGCCACGCATCAGCTGCCTCGGAGAGAGCAGAACGGGAGGGGGGAGGAGGGAAGGTTGCAAGCGCGAAGATGATTGGCTAGGTGGGCGGACCATGTCCTGCTTCACTGCACGCTCTGGAAAACACAAAAAGACAGCGGTAATGGCGACGAGCCAGGGAATTTAAAAGGTAGCGCTCTCAAACTTCAATTATTTTCAATGATAATAATGTTACTTTACAGAATGTTTAAAGATAGTGTTCTGCTTATGGTACAGTAAAATACAGTTTCAGAGATTTGCAGTGGTTAGTGGGCAGTTTACATTTGTAATTTCTTAATAGAATAATATATTTGATCTAAATAAATGTATGCTTTAAAATACTGTATAAAGTGTTTTTATTCTTCAATCAAGTAATATAAACATTTTTGCTATGAACGATGTTATAGAATGTATAATGTAATAACGTGGAGAACATGAAAACTAATGTCAGTTACTTTGCTGTGTAACTAATTACTCCTACAATGAGATAATTGAGTTACTAACTCAATTACTTTTTGGGAGAAGTATTTTGTAACTGTAACTAATTACTTTTTTATAGTAAGATTAACAACACTGGCGTTACATTAGATGAGTGATAAGCATGTCTATCTCACAGTTCAGAAATCAAGGGTTCGATCTCGGGCTCCGGCCTACATGTGTGGACATTGCATGTTCTCCAACTTCTCCCCATGCCTGCGTGGGTTTTCCCCAGGTATTCCTGTTTCCTACCACATCCCAGAAAGATGCACGACAGGCTGATTGGTTACTCCAAATTCTGCGCTGGTTTGATTGTGAGTGGGAAAGGTCGTTTGTCTCCTTGTGCCCTGCATTTGGCTGGCAACCCTGCCTCCTGCCCTTAGTTAGCTGGGATAAGCTCCAGCACCCCTGCAACCCTCTTGGGGTTATGTGGTATGGAAGATGAAAGGATAGACGCGTTTTACAGACAAATCAGAAATGTAAAGCAAGGAGAATGAATGAATGCTGTACTTTCTGCCCATTTGAACAGAAAACATTTACATTTTAGATGTTGAATGAGATATGTGGATTGGATTCTGCCTACTCCGATGAAACAATATTAATTTTGGCAGATTGCCCCAAATTCAGCAGTTTTAATCTAAATGCGTGACCGCATTTAAGGACGATGCGTGGAAAGGCCTTTGAGTTCAGTAAATCCAGGAGTAGAAGAGTTAAAAATAAATCAATCACTCAAAGTTTGTCAGTCAATTCAATGGGCCTGGCATCTGTGAAACATCTTAACACACTCTTGGTAGTCTATCTGTATCTAGTCTATTTGTCTTCAACTTGGGCAATACACCTGCACAAGCATCTTTATGAATGTCACACCCGGGAGAGGAAAATGATTACATTTGCAGACAGGGGGGCAAAACAAGTGAGGGCGGGGAAAAGAGGAAATCCCTTTGATGGATTATCCCTGTTTTGAAACAACCTTTATTAAAGTTTTTGGACAGGATTCTAACAAGACTGTTATAGTTATGACTGATTGTTTGGTATCAAATTTTTAATTGTATTTACAAAAAGACTGATGGCCAGAGATGAAAGACCCCAGACATGTTAACTCAGCTTTTCACCATTTCTGGATGTAAAATTATTATTGTACCATTACAATTATTTTTTTAGCTGCACAAATATGACCAAATATTTTTCTTTTATTGGGGCTTTTTATGCATCCAGCTTAGGATCTTTGGGCTCTATTTTTTTTTGCCCCGTGCAAATTTGGCATGATGTGCAACTGTGCGGTGAAGTTAGACCAGTGTGTTGTTCATCTTTTTTGCAGATGTGCGCAAGCCCATAAATTTGAGAATGCGCCGTTGCAAGCTTGAATAAAGCTGACGGCTCACTGCCAATCAAAACCTCTCTTTTTATCCCCTTTAAATATAGCACATGTGATGAGACATCTATTTGCAGAAAAGGACACAGCAATCTCTGCTGATGATAGCATTGTAACTGTACATGATCGGTGTGGCAGAAATGTTGACGTAGTTATGAATCTGTCAGCTTTGAGCTCAAGTTCAGCCAAAATTCCATTAGACCCTCAGAACATTGAAAATTACACATCCTTTGCGGTCATTCAGAGAAACTATTACTAATTTTTCATTCGACAAGGCATATACAGGTAGTCCCCGGGTTACGAACGAGTTCCGTTCCTACGCTGGTGACATAACCAAAATGTCCGCGTACGTCGGAATTAACCCTTTAAGTACCCCTAAATCTCAAAATAACTATCCGCAAGTCCAAAAGTATTGTATTTTGTTTAATTATGGAGGGTACACTGCCTTCTGGTGGCAGCGTTGGGTCTTACTGGACTGTATGACTAAGCAGATTAAGGCTACGTCTACACTAGGACAGAGATAATTTTCTCCAGGGTATTTTGCCGACTATTTTTATACCTGTCCACACTTCGTTTAAGGTGCGTTTAAGGGCCCCCCTGCTTCTGCAAGGTACCCCTGCATTTACGCAAACTACGCATGCGTTAAAAGGAGAAGCCTCATGTGTTACGTCATCGCCCGCGCGGTTTACCTCTGAACCGGAAACTCATTCCTCGCCCGCGGCAAATTTCGAAATTACTACACCTTCTAGACCGTCATTATTTTGTAATCACTGTTTTTTCCGTGATCGCAATCGAACGCATCATGCAGGAGCGAGAGTGGAAGGGAGAGCACGCTCTGCTTTTACGAGCAGGAGCTGAGTTGTGATTGAAATAAATCTTTATAAAACAACGAAAGCCTGACAGCATTACTTGGGATGTTACAATCGATGCTCAGTTGCGCTTTCACCACTTGGAAAATAACAAATAGAAGCATATGTTGTGGCACTGGATATATTTCCTGGAAGCCACAACCAGGCTGCTTGTGCATAAAAGTGGCGATCCTGGAAGTGGCAACAGTTTTGACAGGCAGAAATGTCTTGGGAAAAAAACTGATTGTGCGCCTCTTTGACTGGGGGTACCACGCAGCTCACTTTTCGGGGTTTAATTTTCCTTTATGCATTTTTATATACAGTACTTATGTTCTGTCGGCATTGAGTTGGGAGGGGCCAGCCCCGCAGCTGGCTGATGTGAGACAACTCGGGAAACGAGCTCTTTCAAAAACGCTCATCTCCACCTCGTCCGTGATGGGAGGACCCCAAATGGGAACTGAATTGAAGCATATTATTGAGACGTAGTTTGAAGGTTCAAGAAAAATGTGTGGAAAAGAAAAGAGGAGCAGGAATGCCACGTTGTGATCGTCCGCCTCCATTGTTTACATGTTGTCATGCCGTACTAAAAACAGTGACGGCATGACGTCCCTTCCTGAATATCTGAATGTTGTACGGAGACAGCAGTCCATATTAGGCGGCTCGTAGGCGGTGGGTAACATTACCCGCCTACGTTATCCGTCTAACAACTAATCCGGATAATAGGCATACTAGTGTGGCCGACATGCCGTATAGTCTAACTAATTACACGTTTAAGGCCGTTATCCGTCCTAGTGTAGACGTAGCCTCAGACGTCTGACATTGGATTGCTGCAGTCTTGTTTAGCCCACATAAGGCTGTAAGTTGTTTCAGCTAATACTGTATATGTTTGTACAGTATATGCATTTAAAATTAAGTTAGAACTACAGTTTGTGGAGTTAGGTGTGAGCGAGTTGCTATGAGAATTGCTGCTATGAGAATTGTAAATATGTTAGCATTTGTAGCACTTAAGATAGCGGCCTTTTGCTAGGAAAATTAGGCTCATGTAATCTACTAAATGTACATATTGATCAGCCTAGATTAATGTTTGAACACCCATTGTTTTGTGTCGTGTTTTATTGTTTAAATGTGTGTCATTTTGAACATAAGTGTACATATGTGTGTTACAGCTTTACAAATTGTCAAAAGTAAAGGGAGTAAAAAGCTTCAAAAAGCCCAGTTACCTTGTTTGCTGTTTGTAAAGCTGAACAACTTCAAGCGTAGTGAGGCCAGAACAAGTCATATTAAAAAGGTAAAGTAAAAAGTAAGATATTGTGAGGTACAATAAGGTACTGTTTATGCGACTAAAAAAAACAACAACAAAAAAACAACTGGAGACAAAATAGCGGACGAGACTCTGATGTCGTAAAGTCGAAATCGCGTAAATTGAGTACGTCGTAATCCGGGGACTACCTGTATTAAAACCTCATTATGCCTTAACACCCACCTTGACGCAGAACAATCTGCCAAAATTCATAACATGCAGAAATCCTTCCGGCTGTCCGGAGATAAAAACTGTACTGTTTCATACGCTGCAGCTCATATGTGCCATCTACGAAAATTTTAGCCCAGAGAGTTGTATTACAAAAAAATCTTTTTAAACTCTCGAGTTGGAAATCTTCATCATGCATGGTCAAAAGAAGAAAATTTCAGTTTAATCAAGGATTGGTTCATTTCTTTTCAAGTTAGTTGGAGGTTTTAGGCTGTTAAGATACTCAAATAAGCAATGACAAGCATGTAGTAGAAGTGTCTCCGCAGGATGTTGGAGATGTGATGCATGTGCAGTTGTGTTAGCCCTTAAGCGCATTCAGTCCCAATTAGCAAGCGTGTTCCAAAGCAAGGTTGTCTTTGGCCGAGATCCATGCCGACCAATAATTCATTTACGGTTACACATCTTCCTGAGCAGTAAAGGACTTAAAAGTTCAGCACAGCTCTTACAGGGCCACTTAGTGGAAACATAAGTTGTGTATATTTTCTCTTTTAATGGCTGCTGTGAATAGCTCTCCCTTTGCACACTAATAATTAAAATGTCTGCTTCCTCACCTTGGTACATTCTTAAATTCTAATCTCCACAATTCCTGTTTGTCTTTCTATTGATTCAGGGGACACCTTTAATAGGGTGGGAGTCAATGTTTTTGTATTTTTGGAGTGGATATCCTATTGATCTATATGAATTTGTCCTTGATGCTTCAGATGCGTAAGAGAGACCTTATGTCCAAAAAATATATAAAAGTAATGCAACCAATGACACAAATACTTACCCGGTGGTTGATACAGTTGCTCTATTGTCGCCTCACTTCTAAATCTTTCTTAATTTGTCACGTAATTTAAACAACAAGACTCAATATGGACACTCAGTCCAAATGTGAAACATCTGCATTGCTCAGTCATCATTACAGTTGGAAAAGGCCTGTTAAATCAAGACATCTGCCTTTACAACAAGTGTAATAGTCTCCCTATGGATAATGTCTTCCTATACTTTAAATAAGCTTTCCCTGCAGATGGGCCTCTGTTTTTTATGTGTTCTATCTCGGTGACTGTTGCAACTCAACGCAATCTCCACAGTTGGCCTTTTATTTGTTGTCATCATGAAGTGTGCACCAGAACATTATTTTCCAAGAACTAACAACCCATTCAAATAATAGTCAGGTAATTTGCTATGAGTGCATTACAGTCTATTACAAAAGCAATAGATAACCTTTCATGTGGGCGACAGAGGCTGTTGGAGACTCACTGTAGATCATTCACTGATGTGCTCTTGCTGTGGCTATCTCTGCTAGAGTAAACTAAGTGAGAACAACAGATGTTCAGAAATCAAATCTGTTCATAAATGAATGCCACCATTCTATTTTATGATAACCAGTCACTGGAATTTAGAAGTAACTTTAAAGTCCTCCTCCAGATCCATTTTTTATTCACCTCAAACCAGTGTTGTTTTTAGCAGCCCTTTTAATTTTTGTTTTAGTCTTTTGGACGATAACATATATTAAGGCTGATTGATGCTTCTGCGTTGCGGTGACGGCGGACCTATGCGGTTAAAGCAGACCCGATTTATGACCCTACGCCGTAGCCTGACGTGCACTTCCAAAATATCTTGAGTACCCGTCACGTCAACGCATGGTAACGTGAATGCCAAAGGACTGCGACTGTTCCGCTGAGAAGGTTGTTTCCAGTTCAGCACAAGACCATAGCCATTTTCAAACATTCAAACACCTCCGCAAACGTCTTCTGTGTCACCTATGCCTCACCGTAACATTTGTTGTTCAATATTGATTAGCTGCAGCTCCAAATACACACGTTCCAGCTCCATTGCCATTGCTGTCCATGACCGGAGGAAAACGACAGGAATTCGACAAGAGTCCTTCAAAACAGTACAAAGACAAAGCCACACCCCTCTAGTGTCTTGGCATTGAATTACAGAATAACGCAGAACTTCGAATGCTCAATGACGACCAGGCCCGGAGTGACTAATCGGGAGCTTCTGGACGATTCCCGATGGGCCGGCCGGTCAGATGTTTTTTTTTTTTTCCCAGACGCATCCTCACGTGTGCAGACGAAAAATACAGCATGCAGCTCCGCCCCCTAATTGTAGCCTGTATTGAGCTAAATTAGCTGCTATCTCGGCGCTCGGATGGATAAAAAGGGCAAGGGTGGCGCTGAAAAAATAAAAATTAAAAAGAGAGAAGCACTCGTGAAAGAATCGGCAAAATGTGCAAAAATAGCTCATTTTTGCATGCAACGACCTCACTGCCCCAAACTACAGAGGATTACAACGAAAGTGGTAAGGCCAGATGGCGAATAAAATGCTACTTGCACCGTGTTATACGACAATATGTAATTGTGGAAACTTTGGCTTCTTGTAGCACGTCACAAGGGATATGTAGCAGCAAGCATTAGCCATAATGAACACACCACAGGTGCAGAGCTGGAAGGTAGGATTGCCATGTTGTTCAGTGAGTGAAAATTAGAATTAATATAATCAATTACGTGGCGTTTTTAAAGTGGAAATGGAAAATGGATAATAGTATCATTAGAAGTTGTTACAATGTGCAATACGTATTCTTTATTTTTCATATTGTTATGTTGCTATGTTTGTTTTATCTGTAAGCGCTCATTTTGTTAATATCTGATGTTGCAGAAAAGGTCTTATTTATTAATTTATTTTTCAAATGTATCATTTAATATAGTTTTTTTTTTTTTTTTTTATTTGTTCAATGATGTTGTGTTGCACTTGTTAAAATAAAGCCACCTTGCTAAACAACCATTACCTGCACTGAATTGGAATACACAGAATTACAGTACACGGCTTTAGAGAACTCTGAACTTAACACGTGTATGCATAATTACATTATTTTAAATGAGTGGGCCGGTCTAAGGCATGAAATTCCAGGGCCGAAATCCGGCTCTGATGACGACGTAAGGTCTACGCCGTTGCTCCGCCGTCAACGGAACCCAGAAGCATAAATCAGGCTTTAGTCTACGTCATATTTTAGTCATTTAAAAATGTGTTTGTCTAGTTTTTGTTGACGAAAAGTCAGACTCATTTCCAAAAATAAATGAATTAATAAAGTTTACCAACAATTTCAAATGTACATTGACAGACGGGCACATATTGAGGCGTCTACAACAGGGGTGTCAAACCAGTCCTTAAAGGGCCACAGTGGGTGCTGGATTTCATTCCAACCAAACGAAATAAATGCCTTTTCCCCAATCTATTTTCTTAAAAGCACTTTTGTTTTTGGCAGCCCTTATAATTTTAATTCTTATCTAATTCTTTTGGACAATAATACCTAATAGTCTTCGTCATATTTTAGTCATTTTGTTTCATTTAGTCATGTGTTTGTCTTCATTTAGTTTTTGTTGACAAAAACTCAGGCTAATTTCATCTAGTTTTAATTAACGTTTACTCAAAATGTTTTAGTCCAAAAATAAAATAAATAAAGGTTTCCAACAATTTCGAATGAACATTTACAGACAAACACATATTGGAGCATCTACAACAGTGGTGTCAAACCCGTCCTCAAAGAGCTGCAGTGGGTGCTGGATTTCATAACAACCAATCAAGATGAATTGTCTGTGATGGATCTGTTGGAACAAAGACCAGGACCCGCTGCAGCCCTATGTGGAATTGGCTTGACACCCATGGTCTACAAGGACAATGCCAACTTGGCGAATATTTGAACTCCATAGGAAAACAGTACATTATTTTAAAAAATTATAACCAGTCCTCCACAAACTATGTAAAAATACCATCTTGGCCCGAATATAAGATGGTGTTTTTTGCATTGAAATAACACTGAAACACTGATGGGGTCGTCTTATATTCGTGGTCTATACATTATACCCATTCACGACGCTAGATAGCGCCAGATATCGTTGAAGTGATGTTCTGTCATGACAGATCTCAGCTACTCTTTTTAATTTAACCAGTTTGCATTATTTTAATGCAATGTTCTTCCTTTTTCAGATTTCTTTCAAGACTACAGTTACAGTCAGACTTCACTTTGATGGTTAATGCAGTTATTGCAATTTTGTTGTTTTATCACAATAGATTAGTTTATTTACATTTAAAAAAACAGAAGCCATTAATTTACGAATGTGATTGCACTTAAGTTTACATATTTAAATGTTCAGATATTAAGATTTGAATGAGGCAAAACAACATGCTTTTTCTCTCAAATATATTGTTATAATCATTTGTTTCGGATGTACTGTAATTATTTTCTGTATAAAAAATAATTTGGTGTTCAAAAAGTCTTTTCTCAAACTTGAGTCTTGAAAAAGAGGGGGTCGTCTTATAATCAGGGCCGTCTTATATTCGGGCCAATACGGTAGTTGTCCAAGTGTTTAACTCATTCACACCAAGCCATTTTCACCGGAGCAACCCCCTTTGCTCCCGGCCGTTTTACTGGATTTTTACTGATTTTGCAAGGCCCACAGAAAATTCTGTTCTATTGCTATATTAACATGGAACCCACCAAAAGAAAGATTAGACTCTCTGCTTTCAGCAGGGAAAAAAAAGTAAGTTCATATCTTTTTCCATTCTTTAGATATCCGCATTAGAAAATAGCTTAGTCTGAGCAATTTTCGCATTTCTGATGAAAAAACAGAGAAATTGAGCTTTTTGTAAAGGCATACATTTCAAACATAACTTGGACTTTAACACAGCTATTTTTTTGCTTTTGTGACATCCTAATCATCTGAATAATGTTTTCCTTCTACAAAATTACATAAACGACAAGACCACTAGAGCTTTTGATAGCAAAGTAATAATTTATTTACACGTAACTAAACAATTGAACTGAGAGACGACGCTGTTGCGGCCACGGCTGTATCGGCAGACAGGGTAAATTTTTCCCTCATCACAGCCTGTGTGTCTCATCAAGATAGATTTTTTTTATCTTTCTTTTGTAGTGACTACTACCTCATAACAAATTCTCCTAGGGAACTTGGTGAGGCATGTGCCTTGTGTTTCACATCGTTCTCCACAATTTTCTCACGCTTCTTACTTCTTCCAACTTCTGTTTCATGGCTATTTCTCTTCATTCATTTCCTTTCTTGGTCCGATATGAGTTCTTACCAAATGCGCTACTGCCCTCCAGTGGCCAGTTTTATTGCATTTTATTAAAAAGGATTTTGAGCGTTGTGCTTTGGAGTGAACTTGCATCAGAACCTAGAGATGTCTCTTGTGAAAAAAAACGTAAAAGACGTATAAAAACGTTTGTGGGACACTGAAAAAATCAAAAATAGAACGTATTCATACTTTTTGGGAGCAAACGAGTTAAGAGGACGCTCGTAATTAGCATTAGCCTAATACTAACGCAAAAGTGAATGCTATGCTAAAACTATGAGTTACGTTTAGCGCGTGACGATCACTCAGCACAGAACTTTAAAGGCTAAAGCAACATTGCATATTCTCTCTTGCCAAGATAAGAAAAGAAATCTCACCGTGTTTCAAAACAAGCAAGCCTGAAGAGGGCACTGGACATACTGCAAGTTGTTTCTAATACTTTATCCCTCTTAATTTACAAAATAAAAATGTAAACTATTAGAACTGATTGTCATTATGACAAGGCAAAGTTCTAAACCATTTGTTATGATGTCTCTCTGAGGAAGATGTTTTGTCTTTTATTTTTTTTAAATTTAAAACATAATTTGACATACAATTCTTGCCCTAGATCTCAAGTGCAGGTGCATATAATGTTTTGCCTTGATATGCGTGTAAAACAAGTGTGATAGTAGATACAGTATAATCACTCAAGGAGTATGTAGTCATCAATAATTAGTGTGTGTAACTTCAAACGTGCACTCTATTGGTTTTTTCCTCTCTTCATCTCACCACATGAATTAAAGGGTGAGGTTGTTAAAGTTTCAAAGTACAGAATGTACTCTCAAGTCAACAGCAATGAACAATAAAGACATTTTTGGTCTCAGGCTGCTTCCTCCTGTCATCTCTGTATCTTTTTGTCTCCCGCATCTACTACAGTATATGCATGGCATGCTGGGGACCAGCAGCTGTGTTTCTCAAGAGATGTACCACTGAGTCTTCCTTCCAAGCACAAAGCTGCTATATTCCAACACAGTCTTGATGTAGAGACTTGCAATAGACTCTAGTTTAATGTACTCTTGTTCATTAATTAAGCCCTAACATAGCTATTGAGTTTTTTAACTTTCTGTTGCCTGCACATTTCGGAATGTGGGGGAAATGTTTTTTTCTTTCTTGAGTCTTGGAAATTTCACACAAAGGCGCAAAAGGACGGAAACTGAATCGTGGAGTGGAGTGGAGTGTGTGTTTGTATTGAGATATTAAGATACACCTTTACTTGGACTCATTTAGACTCGTCTGTAGGAATACAATTTGAAGTGAGCTACGTATAGTCACTGTAGCGTCAATGCAAAATATTTTTCAACAACCCCTTAAACTAACAAGGATCACTGTATTTCCTTGAGTTAACTCGGTCAAATTTATTGCTAATATGTCGTCCATTTTCACATTGTCTTGTTATAACTAGATACACATAACATAACACACACGTATCCAGATAGAAATCATCACACGTCATTTTTAGGCTACACAAATGGGTGTGGTGATGAATTACTGATGTGAAATCTGGATATACCACACACTTTCTAATTGCATGCCATCATTACCACATTGAAACGAGTCCCCATGTTCCCTTAATGTAATTACACATCCCTAATTGTCCTGTTATTAGCCTGCTTAATTATTCACAAGAGTTACTCTAATTGGCATAGAACCACCGCGTGCTATCATTTAATCTCTTAAGGAATATTTTGACTTTACATTAGTCAAATGACTTTTTAAAAAAATAATCATAAAACACTAACTTTCAGTCAAACATACAATACATGCAGCATGAATGCCTATTGTCTACTCTAAATAGTGTACTTGAGCCTTCCTCTTGGTAGAGTACGTAAATCCTATTTCTTCATCTGATGCTTGCTGCAAAGTGGGTAATACGTCACAACTGGACAATGATTGACAGTGACATTTGATCAATGTACTCCCTGCGACATGACTTGTAGAGCCAGTATAAGCATTTGGAAACACCTCATACTGTATGTTGTATTGTATGACAAAGTGTAACCCAAGAAAGACATGGGTTCTAGAAAAAGGACATTGGCAAAAATAAAGAGTAAAATTATAACATATTGAAGGCAGGACTTTCTCCAATGCACATCGATCGATGCACTCAACACAGTGTCTACGGTTGTGTACAGTTTTGGCCACAAGCATCACTATTTCATCAATGGGTATTAATAATTCTAAGTTTTAGATGGCACGGAGACTAGGGGTGTGACAAAATATCGAAATGGTGGTATATCGTGATACTTTGTATCCCCAAAGGTTATCGATATGCTCCTGCCAAGAATCGAGATATCGTTTTAAAAAAGGTGTCAGTGTCTAAAATAATAATAAATAAAAAGGAACCAACAAGTTGCTACCAAAATCTTCCACTATAATAGTGTCTCAGTTAACTCTAAAGTTGCATTGACAGTGCTCGACGCCCAATCCATTTAGACTAGAAGCTAGTGTTGTTCCGATCATGTTTTTTTGCTCCCGATTGTTTTAGTTTGAGTATCTGCCGATCCCGATATTTCCCGATCCGATGGCTTTTTTTTGCTCCCGATTCAATTCATTCCCGATATTTTTTCCCGATCATATACATTTTGGCAATGCATTAAGAAAAAAATGAATAAAACTCGGACGAATATATACATTCAACATACAGTACATAAGTACTATATATGTTTATTATGACAATAAATCCTCAAGATGGCATTTACATTATTAACGTTCTTTCTGTGAGCGGGATCCACGGATAGAAAGACTTGTGACTTTGTATATTGTGACTAAATATTGCCATCTAGTGTATTTGTTGAGCTTTCAGTA